>NC_084796.1:68040139-69504166 GCF_963169125.1 Humulus lupulus
GTATCAGTAGTAGTAGTAGTAGTAGCAGCAGCAGTAGTTGTAGTAGCACTAGTAGTAGTAGTAATAGTAGTAGTAGTAGTATTAATAGTAGTAGTAGTAGCAGTACTAGCAGCAGTAGCAGTTGTAGTAGTAGTAGCAGCAGTAGTATTAACAGTAGTAGTAGTAGCAGTAGTAGCAGTAGCAATAGTAGCACCAGTAGTAGTTGTAGTCATAGTAGTAGCGGTAGTCGCAACAGCAGGAGTAGTAGTAGTAGTAGTAGTAGTAGTAGTAGTAGTAGTAGTAGTAGTAGTAGTAGAAGTAGAAGTAGATGTAGCAGTAGCACTAACAGTAGCAGTAGATGTAGTAGTAGCAGTAGTAGTAGCAGTAGTAGTAGTAGCAGTAACAGTAGTAGTAGTAGTAGTAGTAGTAGTAGTAGTAGTAGTAGTAGTAGTAGTAGTAGTAGTAGTAGTAGTAGTAGTAGTAGTAGTAGTAGTAGTAGTAGTAGTAGTAGTAGTAGTAGTAGTAGTAGTAGTAGTAGTAGTAGTAGTAGTAGTAGTAGTAGTAGTAGGAGGAGGAGGAGGAGGAGGAGGAGGGGAAGCAACAGTAGCAACAGCAGTAGCAGCAGCAATACTAGTACAAGCAGCAGTAGTAGTAGCAGAAGCAGTAGCAGTAGTAGCAGAAGCAGTAGCAGCAACAGTAGTAGCAGAAGCAATAGTAGCCGTTGTCGTAGTTGAAGCAGTAGCAGTATTAGTAGTAGCAGTAGTAGTATTAGTAGTAGCAGTAGTAGTAGAAGTAGCAATCGTAGTAGTAGCAATAGTAGTAGTACTAGTTGTTGTCGTAGTAGTGGTTGTCGCAGCAGTAGTAGTAGGCCTTGCAGTAGCAGCAGCAGTAGTAGAAGGCGTTGCAGTAACAGCAGCAGTAGTTGTAGAAGCAGCAGTAGTAGTAGCAGTAGCAGAAGCAGTAGTAGCAGCTGCAGCAGCAGCAGCTGTAGCAGCAACAGCCGCAGCAGTAGTAGTAGCAGTAGAAAAAGTAGTAGTAGCCGTAGTAGTAGTAGTAGTTGTAGTTGTAGTCGTAGTGGTAGTGCAAGTAGTGGTAGTAGATGTAGTCACAGCAGCAGTAGTAGTAGTAGTAGCATTAGAAGTAGTAGAAGACGTAGCAGTGGCACTAGCAGTAGAAGTAGAAGTAGCATTAGCAGTAGAAGTAGCAGTAGAAGTAGTAGTAGTAGTAGTAATATTAATTTTGTAAGTTTAACCTATGGTTTAGAAATATTAATTTTATCATAAGATTTCAATAATGAATATAGTCCTAGGAATATTATTTATTATAACATATGGTTTAGATAGAATAATTATGAATGTGACACTTTTCACATGTATGTTCATTAAGGATTTAAGTATTTTTGATGAATAGTTGTATTGAAAGAAAGATCTAGAAGCTCTAGAACATTCCATCATCTGTTAGGATTACATTTTACTCAGTCAAATTAGTTTTAATTAATTTTAAATTATCCTGAAATGTGCAAAAACGTGTTTAAAACATCAGTGTATGTCGATATATCGTAGCTATAAGGGTCAATATATCACCTATATTGATACGGAAAACACATTGACTTTGCACGAACGAAACCACGATCCCTCAGAATCATGGTAGGGGCGATATATCGCCTACCCTAGGTGATATATTGGCTCTAGTGTCCCATATTTGAATTTTCGAAGAATTCTGAACTAGAAACCACCCTTAACAACCTTGACTCGTTCCTGAACATTTTTGACCGAATTATGGGCATCTGTTGAATAGACAATTCAAATTTATTCATTTTTAATCATTTATTTATTTATTGAAATGGGAGTTAGTTTCTCTCCTTGAACTCTATAAATATGACCCTTCACTCAGCCATTTTCATCATCTCTCAAGCATAGTTCAGAGCCTCCAAGGTATTATGATTATTCTAGAGTGAAACACTAGGGTTTTGGGGTTAAAGCATTCAAATCTAAAGCTTTTATAAACTCTTGGAAAGTAAGTTTTTTGTGTTATTTCAGTGTTCGAGGTATAGATCAAGGTTCTAAGCTATCCAAGGTATACATTATCTTCAGGTTTAGTTCACTATAGTTTCCATTATTCTTCCATTTCTTCTTCAAATCCTAACTTGTAATAGTGACTTTTGGTTAGGTGTTCAATTTCTTTGAAATATAAAGTTTTCGGTAAGTTCTTATCCCAATGGTTTAGATCTTCTCTTCATCTTATTTTCTTTAGGAAACTTATGGTTTCTTTATGTTTGGTTTTAGGAGTTTCAATCTCGCTCTTGTCTCCAATATTCTGATTTTTGGTAAGGAAAATTAGTCAGTTTAGTATTATGACTTAGTTTATGATATAGTTTATGTTTGTATGACCTAACATTTCAGGTACAATAAAGTGGTAAGTGTGTCTGGACCTAAGGTTTCCAATGATGTATGACGAACTATGCCTGGTAGGCTCGGTTGCCAAAACTTTATGACATGCCTAAGTGATGTCCAGTGTATGACAGACTTATGTCAGGGGCTTAATTCCAACCCCCTGTTTAAGTAGTTATCTTTTTTTTTATATTTGACTTGTTATTATGACCCATGTTATGAATATGATTTATGACCTATGACCTATAGTTATGATTATGACTTATGACCTATGATTTATGATCTATGACTTATGATTATGACTTAGATTATGATTTATGACTATGATATGGTTTAGGTTATGATATGATCTAGGGTTTATTGTTGTATGATTAGTATTAATAAGTTTTGGTATGACTTTTGTGAAATTTATGATATGTTTGCTTGAATGATTATATGACTAACCCTTGTTTGTATTTTCCTTACTGGGCTTAGAAGCTCACCCCTTATGATGTTGTTATTTCAGGAAATTAAGGATAGAAAGGCTGGTGGCGAGTGAGACCTAAGAGCTTCGTGATGTACTCGTGGGGACCATATAGTCAAGGAAGATCAAGCGGGCCTATTCATTTATTTTTATGAAATCATGTTATTTTTTTAAAAAAGTTTTATTTAAATGTTTCTCATTTTTGTGTTAAAGACAATTATTTTATTTTTTGTAAACCATGGATCCATGTATTTATTTTCAAGTTTTTATTCAATAAAAGAACAATATTTATAAATTATGATCCAACGCTGTGTTCTCGGTAATCTATGAGAAATTAGGGCGTTACAAGATTGAATAATGGTTCCCTGTTGGGTTGACTTTTGGAACTGAAAATATTATGAGCGCTTACGTAACAAACATGTTGTGACACAACCTTCACTAGTAAAGTCAATGGTACTCTAGGAACAAGATATAGCTAAAAGGGTAAAACGATAATTTTATTCCCTTTTAATTATGAACCATTAATAATAGATAACTAACTTGAGAGCTGAGTCTCGGGTTGTTCTCTTCCATGGCGAAGAAGAAGAAGTCGGTACATAAGCCTGAAATTCATATAGTAGAACAGGTTGATCTGTTGATACTTGATGCGTAGGTTCCGATTGTATCAGGTCCTGAGGGATTGGACAATGTAGGCAAGGCGACTGAAGTTCTTAATACTCTGGATGAGGCTGGGTCTGAGGGTTTGAATCTCGCATGTGAAGACGATCGACTGAATGTAACAACTTAGGGGTCCGACTCTAAGGGAGATGGTTTTGCTTCAGGTCCGACTGATGCATCCTGGGCAAATAAGGCAGATGAAGGGGATTTTCAGACTTCGACCCATCGTCAATGGCAGCAGTTCACAGCTAGTAAGTTCTCCTTTTCTGACCAGAAACTAGAATTTACTGAACCATTGTTTAGGGATGGGCAGAAGTTTGCTAAGGTAGATATTAAAGAGGTCAAAGTTCAATCTGCGAATTGGAGTGCGGCAGTGATTTGTATGGTGCTTGGTGCCAATCCTCTAATGGCTGTTTCTGGAGGGTTCATCAAAAGAGTTTGGGGTCATCTAGGGATTGTTCAAATCGCTAGAATGACGATGGGGCTAACTATGGTCAAATTTAACGATGAAGCTACGAGAGATCATGTGTTGGAGAATGGTGTGCTTCAATTTGATAGAAAACCTGTTATTATTAGGCCATGGATAGCTGATCTCAGTACAATTCGATTAATTTTCCCAGTTCCATTGTGGATTCGATTACATGACCTTGGGCTTCAATATTGGGGTGGTAAATGTCTTAGTGCACTGGTGAGCACTATTGGCAAACCGCTTATGGTTGATAAGTTTACTAGGGAGCGTTCAAGAATTCAATTTGCTAGGGTTCTTGTGGAAATGGAGATAACTGATAATCCTCCTAGAAATATTCAGTTTCTCAATGAGTATGGCCAAATTATGGAACAGGGAGTGGAATACGAATGGTTGCCTACTAAGTGTAAGGTGTGCTCTGGGTTTGGACATTCTATGGTGGACTGTCGTAAGGAGCAAAAAACTCAGTGGGTGAACAAAGAAGTTGTGGCTAAAACAGGGGCAAAAGAAAGGAAGAATAAGGATTCTGAGGAGCTTATTGAAGAGACACCTGAGGATTTGCCTAGTGCTACTGCTGCAGAGGATGTTTCGGTTCAGAATCCTAAGGAATTACAGCTTCCAGTTTCGGCTAAGTCTGATCAATTGAAGGAAATAAATAAGAGTGAGCAATGGCAAATGCCAAGACGTGTGGCTACACAAGCTAGGCAGGGACCAACTACTGGTATTAGTATTTCTCCTCCTGGTCAAGTACAAAAATAGTTAAATAATTTTGTGGTGCTTCAAGAGCAGAAGAAGGGTGGCAAAGAAGGTAGCATTGGCCTTAGTTCTTCCAATGGATAATTGTAATATTCTGAGTTGGAACTTGAGAGGGCTGAATAGTTCTAATAAACATGTTTCAGTCTTAGATTTATGTAGTAGGAATAAAATTGGAGTTGGAGGTTTTTTAGAAACTAAAATGAGGGGGAATAAAATTGTGGAGTTCATGGAGCATAAACTTCCTAACTGAGAGTTTTACTCTAGTACGAACATTGAGGGTAGACTTTTGATAGTGTGGAGGAAAATCTTTGTGAGAATGACTATTCTGGAAGAATCGCATCAGTATGTTCACTGTTTGGTCAAAATGGCTGGTCAGAGGCAAACTTTTTATGTTACTTTTGTCTATGGTTACAACGTGATGGAGGGGAGGAGGAGTTTATGGCAAGGGCTACACATAATTTCTCTTTCTATTAGAGCTTGGATTGTGTTAGGGGACTTCAATGCTCCTTTCTCTGGTTTAGACAGATCAGGAGGGAAACCAGTTTCTGGTTTAGAGTTGGCAGATCCTCTTCGATGGCTAGCTGATACTCAAGTTAAGTCTCTTATAAGTATTGGTTCCTATTTTACTTGGACAAACAACCAAGAAGGGTCAGCTAGGATTTACTCTAAAATTGACCATGTTTTCATGAATGAGGAGTGGCTTGATCTCTTTCCTTATTCAATGGTTGTGTTTAGATGGGAAGTAGTTTCGGATCATTGCTCGTGTGTTGTCACTAATTTTCCTATGGAGAAGGTGGGAATCAAGCTGTTTAGATTTTATAATTTTTGGACTGCCCACCCGGATTTCAAAGATGTAGTTATGAGTAGTTGGAGGGCCCCTGTTAAGGCAACTGGGTTGAGAGCGATTTACTTAAAGACAATGAGGCTGAAGCATAGACTAAAGAAATTAAATAGAGATGACATTGGTGACATAGGTCTGAACTACCACTCGGCTAAGGAGGCTTATCAGGAAGCTCAATCTCATCCTCAAGATTACAGCTTGCAAGAGGCAGTTAAAGTGACTGCTGGAAAGTTCACTATTTAGGAGCATATGTACTATAGCTTCCTTGCTCAACGCAGTAAACTTACTTGGATTAGAAAGGGAGATATGAACACTTCTTTTTTCCATGCTTGTTTGAAAGAACGCAGAGCTGATAACAATAGTGCTTCCTATATTACTGAGCAAGGAAATTTGATTGACGATTTCCAGGAGGTAGTGGCTCACTTTGTAGACCATTTTAAAAGCTACTTAGGTAGTCCGAGCTCGGCTACAAGCAGGATCGATTTGCATTGTATTGAGATGGGTCCCAAGCTCTCCATAGATTAGCAATTGCTTCTCTTAAGACCCTTTTCTCGTAAGGAAATCAGGGCTGCATTGTTTGGAATTCCCATCACTAAGTCTCCAGGACCAGATGGATTCGGATCTTGTTTTTTCAAAGCATTATGGCAGGATATTGGGGAAGAAGTCTGTTCAGCGATTGGTCAGGGTTTTTCCATTGGACAGTTTCCTTCTGAGGTTCATGAAACTACTATATCCTTGGTCCCTAAAGTCTCTAATCCAGCTCGGGCTATCGACTACAGACCTATTGCTTGTTGTTCTACTTTATACAAGTGTATGACCAAACTGTTTTGTTCTCGCATGGCATTAGTCCTCCCTGTCCTCATTCAGCCGAACCAGGGTGCTTTTGTTAGGGGTCATTCAATTGCTCATAACATCATGATATTTCAGGACCTAATCAAGAACTATGGGAGGGCTTCAACTTCTCCTAGATGTGCCATTAAAATAGATCTAAGTAAAGCGTATGACACGGTTGATTGGCAGTTTCTTGAAGATCTTTTGAGGGCCCTTTGTTTCCCTATGAAATTTATAGGTTGGATAATGGTCTGTGTGAGAAATACTTCTTACTCTTTACTTATGAATGGTAGAGCTCAAGGTAGTTTTAGGGTAAGAAGGGGCTGCGACAAGGTGATCCAATGTCTCCCCTTCTATTTGTGCTTATTATGGAGTATTTGACTAGGAGTCTTCAACATGCTGCTCTGATTTCTAATTTCAGATATCACCCCATGTGTAAGAGCCTTAAGCTTCGTAATTTGTGCTTTGTTGATGACTTGATTCTTTTCTGTAAAGGAACTCGTTCGGCTGTGAGCATTTTTAAAGAGGTCCTAGTAAAGTTTAGTGTTGCTACTGGTCTCTCTATCAATGCTAGCAAGTCCCATATTTACTTTGGAGGAGTCAATGCAACAGAGAGAAGGATTATTGCCCAAGATATTCAGTTGCCTGAAGGATCCTTTCCTCTTAGGTATCTTGGGGTTCCTATGAGGCCTACTAAGTGGAGACATGAGGATTGTGAGATTATTCTTCACAAAATCAAATTGAAACTGATGTCTTGGACCAGTAGGCACCTGTCCTTTGCTGGCCGAATGCTTCTCATTCACTCAGTTCTTTTTGGTCTAAGGAATTACTGGATGAGTGTCTTTATCTTATGTCAAAGCATTATTAAGGAGGTAGAGAAGATTTGCCGAGGATTTCTGTGGGGAGCTTCTTGGAATAGAAGTAAGCTTCATATGGCTTCGTGGCAACAGGTGTGTCTCCCTAAAGCATATGGAGGTCTCGGGTTTAGGGATGTGACTAACTGGAATAGAGCTATATTAGCTAAATACATCTGTGTTGTTTCAGAAAAGCAGGATTTGCTTTGGGTCAAATGGATTAAGGATATCTATCTGAAGGGTGTTAATTTGTGGAGTTATATTCTGAAACCAGATAGTAGCTAGTATTGGAGGAAATTGTTCCATTTAAGGAACAAATTCAGTAAGACAGAGATACTTGATGCTGGGGTTTCAGGGAGGTTTAAGCCTTCGAAACTATATAACAGTACCTTAAACCACCAGCTGGTGGGTTATAATCATGCGGTTTGGTGTAAGCTGACTCTCCCTAAGCACTATTTTCTTCTTTGGCAGGTGGTTAATGCTCACCTTCTTACTAGAGACAATTTGACCAGAATTAACTTCCAGTTGAACAACCTCTTATGTCCAGTTTGTGAAGATCACAATGAAAGTCACACTCATCTCTTTTTTGAGTGCTGCCTTTCCAAGATGACTCTTAACCTCATCTTTTCATGGATTGGGTTTAAAGCCTGGCCTAGTAATTTCAATGACTGGGTTGTTTGGCTTAATCACGGTCGGATTGGTACTACTGATTCTATACTGCACTTGGTTATAACAGCTGATATCTACAGCATTTGACGGAACAGGAATAGATGTGTTTTTGATGGCTATTCTTTGACAGCTAATAGTATAGCAAAGGAAGTTATAAATAGAGTTAAGTATAGATTATACATTGTTAATAATAGAAAGATCTCTATTCAACACCAGCTTTTCATTAGGAAATTCCAATGCAACTAAGGTGTTTTTAGGTGCTATTTGTAAGCTAGTTGTACAGGTGGTGATTTGGGTGATTTGGCCGATCGATTGTACTGGACAGTTTGTTCAATGAAGTTTCTTTCTTCTTGATCAAAAAAAAATTATGAATCATTAGTAGAGGATTAACGTTGTATGTAATGATTATATCAATGGACACTTTATTGTTTAATAAAGTACTATGTAAATATATGTCTATAATTATCAAGAGTTCAATCTCATATTTATACTGGAGTAATCATGAGATTAATAAATATGATTATTTAATCAAAGAGCTTTGATTAATAATCTAATATTTATTGGAGTTTGATATTATAGGTCCATAGGTCCCCAGGGTGGCTCTATCAAAACCATATCAAGGTAAGAGTTGATACAAGTGTAAAACTGTAATTTGAAAATTTGAGAAGAATTTTATTCTTTGGGTCAAATATACAATTATATGATGATTGAGGTTAAATAATTCATTTGGAATTAGTTATTAAATTTTCAAAAATATGTTTATTAATTTAAATGTATAATTTTTTAAATTCATATATATAAATAAATAAATTATTTTATTTAAGTGGGAGAAAATAAAATTTGTAATTCAAAAATAGTTTTTGATTTATTGAATTTTAAAAGATGATGATAATGATGATCATCAATTTAAATTTTGAATTTGAAATTTAAATTTTGATATATGGTTGTCATATTTTCCTTAAAAAGATAAATACCTTATTTTGTGGAAGATTGATTTTAGTTAAATAAACAAATAAAAGAAAAATGCAATATTCCTGAAAAAGGAATATAGCAGTTCACACATGACACTTTCCAAGGATTGTGCCATGAGTGTACCACTACACCGATATTGTATCAGTGTTGTTTTTTTTTTACTTATTTAATAATTTGGAAATATATATTTTCAAATTTGGTAAGTTATATATTTACCTAAATCAATTCCTATCATCATTACGATATTATTATTATATTACTATTATTATTATTAGGAATAATAAGATTATTGAATAATCTCTATATATATGATATAGAATAATAATAAGAAAATATACATACAAGAGAGATACAATTTAGAATAGTTTTCAGAAGTTTTTTGTCAGACACAAATTTATCTTCTTCTTCTTTATTCTAACATTTCTCAAACCATAATCCAAGTTCTCATGTGTTGAGAAATACTTGTGATTCATATAAAATCTCATGATCTCTATGTGCCGACACACATCTTTAGGTGTAGAGAACACTGCGGAGGATCGTGGTTCGAGTACTCAAAGTGTTGGATAGGAAGATCGATATATATACGAAAAGACTTAATGACACTTGATAGCCTTCCAGAGGTAAATACTCATGATCTTGAATATTTATGTATATGTTTATATGATATATATAAATATATTGTATATTTATATATATGTTGTATGATTAATAATATTGTATGTTAATGTTTCTGTCTGGATGTTTTCTTGATCATATAAACTGTCTATATGAGAGATGGAAAATTTTAATGTTGTATACAATGGGCCCACCATGCCTATTCCCTTACGTACTCTGATTGTTTTTCCAAAAATTCAAGCACTCCGAAAGGGTCTCTGCGGTGCCTGATTCCCTACACGGTTCCCATTAGGAGCTGGCTGGGGTGCCGCTGGAGAGGGATGTCTTATCTGGGAGGGCGGATGCCTTATTGTTGAGGGCGGTGGCCTTCCGTTATTGGGTCTGGAAGGTCCAAAATTGGCTCACACAAGCTCCGGGTCGTTCCTGACAAGTTTGGGATTATCATTCCAAGCTACCGGAGGAGCTCGGTTATTCCCAGTTCCAGCTGGTTCATTCCCCGTAAGATTATTCTTAGCAGTTTTTTGAGTGTTTCCCCCAGGTTGACCGTTGCCGGTATTTGTCCTGGGCCTCGGCTGAGCCTGCTGGTCCCTTCGCTCGCCCATTCTGGTAGCTATACTCCCTCGGGGTCGTCCTCTATTCCTTCGAAGCGAGGACTGTACTTCAGCGACTTGCTTAGCCAAGTCATCGTTTCGCTGTGTAGTCTCGGCTAGCTACTCACATAATCTGTGATTTTCCAACTCCACGAATGGTATGTACCTATCAGAATTATTATACAAATCCTCATTGGGCCTAGGGGTCTGAACAGGTTGCCCCCTAGAGGTCGATGGTGCACTCCCCTCATTGGGGCTCTAATCTACCATGGGTTACTTCCCAGGCCTCCGTGGGTGGTTCTCAACTTGAGGAATACGCTCATCGGGGATTTGGGGTAATGGACACCCACTAGTTTCGGGGATGTTCAAGGCGACCATTGACGATGTGCAGGAGGTTTTGATTAAACAATACAACAATTTTCTTATTGCTCCCAACAAAAGCCCCAAATTGTTGATGCCATTTTTTGATAACTTAATTATGAAGAGCACTAAACAAGAATATAGAAAAAATAGAATAATTCAGACGTTTTTTACGTGGTTCAGTAGTTAAAATTTGTCTTGTCCATGATTCAATGTTATTATCAATACTCTCTCAAAGCTTTGAATGAAAGCAATGTGGCAGAGCTTTTTTAGTACAATTTGTGCGTGAATACAAATGAATTACTCTAGGTTATTTATAGACCTGGTTGAAGGAATATCTTCCCCCAATTCAGGGAAGTTACAATCAATCATTCAAATTTGCAATAAATAGATTAAATGCGGTAATTACGTTATATCCCATGATAATAGAGATTTGATACACAGTGATAATGAATCCCTACATAATAGGGATTTCCTAACAAGTATTCTGTGTGGAAAGTGTGTCATTGAGCTCGATCTTTCCCTTGATGTGCATTCGATACTGGCCAAGCTCCAAACTCATCATTCTAGTCGTAGCCTTCTCCACATCCACTAACTTGGTCGAATTCATTCCTCGGAGAAGGTTGGTGTCATTGAGCCTGCAACTCATGCTCGAACGTTGCGACTCATGCTTGAACGCTGCGATTTGAATGCTAATAACAGGTCAAGAACCATTTGAGAATTTGTATAAGTGTACTGCTAACACGTGTAGATCCTGAGCTTAATCTTCTCGAGCCTACATTTTGAGGTTGTCTAGTTATTCTCGAAATTTGGGTGTAACAGTATGTTAAGTGGGTTTGTGGATCGGACCTTGAAAAATATTTTAGAACTTGCATAGTTTATTGATTGAGTTGGAATTGGAATGATGCATGCTTAGGAAGATAATTTAGGCAATTCTTTGGAACAATTGAGCCTTTCAAGCCAACTTTAATGTATTCAATCTCTAGTTACCCAATTTTGAGCCTAACATTATTCTTTTGTTGTGTGACATTTATCTTTTTGAAATAGTGTTATTTATCTTTCTCTTTGATATACCATGAGCATATGAAAAGTGAATGGGGGAATGATTCGAAATTGGGTTAATGTGGGAAATTGTTTCAACAATAGAAAAAAAAAATATACTAAGAGAGAAAAAGAAAGAAAAAAGTTTGGGGGTGTGTAGTATCATTAGAAAATGAAAAAAAAATCAGAAGTATGAATTTTCTCAAATGGGACATTTGGGGACTATTCTTGGGTTTTCAAGTTGATAAGGATTGGTTTGTTTAAGTGGTGTGCTTATGGTATATTTGAGCCTAAATGACTTTTTATTTACCTACTTAAGCCTATGTCGTTCGTTATAAGTTGAAAAGGTCCTTTTGATTATTGAGCATGTGTTATTATATTAGAAGAGATTGGTTAATTATGCAAGCATATGAAATAAATATTTTTGATGGAATGGTTCGAAAAGATTTGATATGTATATGGTATTTTGATTGTATGTTATTTATTGATTAAGGATAATTGGTGTCGTAAATATTGAAGTTGATTACTGAATTTATTTTGCTTAAATTCTGGATAAAACACAATTGAAAATTCTGAGCTTGTATTGCATGGTGTTTCTGAGGTTGAGGCTTGTTAGGTTATAATTTGATTCATGTGTGTTAGTTTACTTTTTTTAGAAAAATGTCAATAGGTTTCACTCAAGGACGAGTAAAAGTTAAGTTTGGGGGAGTTTGATGAGTAGTTTTTATAGTGTTTTAGAGAGTTGTTTTAGGGAATTTTTGAGCTTATTTAGTTATGTTTGTGCAGTATGACGCTTTTGTTGCTTGTGTTTGTTAATGTTTCAGGATCTATGGAAATATGGATAAATGGACCAAGTTCTGGTGGTTTCTGGGTGATTCTAAGTTAGGAGACATATGCCGAAGATGATTGATTGTTGATACTGTGTTTGGGATCGAAAAGAATAATTTTGGTTAAAAAAGGAAATTTGAGCCGCGACGCTGTGTTAGACAGAGACGGCCAAATCCTTGGAAGTCAATGGTTGCGACGCTCCTGATTGGGGTATTAGAGTCACGGTGCAATACCTTAAGGATCGCGACGCATGTCAAGGCAAAGGCGAGACGTATTTTCAATTTTGTACATGGGTCGTGACGCTTTAATATAGAGCCATAGCGCTTCAGTCGGTCATAGTGTAAATTAGGGCCTCTTAGCAGGGGCAAAAGTGGAATTTCACATTTAAAACACAGACAACTATATAAGCATCATTATGAAGAATTTTTAATGGAGAACCCTAAAGAGAGATTGAAGAAAACACTATGTGGAGGCAAATGATTGAAAATCTACTAGTTTTTATCATTCTTCTTCATCTTCATCTTTTACTTTCTATTGTAGTGATGTTTATATTTAGTTTAATGGATTTGATTATGTTTATCATGAACTAATTTCTTATTTATAGTGTTAATGGACTCTTCTTGAAACCTTATGATTATCTAATGCAGTTTTTATGAATTTCCTATCAATATTGTGAATTAGTTGTCTTGTGTTTAATGCTTGTGAATGTTTGATTACCATTTGCATGATCTATATGATTTTAACCTGAGGTGTGAGAAGTGAAGGATAAATATGCTATAGTAAAATAATCATAAAGTTATATTGGACGAGAGTACCTGTAAGATTTGTGTAGCTTAGGGATTACGTGTTTAATGCTTGCAATATGTTAATTTTCCACAGAGTTGTAGGAGATTTGTTTATTTTACAGAGTTATAAGTCTTAGTAAGAATATAATTTCCAGTTGTAATCTGCTATCACGATAAAGATCAGAATTCTTAAATTCACATTAGAGAGGCATAGGTGAATAGTTGATGAAGTTTATAACTCTATATGTTTATTCATTGAATTAATATATTTATTATTGAGTTCTCTATTGTTCTAATTAATTGTTTTTTTCTTTTAGTTTAGTAAATTATATATTCATTATTCATCAAATCAATTAGAAATAAAGATTGATTCTTGGCAATTAGTAATTGTCCTCGTGGGAAGGATACTTTACTTTCTACTTTATTACTTGTTTGCGATTGCGTAGACTTGCGTACATAATTTTTACAACAATGTTTCACTTGCTCAATAATTTGAATGAAAATATGGAAGCCGTGGAGAAGAGCTACAAATGAATTTTATTGCAGTAGCAAAGGCATACACAAAAAAAGAATGTGAATGTTTCATGAAAGGTATTGATAGAATTGACAGATGCATTAGATGCTACTTAGAGAAGATCGAGTTTGAAACATTGGCAAGATCATACTCGCCAACAAAAAGGTACACAATGATGATATCCAACATCGCAAAATCACTCAATGCTACACTAAAAGTTGCAAGAGGTCTCCTTATCAGTATCTTAGTTGAATGCCTTAGAAGCTTGGTTCAAAAATGGGTTTGGACCAACTCAAATAATGCAAACAGAACATTCACAAAAGTCTCTACATCAATAGAAAATGAGTTGAGGAATGACATTGTTTCAAAAATGAAGTATGAGGTATGCCACCGAAGTTTTTCTTACTATTTTTTAATCTACCAGTGGATGGTATCCAGTTACCTTTGATAACAGTATCACAAAAAATATTAAGTTACACAGAAGTGTAACTAGTTACCTTCAATATTAATTTTAGTTGAAATGTGTAGTGTTTGATTCTATTTCCTAACAAAAATATTTTAGGTCTTGCCTTTCAACTCAATAGAATACCAAGTTCGTGGGTCAATTTAACTATAAATATACAGAATAGAACATGTACTTGCAATAGGTTTCAAGAAGATTAAATGCCTTGTGGACATGCAATAGCTGTAATTGCAATGAGAAACTTGAGAGTCTATGAATACTGTGCAAAGTTCTACAAAATAGAAACACTAAAAGCATTGTTCGAAGCAAATGTTCATCCTTTGCCTCATAAAGATGAATGGAATCTCCCACAGCACCTGGACATAGTGGTGTTACCTCCAAAAGTAGCAATCCCTGTAGGAAGACCAAGAAAGAAAACAATAAGATCAAGAAGGGAACAAAAAGTAATAATCAACTATGAGAAATGTTGGCAACCAGGACATAACATGAAGACTTGCAGGAATCCTCCAATTGAGAAGCCAAACAAGCAGAAAAAGCAAAAGACCTAGCTTCATACTATACAACAAAACAAAACTATCATAGCTTTATTGATTAAAGAGTGAATTTCATATTCATCAAGTATTATTGAGTATTTCAATAAGTATTTTTTACATTTAAATACATTGATCAATTACATAAAGTTAGAAATTTGTTTTAGACTAAATTTCTAAGTTTTTTTTTACTTTGTATTTACCTATGATACCATCACCCAAACATTCTTTCAAAAACACTAAATACTAAATTCTAAGTAACTAATTATCCTTGAAACATTGATAAAAAATTCACTAACCTTTCTACTATCTTCCGCACTACATTCCAAGCTACCCATAACTCATAATTGTTTACCAAAAAAATATCACCAGAAAAAAGAAAATGGAACAAACAAGAAAGTAACAACTTACCCCATTATATCAGCAAAAAAACTATATGGGTAACCAACATTGTAGAGTCCCAGAATTTACTTAGCTAGTTAGATAGTAGTATTAGTTATAGTATGTTCATTACTGTGGATTTTGGTTCAAGCCGGGACTTAGTTGGAAACTCCTAGCAATAGTTATGGATTTTATAAGTTTAACCTATAGTTTAAGAATATTAATTATAACATAAAGTTTGATTAATATTGCTGTTTATTAATATGATGGTTATTATAACCTAAGGTTTAGATAGAGCCAATAGGATTATGACACTTGTCATATGCTTGATTAAGGAGTCATTATTTTAATAAGGGAAATATAAGACGTAGTCTTCACCAGAATCTGTTAGGAGCATGATATCTATTTAGATATTTAGACTCACAATTTTATTTATTTGTGATTTAGATATTTTATTTATTTGTGATTTAGATAATTAAATAGATTTTTCGAAACTTTAGGGTACTGTAACTTCATGACTTATTTTTGACCCAGTTATGTTATGAATTTCGAAAAATAGTATTTCTAAAACGTTGTAGATAATTTAATTAGCTTTCTAACGGTATAAAGATATTCTAAATCGGAGTCTACAGCTCCAGATATATTGATTTTACTGTAGGTTAGTTTAGAGTTACGGGATTTAGAAAGTTAGAAGATTTTTATTCCTTAGGATTGTATTTTAAATTTAAATTTAAATTTGGATTATAATTAGAAGATTTTTATTCCTTAGGATTCTATTTTAAATTTAAATTTAAATTTGGATTATAATTAGAAGATTTTTATTCCTAAAACTCTATAAATAGGACCTAGCACCAAGCATTTTTCATTCATTCATCTAGCTAAGTTCAGAGGCTGCAAGTTGCTAGGTTATTGTGAGAGTGTAAACACTTGGGTTGGGGATTATAAGCTTAATCATTTTTAAGCTTACCAAACACTTGGGAAGTAAGGTTTATAACACATTTCGGTTCAAGGTTTAGATTGGTCATAAATCATTTAAGGTATTCCAAACCTCTAGTTCATTTGGTATTATTTTCTTCAAGTTCTTATAGTTTTCTACTCAGCCCCTAACTTTATTCTTTATTCTTGGATAGGAAATCTAAGTTCTTGAACATAAGGTTTTTGGTAAGTATATTCTTAATGGTATAGTTCTTCCATTCTTTTCATCTCATTCTCTTTAGTATGCTCACCCTTCCATTTATGGTTTTTAGGAGTGTTCCAAAGTCCCAAAACTGTTCTCATATCCCAGTATTTTTGGTAAGGAAAATAGGATAGTTTTATATGCTTATATGTTATGTTGATATGTTATGATAAGTTATGCTATAGTATGTTATGTTATGCTTTCCTATGTTTCATGGTTATGATTTACCCTACCTCAGATATTAGACAGGGGACGTAGATGGGTTATTATAAACCTAACATGTGATCTAACCTACCTCAGATATTAGAAAGGGGACGTAGATGGTTTGTCACATGTTTTTAATGGCCATTGATAGTATAGTCTTATATGATGTACATTTTTATATGTTATATGCTTATAGTTATGTGTATGTGTATGTTTCATGCTTGTAGTAGATTTTCCTTGCTGAGCATTAGGCTCATTCCTTTATGTTTATATGTGTAGGAAAATAGTTATGGCGGCGGAAAGATTCTTGGCAGCTTGAGGATGTGTATTGAGGTAGGATGGAATCGGTGGATTGCGCGTTTGATTCGAGGATGAAGTTTTTAAGTCTTTTAGTTATGATTTCTATGTATATTTTTTCCGCACTTAATTTTGTAACCAATTTATTTAAGTTATGTTTTGTTTTCAAAACAATGGGATCCCATATCCTAAATGAATTTTTATGTATTTAACCTTTACTTTACAGTTTTCAAATAAAGTTATGGTTATTTCATATGTACGTTTTCTTAAGATTAGTATAGTAGTCATTAATGGTCCAAAGTCTAGAATAGTTGGGTCGTTACAGTTGGTATCAGAGAAACGGTCCATTCGCATGAAGTTCTCCTCGATACACACACTCAAAGCTCGAAATCTAACCGCCAATGTAAGTGTTTATGTTTTAGTTGTTTTGATTATGTGTTTAGTTAATGTTTTAGTCCTTATGTTTTCAGTTAATAATATTTGTAAATTATTTTGTTTTTTTTCGTTATTTATTTTATTTATTATCTTTGAATTTATGATTGTACATAGTGAAATTTTTTTTTCCAAATAAATATCATTGTTATTTTTGAATGACATGTATGAGTTTGATTTTTTTTTTACAATCATAATAAATAATAAATTTAATAAATAATGACCAAGTTCGGTGAGGGTGGATACAAATCAATGGACCGGGTTCTATATTGAGAGTGTAGAGGGCCATAGTAGTGGGAACGATTTTACTGATCCCAGCCCTCCCTTAATATGGTTAACTTTGGAACAACGATGAGTTTCGAGCCTGAGAATTAAGTCATATAGGATGATTAGAAACAGACTTAGTAAATTATAAAGATGGCTTATTTTTCTAAGTTTAGAAACACACCCTAATTATAAAGAAGGCTCACATATTTTTTTTTCATAAGAAGTCATAATTAATAGGTCCGAGTTATGTTTGCTTAGATTAAGTTTTTCCTTAGAGACTATTAGGATAAGTTCTAACATGTTCTCGACTGTTAGAACTTTGTTGAAGATGTCGCTCAGAAGATTTGCTCGCACCAACGGAAACGCCTCCAACACTGCTCCAATGAACAATGAAGCCCCTCCAGTTCGCAGAAGGGGATTGCGTGCTACTGCCAGCCGCAACGCGCCGCCGCCACCAGCTGACAACACTGCGGAGATCGCCAAACTGCAACAACAAGTGGAGGAATTACTGCAGCAACAGCGACAGCAGACTCAGACTCAGCCTCCACCTCAGCCGCAACCATTACCTCAGTAGATGGCTTAAGTACCCCATCAAGTAGGTCCTTATGGGGGATGGCCAATGGGGAACTATGCCCATACCCTGCTCAGCACATGGAGCCAATCTATGAGTGGTTTCGTAAGCAACACGCTCCAAACTTTGAAGGGACAGCAGAACCCTTTAAGGCAGAAGAATAGCTCAGAAATGTAGATCTGATCCTAGCACATATGAATCTCGGCAACGCAGACCGCATATCCTGCATTTCTTCTCTGCTTAAGAAGGATGCTAGAATATGGTGGGACTTAGTTCAGCAGACTAACGATGTCACCACCATGACATGGACAAGATTTGTGGAGCTGTTCCATAAGAAGTATTACAACTCGGCAGTCATCGCTACAAGGGTCGAGGAATTCGCTAGTTTGAAGCAGGGCAACTTAACGGTAGTAGAATATGCTCGGCAGTTCAACAGAATAGCCAAGTTTGCACCAGAGTTGGTTCCAACTGACTTTATGAGGGTGACCAAGTTCGTTAGAGGACTTAGACCAAAGAGTGAATTAGGGGTTAAGCTAGCAAACCTGGGAAATATTACCTATGTCAATGTTCTAGAAACGACAATAGAAGTAGAAAGGCTTTAGGCGAATGTTAGTAAGGAGAAGGCTAGTAGGCCTGAGCCTAAACAGCAGGGTCAACCTCAAAATGGTCAGAAAACAACAGCTGTCAGCATAGCAATAGTAATAGTAATGGTCAGAAGAGAAGGCAACCAGATGATAAGCAGCCCAATGGTGATAAAAGAGCACAGACAAACAATGGAGGCAATAAGTCGGGTTATGTAGAATACCCGCAATGCTCTAAGGGCCAAAAGAAACATCTTGGGGAAGGTCATGAAAACATCAAGGGATGCTTCAACTGTGGTTAGGGAAGTCATCAAAAGACGGAATGTCCACAGCTCAAGCAGAAGGAGAAAAGGGATTAAACGATGGTTCTAGACCAAAGTCTTTACCTTGACCCAAGGAGGAGCCAATGCTAGTAACAAGCAGTTGCAGGTCAGATTCCTATCCTCGATAGTATATGTTCTAGTATTTTTTGATTCGGGAACAACATACTCGTATATCTCGTTAGGAATAATAGAGAAATTAGACAAACCTTGTAGAACTAGGTTTGTGACATAGTTGCCTTCGGGTAAAATAGTCCTATCATCACGGATAGTACGAGGCGTACCGATCAAAATTGATGACGTAAGAATTAGAAGGAGACCTGATAGAACTGGAGATTAAAGATTTCGACGTGATATTAGGAATGGACTGGCTAGCAAGGCATGGCGTAACCATCGATAGAAGACGTAAGCAAGTGATGTTCGAGACTCCTGACGGTCAGAAACGATGCTATATGGGAAAAGTTTTAGGACTACATACGTCGCTTATTTCATCTTTCTAAGCTCAGAGGATGATAGAAAAAGGATGTCACGCATTCTTAGCTAGCATTACGAATGTAGTTTAGGGAACACCACTAAAGGTCGGAGATGTACATATTGTAAGGGAATTTCCAGAGGTATTTCCTGACGACTTGCCAGGATAGTCGCTGATGTGGGAAATGGACTTCACAATCGAATTAGTACTGGGCACCGAGCCTACTTCCAAGGCACCATACCAGATGGCTGCTACCGAACTCAAGGAGTTAAAGATGTAGTTAGAAGAACTCTTAGACTTGGGTTTCATTAGAACGAGTCATTCGCTATGGGGAGCACCAGTACTATTTGTGAAGAAGAAGGATGGAAGCATGCAGATATTTATAGATTATCGCGAGCTGAGTAAGGTGACAAATAAGAATAAGTACCCGCTACCCCGAATTGACGACTTGTTTGATCAACTCCGAGGGGTAACCATTTTTTTTATATTGATCTATGGTCCGGGAATCACCAGCTCAAGGTACGTGAAGAGGATATTCCCAAGACGTCTTTTAGAACTCATTATGGACATTATGAGTTTCTAGTTATGTCTTTTGGTCTTAACAATGCTCCAGCCGCGTTTATGGATTTAATGAATAGGGTCTTTAAGGACTACTTCGATAAATTCATCGTAGTATTCATTGACATATCTTGGTGTACTCAAAGGATAAAGTTGAGCACGAGAAACATTTAAGGTTATTCTTGCTACACTGAAGGAGCATCAGCTTTACGCTAAGTTCAAGAAGTGCGAATTTTGGCTTTCACAAGTAGCATTTCTCGGCCATATAGTATCCAAGGACGGGATTGTTGTAGACCCATCTAAAGTAGAGGCCGTGAAGGATTGGCCAAGACCAAAGAACGCATCCGAAGTAAGGAGCTTTCTAGGATTAGCAGGTTATTATAGGAGGTTCGTAGAGGGCTTTTCTAAGATAGCCACTCCATTCACCAACCTGACCCAGAAATAGCAAAGATTCAACTGGAATGATAGATGTGAAGAAAGCTTCCAGTTGCTTAAGGACAAGTTGTGCTCAGCACCAGTACTCTGTGTACCGACACCCAATGATAAGTTTGTAGTCTACTGCGATGCATCGAAGCAAGGGTTGGGTTGCGTGCTGATGCAGAATGATAAGGTATAGCCTACGCCTCACGGCAGCTAAAGGAGTACAAGCAATGCTATCCAATGCATGATATGGAGTTGGCAGCGGTGGTCTTTGCGTTGAAAATCTGGTGCCATTATTTTTTACTTAGAACGGTGCGAGATTTATACGGACCACAAAAGTTTAAAGTACTTCTTCACACAGAAGGAGGTCAACATGAGGCAGCGAAGGTGGTTAGAGCTAGTGCAGGATTACGACTGCGAAATCATATACCACCCAAGAAAGGCAAACGTAGTTGCCGATGCGCTAAGTAGGAAAAGTTATGGAAGTTTAGCAGCGCTAGCAGGAATAGAAAAGCCGCTACAGTAGGAGCTGATCAATGCTGGAATAGAAGTAGTCATTGGTAAACTGGCTAACTTGTCCATTTAGTCAAGTCTGTTAGAAGATATACGGAATGGGCAAGTGCATGATGACACATTAGTAACACATATAGATGCAGTTAGAGAAGGGAAGGCCACAAATTTCTCAACATCAAGTCAAGGATTATTGAGATGTAAGGATCGGGTATGCGTGCCAAATGACCAAAGGATTAAGATGACGATTCTAGAATAAGCGCACAGTACCTCGTACTCAGTTCACCCAGGGTCGACTAAGATGGCACACGACATCAAGGCAATGTATTGGTGGCCAAGGATGAAGAAGGACATAGCAGAATTTGTGTCTAAGTGTCTAGTATGCCAGCAAGTGAAAGCAGACCATCAGTGGCGTACAGGCTTATTGCAACCACTTAGCATTCCAAAATGGAAATGGGATGATATATCCATAGATTTCGTGATGGGTTTGCCACGAAAAAGTAAGCAGCATGATTTGGCTTGGATAGTAATAGATAGATTAACCAAGTCAGTTTATTTCCTGTCTGTTAAGACTTCGTACACAGCAGATCAATACGAAGACGTTTAAGTCCAAGAAATAGTACGACTACATAGAATCTCTAAAACAATAGTATTCGATAGAGGATCGATGTTTACATCGAGATCTTGGAGTAAGTACTTGCTGCTGATAGAATTCTCCTACAACAATAGCTACCAGTCAACGATCGGGATGGCACCTTATGAGTTGCTTTATGGAAGAAGGTGTCGATTGTCGTTGCATTATGACGAGGTAGGAGAAAGGCAACTACTTGGACCTGAAGCTGTTAGAGGAGCTCAGGATGTAGTAGCACTGATACGAAAGCGTATGCTCGCTGCTCAAAGCTGTTAGAAAAGTTATGCGGATGCCAAGCGGCATGATGTGGAATTCAAAGTCGGAGATCAAGTTTTCTTAAGAATATCTCCTATGAAAGGTGTGAAGCGGTTTGGGAAGAAAGGTAAATTTAGTCCCTGATTTATAGGTCCTTTTGAGATATTGGACAAAGTGGGAGCAATTGCATATATATTAGCCCTACCGCCAGCTTTAGCAGATAGTCATAATGTATTTCACATCTCGAAGCTGCATAGATATGTGTCAGACCCATCTCACGTCCTCAAGTATGATACGATAGCACTCCAAAAAGACATGAGTTACGAGGAACGACCGGTTAGCATCCTAGATAGAGGGATGAAATAGTTACGGTCCTAGAGTATTCCAATAGTCAAGGTCCTATGGAGTAATAGTTCTGAACAGGAGGCAACGTGGGAGTTGGAGGAGGACATGTTAGCCTGGTATCCGGAATTGTTTGATAAGAAAATTTCGGGGACGAAATTCTTTGTAGTAGGGGAGAATTGTAGAGTCCCAGAATTTACTTAGCTAGTTAGATAGTAGTAGTAGTAGTAATAATAGCTAGTATTAGTTATAGTATGTTCATTACTGTGGATTTTGGTTCAAGCCGGGACTTAGTTGGAAACTCCTAGCAATAGTTATGGATTTTATAAGTTTAACCTATAGTTTAAGAATATTAATTATAACATAAGGTTTGATTAATATTGCTGGTTATTAATATGATGGTTATTATAACCTAAGGTTTAGATAGAGCCAATAGGATTATGACACTTGTCATATGCTTGATTATTAAGGAGTCATTATTTTAATAAGGAAAATATAAGACGTAGTCTTCACCAGAATATGTTAGGAGCGTGATATCTATTTAGATATTTATACTCACAATTTTATTTATTTGTGATTTAGATATTTTATTTATTTGTGATTTAGATAATTAAATAGATTTTTCGTAACTTTAGGGTACTGTAACTTCCGACCTATTTTTGACCTAGTTATTTTATGAATTTCGAAAAATAGTATTTCTAAAACGTTGTAGATAATTTAATTAGCTTTCTAACGGTATAAAGATATTCTAAATCAGAGTCCTACAGCTCAAGATATATTGATTTTAATGTAGGTTAGTTTAGAGTTACGGGATTTAGAAAGTTAGAAGATTTTTATTCCTTAGGATTGTATTTTAAATTTAAATTTAAATTTGGATTATAATTAGAAGATTTTTATTCCTTAGGATTCTATTTTAAATTTAAATTTAAATTTGGATTATAATTAGAAGATTTTTATTCCTAGAACTCTATAAATAGGACCTAGCACCAAGCATTTTTCATTCATTCATCTAGCTAAGTTCAGAGGCTGCAAGTTGCTAGGTTATTGTGAGAGTGTAAACACTTGGGTTAGGGATTATAAGCTTAATCATTTTTAAGCTTACCAAACACTTGGGAAGTAAGGTTTATAACACATTTCGGTTCAAGGTTTAGATTGGTCATAAAGCATTCAAGGTATTCCAAACCTCTAGTTCATTTGGTATTATTTTCTTCAAGTTCTTATAGTTTTCTACTCAGCCCCTAACTTTATTCTTTATTCTTGGATAGGAAATCTAAGTTCTTGAACATAAGGTTTTTGGTAAGTATATTCTTAATGGTATAGTTCTTCCATTCTTTTCATCTCATTCTCTTTAGTATGCTCACCCTTCCATTTATGGTTTTTAGGAGTGTTCCAAAGTCTCAAAACTGTTCTCATATCCCGGTATTTTTGGTAAGGAAAATAGGATAGTTTTATATGCTTATATGTTATGTTGATATGTTATGATAAGTTATGCTATAGTATGTTATGTTATGCTTTCCTATGTTTCATGGTTATGATTTACCCTACCTCAGATATTAGACAGGGGACGTAGATGGGTTATCATAAACCTAACATGTGATCTAACCTACCTCAGATATTAGAAAGGGGACGTAGATGGTTTGTCACATGTTTTTAATGGCCATTAATAGTATAGTCTTATATGATGTACATTTTTATATGTTATATGCTTATTGTTCACTACTAGAAATATAGGCTTTTACTTCGTTTTTTACACATAGAATATAAAAAAACTGAAGTAAAAGCCTTTCAATGGGTTTTTACTTCGCTTTTGGGAATGGTAGTACATAAAAAAAGGCTATTACTTCGTTTTCTTAAAAAAACGAAGTTAAAATAGAAAATAGACAAGGGCCATGTTTGGTTTGCACACTAAATCGGGGCTTTTTACTTCGGTTTTTATGAAAAAACCGAAGTGAAAAGTGGAGCAACCAAATGCGGCCCTGAAGGCTTTTACTTCGGTTCTTATATAAGAACTGAAGTAGAAAGGGTACTTTCTACTTCGGTTCTTATATAAAAACCGAAGTAGAAAGGGTACTTTCTACTTCAGTTCTTATACAAAAACCGAAGTAGAAAGTACCCTTTCTACTTCGGTTTTTGTATAAGAACCGAAGTAAAAGAGTTTTAATACCCTTAATATATAGCTCCCACGGCTCATTCGTCTCTCTGAAGCAAAAATCCCAAACGCCAAACCCAGAAAACCTCCATTGTTGTCGTACTCCCACGAGGGTTTCACAAAATATACCATTTTTTATGTTTTTTTTACCATTTGAAACCATTTTTCTTACTTAAGAACAGAAATATTAGTTCCATTTTTATTTTTGAGGAAGAAAATAAAGACTTTGAGTGTGTGTATTTTTAGGGTTCGAAAATGGGTATTGTTATTGGACTTTGGCTGGTTTTCTTACATTAAAATAAGTTCTTGAGCTTCATAAAAGGTATGAATCACTAAATCTTTGTTTGCATGATTTTTTTTTAATTTTCTATAATATTTTCAGATTTTTTTCTTATAGATATAATGTGTTTATTATATATAGGTTTTAGAGTTGCTAATATTGATTTAGAGGTTATTTTGAGCATCAAAGAAGGTTTGTTACCTTAAAACTTTGTTTGTGTTAATTTTTTTTATATTATTCCGAATTTAATACTTGTTTTTTAGTATATTTGTGTTATATATTTTTTTATTTTGTTATTTTATATAATGTTATTAATTATATAAATATATATATTAGTAAAATTTAAAAATTGTTGTGACTTGCTATTTAAATTTCTAAACATAGCTTCAATAAGTAATGTTGTTGCCAATTTGATGATTATGTAGCTAGTTTAATTAATTATGTAATTGATTTTTATTTATTTTTTATTAAGCTTTTTAGTAGGGTTGTTGATTTAGTTGCCAATTCGGTATTGATTTTGGGTGACTTCAAGAGTAATATTGGAGGTGAGTAATCTTTAAATTTTATTTATTACTATTGCAATATTTATTTATAAAATTAGAGTTAAATCTTGCATGCTTTACTTTAGTGAAGTAGGTTATGGGAAATTTGTTGTTGGTGGTGATATAAGGATGGAATTATGTATGTTGATTTTGTGTTTGTTTGTATTGAATTTATATATAATTATAAAATTGGGATATGCTACAAAAACAAAGGAAACTCTGCCAATTTTTTATAGATTTTATTAATTGTTTTTCTTTTTCAATTTGCACACTATGTCGATATATTTTGTGTGTTATTTACAGATTTTAAAATTTTTGGAGATGTTAAAATGCAGTTGTTATGCTGCCGAAATTTTGTTAGACTTAGGAAAATTTAATAATTAAACTTCAATTATGTTTGATGTTCTAGAAAAAAGAACTAGGAGTGGAAGATGTAGATGGATATGAAATTTGGACAAGAGCGCGAGAAACGAAGAAGACTTTTGTCGAAGATAATTTGGACAAAAAAATTGAAGAAAGAGATGTAAGTGTTTTAAAGCAAAGTAAGAAATTTTTTTAAGTGTTTTTACAAGTTACTAATTTAATCTATCATTGGTTTGTTTCGTAGAATGAACTAAATGAAAAAGTTACTAGTAGTCATATTGTCGCCAAGGATCGGGAGGACATCTTGCCAATCCAACAAGAATAGTTAAGCCGATTGATGACTTAAATTTATTAGTAAGACTATTTTGTTTATACATACCTTTAGTTTTATGTGAATGTATATATAAATGTTTATATTATTTTAATTAATTACAATTATGTGAATGTATATATGAATGATTAGGTTATTCTACTTAACAATTATGTGAATGTATAAATATTTAATTTTATAAGAATTTTAATTCTAAGTGTATAAATTTTGTGATTTTTATTTCTGTTATAAATTAAATGAAAATAAACCAATTCCAATTGTAAAAATATATATAACTATAAATTCATATAATTAGACTATTTAAAATGATGTACGTTTTTATATGTTATATGCTTAACGTTATGTGTATGTGTATGTTTCATGCTTGTAGTAGATTTTCCTTGCTGGGCATTAGGCTCATTCCTTTATGTTTATATGTGTAGGAAAATAGTTATGGCGGCGGAAAGATTCTTGGCAGCTTGAGGATGTGTATTGAGGCAGATGGAATCGGTGGATTGCGCGTTCGATTCGAGGATGAAGTTTTTAAGTCTTTTAGTTATGATTTCTATGTATATTTTTTCCGCACTTAATTTTGTAACCAATTTATTTAAGTTATGTTTTGTTTTCAAAACAATGGGATCTCATATCCTAAATGAATTTTTATGTATTTAACCTTTACTTTACAGTTTTCAAATAAAGTTATGGTTATTTCATATGTACGTTTTCTTAAGATTAGTATAGTAGTCATTAATAGTCCAAAGTCTAGAATAGTTGGGTCGTTACAACAATCACCATCTAAAAGCAAAAAAATATGAAGACCTTTACTTTCTTCTCTCACACTCTCTCTATATATATTAGGCAATGTTAAAGTTACTTTACTTTAGCAAATCTCTCCCAAAAAAAAAAAGCAAAACACACCATGAATAGCTGGTTACCCTAGAATCAATGATCAAAAATTGAAAAGGGCACCTTTATATTAGCACTAGAGTTCATAATGCTATCTAAAGAAAGTAGTTATTTTGCTCTAGCAAATCCCACCAAAAAAGGGAAAGAAAGATTTAGCACCAAAGTAATCAGTTACCCCCTGCTGTATAAGCAAAACAACCAGTTGGGTACCTTGTTACCCTCAAAACATTCTTGAAAAATTCAGGAAAAATATGCATAACAAAATATAAATTACCCAGTTGCTTTAAAGTGCTATATACATATATATATATATATATATATTAAAAACTGAACTAGAAAAAACAAAAAACTTGTTACTTAAAGTGCCACCAAAAAATGGGAAAAAATAAAAGATCAAGCACCAAAGTAACCAGCTACCCCTGGTATATAAGAAAAATAACCAGCTGAGTACATGATTATCCTTAAAATATTCCTGAAAATTGAGGAAAACTATACAGAACAAAATATAAAATATTCACCTGATTTGAAGTGCTATATACATATGTATTAGTAAGTGAGCTAAAACAAATGAACAAAAAACCATAAAACAAAAGATAAAGTGATATACAAAATAGTCTTAAGTATCCAATGTTTTACATAAGTAGCAATTTAACGTAACTAAGTATATGTGCAACTAACTATTGCTCATCATTTCATAACTGGTCTAGTACATAAAAAAACAAAAGAGAGTCAACATCAGAAAAAGTCTATGCAATAGTCTTCCTTCTCGTCTGTCTCCTCTCCAAAAGATTCTCACTAAACTCATCACTAGTCAAATAGCCCTCTACTTGTTTCTTCTTGCCATGAAAGTACAAGCTAACAAAAATATCTTGGCAAAGTGGACAAGCATTAAGTTATTTAGGCATCTCATTTTTCTTTCTAATGATTATTTTCTCAGCAAAATAAGTAGAAAGAACCCCCACAGTCGCTGCATATTGCAAACACAAACAAAAACTAAGAACATATAACAAAACCACAAATACAAAATAAAAAACAAAATCTCACCAATCAACTTGTTGAGGAATGCATCTAGCAACAGTCAATTGCAAAGCATCATTCTCGAGCACATCATAAGGACTAAGATTAATATTTATATCAGGAAGATCATAAAAACCAATTTGTTCCAATAGAAGGGGAAGTAAAATAACAATAGCTTCAATCACAGGTAAAGTCAAATTTTCATGCCTTGCTCCAGACATTGAATAATAAACAGTGAATGATCTCCTCTTTAAATCAAAATGTAGCAAAATCTATTACAAGACAGCCTTAACATTGACAGGCATAAAAACAACCTTGAGTTTATTCTAATGAGTGTTGTGAAACAAGGACTCGCCCCTCATAATCTTCAAAGGAACACATCTGTCCTCAATTTTAAATGCACTGCTGCCTGATTTCTTAAACTTTTCATACATGAATACAATATTTTGGCCAAAACATCTATTAGTAGTAGAGACTCTCCTTGTCAAATCTTTGCATAACTTAACATTTCTCCTGAAATAATACATCATCACATTAATATGCTGCAGAAAAAAATAAATGCGTATAAGAAAAAATATCAAGTAACTGATTCCCCATTACAACATAAAATATTCAAAAACAAGGGTAAATATTTACCATCAACAATACAACATGTTGAATAGTTTGAGTAACCAGTTTCCCAGTGCATTGCAGCATAGCAAATGCCTGCGGTAACTGGTTATCCCATCGCAACATAATATAAAATTGACCTGGATCAATGGAATTTTAAAAAAACAAATGCAAAATGATAAACACAAGATAAAAGGAAGAAACTCACTAGTGTATCAAGAAATTTCCTTGGGTAATAGAGATGGTAGAACCAAGTCTTCTAATCTATAAAAATGAAAGTGAAATCAATTGATGGATCCACCTTATTATCATCATGTTTCTTAAACCTAGAAAAGACATAAACCATGTTGGGAAAACTTATACAGGATCTTTATTTATTTTCATGTAGATTTAATATTAAACAAGTTAATATGAGACAACCTAGAACATGTTTCTAAAATTCAATTAAAAAACAAATAATGATAAGAATACTTACATTATACGCAACAGAATGAATGAGTCATCCTTCAGTTTCTCTAACCCTTGTATCCTTTATGTCGCAGAGTATTACCAAGAAACTGAACCAATCTTCAATTTTCTTCACAACCTTCCAAAGTATCCTTAGAATCACCTAGACTAGAGTGGGCAATTATCAACACATGAGATAGATACAAAGAGAATAAAATAAACGAACAATAAGGCTTAGAAAAGGACTTATGCTTAGAGAGAATCTAAAACCTATTAGAAACTTGTGTTTCAACTTATCTGACTTTATGTTTTCAACTCTCTCTTAACATTCATTTTATAGACTCAATTAGGTCATTTATTTAATTAAAAACAAATAAAATAATACCCAATTGACAGCCCTAGGTCGAAATTATCATGGGCTTTAGGCCCGTGAAATTTCCCATTTGATTATAAGTCCGCTGGACTTATAATCAATTCATGTATTATTTTCTATTGATTTAATTAATTAAATAATTATTCAAATCCTTTATCAAATTAATTATTTATAATTTGAACCTTAATTTAAACTTATTTATTAATTTAGATACTAATTTATCTTAATTAATAAATCTACCATAATTTATCTTTTCTTCTCTAAATTACATAACTTTGTGAAACTATCCAAAATTGACCTGGTCAACTTTGACAATTCACATTGATAATTAAATCAATTAATTGAGACTATCTAGATGATTTTATTCAAGGTACAATGGGGACCATGGGCCTATGAAATCAAGCTCCAATAAGTTATTATAAATCTAACAAATAAATTTACTAACTTATTAATTCCTCATGACTCCACTAAAGACTCGGAATTGCACTCTTGAATATATAGAATGCTCTATAAGCAATATAGATACGTTATTAATTATTCATTGTTACAACCAGAATTGTCACTCAATCCTCTATAGACGGTCTACAATGAGATGGGACTAAAATACTGTTTTACTTCTCATTCTATTTTATCCTTAAAACACTTAGTTCCTTGTAAATGATATTTCAGTAAACTAATATTAATTATTGAAATGAGATCTCTATCATTTAGCACCTTGAACCAAACTAAAAGGAAACCATCGTTCACTTCTTCATCAGAAGCTATAGATGTTCATATCTATGATTAATACTCCAACTCAATTATACTACCGAGTTCCCAAGATGTAAGTATGGGCTAGTCCGTAGGGTAAGCTGGTAACGAACAAGTCAAAGAACTCAAATAAAACAATCAGTTAGAATACTAATCACTCATAATTCAGATTGAATTGACCTACCGGTAACTATATGATATGACTAGAATAGATAATAACGGTATGTTTACTTATCTTATCTACTGTCAATATCGGTCCTGTCCTATGTAACAAATACATCTAGTCTTATCTACTTTTCTAATGTTCTGGAAAGAAAAAAACACTACAATGTGTAAGTAGATCATATCGTACATTGACAATTCAGTGTAAATCCTGTGCACTGACTAATCTTTGGACTAACTTATTTTGAACATATAATCATATTTATATTCCACCATGATTACTTCACTATAAATACAATTAGCTATATGCTCAGGATTTAATAGAAGTTTATATTAAACAAATAATCATGAAAATAAATCATGTCAGCAAAGTGATTGACCAAGTCAAAAAAGGATTTCTATTCTTTTATTGATAATAAAATTAGATTGCAAAGAAATTGAGTTTTAATTAGGGCATAAAACCCCAACAAACCAGACAATGTTTAGTAATTAAATAAAAAAAATTCAACAAGCAACATTTTTTAAGAAATAACAAATTATACATACTTGTTCTTGTGATTGACTTTACTTTCATGTAACACCCTAACTGATATATCTTTACGAAAATACCATTTTTTATACTTTTATAGAAAAATACCAATAATTGCCTGGAAAATACAGTGGGGCCTTATTAAAAACAATACAATATGGGCCTAATGTTCAAAGCAATATATCTTTATGCAATTTAAGGAAAATTAAAGACAACCCACTCAGTTCAATAATAAACAAAATAAACTAGTAATTGCTATATGGCGTTCTCGGTTGTTTCTCATCCACTGGCTCCCCGCAACATACATACTAACTTCAATGGAAACCACCCAGCTCACCATGGGTTCCAATCAAACAACATAACGCCTACCTTAAAGGGGGAAAGTAAGGGAGGTGAGATAAAAGCCCAGTAAGGAAGTACAAATAATACAAACAACTAAACCATACAAAATTTCTATACTAATATCATGCCTTTAATGAAATATAATACACAATCATTCCATCTCTGTATACTTTATTTAGAAACACTTACACAAACAAAAAAAGTACAATTCTGTGAGGAACTAGAAAACCCTGGAAATTGATCCTCCTATCCTCACCTTGGCATCTATGACACGACTGCCCTGTGAGTTACGTCATACCTTGATAATGCCTTTGTTGTGTCGTGAAAATAATGTTAGGATTAATGCCCTAAAAGCATGCAAAGACATTTTATTGGTTATAAATAAAGTACAATTTTATTATATTTTAATGTTATAATTATTGTTTGAATTAATTTTATATTTATTTCAAGAAAATTCTCTATTCATTCACGAGAATATGATCTTGTATTAGTACAAGAGAATTAAGATAATATATAATGAATACAATAGTCAGTAACATATTAAAGTATGGAATCTTTAATGAATGGTTACTAGTACGGTTTGTAAGCATACGAGATGCGAGTAATCTAGATTCAGATTACTGATGTGGATAGATATTGTAGAGTCCCAAAATTTTACTTAGCTAGTTAGGTAGTAGTAGTAGTAGCAATATATAGTAGTAGTTATAGTATGTTAGTTACCGTGGATTTTGGTTCAAACCGAGACTTAGTTGGAAACTCATAGCAACAATTATGAATTTTATAAGATTAACCTATAGTTTAAGAATATTAATTATAACATAATGTTTGATTAATATTGATGGTCTTAGATGTATTATTTATTATAACCTAAGATTTAGATGAAGCCAATAAGAATATGACACTTGTCATAAGCATGATTATTAAGGAATTATTATTTTAATGATAAAATAAGGAAATATAAGACTTAGTCTTCATCAGAAACTGTTAGGGTCATAGTTTGACTCAGTCGAAGTAGTTATCCATCCTTAATTATGCTGAAAAGGTGTAATTACTTGTTTAAAATAATCACGTATGCCGATATATCGCTTGACGAAAGATATGGAAAACACGTTGACGTTGCACGAACGAGCAAATGAGCCTCAGGATTACTGGGGCAGGCAATATATCGCCTAGGGTGGGCAATATATCGGCTCCATGTAGGTTGTTTTGGAAGTTTGACTTTTTGTTATTTTAAAAATACCCTTAACCACTTAGATCTGCTTCTGAACGTTTTTTACCGAGTCTTAAGCCTCTGATTGATGAAAATTCAATTTTTTTTCAACTATTTTCATTATTTTTATTAAAATCAAAATGGGGTTAGTTTCACTCCTTACCTCTATAAATAGGACCTAGTACCCAACCCTTCCTCTCATTCTTCAAGCTGTGATCAGAGACTCCAAGGTGCTAGTGCTACCATAGAGTGATAAACACTTGGGTTGGGAAAAAGCTTTGCCATTCTTAAGCTTTATAAAACACTTTGGGAAGTGAGATTAGTGCATTTCGGTATTGGGGTTAGACCAATCCATAAGGTCAATAAAGGTACCCTTATTCTTAAGTTCAATCCTGTTTGATTCCTTAGTTTCTTTAGTTTTCATTCAAGTTCTAACTTTTGTTATGGTTTTTTGGTTAGGTTTTTAAGTTCTTTGAACTTAATGTGTCTTTTCGGTAAGTTTTCTCTTGGTGGTTTAGTTCTATTCTTTTCATCTCGTTCTTTTAAGAAATACTCACTATTCTTATTGTTGGTTTAGGAGTGTTCCAAGTCCCACATTTGTTCTCATATCCCAGTTTTGGTAAGGAAAATAGGATAGACCTTGTATGTTTTATGATATCTTATGCTTATATGTTATGTTTATGTATAATATGTTATGATAAGTTTATGTTATAATATGTTATGTTATGATTTACCCCGCCTCACATATTAGACAGGGGATCTAGATGGGTTATCATATACTACCATATGATTTAACCTACCTCAGATATTAGATAGGGGATCCAGATGGGTTATCATATACTATCATGTGATCTAAACTACCTCAGATATTAGACAGGGGACCCAGATGGTTTATCACATGTCATGTTAATTAGTTAATGGCCATTAATATTGTAGTCCTATATGGTATATGTTTTTATAGCCATATGTTTTATAGTGTATACTTATGATATATGATATATGTTTTTTTATAGTCATATGTTTTTTTATAGTCATATGTTTTATAGTATCTGTTTATGATGTAGTTTTATGTTTATGATATATGATGTATGTTTTTAGTGGGTTTTCATTGCTGGGCATTAGGCTCATTCCTTTATTTTTAGTGTGATCCAGGAAAATGAATCTGGAAGGCGGAAGGATTCTTGGTAGCATGGCTTGTGTGTTGAGGATGGATGGAATGTGTGGACTGCGTATCGATCGAGAATAAAGTTGTTTACTTTTAGTCTTTTAGATCATGTTTTTCCGCATTTAGTTTTTTAACAATTGAATTAAAGTTTATGTTTTTCTTTTAAACAATGGGTACCCATGCCATATTTTCTATTATTATGTATTTGATACAATTTTTTGAGATTCAATAAAGTTATATTATTTCTTATGTATATTTCCCAAAATAGTAGCTATGTCTAGTAGTTCTAATGATCCAAAGTCTTAGTAATAGTTGGGTCATTACAGATATCTTAGTGAAGGTACTGTATATAATAGAGATTATATATGACAGGACCGATGAGAATTAATTATATTTATAAACTTGTTGTTTGGCATAAAGATTTAACTCTTATCATAATAAATGATCATTTGTAGATTAGTCTAATTTTGAGTATTCATGAACTCCTATTTGTGTTTATTGGATCTTTTGATTCACTTGTTCAGGTCTCTTAGAATAATGAGACTAATGACTTTTGTTTTGGAGATCCAATATCATGGATGACTGGAAACATGAATTACAATAATTACAATATGGGAATCCATGCTTTCCAAATGGAACAAATATTTGTTCCCTTGAGGGTTAATTCTGGAATTGAATAGTTATTGAGCTCAATCTATAATAAGATTATAGATAAATTATTCACTAGTGAATTAATGGTACTTAAGGATCAAGAGGTAATTAGAAGGGTAGAACGATAGTTTTGACCAGCTCTAATTAACGAACCAATAATAGAGTACAGAACTACACATATTGATTATATCAACAGACTACAAAATAAAACTCTATAAATATAATTCTATAAATACTTAGAGTGCGATTCCATATTTATAGTGGAGTAATCATGGAATTAATAAATAAGATTATTAGATTAAAGAGTTTGATTAATAATCTGTTTTATTGCAGCTTCGTATTATAGGTCCATGGTCTCCAAATCACATCTATCCTACATTGTCAAGGGTAAGGATGTCAAAAGAAAGATTTGTAGAGAGAATGATTAAATTACAAATGAATTAATTTTCCAGGGCAAGGAAATAATTATATGATAATTATGGGTAATTGATTAATTATAAATTCATTAATTATTTAACTATATAGTCTTTATTTTGAAAAACTATACGTTAATATTAATATTAATCTTGTTTGGATTAATATAAAGAGAGAGAATAATAAATATCTTATTTAGAATATGATATTTATTTATTTATTTTAAAATTGATATTTTAAGATAAAGTTAATTTTGAATTAACTAATATTTATGTTGGGATAAATATATTGTCTTAAAAGTTGATTAAACAAACAAATGAGAAAATTAGGGAAACCCTAATAGGGTTGGGTTACACACACTGTACAACACAGTGTGTGGCGCATAACTCAGGGATTTTTATCCCTGGGATTTCAATTTTAAATTTCAAATAAATTTGTTTAATCACTTATTTAATTATTCTTTTTTAAATGTGATTAAATAAATAATTGAATATAAATATCAAATCAGATTTAATTTGAATTTTATTTTTAATAAAATAAATATTATTTATTTAGATTAAATATTTTTATATAAGTCTGATAGTACGTGACTTTCTGAAGGAGCTTTCATTATTTTTATGAGATTAAAAATATTCTAAACCGCTTCTCTCTGTCAAACCTATCTAGAGAATCACATAAATCAAAATTTTGAATCCTACGTGCCCACACACGTCCTTGTGTGTTTGAGGATTGATATGAAGATTACTAGATAGGAAGATCGTTAATTTTATACAAAAATATTAAAGGACACTTGATAGGCTACAAGAGGTAATCCATGATATGTTTTGCATGTGATTTAATGTTTATATATGTATATGATCCTAGCTGGTATTAATATTTATTAAAATGAGTCCATATATTCCGCTGCGCACCTTTGATTTGATCATTTAATACCAACACATAACGCTAACAACATTGTTTCCTTCATAAAATCATTCAAACAAAAGTGTCATAAAAATTTCATTAACTTACCACATATGGAAAATGTTTTACTTTCAAACATTCATAACATAATTTAAAGAAGTCTAGCTAACTTCCTTACTTGAGGTCCAAGCAAAGTCAAAGAGCAGGAATACTTCACAATGAGCATAGAATAATAGTCAAAGCACTTGTCTTAATATCATGTAGAACACACATGAACACATAAAATCATATTCCACGTGTGCATGGGCCATGCACGCGTGACAACTACCTCATAACTAACTACAACACATTTCTAGAATCAAACATAACCCATACACATAACCATGCTTGCATGCCACATATAAAATCATGGAAACAATATCAATACACATCATCAACTTATGGACGAAACCCTAGAGTCCTCAAAGAATCGTAATTCACGTATCAAAGTTATAAAATCACAAAATTTTACTACAAGAAAATATCATAAAAGAATAAGATCCCATCCTGCTTACTAGACAATTCACATCGTCCATGAAATTAATATTCATAAAATTAATCTTTAGAACTCTAGTCACATATATGATAACAATATTTCCCAACATGTCATGACAATAGAACTCTATAAATATTATTAAGCATGCTTGCAACATTAAAACATCTTAGAATCATGGAATACTAACATATATCACTTAAAAATAATTAATCAACTTTCAATCTAAAAAAAATAATGCTGGCCGAAATCTATAAAGCCAACAAAAATATAATAGAAATTTCTATGCATCAATTTTCATAATGAAAAAAAAATCCTAACACGATTCCTATTCAAGTTACAAAAAAAAACAAAAAACCAATTCTACACTCCTTGGTCGAAACCTATAGAAGCAAAAATAACATGGTTTTTCATGCAACATAACATTCCATTTAAACATGCCTCAATCATCACAAACTTAACACCAAACACATAAATAATGTATAAAACCCTTGATACATGCTTGTAAATCACTAAGAAAATATTTAGCAAATTTTGAATTCTTTTTCTTGAATACATAAACACATAAAATCATGATTTATAACAAAATGAGAAAACACACCAAGCATGTTTCTATAATGGCACAAATTCATATTCCATACTCAATTGAAAATTTAAAAGAATCTAAACCCCATTAAAGATACACATTCTATCATGCTCCCTAATAGAATAAGGCCATATCTTGAACTATTACTCAAAGAAAATCACAAGTTGAAAAGTATACTACCATGGCCGAAACATGTAGACGAAACCACAAGAATCAAATCACACCCATCATGCAAAAAATCCATCTACAATCATAGCATGCTCTTCTAATCAATCCAATCAATGAAAATAAATCTTTCAAATGCATAAACAAGAATAGAGAAGCAAGACACCAAAAATAATCATTCTTTACCTCTTGTAGACAAAAGTGGGAATCAAACCTAGAGCACTAGAGAGCCTTCCCTTGGTGAGATTCTAACCCTATGCCAAACATTAGCCAAGGTTGTCTTAGAGTCATGAATAAAGAATAAAAGGAAAACACATTTCAAAACTCAGACATTACCTTTGTGTTCTTCTTCCCTTCTCTCTATCCTCAATTTTTGAAGCGCTCTCTCTCTCTCTCTCTATGTGGGAGGCCAGGGCTTCAAAAAAGAGAGAAAAAGGCTTAAAGACCTATTTATAGGTGATTACTAGGTTAATGAAAAAAAAAAAAGGAAATTATAATTGGGCTTTTCATAACCCAAAAAACTTGTGACTTGAGACCCATTTATGACTCAACTACACTACGATTTTGGAAAATTGATATTTCTAGAAAGTTGTATATAATCGAATTAACTTCCTAACTATACCAAGATTGCCCAAATAAGACTTCTAAAGCTCCAATTATGACGATTTTACTACAGCTGGGTCCAAGGTTACGGGAATTCAAAATATGGCAACTCCCTTTTCCTTGCTCACAAATCCTCTCTCTTTCTCATTCAACACCACACTCTCTATATCTCTCTCCCTTATTTTTTATTTTATTTTTTTAATGTAAACACAAGCTGTAAAAAATAAAGGTGGTTCATCTATTTTATTTGTAGAATTTTCTAAATAATAAAAACTCCCCATTCCATGATCTAGTCTAGGTACAAGCCCTTCTTCATGCATTCACACTCATCTTGCCACACACCCACATGCACACAATCATGCATACAACACACATTCACACACACGCACACACAAAATCAAAAAATAAAATAAAATCAATTATTGTCACACATTCAAATTAACAATTTAATAAAACAATAATATAAAAAAATCATTTAAATGTTCACTACATACACATTTCTATAAAAATAAAAAAAGTATGGTTCGCTATAATATACATCCCTTAAAAGGAATTTCATCTCGAAATTCTTTCTTACCAAATAACTCGGGGTATTTCATTCTCATGTCTTCCTCCAGCTCCCATGTTGCTTCTCTCTCCATATTGTTCTTCCACAAGACATTAACTAATGGAACCTTCTTGAACCTTAGTTCCTTGTCTCCCTTCTCAATGATATGCTCAAGTTGCTCATCATAACTCAGGTACTGCTTCAGCTGTAACGACTCATAACTCAACACATGGGAGGGGTCTGACACGTACTTGCGCAACAACGAGAGATGAAAGACATTATGCATTTCAGTGACCTATGTAACCTGCCCAACTTTGTTCAAAATCTCAAATGGACCTATGTAGCGCGGGCTCAACTTTCCTTTTATGCCAAAACTCACAACACCTTTCATTGGCGAGACTCTCAGAAACACATATTCTCCTACTAAAAACTCTAGGGTCTGCATATTTTCTGTCTACTCTGAGTAGTATGCATTCTCTGACGAATCTTCTCAATAGCCTGACTGGCCTCCCTAACTTCTTTTAGACCTAATATATATTTCTCCCCCAAATCATCCAAGTGTAGAGATGACTTCACTTGCACCTATAAAGCATCTCATGGGGAGCAATGCTAATAGTAGACAGATAACTATTACTATAGGAGAACTCCATCAAGGGTAAGTACCAACTCCAAGACTTTGAAAAGTCTAAGGCGCAACACCTCAACATATCCTCCAAAACATGAATAGTCCTATCAGATTGTCCATCTGTCTAAGGATGAAAAGCGGTACCGAACTTTAACCTTGTACCCATTTCTTTTTGTAATCCTTTCAAAAAGTTCGAAGTAAACACCAAACCCTTGTCAGAGACTATCGACTTTGGTACCCTGTGAAGTCTCACAATTTCGCTAACATATAGCTTTGCATACTGGTATGTTGTATAGGTCATTTTGACTGGTACAAAATGAGCAGACTTGGTGAGTCTATCCACTATTATCCACGCAGAGTTATGTTATTTTGCGGTCCTAGGTAACCCTACCACAAAATCCACTGCTATGTCTACCCACTTCCATTTCCATAATGTAAAGTGTCTGCCGTATCCTTATTGGCCTTTGGTGCATTGCCTTCACTTGCTGACAAGTGAGGCATCTTGGTACAAAATATGCTATATCTCTCTTCATTCCCGGTCACCAAGTGTAAAGCCTTCAGGTCTTGGTACATCTATTTGGATCCCGGATGTAAGGAATAGGGTGTCATGTGCCCCTAGTAGCCCTTAAGTTCCTCATCACTAGGCACAAAAATTCTATCCTTGTACCGCAATAGCCCTCCCTTGGACATGGAGAAGATATTGTCACCATTCTCCTTTACCAAAGCCTCCTGTTTTACTAGGGCTTCGTCCAACTTTCGTTTTTCCCCAATCTGATCTAGTAAGGTGGACTATAGGGTGAGATTCCTTAGTCCTCTTGTTACCAGTTCGATTGCAACACTTATAATCTTTCTCTGCAATGGCGCTTCTAAAGTGCTCAATGTTGAGACACTTCCATGTGCCCGCCTATGCAATGTGTCATCCACTACATTTGCTTTGCATGGGTGCTATAGAATTTTATAATCATAGTCCTTTACTAGTTCTAACCACCTTCGATGTGTCATGTTCAGTTCCTTCTAGGTGAAGAAGTATTTCAAACTCTTGTGGTTGGTGTAACTGTCGCAATTATCTCCATAAAGGTGGTGCCTTGAAATCTTTAGTGTGAACTATTGGTATTAAAAGAGCAAATCAGAGATACGTCGCAGGGAATGGGCCCTTTTTAAAAATTATTAATACCAGCCAATATCATACATATATATATATTAAATCACATTCAATCAGATTAGAGATTACTGCTTGTAGCCTATCAAGTGTCCTTAATTTTTTTTTTTTATAAAATCAATGATCTTCCTATCTAAGTCTTGAAAAATCACACCTTGATCTTCCAGACAAAACCTTAAACACATAAGGACGTGTGTGGGTGCTAGGAATTTAGAATGTCGATTTATGACTCTCTACATGTACTCAACAGATGAGATATAGAGAGGTTTGATAGAGAGAAGATGATTTGAATAGTTTTTAGGTTTAGGAAAACTATTGCATCTATTTCAGAGAGCTGGTCTGACAGTCTATGAAAAACAATTCATTTTTCATAAAAAGTATTGCTTCTTTTTAGGTTTATAAAGATAATTAACTAATTTAATTAAAATAAAACAGACCAGTTATAACCTTATTTAATTATTTAATTTAAATCATATTTTAAAAGTGAATAATTAGATAAAACAAATTATTTGAAATTCAAAATTCAAATCCCAGGGATAGGAAATCCCTATGTGTGGTGCCACACTCACTGTACAGTGAGTGTCTCGACCACACCATTAGGCTTATCCCTAATTTTCTCATTTGTTTATTTAATTAATATTTAAGACAATATATTCATCCCAAAATAAATATCAGTTAATTCAAAATTAACTTTATTTTAAAATATCATTTTTAAATAAATAAATATCTTATTCTAAATAAGATAATTATTAATCTCTCTTTATATATTAATCCAAGCAAGATTAATATTTATTTTAACCTATAGATTATAGTTAAATAATTCATTAATTCATAATTAATCAATTTTCCATAACTATCACATACTTATTTCATTTCTCTGGAAAATTAATTCATTTCCAATTAAGTCATTCTCTCTACAAATCTTTCTTTTGACATCCTTACCCTTGATAATGTAGGACAGAGTTGATTTGGGGAACATGGACCTATAATACGAAGCATCAACAAACCAGATTATTAATTAAACTCTTTCATCCAATAATCTTATTTATTAATTCCACGATTACTCCACTATAAATATGAAATTGCACTATAAGTATTCATAGATTTATATTTACAGAGTTTTATCTTGTAGTCCATTGATATAATCAATAATGTAGTTTTGTCCTCCATTTATTGGTTAATTAATTAGAGCTGGTCAAGATTACTGTTTTTGTAATGACCCAAATTCCCTAATGTGGTTTAAAGCCTGGATTAGAGGGTCAGTGTAATGCCCTGATAGCCAAGACCGTTACACTGTGTGTTTATAAAGTGCCAGACTTGCTAATCAAGTCATTTAATTAAAATCGTGTTACTGAAACTATAAAGGATCTAGGGTTAAAAATGGTTTGGTCTCAAAAGCCACATCTTCATTAAGAAACATTATCCTTTACACGGGTTCCCAAAGAGATACAAGCTTAAAGTTCGTTTACAAAAGTTATAAGGTTCAGATATGATAACAAGCCATGCTAAGGCAAAACAGTCAGTTAGGTAATCCCTGTCCTGATCCACTCCTCGATCATGGCGATCGAACAGCTGGCTATGTACATTCCACCTCGGAGCTCTCCATCTCAGGCTTGGTCCAGCTTTCCTTTGCCTTTACCTGCACCACATAGCACCCATGAGCCAAGGCCCAGCAAGAAAACACAACAACAGAGCATAAGCAATCAACAGACAATCCATAACTCACATTGCATCATAAGTTCTCAAACACATAATCATTCAGCATGACCAAGTATTCAACATACTAAGCATATCAATTCAATTCACATATCACTGCACAAATGATAACTAGGGCTAGCGCTCTCAGGCTGCTCCCTCCGTTATCCCACTGACTCCGGCCTGCTTAGGCCGAGCTCAGTGAATGTTATCGGCTACCAGTGGCCAAGTCGCGCCCTGTGCGCAAATATTGTGTACGACACTCTTAGGCCGCTTTACATGTCCCATGGCGTAATACCCTCATTGACACGATACAATTCTCGGGAGCACTTAGTCCCATCATAAACATATAATCGGGTGCAGTTTTCTTACCTTTCAGTTCACTAGCTTTGATCCCTCGACTCCTTGAGCACGAACCCCCTCGAGCCCTAGCGCTCACCTAAACACAATCATGAGCCAAAGTCATTATTGACCCTCAAGTTCAAAACCTAGCCTCGGGGCTAATCCCAAGCCCCCGGGAAGTCCTAGTTCCACCAAACAAGGTCGTGGAATCAAACCCCAAACCCTAGGTCAAAAGCCCTTGCAAATAACCCTAAAATCCCCTTCAGAAGGTAGGGTAGTGCTACAGCGCTCATGGGAGGGCGCTACAGCACTACAAACAGAAGCCAAAATCCCATCAGCATCTTGGCCTAGCGCTACAGCGCCCAAAGGCTAGCGCTGTAGCGCTAGTCACAGACAGACTAACACCAACTTTTCTCTTCTGCGATTTTCTCGAACCAACTCCAACCAAAACTCTTCCAAATCTTCCCCAACCTCAAAAACAACCTTATGACCATACTCCACTCATTCCAAGCACCCCAAATATCTAGAACTCAAGCACATGCATCCACAAACTCAGAATTCACCATACCCATTCCTAAACACTAAAACTCAGCATAAACCAATTGAACAGCAAAGTTAGAGTTTAGACTTTATACCTTTGATAGGATTTCGACCACAAGCTAACTCTAGACCTCCTTGGCTTGCTTTTCCTTAAACTTTGCCCTGAATTTCCCCAAAGTTCCCCATCAAACTCAACTTACACAACACAGTTCAGAAACCAAACCAGCAACTGAAGAAATTACAGAACCTTACCTCAAGTGATGCCCTAACCTTGCTAAACCCTTGTCAAATCCTCAATCTTAGTTCAGTAACCTTGTGGCTTAATTGAACTAGCTCTCCTCTGAATTTTGCTTCAAGAAGAATGGAGAAAAGTGGTAAGAGAACCACAAACCGACTCAAAGGGAAACCACTTTGTTTTTCCTTCCTTTTCTCTTTTCAGACTTCTGTAATATTCTACAAGTCCCACTAACACAAGCCTCAGTAATACCCATCTTTAAAAACCAAATGACCTTAATGCCCTCCCTATTAATTCTAAACCCTTTAATCCACTTAGGGGCATTTTAGTCATTTTACCCAATTCCCGCTAACTCCTCGAGTGTCTCTAATATTTCCCGCTTAATTCCTGATACCTAATTAACCACCAATAATGTTCCTCAATGTCCAAATAGACTCCAGTATATTCGGTAAATTCCCATTTATATCGCTAAGCTCACCCCGAGCCGAGTATAAATCCCCGCCATGACTTTTCCGCTACTTTGCTCACTAGGGTCGTCTCGAGTCACAGATCACAGATATATCCACATAATAATGTGGTCTCGACAATTATCACATGTATCAATACAATTATGCCCATAATGGACAAAATTACGATTATGCCCTTCTAACCTAATCAGGGCCTACATGCTTACTAATACACATAGTCATGCATCTCAAATATTCAAATAGTCATATAACATGCTTTAAATCATAATCATGCATCTTAATCATTAAAACCACACATAATCCCCAATATGCCCTCCAGGCACACTAATCAAGGCCCTTAAGCCTTATTAGTGAGTTTGGGTCGTTACAGTCAGGAGGGCCATAATTGATTTATTATGCAATTAAATGATTATAGCATGATTATGTGAGTTATATTATTATATGATGATAAATGCATGCATGTGGGTCCACTTTTCATTGTAAGGGTATTTTTGTAATTTGGCCCATTTAGGGCATATTTGTATAGTGTCATGCATGTTTATGACTTATGGATGAGACCACATTATAATGTGGATTTGTTCGAGCTATTCGGCATGAGATGATCTTAGAATGTAAATTAGCGGTTTGGTCATAATGGGTTTAAGTGAGGTGAGTCTCAGGGTAATTTGATGATTAGTACATTACTGGGAATTAAAGGGTAATGGGATTTGATTTACTAATTATTGGAGAGTATTGGGAATACCGAGAATTCGAGGATCTATCTTATGATTAACGAGATTAGAGGAGAATTGACACTTTTGCCCTTGGTGGCAGTTAAGGAAATAAATGGGCATAGGGGCATTTTGGTATTTTGACCAAGGGTTATATTTTTAAACCAGAAAGCTGTAGAAGGAAGCCTTAACATCAAAACAGAGACTCTCTCTTCCTCCTCCACGATCATCTTCTCTCCTCTCTTTTCCATTGGATTTTTTAAGCTTTATTTGAAGATTCAAGCTAGGAGATCAAGGTTTGGAGCTTAGGACCTTAGTTCAACCATTGAAAAGGATTTAATTCAAGTTTGAGGTAAGATTTTCAGGCATGTTTTTCTGGTTTTGCTCTGTTTTTAAGTTAGTTTTGAGCTTGAAGTTTTAATTATAGAAGTGGCTATTTGAGGTGGTTTTAAATGGTTCAAAATTTGGGTTTCGATGAGGTTGAGGTATAGATGAAGTTTTTGGGTTCAATTGTAAGTTTGGATGGTGTTTAGGTTGGTTTTGAAGCTTGGTATTCGGGGGGAAACGCAAGGGAGTTCGTCAACTAGCGCCTCAGTGCTAGCAAGAGGAGAGCTAGGGTGCTCTTTGACTTGGGGCAGCGCCCTAGCGCTGACCATGAGCGCCCCAGCGCTATGTCACTTTCAGCAAGACCCATTTTTATACTTGGGAGGACTTTGGGGGCTCGGGGGATGGTTCCACCACCCCGTTGGGTGGATTGGAAGTCCCGAGAACATGGGAGTGGTCCCGGAAGGGAGGTTTTAGACCATGAACCTTTTATCATTTATTTTATTAATGTGATTTCATATTTGTTTTTGACTAGGTGAACACTAAGGGAATTAAGGACCGATCATTCTCAAGGGTCATTCTTAAATTATTTTACGCTCAAGCCTGAGGTAAGAAAACTGCACCCAGTATGTGACATGCATGGTTATTGATGAGGCATGTTGAGTGCTATATATGTGGACATTGATTGCATATTAAATGCTTAGCAGTCTTGCTTACTTGTGAGTGCTACTGACTTATTAGTCAGAATTGGTAATGGTGTTAGTATTGACAGTGAAGCTGTGACTTATTAGTCAAGTTCGATAATAGTATTGAGCATTGGTCATATGGAACTGACCTATGAGTCAAGAACGGTATTAGCGTGCTTAATGCAAGCTGAAAAGATTAGATCTAATCAACATAAGCATTATCAACATAAGCATGAAATGCTTGACCAACCTTAAGTTCGATGAAAACAAAAGCGCTTGTCTAGTCTAAAGGCTAGTTATTTAGAGCCAGAGCCAAAGGCTCAGGTGACCGTAATGTCACATGGCTTACAGTGCAAAGCCCTAGTTCGTGACTTATTAGTTACTTATCTAGTTCAAGTTCGTGACTTATTAGTCACTCATCTGACTGGGCAACAAGCCCTGGCATGATTATCATAACCATTATTGATATTCACTTATCTGATTGGGCTGCAAGCCCCAGAATGATTACAATAATCATTTATTGATATTACATACATGCAATAATAAGTTTTCTTGCTGAGCCTTGGCTCACAGGTGCTATGTGGTGTAGGTTAAGGGAAAGGAAAGCTCACCCAGCCTTGAGTGGAGAGCTTAGGCGGTGTACATATGCGGTCGCTTGACCACCACAGCCAAGGTGTTTCTCAGAGGAACTAGGGGTTAACCCTATTTTTGCTGCTTAGGTCGGCGGGTTGTAATTTTTACACTGTAATGACCATTTTGGATTGAAATAACTTTGTAAAAACTTTTGTGGGCCCATGTAAAGTTTTATGTTCTAAATAAAATATATCCATTCCTTTTTATCACAGATTTTCTTCTTAGCCTATTAATGACACCTAGATGCATGTTTATAACCAAATAACTCGTTTAACGAGTTAAGCACTGTTTAAAGTCCACAGTAACAGTCTTGGAGTAACCCAGGCGTTACAACTTGGTATCAGAGCGTGCCAAGGTTTAGGGTTCCTGTATACTGGCTGGGCATGTACACTTGCCACTAAAGACAAGCTTGACTCATGGTTTGGTAACTATTTATGTGGTTATGTGTTTAACTACTTAAATAAAATATAAATGCTTTACCTGTCTACATCTGATATGTTAATAAGGTTGGGCCTTGACTACTGCATCATAAGCAAGAACGTGCTTATTAGTACTGATATTGCTAGAACATTCTTATCTGCATTGTTATCTGATAATGGTTAATTTCTAAATGCTATGATTATGAATCAACCTGTTTATTGAAATGATTGTGGAACATGGATGAATATCTGCTTGATCAGGGTCAAGAGAATGACCAGAGTCAGATTCCTCAGCCAGCTCCTTATAACTGGCAGCAGTTGTTTGCTGATTTGCAAGCAAGAGTTATGAGGCAGGAAGAAGAAATTTTCCTCCTGACACAACAACAGGTTCCTGCTAGGAACATTTTTCTAGAGGCACCACCCATAGCGGTGCCAACAGTTGAGTAGCTGCCAGAAGTTTAAAGTAAATGGGAGCCTCTTTATGAAAGGTTCAGGAAACAACACCTTCTAGTTTTTTAGGGCAGTTCAGATCCATCTAAAGCAGAGAAGTGGATGAGCATGACTACCACCATCCTTGATTTTATTAGGGTGTCTGGTAATGAGAGGGTGGCTTGTGCCACTTATTTGTTTCAGGAGTATGCCCAAATTTGGTGGGAAGTGATATCCCAAACCGGAAATGTCAATGCTCTAAGTTGGGAAGAGTTTCAGACTCTGTTCAATGAGAAGTACTATAATGATGCCATTAGGGCTGTAAAGGCTAAAGAGTTCAGTATATTACTTCAGGGGAGTTTGTCAGTGACTGAATATGCTCTGAAGTTTGATAGATTGGCAAAGTTTTCCATGGAGCTGGTGACCACTGATGGGACCAAAAGGGAGAGGTTTCTCTAGGGGCTACAACCTAGAATAGCCCGGGATGTTCGTATCACCACTGTGGCTGGAGTTACTACTTATGCACAGGTGGTTGAGAAGGGGCTCAGAGTTGAGAGTGTAGAGAACAGGATCTGGCGGGACAATGCAGCCAAAAGAGAGTTGAGAAGGACAAGCCCTCAATTTGTGGGTTTAGGTAGGGGCGGAGGCCTTAGTGATCAAAAGAGGAAGGCTCCTGATACCTTCCCAGTTCCAGGTCCTGGTAGGCAACCACGTGGTATTTGAATGGGTCGCCAGAGTAGCAGTGAGGCCTGAAGGACTTATCCAGAGTGCCCTAGGTGCATGAGACGGAATTTGGGGGAGTGTAGGGCAAAGGCTTGCCTCTCATGTGGGGCAGTGGGAAATTTCAAGAAGGATTTCCCAAAAGTAAGAAAGGAAGAACCCAAAAAGAAAGAACCCAGAAAGGTGGACAACTCGACCCCAACTCTAGTGTTTGCATTGACTCAAGCAGAAGCTGAGGCTTCATCCTCAATAGTTACATGTTAGCGTTTTAGTGTTGGAACCCCTTATACTGTTTTGATTGATTCTAGTGCTACACATTCTTTTGTTGCTAGTAGAATTATTGATAGAATGTGTAGACCATGTGATTATTTTGTTGTGGAGTTCGGGACCTTATTACCCATTGGGGAGTTAGTAGCATCCAGAAGATGGGTCAGATCACTGCCAGTGACAGTAGAGGGCAGAAAGTTGTTAGTTGATTTGATAGAGTTGGTGAGGACCGACTTTGATATGATTCTGGTATGGATTGGTTAGTGAAGTATGGGGCAACCAGAGATTTCAGAAGGAAGATGGTAACCTTTGAGCCTGAAGGTGAGGATCCTTTTGTATTTGTTGGCACTATGCATGGACCTCATATACCTATGATATCTATTTCGAGGGCTAGAGATCTGTTGGAAGGAGGTTGCATAGGTATTTTAGCCAATGTGGTGGATACCACTCAGGCCATGCCAGTGGGACTAGAGGAGACCAGACTAGTCTGTGAGTTTTTGGATGTGTTCCTAGAAGATTTACCATGGTTGCCACCACACAGAGAGATTGAATTTGTGATAGAACTGGCACCACGGACAAAGCCAGTGTCTAAAGCACCTTACATAATGGCCCCATCAGAATTAAAAGAATTGAAAGTACAGTTGTAGGAGCTGTTAGATTTGGGTTTTATCAGACCTAGTTTCTCACCTTAGGGTGCACCAGTTCTGTTTGTGAAGAAGAAAGATGGTTCTCTAAGGATGTGTATTGATTACAGAGAACTGAATAAGTTAACAATTAAGAAGAAGTATCCTCTGCCAAGGATAGATGATTTGTTTGATCAGTTGCAAGGTAAAAGGGTGTTCTCAAAGATAGACCTTTGATCTAGTTATCATCAGTTAAGGGTCAAGGAGGGAGGTATACCAAAGACTACTTTTCGCACTAGATATGGGCATTATGAGCTCATAGTCATGCCTTTTAGATTGACTAATCCCCCGACTGCTTTTACAGATTTGATGAACGGAGTGTTCAAGGATTATTTGGACTAGTTTGTGATTTTCTTCATCGATGATATTCTAGCTTATTCTCAGTCAGAGTCAGAACATGAGAAGCATTTGAGGTTGGTTCTACAGAGACTAAAGGAACACAGGTTATTTGCAAAGTTCAAGAAATGTGAGTTCTGGTTATCTCAGGTAACTTTCCTTGGGCACATTGTCTGTAAGGAGGGGATTAAAGTAGATCCAGCCAAGATTGAGGTAGTTAGAGATTGGCCAAGGCCAAAGAATGCTTCTGAAGTTAGAAGTTTCCTAGGATTGGCAGGTTATTACAGATGTTTCGTGGAAAGGTTCTCAAAGATTGCTACTTCAATGACTGAGCTGACACACAAGAATCAGAGGTTTGTATGGTCAGACAAGTGTGAGAACATCTTCCAGGAACTGAACCTGATGTTGATTACAGCTCCAGTCCAGAGTCTTCCTACAGATCAGGGGAAGTTTGTACTGTGATGCCTCACATCAGGGTTTGGGTTTTGTTCTGATGCAGTCAGGGAAGGTGATTGCTTATGCCTCATGTCAGTTGAAGGAGTATGAACAGAGATCTCAAACCCATGATTTAGAGTTGGAAACTGTGGTCTTTACATTAAAGGTATGGAGGAATTATCTTTATGGGGAGAAGTGTGAGATTTATACTGACCACAAGAGCCTGAAGTACTTCTTCACACAGAAGGACTTGAATGTAATGCCTTGGATAACCAAGATCGTTACATTGTGTGTTTAAAATAGTGCAGGACTTGCTAATCAAGTCATTTAAACGAAAATGTGATCGTAAAATCATAAACAAGTTAGGTTTAAGAGCTTTTGGTCATAAGCGGATAATTTTCATTCAAATAAACATTTAGTACATGGGATCCCAAAAACATGGGTTTAAAGAACATATTTACAAAATTTCCAAGAGTTATGAACAATCGAGGTCACTCTAATGGAAAAATACACATTTTAGGTTTTCGTCCATGTACAATACCTTGACCGTGGCAGCTGAGCAGCTGATAATGTACAACTCACCCCCAGAGCTCTCCAACTTATGATTGATTCATCATACCTTTGCCTTTACCTGCACCACGTAGCACCCGTGAACCAAGGCCCAGCAAGAAAAACATAAAATCATAGCACAACAAATAACGATAACCAGTAATTCATAAAACATCACCAAACACTCAACAGTCCATAGCATTCACATAATCAGTGATAATAGTTGACAAATCAACAATCTATTATCCAAGTATTCAACATTTCATATTCATCAAATTAACCACAGTAAACATATCATACAATATACAGGATCGACGCCCTTAGGCCGCACCCTCAGTTAAAGTCACTGTCTTTAGCTCACTTAGGCCGAGCCCAGTGTTCAACCCACTAACTCTGGCTCGCTTAGGCCAAGCTCAGTGATTATTTAATTAACCTCAACTACCAGTGGCCGAGCCACGTTCTTGTGCGCCAATATTAATTACGGCACTCTTAGGACATTTATCTCATATTTACCTGGCATAATACCACCATACAATATTGCATACAAATATAGGGAACTCTTATTCCCAACTTATCCACATAAAAGGGTGCAGTTCTCTTACCTTTAATTTCTGAGCAGAGAAAGTGAAGCGGTTCCGAGCACGATCCTTAGCTCCGAGCCTTGGCGACAAACCTTAGAGAGGGATTCGACCCTAAGTTGCCTCCAATATTATTACAAGCTTTAACTCCTCAGATTTCCAAGCTTAAGTCCTCCATGGCAGCTAATCGTCAGCTTCAATCCTCCAATTCTTGAGTTTAGACTCCCAGACTTCCCAACTGAAGTTCCCTCTGGTTTCCCTTCCAAGACCCCAACTTCCTTCAACAATTCCAGCCTTCCTTTTCCTTCAATTTCCCTTCAACCCAAGCTTTGTTTATGCATCTATTAGACCCTTAGCTTCACAATTCATCTGGGAGAGAGTGAGAGAGAGGAATACGTTAAAAACAAGGAGCAGGGAGGTTATACTCCTTTATGTTTTATTCCTACTAAATCTGAGTATATCTCCTTTTGAAAAATACCAAACTGCCCTCCCACATAACACTTAATCCTTTAGTAAACTAAGGGTATACTAGTCATTTTCTCCCAATTCCCTCTAATTCCTCGAGTGTTCCTATCATTTACCAATTAATCCCGTCATCAGATTAACTCCCAATTATTTACCCAAATGTCTAATAATCCCCGATATATTTTCCATATTCCCAAAATACCCCCAGGCTCCCTCAAGCCGGGTATAAATTCCTGTCGTGACTATTTCACCAATCCGCTCACCAGGACCATCTCGAGCCATAAATTGAAAATATATCCACATAATAATGTGGTCTCGAAAATTAATCACATAAAATTACATTTATGCCCTCTACGGGCCAAAATTACAAATATGCCCTTATAAGCAAAACAGGGCCCACATGCATATTTAATACTCATAAACATGCACTTAATCATTTCCTCATAATCATACAATCATGCATTAAATCATATATTAACATAATACCAATTATGCCCTCCCGGCACACTAATCAAGGCCCTTAAGCCTTACTAGTAATTTTAGGTCGTTACATTGAACATGAGACAAATGTGTTGGCTAGAGTTAGTAAAAGATTATGATTGTGAGATTATGTATCATCCAGGAAAGGCCAACATGGTAGCAGATGCTTTAAGGCGGAAGGGTTCGAGACAGATTTTCAGTGTGAGGTTGATATCCAGAGAATTAGCATAGGATATGGCTAGAGCTGGTATAGAGTTACTGGTGGGCCAGTTGGCCAATCTTATGCTTCAGTCTACACTGTTGGAGAGAATTAACGAAGGTCAGTTGGGTGATTCATAGCTAACCAAGATCAGAGATGATGTTTTGGATGGAGTGTCCAGAGATTATTCAGTGTCTGATATGGGTTTGTTGAGATACAAAGTTCGGATATGTGTTCCGTTAGACACTGCTTTGAGGCGGGAGATTATGGATGAATCTCATACTACTCATTATTCTTTGCATCCAGGTGATGGACCCAAAACGGGTATGTTTTAAATATTTATAACTCGCAAGCGCACGAATCGTATATGGAATATAGTGTTCGTGTAAGCACGAGATCGAACCCAAAGGAGTTGTCTAAAATCGAAAAGAAAACTATTTTAAATCAATATTAATAAATTCTAACCTAGCTCCAAAGATTGATGCAAATTTGTAACAATAAAAATAAAATAAAAGACAATAGTATAGAAATTAAAGACAATATATATAAATATAAATTAAAAGTAAAAATCAAGATGGTAAAATAATATTATTAAGGATTAGAATCCACAAAATATAAGTTCAATAATATTTCTAAGTACATTGATTCCCAAGTTTTAGTGATAGTTAAAATAAATCAAACTATCATTTTCCAAATAGATTTATAATTTTAAGCACAAATTACTTCTAAAAATATAAGATTTTTCTTCACTTTTCAAAATTATAATTTCAAAGCATTTAGTGTAAATCAATCTAATGAAATAACAAATAAATCAATGAACATTATTTATAAGGCAAAACATAATATTTTTGTTCTAAGCATGGATGTGTACAATTTAATGACACATCTTACACAAAGAATATTATCTTTTGCACTAATGAAGAACAAAGTGTAAATATATGTTAATAATCCAAAATACATGATATTTAAGATGAAATAAGATATTTGAAGAAGAAAATTCCATAAACTTTGTTGCACAAAATAGGAAATCAACATACAAAATAAACACTATCTAGTTACAAATTGTTTCATCATCACCTTAATAATCTTAAAAAGATTAGAAACTCATAACTAGAATAGAAAATACAAACAAAGAAATTACAAACATAGATAGGAAAATTTGGAGGAGAAACCCTCAAAATTTCCTCTAAAAATACATAGAAAAATAACCAAAAAGAAGACGAAGATGAAGAGAATAGAGAGGTTTGAAATGTGTAGAGTTTGTGGTATGGTAACCTCTCCCTAAAAATGGACACCCTAAATGGTCTTCAAAACTCCCTATTTATAGCCAAAATGAGTAAATTAAAATAATCAATTTAAATTAATTAACTTAATAATAATATAGAAAATATGGGTAAATTATAGGGTGTAATTATGATGTTTTGGGGTAAAATGTGTAGAAAGTGGGGTAAAAATGTGGTATTTTTGGCAAAAGGGACAAGAGTACAAAATCATTTTTGTTGGGCTCAATAAGTGGCATGCATGGGATTGGTGGCTTTGGGGCTGCTTTGTGTTGGCAGCTGGCTGGGTGCATGCCCAGGCATGGAGAAGATTTGAGTTGGCATGATGCATGCAATTGAAGAGGAAGACTTGGTGGTGTGCACCTTGATTGATGCAGCTAGAGTCAAGTGGCTGGAGGGAGCTTCAGGCGTGTGGGCAAGGAGCTGTTGGGCTTGGGATGGTGATTTGGGCCTTGGGCCTTGCTTATGGCATTTCAAGAATGCCATTTTTTCTTTCTTTCTTTACTTTAAAAATGCCACCTTTCCTTTATTTTTCTTTCTTTTCAAGAGCAAAAGTGTCATAAATTTCCCTACAAAATAAATCATAATAAAATATTTTCAACTATAAAATAAGTCAATTTAATTCATTGAAAATATTAGTTATAAATTAATTTATATTTTACATTTAAGTTCAATAATACAACATTTTTTTACCACTAACTTAACAATAATAATTCAAATAATTAACTACAACATTTTACAACAAAATAACTATAAAAACACACAAAAATATATAAAATCAAAATAAACCCAATAAATTTAAAATTACTTTAAAACTTAATAAATTAATTAAAAACTCAAGAATTAAGCAACAATTAGCACATTAAAAGTGGTAAAATAACTCTATTTTGTAGAGTTATCACACCCCCAAACTTAATATTTTGCTAGTCCTCGAGCAAAAGAAAAATTAAAAACACATACATTTTTTTTAATTGGTGATGTCTAATGATTTAGTCAAAAATTATATAATGGAAATAGTTCAAAGAAAATCATTTAAACAAACTTATGCAAACAAAAATAAATTAAATCTCAAAAGATAATCAGGCAACTTTAGGATTTTTCAATTTTTTTTTTTAGAGATTTAAAGAATTTAATGTTGAAATAAACTTTGTCAAAATATCACAATAGTTCGAATAGAATAAAAAAGTGACATATTAAGAAAAACATATATTTAAACAAAACTAACTTAAAAATTAAAAATAAAGCTTAATAATTATTTATATTTTTCTAAGAACTAAGAACAATTTCAATCATAATTCTTATCATTAGAAAATGAAAATCACCAATATTTTTTTTCAAAAAAAACAAAGAAAATATATATATTTTTTTAACTTTATATAACAAATGAAAATCACATAAAAAAAAAGAAAAACAAATAAAGAATTTTTTTTTTTTTTGAATTTTACAACAAATGAAAAACATGCATAAACACAAAGAAAAACACATAAACACAAAAAAAAATACATACACATTACCCCCCAAACTTAAATGAAACATTGTCCTCAATGTTTAATAAAATAAAAAAGATTAAGAATTACTCCCTTTGAGGTATGCTTCCTTGATTTGGCTACTTTGCTTTCTTCTCTTCTTTTTGGCAAAAAGTTTCCTTCAAGCTTTTGAGAAACATGAAACAAAAACACACAACAAAAGTGAAATATAAAATGAAACATTAAAGTATGGGTTGCCTCCCACAAAGCGCTTTAGTTTATAGTCTTTAGCTCAACTATGATTTATTTTTTTCTTTTAACCTACACCCAATCGATGGTGTAGAATTTCATTAATAGGGTGAGTTATGACTTTGATACAAATGCCATAAATAATAATTGATAACATCACACCTACAAGAAAGTTAGAAATATGAAATTTTAATGGAATATCAATAAAATAAGAAAATTGCATATTTATATTAGACTCATTTTCATTTTGAGTAAATAAACAAATTTGTTCAATTATGGGCTCTTGAAATATAATTATATCTTTTTCATTTTCCTTATGAGCCACTAAAATTATCTCATCCAACTCTTTGGTTTTATTAGGGGGTTGGATACATATTACAAGTTCTTCCACAACTTCATTCTCCTTTTCATTTCCAATTTGACTATTTGGGTTGGGAATGGGTTGGTTGGGATAGACTTGTTTTTCCGACTCTATAACATTTGCAAGTTGTCCTACTATTGTTTCAATTTTTAAGATTGACTGAGACTGGGCTAGTAAGATTTGGTAGGTTGATTGCATGAACTGTTGTAGGGTATCCTCTAAGGATGAGATCGTTTCTTGTTCAATGGGATATGATAGGTCGGATTGGGCATGACTTTGATTATGCATGTTGAATTCATGCCCTATTGGAGACTGGGTATGACTCCATGAAAATTTTGGATTATAGGTGGGGGCAAATGAGATATCAAAGGATTCACCATAATCATGCATATCATTAGTTTCTCCATAATTTAAATTTGAGTGCTCATAATAGTTGTACTCATAATTCCAACTATAATTAAAATGATCCATATGGACAAATACTAGATGACAAACTTTTTTTATTTTTTAAGATGAAAATTAAGGAAAAAAAAAACACAACAGGAAAATAAAATTAAGAGAATAAAAACAATGTTAAGAAATGAAAACAAGAGCTAGGACAAGATTTAAGTTTTTTTTTTTTCTAGTATATTTTTTCCACAATAATATGATAAAAGACAACGACGAATAAGGTAAAATTAAATAAGACTATAAAAAATTAGGCAAGAGTAGGGAGGCATAGCATGCCATCAACCATAACAAAAATAAGGTAAAAATTAGGAGGCACAAGTGCCATCAACTAAAACATAAAATAAAAGACTAGGAGGCAAAATTGCCATCAACTAGTAACTTGCAAAAAAAAAAATAATAATAATAATAATTACAACAAAATTAGGAGGCACAAGTGCCGTCAACTATAAAAAAAACAATAAATATAGAAATATAAGTATATTTTTTTTATGGGTGGTAGAACCGTCCCGAATTTTCTTTTTATCTTTTTTTTTTTAGTTTTTATAGATATATATATTTTTTTAGTTTTTTTTAAGTGCAAAAAATTAAAATAACTAGTAGAAGAATTTACTAATCTTGAGATAAATTTCGTTTATTTTTTCTTGCAACTCCCCGGCAACGACGCCAAAAACTTGATGGACCCAAAACAGGTATGTTTTAAATATTTATAACTCACAAGCGCACGAATCGTATATGGAATATAGTGTTCGTGTAAGCACGAGATCGAACCCAAAGGATTTGTCTAAAATAAAAAAGAAAACTATTTTAAATCAAAATTAATAATTCTAACCTAGCTCCAAAGATTTATGCAAATTTGTAACAATAATAATAAAATTAAAGACAATAGTATAGAAATTAAAGACAATATATATAAATATAAATTAAAAGTAAAAATCAAGATGGTAAAATAAGATTATTAAGGATTAGAATCCACAAAATATAAGTTCAATAATATTTATAAGTACATTGATTCCCAAGTTTTAGTGATAGTTAAAATAAATCAAACTATCATTTTCCAAATAGATTTATAATTTTAAGCACAAATTACTTCTAAAAATGTTGACCCACGATTTGGCCAACTGACACGGAGTCAGAATATGCTTGATATGAATGAAAGTAATGAGAAGCACGTAATGACAAAAGTAAATAAGACACAGTATTTTATAGTGGTTCGGCCCCACGATCTGGTAATGACCTACGTCCACTTAGGCTGATATTGATATAAAAATCAGATGAGTGATCAAAGAACTAGGGTTCAATGAGTTTCACTAATCTCTGAAGAACAATACAATATTACTAGGAGAATTACTATAGTCTCAAATGATTCAAAAGCCAAAAAAAATCCTCTCCCTTGAGCTATCTCTTGCTATTTATAGGCTCAAGGGGGATTACAAAAGATTGTTACAGATATTCTTTCCTGAATAATCGGATACTCAGGAGATTGTGTGAGATAAATTCGGGATTCTACAAAGATCTTCCTATTAATGTTGCCTTGTATGCGGAGCTATCGACCAGACTGGTCGCAGGTAAGACTGGTTCGCACTGCTTCTAACGTGCCTTCTGGTCAATACTCTAGCAGAAGGTTTCCAGGTGTCAGCCACGTGTCCAGGAATCACTTGCCACATCACCAATGCTAATTTTTTGGATAACATTTGCCCCCCAAGTTTATTTACCACGAGCAGTAAATAAAATTTTGGACGAACGACTCTTCGGTAACCCCGCCTGACGTGTCAGAACCCTTCGTGTGTTCTTGAAAAAAGTAACCCACTTCTGTCTAATCATGTCCTTTCAGTTCCCCAGAAAAGATTTTGACGGCCATCCCGCTTCCCTATACTTTGAAAAAAGGGAAACTGATGATTACATCTTTTTAATGCCACAGACAAACTTATATAAGACATTCGAAGTCTTTATTTTCTTTTTACGCACGCCATTGTCTTCACCAGAAAACCTAAAATCCAGAGCTCTTATCGTTCCCGAAGACCGTTCCCTCTGTACTTTCAGGACCCCGTCCGAGAGCTCCTTGATCTTCGAAGACCCTTCTTCCATCTCCACGATTACTTTTCTTGGTAAGTTTTCGAATTCCCACGCTTCTAATTTTTCGTGGTGCATGCTTCTGAATGTGTACTATTTGAGTTTATCTGTTTCTGGTTTGAGACGCTTGTAGACAGAATATTTTGTAGGCAAAATAGAGTTACGAGTTGGTTTAAAATCCAGGATCATGCTTTTTAGGACGTAAAATCGAAGTAAAAATTCGATCTTTAAGCTAGTCGAAAAAATAAGTTTTTCCCGTCCTAAGGGGAGTTGAAAAAGCTTTTTCAGAAAACTTTTTACTTTCACCCTTTGATCCGTTTTTCAAACTGTTCGTGTAGAAAAATTTAGCTTTTTGTTAGAATGCTGTTGTATAAAAGCTTAACTTTCATACTCGATCAGCGTTATTCTAAAAAGCTTTTAAAAGTTTTCTATCCTCACCTCCCCATTCTTCTGTATGCAGACTTTAATACCAGATTTGTGGGGAGGTGAAAGGCCTATTGACGACGACCTTCTCGCCCAGCTGCTCGAGGGAGAAGAACAACCAGCTGACCGTATCCACGAGATCCCTTTTTCGCGATCCTCTTCCAGACCCCATCCTTCTCCTCCAATGGCCCGTTCCAAATCTTCAGGCAAGAAAAGGACCGAGTCTAAAAACAACCCAAATTCTCCTGCCCGGCCTAATTCGCAGGCAAGGGCTCCCTCGACTAGTGGTCGAGAAAATCTTGTTCCTGACCCTAATATCCAAATTATGGCCCGCCCTCGCCATCAGAACCTGCCTGATGTCGAGTGGTATACTTCCCCGACCAGTTCAGTGACCCTTTGGATGGTTGCTAACTGCTTCAGGAAATTCCCTCTCACAGGGGTTTCCATTATACGTCCTGCCGCAAACCAGAGGGCTAACCTCCCCAGAGGTATAAACAGCGCCTGGTCTCGGTATCACATTGAGGCGGGAGCTTATCTCCATCTTCATCCCTTTTTTGAGGGGGTGGCCAATTATTTCGGTGTTGCCCCCTTCCAAATAACTCCAAACGGATATAGAATGCTGGCCGCACTCTATATCCTATATAAACTTAAGAAATGGCCAGAACCTTCGCCCAATGAGGTCAACTATCTTTTTGACCTTAAGTCTAACCCGCAACAACACGGAACGGGTTTCTTCCATTTTTGTCACCAGGAAACCAATCGAACATTCCTGAGTGACACTACGCACATCTCGAATGTGGGGCAGTATAGTAAGGAGTACTTCCTTACTCCGAACATAACCAGCAATAACTTGGCCTTCGCTCGAGGAGGTAAGTGCTTGTCTTCGACTGGTCGATACTTTTCGTCGATGTGTTCCCTTTCATTTTTCTTAAACTGTAATCTATTTTTCAGGCCCCTGGTTACGTCCGACCCCAACACCAGACATGGTGTTGAGGTCCAATACTTTGACCAGGATGTCCGACGAAGCAAAAAGCGTCAAGACCCTGGTGAATGAAGAAAACTTGAGGCTGTCTGGCCTCCTGGCTCCTCGCCATGAAACTAGAGGGTCCATGGTGGACGAAACCACTGCCGAGGGGGTTCCCGAGCAGCAACCTCCTGCGTCTCCTCCTCGGATGAGGCCAACGGGGATTACTATTAGGGAGCCCACAGGCAATCCTTCCGCAGAAAGGCCTTCTGCTCCCCAAGGCAAGGGGAAACAAAAGGCCAAAGAGCCAGTTGTGGACTTGGATGAGTCTTCTGATGAGAACGGTAACACTATTTTACTTTTAAATGGTTTGCCAATTCCCTGTCATTTGTTCGACGGGGAAGGTAACTTTACATATACTCCAAAATTAGGGCCAGACTTCTTCATGCCAGATAATGAGTATATGACTAATAGAGTCAATAGTGTAACGACCAGTAGTTGTAGCTCGGGTATTCACTTTGTTACCTCTTTTCTGTTGTATGATGGATTTTCATCTGCCTCTTATCTTATCATTTTCCTGTGTTTACTTGTATGCAGACATGGCCACTCCCAACATCTTTGACATGTATCAGGCTGAGGAGGAGGAGGAAGTTCCTCAACTCCACCGGAGGTCCAAGAGAAGAACTGGTGAATCCAGCCGAGGTCCTCCAGCCAAGAAGGGTCGAACAGAAGACCTTCCCAAGGACGCGCCAACTGGGCAAACTTCTGCCCATCCACCAGCTCCTACTGAGAAGTAGACCCCTCTTGCCCCGCCAAATCCTCCGGCTGCGCCCACCAGAGAGGAAATTACTCGTGAAGAAGCTCTCGGGGCCAAACTCATGAGCCGTGCCCTTCGATCCGCCAAGGATTGCCTTGAACGCATCAGTAAAAGTGACCGCATCAAGGATGCAATGGTCGAGGCTGAAAACATGGGGGCCGACCAGGTTCTGAACAGGACCCTGAATGAAATCTCCAGTGTGAGTACTTCTTCACTTCTTAAGCCTTAGTCTTTTATTCTTCACGGCAAGCTCTAACTTTTTCCTTTATTCACAGGCCTTGCTGTCTGCTATCACTGCTCGTACCCGTGTCCAGGCTTCCATCGAGCAGGCTAAGGCGAAGGCCACTGAGAGGCATCAGGTGAAGGCGGCTGAGGAGCTTTCGGCTGCAGAGGCTAGGCATGCCAAGGAGTTGGAGGCAATGGTTCGAGAGAGGGATGCTGCGGTGACTAAGTTGTCAGAGGCTGAAGCTGCAAAGGAAGCTGCAATAAAGTCGCGGCAGCAGTATCGAGATTCCAGCGTAACCCATCTCCGCGAAATCAAAAGGCTGGAAGAGATGCTCAAGCCCAAGGATGAAGCCATTGCTACTCTCGAAGGTAAAGTCGTGCAGTTGGAACTCGACAACTCCAAAAATCTGGAGAGGTACAAGAGGACGATGCTCCGATGTTTCTACAACTTCTGAAAACATAATCAGGGTACCGACTTCAGCTATCTTTCTGAAGACGTCATGACTGCCGAGTTGGCTCGCTGCACTGCCCAACTGGCCGAAGAGGAGGCAAGAGTGAGGATCCCCGCCTCTCCAAGCATTGTTGCCGTGGAAGAAGAAGAAGTTGTTGAGGATGCGACCAACCAGGATGCTGCTTAGGACCCTCCAGCCCCAAGTGCCTCTTAAACTTTTCCCTTGTTTTTTCTTACTTTTTGGTTACACGACCCACGGGTCGTGATGTAAAGACAATACTTTCGTTTTAAACTTTGCTGCACGGGCAGTAAATCTTTTTTTCTTTTACTTGAACAGTTACATCCAAGCAGCGATGCTTGCGGTGTAAAAGCTTAAATCTTGATGCTATAATATCTTTATTTATTATAACATTTTTTCGTATGACCGAACTTAGCATAGTACTTTGGCATGATTTAACAAAACATAAATTTTGAAAAATACTCTAAGTACTGTAGCATGCTTTCACTCATTTTGTTCATGTGTTTACATACCTTGCGAGTATGTTTTGCTATCGATGTGCCCTATATGCCCCCTAAGTGATCGAGGAGCTTTAGGTCCTTGGTCACTTGCCCTGACCATGGCCTATTCGAACATTCCTGTTCGTGTGAAAAATGATACTTGTAATACAGCAAAACAACACACGTAATGAACAAATACTTGTAAATGTAAATTCACAATGGTTGGCAAGAATGACTGGCTGCGCACAGTCCCTTATAATCTCGTATTAAAAATGGACTAAACATGTCTTTACGAGTGATTCTATAATAGAACCTTACATATACGAGCAGTTAGCCATACAACGTGGCTAACCCTCTTTGCAAAACTTGTAAAAATTGAAATTTAATACAAGCCAGTCCTTTAAAAAGGGATGTTTACTGATAATACTTGCGCAGGTGTTCTCCATTCCAATAGCGTGGAACGAGATCTCCGTTTAAGCGTGCAAGTTTGTAGGTGCCTGGATGAAGGACTTCTTCAATCTGGTAAGGTCCTTCCCAATTGGGTCCGAGTACTCCAGCAGTAGGGTCGCGGGTATTTAAGAAAACTCGTCGTAACACCAAGTCACCGACGTTGAATTTTCTTTCTTTAACTTTGGAGTTAAAGTATCGAGCGACTTTTTGCTGGTATGCAGCTACCCGGAGTTGAGATTTCTCTCGTATCTCATCGATTGAGTCAAGGGACTCCATCATTAGCTGGCTGTTCTGTTCCTGGTCGTAAGTCAAACGCCGATGTGAGGGGGGATCTAACTCAACAGGCAACATAGCCTCATACCCATAGGCTAAGGAAAATGGAGTATGTCCTGTCGCTGTTCGGTGAGACGTTCTATACGACCAGAGGACTTCAGGCAACTGCTCTGGCCATGCTCCTTTAGCTTCCTCAAGTCTTTTCTTCAGGGTGTCTTTAAGAGTTTTGTTTACGGCTTCGACTTGCCCATTCGCCTGGGGGTGTGCGACTGAAGAAAAGCTTTTAATAACTCCATGCCTTTCGCAGAAATCGGTGAATAAGTCGCTGTCAAACTGGGTCCCATTGTCTGAAACTATCTTTCTGGACAAACCATACCGACAGACAATGTTCTTGATGACAAAGTCGAGAACTTTCTTGGTCGTGATGGTCGCGAGTGGTTCAGCTTCGGCCCATTTGGTGAAGTAATCAACTGCCACAACTGCGTATTTTACTCCGCCTTTCCCTGTAGGTAGGGATCCAATCAAATCTATCCCCCATACTGCAAAAGGCCACAGACTCTGCATTTGTTTCAATTCGTTTGGAGCCGCTCGCGGAATCTTCGAGACCTTTGACACTTATCGCACCTTCGTACAAATTCCATGGAATCCTCGTTCATCATTGGCCAGAAGTAGCCCTGCCTTAAGATCTTTTTTGCCAAACTCTGCCCCCCAGCGTGATCTCCGCAGAAGCCTTCATGCACCTCTTTCATGAGTTCCTTAGCTTTTTCTAGTGTAACGCACCTGAGCAGTGGCATTGAATATCCTCTTCGGTACATCACACCATCGACCAGTATGTATCTAGCAGCTCGCCTTTGTAGAGTTCTAGCCTTGTTTCTATCTGTTGGCAACGTACCATTCATCAGATACTCCAAGAAAGGCGCCATCCACGTATCCTCCATCCGAATCTCCATACCGGATTCTGTGGTTTGTATGCTCGGCTTACTCAGTCTTTCTACTGGCACGATGTTCAAGGTGTCAGCATCCTTTGCGCTCGCGAGTTTGGCTAAGGCATCTGCGTTTGAATTTTGATCTCGCGGGATTTACTGGAGGGTGTACTTCGTGAACTATGCTAACAAGTCTTTTGTTTTATTTAAGTAGGCCACCATTTTCAAACTTCGCGCTTGATATTCTCCTAGGACTTGGTTCACCACCAGCTGTGAATCACTGTAGATATCAAGCGTCTTTATGCTCATATCCTTTGCCATTCTCAATCCAGCGATGAGTGCTTCATATTCCGTTTCATTATTTGATGCAGTGAAGTCGAACCTGATAGCGCAGTGAAATCGATGCCCATCTGGCGTTATCAGTATCACTCCCGCTCCAGCGTGGGATTCGTTGGATGAGCCATCCGTGAATAGCTTCCATGAAGGAGTTTTATCTTGAGGCACGGGCGCTTCAGGAAGTTCGCACTGTTTGCTGTCTGGGAGTTTGGTGAACTCTGCAATAAGGTCGGCCAAGACTTGTCCCTTGACTGCTGCTCACGGTGAATAAGTTATATCGAACTTTCCCAGTTCGACTGCCCATTTTAATAATCGTCCAGCCGCTTCCAGTTTTTGAAGGACTTGCCGAAGGGGTTGGTCAGTTAGAATGGTAATAGGATGGTCTTGAAAGTAGGGGCGTAGTTTTCTAGAGGCAAGGATCAAGCAATATGCTAACCTCTCGATTGGTGGATATCTCAATTTTGACTGCTTTTTGTACACCTTCTTCCTCTAGTACTAGCACGGCGCTGGCAGCAGCTTCAGTAATCGCCAGATAAATAAACAAAGTTTCTCCTTCGATCGGCTTTGACAAGATGGGAGGCTGTGCCATATGAGCCTTCAAGGCCTGAAATTCTTGCTCGCAGTCTCCTGTCCATTCAAACTTTTTGTTTCCTCTAAGTAGATTGAAGAAAGGAACACACTTGTCTGTTGATTTCGAAATGAATCTACTTAGGGCCGCGATCCTCCCGGTCAAACTTTGTACATCTTTGATCTTTTCTGGCGACTTCATGTCGATCAGGGCTTTTATCTTGTCGGGATTGGCCTCGATTCCTCTTGAATTCACGATAAACCCCAAAAACTTCCTTGATCCGACTCCAAAGGAACTCTTGAGGGGATTCAACTTCATCTGGTACTTGTTTAACACATCAAAGCTCTCTTGTAAATCCCCCACATGTCCTTCTGCCTTCTTAGACTTTACCAGCATGTCATCCACGTATACCTCCATGTTTACACTGATTAGCTCCTTAAACATGTGGTTGACAAGCCGTTGGTAAGTCGCACCTGCGTTTTTCAGTCCGAAGGGCATTACTTTGTAACAGTACATGCCCATATCGGTCCGAAAGCTGGTGTGATCCTCATCAGGGGGATGCATGCTAATCTGGTTGTAGCCTGAATATGCATCCATGAATGAGAGGATCTCATGTCCTGCAGTAGCGTCGAACAGCTGGTCGATCCTTGGGAGCGGGAAGCAGTCCTTTGGGCAGGCTTTATTGAGGTCTGTAAAATCCACACAGGTCTGCCACTTGCCGTTAGGCTTGGGGACCAGCACCGGATTAGAGACCCACGACGGATAAAATGCCACCCGGATGAACCCATTCTCCTTTAGCCTTTCGAATTCTTCTTTTAAGGCTCGTGATCTATCTTTGTCGAGCAGCCTTCTCTTTTGTTGCACGGGTGGAAAGGTTTTGTCTATATTCAGGACATGGCTGATTACTGCAGGATCTATCCCAACCATGTCTTTATGCGACCAGGCGAAGACCTCCTGGTTTTTTTGCAGGAATTCCACCAGTGCGTGCTTCGTGGTAGGCTCTAAGTTTTTCCCAACCTTTATGACTCTAGTCGGGTCTTCTTTGTCGAGTTGGACCTCCTCCAGGTCCTCAACGGGTCCAACATTTTCTTCAAAATCCCTAAAGCGAGGATCCAAATCTCCATCCTCACTTTGGGCAACCACCCTATTTGGTGACTTCATCACTGGATTGGGCTTGCGTATCAACTGCCATCTGCAATCTATCTGGGGTAGTGCTCCTCAGCATTCCACTTTTTGCCTTTGTGATCGAGGCGTTGTAGCACTCCCTGGCTTCCCTTTGGTTTCCCAAAACGCGTCCTACCCCCACGTCTGTTGGGAACTTCATGGCTAGGTGCCACATAGAGATGACGGCCCGTAGATCAACCAGTATGGGCCTTCCAATAACGGCGTTGTACGCCGAAGGACAATCGACCACTACAAAAGTGGAGAGTAATGTCCTTGTTGCAGGTGTTGTACCCGTCGTATCTGGGAGTTTGATCAATCCAGCTGGGGCGAGTCCTTCTCCAGAGAAGTCGTATATCGTTTGATTGCAGGGCTCCAAGTCCTTCACGGACAATTTCATGCATTCCAGTGTTGATTTATACAGGATATTCACTGAACTTCCTGTATCGACCAGTACCCTCTTCACCATCATATTGGCCATCTGGATGTCCACGACCAGCGGATCGGAATGTGGGAACCTGACATGTTGGGCGTCGTCATCAAAGAAGGTTATCTCTCCTCCCTCTGACCGAGCCTTTTTTGGTGCACGGTCCTCCACAGTCATCATCTCGATGTCCTAGTCGTGGCGTAGAGTCCGAGCATATCGTTCTCTGGCCTTTCCGCTATTTCCCACGAGGTGCGGGCCTCCACAGATGGTTAAGAGTGTTCCAGTCACAGGGGCAGGCTGTAATGGTGGCGAGCGTTGGCGTGTGGACGCCTGCTCGTTGCCACCCGGAGATTCCCGTTGGGAATTTCCCGAGGCCCGTACGTACCTTCTCAAGTGTCCTTGTCTAATAAGGAACTCGATTTCATCTTTTAACTGGTTGCATTCATTAATGTCATGTCCGTAGTCATTATGGTAACGACAGAACTTGGTGGTGTCTCTTTTTGAAATGTCCTTTCGAATGGGCCCAGGTTTCTTGTAAGGCACACTGGAACTTGTGGCCTGGTAAACCTCTCCCCGAGACTCAACAAGGGCAGTGTAGTTAGTGAACCGAGGTTCATAACGATTACCCTTGGCTCGTTTGTTGTCGGAGGTGGAAGGCTCGTTATACGGCCGTTTTCCACCGTTCTTGCCATTACTGTTGCCGTTCCCGTTGCCTTTGCCGTTGCCACTGGGTTTGGACCCATTGGCGGCCTTGACGGGTTCGGAAGCCTTCTTATCCTTGCCTGAGGGCTTTCCATCGTCGGCCATGGCTTCTTCAAGATTGATATAGCGATCAGCTCGATCCAAAAATTATTGGGTAGTTCTCACCCCTTCCTTTCGGAGACTCTTCCAGAGGGGAGAACGACGTTTTACTCCTGCAGTTATGGCCATCATCTTCCCTTCGTCCCCGACCGTCTTCGCTCCAGCTGCTGCTCGCATAAAACGTTGGATGTAATCTTTCACTGACTCCCCATCTTGTTGGCGAATTTCAACCAACTGGTTCGCTTCGGTTGGATGCACACGACCTGCGTAGAACTATCCGTAGAACTCCCTTACGAACATTTCCCAAGAAACTATGCTTGCAGGAGGGAACTTAAAAAACCATTCCTGCGCAGCTTCAGAAAGTGTTGCAGGGAAGATCCTGCACCGAGCGTCTTCAGACACTTTCTTAATATCCATCTGAATTTCAAACTTGTTGACATGGGACACTGGGTCCCCATATCCGTCAAAGTTTGGGAGCGTAGGCATCTTGAATTTGCTGGGAGTTTCGGCGTTAGCTATCCTTTACACGAAAGGAGTGCCTTTCCTCCTATCGTGGTCGATGTAAGAAGTCCTTCCCCTGACTAGCTGCTGCACAGCCTGGTTGAGGGCGTCTATCTGGGCCTGTACAGCGGCAGGAATCGTTGTGGCCTCTATTTCTGGAGGGACATTCTCGCCATGCCGCTCACAGCGGTCGTTGAGTACATCTCTCAGGTCCTCTTCTCTTCTCCGCTGCTCGCTACCCCCGAGCCGGTTGAAGACATTATTTTGCCTGGGCTGCCCCCCAGCACCCTGTCTATTTGGTTGGTCATCTTGAGGTACCTGGCTCCTGCCTTTACCTCTTTCTTCATTCTTCCCCTCGGCATTTCCTTTGCCTGAGTCGGCCTCATTATATCCGTGGCCATCTCTGAACCTCGACTGGCTATGGTGAGATCGATTGTTCCCTCGATGTCCGTTCCTGGCTGAACCGTCCCGAGCGTTAGAGGGTGGCCTGCGCTGGTCGTGGTGTCCCCGTGCATCATCGTGCCGTGGGGGGCCCCGGACCGCAGAGCCTAACTCTGAGTCCCTCCTATTGCCAGGAGGGTACTGACCTCTGTTCGGTAGGTTCGGCCCAGCATCCCTATGGCGTCTAGGGCTGCGAGGCTGATGCTCGGCCCTATTCTGCCTCTGTTGCGGGGGATTACCCTGAGCAGCTTGGGATGGTGGCTGTGCCTCAGGATCCAGTGGGACATCGTCACGAGGCATCTGAGGCTGCTCGGGCCTCTGTGGACTTGAAGGCTGGATTGGTGGGCTAGGATCGGGACCCCTCTGAGGTGGCCCAATCACAGGTTGGTCAGGCTGCGAGACAGGTGCAGCCTGATTTCTTGCAAATAGCAAGGCTACCTCGAGGGCTGCCATGGCTTCGCTCTGGCGGCGGTCCACCTCCGCCTGCCTTTCGCTCAATTCTGCGCGCTGCCGTTCAATCTCCTGCTGCTGCCGCGCCATAACTTCAGCGGCAGTCTCCTGATTGGCTCTCAGACTAGCCAGTTCTTCCTGCAACGCGCCCAGGGTACTCTTCAACGTTGCATCATCCATTTCCTCCTCCTCAAAGTCCAGTTGTGGCTCATCCTCTGCCATACTTGCAGGAGGAGGAGGAGGTGGCGGGTTTGATGGTGCAGCGGCGGCCGCCTGTCCAGTTTTCTTTCCAGCTTTCGCCATTAGTTTTCTCAACAACGATAAATCAAGCTCTCAATGAAAGCACCAGAATGTTGACCCACGATTTGGCCAACTGACACGGAGTCAGAATATGCTTGATATGAATGAAAGTAATGAGAAGCACGTAATGACAAAAGTAAATAAGACACAGTATTTTATAGTGGTTCGGCCCCAGGATCTGGTAATGACCTACGTCCACTTAGGCTGATATTGATATAAAAATCAGATGAGTGATCAAAGAACTAGGGTTCAATGAGTTTCACTAATCTCTGAAGAACAATACAATATTACTAGGAGAATTACTATAGTCTCAAATGATTCAAAAGCCAAAAAAATCCTCTCCCTTGAGCTATCTCTTGCTATTTATAGGCTCAAGGGGGATTACAAAAGATTGTTACAGATATTATTTCCTGAATAATTGGATACTCAGGAGATTGTGTGAGATAAATTCGGGATTCTACAAAGATCTTCCTATTAATGTTGCCTTGTATGCGGAGCTATCGACCAGACTGGTCGCAGGTAAGACTGGTTCGCACTGCTTCTAACGTGCCTTCTGGTCGATACTCTAGCAGAAGATTTCCAGGTGTCAGCCACGTGTCCAGGAATCACTTGCCACGTCACCAATGCTAATTTTTTGGATAACAAAAACTATAAGATTTTTCTTCACTTTTCAAAATTATAATTTCAAATCATTTAGTGTAAATCAATCTAATGAGATAACAAATAAATCAATGAACATTATTTATAAGGCAAAACATAATATTTTTGTTCCAAGCATGGATGTGTACAATTTAATGACACATCTTACACAAAGAATATTATGTTTTGCACTAATGAAGAACAAAGTGTAAATATATGCTAACAATCCAAAATACATGATATTTAAGATGAAAGAAGATATTTGAAGAAGAAAATTACATAAACTTTGTTGCACAAAATAGGAAATCAACATACAAAATAAACACTATCTAGTTACAAACTGTTTCATCATCACCTTAATAATCTTAAAAAGATTAGAAACTCATAACTAGAATAGAAAATACAAACAAAGAAATTACAAACATAGATAGGAAAATTTGGAGGAGAAACCCCCAAAATTTCCTCTAAAAATACATAGAAAAATAACCAAAAAGAAGAAGAAGATGAAGAGAATGGAGAGGTTTTGAAATGTGTAGAGTTTTTGGTATGGTAACCTCCCCTCTCAAATGGACACCCTAAATGGTCTTCAAAACTCCCTATTTATAGCCAAAATGAGTAAATTAAAATGAGTAATTTAAATTGATTAAATTAATTAACTTAATAATAATATAGAAAATAGGGGTAAATTATAGGGTGTAATTATGATATTTTGGGGTAAAATGTGTAGAAAGTGAAGTAAAAATGTGGTATTTTTGGCAAAAGGGACAAGAGTACAAAATCATTTTTGTTGGGCTCAATAAGTGGCATGCATGGGATTGGTGGCTTTGGGGCTGCTTTGTGTTGGCAGCTGGCTGGGTGCATGCCCAGGGGTGGAGAGGATTTGAGTTGGCATGATGCATGCAATTGAAGAGGAAGACTTGGTGGTGTGCTCCTTGATTGATGCAGCTGGAGTCAAGTGGCTGGAGGGAGCTTCAGGCGTGTGGGCAAGGAGCTTGTGGAATTGAGAAGGAGCTGTTGGGCTTGAGCTAGTGATTTGGGCCTTGGGCCTTGCTTATGGCATTTCAAGAATGCCATTTTTTCTTTCTTTACTTTACTTTAAAAATGCCACATTTCCTTTATTTTTCTTTCTTTTCAAGAGCAAAAGTGTCATAAATTTCCCTACAAAATAAATCATAATAAAATATTTTCAACTATAAAATAAATCAATTTAATTCTTTGAAAATATTAATTATAACTTAATTTATATTTTACATTTAAGTTCAATAATACAACATTTTTTTTACCACTAACTTAACAATAATAATTCAAATAATTAACTACAACATTTTACAACAAAATAACTATAAAAACACACAAAAATATATAAAATCAAAATAAACCCAATAAATTCAAAATTACTTTAAAACTTAATAAATTAATTAAAAACTCAAGAATTAAGCAACAATTAGCACATAAAAAGTGGTAAAATAACTCTATTTTGTAGAGTTATCACCAAGCACCACGAAGATGTATCAGGATGTGAGATCACTATAATTGTGGCCTGGAATGAAGAGGGATGTAGTGGAATATGTGGCTAAGTGCTTGACATGCCAACAGGTCAAGGTTGAGCATCAGAGGCCAGCAGGGTTATTGTAGCCTCTAGATATCCCAGAGTGGAAATGGGAATACATCACCATGGATTTCATGGTGGGGTTACCCAGGACTGTTGGTCAACATGATTCAATATGAGTTATTGTGGATCACTACACCAAGTCAGCTCACTTTCTACCAGTGAGGACTACTTATACAGTTGACCAGTACGCAAATCTCTATGTGAGAGAGATCATGCGCCTCCATGGTGCACCAAGGTCGATCGTGTTAGATCGGGACCCCACTTTCACTTCCAAGTTCTGGGGAAGTCTACAGAAGGCCATGGGAACACACTTAAAGTTCAGTATTGCTTATCATCCTCAGACAGATGTACAATCTGAGAGACAATCCAGATATTAGAGGACATGCTGCGAGCATGTGTCCTGAACTTTGGTGGGTTCTGGAGTAAGTATCTACCTTTAATAGAGTTTTCCTACAACAACAGCTAATATTCGACCATTGGGGTGGCACCTTATGAGATGTTGTATGGTAGGAAATGCAGATCTCCCATTCATTGGGATGAGACAGGAGAAATGAGATACTTGGGTCCTAAGGTAATATAGAGGACCAATGAGGCCATTGAGAAGATTAGAGCTTGGATGCTTGCTTCTCAAAGCAGACAGAAAAGTTATGTGAATCCCAAACGCAGGAATGTGGAGTTCCAAGTTAGAGACTATGTCTTCATTAAAGTCTCGCCATGGAAAGGGGTGAGAAGGATTGGGAAGAAGGGCAAGTTGAGCCCTAGGTTTGTAGGTCCATTTGAGATCCTGGAGAGGATTAGACAGGTGGCCTACAGGTTGGTCTTACCACTGGCATTGTCAGCCGTGCATAACATGTTTCATATCTCAACTCTTCGGAGGCGTGTATCTGATGTGACTCACATTTTGAGTTACGAGGATCTGGAGCTTGAGGAAGATCTCTCCTATGAGGAACAACTAGTCTAGATACTAGACAGAATGGACAAGGTCCTCAGGAATAAAATGATACATTTGGTTAAGGTATTATGGAGGAACAGCAAGGTCAAGGAAGCGACCTGGGAGCTGGAGTGAGATATGCAGAATCAATATTCTGAGTTGTTCAGGTAAATTTTGAGGACGAAATTTCTGTATGAAGGGAATAGTTGTAACGACCCCAATTCCGTAATGTGGTTTAAAGCCTGGATTAGGGGGCCAGGAGGGCAATATTTGATTTATTATACAATTAAATGATTATATGCATGATTATGTGAGTTATATTAATATATGATGATAAATGCATGCATGTGGGTCCACTTTTCATTGTAAGCATATTTTGGTAATTTGGCCCATTGAGGGCATATTTGTATATTTTCATGCATGTTTATGACTTATGGATGAGACCACATTATAATGTGGATTTGTTCGAGCTATTCGGCATGAGACGATCTTAGAATGTAAATTAGCGATTTGGTCATAACGGGTTTAATTTCTGGGCTCGGGGTGAGCCCCAGAGTAATTTGATGATTAGTACATTACCGGGAATTAAAGGGTAATGGGATTTGATTTATTAATTATTGGAGACTATTAGGAATAACAGGAATTGGAGGACGTTAATTATGATTAACAGGATTAGAGGAGAATTGACACTTTTGCCCTTGGTGGCTGTTAAGGAAATAAATGGGCATTGGGGCATTTTTGTCTTTTGACCAAGGGTTATATTTTCAAACTAGAAAGTTGTAGAAGCAAGCCTTAGACAGCAAAACAGAGACTCTTTCTTCCTTCTCCATGATCATCTTCTCTCCTCTCTTTTCCATTGGATTTTTTAAGCTTTATTTGAGGATTCAAGCTAGGAGATCAAGGTTTGGAGCTTAGGACCTTAGTTCAACTATTGAAGAGGATTTAATTCAAGTTTGAGGTAAGGTTTTCAACCATGTTTCTCTGGTTTTGCTCTTTTTTTAAGTTAGTTTTGAGCTTGAAGTTTTGATTATAGAAGTGGTTATTTGAGGTTGTTTTAAATGGTTCAAAGTTTGGGTTTTGATGTGGTATAGGTATAGATGAATTTTTTGGGTAAAATTATAAGAATGGATGGTGTTTAGGTTGTTATTGAAGCTTGGTATTTGGGGGAAAACTCAGGGGAGAAAACCAGAATTTTTTTGGTCTATCAACTGGCACCCCAGCGCTAGGCAGAGCAGAGCTAGGGTGCTCTCTGACTTGGGACAGTGCCCCAGCGCTACCCATGAGCACCCCAGTGCTATGTCAGTTTCAGTAAGACCCATTTTTAGGGCTTGGGAGGACTTTGGGGACTCGGGGGATGGTTCCACCACCCCGTTGGGTGGATTGGAAGTCCCGACAGCACGAGAGTGGTCCTGGAAGCGAGGTTTTAAACCATGAACCTTTTATCATTTATTTTATTAATGAGATTTCATATTTGGTTATGGCTAGGTGACTGCTATGGGAATTAAGGATCGATCATTCTCAAGGGTCGTTCTTAAATTATTTGACGCTCGAGCCTGAGGTAAGAAAGCTGCACTCAGTATGTGACATGCAAGGTTATTGATGAGGCAGGTTGAGTGCCCTATATGTGAACATTGATTGCATATTAAATGCTTAGCAGCCTTGCTTACTTGTGAGTGGTACTGACTTATTAGTCAGAATCGGCAACGCTGTCAGTATTGACAGTGAAGTTGTGACTTATTAGTCAAGTTTGGCAGTAGTACTGAGCACTGGTCGTACGGAATTGACCTATGAGTCAAGAACGGTATTAGCATGTTTAACGCAAGCTAAAAATATTATATCTAATCAACATAAGCATTATCAACATAATCATGAATTGCTTGGCCGACGTTAAGTTCGATGAAAACAAAAGCGCTTGTCTAGTCTATAGGCTAGTTATTTAGAGCCAAAGCCAAAGGCTCAGGTGACCGTAATGTCACATGGCTTAGGGTGCACAGCCCAAGTTCGAGACTTATTAGTTACTTATCTGGTTCAAGTTAGTGACTTATTAGTTACTTATCTGGTTCAAATTTGTGACTTATTAGTCACTCATCTGATTGGGATACAAGCCCTAGCATGATTATCATAATCATTATTGATATTCACTTATTTGATTGTGCTGCAAGCCCCAGAATGAATACCATAATCATCTATTGATATTACATACATGCAGTAATAAGTTTTCTTGCTGAGCCTTGGCTCACGGTGCTATGTGGTGCAGGTAAAGGGAAAGAAAAGCTCACCCAGCCTTGAGTGGAGAGCTTATGTGGTGATGTGTACACATGCTACCGCTTGACCACCACGGCCAAGGTGTTTCTCAGAGGAACTACGGTTAACCCTATTTTTGCCACTTAGGTCGGCGAGTTGTAATTCTTACACTGTAATGACTATTTTGGATTGAAATAACTTTGTAAAAACTTTTATGGGCCCATGTATAGTTTTATGTTTTAAATAAAATATATCCATTCATTTTGATCACAAATTTTTACCTTAGCCTATTAATGACACCTAGATGCATGTTTATAACCAAATGACTCGTTTAGCGAGTTAAGCACTGTTTAAAGTCCACAGTAACAGTCTTGGAGTAACCAGGGCATTAAAGTTTTACTCTTCTAATTACCTCTTGATCCCAAGTACCGTTAACTCACTAGCAAATAATTAATCTATAATCAAACTATATGTTTGAGCTCAATAACTATTCAATCACAAAATTAACTCTTAAGGGAACCAATATTTGATCTGTTAGGAAAGTATGGATTCCATTATTGTAATTCATATTCCCAGCCATTCATGATATTGAATCTCCAAAACAAATGTCATTTGCCTCATTATACTAAGAAACCTTAATGAGTGAATCAAAAGATCCAATAAACACAAACCTGAGTTCATGAATACTCAAGATTTAGACTGTTCTACAAATGATCATTTATTATTATAAGAATCAAATCTTTATGTCAAGTGACAAGTTTATAAAGATAATTAATTATTATCGGTCCTGTCAAATATAATCTCTATCATATACAACACCTCTACTAAGATGTCTATCGACACCAGTAATTCGAATCTAGATCACTTGCATCCCGTATGCTTGTAAATCGCACTAGTAACCATTCATTAAAGATTCCTTACTTTAATATGTTACTCACTATTTTATTCATTATATATGATCTTAATTCTCTCGTATTAATACAAGACCACATTCTCATGAATGAATAAGGAATTTTCTTGATATTATCATATAATTAATTCAAACTATTATTATAATCTTCAAATATAATAAAATTGTTATTTTTATTTAATTCAATAAAATGTCTTTAGACGCTTTTAGGGCATTAATATTAACACGAACACTACTGCTCCAAGCTCTAGGTCATGATTTGAATACCTCTGCTCATACTCCTTGAGCTGTCTCGTTGCATAGGCTACTACCTTAATCTTCTGTATCAATACTCACCCTAATCCATTCTTAGAAGCATCACAGTACACAAGGAATGGGTGCAAAGATGAGCTTGTCTTTCATGGTCTGAAAACTTTCTTCACATTTCTCATTTCAGAAAAAACTTCTGATGCTTGCGAGCCAGGTTTGTCAAGGGCATTGTGATCTTAGGAAAACCATTAACTAAATTTCGGTAATAACCGGGCAACCTAAGAAACTATGAATTTCTAATGCATTCTTAGGTTGTCGCCAGTCGTCCACAGCTTCCATCTCTGAAAGATCTACCACTATTCCATTCTTTAACACTATATATCTTAGGAAAGTTACCTGCTCCAACCAGAATTCACATTTATAGAATTTAGCATAAACTTGATGCTCTCAGATTCTATTGATTGTCAGCCTCAAATGCACCTCATGTTCTGCCTTGGTCTTAATGTATATTAGGATATCATCTATGAACACCCATGACGAACTTGTCTAAGGAATCCTTAAATACTTTGTTCATCATATCAATGTGAGTCCGAACGACATCACTAGAAACTCTTAGTGACTATATCAAGTCCTGAATACAGTCTTGCGAACATCCTCCTCCTTAACTTTCAATTGATGCTACCCAGATCACATATCAATCTTGGAGAACATTTCTGCCCCTTGCAGTTGATAAAAAATTTTGTCCTTCCTTGGAAATGGATATTTGTTCTTGATTGTGACCTTATTGAGTTCTCCGTAATCGATGTACATTCTTATACTTCCATATTTATTCTTCACAAACAACACTAGTGCCCCCCATGGCGAATGACTTGGTCGAATGAAACCCTTGTCCAGTAACTCTTGTAATTGTGACTTATGTTCCTTCAACTCTACTGGTTCCATTCTATAGGGTGCCATGGATATTGGTGTCTTTTCTGGTGCAAATTTGATTACAAACTCGATGTCTCTGTCCAGGGGTAGTCCTGGTTAGTCTTCGGGAAACACTTTTGAAAACTCACAGACTATGTGAACATTTTCTAGCTTCAATTATGTTTCTCTATATTTATCCACAACACTAGCTAAGTCTGTCGTACACCCATGTTGCATCATATTTGAGCCTTCAACGCCGAGATGATAGGCGTTCAAAATCTCGATAGTTCTCCCTTCAATAAACATTATTCACCTTCATCTGGTTTAAACACCACTATTTTCCTTCTACAGTCAATACTAGCTCTCAATTTAGTTAACCAGTCCATGCCAAGAATTACATCATAGTCTGGCATATCAAATTCTATAAGGTCTGCTGAATACTCCATGCCCTCAATCATTACTGAAACTGATTGTAACCACCTTGATGACAATATAACCTTAATCGATGATAACATCGTGCTAAAACTATCCCCAAAGAGTTTACAAGGCTAACCCAATCGATAAATTATTTTCAAGGCAACATAACAATGAGTCGCTACAGAATCAATAAGGACTCTAGACATCACACTTTACATAGAAATCTAGCCTATGAAAACTGTGATATTATTGGTTGTCTCCCACTGTGTCAGTGCAAAGACTTAAGCCAGTATTAGATTACTGTTGGTTCCTTGTCCAACTCCTGCTGTCCCCTGTGGGAAATCTCTCTTCATGTGATTTCCTTGACCACACTTGAAGCACTTGTTTGTGCCTACTTGACACACTCTTGTATGTTTGCACAAGCACTTAGGGAAATTAGGAAGCTTGGGTCTGTGATTTTTTTTTTTCCACAGTTGTGGTAGTTGTTATAGTTGTTGTGGTTATTGTTGGGAGTTGTGACCTTGGGCCTCTCGTCAATGCCACTGCCCTGGCCCTCTTGGGCCTTCCTCTTGTTACCATCCTGAAAAGCTTTATTCTTATTAGCCTCTCTCCTTGCAGCCCCTTCCTTCCATATCCAGTCTTGAATATATTGAAGGTGTAGGGCCTTGTCCAGAATCTCAGCATAGCTAACTAACTCCGTACTAGTCATCTTTTCATCTCTTGTAAATAGTTCATACATTGGTTCATACACTAGTTCGAACCCATGCCCAAGTAACCCACAACCGATTGGTGTCTATGGTGGTGTAGGATAAGCTGGTGGCACTTGTTGCCCTAGAGGAACTTGTTGTGCTGGAGGTGCTTACTGGGCTTGAGCTAGCTCCTCTTCTCTCTATCTCATTTGGTCCTTTAAACGTGACACTTCCGTTGCTAGGTCAACTGTTGGTGTCGCTGATTGCACAAGGGGTACTTCCACTCTGAGAATATATACCACATTAGGATTGGCAGGTGCATCTCTATCGTGGACCCTACCTCTTCCATGCCAGCTCCTCCGGAAGACATGTTTAAATTCTAAGCCACATGAAAGAAATCATTAGAAGCAAAAGGATCACATAATTTCCTAGCATTTATTCCAATTGGTATCGCAATGATTCAAATATACATATTCATGATCATTCACACACACCCAAAGTTTTCATAAAAAATCAAATACGAAAAAGATAATCCATTAAAATGTTCAATCCAATATCTAACTTATAATAAGTAATAAAAAAGCATAATAATCCCATTTGTTCTACCATAAGTCTATGGATTTGATAGGGAGAAAATCCTAATCCTCTACTAATGATTCTTCTCGAGAATCATAACTCAGTATATCTTCCATGATTTGGAAGTATTTCGACCTGTGAGCTCTTTCCCTCTCCCTTCTACTGACATTTGGTATAGAGTCGATTACCTCTCGTTGTGCCAACTCTCCTGTAGGGTTTATTATCGACTCTTCTAATTCAACTAAATTCTTGTCCTCGTCAGAAGTGAGGACCATTTCATTATGGCCAAACTTGAACAGGTCTATGAATCGATAGATGAGGTACTTATACCTGTTGCCCTTCGAGATGCCATCATGAAGAACTATGTCCCATAGTATGGTCAGATTTTTAAAAGCCTTGGGATAAACAATTAATGTCGTTCTAAGCACCCAAAATTGCTCAAATGACTAGATGAGTGCTCCCCTCATAGTTATCATCCACTCAATCCATTCATTCACGGTCGTCGTCTTATGGAGAACTGATATTGTTCATCTCCATCGTAGATCTCATCTATCCTAACCCTTGAGATCTCACAGATCTCCCCAAGAAGTTTCTTCTTAGTGGTTCTAAGTACATGAGGCATTATAAAGGGTCTGCAAACATAATACTAAAATCTTACAAGAAGCAAATAAAAAAACAAGTATGAAACAAATAAACTTATGACACAGTGAGATGAATCTTTTCTAGTCTATAGTATGTATGCTGAAGGATTCCTTAAAAGATATGAATGATCATCTCTGATACCATTTGTAACACCCTAATTTATTTAACTTTAGGAAATTACCACTTTTGACACTTATATAGACAAATACCAATAACTGTATAGAAAATAGAATGGGACCTTATTAAAAACAATGCAATATGGGCCCAATGTTCAAAACAAAATATCTATATGCAATTTAAAGAAAATTGAAGACAACAAACTGAGTTCAATAATAAACAAATCGAACTAGCAATTGTTATATGGCGTTCTGGATCGTTTCTCATCCACTAGCTCACCACAACATACATACTAACTTCAATGGAAACCACCCAACTCACCATAGTTGCCAATCAAACAACCTAACGCCAACCTGAAATGGGGAAAGTAAGGGGTGAGCTAAAAGTTGAGTAAGGAAGTACATATAATACAAACAACAAAACCATACAACATTTCTATACTACTATCATGCATTTAATGAAATAAAACACAAAGTCATTCCATCTCTTTACACTTTATTTAGAAACGGTTACATAAACAAATAACGTATAATTATGTGAGGAACTAGGAAACCCTCGATACTAATCCTCATGTCCCCACCTCGGGGTCTATGGCACGTCTGCCTTATGGATTACGTCATACCTTAGTAACGCCTTGGTTATGACGCAAACATAATGCTAACAAAATTGTTTCTTTCATACAATCAGTCAAACATAACAACCATAATCGTTGCTTTAACTTACCACATATGGCACCTATTTTACTTTCAAACATTCATAACATAATTTACAGAAGTCTAGGTCACTTCCTTACCTCAAGTCCAAGCAAAATCAAAGATTAGGAATACTTCACAACGGGCCTAGAATAATTGTCAAAGCACTTGTCTTAATATCATGTAGAACACACATGAACACATAAAACCACATTCCACGTGTGCATGGGCCATGCACACGTGACAACTACCTCATAACAAGCTACACCAGATTTCTAGAATCAAACATAAGTCATACACATAATAATTCTTGCATGTCACACATAAAATCATGGAAACAATACCTATACACATCATCAACTTATGGTCGAAACCCTAGAGTCCTCAAAGAATCGTAATTCATGTATCAAAGTTATAAAATTCCACAATTTTACCACAAGAAAACATAATAAAAGAATAAGATCCTATCGTGCTTACTAGACAATTCACATCATCCATGAAGTTTCTCATTTTCATAAAATTAATCTTAGAACCCTAGTAACATATATAATAACAATAGAACCCTATAAACATTATTAAGCATGCTTGCAACATTAAAACATCTTAGAATCATGCAATAGTAACATATATTAGATATTTTCATGCATCAATTTTCATAATGAAACAAATCCTAACATGCTTCCTATTCAAATTACAAAAAAAAAAAAAAATTAAGAAAACTAATTCCACACCCCTTGGCCAAAACCTATAGAAGCATAAATAACATGGTATTTCATGCAACATAACTTGCCATTTAAACATGCCTCAATCATCACAAAATTAACACCAAGCACATAAATAATGTATAAAACCCTTGTTACATGCTTGTAAAGCATTAAGAAAATATTTAGCAAGTTTTTAATTCTTTTTCTTTAATACATAAAATCATGGTTTATAACATAATGAGAAAACACACCTAGCATGTTTTCTATAATGGCACAAATTCATATTCAATACTCAATTGCAAATTTAAAAGAATCTAAACTGCATTAAAGAAACACATTCTATCATGCTCCCTAATAGAACAAGGCCATATCTTGAACTATTACTCAAAGAAAATCACAAATTGAAAAGTATACTACCATAGCCGAAAGATGTAGACGAAACCACAAGAATCAAATCACACTCAACATGCAAAAAAATCCATCTACAATCCCAGCATGCTATTCTATTCAATCCAATCAAAGAAAATAAATCTTTCAAATCCATAAACAATAATAGAGAAGCAAGACACCAAAAATAATCATTCTTTACCTCTTGTAGACAAAAGTGGGAATCAAACCTAGAGCACTAGAGAGCCTTCCCTTGGTGAGATTCTAACCCTATGCCAAACATTAGTCAAGGTTGTCTTAGAGTCAAGAAGAAAGAAGAAAAGGAAAACACAATTCAAAATTCAAAGACATTACCTTAGTGTACATCTTCCCTTATCTCTATCCTCAAATTTTGAAGCTCTCTCTCTCTCACTCACTCTTTCTCTATGTGAGCAGCCAGTGCTTCAAAAATGAGAGAAAGAGGCTTAAGGACCTATTTATAGGTTATTACTAGGTTAACGAAAAAAAAATAGAAATTTGAATTTATTTTTTCGTAACCCAAATAACATGTTAATGAAGACCCATTTTTGACCCGGTTACCCTATAATTTGGAAAAATGATATTTCAAGAAAGTTGTAAATAGTCAAATTATCTTTCCAATGATATCAAGATTTCCCAAATCGGACTTCTACAACTCTGGTTATGTTGATTTTTCTATAGCTGGGTCAAAGGTTATGAGAATTCCAAATATGGCAACTCCCTTTTCCTTGCTCACCACTCATCTCTCTTTCTCATTCAGCACCACACTCTCTATCTCTCTATTTTGTTTCCCTTTTCTTTTTAATGTGAACACAAGCTATCAAAAATAAAAGGGATCCTACTATTTTATATGTAGAATTTTCTAGAGAAGGAAAACTCCCCATTCGATGATCTAGCAGTCTAGGTACAAGCCCTTCTTCTTGCATGCACACTCTTCTTGCCATGCACACAACACACATTCACACACACACACACATGCACACACAATATCAAAAAGAAATCAAATCAATTATTGTCACACATTCAAATTAAAAATTTAATAAAATAATAAAATAAAACCATCATTTAAATATTCATAACACACACATTTCTATCAAAATAAATAATTAAATAAACTAAATAAATAAAATAAAAATATAAAATTAGAGATATAAAATGTACGAGTTGAAGGATTTGGGCATATCAATGATGCATCTTTAATTTGGCTTAAAAACCCCATAATTTATAACAAAAAGAAAAAATAAAGAACTTACTCATACAATAAATGATTAAAAAAACATACATTAACAGGAGTAATAAAATTTGAAGCAATCTTAACATAATGCTCAAAGCCAGCCCCTAACTCTTCACCAAGATCAACATCTTGGTACCCTTCCACACAACCATCATCAAAATAATCCTAATTATAAAAAAAAAAAAGATAGAGAGCATATATTTACAGAAAAGACAATGCCACAAAAAACTGGTTACCTAAGAAACACTGTCAAAGTCCATTTTATTTTCGGACGCTAAACCTCCACCATAAGTTTTGACAAATACAACAGTCTTAATGTCTACAAGCAAATCAATCATTCTAGCAAAATCAGCTTGAAAACTTTTCTTCAAAGAAATAACGTCACCAAGAATAAGTTTCTGGGAAGCTTGGACTTCACTCAACTTTACATCTATCTCATTGATTTGATTGTGGAACTACTTATTAAAATGATCCTACATACAAATAAACAAGTACAAAAAAATATTAAAACCGAATCATATATACAAATGATACGATATAAAAAAATGAAGAAAAAAAAACCTCAAAACGCTTCTTTGGGAGATAAAGACTAGACCTTAACAAAGGCATCTTTGAAAGTGGAATGTTCTCATCAATAGGTGGTGGTGGTGTTGGGAGAAATTCACTTTAAAATGACAAAATTTTCAAAATACCTAAGTTCTTTTCCTCCACATTAGGAACGAAAATATTGACTTTAATCTGCAATAAAAAAAAATCAAATAAAAAGAACATAAAAAGTAACCAGCTACTACACTAATTAAATAAAAAATACAAAAACTAAATAACATAAAAATGATAAGTAACCAGTTACTTACAATATAAAATAAATACTAACAAATATAAAATACAACACAAAACAATAAAGGAATTTTTTTTCCTTTTCATTTATGAAGACTTTCTCAAGTAATTATTGATAAGACAAACTATCCTTACTGTGCCAATTCAATATCCTTAGAAAAGTAGAACCAACCCTCCGACATAAAAAGGATGAACAAAATGGAAGTATCTCATAGAACACCTAGTTGTTTGCCACAAAAGTTTGCCAAATGCAAACTTTTTCAACATAGACAATTCACATACTAAAGAATGTGTTGTCTACCCTTGTCTCATGTTGTGTCCCAAACAAAAAACCAACCAACAAGTGAACAATCCCCATCTTCACAACCAGTTCACCCTCCATAGCATTAAATTCCACATAATTAAAGAGATTACTAACTTCATCTTTTCTAGCTTTGTCATTACCTTTAACATGAGGGAAACTTTTTCCTTAAGACCTTTAGCACCATCAGGAAAAATAGTTAAATCAACACTACCAACACAATCTAGCCCAATAATTAAAGCAAACTCACTAATTGAAAACCTCACTGCCTTATCACTAAGCTTAAACCGAAACTCAAATTCTTTTTTCTTTTACGAACTTCCCTCATTAAAACATTATGTACAAGCTGTGCTTGCCATGCAATACCTGACATATTAAAAAAAGGACCAAAATGAGTACTTCTAAACAGAGCCTTCTATCTCTTGGTAAGAACTTTGTTCAAATGAGCTATAACCTCTTCTTTATTCCATTGATAAACCTTACTTCTAAACTGAAACTCTGTTTTGATCATATAATGCACAACTTGGAAAATCATAGTAACCGGTTAGCACAAAAGGAAAATTAAATTTGCTAATAACAAAAACATTAAAAAAACAAACAAAATCATACAATGTTAGGGTAACTAATTACTTATAAAGTTAACCCACTACCTTATAACCTATATAAGGCGAATACAAATAAAATATATAACAAGAAGACTTAAAACTCACAAATAAAAATGATTACTTAACATAATTAGAAACAGACACTCACAAATGAACTAGTCACTTACAAAAGTAACTAGTTACCTTAACAATTAAACAACACATGAGAAATGGGAATAATCTCAAAGTAACCACTTTCCTATAACCAAAAAAAGGAAGGAAAAAAACACTAAATAAAAATAAAGTAACTAGTTACTCAGCATATAAAAATTCATTAACTAAAAATAAACTAAACACCGTACTAGAATAGAAAAGAAAAATAAACAACATTGAAAAAATGAAAATAACAAACTAAACTATCTGATTGTTGATGTCTTCAATGATCACAGGTCTAGTGAACTTCAATCCTCCCTCATGATTTGGAGGAGAATGACACAACTTAATTGACGGGATATTGTCATCAACGGACTTAGAAGGGCCAACATTCAATGTCTTTTGAACCATTTCTAACCAAAATACAAAAAGAAACAAAGATGGTGGAAAAAAATAAAACAGTGCATTAAACTACATAAAAAAATAGAGCAATAAAATGGCAAAATCCAAACAAAGATCAATTAATACTTCAAATTCAAACAGATTAAACAATAGGCCACTCCCAATTGTATTTGAAAATTGCAAATACAAAACTAGGCCAATTAAGAATATAATCAAGGTATTAAGGATAGTAAAATCAAAAAGAAAAAAAACTTAATAGTAAAACAAAGAGACTAAAAGGAAAATACAAAGAAAAACACAAACACCAACTGAAAAAAAAAAACACTCAGCCACTCCAAAAAGGTATCAGAAAATTTAAAAAAGACAAAAAATTAGCAAATAACAGTGAAGCCATAACAGATGGTATAACAGAAAAAGAAAAAAGAAGAAAAAAATTATACCTCTGGCCTATGCACTCTGATCCTCGCACCACCCTTCACTCTTTATAGTGTTTGTAACTATCCAAATGGTAGACAAAAAAAAACAAGTAAGAAAAAGGATTAATATCAAATAAGAGAGTGTATTATGCGGAAAATTACCGAAAGAAATGTACCTTCACCATTGACAATGCAGAGTGCTCCTTGCACTGCCGTCGCTCGCCGAGAATGCACAGAGGCCAACTGTCGGAAAAAGGTTGAAGAAGATGGATATTTTAATGTGAAAAGGTAAAGTTAAATGTGAAAATGTAATATAAAATAGTTAAAGATAAAATAAAAATGAAATTACATAAATACCCTTCCAATTAAACAAAAGCTCATTAAGAATAACACTATGGCATAATAAGGATTTGTTACAAAAATATGGAAAAAAAACCCATAAAAGTGATAATAATTTATAAAAAGCCATGAAACAATTATTTAAAAAAAATCATATTTTTGTAAACTTGATAAAAAACCATATAAAATGTAATTTCCATTTTTTCAACATATATTAATAAATCATTAATTGAAAATTTATTTTTTGCATCAAATTTAAATCTATATTCATTGGAGCATAGTTTTAATGGTTCCCTTCAGGTTGGCTTTTGGAATTGAAAGGTTATTGAGCTTAAATTCATAAATCAATTTATGACTTAACATTCACTAGTAAAGTTAATGGTACTTAAGGAAACAAGATATAATTAAAGAGGTTAAACAGTGATTAATTCTTACTTTAATTATGAACCATTAATAGAGAATTGAATTGTGTGTAGTGATTAAATTGCTAGACACTTTTTATATATTTAAAAGTACTTAATAAATAAATATCTATAATTACAAGAGTGCAATCTCATATTTTTAGTGTAATAATATTGAGATTAATAAATTAAGGTTATTATATTAAACATTTTTAATTAATAATCTACATTTATTGGAGCTTTAAATTATAGGTCCATAGGTCCCCGAGATGGCTCTAGTAACGACCCAACAATTACTAATAATGCTTAAGGGCCTTGATTAGTGTGCCGGGAGGGCATAATTGGTTTAAGTGTGATTTAAATGATTAAATACATAATTATGTGATAAGCATGCTTATAAGATTATATGGATATATGAGATGCATGATTATGAGTATTAGTATGCATGTAGGCCCTATTTAGATTATAAGGGCATATTTGTAATTTTTGGCCCGTTAAGGGCATAAATGTAATTATTTGCGATAAATTGTTGAGACCACATTATTATGTGGATATATTTACATCTGGTGGCTCCAGACGATTCTGGTCAATGGTTTAGCAAAAAAGTCACGGTGGGGATTTATACCCGGCTCGGGGGAGCCTGGGGGTATTTCTGGGAACTTGGGAAAATATATTGGAGATAATTAGGCATCAGGGAAAATAATTGGTGATTAATTAGATGATGGGATTTAAGTGGTAAATATTAGGAACACTTAAGGAATTAGCGGGAATTGGGAACAAATGACGAAAATGCCCTTAGAGTGTTTAAAGACTTGGTTATATTTGGGAGGGCAAAATGGTCTTTTGGTGTTTAAAAAGGGATAAGTATTAATCTTCTTTTTAGAGTTAGTGGAAGTTATAGAAAAGGTTAAAAGCTGAAGGAAAGAAAGAAAGAAAGAAGAAAAAACAAAACATTTAACTCACCTCTTTCTCTTCCACACGGTTTGCCCTATTCCTCACCATTTCTTGTGGATTTTGGAGCTGGAAACTCAGGGAAGGTCTAGGAAAAGTCTTGGGACTTTGATCCTTGGAGTGGGTAGAAGTTCAGCTGGAGTTAGTGAACAAATTTAGGTAAAGTTTATAGAGTTTGGTTTGAATTTTCTGACTTTGATCAAGTTGTTTCTGAATTTGAGTTTTGGATGGGAATCAAGGGGCTTGAGCTTGGGGATTTGAAGAACTAAAGGCTGGAAGGGCATAGAAACAACCAAAGGTCGAATTCTCCCATTATAGGTAACAATTTCTGGCTTTGAAGTTTAGAATTTTTGGGTTTTTTGGTTAAGTTCTAGAGCTTCAAGCTCAATCTTGATTTTCTGTGTTTGATGGTGCATGTTGCCAAGTTTGATATTGTTGGGCCATGTTGGATGAGATGTAGTGGATGGTAGGCTTAATTTGAAGTGTGGTTGAGGTTTGGAGGGGATTTATGGAGCTTTAGCTCGGGGAAATTCGAAGGAAAAACTCAGAGGTTTGCTGGTGCTGCATGTAACATTGTAGCACTAGCATTATAGCGCTACAGCGCTATGCCTGGTTGCCTGGGGGGCATTTGTCTCTACTTTTAGCGCTGTAGTGCCCACCTTGTGGCGTTGTAGCGCTACCCTGCCTCCAAAAGTAGGTTTTGGGTATTTTTCTTAGGGTTTTCTCTTGGGGTTCGAGGGTCGATTCCCCCACCCCGTTTGGTGGAATTGGGCTTCCTGAAGGGTTGAGATTGGTCCCGAAGTTGGGTTACGAAATTGAGATTTAATGATAGTTATATTTTACGGTTGTGACTAGGTGTACGCTAGGGCTCGGACGGGATCTTGCTCAAAGGTCTTTTTCATTAACCATAGCACTCTGAATCAAAGGTAAGAAACTGCACCCAGTTATGTGATTATGTTGGGACTAAGAGTTCCCTATGCTTGTATGTGATGTCATAAGATGGTATTATGCCACGGGGACATATGATAAATGACCTAAGAGTGCCGGAATCAACATTTGGTCACAGGACGCAGCTCGGCCACTAGTATCTGAGGTTAAGTACATAATCATTGAGCTCCTAAGCGAGCCAGAGTCAGTGGGATAATCAGAGGGTGTGGCCTAAAGGCGTCGACCCTGGATATTGTGTGATATGTTTATTGTTGTTTAATTGATGATTGTGAGAAGTTTGTTGTATGAATGACTGATTATTGGCTTGTAAATTGATATCTTTGATTATGTGAGAAATATGACCTGTTGTATATCTGAGTGATGATTTATGAAATATCTTACTGTTTATTATCGTTTATGCTTTGTATTATGGCTTTCTTGCTGGGCCTTGGCTCACGGGTGCTACGTGGAGCAGGTAAAGGCAAGGGTAAGGTGGATCAGTCCTGAGTTGGAGAGATCTTGTGCTGAATGTACATAGTCAGTTGATCGGCCGCCACAGCTGATGGATGGTACTAGGACAGGAGAACCTAAAATGTATATTTTTCCCTTAGAGTGGCCAGTAGGTGTATATATCCTAGAATTTTGTAAACCATCCTTAAACTCTATTTCTTTTAGGATCCCATGTATGAAATGTTTATTTAAATGAAATGTATATTTTATGACCAAAATCTTTTAACCCTAGTTCAATTATAGTTTGTGTAACACGCTTCTAACTAAATTACTTAATTAGCAAGTCTTGAATATTTATAAACACACAGTGTAACAGCTTTGGTTATCCAGGGTGTTATAACTTGGTATCAGAGCGTCCTAGGTTTAAGGGTTCCTGAAGACTGGCTAGACATGTACATTCGTTGTAAAAGACAAGCTCGACTCAGGGTTTAGTAATTGTGTATACATGTTTATACGCTTAAATGATTGGAAAGAAATATGAACGCTGATATCTGTTTGATTGATAGGAAGCATGGGATACTGATAGGGCCTGGCCCTTGACTTCTGTGTGATGATATTGAGGCATGCTTATCAGCATTGCTGTTGTATGTGAATGAATATTTGAATAAACTCTTATATCTTGACTGCCTGTGATTAGTTTTGTTTCAATGGGGAATTATGGAAGGATTATTACCCTGTCATCATAGTCGGATCCCCGAGTCGTTGATTGCAGATTAATTTGGATAGCTATGCGTCCAAGACGATCTACACGATTAGTTGGCAATAGATCTGAGACTAGAGATGATGACTAGGGCTAGAACCCTCCACCAGTCCCTGAGAACTGGTAGCAGGTTATGGCAAATATGCAAGCCCGGCTTCAGAGCCAAGATGAGCAGATCTAACTTCTGAGATAGCAGGCTCCGTCAAGGAGTGCTGCATCCATTGTGCCACCTGCAGTGGTACCAGTTATACAGCCAGTATAGGTTGGGAATAAATGGGAGTCGTTGTATGAGCGGTTCAGGAGACAGCATCCTCCAACTTTTGAAGGGGGACCAGATCCACTGAAAGTTGAACAGTGGATGCATATGATCACCGCTATCTTGGACTTTATGAAGGTAGAAGATCATGATAGCGTGGCCTTAGCCACATATATGCTGAGAAAGGATGCCCGCATTTGGTGGGAAGTGGCATCACAGACAAGAGATGTTACTACTTTGAGTTGGGATGGATTCAAGGATTTGTTCAGCCAGAAGTATTACAATGTTTCCATCAGGGCGGCGAAGGTTAATGAATTTGTGGGATTGGTTCAAGGTAGCATGAAATTTACAGAATATGCTTTGAAATTCGACAGACTTGCGAAGTTCGCACCAGATCTTGTGCATACAGATGCAGCTAGGCAGGACAGATTTATCAGAGGGCTTAACGCCATGATAGCCTAAGACGTGAGGATTACAACAGTACCTGGGGGAACAACTTATGCCAAGGCTGTTGAGAAGGCTCTTACCGCTGAGGAAGCAGAGAACAAAATCTAGAGGGAGTGTGCAGCAAGACGGGAAGGCTGTAGGGCGGTGCATACTCTGGGTCTGGTAGGGGCAGAGGCCCCAGTGATTTGAAGATGAAGACTCCTGATACTTTGACCGCTCTTGCTCCTGATAGGAGAGGTAGGGGTACTCAGGGTGGTTGTCAGGGAGGCGGTGATACATGGAGGAGCTATCTAGAGTGCACGAGGTGCAAAAGACGCCATCCGGACGACGCTAAGGCCTGTTATGTGTGTGGGGTGGTGGGACACCTTAAGAAGGACTGCCCAACTGTGAAGTAGGGGGAAGCAGGGAAGGTGTACAGCTTGACTCCAGCTCGAGTGTTCACCTAGACGTAGGCAAAGTCCGAGGCTAGTCCCTCGGTGGTGACAGGTCAGCTTTCTAGTGTTGGCTCTCCTTTTACTCTATTGATTGACGCTGGTGCTACACATTCATTTGTTTCTAGTAAGGTGATTGATAGACTATGCAGACCTAGTGAGTATTATACTGCGGTGTTTGGGACTATATTTCCTACAGGAGAGCTGGTAGTTTCTAGGAGGTGGATTAGAGCATTGTCAGTGATGGTTGATGGTAGGGAATTGTCAGTAGACTTGATTGAGTTGGGTATGGAGGACTTTGACATGATTTTGGGGATGGATTGGCTGGTCAGATATGGAGCTACTATTGATTATAGAAAGAAGGTGGTGACTTTTGAGCCGGAGGGCGAGGATCCCTTTGTTTTCATGGGTGCGGTATGTGGACCCCGCATACCCATGATATCAGCATTGAGGACCCGGGACTTGTTACTGGGAGGATGTATAGGTTTCCTAGCGAGTTTTGTGGATACTACTAGGGTGTTGCCAGCAGGGTCGGAGGAGACCAAATTGGTTTGTGAGTTCTTGGATGTATTTCTTAAGGATTTACCAGGGTTTTCACCGCATAGGGAGATTCAGTTTGCTATCGAGTTAGCGCCAGGGACAGAGCCAACGTCGAGGGCACCATATAGAATGGCATTGGAAAAAAATGAAGGAATTGAAGATACAGTTACATGAGCTTCTGGATTTGGGGTTCATCAGGCCTAGCTACTTGCCATGGGGTGCTCCAGTGTTGTTTGTGAAGAAGAAGGACGGGACTCTGAGAATGTGTATAGACTACAGGGAATTGAACAAGTTGACTATCAAGAATAAGTATCCTCTACCAAGGATTGATGACTTGTTCGATCAGCTGCAGGGAAAGACGATATTCTCGAAGATTGTTCTTCGATCTGGTTATCACCAGCTGAGGATCAAGGACGAGGATATACTGAAGATGACCTTCCCAATGAAGTATGGACACTATGAGTTTCTGGTCATGTCATTTGGTTTGACAAATGCCCCAACAGCCTTCATGGACTTAATGAACAAGGTGTTCAAGGACTTCTTGGATCAGTTCGTCATTGTCTTCATCGACGACATCTTAGTGTAGTCTAGTTCAGAGGTAGAGCATGAGCGACATCTTCGACAGGTTCTGCAAAGGTTGAGAAAGCATCAGTTGTACGCCAAGTTTAAGAAGTGTGAGTTTTGGCTACCAGAAGTGACATTCCTTGGACATATTGTTGGTGCGGATGGAATTAAGGTGGATCCATCTAAGGTGGAAACAGTGGGAGATTGACTGAGGCCAAGGAATGCCTCAGAGGTTCGGAGCTTCCTTGGTTTAGCAGGTTGTTACAGACGATTTGTGGAAGGGTTCTCGAAGATTGCGGCACTGATGACAGAATTGACATGGAAGAATTTAAAGTTTGTCTAGTCAGACAAATGTGAGAACAGATTTCAAGAATTGAAGCGATGACTCATTACTGCACCTGTGCTAAGTCTTCCTTCGGAGGAAGGAAAGTTCGTGGTCTATTGCGATGCATCAGGGTTGGGTTTGGGCTGTGTGTTGATGCAAAATTAGAAAGCCATAGCTTATGTGTCACGATAGGTGAAGGAGTATGAGCAGCGGTATCCTACCCATGATTTGGAGCTAGCAGCGGTGGTATTTGCACTGAAGGTTTGGCAACATTATATGTACGGGGAGAAGTGCGAGATATACACCGATCACAAGAGTTTGAAGTACTTCTTCACCCAGAAGGATTTGAACATGAGGCAGAGGCGTTGGTTAGATTTGGTAAAGGACTGTGACTGTGACATTCTTCACCATCCAGGAAAAGCCAACTGTAGAGTCCAAGAACTTTACTTAGCTAGTTAGATAGTAGTAGCAATAAGTAATAGTTGTAGTATTTTTTTTTATGACTGTGGATTTTTGGTTCAGGCCGGGATTTAGTTGAACACTCGTTGTAACATTTGTAGATTTTATAAGTTTAACCTATAGTTTAAGAATATTAATTATAACCTAAGGTTTAATTAATATGACTGATTATGAAGGTGATATTTATTATAATATAAGGTTTAGATAAACCCAATAAGGAAATGACATTTGGCATGTGTATGTTTAATGAATAATTAAGTATTTTGAGGAATAAATTTATTAAGAGTAATATTTGAATATCTTAGGGTCTGCCAGCAGCTTTGAAATCGTTAGAGGACTTAGTCAAGGTTGTTTACTCAATTCAAATTAGGCTGAAAAAATGCAATTACGTGTATAATATTTCAGCGTATGCCGATATATCGCTCCACTAGGGGGCGATATATCGCCATATGGGGATACGAAAAACACGTAACTTCGCACGACCACCTCGACGAGCCTCGGGCATATTAGCCCAGGCGATATATCGCCTACTAGGGGTGATATATCGGCTGTAGTGCCAAATTTTTAAACGTTTTTGAAACTGAGCTTAATTTATTCTTTAACCTCTTGATAAGTCCATAATCTTTTTTGACCGAGTCTTCAGCCTCTGCTGAACGATTATTCAAAGATTTTTCAATTAAAAAGCCATTATTCTATTCGAGCTAAATAAAGATCTTTTCATTCTTGAACTCTATAAATAGGACCTAATACCCAGCCATTTATTCATTCATCAAGCTAGGTTCAGAGTCTGCAAGCTGCTAGGTGAGTGATAAACACTTGGGTTAGGGTTATAACCTTTATCCTTATAAGCTTAATAAACACTCGGGAAGTAAGGTTCATAGTATATTTCGGTTTGAGATGTAGTTCGGTTATAGAAGCATTCAAGGTATTCCTTTTTCTAGTTCCTTTATGTGTTATTCTTATAGTTTTTCTACTCAAAATCCTAACTCTATTCTTTATTCTTGGTTAGGAATCTAAGATCTTGAACGTAAGATTGTTCTTGGTAAGTATCTTTTCGATGGTATAGTTCGTTCGTTTCATCCCTTTTCTTTAAGTATACTCACCTTTCTATTATGGTTTTTTGGAGTGTTCCAAAGTCCTGATACTATTCTCATATCCCGGTATATTGGTAAGGAAAATAGGATAGGATTTTATATATTATATGTTATCTTATGATTTATGTGTTATGAAATGTTATATAATGTATGTTGGTAGACTTGGGCATATGACTTATATAGCTAACAAGCCCCAATAAATTTATGGGCATATGACTTGCTTAGTTAGCAAGCCCCACAAATCTAATGGGCATATGACTTGATTAGTTAACAAGCCCCAAGTAGTATAATGGCCATTGTAGTAAATATGGCATATGTTTATGATACGCTTATGGTATATGGTTATGACATGTTTTTAGCATATGATATGAATTTTATGTGTATGATATATGTTGTTAGATTTTCCTTGCTGGGCATTAGGCTCATTCCTTTATGTTTATATGTGCAGGAAAATATCTATGGCGGCGTAAAGGTTCTTGGCAGCTTAGGGGTTGTGTATTGAGGCTGGATGGAATCGATGGACTGAGCGTTCGATTAGAGGATGAAGTCTTTAAGTCTTTAAATCATATTTTCTATGTATTTTTCTGCACTTAGTTTTGTAATTGATTTATTTAGATCATGTTATGTTTTATTTTTAAAACAATGGGATCCCATATCCTAAACGCATTTTTATGTATTCAACATTTGCTTTACAATTTTAAATAAAGTTATGATGTTTTCATATGTATGTTTTCTTATGATTAGCATAGTAGTTTTTAATGGTCCAAAGTCTAGATTAGTTGGGTCGTTACACCAACGTAGTGGCGGATGCATTGAACCAGAGAGGCTCGGGACAATTATTTAGTTCCATTCAGATATCGAGGGAGTTGGCTGATGAGATGTCCAGAGCAAGGATAGAGCTGGTGGTGGGCCATCTAGCCAACATTTCTCTACAGTTGACCCTACTAGAGCGGATTAAGGAAGGTCAATTGGTAGATGCTCAATTACAGGAGGTTAGAGATAATGTCTTAGCGGGAGTATCTAAGGACTATTCTATATCTGAGGTTGGTCTGCTACGGTATCAGGGTCAGTTCTGTGTTCCGACTGATGTGGGAATTAGACGTGAGATATTAGATGAGTCGCATACTACGCCATACACACTTCATCCATGTACCACGAAGATGTATCAGGATCTACGGACATTGGATTGGTGTCCTGGGATGAAGAAGGATGTGGTGAAGTACGTGGCCAAATGTTTAACCTGTCAGCAGGTGAAGGCTGAGCATCAGCGACCAGCAGGGTTGCTTTAGCCTTTGGGTATTCCCGAGTGGAAATGGGAGGATATTACAATGGACTTTGTGGGCGGTTTACCCAGGACAGTAGGGCTTCATGACTCAGTGTGGGTGATAGTGGACAGATACACCAAGTCAGCTCATTTCCTTCAAGTAAAGATGACATATACGGTGGATCAATATGCAGAGATGTACGTCCTCACGGGGTTCCTAAGTCTATAGTGTCAAACCGAGATCCTATCTTTACCTCCAAGTTTTGGGAAAGTTTGCAAAAGGCTATGGGGACTCAGCTGAAGTTTAGTACAACCTTTCATCCTCAAACTGATGGACAGTCTGAGAGGATGATTCAGGTATTGGAGGATATGCTTCGAGTGTGCGTGAATGATTTTGAGGGATCATGGAATAAGTATCTCCCATTGATTGAGTTTTCATACAACAACAGTTACCAATCAACAATTGGAGTGGCTCCATATCAGATGCTATATGGGAGGAGATGTAGATCACCCATTCATTGGGATGAGATGGGTGAGAGGAGGTATTTGGGGTCAGATATGGTTCAGAGGACAAATGAAGCTATTGAGAAGATTCAGGCTAGGATGCTTGCTTCACAGAGCAGACAGAAAAGCTATGCTGATCCCAAGCGTAGAGACGTGGAGTTCTAGGTAAGGGACCACGAGTTTTTGCGAGTTTCACCCCTGCAAGGGGTGAGGAAGTTTGGGAAGAAGGGCAAGCTGAGCCCTAGATTCATCGGAACTTTTGAGATCCTGAAAAGGATCAGACAGGTGGCTTGCAGGTTATCTTTGCCACCGTCGTTGTCAGGAGTTCATGACGTATTCCATGTTTCTATGCTCCGGAAGTACATCTCAGATACGACACATGTGTTGAAGTATGCAGACTTGGAATTGCAGACCGATTTATCTTATGAGGAACAACCAGTTCAGATCTTAGATAGGAAGGACAAGGTCCTACAGAACAAAATGATTCCTCTGGTTAACGTATTATGGAGGAATAGCAGGGTCGAGGAGGTGACCTGGGAGCTTGAATCAGCGATGCGGGATCAATATCCCGAGTTATTCAGTTAAATTTCAAGGACGAAATTCTCACTAAAAGGGGATAGTTGTAACGACCCAAAAATTACTAATAAGGCTTAAGGGCCTTGATTAGTGTGTCGGGAGGGCATAATTGGTTTAAGTGTGATTTAAATGATTAAATTCATGATTATGTGATAAGCATGCTTATATGATTATATGGATATATGAGTTGCATGATTATGAGTATTAGTATGCATGTAGGCCCTGTTAAGATTATGAGGGATTATTTGTAATTTTTGGCCCATTGAGGGCATAAATTTAATTATTTGCGATAAATTGTTGAGACCACATTATTATGTGGATATATTTGCAACTGGTGGCTCGAGGCGATCCTAGTGAGCGGTTTAGCGAAAAAGTCGCAGTGGGGATTTATACCCGGCTCGGAGGAGCCTGGGAGTATTTCTGGGAACTTGGGAAAATATATTGGAGATAATTAGGCATCAGGGAAAATAATTGATGATTAATTAGATGACGGGATTTAAGTGATAAATATTAGGAACACTTGAGGAATTAGTGGGAATTGAGAACAAATGACCAAAATGCCCTTAGAGTGTTTAAGGACTTAGTTATATTTGGGAGGGCAAAATGGTCTTTTGGTGTTTAAAAAGGGATAAGTATTAATCTTCTTTTTAGAGTTAGGGGAAGTTATAGAAAAGGTTAGAAGCTGAAGGAAAGAAAGAAAGAAGAAAAAACAAAACATTTACTCACCTCTTTCTCTTCCACACAGTTTGCCCTATTCCTCACCATTTCTTGTGGATTTTGGAGCTGAAAACTCAGGGAAGGTCTAGGAAAAGTCTTTTGACTTTGATCCTTGGGGTGGCTAGAAGTTCAGCTGGAGTTAGTGTCCAAATTTAGGTAAAGTTTACAGAGTTTGGTCTGAATTTTCTGACTTTGATCAAGTTGTTTCTGAATTTGAGTTTTGGATGGGAATCAAGGGGCTTGAACTTGGGGATTTGAAGAACTAAAGGCTGGAAGGGCATAGAAACAACCTAAGGTCGGATTCTCCCATTAAAGGTAACAATTTCTGGCTTTGAAGTTTTGAATTTCTTGGTTTTCTGGTTAAGTTCTTGAGCTTCAAGCTCAATCTTGATTTTCTGTGTTTGATGGTGCATGTGGCCAATTTTGATGTTGTTGGGCCATGTTGGATGAGATGTAGTGGATGGTAGGCTTAATTTGAAGTGTGGTTGAGGTTTGGAGGGGATTTATGGAGCTTTGGCTCGGGGAAATTCGAAGGAAAAACTCAAAGGTTTGCTGGTGCTGCATGTAGCGTTGTAGCACTAGCATTAGAGCACTACAGCGCTAGGCTTGGTTTCCTGGGGGGGCGTTTGTCTCTACTTGTAGCGCTGTAGCGCCCACCTTGTGGAGTTGTAGCGCTACCCTGCCTCCAGAAGTAGGTTTTGGGTATTTTTCTTAGGGTTTTCTCTTGGGGTTCAAGGGTCGATTCCCCCACCCCGTTTGGTGGAATTGGGCTTCCCGAGGGCTTGGGATTGGTCCCAAAGTTGGGTTACGAAATTGAGATTTAATGATAGTTCTATTTTATGGTTGTGACTAGGTGTATGCTAGGGCTCGGACGGGATCGTGCTCAAAGGTCGTTTTCATTAACCAGAGTGATCAGAATCAAAGGTAAGAAACTGCACCCGGTTATGTGAATATGTTGGGACTAAGAGTTCCCTATGCTTGTATGTGATGTCATAAGATGGTATTATGCCACAGGGACATGATAAATGACCTAAGAGTTCCAGAATCAACATTTGCGCACAGGACGCAGCTCGACCACTGGTAGCTGAGGTTAAGTACATAATCACTGAGCTCAGCCTAAGCGAGTCGGAGTCAGTGGGATAATCAGAGGGTGCGGCCTAAGGGTGTCGACCCTAGATATTGTGTGATATGTTTATTGTTGTTTAACTGATGACTTTGACAAGTTTGTTGTCTGGATGACTGATTATTGTCTTGTAAATTGATTTCTTTGATTATGTGAGCAATATGACCTGTTGTATATCTTAGTGATGATTTGTGAAATATCTGACTGTTGATTATTGTTTATGCTCTGTATTATGGCTTTCTTGCTGGGCCTTGGCTCATGGTTGCTACGTGGTGCAGGTAAAGGCAAGGGTAAGGTTGACCAGTCCTGAGTTGGAGAGCTCTGGGGCTGAATGTTCATAGTCAGCTGATCGGCCGCCACGGCCGAGGGATGGTACAGGGATAGGAGAACCTAAAATGTCTATTTTGCCCTTAGAGTGGCTAGTAGTTGTATATATCATGGAATTTCGTAAAGTGTCCTTAAACTCTATTTCTTTTGGGATCCCATGTATGAAATGTTTAATTAAATGAAATGTATCTTTTATGACCAAAATCTTTTAATCGTAGTTCTATTATAGTTTCAGTAACGCGCTTCTAACTAAATGACTTGATTAGCAAGTCTTGCATCTTTATAAACACACAGTGTAACAGCTTTGGTTATCCAGGGTGTTACAACTCTATCAGCACTATTCAAGGAAAGAGTTGAAAATGAGAAAAATAAGGAAAGTGACATATTTGGAAAATTTTTGTTCTTTAGGGTCAAATATGTAATTGAGATAAATTAATTTTCCATATTAATAAATTAATTAATTTTTTTGAAATTTTTTTTTTAAAATAAAATGGTTTTTTTGAAAATGGCTTTTAAATAATTAAGGTAATTTATTTTGAATTAATTATTATTATTCATTTAAATAATGTGAAAAGATATTTCTGATAATTCAAATTAGATTTTAATTTGAAATGACATTTATTCTTTAATTAATCTGATAAATAAGTTATCAGGTTTAGATACTTTTTAATAAAAAAATTATTAAATAATTATTAAAAGAAAATGGTTGGAACACATCCCTGATTACACGCCAGCAACAGTGCATGCACTGTGGTTGGCATGTAACAAGGTCCAAGAATGGGTCTTGGATATTTCTTTTATTTATTTAATTATGTAATAATTGATTTATAATTTGAATTTTGAATTTTGAATTTCGAATTTTAAAGATTTAATTAATTGTTCTATATGTCTATCAAATGGAAATAGTTTCATAAGACTTTTGACAGAAAGAAAATATATCGTAATATTTTCCTATCCCTGAAACTTTCTTAGGCCTAATATTCCAAGATCTCATGTGTTGAGAATATCTTGTGAATAATAAATTTTTCTCTACCATTACTCTATGTGCCCACATATGTCTTGAGGTATAGAGATACATCTTGGAAGATGTTGGTTTGAGTATTTTGAAGAACTGCTTTGGAGTGGATGTTCGTTAGAGATATAAAAAGAAAGCAAGGATTCTTGATAGTTCTTCAACTAGTAAATCATCATCTTTTTATTTCTCTATGACTAATGTTTTGCATGGTAGTGGATCACATTATTTCAAGTTTGTTCAAATAAAAAATTTTGAAATCTTTGAGCCCAACACCCCGTGTTTTCTGCTGCGCACATGGTAAACCAGTTACCAACACTATTTTGCTAAGAGGAGTCAGAGAAATGCGTCATCGAGATTGTTTCTTATCCGAATCCTATAAATTTAGAGATTCTTTTCTTAATTATGACTTAATTTGAATAAAATAAATAATGAAAAATATTGTCCATTAAATGAACAATTTGACCAATCTTGGCATTTATTATATAATATCTTGTAATTTTATGTAAAGGGAAATTTCTATATTTATATTTGGGAAACCCTATATACTAATTCCCCCTATAAATAGATAGCAAATAACACATTGTAAAACACAGAAAAAGATACATGCAAAAACTCTGGAGAAATTGCTCCGTGCTATGAACTCTAGAAAACAAATAAGAAATAATATAGACTCGTGGACTAGGTGATATTTATTCATTGAACTATGTAAAAAGCTCTCGTGTCTTTTATCATTATTTTCATTAATCTTTTTTTATTAATTCTAATCTTTTTTATTTTTAGTTGAAGAAAAATCGCGTCAACAACTTGGTGCTTTTATTGAGAGCTTTAAGGCTTATTCCAACTTTTTCTTTCTTTCTTTTCTTCATAAAAAAGTATCACTACAAGAAAAACCAGTATTCATAACACTTAAAAACTGCTAACTGAGAGTATTGATAACCTTTCTGAAAACGCTAACATAGCTCATGTTATTAAAAGTCCTGTCTTTTCTATAACAGTATTTGAATGTTATGTTCGATGTTATCTTAAACTATTCAATAACACATTTTTAGTTGCAATAATAATCAAATAATAACATTTAGTTAAAGTATTTGGTTGTAAATTTGAAGTTTAATCTTATACTTTATGCATAACACTTTCCAACTGTTATGAAAATTGTTATATTTGATCATTTTATAACGTTTTTAGTTCATTCTATTATATAAATCATAAATTTTATTCCCAATTATAATATATTATACAAAACAACCATAATTATTGTAAATTCTCCCAGTAATAACATTTTGTTATTTTGTAGTATGCATTTTTAATTGTTGTAAAAAGTTTTTATTATTGTATTTTGATTAAAAAAATCTCAATTGATCACAAGTGTAATATTAAATAGATCAAAAAATCTAAAATATTCAATATATATGATAAACCATGAGTATTTTTACATTTGAAGACGAACTACTTCAAACCATGACACTTTCCACTTCAAAGATTATAAAGATTATCACTCAAAAATATTCCTTAAACAAAATATAAATTTAAAGCAACTATAAATTTAAAGCAACTAGATCCTAACAAAAAAAAAAAATTGTGGAATATAGTAACCCCTTGAGCCAATATTGTCTCCTCCAGTTTCCAGCTTAGCTCCACTTTCTTTTCCAGATCTTATGTAACTCAGGACCTTGTTAAATTGTTCTGGGTCAATCTGAAACATTAATAGAGCATTAATCAATAACAGAACATACAGCTAGTTGATTAATGGATAACCTTCAAAGTGGTTTGTGACAATTGAACATTCTTTCTGAATCTAAAAATCAAAATGCATCCTAGGCTTCTTATAGGGTTCAAATGAGTAGTAACATAGAGCTAAAAGCTAGTGAAAAACAAGAGAATCTCATAAAGATTGCTATAAAATAGAACGGCTACTGATTTACCTGTGGGCCTTGTTCAATGCCTGCCTTGAATGGATCACCAACAACACATTTCATTGCACATGCCTTCGCTTTTTCAACAAACTCGTCATACACACGCTCATGGACATAAGTTCTTGAACCAACACAAAAGCACTGTCCCTGTAAAAGGGAAGAGATTGGTTTTCAACCATGATTTTTTTTTCTTTTGCAGAATCAATAGTCTTGTTTAGAATAAAAAAAATTAAGTCATACTTGATTAAAGAACAGGGCAAAATGTGCCAGCTTAACGGGCTAATCCACATCAGCATCATCAAAAAAAATAAATGGGGATTTTCCTCCAAGCTCCAAAGTTATTGGTTTGAGATTGCTTCTTGCAACAAGTTCAAGTACAGTATGCATAAATACATCTCAAACTATACAAGATCATCAATTAAATATAATTTTATCTTAGAGGAACCTTTCATCAAACAAATTCAAGACACACAAATAGTACTTATTTTCACAATGATCCTTTGTGCCATAAAAAGCTTCACCAATCAATAAAATTCGACACCAATCAATAAATGAACTAAAAGTGGCCGAACATGAACATAATCTAGAAATTCCAAGAGCTAATAACCAAAATAAAAAGCTGAGAAAGAACAACAAAGAGGCATAATTAGGTGTAAAATGGATGTTTATGAAGCTGGTACATATTAAGGCATTTTAACAAGCATGTTATGTGCAAACCTAAGCAATACAAAGGAAAGAAAATATTCAAAACATCCCTAAAATCAGTTTGGAGATGTAGATTCTCCCTCAAAACATCATTATCAAAAAGCAGAACCATAAACCTAAATCCAAAAACATAAATAAAAACCCCCAAATTATATAACTTAATGGACAAAATCAATTCTCAGTCACAAGAACTGAAACAACTCTGAATTGCAGTAAATGGCTGGACTTTATTTGGGGATTGAACATGGTTAATTAAACAAAGAGAACAAACACTTAATTAAACTTTAAACTATGATTTTTAAACAATTTCATGAACAAATTAGATATAGGTCAAAATTCATAAACTAATTTGTAGACATATCAGAGAACTCTTATAGCAAAAAAAATAAATACCTCACCAACATCCATTGCTTCATCTGTTAATGCAGCCACTGTAAAAACAACTCCTAACAAACCCTCAACAGCTAGAGTTATAGCATGAGCTTCATTAGCAACTAAGACTGCAGTATTGGACACATCATTATCAAGGCTCTACTCAATTCCTGCAAAGGGCACGTGGTCATTGTTTTTGAAAAATTAAGAATACAATAGATGATTCCCCTATAATTCGAGGAGTACATCTTAAATTAGTTACAAACACAACTACGACAATTACTTACATCAACTTAACTTGATCCAATATAACATATTCTATAAATCAAATGCAAGACAGAATAACATATGCTAGAAATATAGTCCTGACAACCATATCCTCAGACTCAGGGTGCCAAGATTTCGACAAAAACACACATGTAAAAAAATCTCTTTATCTTGATCAAACAAATAAGAATAGATTATATTTGATCTTAGCCAAGGAGGTGATTACCTTTAGCTTTGCTGCTGAACATCCCTGCAACAACTGCCAGGCTCTCCTCACTAGTCTCTTGACCCTACATGTCAAAGTTTCTTTAAGCCAAGCAAATTACAATATGCAAATTAATTACCATCTAATAAAATCTCATCAATCCAATCCAAAGTGTGCCTGTACAAAACATAAAGTTTTATTTGAACTAGAAGATTGTACCAATTAATTTTTTTTCTATAAGAAGACGATAAGATAAACATTTTTTCTAAAAAAACAAAAGTTTTATTATAGATAAAGAGATGAAAAAGAAAAAAAAATGAAAACTTTAGAACTAAACATCACTAGTCTGAGTTTTTCCAGCTAGGACTAACCAAAAATCTTATAAAAGATATACATAAACATATCTTACATGTACACTTGAAACAACTCTAGCTAGAGCCTTAACCATGCCCTCAACAATATTGGTGTTCTTGGGATGCCTATATAGCATATACCATAAATTAGGCCACTGAGACTTAATACAGCTACATAAGAAAATATCCTAAACGAAAAAAAGAAGATTGGTACAAGTGATCTTACATATCAAAGTTCTAGAAGAGAATCCGCAAAGTTCGTGCCTCCAAACAAAAACCCTGTCAAAGTTCCACCTTTGTAATTATTCAAACAGCTTTACAAGGCTCTACCATAATCTTCTATGTCACACATACTACATAAATAAGGATTATGTTTCCACTTCTAGAATTACCCTCAGGACTTCAAGAACAAGAATGTGATGCCGTAAAGGCAAATCAAGAAAAGTTGCCTTCAACAACATACTGAGAGAACTCTAAAAAACAGAAACTCTAAATCTAAATATACAAAAACATAAAACACAAAAACTCTAAATCTAAAACCAATATAAAAAATAGAATACCTGAAGCTAGTAGCATATCCACAAACCTCAAAGTCACCAAATTTAGTAATCTAAAATCCTCAAACAAACCAAACTTAAAGTTAATAGAAACATCATCAATAATTCATATTAAAAATTGCATAAATCCCTAAAACAGAAACAATATATAATAATTATTTTAAAAATTAATCAAAGATGATGCCTAAGAATAAAAAATCGTCATTACCATTTTAGATAAGTGGGGATGTAATCAAAATAAACCATTTTCTTCACGGCAACGGTACCCTAGTCCCATTGAAGTCCCTACTGTTACAACACCATCCCCACAGTCACATCTCCATGCTAACATCTGCAACAACAGAGAAAGAAAGAGAGAGAATGAGATCGTGGATGAGAGGGAAAGAACTAAATCTGGAGAAGGAAATGAGAAGAACCCGATTGACGGAGAGAGAGTCACAAAGAAGGAAAGAGAGCCAAAATTTCCAAACAAAATCAAACCAATAACTGCCAAGCTCAGACATATCAATGGTGGCACAATCGACACTCCCGGAAAAAGAAGCAAAACCCAGATAAACAAAAGGGAATAAAATGAGAGGGAGAGACAAACGAAGGTCACGTTTACCTGGGTTCTTTCTTCTAGCCAGCGACCGAGAGAGATACATAGGGAAGGACAGGGTAGCGTGGTCGAGGTGTGTTTAAGTGGCTCAACAGAAGGGACTAGAGAGCACAGGCGTGAAGATGAGAGAGTCAAGAGAGAGAGAGAGAGAGAGAGAGAGAGAAAGAGAGAGATAGAGAGAGATAGAGAGATCCAAGAGGTTGATGAGTGTGAGATAGGTATTAGGGATTCATAATTGAGAAAACCCTCTTTTGTTTTTCCTTTGGTCGATTTCATTTGGCACCTAAGTATTACTTCTTCTTTTTAATCAAGCGCCTAAGTTTTCATTTGCCGCCTAAAGCTTAAAAAACTAGATCCATGTGTTTTTTTATTAGGTATATTAATAACACTCCTACAAATATGTCAAATTTTTTATGTCATATTTGGTCAAAATTGTTGTAGTGCATCACTCTTCTGAATCATGGTAATGGCGACTAGATGATTAGCTCGAGATGGAGAGTGTAACGCCCCAATTTCTTGAAGCGTTAATTTGACAATTATCATAATTGATGTTTAAAATAAAAATACTCTTTTATTTCTAAATAATCAATCGTAAATACAACTCAAACATTTAAAGGAATGAAACTCTGGAGTTTCGTAGTTTTCATAAACAAAATAAAATAAACAACGTAAAAATCCAATTGACAAAACTAAAGCATTTTTCTAAAAATACTTAGAAAATTTCCAATGTAGGTCTGATTCCTTATGGTCATTAAATCCTTGACATGTACGCCCTCCGCCAAAGCTCTCCAACTTATTGCGTAGTAACCACATCTTTGCCTTTACTTGCAACTCAGAGTACCCATGAGCCAAAGTCCAGCAAGAAGAGCTGTGTAGGACACAACCCCATAACCTTAACTAGGAATTTAAATCAATAAACATAAAAATAAATAATCATAACTCATGAAATGATGTAGCCCAAATTGAGTTGGATAACTACCGTATAACGTAAGCATGCAATTTCAACATATCATAAGCATGTATTTTCGTAACGTAGACATGCATTTTAAAACGTAAGCATGCCATGCAGTTATCACATACACATACACAACTCATAACCATAATTACATATAAACTCACTAAACATAATCATTCCCTAGCACAATCATACATTAACATCAACATATCGCATAAAACAGTTTCTACCATAAAGTATGTAACGTCCCAAATTTCCTAATAAGGCTAAGGGCCTTGATTAGGAGGCTAGGATGGAAAATTATGAAAATTACATGTTTATGTGTTATATATGCGTGTAATTATGTGGTTATGTGAATTATATTATAATATAACTTGATATGCATATTTAGGTGTATTAAATAAGCATGTGGGTCCATTTCTTATTAGAAGGGCAATTTTTGTAATTTTGGCCCGTTGAGGACATATTTGTATATTTGTGTGCATATATGTGATATATGTGTGAGACCACATTATTATTTGGATATATTTGGGTTACTCGACACGAGGCGATCCTAAGGAGCAAGCTAGTGGGAAAGTCACAACAAGATTAATACTTGACTTGAGGTGAGTCAAGGGGTATTATGGGTATTTAAAACATTATCGGGATATTTGGTAATGAGAATGAATATTTGAGGATATATTGGGAGTTAGTGTGATTATGAGGAAATTATGGGAATTTTGACTATTTTACCCTCGGGGGCATTTTTTGACCCCAAGCCTTGGGTCTTACTTAAGGTTACTTGAGCTTGAAGTAACGAGACAAAAAAAGATATATGTTCAAAACACATTTTCTCTCTCTCCTGTTATCCCTTTTTACTGTTCATTGCATTTTCGAAGGAAATTTGAGTTTTAGGAATCGTATTCAAGCAAGGATAAAGTCATATCGATTCTAGGAAAGATTAGAAGCTTGTAAGCTGGAGGATTTAGCGAGAAACGACATAGTCGAAGGTAATTTAAGCTTTGAATTTCTGAGTTTCCGTTTCCTAAATTTTCTTAAGTTTTGAATTTGGATTCTGTGTTTTGATGAGTTTTTGAGTTGTTTAAAGCTTGGGTTTTAATGGTTTTGGGCCATTGAGATGATTGGGAACTTTATTTTTGGGATTTAGATATGTTTGGATAGGTTTATGAAATGTTTTGAAATGGAAAAATGGAGTTTTATCGATGGGTTTCAGGTCGGTCGTGGCCCTATTATTGGGCGTCGCAGCCCAAGCTTGATGAAGAAGAGGAGCTTGGTTGTTGGGAATTAGGTCCGCGACGCCTGGCAGGCGCGCCGCGGCGTGAGGCGAAAGCAGAAAGAGGCAGGGGCCTCTGTCTTGAGACGGGCTGTGACACTTAAGGGAGATTTTGTCCTTAGGAAGGTATTGAGTGTGGGAACTAAAACCTAAGGGCTCGGGATCGATCCTACTACCCGTTTTAGTAGGATTCGACATTCCGGAGGCTAGGAATCGGTCCGAAAGCCTTCATTTATAAATTATTAATGGAATTCTATACATGGTTGTGACTAGGTTATCGCTGGGGGCTCGGAATCAGGATCGTGCTCGTGGGTCGTTCTTATTTTTCATTACACTCGAACCTGAGGTAAGAAAACTGCACCCATTATGTGATGAACATGATTAGGGCTTGACCCGAATGTAGTATATAGTCTTGATTGGGCATTAGCCCCTGTAAATGTGCATGATTATGATTATGCCTGAGAAGGATTGACTAAAGCATGGTGAATGCTTTGTATATGGATATTTTTTATATGATGAATGTTTTTAGAATTATATACTTGAGAAAAGCATTGAATTTTTAGTCAAGGACGGCAATAGCGTTGAGCGCTGGTCATAAAGCATTGACTTATGAGTCTAGGGCGACAATAACGCGCTGAGCACTGGTTGATATGATTATACCTAATCAGGAGCGCATTATATTCTTGTCTAACCCAATGGTTGTAGAAAAAACCAAAGTGTTAGGTACGTTGGGCCAGCTCCAAGGATGGTTATATAGAGGATAGGGCATTTGGCCCCAGGGTGACTTGTTAGTCCCAGATCCTAGGGCTCTAAGCCCCAAAGTGACTTATTAGACATGTACTTGGGCAACGAGCCTCGATACGATTCAGTTAATCATTTATTTAGGGCATTTGGTCCCATATGACACAGTAGTCATTTACATGAATGGTATGCATGCATGAGTAGGGTTATTACTGCTAGGCATGTTTATTATGATTTAAAGATGTGTTAATCACTGCTTATGAGCATGTTAAAGTTTTCTTGTTGGGTCTTGGCTCATGGGTGCTATGTGGTGCAAGTAAAGGGAATAAAATGTTGGACCAGCCATGAGTTAGAGCGATTAGGTGGTGATGTGTACATATGCAGCCGCCTGACCACCATGGCCAAGGTTTCTCAGGGGAACTAAGGTTAAACCCTATTTTTGCCGCTTAGGTCGGCGGGTTGTAACTTTTGAATTGTAATGAACATTTTGGAATTGTAAACAACTTTGTAAATGTTATTATGGGATCCCATGTACAGTTTAATGTTTTAATGAAATATCCATTCCTTTTAACCGAAATTTTAAACCCTGGACCAGTAATCACACTTAGATGCACGTTTATGGCCTAATTACTTATTTAGCAAGTTGAACACTATTTAAAATACACAGTGTAACGGTCTTGGCTAACCAGGGCGTTACAACTTGGTATCAGAGCGTGCCAAGGTTAAGGGTTCATGCAGGCAGTCTGGCCATGTACACTCGCCACTAATGACAAGCTCGACCAAGGGTTCGTTAACTATTTATGTGGTTATGCGTTTAACTGCTTAAATAGGATATAAATGCCCTATTTGCGTGCCTTATTAGGTAGTATGAAGTATACTGATAGGGCATGGCCCTTGACTGCTGCATGATTTAAAAGGACGTTCTTATTAGCACTGATATTGCTTGTGAATGCCAAAGAATCGCTTATTAGCACTGTTACATGGACATGTAGGTCAGGACACACTCATTAGCACTGTCATAGATACATGTATGCTAGAAAATGCTTATTAGCATTATTAATTGTTACGAATATCAGGAAGTGTTTATTAGCACTAGACTTGGATATCGATATGTATATGAATCGACATGCTTATTAGCATGACTGTTGAATGTGAATGATGATTCACTTGATCTTGGACTGTGAGGCAGAAAGATGTTTAGTTATCACTACCTAACTGGCCGAACTGATTATTACAACAGGAAGATCATGGCCAGAATGACAGACATGGTCAGGATAATGACTAGGGTCAGACCCCTCAACCAGCTCCTAAGAACTGGCAGTAGTTTCTTGAAGATTTGCAAGCCAGGGTATTGAGACAAGAAGAAGAATGTGCCTCCTGAGACAACAACAGGTTCCTGCAGGGAACATTTTACTAGAGGCACCACCTGTGATGGTGTCAATAGTTGAGCAGCCACCAGAGGCTGGGAATAAGCTATCCATGATCACCCATGCTGAATCATGTTGCTCTGTGGTCTTAGGTAATCCCACCACAGAATCCATAGTAATCTCTTCCCACTTCCATTCTGGAATGTTTAACAGTTGTAACAAACCAGACGGTCTTTGGTGCTTCGCTTTGACTTGCTGGCACGTGAGACACCTTGTGACATACTCCACTACGTCCTTCTTCATTACAGGCCACCAATATAGCATCTTCAAATCTTGGTACATCTTCGTAGTCCATGGATGTAAAGAATAAGCAGTTGTATGCGCCTCATCAAGGATCTCCTTCTTAATTTCTAAGTCAGTTGGCACACATATTCGTTCCTTGTATCTCACTATTCCACAGCTACTGAGAGTAAAATATTTGCTACTTCCATCTTTGATTCCTTGTTTATACTTTTGCATTTGTGGATCCTTATCCTCACCTTCCGTAATTCTATCTAATAAAGTTGAATGTAGAGTCAAGTTTGTTAATCCACCTACGATCAACTCTATACCTGATCATTCTACTTCTTCCATCAACTTTGCTTATATATATATATATATTTCTTATAGCCACTACTTGCCCTTGGATTCTACGACTTAGGGTGTCGGCTACCACATTTTCCTTCCCCGAATGATACAATATTTCACAGTCATAGTCCTTGACTAATTCTAACCACCATCGTTGCCTCATGTTTAAGTCCTTTTGAGTAAATAATTATTTTATGCTCTTATGATCCGTATAAATTTCACACTTCTCCCCATAAAGATAGTGTCACCATATCTTCAATGCGAACACTACTGCTGCCAATTCTAAGTCGTGCATCGGGTAGCATTGTTCATACTCTTTCAACTGCCTAGATGCATATGCTATCACCTTTTCCGCTTGCATCAATACACACCCTAGTCCCTGCTTTGACATATCACAATATACCACAAATTTCTCATTATTTGTAGGTAGACGTAATACAGGTGTCGTGATAAGCCTATTCTTTAATTCTTGAAAGCTCTGCTCACAGTCCTTAGTCCATAAAAACTTGATGCCCTTTCTGGTTAGTTCTGTCAATGGTGTGGCGATCTTTGAAAACCCTTCTATGAATTTTCGATAATACCCTCCTAACCTAAGAAAACTTCTCACTTTTACGGCTTCGATCTTTACTAGATACTAGCTGTAATGCCCCAATTTCTTCAAGCATTAATTTGACAATTAAAATAATTAAGGTTAAAAATAAAAGTACTCTTTTATTTATAAATAATTGATCGTAAATAAACTCAAACATTTAAAGGATTGAAACTCCAGAGTTTTGTAGTTTTCATAAACAAAATAAAATAAACTACTTAAAAATCCAATCGATAAAACTAAAACATTATTCTAAAAGTACTTAGTAAATTTCCACCAATGTAGGCCCAATCCCTTATGGTCGTTAAATCCTTGACATGTACGCATTCCTCTAGAGCTCTCCAACTTATTGCGTAGTAACCACATCTTTGCCTTTACCTGCAGCACAGAATACCCATGAGCCAAAGCCCAGCAAGAAGAGTTGTGTAGGACACAACCCCATAACCTTAACCAGGAATTTAAATCAATAACCATAAAAATAAATAATCATAACTCATGAAATGACATATCCCAAGTTGAGTTGGACAAGTACCGTATAACGTAAGCATGCAATTTCAACATATCATATGCATGCATTTTCTGTAGACATGCATTTTAAAACGTAAGCATGCCAAGCAGTTATCACATACACATACAGAATTCATAACCATAATTACATATAAGCTCATTAAACATAATCATTCACTAGCACAATCATTCATTAACATCAACATATCCCATAAACCAATTTCTACCATAAAGTACGTCAAGCATACACCCTGTGTGTAGGTGTCCACTCTTCTTACCTCAAAAGTAGCAACGATCCACACACCCTAACGCGTCTATTCAAGTATCCTCAGCGAGCCTAAACATAACATATAACATCAAATTTTTAAAACCCTCAACCAAACAAAACCATAATTAGACCCACTAATATTATTTTTAAAACTAATTCATCCCCATATTACCATTGAGAAATTCTTAAACCCTTCTTCATAAATGTAACGCCTTGGATAGCCAAGACCATTACGCTGTGTGTTTATAAAGGTGCACGACTTGCAAATCAAGTCATTTAATCAGAAACGTGTGATTGAAATTATAATTGAACTAGGGTTCATATAATTCAACATTTTGTATATGGGATCCCAAAGGAAATAGAGTTTAACAGACAGTTTACAAAAAAAATTCCATGTTATAAACATGTACTGACCACTCTAAGGGCAAAATAGATATTTAGGCTTCTCCCGTCCGGACTCACTCCTCGTTCGTGGCATCCGATCAGCTGACTATGTACATTCAGCCCCTGAAGCTCTTCAACTCAGAACTGGTCGACCTTGCTCTTTCCTTTACCTACACCAAGAAGAACTCGTGAGCCGAGGCCCAATAAGAAACTAGATAACAGAGCATAATCATTAATCAATCAATCAGATAACTCATAAAGCATAGTCATATATTCAGCCATCCATAATATTCACAAAATTAGGCATTCAGCATACCAAGTTCATCAAATTAACAATAATAACCAATTCATATATTGACCAGGGTCAACGCCCTTAGGTCGCATCCCTTATTTATCCCACTGACACCGACCCGCTTAAACCGAGCTTAGTGAATATTAAGCTGTCCTCAGCTACCAGTGGCCGAGCCGCGCCCTGCGAAATTATATTTATTCCGGAATTCTTAGGTCATTTATCACATGGCCTATGGCATAATACCATCTCATGACATCACATATAAATATAGGGAGCTCTTAGTCCCAACATTAACACATAACTGGGTACAGTTTCTTACCTTTCATTCCGATAGCGTTGACTAGTGAAATCGACCTTCAAGCACAATCCTGTCCGAGCCCTAGCGTACACCTAGTCACAACCATCAATTAGAATCATCACAAAACTTCAATTCCAAAGCCTAACCTCAGGACTAATCGCGAGCCCTTGGGAAGCCCTAATTCCACCAAATGAGGTGGTGGAATCAAACCCCAAGCCCCCGGGCAAAAAACCTAAGAAACAACCCGAAAATCTACTTCTGAAGGTAGGGTAGTGCTACAGCGCCACAGGGTGGGCGCTACAGCGCTACAAGCAGAGCCAAAAGCCCCCAGAAAACCCAAGCCTAGCACTGTAGCGCTAGCCTTCGGGCGCTACAGCGCTAGTCATAGAACCTTCAGCACTCTAATTTTCTTCCTTCGATTTTCCTCAAACCAAAACCCCCTAGAACCCTTCCAAACCTCAACCATACTTCAAAACATGCCTACCAATCACTATATCTCACCCCACATGGCCCAACAACCTTAAATTCAGCCACATGCACCATCAAACAAAGAAAAACAAGAATTGAACTCAAGACTCAACAAGAAACTCAGAACTTCAAAGCCAGAAATGGTTACCTTAAATGGAGAAATTCAACCCTGGGTTATCCTCCAAGCCTCTCCATCCTTTAACTCCTCAATTCCCTCAACTTAACTCCCTTAACTTCCATCAAAAACCAAGTTTCAGAAATAAATCCTAACATAGTTTAGAAACTCATCAAAACCTTGAAACTTACCTCAATTAAGCTTAATTCCAATAGAACCTCCTAGATTTACTAAGGACCGAAGTGCTAAGTTTTAGCCTAATCCTCCTCTGAACCACAGCTCCAAAAGTCCTCAAGAAATTGTGCAAGGAGAAGGAATCGAGTGAGAAAAAAAAGGGTTAGCTTATATGTTTTGTTTTTTTCTTCTTTCTTTCCTTTTGTCTCTTTCCCTTTTTCTTTCAGATTCTATCAATTTCTACACTTCCCACTAAGTCATAAAGGAAAAATATCACTTATCCCTTAAAGTAAAATGACCATTTTGCCCTCCCAAACATAACTAAGCCTTTAATCCTTCAAAGGGCATTTCGGTCATTTGTTCCCAATTCCCGCTAATTCCTCGAGTGTCTCTAATATTTACCGCTTAGACCCCGACACCTATCTAATCACCAATTATTTTCCTCAATGCCAAATAGCCTCCAATATATTTCCCAAATTCCCATAAATACCCCCAGGCTTCCTCGAGCCATGTATAAATTCCCACCGTGACTTTTTCGCTAAATCGCTCACCAGGATCACCTCGAGTCACAGGCTGCAAATATATCCACATAATAATGTGGTCTCAACAATTTATCACAAATATTTACATTTATGCCCTCAACAGGCCAGAATTATGAATATGCCCTTATAACCTAATCAGGGCCTACATGCATACTAATACTAATAATCATGCTTCTCTTTTATCCAAATAATCATATAAGCATGCTTATCACATAATAATGCATTTAATTATTTAAATCACACATAATCCAGTTATGCCCACCCGGCACACTAATCAAGGCCCTTAAGCCTTATTAGTAATTTTGGGTCGTTACAATAAACTTCCAACAATTACAAGCTTATATATGAAAGGTACATAAAAGTCCTCAAAAATCACATTTCTGGACAAATTTCGTGGGCGCGCCAGTGCCTAGGTGCGGTCGTGCTCATTGAGGGCAAGGCCAAACCAGCTAAGTAGCGTTGTTGCTCCAGGGCTGGGCACAGTCGCGCTTCTCTACTTGCAGAGATCGCAGTTGCGATTTCTATACTTGAAAAATTGAACCAAAATCGTAAATTCTAACCTTGAACCACTACCAAATCAGTCCTAATAGCTTGCATAGATTCAACTCTAAACATGAAAACAACCTATACTTTCTATCTAACACAATTAATAACCTAGTTTACTTCAAACCTAAATCTAACAAAACTTTGAGCAGTAAAGGTTTGAATACTTACAGATCAAAATTCATCCACAAGAACTCAGATCCTTGCTGCCTATGAGATTCCTAGCCCTTCAACAACTCAGATTGGTGATCTCCTTCAAACCTCAAGCTTCAAAACTCAGATCATGAACGAGATATTGATCTTGGTCTGTCTCTCCTTTAGTTTATCACAAAAACCAGAGCCTGAAAAGATACGACATCTAAACCTATTTTACTTATTTATTGATTATTTAATCTAATTTTTAATTGAATAAAACCAAATTACCTTACTGTCCCTAACCTCTATTTTATCCGTAATAATCACTCAAGACCCTTATTGAAATTTCCAACCAAAAACTAATAGTTTTAACTGTTCATAATTACACATTCTATCATAAAACCCATAATTCTACTTTGACCCCCAAACACAACTTCTATTACACTTTGGCCCCTAATATTTGAAGAATCTAATGTGTGTGGATAGCTTGATAAAGCACATAAATAAACATACATCATAAGTCATGTATACCATAAATCATATAATTAAAGACATAATATCATACAATTTACCATAGTACCTTGACCCAAGCCAGATTTCCAAAATACTCTTACTAGTAGAAGTGACTATTACAAAAAGTCTGCCCTCCCTACTATTCAGGATGTCCAACACTCAAGATGTCAAAAATGTGGGAATACAATAGCAAAGTAGAAATTGACTTCAGGGTCAAATAACTAGAGACAATGATCAACTTCAAGGCCAAGCGACCAGAGGAAACAGTCGACCCCAAGGCCAAACAATCAGGATTGAATCAGTTTGAGAAACAAAAAATGTCAACCCCCACGCTATCCCTCAAACGATATCAAGCTGAGCAAGGATTGAGGCAGGAAAATAGGCAAGTCCCTTCCCCTATTTGTCATCCACCTTCTACAATCACATTCCCATCACCTCCGCAACCCGAGTCCCTATGCCCAAGGTCCCACGAAAATTTCGTTCGAAAAGAAAGAAGAAGTATTATCACTCATGTAAATAGGCAGAGTAATGCTAGAATTCCACCACAACCACAAGCAAAAGCAAGCTATGTGCCTTAATCCCCTACTACTGGGATCAAGATCCTTGTGAACAATCCTCCACCTCATCGACCTCAGCAACGAGTCATCATCTTCACAGAAGAAAGCTGCTAGACTGACAACCGTGATCAGGATAGGTCGGTGAATGTCTATAATACGAACACCATTACGTAGAATGATCATAATCAACAAAGGAATTTGCAAGATCTCTATATGTGTGAGCATTTAAATAGAGTGTGGAATCATCATGATCAAACACCATCAGATTTGCGCAAACACCTAAATGCCCAAAGAAGACCACAAAATTACAACTGCGAACAAGAGTATAATCAGTCGGGAAATGATCCAACGAACCCACAGGAAAACATGAATGCTCCTAATAACCGAGCTCCAACTTGAGACAATCCTAACCTAGACAATGCACCCACGGAAGCTAGAGTATATAATTGGTAACTGCGGGTTCCTATGATATAGCAAGATCCAACCTAAGAGGGACTTGCATTCATTTAGGAGCAAATGAAGCTCTGATTGGATGAAAAGAACAAGGTCATAGATTATGATTCAGATGAAGAACTCGAACCTTTTGATCCTCATATAGCATTATCTCCTTATCTTGAACAAGAGCTCGAAGAAATAAACATCGATCTGCAAAACCCTTCACGGATGGTCAAGCTCGGGAAAAACCTCTGTAGCAAGAGGAAGGCGGAGCTGACTAAATTTCTGCAGAACAACTTGGATGTGTTTGCGCAGTCACACGAGGACATGGTGGGAATCAGCCCGAGTGTCATCATGCACACCCTTCATCTGGATAAAAGCGTTCCTGCGATGTCCTAGAAGCAGAGGCACCTCGGAACAACTCGGGCTGAAGCCTTAGAGGAAGAAGTAGCCCGACTCAAGAAATGCAGCTTTATCCGTGAAGCCAAGTTTCCGATTTGGGTCGCCAACCCCGTGCTGGTCCCGAAGCCCAATGGGAAGTGGCGGACCTACATCGACTTCTCCGACCTGAATAAAGCCTGCCCCAAGGATTGTTTTCCATTGCCAAGGATTGACCAACTGGTGGATGCCACGGCAGGGCACGAGCTCATGTCCTTTATGGACGCGTACTCAGGCTACAATCAGATCGCCATGAATCCGGCGGACCAGGAGCACACCAGCTTCATGACCCCGACTAACGTTTATTGTTACAAGGTCATGCCATTCGGGCTGAAGAACGCCGATGCTACGTACCAAAGGTTAGTAAATAGAATGTTCGCATACCAGATCGGGAAGAACATGGAAGTGTACGTTGATGACATGCTAGTCAAGTCGAAGACTGCCGATAACCATGTTTCCGACCTGGGAGAATGTTTCAAGATACTACAGGAGTATGGCATGAGGCTTAATCCACAAAAGTGCACTTTTGGAGTCGCATCGGGAAAATTCCTGGGTTTCATTGTCAATACCCGAGGAATCGAGGCAAATCCCGACAAGATCAGATCATTGCTCGAACTTCCCTCACCCAGGTCGTACAAAGATGTCCAAGGCCTGACAGGAAGGGTGGCAGCCCTCAGCTGGTTTATTTCAAAATCCACCGATAAGTTCTTGCCATTCTACAACCTGCTCCGAGGAAATAAGAAGTTCGAATGGACAGAAGAGTGTGAAAGCGCTTTTCTCGACCTAAAGGCACATCTGGCCGAACCACCCGTATTATCCAAACCAAAGGCAGGAGAGCCTCTTTTTCTCTACCTAGCTGTCACAGAGGATGCAGCTAGTGTCGTATTAGTCCGAGAAGAAGACCGGGTTCAGAGACCAGTTTACTACATCAGCAAGAGACTTCTCGGAGCTGAATCCCGGTACCCGTTGATGGAGAAATTGGCGTTCTGCCTTATCACGGCCTCTCGAAAGCTCAGGCCGTACTTCCAGTCCCACTCAATACACGTCATAACCGATCAGCCTTTAAGGCAGGTTTTGCAAAAACCTGAAGCATCGGGACGTCTGTTAAAGTGGGCTATCGAACTCAGTCAGTTTGAGATTTTTTACACCCCAAGAACTGTTATAAAAAGTGAGGCCCTGGCCAATTTTGTAGTAGAGTGCACAGGATTCCGGGAGGATCCTGCAGAAGACTCATCCCAGGTCACCTCAGCCCAGGCGTCGTGGAGGATCTTCGTGGATGGTTCATCCAATGAGAATGGCTCCGGGGCTGGAATCATTTTAATATCCCCTGAGGGACATAGATTCCACTTGGTGCTGAGATTCGGATTCAAGGCCTCCAACAACGAGGTCGAATACGAAGCTTTGCTGGCCGGGCTAAGAATAGCCCAGGAGCTGAAGGCGATCTCCGTCCAGTGCTTCAGTGACTCCCAGCTTGTGGTAAACCAGGTTCTGGGCGAATATCAAGCACGAGGACCCAAGATGGCTGCCTACCTAGCAAAGGTAAAAGTTGAGTTGTTCGCATTTGGGCGAGGCTCAATCGAGCAGATACCTCGGGAGCAGAATGCTAACGCAGACACTCTTGCCAAGCTCGCCACCTCCGGGGAGACGGAGGCTCTGGGGTTAGTTCCGGTAAATTTCTTGGATAAACCAAGTATAGAAGAAGCCCAGGCAGAGGTCGAGATGATCGACGCTAGGCCGACCTGGTCATAAAACTTAGAAGTTAACTTAAATCGATTGATCGATGTTTTTCTTAAAAAGCACGAGATATTGATAAAAGTTAACACGAACAAAGTTTTCAAATTAAGTTCCTGGAAATAACCAGGTCATAAAACTTAGAAGTTAACTTAAATTGATTGATCATTGTTTTTCTTAAAAAGCACGAGATATTGATAAAAGTTAACACGAACTAAGTTTTCAAATTAAGTTCCTGGAAATAACCAGGTCATAAAACTTAGAAGTTAACTTAAATCGATTGATCGATGTTTTTCTTAAAAAGCACGAGATATTGATAAAAGTTAACATAACTAAGTTTTCAAATTAAGTTCCTGGAAATAACCAGGTCATAAAACTTAGAAGTTAACTTAAGTCGATTGATCATTGTTTTTCTTGAAAAGCACGAGATATTGATAAAAGTTAACACGAACTAAGTTTTCAAATTAAGTTCTTGGAAATAACCAGGTCATAAAACTTAGAAGTTAATTTAAATCGATTGATCGTTGTTTTTCTTAAAGAGCACGAGATATTGACAAAAATTAACGCGAACTAAGTTTTTTCAAAATAGTAACTAAAGTGCGTAAAGACAAAAGGAAATAAGTCAATTAAAAATAAAATTGATAGTTAGATTGTCTCGAGGTGGAAACACCTCATGCAAAAGTTACACAAAAATTTGAGAATATTAAAGGAAAGGGTGCAAAAGAGGAAGGCCCTAAGCTCCGCCAGGCTGCCCCGTGGAGGTCGCTGTCTCGCCCTCCTGCTCAGCTGCGCCGGAGACTTCCCCGGTCTCGGAAGGTGCTTCTTTCTCGAGGCGAGCTTTAAACCCCTCCAGCAAGGGCTCCCAGACATCCGCTCCCAAGAAGGAGAAATCACCGTCCGAGTTGTAGACCCAACAGTGATAGAGCATGTCCTCCATGCAGGTGCTGAAAGCTGCCTTCTCGGCTTCCAGGGCGGCCTTGGCCTCCTCAGCCCCAGCCTTCATGGTGTCTAGCTCTGCCCGCGCAGCGGTGAGGGCGGCTTTGGTTGCCTCGACCTCTTGAAGCTTGGGACGGGCTTCTTCCAGCTCGGCCTGCGCGGCCGCCAGGGCATCCTTAGCCTCCTGCAAGGAAGTCTGGTGGGTGGCCACAACCGCCTGGTGCTCGCCCCTCATATCCTCGAGCTGGGCCTTGGTCCTGGCTATGCTCCTGTGAAGGGCCAAGGCGCTCTGCAAAAATGGAGAAGCAACTGCCTTAAGAAAAAGAGAAGGGAGAAAGGAAAAATAGGGCAAGGCATGCTAATCAAAGATCACAAAAGGATAAGGTCAGCTTACCGTAAGGGCCATGCCCAATGAAGATTCCAGCACGCCCACCGGGCTCCTCGTTTCGATGGCCCGTAGCTCCTTCTCGTTGAAGCGGTAGAAATGGCTGACGGCGTAGTTTGCCGTCTCGTACACCGTCCCCCTAAAGACATCTGGGATCTTCTCCAGATCCTGGGGTTCCACCAGGATGCGTACCTCGGGAGGCACAATCGCCGAAGTCCCAGGCTCCGCCCCTGTGTCCCGGACGAAGGCCGGAGCTCGCAGAGGGGGTGGGGGCATGCTCCCCCTGCAGCAGAAGGTACAGTTTCCTCGACCTGGGCGGCTGGGGGCTGCTCTTTCTCCTTTGCAGGAGACTTGGTTGGGGTCCCGGCGGCTTTCTTTGCCATCCGAAGCTTCTTCATTTTGGGCCCAGAGGCCCCAGCTGAGGGGTTCCCCCCGACGAACACAGCCCGCAGATTTTTTCCCCCGGACTGAGACATCTCCTCTGGCAAAACAAATATATGGTTAGTACACAAGTTAGCAGTCATGCAAAAACAAAAACAAAGGGAAAAAAATGTGAAATTCAAGTATATATATGTACTAAAGGGAATCCTACCCCCCGAGCTAGAACAAGAGTCTATGGTTACGACCATTGGCCCCGGAGCTTCCGCCGGGAAATCTAAGGCAATTATTTCTCGAGCTGGCGCAGGTTCTAGATCCGAGGCTGTCTCAGGACTAGACTCTTCTACATATTGCCTAAGACCTGGAGCTACGGCACCCTCCCGGAGTGATGGCCATGACCGAAGGTTAGTCCCATACCCCTCGAATAGGATCGACCTAAAAGCTAGGGTGTTGTCTACAACTATGGTACCCCTAGGACGCCTACTTTCGTAATCCAGCACGAGCTGGTCGACACAGTGGAGCAAGGTTTCATCTAAGTCTGGGTCACTTCGATGGCGTTGGACGATCTGTCTGGGATTGAACCTAGCTAGCCGGGGGTCTACAATGGCCCTATCTAAGTTCCTAAATGTATAAGGGTTACCTTGGCCGGAGGGACCTGCAGCTGCTCCGGACCGGATCCTCTCCTCGTCCGTTCTTTGGGCGACCTCCAACGCCCACTTCTTTGTCCTCACGAGAGGCACCTCGTCCTCCTCATCTTCATCCCTCGCGACCTCCTCCACGATGATAGGCCTCATATCACGAGCTAGGGGAGGCACCAGGGGCCTCCTCAGGTTCAGAGTCTGGCCTGGGGAGATCAGCTTACAGGCCAGCGTCGTCTCGTCTGTCACGAGCTGACGATAGTCCTTTTCACTGGGGGGCAAGCCCGCCAGTGTCTCTACTGGCTCCCGAGGATCACAGACTTCTCTGTCCTCGCAAAGATAGCTGCATAATTAATCTAAGTCAGAAATGGATACAGGAGGAGCTAACTGGTACTTAACTTACGAGCTAAGGTTGAAAGGCGCTTACGAGGACGGTTGAAGTAGTGCAGCTCGCAGTTTCGAAACCCCGTCGACATAAAGAATTGATCTTTGAAGTCGTTGGGGTGGCTGGGCAGCTCGATGACCGCGGCCGTGTTGGGGAACCGGGTTATGTAATAAAACCCGTCACCTCACCCCCGCTACTCCAGGCTGGCCTTGAGGCAGAAGAAATACAGAATGTCTGCAGGAGTTCCCACTCCTGTTTCAAGAATAAGTATCTTAACCCCGCCAACAAACGGTAAGAGTTGGGGGGGAGTTGGAATGGGGCCAACCTCACGTAATTGAGGAAATCGGCGAAGTACTGGTCCAATGGGAGGAAGGCCCCCGCCTTGAAATGTTCATCGCTCCAGGCCGAATACATCTCATCAAGCAGCGCGCAGCTCCGTTCGCCTTCTAAGGGAGGTCGGGCAACCACGGTTCCTCTCCCCAGCTCGATGTTATGGGAGTGGAATATTTTGTTCACCCTCGCCTAGTCAATGATCTTCGAGACGATCCTCTCCGCCTCAAAGAATGCGTCGAGGGCCACCTCGAGCTCTTATTCCACTGCTGGCCCGAAGTTGGGAATCGGGGATTCAACCATCACCTCCTTTCCCTTGTTTTGTTGGGAGGACGAGCTGCCTACGGACTTCTTGGGAGCGTTCTTCTTGGGTCCCATCTGGTCGCCTAGCGAACAAAAAGAAGAAATTTTAGAAGAAGGCGACCTAAAAATGGAGAAAAATCTGAATGTGTTTCCTTGACACGAGCTGAGGTAAGCCTAGCCCGTGGAGAGTGAGACGGCGCGATTCTATGAACACGCGTCTGTGCTCCCAACAGATCCCCGATTACTCGGAATTCGTGTGTCAGGAGGGTCAGGATAGAATTTTCCTTGGGGGGAAAGTTTCGGTAGGCAAGAGAGGCAAAACCGCCTATGAAGCTTGTCCCCTAAGCTACCCGATTTTGCACCCAAAATACTGGATACCTCAAGCTAGTGTACCTAAAATCCTACCCAGAAAATTTCCCCAGAAAACGCACCAACGCTCCTAAATGATTTTCTACTGTAGACGATACCCTAACCTAAAAGGCTTTTACCCTTCATGCCCACAAAAAACCAACAAAACCCTGTATGTGGCTACAGTAAATATCTACCTAAGCTACAGTGAAAAATAATTTCAAAACATGCACAGTCAGGAGACTTACAGAGTGTTCTGGTTGAGAAGGGGATGAAGGGATCGCCTGGTTTGGGGCTTCGTCGGAGTAGTTGATTCCAAAGCTTCGAAGGAGTCCTTACGCCTGAACTTCTTGAGTGCTGGGAATGGCAGCCGGAAAGTAGAGGGTTTTCTCTTTTGAAAATGAAGAGAGAAGAAGAAGAAAATTTCTGAAAATTTTCAAATGAACGGGTGGCCCATGCGTAAGGTGGCCACCCTTTTTATATACGTGAAGGGCTGCGTGAGGAGGGCCATAGGATTGCCCTGATGTGGGATCCAAGGCCCTCCACTTAAAAGACGAAACGACGGCTGAGCATAGGCTAGGCCATTAAATGCGGTTCTCGGAAGACGTACCGTCACCAACCACGATGTTCCACGTATTCGGCGTCTGCGTAAAATGTGGAATATGAAGAGTTCATGAGGAAGCCTAAAAGCCCCTACTGTGGCCTTATACGACGTCATGTACCACGAGCAGGGACTTGGGGGGCAAATGTACGCCCTGGTTTTCCCACGGGCTGTTAGCAAGCTGAGATACGGCCTAATCGTGAGGTATGGCCTAATCATATCTACCACGTGAACATCCCCAAGACCGGAGCTGCCATAGAAAGTTCCTACCTCCTCAGCTCGAGGTAGCCTAAGGGTTCGCCAAGATTAGACTGAGTTTGGACTCTGAAGGCCACAGGTTGAGGGAAGCATCCAGCTCGTGGTACGAGCTAGAGTTGGAGGCTGTGACCTTTTATAAAGTCAACCACGCAAGGTAAATGTGCATATATCAGACATCACGTGTCTGATATATCCCTGACTTCTCAAACACGCAGCATGAACGTGCGCATTCAGACACTCACGACTGGGTTGGGCCGTGCGACCCATTATCCCCCTTACCTATTGATTAGACCACACTTCATGTGTCAGGTTTTAGGAATTAATCATGAATGTCACAGAGTTGACATGATAGGTAAGAAGGTCACGGGATGACCTTCTTACCAACTCCCAGGTGCCCTCTCCTATAAATATGGAGACCCTGGGAATTGCAAAGGGTTGGATTCTATTGTGTAAGAAATACCCTGTAAAAGAATACCAAGCATATAGCAATAATATTGACTGGTGGAGTAGAAGGATTTTAACCTTTGAACCACCTAAAAACGTAATTGTGTCACCAGCCCATTCCTAGAAAGATCATTCATCTATTTTGGTTCAACATAAGCACTAATCCCTTCCTCTTATTTTCTTAATTACCTCTTGGCGAAGAACCGCGTCAACATACACCTTGAGGCTTGATTATTCCAGAAAGAATTTCCAAAAATCTGTGAGAGATCCCTTAGTGCTTGAGTTAGGGGAAATAAGCTTTTGGACAAAGGTTTTAAACCTTGTTCAAGTTGGTGATCCCCAACCCTCTTCACTTAGGTTGTGTAAGTGAAAGTTTACTATTGTTTTGTTCTTGCATTTTCTCTATTTCTTTTCTTCTTATTTTCATTTTCTATTTACTTGTAACTTTTTTTTAGAGTTGTAATATTTTTTTCTTTTGTTTCAAACACCTTTCCTTTACTTGTAATCTTTTGTTTAGAGTTGTATCTTTCACCATTCTCTTCTTCTCTTTCTTCCTCTTCCTTTCTTTGTTTGTTTGTATTTTCAGTTATAGAGTTGTAACACTCCTTTTAATTAATCATTATTTATTTGTAATATATTGCATAGAGTTGTATTATCTTACCTTTTCCATTGAGGCAATCTATTTTTCTTAACAATCAAAAGCTTATCCCTTTGTTTGTTTCAATCTAAGGTGAGACCATCAAAATCATGAATCAAGGCCTAGTGAGGTTGGATAGGTTTGATGGATCCAATTTCACTAGGTGGCAAGACAAGGTGAAATTCCTTTTGACACCACTCAAGATAGCCTACATCCTTGAGTCATCCTTGGCACCTCTAGCCGAGCCATCCGACAAAGACACTCCCGAGGAGGTGGAGAAAAGAAGGAAGAGAGAAGAGGACAACCTTCTTTGTAGGGATCATATCCTTAATGCCCTATCCGATAGTCTATATGACCTTTATACCAATACCAAATTTGTGAAGGAGATTTGGGATGCCTTGGAGAGTAAGTACAAGGCTGAGGAAGAAGGTACAAGAAAGTTCTTAATTTCTCAATATTTTGAATTTTCTATCATTGATGGGAAAACTCTTTTACCTCAAATTCATGAGTTACAAGTGATTGTGAACAAGTTGAAAGTTCTCAAGATTGAGCTTCCCGAGGCCTTCCATGTTGGTGCAATAGTGGCAAAATTACCACCAACTTGGAGGAGCTATAGGAAAAGAATCCTCCATAAGAATGAGGATTACACTTTGGAAGAGATCCAAAAACACATTAGAATTGAAGAGGAATCGAGAATAAGAGACAAGGGTGTGAATGAGTCTAACCACACAAGCATTCAAAGGGCAACAACAACAACAAAAAGGGTAGTGGGAACCCTTTAGGTCCAAAGAAAGATCATGGATAATTCAAAGACGTGAGAGGTCAATGTTTTGTTTGTGGAAAACCCGGGCACTATGCTAGAGTATCTAGGTACCGAAAGGACCCACATGAGAATGAGGTAAATGCTATAGAAAAGAAAGAAGAGATCCTAGCATGATTACCATGTTTATGTGCCTTGTTGGGAAAATTTTTATTTTGTAATAAAGCTTGTACTCTTGAAAGCTATCAATAAAATTAAAGTATTATTCTATGATAATTCTTTATTTTGCTATGAGACATTTGGGTGAGACATTAACAAAGTTTCAAAATGAACTTGTTAAAATAATAGGTAAGTGTGTAGACCTATTATTTCATAATGTGATTATTTGTTTGAGAAATTCTCACATTACACTTGTGTTCATATTTTATTTTGTGAAATATATAAAAGAAAGCAACCAAGTGAAAGATACTTTCAAATAAGTGTGCATTGCTTTAGCAAGTAAATGAATCAAGATAAACATTGAGGTTTTTTATCTTGATCTATTGAGTGTTTATCATGAAGCTTAAGGGCTCATGATGAACTTTGAGAATCATAGGTCTAGATTTATCTTGGAGGATAAATGACTTATTAGAAATGAAGAGATTTCTATTTTAAAATTATATTTTATTGTCACTATGTGAGAAATGTGGGGGTGATGCTCCAAAGTTAATCAATTTATTTTGTTGTTAATTAATTGATTAATTTGGTCATTCTATCAAATAGGTGATTTGGAATTCCACATTCTAAATCACATTGGCTATATATGTATAGAATGGATAAATCTAGACATGCTTGGTGTCTAAAGTTATTGTTTGTAATATTTTGATTCAAGAAGGAATCAATTTAAAACATAAAAGAGAATTTTAGAAACAAAGAGATTTCTAGAATTAATATTTAAATGTTTATCTTGGATATTAAACTATAAAATAGTGGGGGTGTTGACTATGGTCAAAATCACTATTTTAAAGGGGTAACTATTTTAATCAAACTATGGCTAGCAACAAAGTTTGAATAAAATAACAAGAGTGTCTAAGTATGCATACATGAGAAAAGAAATTATTCAAATGGAATCATTTCTACACCTCAAGGGATGAGACTTAGACTCCTTAAAGAGATTCACGGTTTATGGTAACCTATCTTAATACTAGTAACCAAACTAGTATTAGGTTCAATAGGCAATAACAAAGTCAATCAAGTGAATAGTAGTAGTACTCAAATTTTGTCCCATCTGAGATAAGAGTACTAGTGTGTTACCAAAATGAGGGTTAAAACCGAAAGGTTTTTTTAATAGAACTTAGTCTTGAAAAGACAAGTATTTTAGGGTAACAAAATACTGTAAGAGTTCTACCTATATAGACCTAGGGGTGGTGCCGCCCCTCATGAGAATTGGGAGTCATTCTCAAGAAAAGTCTATGAATGGAATGTGCACATGGCCATTAACGGTGCAAAAGCGAGACATTGAGGTCTCAAGCGAACACAACAAAGGTGTGTGCGTTATCACCGATTTGTTATCAAGGGATAGTGGTTCAATGTTTCGGCAACCAAAATTTCAACAAACTTTGTGATAATTACACTAAGGTAAAATTCAAGTCAAAAGACATTTTACTTTATGCACCAATGCAAAAGTTTCTATAGAGAGTGATTATTCAATCAAGTGGGGGAATATTATATTTTAATATAATGTTTGATTGATTAAATAAGTGTTACAAAAAGTGATTATTTAATCTAGTGGGGGAATGTTATATTATTTCATATAATATAATATTAGATTAAATCATGTGAGAAAATGTGATTTGTCACACCTTGTAACATATTATTGAGAGTCACAAAATTGGACACATGTGTGTGCCCAAATGTGGCATATTTTGGAGTTACAAAATCAATTACAAACTTGTAACTCCCAAATATTACCCAATAATGTGTATATTATATGTTACACATTTGAGATTGGATTTCACAAATTCATGATGATATATGACTGTTGGAGACATGTTTTTAACTCCCAATAGGTGTTTGGAGGTTACAAAATCATGTGGGAAAGGATTTTGGACGTTTTGGAAAAATCACATTTTTGGCTGAAAAAAGGTTGTGGCCGCGGCCACTGTCTTTCCCTGGCCGTGGCCTGGGAGACAGAGGCCAGTGGCCGTGACCACTGATGATTCTGGCCAGCGGCCAGTGAAGCTGACAACCTATTTGGTTTTTCAGTTTTTTCCAAATTGAACGGTTCTAACATCCCAAATAACTCCCAAATCTCCTTTTTAATTCCATAAAAATCCAATTAAACATTGGTAACAGCGATGGGGGTTGGTGAAATTTGAAATTCAAAAGGGTATCTCAAACTCTATAAATAGGAGCCTAATGCTCACTTGTAAGACACACCATTTTCCATCCACAAAGCACTTGGCTGGAAAATACACCTTGAGGCTTGATTATTCCATAAAGCATTTCCAAAAATCTGTGAGAGATCCCTTAGTGCTTAAGTTAGGGGGAAATAAGCTTTTGGACAAATGTTTTAAACCTTGTTCAAGTTGGTGATCCCCAACCCTCTTCACTTAGGTTGTGTAAGTGAGAGTTTACTATTGTCTTGTTCTTGCATTTTCTCTATTTCTTTTCTTCTTATTTTCATTTTCTATTTACTTGTAACTTTTGTTTAGAGTTGTAATCTTTTTTTCTTTTGTTTCAAACACCTTTCCTTTACTTGTAATCTTTTGTTTAGAGTTGTATCTTTCACCATTCTCTTCTTCTCTTTCTTCCTCTTCCTTTCTTTGTTTGTTTGTATTTTCAGTTATAGAGTTGTAACACTCCTTTTAATCAATCATTATTTATTTGTAATATATTGCATAGAGTTGTATTATCTTACCTTTTCCATTGAGGCAATCTATTTTTCTTAACATACACCATGATGAACCCTGATGTTCTCTCTCCAGAATATTGGAGGAAAGAAAAACAATTCTTCCATGCTGCAAATGGAAGCATCTTCTGTACAGAGCTCATTAGTAAACCAATTAAATTATAGTTCTTCCCAGGATGTTCTATCATTCATAGTGTAATTGGTTCAAAATTACTAGGGAAAGATCTAATTATTGGTTTTGATGTCTACACCAAGAAAAAGGGTTTACGAATCCTTCCTAGTGGCCTCGGCTACAAACAACATTTTGCTCCATGGGAATCCATACCAAACTACTTTCTCATGCCTCCTGATCCATTCTCTAAGGTCAGACAACGGCTCATAGAAAATTCATGTGCCGCAAGTCATGTTGAATTCCTCCAAAAATGTGAATGCCCTCTTTGGAAAAATCATCAGTTTACCATTTAAGCTCAATGAAGATGTTAACCCTACCAAGGCAAGCCACCTAGGCATGAACCCAGATCGTTAGAAAATGGCAACTGAGGAATGCAAAGAACTACAACAACAAGGATTAATCGAACCAACCACCTCTTCATGGGCGTGCCATGCTTTCTACGTCAATAAGAGATCAGAGCAGGCTCGGGTAAAACAAAGGCTGGTCATGAATTATAAGCCATTGAATGAATTTTTGGCAGATGATAAATTTCCTCTACCAAACAAGAATTCCCTATTTGTAAGATTGTCAAAGGCTCAAATATTTTCAAAATTAAATCTAAAAGCGGGATTTCGGCAGTTGGGTATCAAAGAGGAAGATAGGCCCAAAACGGCCTTCTGCATTCCAAATCACCATTATCAGTGAACTGTCATTCCCTTTGGTCTCAAATCAGCCCCATCACTGTTCCAAAAGGCCATGACTAAAATCTATGGCCCTATTCTAGATAAGGCCCTAATCTACATTGATGATATATTGCATTTCTCACAAGATGAACACGCCCATCACAATCTTCTAGCCCAGTTTATCTCTATCACAGAAGCCCATGGGGTCATGTTATCCGAAAAGAAGATGATCATTGGAAAAGCCTAAATTGACTTTCTGGGGATGAAGCTTATTAAATGTCAATACGAATCCCAACCGCACATAGCTCAAGAGGTGTTAAAGTTTCCCGAAAAGGACTTCACAAAGGTCCAAATTCAACAGTTCCTAGGAATTGTAAACTATTTACGGGATTTTGTCCCGTGACTTTCGGAAATGACAAGACCACTCAGTGACATGCTTAAAAATCAAACTCCATCATGGTCACAAGAGCAAACTGTAGCAGTCAAAAAACTAAAGGAGATAATGCAGACACTACCACCTTTGCAGATTCCTACTGATGGAAAAAGAATCTTGCAAATAGACGCTAGTGATCAGTATTAGGGAGTGATCCTACTTGAACAAGACAAGACAGGGAAAAGAAAAATATGTGGATACAAGAGTGGCCACTTCAAAGACTCTAAGCTCCATTATCATTCTACCCTTAAAGAATTATTGGCGATAAAGATGGGTATTACAAAATTTGAATTCCATCTGATAGGTCATCATTTTTTGGTAGAAACGGACTTTGTCGCGTCAAAATGAATGACTGGTCTAAAAAAGAGCAAAACGACAAATGCCCAGCTTTTGAGATTGGCAGTCTGGTTTGACAATTACTCTTTTGACATTAAACACATTCAAGGCAAAGACAATACTATGGCTAATTTCTTATCCAGATCACTCATGCTATAAATGTAGCCTTAGGATACTCACCAAGAACCATTCCCATTGTCGTCCAAAAATCATCACATACCATCCCGTTTATATTCTTGATGGCTTGTTCCTCTTCTGTCACACGCAACCAATCTTTTCCCCGGGATGAAAAAAATATCCTTTCGAAAACATCCAACAAATCAGCCAGGGAGAGCAACTCACAGAGCAATCATTCTTTAGAATTTTACGATTTCCAAACTTGGACCTTCTATACAAAATGACTTTGGAATCCATCCAAAGTATCCATTTGCCCAAATCCTACCTCTTCGAGATGCTATCTTCACACCAAAACCAGTAGCTCATCTTTTCTGGTATTTGGCCAGAGTTTTTACCAAAGCTATCGAGGTACAAACTATGGCCTTGCACACATCCATAAAATCATTCTTGGACCAAGAAAGGTTCAAACCAACTTACCAAGTCCAAATGGACATTCTGTCATGGTTCGCCCCATTGGGAAAATGGAAAAAGATCCTATCGGTTGAATGGAAAAATGTCCAAAATAGCAGGCCCACTTTTATCTACCCACTAGGCTCAAATGTAGCTAGCCTAATGAACTGTTATACTGTTCTCTTTCTTAGTCTTAATGACAAGCTTGATGAAGAACATAATATAGTTACCAATCCAACATTCGAAGTCTACAGGTCAAAAGAAGAGACATTATGTGGTCTTGGGGGCCAAGAATACATGGACATCCAAAAAAAGTTTGTTTGAGAAAAATCAGATTATACCTCCTGAATTATGGCCCAAGCCATAAGAAGATGTTCCTTGGGATACGTTCCCTTCCGACTATACTCACAAAATAACGAGGGCCCTTGAAGCCTTCCATATTTCAAAAAATGAAAAAATCAGGCCACCAAACTTGAAGAAACATTAGAGCAAAAATATTTGTCACTGTACAAATTGACCGACACTGACGGGGTAATTTTGCGAAAAAATAGTTACTTCGAAGATTCACAGGACCCATATGCTGACACTGTAGATATTCAAGACCCTTATCTCTTCCAGTACACAGGAAAAGAATGGAACATGGGGTATATAGACTACGACACTTGCCCTTCAGCTGGCAGTGATTAGGATGAAGAAGAACCGACAGGATGGAACCTACTTCATGAAGACCCAACATATGACTCTGACTATGAGGCCAGCCATGAGACAATCTTTAAATAAATATTGTGTCCTTTAGTCTTTGGTCAGGGAATCTTATCCCTTATCTTTATGTTTTACTTTATGCTTTTGTCATTTAGCCATTATGCTTTTGTCGAAGAATCTTATCCCTTATCTTTAGGTTTTACTTTATGCTTTTGTCGTTTAGCCATTATGCTTTTGTCGGGGAATCTTATCATTTATCCTATGCCAACCATGGTTGGTTTTGACTAGGGTGGGTTAAGTTTGTATAATTGAGTTTATGGCTATATAAGGCCATCATCTTTCTTTATGTAAGTCAGAGAATTATGAAGCAATAAAATATCAAAGTGTTTATTGTAAAAAATGTTCTTCTAAATCATTCCTTCAGAGATTTCTGAAGTAGAGATAGTATGCAATATGAATCATATCTGAAGGCAACTACTGTTATAAGTTTTTAGATTAACCTTCGAGTTAATTAATCTAGCAATCTATCATTTATGATCGTAAGTCACGTAATTTGGAGTGTGTAAGTCGTGCAAATCCGTGTAAGAAATTGTTGAGTTTATTAATTCGTTAGTTTTTCTAACTAACTTATAACAGGAACACCATAAGATACCCACTAGGTAACATTTATATGTAATGTACTATTTTTTGTACATTTCATTTATTAGTTTACACAATATTTGAATTTAAAATAATTAAATAAATTAGTTTTAAATTGGAGTAATGAGTGAAAAAAAGTTGATAATTAAACAAAAGTTAATAAAATCAACGATTAAATATTTAGCTGTGAGAATTGAGCATAATATATATATATATATATATATATATCTAAATAATTGCGCGAAGCGTGACCCTATTTACTTAGTATATATATATTTAAAAACAAACCCAGTAATATCCTAAAGAGATCTCCGGGCACTGTTCCTGAGTATATTCATGTTTAATAATGTCTAAGTACAATGTAAGCTTTTTTATTCTTAATTTATTTATAATATATGTTAACATTTTAGTATTAATTTTTTTTTTAATGCTTGAGTGTTAATATTATATTTTGTGTTATATAATTTAATTTTTTATAAATATATATAAAACAAATAATTATTCAAATCAATGTAATTATACACGAAATTATAATTTAAATAAAAAATGGTGTATAATTTAAAAATTTGTGTTGAATTAAATAATTAAATTACATTATATTTTAAATTAGAATGTATATCAATTTATATTATATTTATTAAAAAATTTATTAATGTTATTATTAAATTCACTCAAAAAATGTTATTATTAAATTAGACAACACTATATTTAGTGTTAGGAAATTCTTATAACTAGTTATGTGTTTTTCAAATCTATATAATATCAATTATAAAAATGTTTTAAAAAATGATTATTTATTTCATACTTGAATTGAGTTCACATTTTATCATGTGATCGATGTTCGATGAGATCACTGTGTTTTTAAATAATTATTTATACAACAAGAATTATAGGTGGATTAACTACCTCAAAAAAAAAAAAAGTAATAAACTAAAATATAAATTATATGGATATTAAAAGAAGTGTGGGTGTATGTGGCTCAAAATTCTTATGCGTTACTAATAAGAGTCCCTACTAATTAAGAAGACATAGTAATTCTTGGACTTATGTTCTCTCCTTTACATAATACATATAGCATTTGTGCAATCTTTGTTGTTTCTTCCGACATATATAACATGCTAAGCTTTTTTTTTTTTTTGGTTTTTATTTTGAGTTTATGGTGATTTTGGCCCTTGAAATTTGATGGTGGTATCTTTGTGCCTGTTAAGCAGAGAGGACCCTACTCGTTGGACCCTTATGTCTTCTATTTCTTTTTATAATTATTTTCAGTGTTTCCTTCCCTCTCCTCAATTAGTACATTTTTTTATGTTTCAAAGGATATCATTCCAATTAAATAATATGCTTTCTATTTCACATACATCCTTCAAACACAAATGGGTATCAATAAATTTATATAAATATATACACAAATAAGTACATCTAATAACAAAATTATTAGTTTAATAGGTTTTTTTTGGTTAATTTTAACGAAATATTATAAATATTTAATGGAATATAAGTTTAAAAGTTATTAAAAATAAATATTTATTAATTATATTATATAAATTCAAATATTATAAAATATCATTATTATAACAATATATAATATATAATCTTGATTTTTATTAAAAAAAATTATTATTTATATTTATAAAGAAAACTTACTTAATGTAACTTAACTAAATATATATTCATATTAAATAACAACAAACATTATAAATATATTATATATTGGTGTCGTGTGTGTATAAATAGTATGATTGTGTAACTACATAAGAAATTATAATAACATTTATTGTCTATAAAAAATAAACAAGATTCTTCTCTAATTATAAATGTGTGATTTGAATAATATCATGAATGTTTTATACATTAAATAATGCAGTTTATGATCTAAAATGTTATCATTTTTTTTTTGAAAAAAACCATAATAACAATGTTTACGTTTAATTTTTCTTTTAATATATTTATGTTATTCTTTTATATATATATATTTATATATAATAGGGTAAATAACATTTTGGCACATGTGTTGTGTAAAAGTTACTAAACCGACTTTCTATTTTATTAAATGACAATGTGGACCTTCTATTTTGCAAAATTGAACTAAATAATACATTAGACTCAATAATGGTCAAACAATTTTTTGATATGACTAAAATACACTCAGTTTTTATTAAATATTAAAATTTAAATTATATTAAATTAATTTTAATATTAAAAAATTTAGATTTAAAAAATCTAATGTTTAATTTAAAAACTAAAATTAAAATTGTTGACGTGGTTCTTCGCCAACAAGTAATTAAGAAAAGAAGAGAAAGGGATTAGTGCTTAGGTTGAACCGAAATAGATAAATGATCTTAGAAAATGAACTGGTAACTCAAAATGCGTTTTTTAAGTGGTTCAAAGGTTAAAATCCTTCTACTCCACTAGTCAGTATTATTGCCATATACTGGGTATTTGATTACAGGGTATTTCTTACAATATAGAATCCAACCCCTATTAACTCCCAAGGTCTCCATATTTATAGGAGAAGGCACCTGGGAGTTGGTAAGAAGGTCATCCCGTGACCTTCTTACCTATCATGTCAACTCTGTGACATTCATGATTAATTCCTAAACCTGACACATGAGTGTGGTCAAATCAATAGGTAAGGGGATAATGGGCCGCACGGCCCAAACCAGTCGTGGGTGTCTGAATACGCACGTTCCTGCTACGTGTCCGAGAAGTCAGGGATATATCAAACACGTGATGTCTGATATATGCACGTTTACCTTGCGTGGTTGACTTTATAAAAGGTCACAGCCTCCATCTCCAGCTCGTACCATGAGCTGGATGCTTACCTCGACCTGCGGCCCTCAGAGTCCAGACTCAGTCCTTGAGCAATCTTGGCGAACCCTTAGGTTACCTCGAGCTAAGGAGGTAGGTCTTTACGATGGCAGCTCCGGTCTTGGGGACGTCCACGTGGTAGTAATGATTAGGCCGTATCTTAGCTCGTTAATCAGCCCGTGGGAAAATCAGGGCGTACATCTGCCCCCTAAGCCTCTGCTCGTGGTACACGACGTCGTGTAGGGCCACAGTAGGGGCTTTTAGGCTTCCCCATGAACTCTTCATATTCCACATTTTACGCAGGCGCCGAATACATGGAACATCGTGGTTGGTGACGGTACGTCTTCCGAGAACCGCATTAAATGGCCTAGCCTATGTCCAGCCGTCGTTTCGTCTTTCGAGTGGAGGGCCTTGGATCCCACATCAGGGCAATCCAACGGCCCTCTTCACGTGACCCTTCACGCATATAAAAAGGGGTGGCCACCTTACGCACGGGCCACCCGTTCACTTGAAATTTTTCAGAAATTTTCCTCTTCTTCTCTCTTCATCTTCAAGAGAAAAAACCCTTTTCTTCCCGACCGCCATTCCTAACGTTCAAGAGATTCAGGCGCAAAGACTCCTTCGAAGCCTTGGAACCAACTGCTCCGACGAAGCCCCAACCGAGGCGATATCCTCATCCACTTCCCAGCCAAACACTCTGTAAGTCTCCTGACTGTGCATGTTTCGAAATTATTTTTTACTGTAGCTTAGGTAAATGTTTACTGTAGCCACATGCAAGGGTTTGCTAGGTTTTGTGGGAATGAAGGGTGAAAGCCTTTTAGGTTAGGGTATTGTTTGTAGTAGAAAACTATTTAGGAGCATGGTTTACAGGATGCATTTTCTGGGGAAAATTTTTGGGTAGAATTTTTGGGATATTAGTTCAAAATGTCCAGGATTTTGGGTGCAAAACCGGGTAGCTTAGGGGACACGCTTCACAGGCGGTTTTGTCTTTCTTGCCTATTGGAACTTTCCCTCCAAGGAAAAATTCTAACCTGACCCTCCTGACACACGAATTCCGAGTAATTGGGGATTTGTTGGGAGCACAGGCGCGTGTTCTTAGAACCGCGTGGTCTCACTCTCCACGAGCTGGGCTTACCTCAGCTCGTGTCAAGGAAACAGATTGTTCTCCATTTTTAAGTCGCCTTCTTCTAAAATTTCTTCTTTTTGTTCGCTAGGCGATCAGATGGGACCCAAGAAGAATGCTCCCAAGAAGCCTATAGGCAGCTCGTCCTCCCGTCAGGACAAAGGAAAGGAGGTGATGGCCGAATCCCCGATCCCCAACTTCGGGCCAGCGGTGGAACAGGAGCTCGAGGTGGCTCCTGACGCGTTCTTTGAGGCGGAGAGGATCGTCTCAAAGATTACCGACCAGACGAAGGTCAACAAAATATTCCTCTCCCACAACATCGGGCTGGGGAGAGCATCAGTGATTGCCCGACCTCCCGCAAAGGGCGAGCGGAGCTGCGCGCCGCTTGACGAGGCATTCGCGGCCTGGAGCGACGAGCATTTCAAGGCGGGGGCCTTCCTCCCGTTGGATCAGTATTTCGCTGACTTCCTTAATTACGTGAAGTTGGCCCCATTCCAGCTCCCCCCCAACTCTTATCGGCTGTTGGCGGGGTTAAGATATTTATTCTTGAAACAGGAGTGGGAGGTCCCCACTCCTGCGGATATTTTGTACTTTTTCTGCCTCAAGGCCAGCCCGGAGCAGCGGGGGCGAGGCGACGAGTTTTATTACTTAACCCGGTTCCCCAACACGACTGCAGTCATCCAGCTGCCCAGCCACCCCAACGACTTCAAAGATCAATTCTTTATGTCGACGGGGTTCCGAAACTGCGAGCTCCACTACTTTAATCGTCCTCGTAAGTGCTTTTCAACCTTAGCTCGTAAGTTAAGTACCATTGGGCTCCTCCTGTATCCCATTCTGACTTAGATTTATTCTGCAGCTATCTTCGCGAGGATAGAGAAATCTGTGACCCTCGGGGCCTAGTACGAGACACTGGCGGGCTTGCCCCCCAGTGAAAAGGATTACCACGTGCTCATGACAGACGAGACGATGGTGGCCTGCAAGCTGATCTTCCCAAATCAGACTCTGAACCTAAGGAGGCCACGGGCGCTTCCCCCAGCTCGCGACACCAGACCTGCCATCGTGGAGGAGGTCACGGGGGACGAAGATGAGGAGGACGAGGTTCCCCTCGTGAGGAACAGGAAGCGAGCGCTGGAGGTCGCCTAGAGAACGAACGAGGAGAGGATCCGGTCCGGAGTAGCCGCGGGTCCTTCTGGCCAAGGTAACCCTTACATGTTTAGGAATTTAGATAGGGCCATTGCCGACCCCCGGCTAGCTAGGTTCAATCCCAGACAGCTTGTCCAACGTCACCGAAGTGATCCGGACCTGGATACAACCCTGCTTCACTGTGTTGACCAGCTCGTGCTGGATTACCAAGATAGCCGACCTAGGGTTACCGTAGTAGTAGATAACACCCTAGCCTTTAGGTCAATCCTATTTGAGGAGTATGTGACCAATCTTCGGTCATGGCCATCACTCCGGAGGGGTGCCGTAGCTCCAGGACTTAGGCAATATGTAGAAGAATCTAGCCCGGAACCAGATTCGAATCCAGAACTTGCGCCAGCTCGGGAAATAATTGACCTAGATTCTCCCGCAGGAGCTCCGGGGCCGATGGTCGTAACCATAGGTTCTTCTTCTAGCTCGGGGGGTAGGATCCCTTTTAGTATATATATGTACTTGAATCTCTCTTTGCTTTTGTTTTTGAATGGCTATTAACTTGTGTACTAACCATATCTTTGCTTTGACAGAAGAGATGTCTCAGCCCGACGGGAGTCTGCGAGCTGCGTTCGTCGGGGGGAACCCCTCAGCCGGGGCCTCTGGGCCAAAAATGAAGAAGCTCCGGACATCGAAAAAAGCCGCCGAAACCCCAACTAAGTCTCCTGCAAAGGAGAAAGAGCAGCCCCCAACCGCCCAGGTCACGGGAACTGTTCCTCCTGCTGCAAGGGGAGCAACATGCCCCCACCCCCTCCGCGAGCTCCGGCCCTCGTCCGGGACGCAGGGGCGGAGCTCGGGGCTTCGGCGATTGTACCTTTCGAGGTGCGCATCCCAGTCAATCCCCAGGATCTGGAGAAGATTCCAGATGCCTTCCGGGGGACGGTGTATGAATCGGCGAACTACGCCGTCAGCCACATATACAAGTTCAGCGAGTAGGAGCTCAGGGCCATCAAAACCAGGAGCCCAGTGGGCGTGCTGGAGTCTTCGCTGGGCATGGCCCTAACGATAAGCTAACCTCAACCTTTTATGGTTTTTGATTATTACACCTTGCCCTGTTTTTTCTTTCTCCCTTCTTTTTTCCTAAGGCAATTGCCTCTCCGCTTTCGCAGAGCGCCGTTTCCCTTCATCAGAGCATAGCCAGGACCAAGGCTCAGCTCGAGGAAATGAGGAGCGAGCACCAGGCAGTTGTGGCCACCCACCAGACTTCCCTGCAGACGGCTAAGGATGCCTTGGCGGCCTCGCAGGCCGAGCTGGAAGAGACTCGCCCCAAGCTTCAAGAGCTCGAGACCGCCTTCGCCACTGTGTGGGCAGACCTAGATACCGTAAAGGCTGAGGCCAAGGCCGCCCTGGCGGCCGAGCAGGAAACTTCAGACGCCGCCATGGAAGACATGTTCTACCATTGCTGGGCCTATAACCACGATGCCGACTTCTCCTTCCTGGCAGCGGCCGTCTGGGAGCCCTTGCTGGAGAAGTTCAAAGCCCGCCTCGATAAAGAAGCGCCCTCCGAGGCAGGGGAAGGCTCCGGCGCAGCTGAGCAGGGCGAGACGGCAACCTCCAAGGGGCCAACTGGCGGAACTTAGGGCCTTCCTCTTTCGTGCCCTTTCCTTGGATATTTTTAAATTTTTCTGTGTAACTTTTGCATGAGGTACTTACACCTCGAGACAATTTAACTATCAATTTTATTTTTAATTGATTTACTGCCCTTTGCCTCTACGCATTTTAGTTACTATTTTGAAAAACTTAGTTCGCGTTAATCTTTATCAATATCTCGAGCTCTTTAGGAAGAACAACGATCAATAGATTTAAATTAACTTCTAAGTTTTATGACCTGGTTATATCCAGGAACTTAATTTGGAAACTTAGTTCGTGTCAATTTTTATCAATATCTCGAGCTCTTTAGGAAGAACAACGATCAATAGATTTAAATCAACTTCTAAGTTTTATGACCTGGTTATATCCAGGAACTTAATTTGAAAACTTAGTTTGTGTCAATTTTTATCAATATCTCGAGCTCTTTAGGAAGAACAACGATCAATAGATTTAAATCAACTTCTAAGTTTTATGACCTGGTTATATCCAGGAACTTAATTTGAAAACTTAGTTTGTGTCAATTTTTATCAATATCTCGAGCTCTTTAGGAAGAACAACGATCAATAGATTTAAATCAACTTCTAAGTTTTATGACCTGGTTAAATCCAGGATATGACTTAGTTCGCGTTGATCCTTATCAATATCTCGCGTTTTTTAAGAAAAACAACGATCAATCGATATGAATCAACTTCTAAGTCATTAAGGCAACCTGGTTATATCCAGGCACCATATGCCCCCCAAGTAACTGGGAAAGGGTCTTTCGTGGTTACTTTAGATTACACTTGAAAACAGGTACAAATATAAACAAAAAGTTGATTCTCATTGCTTAATACATAAAAAATGGCCTTTTAGGCCTTACAAGTGAATCATTGATAATATCTCTTCAAATGGATGGCGTTCCAGGTCCGTGGGACTGCCCCTCCATCAAGACGAGCTAACTTATAAGTTCCCTCCTTAATGACCTCGATGACTTGATATGGTCATTCCCAGTTCGGTCCCAAGACTCCATCTTTGGGGTCCTTACCGGCCAAGAAAACTCTCCTGAGGACCAGGTCGCCAACGTTAAAGGCGCGATTCTTGACTTTTGAGTTGAAATAGCGAGTGATCTTCTGCTGATAATGGGCGAGCTGGAGTTGCGAATCTTCTCGTCTTTCGTCAACCAAGTCAAGGGAAGCGTGAAGAAGCTCATGGTAGCGATCCTGGTCGTATGACTGGACCCTATGTGGAAGCACCTTAATCTCCACGAGGAGGACTGCCTCACTACCAAAGGTCAGGGAGAAAGGAGTATGACCCGTAGGAGTCCGATGCGAGGTCCGGTATGCCCATAGGACCTGGGGGAGCTGTTCTGGCCAGACCCCCTTCGCTTCATCTAGTCTCTTCTTGAGGCTAGCCTTGAGAGTCTTGTTGACAGCCTCGACCTGTCCGTTCGCCTGAGGATAGGCCACGGAGGAGAAACTTTTCACAATTCCGTACCTTTCACAAAATTCGGTGAACAGGTCGATGTCGAACTGAGTTCCATTGTCAGAAACGATCTTCTTGGGCAGCCCGAATCGGCAGATAATGCTCTTAACCACGAAGTCAAGGACTTTTTTGGAAGTTATTGTTGCCAGAGGTTCTGCTTCAACCCACTTCGTAAAGTAGTCGATGGCCACCACAGCGTAACGGACCCTGCCTTTTCCAGTAGGGAGGGCGCCAACCAAGTCGATCCCCCAAACTGCAAACGGCCATGGGGAAGAGATCATCTTTAGCTCGACTGGGGGAGCTCAGGCAACTGTGGCGAATCACTGGCATTTGTCGCACTTCTTCACGTATGAGATTGAGTCTTTGGACAGAGTTGGCCAGTAATAGCCTTGCCTCAGGACCTTTAAGGCCAAGCTTTGCCCCCCAGTGTGATCTCCGCAAAAACCCTCATGCACTTCCTGCAGGATGGTCTTTGCATCGTCTGGAAGAACACATCGCAGGAGAGGTAGGGAGTGCCCACGTCGGTATAACACCCCATCTACTACAGTGTACCTGGGAGCTTGATACAGAACTCCCTGCGCATCATTACGCCCTTCAGGTAGCTTTCCCTCGATGAGATACTCAAGGATGGGGGTCATCCAGGTCGCCCTGGCGTTGATCATCTCGACCTCTGCCCTGACTTCTTCTATACTTGGTTTCTCCAAGAATTCTACTGGCACTAACCCCAAGGTCTCCGTTTCCCCGGAGGTGGCGAGCTTGGCGAGAGCGTCCGCGTTGGCGTTCTGGTCCCGAGGTATCTGCTCGATCGAGCCTCGCCCGAATGCAGACAGCTCAACTTTTACCTTTGCTAGGTAGGCAGCCATCTTGGGTCCCCATGCTTGATATTCGCCCAGAACTTGGTTTGCCACGAGCTGGGAGTCACTGAAGCACTGGACGGAGCTCGCCTTCAGCTCCTGGGCTATCCTCAGCCCGGCCAGCAAAGCTCCGTACTCGACCTCGTTGTTGGAGGCCTTGAATCCGAACCTCAGCGCCGAGTGGAATCTATGTCCTTCAGGGGATATCAAAATGATTCCAGCTCCGGAGCTGTTCTCGTTGGATGAACCATCCACGAATATCATCCACGATGCTTGGGCCGAGGCGACCTGGGGCGAGTCTTCTGCAGGATCCTCCCAGAATCCTGTGCACTCGGCCACAAAATCGGCCAGGGCCTGACTCTTTATAGCAGTTCGCGAGGTGTACGGAATCTCAAACTGGCTGAGCTCGATTGCCCACTTTAACAAGCGTCCTGATGCTTCAGGTTTTTGCAAAACCTACCTTAAGGGTTGATTGGTCATGACGTGTATTGAGTGGGACTGGAAGTACGGCCTGAGCTTTCGCGAGGCCGTGATTAGGCAGAACGCCAATTTCTCCATCAACGGGTATCGGGATTCAGTTCCGAGAAGTCTCTTGCTGATGTAGTAGACTGGCTTCTGAATCCGGTCTTCTTCCCGGACCAATACGGCACTGGCTGCATCCTCTGTGATAGCCAGGTAGAGAAAAAGAGGTTCTCCTGCTTTTGGTTTGGACAGTACGGGTGGCTCGGCCAGATGTGCCTTCAGGTCGAGGAAAGCGCTTTCGCACTCTTCTGTCCACTCGAACTTCTTATTTCCTCGGAGCAGGTTGTAGAACGGCAAACACTTATCGGTGGACTTGGAAATAAACCGATTGAGGGCTGCCACTCTTCCTGTCAAGCCTTGGACATCTTTGCGCGACCTGGGTGAGGGAAGCTCGAGCAGTGACCTGATCTTGTCGGGGTTTGCCTCGATTCCTCGGGTATTGACGATGAAACCCAAGAATTTTCCCGATGCGACTCCAAAAGTGCACTTCTGTGGATTTAGCCTCATGCCATACTCCCGTAGTATATTGAAGCATTCATCCAGGTCAGAAACATGGTTATCGACAATCTTTGACTTGACATCGACGTACACTTCCATGCTTTTTCCGATCTGGTCTGCGAACATTCTATTCACCAACCTTTGATACGTAGCTCCGGCGTTCTTCAACCCGAACAGCATGACCTTATAACAATAAACGTTAGTCGACGTCATGAAGCTGGTGTGCTCCTGGTCCGCCGGATTCATGGCGATCTGATTGTAGCCTGAGTACGCGTCCATAAAGGACATGAGCTCGTGCCCCGCCGTGGCATCCACCAACTGGTCAATCCTTGGCAATGGAAAACAATCCTTGGGGCATGCTTTATTCAGGTCGGAGAAGTCGATGCAGGTCCGCCATTTCCCGTTAGGTTTTGGGACCAGGACGGGGTTGGCGACCCAAACCGGAAACTGGGCTTCACGGATAAAGCCGCATTTCTTGAGCCGGGCTACTTCCTCCTCTAAGGCCTCAGCCTGGGTTGTTCCTAGGCGTCTCTGCTTCTGGGACTTTGCAGGAACGCTTTTATCCAGATGAAGTGTGTGCATGATGACATTCGGGCTGATTCCCACCATGTCCTCGTGTGACCACGCAAACACATCCAGATTATCTCACAGAGACTTAGTCAGCTCCGCTTTCCTCTCGCTGCAGAGGTTTTTTCCGAGCTTGACCATCCGTGATGGGTTCTGTGGATCAATGTTTACTTCCTCGAGCTCCTCAATAGCCTGGACCTCGGATCTGTCCTCGCCTATTCGGGGGTCCATATCCTCACTCAAGACGATATTTTCGCCTTCGGCGCTTTGAGGTTTTTCAATCTCTGGACCAACCAAGGGGTCCCGAGATTCCTCTTCACCACTTTGGATGGCCATTGCCAGCTGCCCGGGTTTCGATTTTCCCTTCATGGAAATGCTGTAGCATTACCTGGCAGCGAGCTGATCGCCACGGACAGTGCATATTCTCGTGGAAGTAGGGAGTTTCATCGCGAGGTGGCGGATGGAAGTGACGGCCTCAAATGCTATGAGCGTGGGTCGTCCCAAAATTGCGTTGTACGCAGAGGAGCAGTTGATGACCACGAACTCGAGGAGTTTGGAGACTGTCCGAGATCCTTCCCCCAGGGTGATCACCAGTTCGATAGTCCCTATAGCCGCTGATCCTTCTCCCGAAAAACCATACAGCATCATGGAGGTCGCCTTCAGCTCGGCGAGAGTCAAACCCATCTTCTCTAATGTGGACCGGAATAGGAGGTTCACCGAGCTCCCATTGTCGATCAGCACCCTCCTAACCCTCCGATTAGCAAGTTGAACTGCTACGACCAGAGGGTCATTGTGCGGGAACTGGACATGGCCCGCATCATCTTCTGTAAAAATGATTGGTTGTTTCTCCAATCGCTGTTGCTTTGGCAGGCGCTGCTCCGGGACGAACTCTACCCCATTGTGCGCCTTAAGTTCGTTTACGTACCTCTTATGGGCACCCCTGCTCGTGCCAGCCATATGCGGACCCCCAGAGATGGTGGATATCTCCCCTCCTATTACGGGAGGAGGGACGTCCTGATCTACCCGAGACCCGGGCTGACTAGCCGGGACTTCTGTAGCAGGTCGACTTGTTGGGACCCTATTCTGCGCGTACTGAGCCAAGGGGCCGGCTTGGATGAGAGTCTTGATCTCATCTTTTAAATGCCTACAATCGTCGGTGTTGTGGCCACCATCGTTGTGAAAGCGACAAAACTTGGAGGTGTCTCTCTTCCCCTTTTGGTGCTTCAATGGCTCTGGCCTCTTCCAGGGGAGGCGAGTAGAGTTAGCTAGGAAGATATTCTCCCTAGACTGGGTGAGCTCTGTATAAGTCGCGTAGATGGGCTTGAACTTGTCTACGGACTTATTCTTCTTTTGGCCATGCTGGCTGCCTTCACCATTTCCCTTTCTTTTGCCTCCACCGAGCTGGTTGTTCTGTGCGACATTTTGGGTCGCTGCCACGACCTCAGTCCCCACTCCAGCGGGCTGAGCAGGGACCTAGCTGGTTGCTGCAGCTTCGGCTTCGGCTTCCTCCAAGTTGATCCATTCCTGGGCCCTGTTGAGGAATTCGTTAACCGAGCTGACTCCCTTTCTTTGTATATCTTTCCAGAGTTCCCCTCCGATGAGGATTCCAGTTCTCATGGCCATGAGCTTGGAGCTATCATCCGTGTCTCTGGCCCGAGCAACGACGTTCGCAAATCTGCTCAGGTAGGCCTTCAGAGTTTCGCCGGGCTGCTGCCTCACGTTAGCCAGAGAGTCGGCCTGAACGCGGGCAGCCTGGGAGGCTCGGAATGCCCTCTTGAAATCAGCCGAGAAAGTTTTCCAGGAGCTGATTGACTGTCTTTTGCCTTGCTTGAACCACTACCTGGCCGGTCCAGTCAGTGTGGAAGGGAATATAAAACATCTCAGCTCGGGGCCAATGTTGTGGGCCATCATCAGGGTGTTGAACATCCCCAGATGATCCGACAGATCTCCGTCTCCATTAAACTTAGACAGGTGCGGCATACGGAAACCAGGTGGGTAAGCCGTTGCTGCTATACTGGGGGCGAAGAGCTCCATCTCGTCCCCTGAATCATATTCATCTTTTTCTTTTTATGACAGGAGCTTCCTCATCAGCTCCTCCATCTGGGCCAGACGCTCGAGGGTTTGGTCCTGATGTCCTTGGTTATTCCGGGGCTGTTCAACAGCTCCGGATCCATTGTACATATTTGGTAGGTTATTGCCCCTCCTATCTTGAGATAGGTTATTTGGGGCATTCTCGCCGTTACGTACTTCGGACAAGGCTCCCCCTGAGCGAGCATGGTTGTCTCCTCCTACTGGCTCCCCTCTATGAGAGTTAAGGCGATCTCGCAGGTCGCCCCCCCGGGTGGCTTGTGGACTTTGTGCTGAGCTTAAACGCTGATGCAGGTCTTCGCCAGAGAGGTCGCTCCGGCGACTGCCAGTCCAGTAGCTCCTGTTAGAGAGACTTGGAGTCCGCCTTTGGTGGTGAGGATCTGGGCTTTCCCTCGGCGCCCTGTTATGTCGGGGAGGTCCGGCTGATGGCGGGTCTCTCCTGCTACTTCCATAGGCTGGAATATCTCGGACGGGCCGAGGAGGAGATGGATATCTGATCGGAGATGGAGGATGCCTGACCGGAGAGGCGATCCTGGTTCCGTCAGGACGGATGAGGTTAGGTGGGGGCCTCTCGGCCCTGCCAACCTGCGGGTCCCGCGCCTGGCGATCTGGACGAGGCGCAGGACGGCTGTTGGGGACAGGCTGACGCTGCGAGCCCTCCCCGGACCTCCTTCTGGAATTTCCTCGAGCTGCCCTGGGCACGCTCGAGGCTGGTTGGGAGCTAGGAGTCGAAGTTCTGACCGAACGGCTGTACTGCTGTTGTTCGGCTCTAGGCATTTCTCCGAAGTTTGCTTCTCGACGGTGCGACGAGGGAGTGGAGTTGGCTGTCGGAAGTTTGTCCGAGCGGCTATGCCTGGATCGATTACCCCGGCGAGACTTAGGAGCATCGCCTTGCCTCTCTCCGACGTTGGCGTCGGTTATGAGAGGGGGTAGTCGGGCCAGCACATCATTGATCTGCTGATTAGCTATTGCAAGCTGGCTCCTCAGCTGAGCATTCTCCATCTCCACCGCAGTGTAATAACATAGGTTCGGATTAGGTGGCCGGGGCGCCGAACTTCCAGTGTCGTCTTGGCCCGCCGGCTGCTTGCCGGGCCGCTGTTGGACTTCAGGAATTTGTTCACCAGGGATGGCAGTATGATGAGCCTCCTGCCCATCATGCTGTTCCGTCTCGTTACCGTGCCTGGATCGAGTAGTCACCATAGTTGGATGTTTGCGACAGCACTAATCGAACTTGCTCTCAATGAAAGCACTATACTGTTGACGCGGTTCTTCACCAATAGGTAATTAAGAAAAGAAGAGAAAGTGATTAGTGCTTAGGTCGAACCGAAATAGATAAATGATCTTAAAAAATGAATTGGTGACTCAAAATGCGTTTTTTAAGTGGTTCAAAAGTCAAAATCCTTCTACTCCACCGGTCAGTATTATTGCCATATACTGGGTATTTGATTACAGGGTATTTCTTACAATATAGAATCCAACCCCTATTAACTCCCAAGGTCTCCATATTTATAGGAGAAGACACCTGGGAGTTGGTAGGAAGGTCATCCCGTGACCTTCTTACCTATCATGTCAACTCTGTGACATTCATGATTAATTCATAAACCTGACACATGAGTGTGGTCAAATCAATAGGTAAGGGGATAATGGGTCGCACGGCCCAAACCAGTCGTGGGTGTCTGAATACGCACTTTCCTGCTGCGTGTCCGAGAAGTCAGGGATATATCAAACACGTGATGTCTGATATATGCACGTTTACCTTGCGTGGTTGACTTTATAAAAGGTCACAGCCTCCATCTCCAGCTCGTACCACGAGCTGGATGCTTACCTTAACCTGCGGCCCTCAGAGTCCAGACTTAGTCCTTGAGCAATCTTGGCGAACACTTAGGTTACCTCGAGCTAAGGAGGTAGGACCTTACGATGGCAGCTCCGGTCTTGGGGACGTCCACGTGGTAGTCATGATTAGGCCGTACCCGTATCTCAGCTCATTAATCAACCCGTGTGAAAATCAGGGCGTATAAAAATAAAAACATAATTATGATTGTGTTCGGTAAAATTTTTGTTTTTAAATTTTTTAAACACAAAAATAAAAATATTATATTTTTATTTTTGTTTCTTTATTTTTTAAAAATAAAAATATATTTGGTAACTATTTTTGTATTTTTGTTTTTAAAAACAAAAAAAAATAATAAATATATTTGATAACTTTTATTTTTATATTTTGTTTAACAATACAAAATGAAATATTGATTTAAAAAAAAAACGAAAAATTTGAAAACGGTTTATAAAAATTTTAAAAGTGAAAAAAATTCTATTTTTAAAATTTAATAAATTTTAATTAAAAATTTTAAAAATAATAAATAAAAATAAAGTTTACAAATACAATTTTATATTTAATTATCAAATTTTTAATTAATTAAATAAAAAACTATTTTTTTTAAAGGTTCCGAGCAACACCTATATTTTTAATCTAATAGTAAAATTAATTACACTTAAAATCTTAAACAAAACTTAATCAAAACTAAATTGAATAACTCAAACCCGGATTAAACAAAAACCCTAATGTTCAACACCTAAAACCCAGATTCATCTTAAAATTATTATCTCAAATATGGATTCCTGAATTCATCTAAAACCCAGATTCAAAGAAACAAAACTTGATCATCACCAAATTAATATCTCATCTCAAATCTGAATAACCAAACCCAAAATCAATGTTCAACATCTCATCTCATCCCATATTTCTTCCACCTAACAAACCCAGGTTTCTCCCAAAATCAATTCAAAGCAAAGAAAAAAATCCAAGACAGACCCATCTATTCCCTTAACTTCTCTTCTTCTTCTTCATCGGTTCCTCCTATTTCTCTTTTTATTATTCTTCTTATTGCATTGCAGTCAGACCAAGATAGACCCAGACCTTGGTTCCTTCGTTCGCCGACCTCGCATCCGCCGTTCGCCAACCCCGCGATGATATAGCCTCGTCATTCTTCCCAGATCCAACTTCGTCGTTAACCGACCTCCCCAAATCTAAGCATCGCGATATCACGGACCTCCCCAAATCTAAGCATAGCCATACCGTGACCATGCCTGATCGCCTCTACTTTCCCATTGACTGAGATCGAGATCTGCCATGGAGCTTGTTGTAATATTGATGATGCAAGAAGAAGAAGAAGAAGAAGAAGAAGAAAAGGTAGACAGGAAAGAAAAGTAGAAAAAGAAAATTGATTTTCATTTTAGGTTTAAGTTTAATTTATATTTAGAATTAAAAATAGTAAATACATTAAATAATTAAAATTAACATCTGAGGTTATTTTAATAATATTAAAAAAAAAAGTTTGATCAAAATTAGAATTAGAGTATTATGTTATTTTATTTTGCAAAATACAAGTCTAAATCTCTCTCATTTGTATTTTTCAGTGGTTAATGAAGATCATTTTTCTTCTTTTTTAAAAAAAAAAATTAATATGACAATACTTAACCAATATATTTAATAAATTTTTTAAATAAAATTAAATAAATATAGTTTATATATATATCGTATCAATTCATTCATGGATGAAAAAAAAAAAAAAAAAGAGAAAGAGGTTTACATCGTCCTGCTTTTCTTCAAACATAATATTAAAGAAAAATATACATAAATCTAATTAGAATGTACAAACTACACATTTTTATTTAGAAAATTTATAACGAAAGTAATCAAGTTGTGCTAAGTAGTTAAATTTATTTTTCTCTGCAAAAGTACCTTTCACAAGTCATTTGGTGTGATTATTGATACCTAGCCATTAAGTGAAAACGCATCTAATCCAAGTACATTCATGTCAGCATTTTATTGTTGCAAATCATTCAAATTTGATTCATTATTTAAAACTTTAATTTAAACCTCATACAAATAAATATGTCACAATACAATTATATAATTAAAATATATTATTATAAATGAGTTTTTATTTTATAAATATACTTTTTTTTAATTTCTTTTACGGTTCTTCTTTTATTAAAAAATACTACTTTAAATTTTCAAAAATAAAACTTTTAAAGTTTTTTAATGTAATTTTTTAGTAAAATTAAGTGTATTATATAAATTTCCCTGTTATAATATCTTTTTAACTTTGAAAATGTTTATACTATTTATAAATTTAACTTAGATTTTTTTTTTTTTTGAAAAAACTTAAAACATATGGAAATGGGGAAGATAAAGAAGAGAGAGGGTTTGAAGAATATGAAATAATTCTAACCCCAAATTAGAATTAGGTTTTGAATAAATTATAATATTAATTATTGTTTATTATTTTAATTGTAGGTATGTATTTAATTGAAATTAAATGTTTTACTTTTTATTTTTGATTAATTAATAGTTATTTTAATTATTCTTTTATTCTTTATAATAATTTTTTAAAGATATTTTAAATTTTAAGAATTTGACAAATTAACTAGTGACATGCAAAGCTACATCATCACTTAGTGAATACTAACAATCATATTGATGGAAGGTACTTTGGTAAATAAAAAATAAAAATTTTGGGTACTTTAGTATAATTTTGTGCACAATTTAGATATTTTATAACAAATATCATTTATTGTGACAATATTAAGGGTTACTTGCAAGTAGGGTTGGGCATTAATGTTATTGGGTCGACCAAACTGGCTAACCCAACCCGAAAAATGGGCCGAAGAGGCCAAATTTGAGCAGCTCGAATTTGATTGGCCCATTTTAACCACAACCCGCACTTGAATGGACCGGTCACAGCCCAGACAAATCCCAACCCATTTTACCCAACCTGGCCCAATCGACCCTAATGCTATATTAAAAAAAAATACATATATAATATATTTTTAAATTTTAACATTACTAATAAGTGATAATAATATATTTCTAAATTCTCACCTAACCTAAATCTAAATGCGTGCCGCTGCCTAGTGCCTGCCTCTCTCTACTATCTTATCTTTCTTCATCTTTGACCTTGCACTCTTGGGTCTTGACCAGGTGGCGAAGCTCCATCAGTCTCGCCTCCAGTCGAGTCTCAGCTCCAAGCAAAGCTCCACGCGATCTCTACTGGACAACTCCAAGCGAAGCTCGACGAAGTCTTTGCTCCAGGCGGTCGACCGAGGGTGGAGGCAGTCGACGGAGGTAGGTTCTCTCTTTTTATTTTATTCATATAATATATACATATAGATATAAATCAAGTATATTGTATATGTATTACGTTTACATTTTTGGCTGGTACTATTTGGTAAGTAAAGATTCTTGTTTGTTTGTATTTTGTAAGATTTATATTTATTTATTTTCATTTTAGCTGTATTCAGGTCGGTCGAATAGCACATAGGTCGGCAGGTGGTATTGTTACTACTTTGCTTACTGTCATTATATATATATATATATATATGCATACGCATATTACCGGTTGCGTGTCATTTATATGTATAGTTTTATATTATTGGTATTTGCTAATTTATCCTATGTTTTTTACAGGCAATTTGGCACTGTCAAATAAAAGAGAGAAATATTGCTTGCTTAATTTGTTTGTTAAAATAAATTAGTGCTGAGATAATTAAATATTTTGTGCATATTTGGCGTATCATGAACATATTAGTTTAAAGGGATTCATGAATGATTCAAACAAAGGAATATTTGGATGCTATACAAAAATATGAGTTTCTTGAAGAAGGTAAATAAAATGACTTGTTAATCTTGTTCTTTCTTTAATGATTTTTATTTTCAATAAGTTGTGTAAATTTAGTTTTTGAATTGTAGACAATAAACTTAAGGAGAATGCAACAACAAAAGAGAACATCAAGACACCCATTGCCATTGTTGATTGATGGATTCGAGCTTTTTATTTTGTTTAAATTTCAATTAACTATCTAGTTGCAATAATGGATGGGTGCAATAATTTTAAGACTTGTGTTTGGAATTTGGATAACTAATAAGACATGATTTTTTTCATTTCAGGTTTTAGTTTGATATCTCATTATTGATTTTGATAAACTTGATAGATTTTTTAAATGGGTTATTGTAACGACCCGGATTTTCAAGACTCGATAATGCGGAAATATAAATGTTTTCATTTAACAAAATGTCTCAAAAACCCATAGAAAAAAAAACTTTTTAAAAAGTCGTATGACCATACTTAACATTTAGTTACAAACATGTTTTACAAAGATTAGAGTGAGCCTAGTTTAGGAAAATTACACAACATTTCCAAAAATAAAAAGGCTTCCCAAAAGGTCGGTCCACATGTACATTTGCAAGGAAGACTCCAGTGCTCACTGCTCTGCCTTGCCCTTGTTCTTACCTACAACATGAAACAACTAGGTAAGCGAAAACGCTTAGTAAGATCAACTTTCAAACAAAGCATGTAGAGAATTAGGGTTCCGGACCCATCCGGACCCTACACAATCAATTTCAAGAACGCTAAAGCGTCCTGGCAAACTTATGGTCATGCCTGATAACCAAGGATAAATTAATTCATATCTAGATAAAAATCCTGCACTCAGAAAATCCCAGACACAAGCAGATATATTATATCGCAACTAATTCTTATCAACAAATATATCCCTGCACTCAGAAAAATCCCAGAGCAAGCAGATATATTATATCACAACTATATCTTATCAACAAATATATCCCTGCACTCAGAAAATCCCAGAGCAAGCAGATATATTATATCACAACATAATTCGAGACCAACGCTCGACAATTTCCAACAATTCATGCGTAACGCGCCCTCCAACATAATTGCTAATCTGTAAAAGAGAACTGAGTCCCCACACTAAGATCTAGCCAATAAATATTCTCATCAAGGGTAACTATCGTGTTACCTAGGGCATCGCTACATATTCAAGAGTGTAATCCAATTTACACGATTTTACGGAGACTTCTATGTTAATCAGTGGTGCTGGTGAGCAGCTGCCCCTAGGGTGTTCAACCTTACTCTATCTTGGCAACCCCTAGTATCTCTAGACACTCTCACGGAATGGCCAATATTCACGGCTGCTATCCGGGAATAAGTTATCAGAGCACTTGCTCGGATTCTAACCGTCCAATGATTAAGTAAGCATGAGGGCCCCTAGGTCCCATTTATCTTGGCGCCCCTAGGTTTAACCAGCTTATCCTCATCTCATGGCCACTCGTCGCGGTAATGAACCGGATATAAATAAAATCAAGCAGTGTGACAGGGATCAACCGTCTAGGATATGACGGACTTCTACCGTTCATATTTTCTAAATCAGCACTCACTAGACTAACGTCTCTAAGAAACTTTCTATGACAGCCTATATATATGCATGTATCCCTATATTAACATACAAGACAATAATCATTTCATGTTGCAGCCATACAATATAAGTTGACTTACTTGGAGTCCTTAGCGCTCAGCAAGTTTTCACCCTCCAACGTTCAGTCCAGTTACGCTTAGCCAATACTGTAGTTATCCATACAGTATACTCGGATTAATTATGGCACTCATAATTCATTATTATTATTTTGGGCAGTTTGGTCATTTTAATAAAAGTCATTTGTAAGGATTTACAATCCTTATTTGGTTTTAAACCTATTAAGGAAAGTTATACAAAATATTCGAGACTAAACCCTAAGTCTCGGGGAGACCTATCCTAAGGTCTCGATACCTAGGCTCGGGTATCACAATGGTATTTCCCCACAACCCGCTAAAAATCTTATTATTTCAAGGTATCGCTATTAACCCGCACTTTCGACTAGTCGGTTAAAATATGTAAGATTTTAGTCGGTATTATATCCAGAAAATACAAATAAATTCCTCAATTATTTTTAAAGAAAATAAACTCTTTAAATTTTCCTTTTATTTTTCTTAAGGTTTTAATATCTAAAAACCGTTTTAAGAAAATTGCCTAATTTGTCTTAATTAGGAAAACCGTTAAAAATTTCTCATCTTGACTAATTAATTTTCCAAAAGCAATTAATCAATTTTACTTACTAGAAAAATAATTCATTTAATTATTTTCTCAAAATATAGGGTTTTAAACCCTCTTTTAATTTATTAACTATTAATAAATTAAATCTCTTATTTTTAAAAAGAATAAAAACTCCTTAATAAAAATAATTCATTTAAACTCAATGGGGTAATTTTAGTGAAAATATAATTTCAAGACTTACCATTTTATATCTTGAAATAAACAAATTTTTACTTTTCACCTTATGTTCCAAAATCTCATTTTTACACTAAGTGTGAAAAACATATTTTTCACATTTTTAACTACATACTTCGTTAGTTCATAACTTGAAATTTACTTACCCAATTGTTACCAAAATTTCCCAATTCCATTTTTGTTATGCCATTTAGGTCTTTGTAAATTCTTAGGTCAAAATGAGCATTTTTGATTGGTGAAATCATTTTCCAACAATGAGGTAAAAATGACCTTATTTTCAAGTCCTTATTTTTTCCAAACTTTGACAGTTAATAACTTTCAAACCGTTCAATATTTTCTTACCAAATTTTACAGTGGAATAATAGGTTATGCCAGTAATATGTCCACAAAATTTTAGAAAAACTGGGTTCATTTTCCCTAAACAGTGGCTGTCCAAACTTGGTTCCGAAAATAAGAATACGAAAAAACAGTTTTTTACCTAATCTTTGAAATAGCATAACTTACTCATTTCTAAACATTTTTTAGTGTTTCAAAAGCTCAATTTTATGTACTCAATCTCAAAAACATCACAGTACAATTTAATTTTACAAAAACAATATACAGTGGCTGCTTGACCCCTTGGAAGTCACAGCTCAAAACATGTTTTGTTTTAGGGTATCCTACAAAACCCTTGGGGGTTTTGGTTCCCATTTTAAAAAATCAATACGCATGCATCATAAAAATTATTAAACAACTACCATAACCTTATTACATCACCAACAAGAAACTTTAAGCATTAGATATACAAAATAATGCTTAAAACTAAAAACCCTACAACAAAATCATCAAAAGTAAACTTTTTACCTCTTTGGTGTTCTTGCTTAAGGTTTGGACCTTCCTATTAGCTTTGGCTCCTCCAAAACCTTTCAAAAAAACCCTAACCAACTTCCCCCAACAACATAGTTAATTATCTATTTGAAACTCTAAGCTTAAAACTTTACAAAAGCCTAGATTAGTGAAGGTTTACCTTAGGGAAAATACTTCCTAGACCAAGACTTAGCCTCCAAGTTTTCCTTGGTGTTCTTGGGCTTGAAAAATGGAGAGAAAAATGGAGAGAACACTTTGAGAGGTCTTCAAAAAAGATGATAGTGAATGAGAGATGGAGAGTGATCGGTTCTTAGTGTGGGAATTGCTCACAATACTCTTCAAAATATCACAAGGTACTTGAGTGCTTTTCTACCCACTTGCCCACTTGACCTCTTAATTAAATGGCATTTAAATTTTATAAAATTTGGGTTCACACCACTCTAAAACACCACATGGCCGGCCACCCTTTGCCATATATGATCATTTAATTTTTTTTTTTTTAATAAAAGTTAATAAAGGTTTCATAAGAAGAAAAGTCCAAATTGGCTTTTGACACCTTTTTCACTCTTATTAAGTTCTAATCACCAAACTTAACATTAATTAATTAAATTAAATGTCTCTCACATTTAATTTAATTTAATTAATCACATAATAAAATTTAACCTAAGGTCCATTCATGGAATAAAATTCCCCATTTCGGTAAAATTAGGCATTTAACACAAAATGCCTTAAAATTTCCATTTTCTTTTAGGTTTATTATTTTTGACCAAACTTTAACTTTTATGAATGTATTTTATGCCCAAAATATAATTGCCATGATTTTTCATTTTATTTTTCGAGATTTTTACCCGATCAGGGTTTTTGTGTCGGTCCAGGACCGAAAGTCTTATCTTGACTTTTAAAATCACAAAATTCATATTTTGGCTAGCAATAACTCATGGAATACTTACAAACAAAATATAATATTATTTAAAATAATATTCTTAACCCGGGGGAAAAATCCCGACCCGAGTCGTTTAAAGGTACCCGAAAATGCAGGACGTTACAGTTATAACCCAACCCAACCCTTAATGTAATTAGTAGGGTTGGGTTACATATTAAAACTATTTTAAATGGGTTAGAATTTTCTAGGCCGATGTAATTGCGTTGGCTCATTCAAACAGCCTCAACCCGGCCAACCCAACCCATGCCCAGCCCTACTTGCAACCAAAACTCTAATTGATTCCTTTTTTTTGCACAGTCTTTTTGCACAATATATATTAATTTTGACCATGAAACACAAATGGATTTTTTAGGGCAGAAGTACTAGATGGAAAAATCCAAAATTAGTTATATATCACTACCTATAAAAAATTTCCTCAACCTTGTTTCTCCTCCGATATTAAAGTTTCTCCATTTGATTTGTAGCCAATTTAGGGTGAGATCTACCTATGCATAAAATCCAATGTATATATTATGGTCAGAAACTAATATGATTTTTAAAACTCAGTACCCAAATGTTTGGGTCAAAATCTTCCACCAAATCTTTTTCGTATTTTGTTAGATCATGAATCCACCATACTATTATGTTTTGGTGTAGTTCAGATGGTAAAAACACATTTTGTTGGCTAAACCAACAACATGAATATGTTCTTAATTGAATTGAGTAGACAGAACAAAGGGATTACCTGCAGAAGATCCTCAGATGCTTATGCCAGCACAATGCTCTCATTCTCAATTCTCAATCTTCACAAACTTTAATCCATCTAAAGTCTCAGCTCCCCAAAATAAGTCCCTCTTATTCTATTTATAAAAAAATGACAAAGAATAGGGTTATGAAATCTTATCAGGATTGGTCCACGTGTCCAGCTTCATTAACCTCCTTCCAACATTTCATCTCTTTCAAATTGTGAGCTCCCAGTCTCACCAATTTTTTTCGCTCAACTAAAGCTCTAGGCTATTCTCTTAGTTCATCTGCTTTGAGCACAAGAACCATCATCCTGTTCGTTCTTTTTGAGGTCATAGTTCATCAATCTATTCAATTATTTTGAGCTCAGAGCTTATGAATATGCTCAATCATTCTAAGTTCAGAGCTCATCAATCTATTCAGTCATATTGAGATCAGAGCTCATCAATCTGTTCAATAATTTTGAGCTCAGAGTTCATCAATCTATTTAGTCATTTTGAGTTGAAAGCTCATCAATCTATCCAATCATTTGAGCTCAGAGCTCAGCCACCACATTTTTAATTCTCTGATGAAATATTTCTTCAAAATGAACATTTTCCATTATTAATTCTTTGCCACGTCACTTTAGGGAAATTACCCCCATATAATTGCCCCTCGCCTTTTTCCATTTACTAATGAACAAAGGCGATTCTCGACTCAAATTATTTGCTTTGCTCATAAATTCTACCTCAATCTTCACACGTGCTCGGTTCTCTGCCAAGTGTCACGGGCTGGCTATTTGGGATCTCCAAGTAGACAGAACGTGCGACACTTGCAGTCACTCCAAGCTAGCAAGTCATCCTACAACTCATACCTGCGTACAAACAAACTCATTGGTGCCACCACTACAAGAAAAAATAGTATTCATAACACTTAAAAACTGCTAACCGGAAGTATTGATAACGCTTCTGAAAACGCTAACATAGCCCCTGTTATTAAAAGTCCTGTGTTTTCTATAACAGTATTTGAATGTTATATTCGATGTTATCTTAAACTATTCAATAACATTTTTAGTTGCTATAATATTCAAATAATACCATTTAATTAGAGTATTGAGTTATAAATTTGACGTTTAATCTTAAACTTTTTGCATAACACTTTTCAAGTGTTACATTTGATATTATTTTGATAGCATTTTTAATTAGTTATATTATATAATTCATAACAATTTGTTACACTTATAATATGTTTCTAAATCATAACATATTAAAAATCTAGTAATAAAATTTTGTTACTTTAGTGTGGATAATATATTTTAAATTTTATTTTGATAAATATACTTATAAGGTTTTTTTTATTAAAAGATATTCATTATTGTATTTTGATAAAAAAAAAATCAAAATTAATCATAAAATGTAATTCTCAATAGATTGATAAACCATAAGTATTACATTAAACAATAACTAATTCAAACCATAAATGTGTCTAATTCATGAGATCTTAGTTCTAACTTAAGTTTGAAAGCCTAACATAATAAAGTTTTATAATCTTGAACATTTTTTACTTCAAAAATGAAAAACAAAAACATTACAAGATACACAAAAGTAAACCATGCATGAAACTTGCTCCATCCTTCAATTCATCATCCTTTGTGCACTTGTTTTTGTTGTGAGTCCATTTCCTTATAGCTACAATAAAATGTAAATAATTAATACTAACTAATCAACCTGCAAAACATTTACACTTAAACTTATCACAAGAAAATTTAAAAATATATACATATTTAAGGCAAGAAATACACAATTCATTTCTGGAAAAATCTCTGGTTTTGTGTAAACTTTTGGTAATAATCTACATAAAATGAACAAAAAGACAGCAGGAAGTAATTGAGCCTAATAATCTTGCAGTAAAACCAATTCAGGAAGAAAATCATTCCAACACTCTAATTTGGTGAAAAAATCATAGCATTTCAATTTCTATACTGATTCGATTTTGATGTGGTGAATAACTAGAACACTTGGAGAGCAAAAATAGCACAAAAAACAGAGCATCATAGATCAGATTTAATACATACTCAAAAACTAAAAAAATAAATATTAAGAATTTAAGCTTGTGCAAATTCACATACACATGCTTGCCTTTGCCTTTGAGTGTCTATATGTTAAAAATTTATGCAAGGGAGCTAGAAGATCGAGAGAAAGAGTATATAAGCATTATGTATGTACCTTACATAGACAAAAAGCAGAAAGCAAAAGTGAGGTAAACATGACAGTCTCAAACACGAGAGTTAATAATACAAGAGAGCTAATCATATATAAGAAGATTGAGAAAATCTCTTTAACTAATATGGTTATATCACAAACACACTCTGCTCTTGCCAAAATTGTTTGTTATACTTAAAAGCTGCTAGGTGATATAATACAACTAACTAAGGTGTAGTCATTAGAAAGGAAGCAAAGGAAGTTGAGCTATTTATACAAGACCAAAGCGCATTCCCCTGTATACCAGAATTGACTCAACATTACAAACTATAAATGCATTGTTTCATATAAATTTCGAATAGCACAAACAATCATCATATACTTTTTATATAAAATTACCACTAAAAGAAAGACAAAAGAAGCAACACCAACCACTTGTAATGAGAAGCTTTTCCTCACTGTATGAGATCATATAACTAGGATAATACTTATTGCTGCTGAGCTTAGTTAATTCCCTTGTACCTTCTATGCGAAGTTCTGGATAATAGAAGTAGTCATTTGAAGCATGACTTGCAAATAATTGCAAAAATTGCTAATTAGTTTATCTTCATTTGTATCAAATAGCACCCATTACAATATCACTAAACAGTTGAATGTCAATAATAATCAGTGACTGAAACTTTTATGATACAATCATAATTAGAAAGTTTAGAGCAATTCTATTGTAGCAGCAAATTGTGGCATGATTAAATTACCAAATTTTAAAAAATAGATCAACAGTAGTAGCAAAATAGACCAACAGTAGCAGTAAAAAAATAACACAAACCAGTAACAAAATACACCAAAGCCAATAGCAAAATACATATTCTATGCCATTAAACCAGTAGCTTGTATGCCATTACACAAGTTCATTTTATAAGAATAAATAAAAGTGAGATCAAGAAAAAGCTCAATATGGAATATAATAATATTTTCTAGTTATAAATTAAAACAGATAAGCTAGTACAGACAAAGAACTAAATCTAAACATCTCACAAAGTGTACATTATACATGATTCTAATAATTTCAAAAAGTAGAAGCAACAACACACACATGGTTCTTTGAGGTATTTTCACAAGCACATGGTTTCCATTGTATCAGTTGAATGGAATAATTACATATGATCAACACTTAAATGTCACCAATAATGAATACATTAATATATACCCAATAATAGAAAAGAAAAGAACAAGAATTGCTCAACCCATATAGAAAATTAGATACTTCAACAAAAATCATGAAAAAGATGGCCTACAGTTGTGTTGAACAAGTCTAATGGTCAACCAATTAAGCAAATAAAATTTCTTTAAGATTAATCATTCAAATCTATTTGAACAAACAGAGCAACTTTGCTGTTTATATTATAATCATGCTATGAAATCAGAATCATGCATTACAATTTTTTACAACTCCCACTATCATCTTAGACAACTCTATGGTTCATAACTTAAGAAAACAATCAGTTTAGCTCAGCAATGGAATACACTAATAGGCCAGAAAGAGCTTAGGCTAAAAACCTTTCAAAATGGCACATAAATTATGGTCACTTATATTTAACTTCTTATGTTTTGGGCAAAAGAACTACTTTCTGTTATCTGGAGGTCAGCTCATGGCCTTTAGGACTGACTCTTGTTAAAGGTGAACGTCTTTGAAGATCCTCTACAATGGGGATTACATTTTCATCGAATGGATCTCTAAGCAGCACCTATACCAAATGTTTTGTCTCTAAGTTCAGTACAATTCATTTTACTAGAAAAGCACTCTAAATATGCAACACATAACTCAAAACTTTTTTTTCAACAATCACATAACTCAAACAAAACTAAACATATGAAGATTGCACTGTTCAATTGGAAAACAAACACTAAGAAGACCCCACCTCAATAATTTTCTATATTAGTGTTCACAATGCCTACAACAATGAATACCCCTGTTAAAAGGAAAACTACACCAGCAAACCAGAAAACAACACCAGACAGCAGTGAGAATAAGAATAACTCACGACCCCAATCCCAAAATCAAAATGTTAAGTTTCTCTGACACATAGGGATCGATTACAAGATTCAAACAATAAAAGAGGTAGACAAAGACAAGTGTTAAAAACGGTGAACTATCGAGCTAAACCATTGGAAGTCCTAACCATTGTTGGCCTAAGAGGAATATCGACACTTAGTATATATATATATTTATAAATATATGATATGCAAAAAAATGAATTAAGAACAAGAAATTTTCAAACAGGTTCTTTTCAAAAGTTTCAATCTTAACACATAAAAGCTCTTTGCTCTTTCTTGTATTCAAAGAGTATAGTTCGTCATGCTTCCTAAACCAGAATTGCACTCACTCACTCACTCACAGCCTAGTGTCAGAACCTTAAACCAATAAACTGAAGATTTGTTAGTAAAAGAAAATAATAAAAGAGTTAAAAGAGAACCAAACATGCCTGCCACCAGTTAAGAAAAGAAAATGGAAAAAGAATATATAAAAATCCAAGAGAAGTGAGCCACATTTGGCGCCTAAGTGTATTTCATTTACCGCCTAATATTTCATTTTAGCCGTGTCTTTTTCTATTAGCATGCAACAATAGCACTTTTTAAAATTTAAGTAATAGTTTTTTTTAGTTGATTGCTGATTATATAGTGTTTCTAATGTGTTGTTATGCACATGGTGACTAATTTTTGCTTAAACCAGTAAGTTAACTGTAGAAAAATCTTATTTAAGGGCTTTTGGTTATTCTAATGTTAAAAGAATTATTTGACAATGCTTAACTTGTACAAAACTAGAAGAGACTACAAGCACTATAACATCAAATCAGGCTCTATGTCTAACATTAGAGGCTCTTAAAATATTCATCAATAAAATACATTGATTTACCATTTTCACAAGTCTATAATATCCATATAAATATAAACGCATAAATTATACATAAATAAAACTATCAAATAGAAATATAAATAAAAAAACTTAATAAAATATAAAAACCAATAAACTAACTAGAGACACAACAATGATTGAACCAAAAACTTGAAATTGGTTTTATAAGTTTTCATCTCATATATGTTTACAAATCCAATGTGTATCTAATAGCCAATTCCTACAAATTGCTACCTTGTAAACTATTACTTGTTTATGTATTGTTAACAACAAAAATAATAAAAAATGACTTGGAGCAAGTTCTCTTATAACATTTAAAAACAAAAACAATGTAAAATATTAATATTAAAATACAAAAGAGAAAAAAACACAGATAACTCTATAGAGATTTAAAGAGTATCTCTATGCAATACAATTCCTCATAATTGCCATTAATAGTGAGAAAAAAAACAAAGTAATGTAGGATTCAATCACATTGTAATCAGTCTGATCAAAGAAATACCTTACAAAAGGATTTAACTATTCCATTAAACATGTATAGCGTCAAAAAGAAAAGCCACAAGTAAATCAGTCAAATTCAAGGTCTCCAAAGACTCAACTACTTGATCATTTGGAAACAAAAGAAATACCTTATCAAAATTCATAGTGGAAAGCATTAAAAAATTAATGGCATAGAAACTAAATCATGGGTCTCAACAAAGTTTACACACTTGGGTAATGGAACTAGGCCCCCTTTCTTTCTTTTTGATAAAACAAAAAATAATTCTCACTTGATTTATTCTATTATTATTTTGTTATATGTTTTGGTAAATGTCTAATATTGGGGTTTTCTTTCTTCTGGTGTTAGACTTGGTCTTGGTATCAAAATATTTAATTATGAATTAAATCCATAAATGTTACTCAGTTGAAAAGACTTGCTGCTACTCTTTGCATAAAGTCACTCTCCAAATGACAGCCTAACATAACCAAGTAGAAAAAAGCTGGTTTAATGACATACCATATATATGTATGCATATCAACCTAATATTCTATGAAATAGCGATTAAAATTTCCTCTCTATTACTCAGCAATAGTGAGGATAATTGAAAACCATTAATGAAGTTTTACCACAAATATAGTATAGATTCTTACTTTTCAAATTCTAACAACTGTTTCCATGCCATCCATTGCATTTCTTCCTACAATAACAAGAGAAGTAAAAAACAAATTAAAATTTACAAGTTTAGTTACACATTCAAGTAAAAGCTTCTTAAAAAAAATGGTACTTCCATTTTTCTTGTTTAAATACAAAAAGGAGTTAGGTTAAAAGATACAATGTCACAAGTAGAGTAAAACCCACTACAAGTTGTACTAAACAACCCACCTATCCACTCAAGTTGCCATATAATTACAACTTAGTTTCAAATATCAAATACTAGTGCTAGATCACAAGTTTTTACCCAAGTGAACCATGCATGTTTGGAAAATGAGAAAAGGATAAACAACAAAAGACAAGTGCTAAAAAAAAGCACACTACAATAGAAAAGCAAAAAATTACCTTGTGCGAGCCAGTTGGTGGTGCAGCAAGCATATTCCAATCATACTAAAGCCCACGTACCTTTGGCACCCCACAAGAGGACCCTATTGGCATCCTCCAACTAATTACTACGAACCAACTCCTCTGCCACAACTAAGTAAGCATAAATCATACTAAAGCCCCACCAATATTAGTTATCAAATTCTCTTATAGCATAAAATATAGTTTTCGATACATTTAAGTTATTTACCACACCAATCTGTGCAAATAATAAGATTTATGAACAATTTTAAATCTAACATGCATCTTTAAATAAAACCCACTTGCTAGAATGCTTCCCTTACCCTAATTTGTACATTTTTCTCACACATTACACCAACCTCAGAATCGGTAAAAACAGGAGAAAGCATATCAATTTGTTACAAAGGCAATCATTAACAAACATGATTCAATATGTTGCATTAATAAATGAAAATGTCAATATCAAGAGAAAGGCAATAATATTAAGTGAACTGATCTACAGAAAAAATGAATAAAACATATTACCTATAAAACAGCCCCGTCCAAATTGAAGTCGAGCCCATCTTCCCTAAAAACTTCGCCAAAATTTCCCACTTCCTGTTTTCGTAACCACTAGAGAACTGTAACAGATAGAGAGAGAGAGACGAGAGGTATCAGTGAGATGGGGAGAGAGAGATACATGAGAGGGAGAGATAGAGATAGAGATTATAAGAAGTGAGTGAGTGAGGAATTTTAGGGTTATTAATGGAAAAACACAAGAGAAAATATATAAAATCAAACACTTGATAGAATAAAGAGAGAAATCGAGACACCTTATCTCCCGCTGCCTCGCAAGAACCCAACACCATCAAAGAACCGACGGTGACTCCGAAAATCTAAGGGTTCGATCCTTGAGAGGGTTTTGAACCTAAAGAAGAGTTGAATCCAACCGTGTAACTGGCTCCATAAATGGAGGACAGAGGTGGCCGGAAAACTCCTCGAATCTCACAGAGGCGCACGACTTCGACAAGAAATCAGCGGAGGATGGTGCGTTCATAGGCGAGGATATGGAGAAATGGTTTTGGTGGCCATGCTTCCTTGTGGTGTGGCTCGTGCGGCTCCCTAACAGGCAGAAAGTGGTCAACTGGCTTGGGCAGAGACGTGAGAGAGGGAGAGAAAGGGAAAGTGAGAAAGGGAAAGTGTGCTATGCGAATAAGCAGAGACGTGAGAGAGGGAGAGAAAGGGAAAGTGTGCTTTCGTTTAGAAGGAGAAAAGGCGGGGATCACTTTCATTTTCCGCCTCATTAATTTTTATTTTTGTAAAAGTGCCGGATTGTTATTTTTATTAGGATTTATTAATAACACTTATAAAATAACGTAATATTTTAATGTAATATATAAGAAGAATTGTTGTAGTGCACAAACACATCTCGTACATGCAATGGGCAATAATGAAGTATGAGCAAGCACAAAGCAAGTCATTCCATAGAACGTCCACACCACACACAAGCATACAACAAGGCAAGTGGCATGCAATGGCCAAACGAAAACAACAATCAAGTAACACATAGACAATAAGGAAGCATACACGGGCAAGTATGGATTAATATATGTAACGACCCGGATTTTTAAGACTCGATAATGTGGAAATATAAATGTTTTCATTTAACCAAAAGTCTCAAAAACATGTATAAAAATAAAAATAAAAGTCGTATGGCCATACTTAACATTTAATACAAACATATTTTATAAAGAGTAGAGTGAGCCTAGTGTATGAAAATAACACAACATTTCCAAAAATAAAACGGCTTCCCAAAAGGTCGGTCCACATGTACATTCGCAAGGTAGACTCCAGCGCTCACTGCTCTGCCTTGCCCTTGCGCTTACCTACAACAGGAAACAACTAGGTAAGCGATAACACTTAGTAAGTTCAACTTTAAAACAAAAGCATGCAGGGAATTAGGGTTCTTGATCCATCCAGACCCTACACAATCAATTTCAAGAACGCAAAAGCGTCCTGGAAAACTTATGGTCATGCCTGATAACCAATGACAAATTATTTCATATAAACAGATAAATTCTTGCAGTCAGAAAATCCCAGAACAAGCACATATATTATATCACGATTATTTCTTATCAACAAATAAATCCCTGCACTCAGAAAATCCTAGAGCAAGCAAATATAATATATCACAATATAATTCGAGACTAATGCTCGACAACTTCCAATAATTCGGGCATAACACGCCCTCCAGCATAAATGCTAATCTGTAAGGGAGAACCGAGTCTCAACACTAAGATCTAGCTAATAAATATCCCCTTCAAGGGTAACTATCGCATTACCTAGGGCATCGTTATTTATCCAAGAGTAAATCCCTCACAAAGGTAACCATCAAGTTACCTAGGGTATCACTACTTCTCCAAGAGTGCAATCGAAGTTACATGATTTTACAGAGACTTCTATGTTAATCAGTGGTGCTGGTGAGCAGTTGCCCCTAGGGTGTTCAGCCTCACTCAAACTTGGCAACCCCTAGTTTCTCTAGGCACTCTCACTGAATGGCCAATATTCACGACTACTATCTGGGAATAACTTATCAGAGCACTTGCTCGAGTTCTAACCGTTCACTAATTAAGTATGCATGAGGGCCCCTAGGTCCCATTCATTTTGGCGCCCCTAGGTTTAAACCAGCAATCCTCACCTCTTGGCCACTCTTCGCGGTAATGAACCGGACATAAATAAAATCAAGTAGTGTGATGGGGATCAGCCATCTAGAATATGACGGATATCTACCGATCATATTTTATGAATCAACACCAACTAGACTAACATCTCTAAGCAAACTTTCTACGACAGTGTATATATGTGCATGTGTCTCTATACTAACATACAATACAATAGTCGTTTCATGTTGCAGCCACACAATAGACTTACCTAGGGTATTTTAGGTCAAAATATGTTTTCAAGACTTACCAAGTTTTTTTTTTCTTGCAATAAGCAAACCTTCACCTTTTACCTTAAGTTCCAAAATCTCATTTTTACACTAAGTGTGAAAACCCTATTTTTCACATTTTTAACTACATATTTTGTTAGTTCATAACTTGAAATTTACTTACCCAATAGTTACCAAAATTTCCCAATTCCATTTTTGGTATGCCATTTAGGTCTTTGTAAAATATTAGGTCAAAAGGATCATTTTTTATTGGTGAAATTATTTTCCAACAATGTGGTAAAAATGACCTTATTCTCAAGTCCTTATTTTTTTTCTTCCAAACTTTGACACTTGATAACTTTCAAACCGTTTAGTATTTTCTTACCAAATTTTACAGTGACATACTAGGTTATGTCAATAATACGTCCACAAAATTTTAGAAAAAATGGATTCATTTGCCCTATACAGTGGCTGTCCAAACTTGGTCCCGAAATTAAGAATACGAAAAAACAGTTTTTTACCTAAACTTTGAAATAGTATAACTCACTCATTTTTAAACATTTTTGAGTGTTTCAAAAGCTCAATTTTATGTAATAAATCTCAAAAACATCACAGTACAATTAAATTTTACAAAATCAATATATAATGGATGCTCAAAATATGTATTTTATTTTAGGGTTTCCAACAAAACCCTTGGGGGTTTTGGTCCCTATTTTAAAAAATCAGCACACAAGCATCATAAAAATTATTAAAAAAAACTACCATAACCTTATTACATCACCAATAAGAAACTTTAAGCATTAAATATACAAAATAATGCTTAAAAATAAAAACCATACAATAACAACCATAAAAAGTAAACTTTTTACCTCTTGTTGTTCTTGCCTAAGGTTTGGATCTTCCTATTAGCTTTGGCTCCTTCAAAACCCTTTACAACCTTAACCAACTCCCCCCAACAACATAGATAATTAGCTAATGAACAATCTATGGTTAAAACTTCACAAAAGTCTAGTTTTTTGAAACTTTACCTTAGGGAAAAACCCTTCCTAGACCAAAGCTTAATGCTTCCAAGCCTCCTTAGTGTTCTTGAGGTTGAAGGTGGAGAGAAAACTTGAGAGAATTTTTCAAAAAAAAAGATGAGAGTGTTTGTGAGAGTATAGGGCCGGTTTTGGGGGTTTAGAAGAGATAATACAACTCTAAAAAATATCCTAAAACACTCAAGTGTTTTACTACCCACTTGACTATTTACCCTAAATTTATAGCACATACTCGATTTTTCAGAGGATAAAACTTACTTCAATTAATATACAAGAAGCGAACAAAGAGGAACAACTCAAGGATTTACACATTGGAGAGAAAGATAACTCTGTTCGCTTATGTGTAAGGAGTCAGTGGCAACAATTTTGCTCAGGAACTAATAGATTTCATATGTATGCAAGTGGACAGAGGAATAACTATTCGTTTAGGAGCCATAATCAAAAGATATGTTCGTATATACAGATATAGAAGCAAAGAGTCAACAAACTCAGAAACTTACCCATGGTAGCCTTCGACTGCTAATGGAAAGGGAATAATAGGATGATTCCAAGGTTGCAGCACCTCTGAACAATCTGAACCTATGGCCCTAAACATGTAAAGTTTCAAGTCAAAAATCTAAAAAGACCCAATTGCATAAAGCGGGTGAAATACTTTCCCAATAAACACATAAAGAAGGAAGCAATGGTGGAAGAAGCTTTTTGTTACCTCGGTGACGTCGGCGGTGAGCAGCAGGTCGACTCTTATCCTCTCATGGCGTCGAGCCTCTAAGACCAAGAATGGGGTGTAAGCAGCTTACTCTCACAACCACGAAAGCTTCTAGGTGAACAAAACCAAGTGATTGGCTAGGTTTCAAAGTAATGGACTTGAGGATCCTATAGCGAACTAGGCAAGTTATTCAAATATGAGGATGGACGACTGGTGCAATAGTTTGTTAGAAGGCTTGTTCACCAATGTGCATTGGATGCAGTTTATTTTCCTTTAGGCTCATATAAAAAGCGAACAAGGGTTATTTTGAGAACCTGATTGCCTATGACTACACTCATGGTAAGGATTGAACCTATTCAGGTACATCACATACCATACTTCCCATTATGACTTTATAGGGGGCGAACAAAACATAAAGGATAATGCGCCAAAAAAGAATGGGAACATGGTTTGAATAACTAAGTCAGAATTGTGCAAATCACGAAAACTAACTTGGGGGGCAAATGTTATACCCATTTTTTGAGCATTTATGACATTTAAGAAAGATAGCAATTATAAACGCAAAACGAACAGGCCACGTAACCTTCCTATTCTCACAGAGTACAAAGCAGACTATCAAGCGCTAACAGAAGGGATTTGGTTGTGCAGCTACATTCCTCAACCTCTATTCGCACAAGGCAAACTATTACACGCTAACAGGAGGATCCTGTTAGTTCAACACACAACATCCACGCTAATAGAGTTAGCAAAGGAGTACAGAGTTGTCATTTATCAAAATACAATTGTATTTCTATTGTAATGTATTATTTGCGGGCCAAGCACAATAACTTAGGCCCATGTTCTAATTGTAACCTTAAACTCCTCACTATAAAGAAGAGGAGATGGGATAGAAATAGGGGGGCAATTGATAATGCCGAATGATCATTCTTGTATACACACTCCTTATGTAATGTAAAGTGAAGGAGGACTATAGAACAACCGGCGATGCAAGTTCACCAGAAACTATGGTTCTTCAAGCTTAAATATTAATAAAAGTGACTAAGTGGACGTAGATCATCTTTTTGGGGCCGAACCACTATAAAATATGGTGTTATTTATTTGATTATATCTCTATTCTTGAATCCGTGCTCTTATGTTCCCAAGTTGACGAAAAACAGTGTCAACAGTCTTAATTAATTGATTTAATTATTAATTAGAATTATCAAAGTTGACCAGGTCAATTTTGGATAGTTTCACATAGTTATGTAATTTTAAGAAAAAAAGAGAAATTAGGGCAGATTTATTAATTAAGATAAATTTGTATGTAAATTAATAAATAAGTTTAAATCATGGTTCAAATTATAAATAATTAATTTGATAAAGGATTTAAATAATTATTTAATTAATTAAATCAATAGAAAATAATACAGGCCTTGATTTTAAGTCCAACGGGCTTATAATCAAATGGAAAATTTCACGGGCCTAAAGCCCATGATAATTTTAACCTAGGGTTGTTAATTGGCTATTATTTGATTGATTTTTAATTAAATAAATGACCTAATTGAGTCTATAAAAGGAATGTTAAGTGAAAGTTGAAAACAGAAGTCAGATTACTGAAACACAAGTTTCTGATAGGTTTTAGATTCTCTCTATACATAAGTCATTTTCTAAGTCTCATTATTCTTTCTCTTCTTCTCTCTGTATCTATCTCATTTGTTGAGAATTGTCCACTCTAGTCTAGATGATCCTAAAGATACTTTGGAAGGCTGTGAAGAAAATTGAAGATCGGTTCAGTTTCTTAGTAATACTCTGCAACATAAAGGATACAAGGGTTAGAGAAACTGAAGGAATGACTCATTTAATTTGTTGCGTATAATGTAAGTATTTTTATCATTATTTCTCTTTGAATTCAATTTTAGAAACATGTTCTAGGTTGTCTCATATTAACTTGTTTAATATTAGATCTACATGAAAATAAATAAAGATCATGTATAAGTTTTCCTAACAGGAGGTAGACAAAATTTTAAGTACTTTTTATTGTAATTTTGATTTTGTGCTCCCTTCCTTCACTTCTAAACACAACAATACTAATGTTTAGTTGTTTGAGTATTTTCTTGAGAAAAACTTTATGGTCATTCATTTATTCTGGTAATCTTATTAGTTATTTCTCCCTACGCAATCTCAACTTAGTTTTATTTTTTTACTAATTGTGTTTGTTGACCAGGGTTTTGGTCAACGACACTGAGTCAATTTGAATGACAGTAAATAATTTAAAGAGATGAATTCAAGTAAAACGACACAAAAAATTTAGAGTGGTTCGACCCAAAGAGTTGGTAATGACCTGTGTCCACTTGCACTTTTATTAAACAAGAAGGTCTCATACTCAAGATCAAGAAGAACAAGGTTCAACTGAGTTTCCTAAGCCTTAGAGATAATACAATTCGATAGGGATTTTGTATGTAAAGTGCACATTAGAAAATTATGATTGTGAGATATCTCTATTTATAGAGTCCCTTAGTAGGCCATAGGCCTTACAAACATGACTTAGGCCCTACACATGTAGTGTGGGATTGTTACAACTGATTACATATTTAAAATAATAAAAAAGATACTTTTAAATATCAGTTACATAAATATCCCTTGAAATTAGGATCAATCTTGTTATTTGATACGTCCTATGAGTAGGATCCATCTTCGAGCAGCCATAAGTGGTCAGTAGACATTCGAGCAAGCTATTATGTTTGACTAGTAATGTTTGTGTAATTTGAATCTCCTCAAGGTGGATATATCCCTTCGCGTTGATAGAGCACACTTGAGCAGTTCATGCAACTCGACCAGATAATTTTATCTTTCATGCTGCCATGTGTTGTTTCTATATGCCACATCATGTCTAATTTGGGTTAAACATTTTCCCCCCAAGTTTATCTTAGTGCGACCAGCACTAGATAAACTTACATGCTTCGACCAGGCTGGTACTTTTTCAAATTCTGACACACTAAAAAATGACGTACTAATTTTACAAGCAATGATGAAACTATTTGATAAAGTAAATGGCAGTTTGTCTTTCCCATGCGTGTACTAGTCACATCAAATAGGGAAATTATGAGTTTCTTTTAATAAAAAGAGAAGATGGTTCAACTTTCAATGTAGTTGACGTCATATCATCTAAAAAAAATGATGAATTTCCCCTTGATGACTTCAGCTGCTCGCATGCGGGCACAGGGCTATATCTAGCCTTGCCTCTATTGGGAATATATGGTTTTACTCTTTGCAAATCAACAAAGAGTAATGATAATAATGCAATATTCCAAACCCTAGATGTTGATCAAGATTCAAATTCAAATTCAAAGTATGAATGCAATTCTTGATAATCAAAGAAACATGTTCATGATATGGATGTTAATCTTGAATATAAAGAACTAAATGATTAAATGATGATAAGATGAACTTAGATACATTTAATCATCAATGAAAAACATATTAGAATCACAAAATACAAGATTAGGGTTAGAGAGATACAACATTTGTATTGATCAACTTGAATATTCAAACATGGGAAACTTCTAAGGCTTATACACAATAATGATATTGTTGTCCAAAATCTCTATTCCAAGCCTTTCCAATTGCTTGAAGCTTCAACTAAGTAGAATGAGATTTGGGATTGAACAATCCTTAAAACTCATGCAAGTCAAGCAATGCTTGATGAGTTTCTTGGAGAAAACTTTGGTGTTAGAAAGCTAGAGAGAGAGACTTGGCAAGTGTGATCAAGACTTTTCAACTCTAATAACTCATATATATAGTGTAGGAATCATCATTAGTCTAACCAATAGGATTAGAGCATTTAAAACACATCATTGGGAGCATTTTACGTAAACTATATGACCCAGAAAGATCTCCTAGGCGATGTATCGCCTGCATACAGGCAATGTATCGCCTGCTAGAGTTTTTGAAGCCCTTTGCATTTTGGTGATGCTACGCCACTTAGGGGGTGACACATCACCACCCTCTCTAACTTTGGACCCTTCCAATGGTCCTAAAATTGCTCCAAATGCTACCAAACTTTTTGGGAATGTTTGGATACCTCACTGTATCACTTTAGACCCACAATAGTCACTTTTAGATGCCTTCTACACAATCTCATGTTTTCACATCTCTTTAAGTGAAAATCGTTAAGTGTTTTGCACCTCAAATGTAAACATCTTAACCATTATATTTAACCAATCTCAACAACCTCTTCCCATATTCTTCACCTTCTTCAAATTTTTTAAAACTTTCTCTTTCTTCAAAAAAACCCTCTCAAACCCGAAGTTCTTACTTCCAGCCTCTTGATCTTCAATCCAATTTTGCATCAAGTTTCTCTTCAAGACCATCATACAAGTAACTTTCTTGATCACTCTCTTGTGATTTTCCTTTTTTCCTTCATAATTTCATGCGAAATATGTGGTAGTTGTAAACTTTTCATTTCGGGTTCTTGGTGTTCTTGAGCAAGCTGTGAAAACTTTGAATTTTTTCTTGAAAATTGTTGATATTCTGGGAAAATGGGTGTTTGGGAAAAAAGAAAATGAAACTATAGGCTTCGGTCTGGTTTACTTATGTGTTTGATGCTAGGAAAATTTGTAGAATTGAAGAAACTTTCAATTTTCAACTTCTGAAAAAATAGTGGGAATTTTCCTTCCAAAAGGTAAGTGGAAAGGTTTAAGAAAAACCTTTTAAACTGCCTTTTGGATCCACTTTTACACCTGGTCGAATAAAAATTGTGTTTATTTGAGCAGCACACTGTGTTTAGGCACACATATGTTGGTCGAATAATTCACTTCCTATTTCCTTATTACCATATGTATGTACGATATCACTGGGGAAGTGATTATTAAATTGACACAGAGTTACTCCAAATAATTGTCGATGATGTGGGTCAGAATTGACCAGATATTGATCTCAACCGTAATACTTCTGAAACTCCTGCTCAACCTGGTGAGCAACCCCACCAAAATGATTTTCAATTTTTCGCTGACCAGGAGTATGGTCATAAGGTTGATGAGTTGCAACAAGGAATAAGGAAATTCTTTCCAAAATATTGGACCTATGTTGTCCATCCTGGTTATGTTGATACCCTCTCAGTCAGAATCCTAACTAGTGGGAGGGCACGAGCAGAAGTTCAATAGTTAAAGAGGCTTTAACTATTGTTGTTGGTTCTCTAGATATGGCTAGAGTAAAGTGAACGACTAGGCAATGAACAACTACAAATCCCCACGTCACAAGGCAAGCAACCAGCATGAATAATGCCCAGCAGGAAGGGCAGAATGAGCAGCCTAAAAGTGCTGCTTCAGCTGTGGAGGTGACAAACACCATTAGACTCTAGACAAATTCCAAGCCTTGGAAGAAGAAAAATGTGGCATGGCATGTTGTTCCAACAAGCACTTTTTCTAGCAGTGTTGTTACCCCGAGAAATATGGCATCAGGGGAATTAGCATGGTGACTCCTTGGGCCAACCAGCGCGCTAACTTTCATGGTGGAGCTTTTAGCGTCTGGTCACGCTTCCACATTCAAGTTGGCTCCACACTGCCGTTCCACAAGTACTTCAGGGGATTATCTGAATACTATGGTATTTCCCCTTTTCCAAATTACTCCAAACAAATACTTAATGCTTTCAACATTATATATCCTCTACCACCTTTGCAAGTGGGAACCTCCAACTCCACACAAATTCCATTACCAGCTCGATCTTAAGTCCAATCCAGGTCAGGATGGTACTTGATTTTTCTATCTTTACCATAGGGACATGAGCAAAGTGTTCCTAACCTAGCCTACATTTAGGACCAATGTGGGCACATACTTCAGGGAGTATTTTCTGACGACCGACCTGGTCGCATAAAATCTATCCTTTCAACAAGGAGGTAATGAGATTTTCTTATTTCTCCTTTTTCTTTTTCTTTTATAAGTTGATACTTAGCTCATTTTCCCTTCATTGTTTTAGGCCCATGGGAATGGCCTCCTCCTACTTCGGGCATGCTCACTCGAGCAAATTTGCTAGACTACCTTACACATGACGAGAAAAATTGTAGGATGTTAGTGAATAATGCTAACCTTAGGTAGGTCGGCCTGCTCAAGCCCCACCAAACTACCAAGGATGCCACCATCGAAAGCTCTAATGGTGGAAGAGCCATTGAGCAAGAAGCCACTGAAGAGATGGGGCAGAATGAACAGCCCCAGGCCTATTCCTAAGAGGAGGAGAACAGGGGGAGTAAGTATAAGGGAGCAGGAAGATGCTCTTCATGCTAGAGTCCCATCACCTTTAAAGGTTCAAGGTAAGGGAAAACAAGTACTGGTCGATGATAACTCTACAAAATAGAGTTATTTTGCCACACTTTGTAAGCCAATTGTTGCTTAGTTCTTGAGTTTTTAATTGATTTATTAATTTTTTAAGTAATTTTGAATTTATTAGTATTATTGTACTTTTCTAGATTTTTATATTTTTTTATAGATATTTTATTGTATTATGTTGTAGTTTAAGTATTTGAAGTTAGTGTTGTTAGAATGAATGCTAAAAATGTGATTTTATTGAAATTAAATGTTATGTAAATTAAATTTTAATTAATAGTTTCATGAAATTTATGTGGTATATTTTATTTGTGAAAATATTTAATTTTAATTTATTTTATGATTATTTTGTAGGAAACATGTTGCATTATTTGAAAGAAAAGGAAATAAGTAAAAAATAAAATAAAAGAAGTGAACCAAAGTGGCATTTTTAAGAGAGAAGAAAAAACAAAGAGGAAGCTAGCTCCCAGGCCCAAGCTCCAGCCCAGGCCCGACTCCCCCAACCTACCCCTGGGCCTGCACACCTCAGCCAGCCCAAGCCTCCCACGTGAGCCCAATTGGGCCAACCACCAGCTGCTTCACTCCTGGGCCCGCACGCCTCAGCTAGCCCAAGCCTCCAAGCCCACACCTACCAACCTCCCTGCCAGACTGACGCCTGCAACATCCCAGCCACCAGCTGCCTTCTCTCTTGAGCCCATCAATTGTCCCTTTGTCCAAAAATGCCAATTTTTTACTCAACTTTTCTACATATTTCACCACAAAATCATCATTTCACCTTAGAATTTACCTCTACTTGCCATATTATTATTCATTTAATTAATTTAATCAATTTAATTTAATTAAATTGATTATTTAATACTCTCATTTTTGGCTATAAATATGTAATTTCAAGACCATTTTAAGGTTGCTTAATTTTTGGTTACCATCATCTTTTCTACCATTCTCTCCTCCATTTTTGTGTTTTTCAAGAGCATTTTTCAAGTATGTATTCTCTTTGTTTTGTAATTTCTATTGTAGTTATGAGTTTCTAATCTTTTTAAGATTAGTAAGGTGATGATGAAACAATATGTAACTAGATAGTATTTATTTTGTATGTTGATTTTCCATTTGTGCAACAAAGTATGGATTTTTCTTCTTCAAATATCTTCTTTAATCTTAAATATCATGTATTTTTTATTGTTAGCACATATTTACACTTTGTTCTTCATTAGTGTAAAATCATAATGTTCTTTGATTAAGGCGTGCCATTAAATTGTGCACATCAAATGCTTAGAACAAAAATATTATGTTTTGCCTTATAAATAATATTCATTGATTTATTTGTTGTTTCTTTAAATTGATTAAAAATAAATACTTTGAAATGTGAAGATAAATCCTATATTTCTAAAATAACTTGTGCTTAAATAGAATATCAAATTTGAATAAGTAACAGTTTGATTAATTTCTACTATTACTAAAACTTGGAAATCAATGTACTTATAAATATTATTGAACTTTTATTTTGTGGTAACTATTATCTTAATAACATTTCTTCTACCATCTTGTTTACAATTATTAATTTAGTTATATATATTATCTTTAATTTCATTATTATTGCCTTTATTTGATTTTCTTGTCACAATATCCTATCATCAATCTTTGGAGCTAGGTTAGAATTTATTTAAATTTTTTTAAATTAGTTTCTGTTTTTTATTTTAGTCAATTCCTTTGGGTTCGACCTTGTGCTTACACGAACACTATACTCCATATACGATTCGAGCACTTGCGAGTTATAAATATTTAAAACATACCCATTTTGGGTCCATTAGTCAAGGATGAAGATCTTCTCAACATCTCTTTTTCTTCTTCTGTTAAAGGTAGTGGGAATTTTCCCTCCAAAGTTAATTGGAAAGATTTGAGAAAAAATATTTTAAACTGCTTTTGGGCTCCATTTTTACTTTAGATCGAATAAAAAATTGTGTTTATTCGAGCAGCACACTCTGTTTAGGCACCCATATGCTAGTAGAATAATTCACTTCCTATTTTCTTGTTACGACACATAGTCTTGCTATGATAAAAGTCTACACAGGCCATTCAGGCCTTTTGCCCCAAGCAACACTCGTGATCAGTATCGATGGTGGGAATCACTCCCATGTAATCATACTTCTGCCCTTCTACTGAGCATTCCTCCCCTATTCCATAATGATCATCATAAACTGAATCATAATAATGTGTTGTTCCTAAAGCTTTACAACGTGCTCTTTTGGAGTATGTGTGCAAAACAACTTCCCATGTTGCTTGGCCCTTACATCGGTGCAGATGGCATTAATTAGCTTAGTCGTCTGCTCAGATTGTAGACTGCTCTTTCGATGTCATTTTTTGTTTGCAATATCGTTGTGTTTGTTTTGTTGTTGTTATTCGTTAGTTAACTGAACTAACTTACTCCACCTACAAATGAATTTAAACAAATAGTTACAAAAATCACTAAATAATTCGACCATTTGATCAAATGTGATATCTACCACTTTACTTCACTATTCCATAATAGATTTGACGCACTCTATTCTGTCAATGATTTCAACTGTGCACAGTCTACAATATGTTCTTAATGTAGAACCCAAAGAACTTGCTTTTAAAATAACTTCATACGTGAAATCGTTGAACTACTCAGTCGTCACTTTTGCTAAGCAAGATTATGTTCTTTGTGCAACCCGCTAATTTTACTATTTAAGGTATTTGCGCAGCAATTTTCATGGATGTCATTATTCTCTTCAACACTTAGGGATGCGAGCATATGTGAAAACAAACTATCATGATATGATCGAAATGTAGGTAAAATGTAATACCTGCTTCCGTTGAGAATCAGGCTTGGGTCAGGGTATTATGGTAATTTGTATGTTTTTATGTATTTAATTATATGAGCTATGATATGTATGTTTTATTTTATGAAATTTTCAGTCAGTCCACACATATGTTTCTTTAAGTGTTAGGGTCCAATAAATAATAGTGGTTGAGATATAAGGGGTTAAAGTAGAAATATGAGCTTTTGTGGTAGAAAGTGTAATGAAGGAAAAAAAAAACTATTAGCTTCAGTAAAAGGACAATTATGGGCTTAGGAAGTCACGTTAGAAAATTAAAGGTTTGGGGATAGCTTTGCAAATAGGCTTTATACGATTTATTGTCAGAAATAAAATAAAGAATAAATTGCATTTTCCCCCCAAACTATGACCACTATAGGATCGTGCCCCCCGAATAATTCACGATGTTAAAAATTCCCCCACAACTATGCACGTTACTAAATATGAGACTTCTGTTAGATTTTGTCCTATGTGGTTAACAGATTGATGATGTGACATTTTGTCTGTTGATGTGGCACTGCCATATGTAGAATAATTAGCAATTTTACCCCCTGAACTTTGACCGCTACCAAATAATACCCATTTTATTAAAAAAAATTAATTTTTTTCTAAAAATAATAATTAAATCCTTAAAAAAATAAAATTTTAATTAATAACAAATAAATCTTTTTTATTTATACTTTTTCTTTTCTTTTACAATATAAATAAATCTATTTTAGAATAAAAATTTAAAATAAATACTAAAACAAAGAAAAAACATTTAATTAAAGAGGATGACGAATGACGAAGGACTTAAATAAAAAAAAACTTTTAATTTAAGAGGAGGAAGAAGGGGAACAAACTTTGTTTTATGATTTATTTTTAATTTTTATTTTAAGATATATTTATTTTATATTGTAAAAGAAAAGAAAAAGTGAAAAAAATGTAATTGGTTATTAATTAGATTTTTAAGTTTTGAGTATTTAAAAATTTATTTAATTAGTTTGAAACTTTTAGTATTGTTTATTTTCTTAATTTTCTAAAATGATTTTTTAAAATTTTTAATGATATAATTATTATTTTTAAGAAAAAAATGTGATTTTCTTAAAAAAATATTAAATTAGTTAAAAAAAATGGCACAATTTGGTAGTTGTCAAAGTTTTAGGGGCAAAATTGCTAATTATTCTACACATGGAAGTGCCACATCATCAATCTGTTAGCCACCTAGGACAAAATCTAACACCCATATTTTAGTAACGTGCATAGTTCGGGTGGAATTTTTAATATCGCGAATCATTCAGGGGGCACAATCATATAGTTGCCATAGTTTGGGGGGAAAATCTTATTTATTCTAAAATAAATAATGGAAATTAGGTTTAGACTTCGTAAGATTTATAGACAAAGCAGTATATGAACGACTTAGGCAAACAAATCAAAGAAACCTCTCATCTTTTATTTGATTATGTTGGAAGCTTAGGGATTTGAGGAGAGTGTCGATCTGAGTTTTTCCAAGCCACAAATTACCATAAAGATGCAAGGATTAGGAATTGTGGCTGAGGATATTGATCGGTAAGTTTTCATACTGTGTTGTCTATGTCTAATTCTAGATTTAGGGTTTAATGATGTTAGAGGTTAATTAATTGTATCAAATATGAATTCTCATTTTGATAGGATGTTTAAAGTCATTTTATGTGGGTTATTGATGTTAGAAACATGATAGGTTTGCATTGGTAGGAGTTTAAGGTTGGAGTTTTACGATTTGAGCGTTTCTGGGTTCAATCGGTCGACCGGCCTATGATTTCTCGTAGGTTTAAACTTTTCCCAACCGGTTGACCAACCTGCGATTTCTGGGTTTAATTTTTGAATCAACTGGTCAACACTATGAACCGGTCGACTCGATAAGGAATTTTGGTCTATAAGTTATGGGATCCTAATGTAAGGTCTTAGGACTTCTAGAAACCTATTTTTAAGGTCAATTGGCTCCTAGAAAGTTAAAGTATCTATTTTTTAAGTGTTAAGATATTGAGCGTGGATTGTATGATGTTGTATGACTAAGGGCTTGCTAAGAATACTTGAAGGAACGTGTTAGTGTGTGGATTACTGCTGCTATTGAGGTAAGAAGAGTAGACACCTGCACGCAGGGTGTACGCTTGGCGTACTCAAAATGGTAGATTTTTTATGATTTATCTACTTATGGTTGATGTATGATTATGTTAATGCAAGTTTATGATTTAGGTAGTTTATATTCAATGTTGCCTATGTGTGTACATGTATATGTGGTACTTTGCTTGACATGCTTATGTTTTTAAATGCATGTCTACATTGCAAACTTGCATGCTTATGATATGTTGGAAATACATGCTTATGTTATTATGTGCTTTAGTGCACTATGTTTATTTTTTACTTTGGATTTGACCTTTTGTTTAATGTTAATGTTTGCGATTTAATTTTTATTGTTGTATTTTATTTTAAGTATTGATCTATGTGCTTGGGTAAGTTTAAGGGGTTGTGTCCTACACAACTCTTCTTGCTAGGTCTTGGCTCACGGGTACTTTGTGTCGCATGTAAAGGCAAGGAAGTGGTTATAGGGAAATGAGTTGGAGAGCTTCGGTGGAGGGCGTACATGTCATGGATATCACGAATGTTAGGGGTCGGGCCTACTTGAAATTTATTTAATGATTGTTCAGTTTTAAGACATGTTATTTAACGAATTAAATGATGATTTAAGTCTTGTTATGGAGTCAAATGTTGGTTTTGTTTAAACGATAACAATGAAACTATGAAGTTTCTTTTATTTTTTAACATATGGGTTGTCAATTACGTTCGGTTTCTTTACAATAAAAAGTATTTTATTTCAACTTTCTTTATAATGCCTCAAGGGAATTGGGAAATTACATAAAAATGCATTATTCACCTGTTAGTTTGATTCTGCTCAATCATGCTTAGGCTCAAGCTTACTCAATCCTAAAAGACAAAAAATTAAAGTTTATTAATCATTGCATCAACTTCAATTGAACTATTTTATTTCGTAAATATTGTAAAATCTGCTCAAGAAGGCTCTAATACATTTATATGCACATCTCGTCAACTCTCCACAACATTGATGACTTTTGCTACCCAAACTTTCCTTGCTTGCCTTATTTCTGCTACCCAAACTTTTCTTCATTTGGGCTATATGGGTTTACCCTCTTGTTCTTTCTTCACGAAAAAAGAGGATGAGTAGTGGGGTATGACTGGCAAGCACTTGGGGTTTACCTAATGGAACAACCATTACGTAGAGAAGAGCCGACCAGAAATCTCTACATTTTACTCCAGCACCCCAAGAAGGCAATCTTTGAGACAACAAAGTCGATTGAGAACTCGCTCTACGCATCCCCAACTTTGCATTCTTATCATGCCCCCCTTTGGCAGCCTCGTCAACTCTCACGCAGTGTTGATCCCCTTATACTTTCGTGAAGCTCCCTTGCTAGAAGCATTGGGCAAGCAGAAGTGCGTTTTCTCCTAGAACACCCTCTTTTATTTGAGCAAAGGTGCAACCAATACTAGAAGTCGGGAGTACTCTGGTTGTCTGGAGGGGTGTGTTCTTACTAAGCATGCTCGGGCCTTATTGTTCTTGACACACACAAGCCTATTTCTGCCCTTCATATGCTAAGTACTAATTGATCTTCTTGTGAAAAATAGTTTTGGTGTGCACCACCGTCTCATTCATTGCTGAACTCTTGTTTGTGTCCCCAAATCATTCATTCTTGAATGGACCCTTCCATCGGCAAGTTTCAAGTTAACTCAAAAAGCCAACTTGGTCCATTGTCGAAACAAACCATGATTTGGAGTTGTTTGAGAAGCTAAAAATTTAATAAACTAAACCAACGAGTATGGCCTTTATCGTTTCATGATATTGGTGATGTCTGGTCTTCAATCGAAGGTGTGCTATTTATAAGCGAGGCGTAAGCTCACTACATAACGGTTCCCTCTTTAATTGCCATAATGATCCTTGAATTACTCAGTCAAAAGTGCCATTATTTTCGTATTTGTTATCGATATTTCGCGATTTCCCTAGATTTTGATTTGTCTCAGTCACGTGCTCTATTCTTACTGACAAGATTCGTTCGTACCTTAACTAAGGGTATTTTGCTGACTCCAGTATTACAGGGTATCACATTATTATCGTGTAGTAATGCGAAGTAGTTGGCACCATGTTATGCTCAGGCTGCCTGCAAAGAAAAATCGTTAATTGTTTCAATCTCAATTCAATTCCTGTTGAGCAGAAGCAAGTAAAGGAAAAGCAATAACCAATCAGTGCTTAACTAAATCTACAAAATGCTATGTATTGCTGATAAGAGCAAATTGTTGCTCATCAGGAATAAACATATTTGTTGTTGTACAATGGTGGCAAAGTGCCTGATATTGCAAAGTTGTTGAACATAGCGACATTTTTTAGCACAAGCTACATATTCAAAATAATATTTTTTCAAGGACATGGAATTCCAAGTTCTGGGCAATTGTTTCCCCCCGTGAATTTCATGCAATGTGCACGAGCCTTTGCCTAACACTTCTACTATCTGAAAATGACCTTCCCAATTTGGCTCTAACTCTGATTGCCAGTAAATCGCTTGAGCACAGATTCACCCTATCTGAATTCTCTAGGGCTGACCCTTTTCTGGTATTGCTGCTCAGCCAATATCTTATACTTCGTATTGAAAATATGAGCCACATGCTTGAATTCTTCAAGCAGATCTAAATTATGGGAAAGTCGCGTAGCATTTAAAGTTTCAGAAGTTGTTATTTCTCTGCGTAGGGTTGGCAAGCCAATTTCGGTTGGGTTCATCACTTCTGTTCCATACACCATCGCATATGGCAACTCGCCAGTGGAAGTCTTGCATGTTGTTCTATAAGCCCATAACACTTTTGAAAAGTCTTCCAGTCAGGCTCCTTTCTTGTTCTCCAAATCCTTCTTGATGTTGGCAAAAATCACTTTGTTAGTAGCCTCAACCTGGTCGTTCCCTTGTAGATAACTAAGAGACGAGAATCATGATAACTCTACAAAATAGAGTTATTTTACCACTTTTTATGTGCAAATTGTTGCTTAATTATTGAGTTTTTAAGTAATTCATTAAGTTTTTAAGTAATTTTGAATTTATTAGGTTTATTTTAATTTTATAGATTTTTGTGTGTTTTTATAGTTATTTTTTTGTAAAATGTTGGAGTTAATTATTTGAATTATTATTGTTTAATTTGAGGTAAGAAAATGTGGTATTATTGAGCTTAAATGTTAAATATAAATTAAGTTATAATTAATATTTTCAAAGAATTAAATTGATTTATTTTATAGTTGAAAATATTTTATTATGATTTATCTTATATTTATTTTGTAGGGAAATTTATGACACTTTTGGGCTTTGAAAAGTAAGGAAAAGAATGAAGAAATGTGGCATTTTTGAGAAAAAAAGAAATGAAAAGCTTGCATTTTTTAAAGAACCAGCCCAAGCCCAGCCTTGGGCCCGCTCCTCACCAATCCAGGCCCACGCCTGCCATCCTCCAGCCAGCACCCAAGTCCTCTTCAGCAATCTCCTGTCGTACACCTCCTGCTTGCTTCCAGCCCTTCACGTTCAAGCTTCCTGATGCACCAGCCTCCTGCCAGCATCAATTCCGCCCAGCAAGCCCACCACCGAAACTTGTGGTCCTCCTTCCTGTCAGCAGCTTCAGCACCAATCTCCTCCCTGCAAGGATTTCCCACCACGCCAGCTGTCAATCACATCCACACACCAATGTCCACAGCATCCAGCCGTGCTCCACCACAGGCCTCCTGCTCCATTTCGGCCCAACTCCAGCAGCATCAGCTGCCATTCGGCCCAATTCATCCCTCCAGGCCCAATCGAAAAGCTAGCCAGCTGCCTCCTCTTGCTCAGCCCGAAACATCTCATCACATAGCCACCAAAAGGCCAAAACCACATTTTTATTCCCAATATTTTTCACTCAAATATCAATTCACTCTTCCCTATTTTTCTTACCTAAATAAACATTCCTAATTCATTTTTTACCCTAACTTTTCACTAATCTTTTACCCAACCAAACATTTCATCTTTCCAATACTCTTACACTTTATTTATCCTACCACTTCCCAACACAATTAAATTAATCAATTTATTTATTTTAATTTGATTAATTTAATCTCAATATTTTTCCTATAAATAGAGTCTTGTAAGACTATTTGGGGAGCTCTTCTTCTTCATCTTTTCAACATCTTCTACACATATTTTTCTCTCTTCTTTTCACTATTTTCTCTCTACCATTTTCATCTTTTGAAGAGCATGTCAAGTATGTTATTTTGTAATTTTTATTTCAATCTAGTTATGAGCTTCTAATCTTTTTCAAAGGTTATTAAGATGATGATGAAGCAAAATGTAACTAGATAGTATTTTTTTATTGTATGTTGATTTCCCATTTGTACAACATTGTTTATGGATTTTTCTATCAAAGATATGCATTTTTCATCTAGTGTTGATTGTTAAATCATATTACACTTAGTTCTTCATTATGCAAAAATATGATATTCTTTGATTAAATGTTTTTCATTAAATTGTTCACATCTAATTCTTAGAGCATAAGTATCATATTTTGCCTAAATATAATCTCTTTGATTTTTTGTAGTTTCATTAGGTTGTAACACAACTAATGCTTAGAAATTATATCTTATATAAGTGAAGAAAAATCCTACATTTTTGAAAGAGTAACTTGTGCTTGAATAGAAAATATATTTTGAAAAAATATATAGTGTGATTTATTTCAACTATATCAAAACTTGGGAATCAATATACTTATAAATACTATTGAACTTGCATTTTGTGGATTCTAATATCTTAATAATCTTATTTTACATATCTCATTTGAAAACCATTTTTCTATTTAATCTTAAATCTTTTTATTACTTGTCTTTTATTTTTCTAAAACAAAATCTCATCAAATATTTGGAACTAGGTTAGAATATTCTTGCTTTGTTTGAAATAGTTTCTTTTGATGTTAGTCAACTCCCATGGGTTCGACCTCGTACTTACATGAACATTATATTCTGAAATGATTTGTGCACTTGCGAGTTTAAATATTAAAACACCCTCTTTTGGGATTCAACAAATCCCAAATAAATCTTGAGTTGTTGGCACAGTTCCTTCACTTTGGCAATATTGAACGGTGTTCTGTTGTCTACAATGATCTCTTTTGGAATCCCAGACTGGAAAATAATGTGTTTCCAAATGAAGTTCATTGTGTTAGCCTTTCTAATCGTATTATAAGCTTCACCGACTACCCATTTTGTATAATAGTTAGTGGAGAGCTACACGTAATGTTTCCCTCCAGCAACTCTGGGCAATTCTCTAACTACACCCATCCCCCATTTAGCAAACAGCCATGGTGCAATCACGGAGTGTAGAGGTTGTGCGGGTTGGTATATTAATGGTGCATGTCTTTGGCACTTGTCACACATTTGTTTTTTCATATTATTCCAATTTTGTCATCATATTGGGCCAAAAGTACCCTACAGTTAAGGTTTTATGCACCAAAACTCGTCCTTCTGAATGATTTCCACACAACTCTTCATGAATTTCTTCAATTAACTTCTTAGCCTCACTTGGATTTAAGCATCTCAAGTATGGATCATTGAATGATCTCCTGTAGAGCTGCTCATTAATCATCACGTACCTAACTGCCTTGGTTCGCAGGCACTTTGCCTTATCCTTGTTAATTGCCTTACCCTCTCTTCTGTTCTCTTCTCAAATTTCATCTTTGCCTCCCTCTCTATCGAAGGCTCTGCATACCCAAATATCATCGGGATCTACTTTAGCAGCTGTTGTTATTTATCCTCAACTACTACTTGCGGTTGTGCACTATGTTCTGCCAGTACTTGTACAGGTGACTTAGGCGGAGTCCTGTGTTGCTGCACTGCATTATGTGCATTCTTAACATATTGAGATAGTCCTCCAGTTCTCAGGATGTGTTGATCTTGATTGTACAACAATATATATTCTACAAGAGTGTGAACCACATCTTTAGGGAAAGGAGGACAATATTTGGACTGGTCTCTCTGTTCTACTGGTGAATTTATTTTGAATGGGTCTCTCCATATCAGTTTGTCTTTATTTTCGTTGTAAATTTGATCTGCTGGCATTATAGTTTCGATATGGGGGTATTTATTTTCACCATCCTTCCACAAACATTTTGGGCCTCCTCTGCTCAATAAGGGCTATTTCGATCTTCTTTTATCTCTCTTATCGCTCAAGGGTGGGTTTCCCTCTGCAGGTTTTGTAACACCCCATAATACTGAGAGTTACTTACGTAACATGAAATTACTTAGTTTAAATTAAAATACCAACAATGTACCTTTATTTGATTTAAAAGAAAATAAAGTACTTTTCAAAAGAGTATTGTTCAAAAGAAAATGGAGACTCCGGAGTCTCATTAGTTATTTTACAACAAAATACTTAATTAAAACATAACTTAACACATCAAGTGGCTTGATCCCATAGTCATATTGTCCCTAACATGTACTCACACCACCACTGCTCTCCAACTCATTGATTGCCTTTATCATTACCTGCATACAGAGTGCCCATGAGCCAAGGCCTAGCAAGAAGAGCTATGTAGGACATAGCCCTCAAGCCCAAAACACAACCAATTCATAAACACATGAAAATCAACATATTCATAATGCATATCAACATCATCATAATGCATATCATCATAATCATAATGCATATTTCAAATGTATAAAAACACAATATATGCATAACATCATCATACAACAATACCACCCTTGCAATGGCCCACTGCCATTTTAACAACTCATTGAGTCCGTACACCCAAGTTGACCAACATGCATTCACAAGCATGTAATAATACTGCCCCTTGCGACAACCCCTTGAGTCTGTACACCCAAGTTAATCAACATGTATTCACAAGCATGTTTCTATAGTCCATACAGACATATATCATCATATGCATCAAGATATATTCACAATCATGTTTGTAACAGTCAATACATACATATCCAAACATGTATCAAGACAAAATCAAAGCATATCATTGTCCATACATATCATAGTATGAATCACATCATAAGAAAACATAGCATAGTTCATACACAAGAATATATATCAAGCATACCCTCTGCATACAGGTGTCCACTCTTCTTACCTGAATTCCAGTAATTTAGTTGATAAAACTACCCAAGCGCTATCTCCTTCAAGCGTCCTTAAATAGCCCTAAGTCATAATCAATATAACAAAGACTTAGTTTTCCCATAAACCAAAACCTAGAGTAACTTTTTCATAATCCTCACTAGGCTCCAAATAATACCTTAAACATGTCCAATTATGTACTAGGAACCTCAGCTTAAGATCCCCTAAGGTTACCCATAAAAAACCATCGAGATCAGACCCAAAACTACCCTGAAAGCCCAGGTCTATCGACCGGTTGCCCAAGGCTGGTCGACCAGTTATAAATAAAAAATTGCTCCCTATCTACATGCAAGTCGGTCGACCGATTTGCATAGGCCAGATGACTAGAACAATGAATAACAAGAAAAGGAAAAATCCATACCTTTGCTTTTGAAATTCGAATCCTAGTTGATGATAATGTAACTAGCAACTGTCTAATACTCTAATAACCTTGAATTTCTCTTAGCAACTTAAAAGAATCAAGAATTTGATAGAGTGAGTTTAGAGAGAAAAGAAGAGGAGAAGAGGAAAATGAGAGGAAATGAGAAAATATGAGCTATTATCATCTTTTCCATCCTTGCCAACAAATGACTAAAATACCCCTCCCATCTATTTACCCACTTAGCCATCCTCAAGGGTAATTTGGTAATCATACCACCATTACTAATTACTTAAAATAATAATTCGTACACGACCCAAGCCGAATATTTCCCTTTTGTGACATTTTGCTATTATCTCTTGAAAGAATCCACTATTGTCGAAATTCAATAAATTGCAATAAACATATAAATCACATAAATATACCCTCACTGGGTCAATTTACAAATATGCTCATTCTAAAAAAGGATGGGTCTTAATCACATATAATTCATATAATCATACATATATGAAATCACATAATATCCAACATACCCCCGGTTGATCCAAGTTACCAAAACAACATTTCCTTAAGAAAGCAGATATTACAGGTTTGATGATGAGCACAATTTCCCTCACCTCTTCTTCTCTGATTTCTAGTATTTTAAAAACCCCTTGAGCCCTCAACTGTATGTTGGCAAGGTCTCTTGGGGGGTTCAGGTAAAGTTGTTCACTCAACAACGATCCCTTCTGCAAACTTTCCCTGAATAGGTTTGTTGCTATAGTTTTGTCCACATTATTGATTTGATGTACCAATTTCAAATACATTTTTCAAGTATATCAGCAAACTAAATATAGGTAACCCATTAGTCATCCTATCCAAGACTTCTTTCATCATCTACTCCTTTCAGTCAGAAGGCATTGCTAGCGTTGACGGTGATTGACGAGCTTGTGATTATTTTTGAGCGATTGGCGTTTCTATCTTCTTCGTAGTATGAGTTCCACTATGCTCTTTTTTCCTTTGTGATGATTTTTGTGCTTCTTCTTCATAAATCTCATGTGTATCTTCTTCCACTTCTTGATGTTCCAGGTTGTTTTCTGGGTGAGCCACATCACCTAGCCCCATTTTGTGTTCTTTGCTTGCCCATGATGGGAGTCTTTCTCCCTCGTATCATTGCCAACTCTGCCACCAACTTAGCTTGTTGAGTGACCATTTCTTCTATTCTCTTTTGATGCCGCTCCTTCGCTTGTTGTCATTGCTCTTCAGCTAAAAGGAATCTATCATCATCTTGCTCTTTCATTTGTTGCATGTATTGCATCACTTTATGCAACTCTTGCATGTAATGAACTTGTGGTGACTAGCTTGCATCCTCCTCATGTTGTGTTTTTGATCAAGGCATTCTTTTTTCTTTACTGGTTACCATCCACTCAATTTCTACAAAAGATACAAAAAACAATAGTCATAAAAAAAATTACGAGATTGTTTTTTGCATCGTCGTGCATAGCTTTATTGTTCAAGAGAGTTCCCACAGACGGCGCCAATTGTTTGGGTCAAAACTGTAATGCCCCAAATTTCCTAATAAGGTTTAGGACCTTGATTAGGAGGCCGGGAGGGCCATAATTGATTTATTATGATATTTAATGATTATATGCATGTTTACGTGAATTATATTAGTATATGATGGTGAATGCATGCATATGGGTGTATTTATACTTATAAGGGCATTTTGGTAATTTGACCTGTTGAGGGCATATTTGTAAATTGGGTGCATACTGTAATTTGTGAATGAGATTTTATTATTATGGAGATATATTCGAGCTATTCGGCATGAGACGGTCATATATAATGGATTAGCGGTTTCGTCATAACGGGGTCAATTTTGGGGTAATAGAAATGTTTATTTGGTGATAGATTGGGAATATTTGAGATCAGGGTGAAATTCTGGAAGTTTTGACTATAGTGTCCCCGGGGGTGTTTTCGGGACCCCGAGCACTAGGTTTTATTTGAGGTTACTTAAGCTTGAAGTAGCTTGTCAGATAAGAACGTACGTTAGAAAACCTTTCGTTTTCTCTCTGACGGTCCGTTATACCGTTTGAGCATTTTTGAGGAAATCTTGATTTCTAGGAGTCGGAATCAAGCGAGGGTCGAGGCATAGCGATCCTAGGAAAGATTAGGAGCTTCTTAACCGAAGTATTTGATGGAAAACAACCCAATCAAGGTAATCTAAGTTTGAAGTTTTTAAAGTTTCTAAGCTTAGAATTGGACTTTGTTAATTGTTGAGTTTTTGGTCAGTTTGAGCCTTGGGTTTTGAGGGTTTTTGAGTATTGGGAAGCTTGGGAACTTTGATTTGATGATTGGGGAATGTTTGGGTATGTTTTTGAGGGTTTGGAGTGCTTAAAACACGTTTGGGAATGGCCCAGGGTTGGGGGTTGCGGCCCTGTTCTTGAGCGCCGCGGCCCTAGTTCGATGAAGCAGGTGTCAGGAAATTGGCCTTGCTGGGCGCTGCGGCCCTTGATGGAGGGCGCCGCGACCCTTGCCTCAGAGAACCCTGGGGGCCGTGGCCCAAGGTGCTAGGGCCGCAGCCCTTGCACTGTTTTCACCCCGTTTGCTCGTTTTGACCCCGGGAACTTAACTATGGGCCTCGGGAGTGTCCCTTCTACTTGGATTAGTTTGGATTGGTCTCTTGGAGGCTAGATATTGGTGTGGAAACCTTTTATTATCATGTTATTGATGGTGTTCCATATTTGGTTATGATTAGGTGACCGCTAAGGGCTTAAAGGTTGATCGTTCTCAAGGGTCGTTCTTTTATTGGTTCTAGCTCGAATCTGAGGTAAGAAAACTGCACCCTGTGTATATGTGACATGCATGGCTATTATGATGCATGTTGGTTGATTATTATATATGACATGCATGGCTATTCTTGATGCATGTTGGTTGACTATTAAACGTGACATGCATGGCTGTTATTGGTGCATGTTGGATTACTGGATATTTTGCATATGATTATTATTGAGGCACGCTGGATGATTAAGTGTGATGCATGTGATGCACGAGAAACATGTGATTAAGGCATGCCATGAGTGATGAATATGAGATTGACCAGAGCTTGAGACTCTGAATTTGTGCATGATCATGATTATGCTGGCAACTGTTTAGTAAGCATGCTGAATGCCCTATTCTTGGATAATTGGCATATGATACATATTGATAGCATTGCTTACCTATGCATGGTACTGACTAATTAGTCAGATTTGGCAAAGGTGCTAGTATCAACTGTGAAACTGTGACTCATTAGTCAGGTTCGGCAGTGGTACTGGGCACTGGTCACGTTGCCCTGACTCGTTAGCCGGAATTGGCAAAGGTGTTAGTATCAGCTGTGAAGCTGTGACTTATTAGTCAGGTTCAGCAGTGGTACTGGGCACTAGTCACGTAGCACTGACTCATCAGTCAGAATTGGCAAAGATGTTACTGTTAATTGTGAAGCTGGGACTTATTAGTCAGGTTTGGCAGTGATACTGGACACTGGTCACGTAGCGCTGACTCATTAGTCAGAACGGTCTTAGCGTGGTTCACGCAAGCCAACGGAGATTAGATCTAATCGACCATCAGCATTGAATGACTCAAAGAGCATTAATGCCAAACCGACCTCGAGGGTCGATGGATGAAATAAGTGCTTGGAGGCTAGTGGCTTACCTAGCAGCCACTCTCCCTCTTGAATCATGTGATGCTCGCTCATTGGTTGAAAGTTTTATGCTCAATATGATTATAATGATAATCATTTGATAATGTTTATGTATAGTGTTATGTTTTCTTGTTGGGCTTTGGCTCACGGGTGCTATGTGGTGCAGGTAAAGGCAAGAGGAAGCTAGACCATCCTTGAGTTGGAGGCTTAGGTGATGACGTGTACATATGCAGCTGCTCGTCCGTCACGGCCGAGGTTTAAAGTGGAACTAGGGTTGAACCCTGTTTTGCCGCTTAGAACGGCCTGTTGTAAATATTTTCTAAAATAAACTTTGAAATTTATGTTTTTGGGATCCCAGTGTATATATTAAACATTCTAGTGAAACGTTACATCCTAGCTAAAGTTTTAAATCCCTAAACCGCTATCATACTTAGTTCACGATTTTGGCCAAATGACTCGATTAGCGAGTTTAGCACTGTTTACAAGTCACACCGTAATGGTCCCAGGAGTTGGGGCGTTACAAAAACCTTCCCTCAAATATTTTTTCGTATTTCGCTAGATCACGAATCCACCATACTATTATGTGTTGATGTAGTTCACATGGTAAATACACATTTTGTTGGCTAAACCAACAACATGGATGTGTTCTTCATTGAATTGAGTAGACAGAACAAAGGGGGTACCTAGAAAAGATACTTTGATGCTTAAGTCAACACAATGCTCTCCTTCTCAATTCTCAATCTTCACAAACTTTAATCCATCGAAGTCTCAGCTCCCCAAAATAGGTCCCTCTTCTTATATTTATAGAAAAATGACAAAGAATAAGGTTAAGAAAGCTTATCAGAATTGGTCCACATGTCCAGCTTCATTAACCTCCTTCCCGCCTTTCGTCTCTTTCAAATTGTGAGCTCCCGGGCTCACTAATCTTTTTGCTTAACATAAGCTCTGGGCCATTCTCTCAGTTCATCTGCTTTGAGCCCAAAACCCATCATCCTGTTCGTTCATTTTGAGCTCAGAGCTCATCAATATATTCAATCATTTTGAGCTCATAGCTCATCAATCTATTCAATCATTGTGAGCTCAGAGCTCATCAATCTATTCATTCATTTTCAGCTTAGAGCTCATCAATCTACTCAATCATTCAGAGCTCAGAACTCATCAATCTATTCAGTCATTTTGAGGTCAGAGCTCATCAATCTATTAAGTCATTTTGAGCTCAAAGCTCATCAATCTATCCAATCATTTTGAGCTCAGAGCTCAGCCACCACACTTTAATTTCTTTAATTAAATATTTCTTCAATATGAACATTTTCCCTTCTTAATTCTTTGCCACGTCACTTCGGAGAAATTACCCCCATACACCAAAAAAATCCCTAATCAAATATTGAACGATTTTTCTAATTCAGAAACGAAATCCTTATTCACACAAAAAATTCTCATAACTAGACTTACTAATTAAATGAGTATTTTTTAAAATTGACTCTAAGAGAAATATTTATTAGCAAACTAAATTATTATTTGTAAAATAACTTTAATGGTCATTCCTGCATCCCAAAAATTGCACTAAACAATTCTAAAATGTCCTTAAATTATACTAATAAGCTACCTCAAATATAAATTGAATGAGGTTGTTTTACAACTTTCACACTTTCATATATTTAGTTTATTAGCCAATTCCCTCAAATTAATTCCTCTTACCACCCAAGTAGTGTGCCCTTTTAATTTACTTAAATTCTTGGCACATTAAACTAAGTAACATAGAAAAGAATAACAAAGAAATAACTAAATATGAAGTTACCAAAGAATAATTTGGCTTGCTTACAAAGATTCTCTCTACTTATCTATTAATTTAAAGAGAGAATCTTGACTAATTGTGCCAAATAAAAAATAATGTATTTGTAAAGTTTTCTTATTAGATCTAACATTATCATCCAGTCATGATGAGTGGAAAGAACTAAACCTTGTGTTAACTACGATTATGAGGATAGCATGATGAATGACCTGCAACATATATAGGGAGTATATGTTGGGGTTTTATGCCCTGATTAAAACCCAAATTCTTTGTAATCTCATTTTATTATCAATAAAAGAATATAAATTATTTTTTGGCTTGGTCAATCACTTTGCTCACATGTTTTATTTTCATGATTATTTGTTTAATATAAACTTCTATTAAATCCCAAGCATGTAGCTAATCTTATTTATAGTGACGTAATCACAGTGGAATATAAATATGATTATATGTTCAAAATAAGTTAGTCCTAAGATTAGTCAGTGCACATGATTTACACTGACTTGCCAATCTACGATATGATCTACTTACACATTATGGTGTTATGTTCTTTCCAGAACATTAGCAAAGTAGATAAGATCAGATGTATTTGTTACATCGGACTGGACCGATATTGACAGTTGATAAGATAAGTAAACATACTGTTATTATCTATTCTAGTCATATCATATAGTTGACCATAGGTCAATTCAATCTCAATTCTGAGTGGTTAGTATTCTAACTGATTGTATTATTTAAGTTCTTTGACTTGTTCGTTACCAGCTTACCCTACGGACTAGCCCATACTTACATCTTGGGAACTCAGTAGTATAATTGAGTGGGAGTGTTAATCATAGATATGAACATTTATAGCTTCTAATGAAGAAGTGAAATGATGGTTTCCTTTTAGTTTGGTTCAAGGTGGTAAATGATAGAGATCTCATTTCAGTAATTAAATTAGTTTACTGAAATATCATTTACAAGGAACTAAGTGTTTTAAGGATAAAATACAATGAGGGGTAAAACAATATTTTAGTCCTATCTCATTGTAGACTGTCTATAGAGGATTGAGTGACAATTATGGTTGTAACAATGGATAATTAATAGCGTATCTATATTTGTTATAGAGCGTTCTATGAATTCAAGAGTGCAATTCCGAGTCTATAGTAGAGTCACGAGGAATTAATAAGTTATTAAATTTATTTGTTAGATTTATGATAACTTATTGGAGCTTGATTTCATAGGTCCATGGTCCCCATTGTACCTTGGATAAAATCATCTAGATAGTCTCAATTAATTGATTTAATTATCAATTAGAATTATCAAAGTTGACCAGGTCAATTTTGGATAGTTTCACAGAGTTATGTATTTTTGAGAAGAAAAGAGAAATTATGGCAGATTTATTAATTAAAATAAATTAGTATCTAAATTAATAAATAAGTTTAAATCAATGTTCAAATTATAAATAATTAATTTGATAAATTATTTAAATGATTATTTAATTAATTAAATTAATTAAAAATAATACAGGCCTTGTTTTTAAGTCCAATGGGCTTATAATCAAATGAGAAATTTCACGGGCCTAAAACCCATGATAATTTCGACCTAGGGATTTAAAATGGCTATTATTTTATTTATTTATTTTAATTAAATTAAATGGCCTAATTGAGTCTATAAAAGGAGTGCTTAGAGAGAAGTCAAAGCATAAGTTTGATAAGTCACAAGTCAGATTTTCTGATAGTTTTAGATTCTCTCTAAACACAAGTCCTTTTCTAAGCCTCTTTGTTGTTTTCTCTTCTTCTCTCTATATCTATCTCATGTGTTGAGAATTGCCCACACTAGTCTAGGTGATTCTAAGGATACACTGGAAGGCTGTGAAGAAAATAGAAGATCGGTTCAGTTTCTTGATAATACTCAGCGACAGAAAGGGTACAAGAGTTAGAGAAACTGAAGGAATGACTCTTTCATTCAGCTGCGTATACTATAAGTATTCTTGTCTTTGTTTCTCTTTGAATTCAATTTTAGAAACATGTTCTAGGCTATCTCATATTAATTTGTTTAATATTAGATATACATGAAAATAAATAAAGATCTTGTATAAGTTTCCCAACAGTATATATAGGTGTATATACATATGAACGACGACAAGTGTGCAAATAACAAGGAAAACTTGACCAATTATGCTCTTGATATAGGGAAAAGTTGAGAACTACCCACTTTTAAGAGTAGTTAACTAAAACTAGACATTAAATATATTTAGTTAAATTTTGCCCATTATTATCGTGAGACTTCCCAAATTACCCTTATTTGAGTACATGGTTCTAAGTGTTGTTATAATATGTATTATATGTGTCATATTATAATAGTTAAATTGGAAATGCATTATAATTGTAGTGTGTCATAGTTATGTGCGACAACTATATTGATAGAATTGTATTTTATTTATAAAAAATTATTCTTTAAAATGTAAACATCAAGGCTTAAAATCTAAACCACAACTCTTTAAAATTTAAAACACAAAGATATAAACAACAATCCTTTAAAATATAAATCTCAAGATATAAAATCTAAACCACGACACTTTAAAAGTTCAACCTCAAGACTTAAAATCAAAATAACCACAATTCTTCAAAATGTAAACCACAAAGCTTAAATATAAACCACAAGGCTTAAAATTTAAACCACAACTCTTTAAAATTTAAAATATAAGACTTAAAATTTAAACCACAACTCTTTGAAATTTAAACCACAATGCTTAAAATTTAAACCATGAATTTTTAAAATTTAAACCACGAGGCATAATAGTTAAACCATTAAGCTTAAAATTTAAACCACGATCATATAAAATATAAATCATGGTCATTTAAAAGCTAAACCATGACTCTTTAAAATTTAAATCACTAGTTTTTAAAATTTAAACCATAAGGCTTAAAAGTTAAACCAAGTCTCTTTAAAATTTAAACTACGTCTCTTTAAAATTTAAACCACAAAGCTTAAAATTTAAACCACAACTCTTTCAAATTTACACCACATCTCTTTAAAATTTAAACCACAACCCTTTAAATTTTAAACCAAAAGACTTAAAATTTAAACCACAAGACGTAAAAGTTAAACTGCTAGGCCTAAAATATAAACCACGACCATATAAAACATAAATAAAGATCCTTTAAAATCAAAACCACGACTTTTTAAAATTTAAACTACAAGGCTTAAAATATAAACCATGACTCTTTAAAATTTAAACCACAAGGCTTAAAAAATAAACAACAATTTTTTAAAATTTAAACCACAATGTTTAAAAGTTAAACGACAAGGCTTAAAATTTAAACCACAACCATATAAAATATAAACTACGATAATTTAAAATCTAAATTATGACTCTTTAAAATTTAAATCACTAGTCTTTAAAATTTAAACCACAAGCCTTAAAATTTAAACGACAAATCTTTATAGTTTAAACCAAGACTCCTTAAAATTTAAATCTTAAGGCTTAAAATTTAACCACGACTTTTTAAAATTTAAATTACAATGCTTAAAAATTATATTACTAGGCTTAAAATCTAAACCACGACAATATATATAAATATAAACTGTGATTCTTTAAAATACCAACCACAACTTTTTAAAATTTAAATCACTAGTCTTTAAAATTCAAACCACAAGACTTAAAATTTAAATTACGACTCTTTAAAATTTAAACCATAAAACATAATATCTAAACCACAAGGCTTAAAAGTTAAACCACTAGGCTTAAAATCTAAATCACGGTCATATAAAATATAAAACATGATCATTTAAAATCTAAATCATGACTCTTTAAAATTTAAACAACTACTCTTTGAAATTCAAACCACAAGGCTTAAAATTTAAACCGCGACTCTTTAAAATTTAAACCACAATGCTTAAAATTTAAATCACGACTCTTTAAAAATTAAACCACTAGGCTTAAAATCTAAACCACGACCATATAAATATATAAACTACGATCCTTGAAAATTTAAATCACAAGACTTAAAATTTAAATAATGACCATGTAAAATATAAATCATGATACTTTAAAATCTAAACCACAATGCTTAAAATTTGAACCACTAGACTTAAAGTCTAAACAATGTCCATTTAAAATGTGAATCTCAAGGCTTAAAATCTAAACCACAACTCTTTAAAATTTAAATCACAAAGCTTAAAATGTAAATCACAATTCTTTAAAATATAAACCTTGAGACATAGAATCTAAACCACGACCCTTTAAAAGTTAAACATCAAGACTTAAAATCTAAACCACAACTCTTCAAAATGTAAACTACAAAAAATAAAATGTAAACCAATTTGCTAAAAATCTAAAACACGGCCCTTTAAAATTTAAATCATAAGGTTTAAAATCTAAACTAAAACTCTTTAAAATTTAAACCGGAAGACTTAAAATTTAAACCATAAGGCTTAAAATTTAAACCACCAACTTTAAATTTTAAGCCTTGTGGTTTAAATTTTAAAGAGTCTTGGTTTAGATTTTAAATGATATGCTTTATAGTTTAATTATATAATTTAAAGGGTCGTAGTTTTGATTTTAAGACTAGTGGTTTAAATTTCAAGCATTTGTAGTTTAATTTTTAAGGAGTTTTTGTTAGATTTTAATGTGTTGTATGCTAATGAATGTATCCCTTTATTTCTCCAACAATAACTTTCTCCATATAAACAACAATAACTAATATTCATGTATAAAATATACCTCCAAAATTTGAGAAAAATAAACAGCGCACAATGATATTTCATTGTTTCTTGCTCATGTTCTATTTGTATTTATTTCAGTTTATGTCTTTGTTTAGCTACATTTTGCTTGCATACAGCACATGCACCCTATACTATAATCAATAGCAAGATTAGCAACATAAAAAGTTGAGACAAATATGAGAAGACATTACTGTAGTATACCCATCTTCCTAGTGTTCAAAAGGTAGAAAGATAGTATCACACAAAGCATTTTTAAGCATCTAACACATGAAATATAGTTGAGGTATTTTATCAAACATATAAAGGGTATGAAAATCAACTCAAGCAAACCAATAAACCATTATTGAATCTTTCCTTGCTAAAGATAATAGAAACAAGGTCTATATACATAAATATACTTATACTACAAGTAATTTAAATGAGTCATATATATGAAAAAAGTGTATAGTAATTTAAACGAACCAAGCAATCAACCAACCACTGCCAACTACAAGCTCAGTTTCTGCAATACAATGTATGCTATCCAGAAATATCATCCTTTTACAGGTTGAATCCAATATGATACACCCTCCTTTCTCTCCCAACATATTTTCTAATAATAATTTTTAAGAATTTTTTGTCCTAGTACCAGTTGAAATTTTGTGTTATGACCACTTAATTAAACAAATAAAGAATGAGCGAGTACAAAGAGATTAAGGTGAGATTAGTCGAAGGACCCATTGTTGTTGTGGCCATCGGTGGACTTGAAGTAACAGGTTGAGTGGAACTTGGAGAAGTAGCAGGGTCCGTAGCGAAGGTTGGTTACGAGAGGGAGGTCCAGCCATAACTGTTGGCGCACGTGGTCTCAAAGTCGGACGGCAGCTTGACGGAGATCCGCCATAGATGGGTGAAGAAGATGGCGTATATGTCATGTTGGGGAAGACGATGGGTACTGAGTTTCACTAAGAAAAAGGGTATTATGGGAAGAAACACTAAAAAATTGGGCATAAATGAAAGTTTTAATTACTGGTTAAAAATTGAAGGTGCTCTCTAAAAATGGGTATTCCATTTAATTTTTACCTTGATATAGTGTATTTTTTCAATATGCCAACTTTAATTATTCTTACATATGTTTGCCACAAACTATTTTTTTTTGTCAAAAATACCCCTTCCATTAACTCATTTCTCTCTTTCTCTCTCTCTCAAACTCTCTCAATCCTTCTCACTTTCTCTACCACCCCCACACGCTTCCACCGCCAATGATGCATCCACCTCCCACCACCATTGAAGTCGCCACCTCCTAACACCATTGAGCTATTTCTTCATTTTAAAAAAAAAAAATTAACAATGAAAAATCCAAAGTAAAACATAAATCGAAGGAAAGATTGACATAGTACATTAATTTATGGATTTTGAGCACTTATGAACAAGATTTTTGAGTTTTGATTGCATTCTTTTTCAGATCTAAAACTTAAAAAATTTGCAGAAAAACGATGCCTAACAATGTGGTAACGATGCGTTTGAAATGGTGGCTAAAAGCATAGTTTTTGGGCCAAAATGATGCCCAATGATGCATTAGCGATGCGATGGTGATGCATTTGTGATTATGGCTTAAAAAAGATTCCTAACGATGCGATAACGATGTGTTTGCGATAGTGACTTCAAAACATGTTTTTAGGACAAAACTACTAACGATGCATTAACGATGTTGTAGCGATGTGTTTACGATAGTGGCTTTAAAACATGGTTTTTCGGCCAAAATGATGCCTAACGATGTGTTTGCGATGGTGGCTTCAAAACATGTTTTTAGGCCAATACTATCTAACGATGCTGTAGCGATGGGCTTGTGATGGTTGCTTAAAAATGGTGCCTAACTATGCGATAACGATGTGTTTGCAACGGTGGCTTTAAAACATGTTTTTAGGCCAAAACTATCTAACGATACATTAACGATGTTGTAGTGATGTGTTTGCATGGATTTTGGGCCAAAACGATGCCTAATATTGCATTAAAAAATGTGTGTTTCGATGATTAGGAATCATTTTGGCCCAATAACTATGTTTTTAAGTCACCATCACAAACGCATAACTACTGCATCATGATGCATTGTTAGATAGTTTTAGCCTAAAAACATGTTTTCCAGACACCATCGCAAATGCATTGTTATCGCATCGTTAGGCATTGTTTTAAGCCACCATCGCAAATGCATTGTTCATGCATCGTTAGATAGTTTTGGCCTAAAAACATGTTTTCAAGCGACCATCACAAACACATCATTATCGCATTGTTAGACATCGTTTTTAAGCCACCATCGCAAACACATCATTACCACATTGTTAATGCATCGTTAGGCATCATTTTGGTCCAAAAACCATGTTTTTAAGCCACCATACCAAACGCATCGTTACCGCATCATTAGGCACCATTTTTCAGCAAATTTTTAAGTTTTAGATTTGAAAAAAAAAACCGCAATCAAAACCAAAAAAATATTTTTCATAAGTGTTCAAAATCCATAGATTAATGTACTATGTAAATCTTTCCTTCGATTTAAGTTTTGGATTGGAATATTCATTGTTAATTTTTATTAAAAAAAAAAAAGAAAGAGCTTAATGGTTGTAGGAGGTGGCGAATTCAATAGTGGTAGAAGGTGGAGGCGTCATTGGCGGTGGCAGCATGTGGGGGTGGTTTGCTCTGCCACCGTGGATAGGTGGTGGTAGTGGTGGCGGTGGTGTCGTGGTGGTAGAGAAAGTGAGGGATTGAGAGAGCTTGAGAGAGAGAGAAATGAGTTGATGAGAGGGGTATTTTTTACCAAAAAAATAGTTGGTTGCATACATATGTAAGAATTATTAAAGTTGGCATGTTGAAAAAATACACTACATCAAGGGGCACAATTGATCAAAATTTCCAATAACAATGAGAAGCGACAACTCAAATAGTTGACATGCGGGGATATGATGAACTAGGAGAATAAGATGAAAAGGAAGATTTGTTTAAAAACAAGCTTAAAATTTATGAACTCGGAAAGAAAAAGAAATGAATAAATGAAACGATATAACCAATACCCTAGCTATTTTGCTAGTTTTCTATCAAGTACTACTATCTAAAAATTTATGTGCAAAGCATGATGTGTTTTCATCACTGAAATCCATAGATTGGGTGAAAGAACTTACGGTTGCAAATGTTCATTGAAGACCTAACTGTTGGGGTTTTATGCCCTAATTAAAACCCAAATTCTTTGTAATCTCATTTTATTATCAATAAAAGAATAGAAATCATTTTTTGACTTGGTCAATCACTTTGCTCACATGTTTTATTTTCATGATTATTTATTTAATATAAACTTATATTAAATCCCGAGCATATAGCTAATCTTATTTATAGTGACGTAATCACAGTGGAATATAAATATGATTATATGTTCAAAAATAAGTTAGTCCTAAGATTAGTCAGTGCACCGGATTTACACTGACTTGCCAATCTACGATATGATCTACTTACACATTACAGTGTTATGTTCTTTCCAGAACATTAGCAAAGTAGATAAGATCGGATGTATTTTTTACATCGGACAGGACCGATATTGACAGTTGATAAGATAAGTAAACATACCGTTATTATCTATTCTAGTCATATCATATAGTTGACCATAGGTCAATTCAATCTCAATTCTGAGTGGTTAGTATTCTAACTGATTGTATTATTTGAGTTCTTTGACTTGTTCGTTACCAGCTTACCCTACGGACTAGCCCATACTTACATCTTGGGAACTCGGTAGTATAATTGAGTGGGAGTGTTAATCATAGATATGAACATCTATAGCTTCTGATGAAGAAGTGAAACGATGGTTTCCTTTTAGTTTGGTTCAAGGTGTTAAATGATAGAGATCTCATTTCAGTAATTAGATTAGTTTACTAAAATATCATTTACAAGGAACTAAGTGTTTTAAGGATAAAGTACAATGAGGGGTAAAACGGTATTTTAGTCCTATCTCATTGTAGACCGTCTATAGAGGATTGAGTGACAATTATGGTTGTAACAATGAATAATTAATAGCGTATCTATATTTGTTATAGAGCGTTCTATGAATTCAAGAGTGCAATTCCAAGTCTATAGTGGAGTCACGAGGAATTAATAAGTTAGTAAATTTATTTGTTAGATTTATGATAACTTATTGGAGCTTGATTTCATAGGCCCATGGTCCCCATTGTACCTTGGATAAAATCATCTAGATAGTCTCAATTAATTGATTTAATCATCAATTAGAATTATCAAAGTTGACCAGGTCAATTTTGGATAGTTTCACAGAGTTGTGTAATTTTGAGAAAAAAAAGAGAAATTATGGCAGATTTATTAATTGAGATAAATTGGTATCTAAATTAATAAATAAATTTAAATCAAGGTTCAAATTATAAATAATTAATTTGATAAAGGATTTAAATAATTATTTAATTAATTAAATCAATAGAAAATAACACAGGCCTTGATTTTAAGTCCAATGGGCTTATAATCAAATGGGAAATTTCACGGGCCTATAGCCCATGATAATTTCGACCTAGGGCTTCAAAATGGCTGCTATTTTATTGATTTTTTAATTAAATTAAATGGCCTAATTGAGTCTATAAAAGGAGTGCTTATAGAGAAGTAAAAAAAAAAGGGTTTTTGATAAGTCAGATTTTCTGATAGTTTTATATTCTCTCTAAACACAAGTCCTTTTCTAAGCCACTTTCTTATTTTCTCTTCTTCTCTCTATATCTATCTCATGTGTTGAGAATTGCCCACACTAGTCTAGGTGGTTCTAAGGATACATTGGAAGATCGTGAAGAAAATAGAAAATCGGTTCAGTTTCTTGATAATACTCTGCGACAGAAAGGATACAAGAGTTAGAGAAACTGAAGGAATGACTCTTAATTCCGCTGCGTATACTGTAAGTATTATATTGTTTGTTTCTCTTTGAATTCAATTTAGAAACATGTTTTAGGCTATCTCGTATTAATTTGTTTAATATAAGATATACATGAAAATAAATAAAGATCCTGTATAAGTTTTTCCAACAACTGGCCTCAGAGCCTTTGATAATCTTTATTTTCATGCATGAACATGTTTAAAATTGGATTATATGATATGTTTGAATAATTGGATGGTTTTTTCTTGTTTTTATGAACATATTGATTTTATGTGAATTTTAGCAATTTTTAGGTTATTTTGTTGTGTTTTCTATGCTCTTAATTTTTATATATGCTTTATTTTGTGTAAAACATGGTAAAAATTAATTAGAAAATGGTTTTGGTTTGAAAAATTGTTTAAAAAAAATTTTGGAAATTTTTTGGCCTGGCTGCCCATGCGCGCACGCCCGCGCTCGCGCACACCAGCCACCATCGATGAACAGTAACCCCGTGAACAGTGCCACGGGTACTATTCATCAATTTTTAATTTTTAATTTTTTTTAATTTTTTAATTTTTTTTTTGAAAAATAAATAAAATTAAAATTGTGAAAATTTATTATGTATAATCAAAACTAAAAATATCTTTTTTGTTTTATCATTTAAATTTTTTAAAATAAAGACATTTTTGTTTGTTGATTTTAATAATTAGATATTTTCTACAAAGAATCAAATTCAAATTTAAAATTAGACTAACAACTTAATTTTAAATCTTTTAATATATTAAAATATTAGAATTATGATATCAGATATTTAAGATATTTTCATTTAAATTCTTGATATTTTTATTAAATCTTTATTTGAAAATTTAAATATCTTTTTATTCTATAGTTTTTAATATTTAAATTATTTAAAATTTAATATTGTTAGTTAGATATTTTTATGGATATTTGAATTTGTTTAACTATTTAAGATATTTTATGCTTGTTATAACTATTTGTATTTTATTATTTTTAAATGGTTAAAATATTGATAATAGTTATAACAACACAAGATATTTTGGAAAATAGTTAAGATATTGAAGTTAAAATTTTAAATTGGTTAAATTTTGAAAAATATCTTTTTTTATTCAGCCAATTAATATATATTTTTTAATGGGATTTAAATTAACTTTGGTTAATTGTTGATAAATCCTATTTAAATTAAATTAATATTTTTTTTCAAATTAACCTAAAACCAAGTTGATTGTTGATAAATGAAATTTAAATTAACTATTGTTAATTGTTGATAAATTTCATTTAAATTGACTTATTTTTTGTAAAAATTTAATTAATTTGAATTTTTTTTTGATAAATTCTAGATAATTAATTGTGGTATTTTTGCAAATGAAATAAATTGTGGTATTTTTGCATAAATTCATAGAATTGCTCATATAGTAACATGATTAGGCCCATCCAATTATAACATGTCTGTTTGCACTATATGTGGTATTTTTGCAATTGGGCTTAGATGCATATAGTGGCCCATATGTTTGTTAGATATATGGTATTTTGCCAAATAAAATATTCATAAAATGATAGGTTTTATTTGGGCCCATTAGAAAATGTAAAGTTTAAATTCCTCTCTTGTGGGTGATTCCACTTGTGAAGGCCCATTTGCTTTGCATGACTATAGTGGGCCTAATCAATTAATAACAATTAATAAAACGAAGGTTTAAATTCCTGTCTTTTGGACCTTGTATGGAAGAAAGGAGGCCTTTGTAGTGGGAACGACATACTGGACCCAGCCCTCCTCCATACAAGCCCAATTGTTAAGGCCCATTTACCTGAGTTGGACTTAATTGTATAGGTTCATTATATTAGTTAAACCTAAATATTGATTAGCAACAAATTAATTCTAAATTAATTGAATTTGTTTCAATGTGACACTTTAGAATTAATAAGAAATTATAGGACTTTGGTTTTAAAAATTTTAATCTGTTTAATTTTTTTTGGAAAACCATAGTCATTAATTTTCTAAAAATAAATAATAAAAATACTATTTTTAATTTTATAATGAGCTTATTTTAAGAATTTTATTCGATCTCCACCGTTGGTTTAACATAGTCAATAGCTTAATGGGGCCTCGAGGCGCTTTGATTCGTCCCCCTACGGAAGGTGTTCATTAGTTATTTTGACAAGGTTAGATTTCGAAAGATAGATAATTATAGGTCAAATTCTACTAGACTCACCCCTACGGTGACTACTAGGACTAAATCTATGATTATTGAAACCGTGGGTCTAGCTCATAAAATAAGAAATTTTGTTTTCTTATTTTGATCGAATAGTAGGTTGTTAATAATGGTGTCCATTATTAAATGAGTTTACAACTCTATTTAACTAGTGGTATTTTTGACTCTCGCCAACCGGGACAAGGATATCATAGATTAGTTAAAAACCTAAAGAAATAGAGATATGATTGTTTTTGGTATTTTTTCTCATATCTTCATATTTTTGGTATATGTTGTGCTATTTCTTGAAATTTGTGTGATTAGAAGTTTTATTGAGCAAATGTGATTGATTTCTACTTTATTGATAATTTGTAGTTTTAAGTTAAGTAGTGTCTACTCCCATCCTTTCTCAACTTTCGATGGAGAAACTCACCGGAGAAAACTTCCATAATTGGAAGCAAAATATCAACATAAAGTTGATTGGTGACAACTCCGAGTTCGTCATGATTGAGGAATCCCTAGAACGAGCATCGTCTCTGCACGTTCTTGATAGCATCGTAAATGCTTGGATAACACCGTCTCCTCACGAACGTGATGGAACCGTGAATTCTCGGATGGCACCGTGTCTGCACGTTCGTGATCAACTCAACTATGGTCTGACGCAACTCATGAACGAGCTTCAGATTATTGAACCTATCATGGGTGGACCTAGTAAAGGAGGTGAAAATAAGACCACTGATGTTGCTGCTCATCTAGTTAAGGCTGAAGCTAACCAAGCTTCGTCTTCGAAAGCTGGAAACAAGAGGAAAGGTGGACAAATAAACAACCCCAAGCCTGCAAAGGCTGCAAAGACGAGTGCACAACCACGTGCACAGACGCCTAAGGGGAAGAACATGAAAAACAAGAAAGGTAAAGATAAATGTTTTCACTGCAAAGAGAAGGGGCATTGGAAACGAGATTGCCCCAAGTTTCTAGCAGCTAAAAACAAAGGTAATGATTATAGTTCATTTATCTTGGAAACATGTGTTTTAGAGAATGATAACTCTGTTTGGATTATTGATTCTGGATCTACTAACCATGTTTGTAACTCTTTATAGCTTCTTGAATCGTGGGAGAAAGTGAACGAAGGCGACTTAAAGCTTAGAGTTGGGAACGGAGCGTTCATTGCGGTCCAAGCTAGAGGAAGAGTTCGTCTGAAGTTCGGAAATAAATTTTTAATTTTAAAAGATGTATTTTTTATTCCGGATTTTAGTAGAAATTTAATTTCAGTTTCCATGTTGCAATTAGAACGATTTGTTATGACTTTCACAAGTTTTAATATATATATTTCTTTCAATGGATCACAATTGTGTATTGCATGTTTGGAAAACGGGCATTATATTCTGCGACCTAACGAACCCATCGCTCTTAACAATGATTTATTCAAAGTAGCTAAACCTAGGACCAATAAACGTCAAAAGACCGATAACAATAATATGACGTATTTATGGCACTTGAGACTAGGTCACATTGGCTATGATAGGATTCAAAGACTTACAAAGGACGGACCTTTGAGGGAACTCACCTTAGGTGAATTACCTGTCTGTGAATCTTGTCTAGAAGGCAAACTGACCAAGCGTCCATTCTCTGCAAAGGGTGATAGGGCCAAAGAACCACTTGGTCTTGTGCATTCAGATGTTTGTGGACCTTTGAATATACAAGCCAAGGGTGGTTTTGAGTATCTCGTCACTTTCATTGATGATTACTCTAGATACTCATGTCTTTACCTAATGCATAGGAAATCAGAAACATTTTCAAAGTTTCAGGAATTCCTAGCAATGGCTCAGAACCAATTAGGTAAAAGGTTAAAGATCTTGCGATCTGATAGGGGTGGAGAATATTTGGATATGCAGTTCCAAGATCATTTAACTGAACTTGGGATTTTATCACAACTTACTGCCCCAGGTACTCCGCAACAAAATGGTGTAGCGGAACGCCGAAACAGAACTTTATTGGAAATGGTTAGATGCATGCTTAGTTACTCAACTCTACCAACTTCGTTCTGGGGACATGCAATTGAAACCGCAAATGACATTCTCAATGTCGTGCCATCAAAATCAATCCCCAAAACACCTTTAGAAGGCTGGAATGGTCGTGAACCTAGTTTACGCCATTATAGAATCTGGGGGTGTCCCGCTCACGTCCTGAGGAAAAAGGAGGGAAAGCTAGAACCGCGAACTGAAGTTTGCATGTTTGTTGGCTATCCTAAAGGTACTCGGGGTGGACTTTTCTACAGTCATTCAGAAAAGAAAGTGTTTACTTCTACAAATGCTACTTTTCTGGAAAATGACTATGTCCAGAACTTTAAACCTCGCAGCAAAGTAGTTTTAGAGGAGATGGTTAAAGAATTGACTCCAACCAATGTTCCATCGTCATCAACGCGTGTTGATGATGAAATTCCCACTCTTCATGTACAACCGACGCAAGTCGATTTAAATGAAGAAAGTACCACTGTTCCTGAGCAAACAGTCACGGAGCCTCGTCGTAGTGGGAGGGTTTCTAGAAACCCAGTTCGCTATGGTTTGGATGGTGAAACCAATATGGTTGTTGGTGACACTAGTGATGATGATCCATTGTCTTTCAAACAGGCAATGGCTAGCCCTGAAAAGGAACTATGGCTTGAAGCCATGAAACAGGAAATGGAGTCTATGTACTCAAATTCCGTCTGGGATCTTGTGGAAGCACCTAGTGACTTTAGGACCATTGAGTGCAAGTGGATCTACAAGAAGAAACGAGGTGTTGATGGAAATATCGAGACTTATAAAGCTCGATTAGTGGCAAAGGGTTATACCCAAAGAGAAAGCGTGGACTATGAGGAAACTTTTAGTCCGGTAGCCATGCTCAAATCCATTCGCATCCTCCTATCCATAGCAGCCGCTCTCGACTATGAGATTTGGGAAATGGACGTCAAGACAACTTTTCTTAATGGAAAGCTTGGCGAGGTCATTTATATGGATTAGCCGGAAGGATTTAAAGTATCTGGACAAGAAGGAAAAGTTTGTAAGTTAAATAGGTCCATCTATGGACTTAAGCAAGCTTCTCGTTCCTGGAATCTTAGGTTTGATGAAATAATCAAAACCTATGGCTTTGAACAAAATATTGATGAGCCCTGTGTTTACCAACTGAAGGCAAATCAAATAGTGGTATTCCTGGTTCTTTATGTAGATGATATCTTACTCATTGGAAACAATGTTAAGAAATTATCAGATGTGAAGAATTGGCTGAGCACTCAATTCCAGATGAAGGATTTGGGTGAAGCAAGTTATGTTCTAGGTATCCAGATCATCAGGGATAGAAAGAATAGACTCTTAGCTCTATCTCAAGCAGCTTACATAGATAAAGTGCTTGAACGTTTCTCAATGACAAATTCCAAGAAAGGGCGTCTACCGTCCCGCCATGGAATTCATCTTTCAAAGAAGCAGTCTCCCCAGACTCCTGAAGAGGAAGATGCAATGAGAAAAGTTCCTTACGCATCTGCAGTTGGAAGTCTGATGTATGCCATGTTGTGTACTAGACCAGATATCTGCTATGCAGTGGGAGTAGTGAGCAGGTATCAGTCAAACCCAGGACCGGAACATTGGATAGCAGTTAAGCATATCCTGAAGTATTTGAGACGAACTAGGGATTATATGTTAGTCTACAAGGGTGGTGTTCTAAACCCTGTAGGCTACACCGATTCAGATTTTCAGACTGATGTCGATGACAGGAAGTCTACTTCTGGAATGGTGTTTACTCTTGGGGGTGGAGCTGTGATTTGGAGAAGCGTAAAGCAGTCTGCAATCTCAGATTCCACCATGGAGGCTGAGTACATAGCCGCGTTAGAAGCAGCTAAGGAAATAGTCTGGCTAAAGAAGTTCTATTCGGATCTTGGTGTTATTCCAGAAATGGATAGACCGCTTGTGTTGTTTTGTGACAATACAGGAGCGATAGCCAACTCAAAAGAACCTCGAAGTCACAAGAGGAGTAAGCATATAGAAATGAAGTATCACATTATTCGAGAATATGTGGCCAGGGGAGATGTGAAGGTTATGAAGATTGCAACTGAAGACAATCTTGCGGATCTGTTTACAAAGACACTACCAGAAGCTACATTTGATAAGCATATCAAGGAGATGGGATTAGTAGAATTAAGGCATTAGTTTCAATTAGTGCAAGTGGGAGTTTGTTGGGGTTTTATGCCCTAATTAAAACCCAAATTCTTTGTAATCTCATTTTATTATCAATAAAAGAATAGAAATCATTTTTTGACTTGGTCAATCACTTTGCTCACATGTTTTATTTTCATGATTATTTATTTAATATAAACTTCTATTAAATCCCGAGCATATAGCTAATCTTATTTATAGTGACGTAATCACAGTGGAATATAAATATGATTATATGTTCAAAAATAAGTTAGTCCTAAGATTAGTCAGTGCACCGGATTTACACTGACTTGCCAATCTACGATATGATCTACTTACACATTACAGTGTTATGTTCTTTCCAGAACATTAGCAAAGTAGATAAGATCGGATGTATTTTTTACATCGGACAGGACCGATATTGACAGTTGATAAGATAAGTAAACATACCGTTATTATCTATTCTAGTCATATCATATAGTTGACCATAGGTCAATTCAATCTCAATTCTGAGTGGTTAGTATTCTAACTGATTGTATTATTTGAGTTCTTTGACTTGTTCGTTACCAGCTTACCCTACGGACTAGCCCATACTTACATCTTGGGAACTCGGTAGTATAATTGAGTGGGAGTGTTAATCATAGATATGAACATCTATAGCTTCTGATGAAGAAGTGAAACGATGGTTTCCTTTTAGTTTGGTTCAAGGTGTTAAATGATAGAGATCTCATTTCAGTAATTAGATTAGTTTACTAAAATATCATTTACAAGGAACTAAGTGTTTTAAGGATAAAGTACAATGAGGGGTAAAACGGTATTTTAGTCCTATCTCATTGTAGACCGTCTATAGAGGATTGAGTGACAATTATGGTTGTAACAATGAATAATTAATAGCGTATCTATATTTGTTATAGAGCGTTCTATGAATTCAAGAGTGCAATTCCAAGTCTATAGTGGAGTCACGAGGAATTAATAAGTTAGTAAATTTATTTGTTAGATTTATGATAACTTATTGGAGCTTGATTTCATAGGCCCATGGTCCCCATTGTACCTTGGATAAAATCATCTAGATAGTCTCAATTAATTGATTTAATCATCAATTAGAATTATCAAAGTTGACCAGGTCAATTTTGGATAGTTTCACAGAGTTGTGTAATTTTGAGAAAAAAAAGAGAAATTATGGCAGATTTATTAATTGAGATAAATTGGTATCTAAATTAATAAATAAATTTAAATCAAGGTTCAAATTATAAATAATTAATTTGATAAAGGATTTAAATAATTATTTAATTAATTAAATCAATAGAAAATAACACAGGCCTTGATTTTAAGTCCAATGGGCTTATAATCAAATGGGAAATTTCACGGGCCTATAGCCCATGATAATTTCGACCTAGGGCTTCAAAATGGCTGCTATTTTATTGATTTTTTAATTAAATTAAATGGCCTAATTGAGTCTATAAAAGGAGTGCTTATAGAGAAGTAAAAAAAAAGGGTTTTTGATAAGTCAGATTTTATGATAGTTTTATATTCTCTCTAAACACAAGTCCTTTTCTAAGCCACTTTCTTATTTTCTCTTCTTCTCTCTATATCTATCTCATGTGTTGAGAATTTCCCACACTAGTCTAGGTGGTTCTAAGGATACATTGGAAGATCGTGAAGAAAATAGAAAATCGGTTCAATTTCTTGATAATACTCTGCGACAGAAAGGATACAAGAGTTAGAGAAACTGAAGGAATGACTCTTAATTCCGCTGCGTATACTGTAAGTATTATATTGTTTGTTTCTCTTTGAATTCAATTTAGAAACATGTTTTAGGCTATCTCGTATTAATTTGTTTAATATAAGATATACATGAAAATAAATAAAGATCCTGTATAAGTTTTTCCAACACTAACACTACAAGAAAATGACTCTACAGCAACGACATCTATTGCGACGAAGCTAAAGACGTTGTTGTATGTAGTCGAAATCCACAAAAAAATTATTTTTTTGAAGTTATTAAAATAAATAAGTTATAGCGACGACATGTCGTCGCTGTAGGGTCATCAACAACACACGACCAAGCTCTCCAAATTCCTAGTACCCTACAGCGATGACATGTCATCATTGTAGGGTACTAAGAATTTGAAGGGAACAAGAGGCAGGAACTATCTTGTCTATAGCAACGAAATATCGTCACTATAAGATATGGAGGGAACTTGAGTGCCAAAAGTTAGTTGTCAATTTTCACTCCCTATAGCGATGACATGTCGTCGCTATTGGGTCCCAAAAAACAGAGGGAAAGTGAACTGTCAAAACTTTCAGTCAAAATTTCACTGGCTATAGCAACGACATGTCGTCGCTATAGACTGGACACGTAGTAAACAAAACGATTCATGTACTATTCCATTATATATAGCGACAACATGTCATCGCTAGAGGGTCTCACCGTTTGAGTGAAACGGTGCATTCAACCTCGACGACGACAATTTTATTACCTATAGTGACGACATGTCGTTGCAACTGGTTACATTGATATAACCCCCAGGCAGAGCCTTTCTTCTTCATTTTTCCTGAAATATAGAAAGGGTTCTCTGTGTTTTCTCCGCCGCCCAACATCGCCCAAGGAGTTTTGACGCCATTTTTGGCCCTCCATTGTTAAGGTCAGTTCCTTTATACCCTAATAATCTAGTTATTTCTTTTCATTTAGTTTTTTTTTTTATGATTATTTGTGTGTACTTTGTATGTTATTGTAATGGGTTTGTTATACTTTTTATTGATTTTTTTTGCAGATGGTATTGGAGCATCCCGAGCCTTTGCCCAATTCATTGATATCATCCCAAGCCTTTGGGTATTGTTTGTAATTTTTTTTTTGTGATTGATTAGTATATTAGTTGATAAATGTTTGTTAAATTTTTTGTTGTTTTTTTTTTAATTTTTTTTTTTCAGATTGCATTGGAGTCTTTTGATATCATCTCTAGCTTTTGGGTATTGTTTCTAATTTTTAATATTTTCTTTGTTTTGTGATTATTAGTGTATTGATAAATAATATTAGTTAATTTGTATACATAAATTTTTAAATTAAATTTGTATGCTTGTTAATTTTATAGTTAATTTGATATTAAGTTATGAAAAACTGTTAGGTTAGATTAATTTTTTGTTTTGAATTGTATATATATTAGGTTAAATAAAATTTGTGTTTTGACTTGTATATATATGTTAGGTTAGATAAATAAAATGTTGATTTGAGAATATTTTATAATATGTTTTTGTTATTTATTTATGAATTATTTTTTTTTTATGAAAAGAAATAATATATTGCACCAAAACAACAAGCTACAACCAGTTCAAGGACCAACCCAAAGGATTAACATATTACAAACATCTAACAACTTCAGCAAGAATACAATTCTTATTCAAGACTTTTTGACTCAACCTACCACTTAATCTAAATTTCAGGGCCTGTTTAATCAACCTCACTATGTGAAAAGGAGAAAAAGAACAGCAAGAAAATATACAAGAATTTCTATTGTACCAAACACCATACACTGCGGCTGCCAGTGATGCTACTAAAATGCAGTGCAAAACATTCTTAGGCTTCCCTTTTAACCACTCCTTCCAACCAGCAAATTGAATAGGCCAAATACTAGAACCCAACCAACCTCTAAGCAACTGCCAAACCTACTGCGAAAAACAACAGTCAAAGAACAAGTGCTGATGAGATTCCTCTTCCCTCTCACGAACCGAGCACAATAAAGAAGAAACGGAGATCTGGCACTTCAGCAAGTTATCTCTAGTCAGAAGGTGACCAAGCACTGATTGCCAAAGCATAAATCGGTGCTTAGGGTCTGAAAGGCAACACCAAACTGCCTTAGCATAATCAACATTATTCCTCTGAAGAATGCTACTGAGCAGAACATTCAGTCTAAGCTTACCATTCACAGCCGAATCAACCAAAACAGGTTCAGGAAAAGTCTCTCTCAGGTAGCAAAGCTTACGCCAGTACCAACTCACATCAAGTTTTAGATGATAAGACCAGAAAGATTGACCCTTAAGATAAATCCCGTCAATCCATTTCACCCATAACACATCTTGTTTAGTCGACAAAGCCCAAATAAATTTTTCCATAAGAATTTTATTCCAAACTGAACCTTCCTTAAAACCCAGACCTCCAAGAGCTTTAGGAAGACAAACTTGAGACCACGAGGTACAATGGAACTTGCTGCGGTTGTTAGATGAACCCCAAAGAAAGTTTCGACATAATCTGTCTATTTCATGAATAACACTATAGGGAAGCATAAAAATATGCATCCAATAGTTGCAGATGCTAAGCAGAACGGAAAATATCAACTGAGTCCTCCCTGCAAATGATAAATGCCTACTCGCCCACATATGAAGCCTAGCCTGAATTTTCTTAATAATCTCCCCACAATCAGCAGCTTGCCATTTCGTTGGTCTCAAAGAGACCCCCACATATTTCAAATGAAAAGATCCCTCACCTAGCGCAACAAAATTGAGGATATTTTGCTTCACCTCAGTAGCCACTCCCCCAAAGAAAACTTGGGACTTGTTTAGATTGGCAGCAAGCCCTGAACTGCTACAGAAACTTAGAAATCCCTAAAAAATAAGCTGAACTGATCTAAAGCTTCCTTTACAGAACAAAATCAGGTCATCCGCAAAGCAAAGGTTCACTAGTTGTAAGTGTTTGCACATAGGGTGATATCTAAACTCTCTGTGATTAAAAAATTGCTTTAGGAGTCTTGTGAGGTACTCCATAACCAGCACAAAAAGCAGAGGAGAGATAGGATCTCCTTGTCTTAAACCTTTCCTCCCCTCAAAACTACCCTGTAATCTCCCATTCAATAAAAGAGTATAGGAGGAACCCGTCAAACAAGTCATAATCCAATGAATAAATTTTCTAGGAAAGCAAAGTGCAGTCATAATCTCCTCCAAAAAAGCCCAATCAATAGAGTCATACACCTTACTAAGATCAATCTTTATCAAGCACCAGGGAGAAATATTCTTCCTAGAATATCCATGAAGCAAATCTTGAAGGATTAAAATATTATGAGCAAGTTGTCTATTTTTTTTTATAAAAGCTCCTTGATTTTGGTGTATAATCCTAGGCAGAATCTTAGCCAACCGAAAACAATCATCTTTGAAATGCATTTATAAAGAATGTTATAGCAGGCAATAGGTCTAAAATCAGAAGCCACAGTAGGAGAATCTACCTTAGGAATAAGAGTTAAAATTGTCCCATTTAACTCTGATGGAATCTCACCATTCTCGAAAAACAACAAAATCGCTACCAATATTTCAGCTCCTATTTCCTTCCAAAGAGCTTTAAAAAAACCTGAACCAAAACCATCGAGACCAAGACTCTTGATTGAGGGAATACTAAATAAAGCTCTCTTAACATCTTTTTGAGTAAAAGGTTGTATCAGATCAAGTTGTTGCTCCAAAGTTAAGACATTTCCCTGCTTGAAACAGTTCAAATCCACTCGACTAGTAGCTGAACTATTCTTACCCAGAAAACCTTTAAAATGATTATAAAAATGAGCAATTACCTCAGAATAATTCTCCACAACATGACCCTCTTCATTTATATAGCTAGAGATACGGTTCCTCATCCTCCTCTCTTTAAGAGAGACATGAAAGTAAGCTGTATTCTCATCTCCAAATCTCAGCCAATTAATTTTGCTCTTTTGACGAAGAAAACTCTCATACATTTTGGACTTGCTAGAAAAATCATTAGCCACCTCATTCTCTTCCTGCTGCAAAGTGTACGAAGAAGGAGACTGCTGCAACAAGTGCTGAGCTCTCTTATACCTCAGCTTAGCTTCAGTATACTGCTGGACTACATCACCAACCTGTTTCTTATTAAAGAGACTCAAAACAGGTTTAAGCCTCTTTAGCTTCTGCATAACTTGTTGTAACCCATAACCACCAGCTGGCTTAGACCAACTATCCAGAACTTTACTACGGAACTCCTCATGATTAACCCAAAAATTATAAAATCTAAAAGGCCTGATCCCAGATTCATTAAATTGAACAGTCTTAATAATACAACAATGATCGGAAATAGTATCCCAATAGATACGAGCTTCAGACGCAGGATATAAATCAGACCACTTCTCATTGATAAAAATCCTATCCAGCTTAGAGTAGATTCTGGTATCAGCTTGCTGTTTGTTAGACCAGGTGTAAAAAGAACCAGTAGAAGGCAATTCAGACAGCAAAGTTTTAGCCCTCCAAAGACAACTATCTTCCACTTCCAGTTCAGTAACCATTCAACCCCCTGTACGATCATCGAATTCGAAGATAGCATTAAAGTCCCCAACAACCAACCAAGGTTCAACTGAAGCCTGAGGAAATGTTAGTTGAGACCATAGCTCCTTTCTCTCCTCCATCGAATTTCTACCATAAACAAATGACAAAAAGGCCTTTTGAACATCTCCCTTAATCTTCACTTCACAATGAATAAGCTGACCCATATCCTGAATTACAGTGACATGAACTAAATCATCCCACCAAACTAAAAGAATCCTTCCTTCCACAGACTCACTGATATACCAATGCCAGCCCAAGAATACATTCTTCATCATCTCCTCAATTTTATTGTTTTTCAACTTAGTTTCAAGAAAACCACCCAAACCTATTTTATTAACAGTACAAAAATCTAAAAGGGATCTTTGCTTATTCCTATTATTTAGACCCCTAATATTCCAACAAAGCAAGTTACACCCCTCCATTAGATATTTGAATATCTTGTAAACTCCTCTTTGCAACCACTTCCTTGTTCTCCTGCAAAATACTAAATTTATTAGCCCTCACTGTCAAGTTTCCAGCAATATTTTGCTTGAAAACTCCCACTTTCTTAGGGGTAGACCAAGATTTCTCCTGCCCTTTCGAAGAGCAACTGGTATCCTTAGCTAAAACTTTTCCTGCCTTCGACTCTTCTGTTACAGCCAACTGATCACTCTTGACATTCTGCTGAACCTCCTTTTCTACTATTTCAAGGTGAGGGTCCTTTGACCTATCCTCAAGAACTGGCTCATTCAAATCTGTAGAAACTCCAAGATCCCCTTTATAAGAATTAGAGGCTTTTTGCTTTGGCTTCCAATGAACCCCCTGAGCAAGTTTACAACTAGAAGCAACATGACCTAAATTCTTACAGCAAGAACAACATGTAGGTAGCCATTCAAATTTTATAGTCTATTCCACCAATTGACCCCTTTCATTTATAAAATTTATACAATGAGGAATACGATCAAAAATTTCAACATCCACTAGAACTCTGGCAAATTTCACCATAGATTTATCCTTGGTTACATTATCCATCATCATAGGCTTACCTATAGTGCTAACAAGTGCACTCAGAGTTTTAAGGCCCCAATACTGGAGACCCAAATTTGGCAGACGAACCCAGACCGGAACTGATTTCACCATCCTCAATTTATCCAATTCGGTCGACCAAGGCCTCAACAAAACATGTTTTTTGTCAAAGTGTACCGCACCAACTTCCAACACCATGTCTCTAGTAGCTTCGTCCCTAAATTTGACTAGAGTATAACCCCCATTCATACGAGCAATTCTCTCAATATCCAATTTACCCCATATGCGATTTATGAAACCTTCAAACACAGTTAAGGGAGGATTTGCACCCAAAACTACACAAACCATAGCAGATTGCCAGAAAGAAGCTTCCACTTCTATCTCTTCCTTATCAACTTGAGCTATCAATTGACCTTCACGGAGCAATGGTTCCTCATAATTGAGTCGAACACCACCCTGAGCAGCAAAGGAGTCTTGAAATTTCGACCATTTATCTTTAGCCAATTCCTGAAAATCTTGTTCTTCAGCTTCCTTCGCCCATGACCTAGAACCAGATATATTTCCAGATTTGGCCTGATCGTACTTAGCCAAAGAATGATCCTCCCCAACCTCTTGAAAAACGTCCACTGTGTCTATAAAGATCTCCTCCAGGGGGTCCCCCCTCACCTCATCTTCAACCTCCACTCTTTCCAGAGTTTCCTTACCAGCACTACTCACGATCGGAGATGATTTAGATCCAGGCTTCTGAATGATTTTCTTACGCCTCGCCATCGGGAGCAAGAAACCAGTCGCATGCCAATGATTTACAACAGTATTATGAATTTTAAATTTTGGTTTATATGTTTTATGCAAATTTTAAATTTTGGAATAGGCTAGATTATAATTGTTATGCTGCCGAAAGTTCAAGAGATTTAGAAAAACTAAGCATTACAAAGTATTTTGAAAATTAGTGTTATTAAAATTTACAATTAATAAATTTTAAAATAATTAATAAAAATTAATTAAAAAATTATAAATTGTAAATTAAAATAATAATCTTTAATGGTAAATTAATAAATATTTAATTAAATATATGTTTATTTAATTAATTTTATAATATATTTGTTGACCTTGATTTTGGTCAACTGACACGAAGTCAAAAATGCTTGATGTAGACAGATATGTTAGAATGAATGTAATGACAAAAACAATAAAGCACGCAAGAATTTATAGTGGTTCGGCCCCAGAAACTGGTAACAACCTACATCTACTTGAACTATTATTGATATGAGATTCAAAGGAGTGATCAAAGAACTAGGGTTCTATGAGTTTCACCAACCTCTGAATAATAAACAATATATCGTAATGTATTAGCTCCAATTCTCTCATAAATCTATCTTCTCAAGTAATTAAAAAGCCAATGTCCCCTCCTTTGAGCTACCATTTTCTTATTTATAGGCACAAGGAGGGTTACAGGAATCTGTTACTGATATTATTTCCTAAATAATCGGATACTCAGGAAATCATGGGAGACAATCTCGGATATGATCATAACTGCACAAGATTTTCTCCAAATATAATGAGTATACGACCAAGCTGGTTGTACATAACGTTTGAGTGTTGTGCCAGGGAAATCTTTCTGGTCGATGGTCGAACAAGACTTCTGCCAGGTGTCAGCCACGTGTACTAAATGCCTGCCACATCACCCATACCTGTTTTTTGGATAACATTTTCCCCCCAAGTTTTTTTAGTGCGACCAGCAATAAAGAAACTTTAGGGAAACAACTGTTCATGTGCCCCACGAAATCTGTCAGAGTCTTCGTGCGTTTTTTAAAACCGTGACTTAATTATGTCTAATCAAGCCTTTTCGGTTTTCAAGAAACCAATTTGATGGCTTATACACTCCCCCATGCTTCGTAAAAGGGAAAGTCATGATTACCACTTTTTGCTATACTTCAACCTTTATAAGTAACCTCCTCATCTCTCTTATAATCCTTTACTCACTATTTTCGGCCAAGAAATTTTTCAGTAGCTTTGCTCAGGAGTCCAGAATTTCGAAAGATCCAGACGTCCCGCCGAATACCTTTCCGACTCAAAGATTTTATTTTCTCTGAACCTCCAGCCTTTACCCAGGTAATCTCTTGGTCTTTTAAACTCTTTATGATGCCATGCATGTTGTTAATGTGTTCTATGATTTCTGGTGTTCTTGAGCAGAAATTTGTGAGGATCTTGTATAGGCCATCTGATGCTTGATAAGAGAGTGTATTTCTGCTTTATATAAGTTGGGAGTTAGTTCGATAGTAAGGATCATAGATTTAGGGCGTAAAATCGACGTAAAAATTTGATCTTTAAGCTAGTCGAAAAACTGGGTTTTTCCCGCCCTTTAAGAGTTGAAAAAGTTTCTTTTCAGAAAACGTTTTATTTCCTTTTTGATCCGTTTTTCAAACTGCTAGCACCAAATTTAGTGTATGGATAGGATGCTGCTGGTCGATAGACGCGAGCAACATTATCCCAATCTCCCACATAAATCTCCAGGCTATGTGTCTTTTCTCCTCCTTTGTCTGTTTGCAGTTCATATGCAAGACCCTTGGGGAGGAGAAAGACCCATTGAAGACGACCTCCTAGCTTAGCTACTTGAAGGTAAAGAACACCCTTCTACTTTGATACCAGACATTCCTTTCTCTCGCCCTAGCCCAAATACCTTTCCAGTTCCAACCCAAAGGATGGCTCGTACCAAAACCAAAGCTCGAAAAAGAAAAATCCCTAACACCCTGTTGATCCCAAAAGGGTGTTTTAATATTTAAGCTCGCAAGTGCACGAATCGTTTCGGAATATAATGTTCATGTAAGTACGAGGTCGAACCCATGGGATTTGACTAACATCAAAAGAAACTATTTCAAACAAAGCAATAATATTCTAACCTAGTTCCAAATATTTGATGAGATTTTGTTTTAGAAAAATAAAAGACAAGTAATAAAAAGATTTAAGATTAAATAGAAAAATGATTTTCAAATGATATATGTAAAATAAGATTATTAAGATTTTAGAATCCACAAAATGCAAGTTCAATAGTATTTATAAGTATATTGATTCCCAAGTTTTAATATAGTTGAAATAAATCACACTATATATTTTTTCAAAATATATTTTCTATTCAAGCACAAGTTACTCTTTCAAAAAGGTAGGATTTTTCTTCACTTATATAAGATATAATTTCTAAGCATTAGTTGTGTTACAACCTAATGAAACTACAAAAAATCAAAGAGATTATGTTTAGACAAAATATGATACTTATGCTCTAAGAATTAGATGTGAACAATTTAATGAAAAACATTTAATCAAAGAATATCATATTTTTGCATAATGAAGAACTAAGTGTAATATGCTTTAACACTCAATAATAGATGAAAAAAAGCATATCTTTGATAGAAAAATCCATAAACAATGTTACACAAATGGGAAATCAACATACAATAAAAAATACTATCTAGTTACATTTTGCTTCATCATCATCTTAATAACCTTTGAAAAAGATTAGAAGCTCATAACTAGATAAAAATTACAAAATAACATACTTGACATGCTCTTCAAAAGATGAAAATGGTAGAGAGAAACTAGTGAAAAGAAGAGAGAAAAATGTGTAGAAGAGGTAGAAAAATATGAAGAAGAAGAGCTCCCTCCAATGGTCTTACAAGACTCTATTTATAGGCAAAATGTGGAGATTAAATTAATCAAATTAAAATAAATAAATTGATTAATTTAATTGTGTTGGGAAGTGGTAGGATAAATAGAGTAAGTGTGAGAGTATTGGAAAGATGAAATGTTTGGTTGGGTAAAATATTAGTGAAAAGCTAGGGTAAAAAAAATGAATTAGGAATGTTTATTTAGGTGAGAAAAATAAGGAAAAGTGAATTGATATTTAAGTGAAAAATATTGGGAATGAAAATGTGATTTTTGGGTTTTTTGGTGGTTGTTTGGTGCTTGATCTAGGCTGGGCGAGCCGAATGGGCAGAAGGCTGGCCGAGTGATTGGGTAGCTGAGGGCTTCGTGGGCCTGCCTTGGGCTGGTGGAAGTTGATGGGCTGGTGAGATATCTTCCTAGATTGGGCTTGGGCCCAAATGAGATGCTACACATGAAGGCTGGTTTGTTGATGAAGAGCCATGAATGATGCGTGAGGTGGCATTGGTGGATATATGTTGCTGCTGAGGTGCATATGTGATGATATATGCTGAAGGATGTTGGCTGTTTGGGGCGTTGAAGGCATGAGGTGGATGGCTGCTTTGCTTCAGGAGTGATGAGTGGCAAGAGTGGGCCTGAAATGTGGGCTCTAGTGGGCTGGCTGGGCAGCCTCTTTGGGCCTAAGAAAAATGCCACAATCTCTTTGTCTTTCTCACAAAATTATCACTTTTCTTTTCTTTTCTCTTCTTTATTTTCAAGCATAAAAATTCCCCTACAAAATAAATATAAAATAAATCATAATAAAATATTTTCAATTATAAAATAAATCAATTTAATTATTTGAAAATATTAATTATAACTTAATTTATATTTTACATTTAAGTTCAATAATACAACATTTTTTTACCACTAACTTAACAATAATAATTCAAATAATTAACTACAATATTTTACAACAAAATACTTATAAAAACACACAAAATTATATAAAATCATGATAGGACTACTAAATTCAAAATTATTTAAAAACTTAATAAATCAATTAAAAACTCAAGAATTAAGCAACAATTAGCACATAAAAAGTGGTAAAATAACTCTATTTTGTAGAGTTATCACACCCCCAAACTTAATATTTTGCTAGTCCTCAAGCAAAAGAAAAATTAAAAACACACTTTTTTTTTTATTTGGTGATATCAAAAAAAATATCCTCAATGATTGCACAATGAAAATAATTAAAAAAAAAATATGAATCAAAATTAACCTTATGTAATTAATTCCATAGTCAATCTTGCTTTGAAAATATATTTTAAATTATAAGTCCAAAACTATTTATCAAGTTATTATGTGAATTTTGGAAAAATTGTTGTAATAAACTATTTATTTCACATATTATGATGAATAATTTTTTTCAAAATTTCATTTTTTAAGCAAAATTGACCCAAGAATTAAAAAAAAAATTCATATATTTTTTTAAACTAAAATCAAACTCAATCAATGGTATTATCAAAGGAAAAACGAATATCACCAAAATGGTTTTTTTTTTTCATTATTTATTTATTTATTTTTTGATAGAAAATAAAGTATAAAAGCACAAAACTATATAAATATAAATTACTAGAAAGATAATATTAAACATATATAAATATATATTTTTTGTTTTTAATTTTTTTTTATAATTAATATATAAAATGAATACTCTACCCTCCAATTTTTTATTTTTTATTTTTTTTATTTTTTTAAAAAGAAATTCTACCATTTTCAAACATATGAAAGAAGTAACCATATAAACCCACTACCCCCAAACTTAATTTATGCATTGTCCTCAATGTATCAAAATACAAATATAAATTGAAGCGTGAAAGAGTTTAGAGTTTAGAATGGTCGTACCTCATCATTGAGCATTGTCAAGAGTGCAACAAAAAAGAAACAAAAATCAAAACAAGAAGTTAACCTAAAACATAAATAAAACACACAACAAAAGTGAAATATAAAATGAAACATAAAAATATGGGTTGCCTCCCACAAAGCGCTTTAGTTTATAGTCTTTAGCTCGACTAAATTTTTTTTTCTTTTAACCTACTGTTTACCGAGTTTTTCGGAAACGAATATAAACAGAATAATAAAAAAGATAAGAACTGTAGAAATGCTGAAATGTAACTAAACAAACAGTGTTTTTACGTGGTTCAGGCGTTAACAAGCCCTAGTCCACGAGTCGATGTTATTATACTTGGAAAAGGTTACAGTAAGATGGCTGGTGCACAAGAACTTCACACACTCACAGTGTTTCTCTCGGGTTCTCTTGAAGAAGATGGAGCTAGAGAGATTTTAGTAGAGTTTTTGCTATATGATTTGTTCCTCTCTCTTCTTGTAAAATGAAGGGGTCTTTATAGCTAGGGTTTTGGATTAGGGTTTTTCTCTACGTACATGAGTCTTAATTACACCAGCCATAAATAGAGATACAATTACTGTAGTAGCATGGCTACAAGACTCTATGTGGGTATATTTACGTGAAAGTATGGGGAACACACAAAGTCAGCCGTCTTTTCCAAGTTGTCAGCGGAACAGTAGGCGAAAAGGTACCCTTAGGCGTGCTGGGATGTGTGCGGCTTTGACCTGACGGGCGTGTCAGGCGGGATCCTGTGTCAGGCGGATATCATTCCAAATATGCCTCCTCCAGGACTCGACCGTTTGGCTTTGTTCCGTGCGAGGCATGGAACTGCTTCCGCGGAGACCACTCGAAGAGCTTCTCCTGGAAGGAGCTTCCCCGAAGGACACCCCTTCGGGAGTCCGGGAGAGTTGACGAGTTTCCGTATTGTGTTTGCTTGGAAGAGTAATCCGGACACTAAACGGGAGAGGCGAAGCCTTTCGGTTCATCCGCGAGCTCTGGTCACCTACCGTGAAAGACATCGATAATTCTGCTTCCCCGAGGTCATCAATCTAAACGCTATCCGGAAATCTGGATAACATTTACCCCCCAAGGTCACGGAGCTTTGAGAGATCCGGGAGCTTGTACAATCAGTTTCTTAGATTAGGCGAGGGGGCACCTTCTGTGTTCCCGGAAGGGTTCCTTTTTCCCGCCTGAGTGTTAGTATGAAAAAGAAAGGGAATTTCTTCTGTTTGAGATCAAGTACTCAAGTGCGGCAAGGACCACGTGTCATTCTGGGAATGGTTCTGCGACCAAGACGTGTGCGTGAGGCGACTGATTGAGTATGCGTGCGTCAGTCATCTGACTAATGATTTGACGGTTTTTAATGGTACTCCGGGCCCGAGGTGGTGTAATGATGGGATAAAAATACTTTATTCCCATCCGAGGAGTCATAAATAGGATCGTCGCTTCCTCTCCAGCCGTTGGATCTGATGCACACGGAATGGGAAGATCGGGACCGTCCACTTGAGGAATTCGAAACGGCTTCTTCCCTGCTATAAAAACGAGGGAAAGGACCTTTCTTCCTCTTTACGCTTTCAGATTCTCCATCTTTAGGATTTTCAGATTTCCAAACCTTCGAACTCTCAGGCTTCCCAGCTTACGTTCCCCCGAACTTGCCATTTCTTTTGGTAAGTATCTGGAAACTTTTCTTTTTGATTTGGCAGTGGGTTTATTCCCCGAAGTTCCTGGTTTAAATCGCCGTTCGTCTTTGCAGCTTTTACTTCTCGCGATCGTGCTGTGCAGTGATCCAGTTACTCCTTCAACCTCCAACTACCCGAATATCAGTAAGTATTTCTACTTTGCTCTTTCCTCCCAAACCTTAGGTTGTTTGTAGTTGTTAGAGTAGAGGTTTCTGCCATTATTGCTTATGTGCATGTGATTGATTGTGAGTCGATAAGTAGCCGTTTCTGCATGCTTTGGCGATTTGCGTTTGGAAAGTCGTCCCTTGTTTTGCTGTTTTAGGGCATAAGCATGAATCCCTTTAGGGTGTCTTTCTCTGGAAAAACACTTCTTTTGGTGGGCTTAGGCTCGGGGTCTGAGTCTGGTTCCTTGCTGCCCTTCGGGTGGCATGGTGCCAATCCCTCGGTAAGCTCGGTGGGAGCCTCTCCAAGCAGTTTTCGGGGAGGGTCTCCCCGACGCCTTTGATACCACTAGGGTATGACAAGGGTGCTGACTGCTTAGAGTGTTTTCTTCTTTCTTTTCTTTTGTCCAGTGACGAACATCTCAAAGGAACAAATCCTTGCTGTGGGGGAGGCTGATTCTGCCCAAGAGAAGGGCTCTCCTGTCGCTGGTGGAAAGGGGAAAGGAAAGGCGAAAGTGGTCGCGGCTAGCCCACCAACCTCCAATAGTTCCATCTGGGAGATGGACCAAAAGCCGAACCTTTTCAGGAATTATGGCATGCTGGAGCTGTATTCCTCTGAGGCAGGCCTGAAGAACATCCCAGGTCTGATGTGGCACCGTCTGTCGGTGCTGGGCGAGTCAGCTAGCCAGAGTCACGAGGGCTTTGGTGCCTGGAGCTGGGCACACATAGTGTGTGGGGCGCACTTGCCCCTAAGGAGTTACTTCGCCAATTTCTGTGTGAAGGCGGGGATTGCCCCCTTCCAGTTAATTCCTCCCAGCTACAAGCTCTTAGCAGGGTGGTTCATCTTTTGCAAGTCCCGGAGACTGGAAGCTCCTACCCCGGAGGAGGTGCTGTACTTTTACGGGTTGAAGTCTCAGCCTATGAGGGGTCATTCAGACAAGGTGGGGTTTTACAGGCTAGAAAGGCACCCGGACGTGATGTGCCCCACTTGTCATACCGCGAGGGTTCCAGACCTCCGGGAATACTGGTTCCTGACGACTGGCTTCCCGCTGAAGAGGGTGCCAGCCCTATCTTTGGACTTCAAAATCCCTGGTAAGTGCTTCTTCCTCTCCTTTTCAACTTTGTTTCTTTGCGTTTGATTTGCCTTTTGGGAGGATCTCTAACGCTTGTATTTGATTTTTGCAGAAGTCGTTCCGCGGACACCTCGCTGCGCGGAGATGATAAGGAGGTCCAAGTTCTACGAAGGGCTTTCTAAGGAAGAGTTGAAAGTGGAGGGACTTGTGACCTCCGAATCGTTGAGGGAGTATGGGTTACTCGCCTCCTTCCAAAACATCGAGCCAGTGAGTGGCAGGGGGCAAACTCAGGTGTCAGCTGACATCCGGGAGCAGATTGCCCTGGAGCTGTCTAAGGTGATCACCCAAGCAGCCCGGGACGAAAATACTTTATCTCCTAGTTGGGCGGAGAGGTTCCCCGACCCCCAGCCGGAGGAAGAGGAGATCGAGGCTCGCCACGCCGCGGCTTACCCTAACGAAGGGGCTCCGAGGGCCAGTACCTCCGGGAGAGGTAAGACTAGTTTTCGATTGATTCACACCCCCAGCCTGTCTGAGGTTTCCCGGACCTCTCAGATGGGGTTTGATCCCCGTTTCCTTAGGCTAGATCCGCGTAGGATACCCTTCGACAGATATTGCAATAGGGTAGATGAGCTCCTCTGGTGTTTGAGTGACGGTAGTCTGCCAGAAGGTGTCATCATGGTTGACCCTTCTTCTCTCAGCATGTCATTCCCGGACTTCAAGGAGTACGGGAGCTTCCTGAAGCAGGAAGCGATGTTTTGTTTTGCTCGGGGGAGGCCATCCACGTTTCTCGTGCATGGTCGTCCCTTTCAAACTTTTCTTTTTCTTGTTTCTTGTTCCCTGCTGGCGGGCTTGCTTGTGCTTTTATGTTGTTGATTGTCTTGTCTTCCGCTTATCTTCTTTCTCATTGCTTGTTGGTTCGTTAACCTTGCTTTGTACGTTTCTTGCAGAGTATCCTGAGGCCAAGATGTTGGGGAGGGTTACTTTGCTCATTAAGAAGGCTGCCACCAGCCAAGACCCGTCCACGGGGAAAGGACGGAAGACCAAGGCTGGTAGGGGAGGTAAAGCTGCCTCCCCCAAGAAGACAAGTGGCGAGGCGCAAGCGTCTCCAAGGGTAGAGAAGTCTCCTGCTGACGGGCCTTCCGAGACTATGATGGTCTCGAGTAGCAGCAGCGACGGGGAAGGGCTTGTGTTCCCCGTGAGGACAACTGGGGTGAGCAAGCGTCCCGGAGAAGATGCTGAGGGCGCTAAGAACAAACGCCTTAGACACTCTTCTCCCGGTCGAAGGCAACAACAACAGCAACGACAGCAACCACAACTACAACAACAGCAGCAACAAGAACAAGAGAGACAATCACCAACGCCGCAGCAGCAGCGACAACAACATCCAAACCAGCAGCAGCAACAAGGGCAATTACTTCTGCTGCCGCAGCAGCAAAAGCAACAGACCGGGGCCTTAATACCCCGTCTGCCTCCTCCTCCGGCTCAAAGGGGGTCCACCCTTCCGGGGTCTCCTTCTTCTCAGACAACCAATCTTCCCCTGCCTGGCCTGAAGTTCCACTTTCCGCGGAAGCCAACCAGTTTCCCCGCTGCCCTCCTGGAGGGTGTAAGACGGGCCGATAGTTTTTTGAAGAGGCGGTTAGAGGCGGAGAAGGCTGTTACTCAGGGAAGGGCAGATAACTTGTCTGCCGTGAAGAGAGCTGAGCTGGCCGAGGGGGTGAGATCTCTTCACCCTGCCGGAGCGGTTTTGGATGGTCCAGCCTTGGAGAAGAGGCTGGTGCCTAGGCTCGGACGTGCATTGGCGCCGTTCGGAGCTGAGATGATGGAGGACATGGCCCTGAGCTTATGCGAGCTCAATTCTGAGAAATGGGCCATCAGTAGCAGTAAGGATCCGCTGTTACTGACACACGCTGTGAAGCAGCAACTATCCGGGGTAAGCCGTCAGTTGTTATTTTTTGGGATCACCTGTCTTTTGGTCCGGCTTTAGCTCATTCTGTTGCCTTTCCTTGCAGGCCTCTATGATCGCGGAACGCTCGTTCCGGGAGGTTGGTGCAGCTCTGGTTCAGCTGGAGGAGAGCCAACTGGCTCGCCAGGCCTTGGAGGCGGAGAAACAGAAACTGACCCAACAGGCCTTGGGGGCTTCGGAGAAGATTGATCAGGCCCGGCGCACGGCTGAAGAAGAGGCGGAGAAGAAATATCTTGCCAAATATCAAGAGTACCGGGCCAAGGCAGAGAATGAGTTTAGACAGCGGTCGGATGGGATGAAGGCCGAAAACTCCAAGCTCCGGGAAGAGCTGTCCCAAGCCAAGGTGGAGAAGGATACCCTGGAGGCTCGCTTGCAATCAAAAAATGATCTCCTCCTTAAGCGGCAAGAGGAATATTCCACTCTTCAGAGTAAGCTGCACGAGGAGGAGCAACTCCATAAGAGGAGCAGGGATCTCGTGTCCATGCTGCAGTTGGGGCTTGCCGAGAAGGATAAAGAGATCGGGGCCTTGCAATTCACTGCCAGGGGGCATGTGACCGAGAAGCAATCCGTGCTGAACCAAAATAGGGAGCAGCGCAAGGAGATTGATTCTCTTAAGGGGGAGCGGGATGCCTCCAAGGCCGAAGTGGAAAAATTGAGGGCTCAACTAACTGTCGCGGAGGCACAGCTGGCAACCTCCGAGGCGGAGCGCTTGAAGGAGAAGGAGGATGCTGAGGTGATACTGAACAGGACGATTAATATATCGCATGTGGTCCTCATGCATCAACTCTGGAAAGTGAACCCGGAGGTATTAGGCTATCTGGGAGATGATGCCGAAGCCATGAGGGAGAAGCTACTCGTGTGGGATCAGGGCCCAGAGGCGTACGTCCAAACTTACAACATTGACGAACGTGCTGGAGCTCCTGAGGTGGGAGATCCCGGAGAGGCGGGGACCTCTGAACCTTCTCATGACAAAGTTCTGCCTTCCAATGAGCCGACTCCGCCAATCTCAGTTGAAACCGATGCCCCCGAAGATGCGGTCGTGGAAGCTGTAGTTACCCCCAATGCTTGAAGGGGTTTTATCTTTAATTATTTTTCATTTTGAGTTTTTCATTGCGGACCTTTTTTTCCATAATCATAGCATTCTCCTTTCTTTTCTGCCGAGTTCTTTATTTATCTTTGCGCTTAGGGTAGACATTTATACGGTAGAAACTGTGGTAGGGGCGTATGGGGTTTTGGTTCCAACGGCCAAAACCTATGCACTTCCCACTTGAAGCTTTAACGGATGATGTCTTTTCCCACGCAGTTTCTAGGTTACGAAGGTTTCCTGGTTCCAACGGCCAGGCTCCTTTCACCGTATTTTAGCTTTCCTGAGGCAAATAGCCAATCCCGGGACTTGTAGTTATACTGTTCGCTGGGATTGCTAAGGTGAGTCGTTCCATTGTTTGGAACGGGAGTTCTTTTGGTGAGCGTCGCTAGACTCAAGGTTAGATCTTTGCGAATCAAAACTAACTGTTGTTGCGAACCTCATGGTGGCTGACTTCAGGGACCTGGCATGGAGCCCTGTGAGGCAAGGCTCATTGCTGTCCGGGAAATCGCCACGCCTACCAGGTGTGATCCTGGAGCAGGGGCTTTGCGAAGCAAGGCCGGCTGTGAGTGGGGGATCGAGCATGTCTGCTTCTGGAGCTGAAACTTGCAATGGCCGTGGAGCTTGCCATGCATTATTTTGTGAGATCCAGAGTTGGAGCCTGCGAAGCAAGGCTTACAACGGTCGCGGATCTTACCATCTTTCGCCTCGCGGGACCCGGAGCTGGAGCTTGCGATGCAGAGCTTTACAGCGATCACGGGTCTTGCCATCTTTCGTCTTGCGGGACCCGGAGCTGGAGCTTGCGAAGCAAAGCTCTACAGCGCTCACGGATCTTGCCATCTTTCGCCTTGCGGGACCCGGAGCTGGAGCTTGCGAAGCAAAGCTCTACAGCGCTCGCGGAGAATTCTGCAAAGGACTTGTCAGGGAGTTGGGGGTGTTTTGGCGTAGCTCTATGAACGTGCCTCAACCCCCAGTCCCGTCCATCGCTGGGCTACACAGGAGATAATTTTCATGATACATAATGGCAGGCATTTCCATGGCAATTTTCACATAAGCACATAATGCACATATGACACGTAATGCAAGCATGTTCATGGCAACAAATAAACCTAAGCTTAACAATTTAAACATTTCAAACAATTTTAAAAATTTCAAACACAATGCTAGCACATAAGTGGTGTTCTGTGTACGTTTTGTTCAAGGGGCGTATGGCTATGCCTTAGCCATGTATACCCCCCAAGTGAGCGTGGGGTCCGGACGTCTCCGGACCGCGTGGTCACTTGTTAAAACGCAGCTTTGAACACAGGGATAAAAAGTGCAGTAAAAGCGGGGTGAATCTCTCCGTGTTTCATTAAATTAGCCTGCTAGGCGTGAGTTTTACAACAGGGAGGATTATTTCCACATTTTTCACTTTTGCTAATTTCACCAAGGACTTTCGACTGGATGGTCCGGGGCCTACTGGTAGTAGTGGCGGAGGTGCTCTGCGTTCCAGGCGCGCGGGACTTTAGATCCGTCGAGTCTCTTTAAGTGATACGTCCCATGGCCCACTTTTTCTTGGACTTCGTAGGGGCCTTCCCAGTTGGGTCCGAGGACTCCTACTCCCGGATCCTGCGTAGCAGGAAATACTCTCTGTAGGACAAGATCCCCAACTTCGAATGTACGGCTCTGGACTCTCGTGTTAAAGTGTCGGGCTATCTTGCCTTGGTACATTTTTAGTTGGACCTGCGACTGCTCCCGGAGCTCTTCGATCATGTCCAAGGACTCGGCATGGTTCCGGGTAGGATCGTAGGTATCTTTTCTGTGAGAGGGGATCATAGTTTCTACTGGGATGACGGCCTCGCAACCGAAGGTCATGGAATAAGGCGTGTGCCCCGTCGAAGTTCTCTCTGTTGTGCGTTAGGCCCAAAGTACTCGCGGAAGTTCTTCCGGCCAGTGAGCCTTGCAGGCTTGGAGTTTTTTCTTCAACGTGGTCTTTAATATTTTGTTTACAGCTTCCACTTGCCCATTAGCTTGGGGTCTGGCGACTGCGGAAAAGCTTTTGATAATTCCATGCGAAGCACAGAAGTTCGTGAAGTGTTCACTGTCAAACTGCTTTCCGTTGTCGGACACAATTTTTCGTGGAAGCCCAAAACGACACACTATATTCCTGATGACAAAGTCCAGTGCTTTTTTAGATGTGACCGTGTTCATAGGTTCAGCTTCAGCCCATTTGGTGAAGTAGTCTACCGCGACTATGGCGTACTTCACTCCACCCTTTCCAGTTGGGAGGGAACCTACTAGGTCAATGCCCCAAACGGCGAACGGCCAGGGGCTGGTCATTAGGGTAATTTCTGTAGGCGGCGCTCGCGGAACCTTGGCGTACCTCTGGCACTGCTCACATTTCCTGACATAATCCACACAATCCTTCTTCATGGTGGGCCAGAAGTATCCTTGTCGAAGGATCTTTTTGGAGAGGCTCAGCCCGGAGGTATGATCGCCACAGAAGCCTCCGTGAATCTCATGGATGATGGTGCTGACTTCGGTTCCGGCAACACATCTAAGGAAGGGTATGGACAACCCCCTGCGGTAAAGCTTCCCATCCATAACCACGTATCGGGGAGCTTGATATTGGAGCTTCCTTGCGTCAGCTTTATCAGTGGGGAGCTCTCCGGTGGTGAGAAATCTGAGGATGGGTCCTATCCAGGAGTGGGAATGGTCGATGATGGCGTTTATCCTTCGTGTCTCAGTACTGGGGGCTTCTAAGTGCCCGATGGGGACTAAGCCATACTGTTCAATCTCCGGGTCCGTTGCAAGCTTGGCCAGCGTGTCCGCGAGTGAGTTCTGGTCCCGGGGGACCTGGCGGACTTGGTAGCCTTTGAAATGCTGCAGTAGGTCGCGGGAGAGAGACACGTAGGCAGCCATCCTTTCGCCTTTCGTCTGGTATTCCCCGGATATTTGGTTTACCACAAGTAAGGAGTCGCTGTATACTTCGATTTTTTGGGCTCCAACTTCTCTGGCCAGTCGTAACCCAGCTAACATGGCTTCGTGTTCTGCCTCGTTGTTGGATGATGGGAACGCGAAGCGGATGGCGCTCTGGAGCTGATGTCCTTGGGGAGAAATTAGGATGACCCCCGCTCCAGCTCCTTTTTCATTTGAGGCTCCGTCTACATAGACCTTCCAGGTGGGAAGTTCCGGGACAGGATCTTCCGGGAGGTCATTCATTCCTGAGCATTCCACAAGAAAGTCCGCGAGAGCTTGACCTTTTATGGAAACACGTGGTTGGTAGTGGACGTCGAACTGGCTCAGTTCCATGGCCCACTTAAGCAATCTGCCAGAAGACTCGGGCTTCTGCAGGACTTGTCGGAGAGGGTGGTTGGTGAGTACTTTGATGGTGTGCGCCTGGAAATATGGCCTCAGCTTCCGTGAAGCGATCAGCAAGCAGAGGGAGAGTTTCTCGATCATTGAATATCTGGACTCGGCGTCCAATAACCTCTTGCTTACGTAATACACAGGGAGCTGGATACGGCCATCTTCCCGGACGAGAGCGGCACTCACTGCGTGCTCAGTCACAGCTAAGTATAAGAACAACGCCTCTCCTTCGACAGGTTTGGACAGAATGGGAGCTTGGGTTAAATGTTCTTTGAGGTGTTGGAAGGCTGCTTCGCATTCGGGGGTCCACTCGAACTTCTTGTTTCCTCGCAACACATTGAAGAAGGGGATACACTTGTCAGTGGCCTTGGATACGAAGCGGCTGAGAGCAGCTATCCTTCTGGTAACGCTCTGGACATCCTTATGCTTCCGGGGGGAAGGCATATCTATGAACGCCTTTATTTTCTCAGGGTTGGCTTCCACTCCGCGGGAGCTGACAATGAAACCGAGGAACTTCCCAGACGAGACCCCGAAAGTACATTTCTTTGGATTTAGTTTCATCCCGTACTTTCGGATCACGGCGAAAGCTTCCTCAAGGTCGTCACTGTGGTCCCCGGAGGTCTTGGACTTTACCAACATGTCATCCACGTACACCTCCATGTTCCTCCCCAGTTGGTCCTTGAACATTCTGTTTACCAGACGCTGGTACGTCGCCCCAGCGTTCTTCAAACCGAAAGGCATGACCACGTAACAGTAGACACCCTTGTCTGTGAGGAAGCTGGTGTGTTCCTGGTCCGCGACATGCATCTTGATCTGGTTGTATCCGGAGTACGCATCCATGAAGGATAGGAGTTCGTACCCGGAAGTAGCGTCTACCATCTGATCGATTCGCGGAAGAGGGAAACAATCTTTCGGGCAGGCCTTGTTTAGGTCCGTGAAGTCAATGCACATTCTCCAGGACCCATCGGGTTTCGGGACCAGAACAGGGTTGGCCAACCACACGGGATAGTGCGACTCCTGGAGAAAGCCTATGGACATCAATTTGTCCACTTCAGCTTTGACGGCTTCGGCTCTCACTGGGTCCAGCGGCCTCCTCTTTTGGCGAATTGGAGTTGCAGATGGGTCTATGTTGAGAGCGTGGCACACAACATTGGGATTAATCCCCGTCATATCAGCGTGGCACCATGCCAGGATATCCTGATTATCCTTCACAGTGGCCACGATTTTTTCTCGAATGGCAGACGGCAGGTTTTTCCCCACCTGGATGACTTTGGTGGGTTCTCCCGGGTTGAGGATCACCTCTTCGACTTCCTCCATCGGCTCTATTGCTTTCTCGATTCCCACTCTTGGGTCGAGTTCGTCAAAGTATGCTTCCTGAGCACCCCCAGTTTCCGGTAATTCTTCCGCCAAAAGAATGGCAACAAACGTCTCCTGGACCGTGCAGACGGATCGGACGGAGACGTTATAACAACTCCGTGCACTTCGTTGGTCTCCTCGGAGGGTGCCAATACGCCCATCGTCGCATGGAAACTTCAAACATAAGTGGCGTATCGAGGTTATGGCCCCACAATCGATCAGGACCGGTCGGCCTAAGATGGCATTATACGTCGTGGGGCAGTCGACCACCACGAATGTGCTATGCTTGAAGGCACAAGCATCGCTTTCTCCTCTGAGGGTGACTGGAAGTTGAATTTTGCCTAATGGCATGAGTGCGTCCCCATTGAAACCTTGAAGCTGGATGGGGCAAGGGGCCAGGTCCGTCTCGGTCAATCCGATCGCGTGGAAGACCGCTTTGAAGAGGATGTTCACGGAGCTTCCGTTATCGACCAAGATCCGTGAGACCTTCTTATTGGCAATCTGGGCTTCCACCACGAGGGGATCGTTGTGGGGGAAGTGCACATGTCGAGCATCGTCCTCCGTGAAGGTGATGGGAAGATCCATCATTCGGGGACGTTGAGCAGGTGATTGAACCAAGGCGCACATCTCCTCGGCGTGCTCTAACTCCCTCAAGTACCTCTTCTGGGAGTTGCGGGTACTTCCGGCAAGGTGCGGTCCTCCGGAAATGGTGGCGACGTGTCCGTCAACGGGTGGCGGAGCAAGGCCGGGCGGATATGGGTTGCCTGGTCCTGGAGCCAACAAGGAAATGGGCGCCGGAGCGGGTGGAGCAGGAAGTGCCGGGAACTGAGACCCGGGAGCTTGGGGGTGACCGGCTCTAGGAGCGCTAGCGGCCCCCCTCTGTCCCGGGGAATATGCAGCTCCGTGAACTACCCCCTGTCCGGGATAGATAATGGGTATCCTCACCCACTGACCGAGGTGTCCCGCTCTTGCCAGGGACTCGATCTCATCCTTCAGCTGAAGGCACTCATTCGTGGTGTGCCCCACGTCTCCGTGGAACTCACACCTCTTATTGGAGTCTCGCGGACGCCTTCCTCCGTGAGACACTTTCGGGGGCTTCCTGTAGTTGACCATATTACAGGTCGCCCGATAGACATTCTCTCGCGAGTCTATCAAACTGGTATATTCCGTGAACTTGGGCTCATAGTTCTTCCGGGGTTTCTTTGAATGGTCTCCCCGGTTGGAGTTTCTTCCGCTTCGTTTGCTCCGCGATTGGCTCAAATTTCGTTCTGGGGCTTCCGCTTGCGGCTGCGGCATGCCAGGAGCGATACTACATCCGGTTTGTACTGCTCCGTACACAGAGAAATGGGTTTGACTCGGCGTCTGAGCAGACGCGGAAGGCCCATACACACTTGGAGTGAATCGGGCTCCTGGAAGCGTGAGGGCTGGTGCGGGAGCTTGCGAAGCAAAGCTCGGCGCAGTCACGGAAGGCGTTGGAGCCGGGGGAACTCCAAAGGCCTGCTGGTAGGCATCCTCAAGGTTGATGATTCCCTGAGCTTTTGACATGAATTCGGACAGCGTTTCTGCCCGCCTCCTTTGCATTTTCCCCCATAGCAGGGAGCCGACAGTAAGGCCCGATTGAAGGGCGATCAGCTTCATGTCATCGCTGACCTTGGTTTTTGCAGCAGCTTCCATCATTCTCTGAATGAAAGCTTTGAGGTTCTCAGTGGGTTGCTGCTTGATGCTGGTTAAGGAACCAACCTCCATGTCGTGGTCGCGGGCAGCAATAAACTGCCTCCTAAACGCGGACTGTAGCTCCTTCCAACTGTGGATCGATCTGGGAGCTAATCTTTCCACCAGTCCTCCGCGGACTTGGTAAGGGTGAGTGAGAAGCACATGCATTTGGCGTCCTCACTGACACGCGCCACTTGCATCATTTTATTGTATTTAGCTAGGTGGGTACGCGGGTCTGTCCTCCCATCATATAATTCTATGTGAGGCATTTTGAAGTTATCCGGGAGGGACGTTTCCGCGATCCTCCGAATACATGGTTCCGGGTCTTCATCCTCAGAGTCTGACAGGGCCCCACTTTGCTTCCGGACCAGCTTGGTCAAGGCCGCAATCTGCTCCTCGAGCCTCTTCGTATCACTCTCCAGGAGGTCACGTCCCCGGAGCTTGTCATTAATATGATTTCGGAGGTCATCTCCGCAAGGCCGGGCCTTTTCTCCTTTGGCCTTTTCATACTTGGCCTCCAACCTTCTTCTTAGGTCCACCGTGGACCAGCTATCCTCGGAGTGCGAGTTCGCAGCCCGACCGTCCTGGTTGACGGAATCACTGGGGCGGTTGTTCCTTCCCCTAGGCCTGGGTGCCTTAGCACCGGGCCCTTTAGGCACAGAGTGCCCCCTTGGGGCTGAAGGATGTCTGGGCTTAGGAGCGCCAGAGACCTTCTGCGCGCGGGGGGGGGGGGGTGGCAGTCGGCCTGGTGATTCACGCCTTTAGGAGGTGCAGGGGCGTCAGCGCGCACAGGCTCTCCAACTTTTTCTTTGCCCTTGTTAGGGGCGGCTTTGGATGGTCCAGCAGCGGCTGGATCCGACATGGGGGCATCAGCACCACCTAAAACAGAGGCATCCTCATCCGAGTCGCCTAGGTCTCCGAACTTACTTTGGAGGCGCTCCATCATGCGTTGCATTCTTTCGGAGACGCGCTCCTGCTCAGCTAGCTTGGCCTTGGTGGCCACCAGTTCTTCGGCTACTTGGACCAGTTCTGGGTCCTTCTCATAGTAGCAGCCGTCCTTGTAATAACCGTCTTGGACATACTCTTCTTCGTTTTCTAAGTATGTTGTATCTTCGGTACTGACCCGATCCTGGCGGGATGTCGGGTCTTCACCTTGGTAGTCCAAGGGTTCGCTTTGCACCACATCTTCCATCACGGTATCCGGGTTGACCGTAGCATTTTTGTCAACAGCGGATTTTCTCGTAGTCACCATCTCTTTAGCACGAAGTGAATACAAAAAACGTACACAGAAAAAGAGCTGACTAACAGCTACCTACAGCTCTCAATGAAAGCACCAAAATGTTTACCGAGTTTTTCGGAAACGAATATAAACAGAATAATAAAAAAGATAAGAACTGTAGAAATGTTGAAATGTAACTAAACAAACAGTGTTTTTACGTGGTTCAGGCGTTAACAAGCCCTAGTCCACGAGTCGATGTTATTATACTTGGAAAAGGTTACAGTAAGATGGCTGGTGCACAAGAACTTCACACACTCACAGTGTTTCTCTCGGGTTCTCTTGAAGAAGATGGAGCTAGAGAGGTTTTAGTAGAGTTTTTGCTATATGATTTGTTCCTCTCTCTTCTTGTAAAATGAAGGGGTCTTTATAGCTAGGGTTTTGGATTAGGGTTTTTCTCTACGTACATGAGTCTTAATTACACCAGCCATAAATAGAGATACAATTACTGTAGTAGCATGGCTACAAGACTCTATGTGGGTATATTTACGTGAAAGTATGGGGAACACACAAAGTCAGCCGTCTTTTCCAAGTTGTCAGCGGAACAGTAGGCGAAAAGGTACCCTTAGGCGTGCTGGGATGTGTGCGGCTTTGACCTGACGGGCGTGTCAGGCGGGATCCTGTGTCAGGCGGATATCATTCCAAATATGCCTCCTCCAGGACTCGACCGTTTGGCTTTGTTCCGTGCGAGGCATGGAACTGCTTCCGCGGAGACCACTCGAAGAGCTTCTCCTGGAAGGAGCTTCCCCGAAGGACACCCCTTCGGGAGTCCGGGAGAGTTGACGAGTTTCCGGATAGCGTTTAGATTGATGACCTCGGGGAAGCAGAATTATCGATGTCTTTCACGGTAGGTGACCAGAGCTCGCGGATTAACCGAAAGGCTTCGCCTCTCCCGTTTAGTGTCCGGATTACTCTTCCAAGCAAACACAATACGGAAACTCGTCAACTCTCCCGGACTCCCGAAGGGGTGTCCTTCGGGGAAGCTCCTTCCAGGAGAAGCTCTTCGAGTGGTCTCCGCGGAAGCAGTTCCATGCCTCGCATGGAACAAAGCCAAACGGTCGAGTCCTGGAGGAGGCATATTTGGAATGATATCCGCCTGACACAGGATCCCGCCTGACACGCCCGTTAGGTCAAAGCCGCACACATCCCAGCACGCCTAAGGGTACCTTTTCGCCTACTGTTCCGCTGACAACTTGGAAAAGACGGCTGACTTTGTGTGTTCCCCATACTTTCACGTAAATATACCCACATAGAGTCTTGTAGCCATGCTACTACAGTAATTGTATCTCTATTTATGGCTGGTGTAATTAAGACTCATGTACGTAGAGAAAAACCCTAATCCAAAACCCTAGCTATAAAGACCCCTTCATTTTACAAGAAGAGAGAGGAACAAATCATATAGCAAAAACTCTACTAAAATCTCTCTAGCTCCATCTTCTTCAAGAGAACCCGAGAGAAACACTGTGAGTGTGTGAAGTTCTTGTGCACCAGCCATCTTACTGTAACCTTTTCCAAGTATAATAACATCGACTCATGGACTAGGGCTTGTTAACGCCTGAACCACGTAAAAACACTGTTTGTTTAGTTACATTTCAGCATTTCTACAGTTCTTATCTTTTTTATTATTCTGTTTATATTCGTTTCCGAAAAACTCGGTAAACACCTACACCCAATCGATGGTATAAAATTTCATTTGTAGAGTGAGTTATGACTTTGATGCAAATTCCATGAATAAGAATTGATAACATCACACCTACAAGAAAGTTAGAAATCTGCAATTTTAATGGAATATCAATAAAATACGAAAATGGCATATCTATATTAGGCTCCTTTTCATTTTGAGTAAATATACAAATTTGTTCAATTATGGGCTCTTGAAATATAATTATATCTTTTTCATTTTCCTTATGAGCCTCAAAAATTATCTCATCCAACTCTTTGGTTTTATTAGGAGGTTGGATGCATATTACAAGTTCTTCAACAACTTCATTCTCCTTTTCATTTTCAATCTGACTATTTGGATTGGGAATGGGTTGGTTGGGATGAACTTGTTTTTCTGACTCTATAACAGTTGCAAGTTGTCCTGCTATTGTTTCAATTTTTGAGATTGACTGAGACTGGGCTAGTAAGATTTGGTAGGTTGATTGCATAAACTGTTGTAGGGTATCCTCTAAAGATGAGCTCGTTACTTGTTCAATGGGATATGATAGGTCAGATTGGGCATGACTTTGATTATGCATGTTGAATTCATGCCCTATTGGAGACTGGGTATGACTCCATGAAAAATTTGGATTATAGGTGGGGGCAAATGGGATATCTAAGGATTCACCATAATCATGCATGTCATGTATTTCTCTATAATTTAAATTTGATTGCACATAATAGTTGTACTCAGAATTCCAACTATAATTAAAATGATTCATATGGAAAAAACTAAATGACAAACTAATTTTTTTTTTTTTTTTTATAAATGACAATTAAGGTAAAAAAAATTAAATTAAATTAAATTAAGAGAAAAGTGTTAAGATGTTAAACAATTACATGATAATATGATTAAAAAAAAACAAAGAAAAATAAGATAAAATTAAGTAAGATTATCAAAAATTAGGCAAGAGTAGGGAGGCATAGCTTATGTTGAAAGAACAAGATTTGTTTTTTACTTTTTTTTTTTAAGTATTTTTTTTAAACAATAAAATTACAACTAACTAAATGCGATAATTAAGAAGAAGAAAAAATGACAATAGCAATAGTAAATGGTTATATAAAAATTAGGAGGCACTAATGCCATCAACTAAATGATTAACAAAAAAATAAATAAATAAATAAATAAAAGCAAGGAGGCACTAATGCCATCAACCAACACTAATAATAATAATGATAATAATAATAAAACTTAGGAGGCACTAATGCCATCAACTAAGATAAATAAATAAATAAATAAAAGCTAGGAGGCACTAATGCCATCACTAGAAGAGATAAATTGCTCAAGTATGTAGGAGGCAAAAATTGCACTCAACTATCAAGTATTTATGAGGCACTAATGCACTCAACTAATATGTAAGTAGGAGGCACTAAATGCCATCAACTACCAAGATATATATATATATATATGTATAATATAATATATAACAATGTAAATAAATATATGTATAACTCTCTTTTTTTTTTCTTTTTCGATTTTTACTCTTTTTTTTCGATTTTTTTTTATAGATATATATATATATTTTTTACTTTTTTTTTTTTTAAGATGATAGTGTAAATAAAAATAAAATAACTAGTAGAAGAATGTTACTTACCTTGTAGAAAGATCGTTTCTTTCTTGCAACTCCCCGGCAACGGCGCCAAAAACTTGTTGAATCCCAAAAATGGTGTTTTAATATTTAAGCTCGCAAGTGCACGAATCGTTTTGGAATATAATGTTCATGTAAGTACGAGGTCGAACCCATGGGAGTTGACTAACATCAAAAGAAACTATTTCAAACAAAGCAATAATATTCTAACCTAGTTCCAAATATTTGATGAGATTTTGTTTTAGAAAAATAAAAGACAAGTAATAAAAAGATTTAAGATTAAATAGAAAAATGATTTTCAAATGATATATGTAAAATAAGATTATTAAGATTTTAGAATCCACAAAATGCAAGTTCAATAGTATTTATAAGTATATTGATTCCCAAGTTTTAATATAGTTGAAATAAATCACACTATATATTTTTTCAAAATATATTTTCTATTCAAGCACAAGTTACTCTTTCAAAAAGGTAGGATTTTTCTTCACTTATATAAGATATAATTTCTAAGCATTAGTTGTGTTACAACCTAATGAAACTACAAAAAATCAAAGAGATTATGTTTAGACAAAATATGATACTTATGCTCTAAGAATTAGATGTGAACAATTTAATGAAAAACATTTAATCAAAGAATATCATATTTTTGCATAATGAAGAACTAAGTGTAATATGCTTTAACACTCAATAATAGATGAAAAAAGCATATCTTTGATAGAAAAATCCATAAACAATGTTACACAAATGGGAAATCAACATACAATAAAAAATACTATCTAGTTACATTTTGCTTCATCATCATCTTAATAACCTTTGAAAAAGATTAGAAGCTCATAACTAGATAAAAATTACAAAATAACATACTTGACATGCTCTTCAAAAGATGAAAATGGTAGAGAGAAACTAGTGAAAAGAAGAGAGAAAAATGTGTAGAAGAGGTAGAAAAATATGAAGAAGAAGAGCTCCCTCCAATGGTCTTACAAGACTCTATTTATAGGCAAAATGTGGAGATTAAATTAATCAAATTAAAATAAATAAATTGATTAATTTAATTGTGTTGGGAAGTGGTAGGATAAATAGAGTAAGTGTGAGAGTATTGGAAAGATGAAATGTTTGGTTGGGTAAAATATTAGTGAAAAGCTAGGGTAAAAAAAATGAATTAGGAATGTTTATTTAGGTGAGAAAAATAAGGAAAAGTGAATTGATATTTAAGTGAAAAATATTGGGAATGAAAATGTGATTTTTGGGTTTTTTGGTGGTTGTTTGGTGCTTGATCTAGGCTGGGCGAGCCGAATGGGCAGAAGGCTGGCCGAGTGATTGGGTAGCTGAGGGCTTCGTGGGCCTGCCTTGGGCTGGTGGAAGTTGATGGGCTGGTGAGATATCTTCCTAGATTGGGCTTGGGCCCAAATGAGATGCTACACATGAAGGCTGGTTTGTTGATGAAGAGCCATGAATGATGCGTGAGGTGGCATTGGTGGATATATGTTGCTGCTGAGGTGCATATGTGATGATATATGCTGAAGGATGTTGGCTGTTTGGGGCGTTGAAGGCATGAGGTGGATGGCTGCTTTGCTTCAGGAGTGATGAGTGGCAAGAGTGGGCCTGAAATGTGGGCTCTAGTGGGCTGGCTGGGCAGCCTCTTTGGGCCTAAGAAAAATGCCACAATCTCTTTGTCTTTCTCACAAAATTATCACTTTTCTTTTCTTTTCTCTTCTTTATTTTCAAGCATAAAAATTCCCCTACAAAATAAATATAAAATAAATCATAATAAAATATTTTCAATTATAAAATAAATCAATTTAATTATTTGAAAATATTAATTATAACTTAATTTATATTTTACATTTAAGTTCAATAATACAACATTTTTTTACCACTAACTTAACAATAATAATTCAAATAATTAACTACAATATTTTACAACAAAATACTTATAAAAACACACAAAATTATATAAAATCATGATAGGACTACTAAATTCAAAATTATTTAAAAACTTAATAAATCAATTAAAAACTCAAGAATTAAGCAACAATTAGCACATAAAAAGTGGTAAAATAACTCTATTTTGTAGAGTTATCACACCCCCCGCCAGCCTACTGCTGATGCCCCATCGACCAGTGGTCAAAGCGAAAATACTCATGACGCCAACGTGCAAAGGCATGCCCGTCCTCGATACGCTGCCTAGCCGAATGTCGAGTGGCATGTGGTTCCTGAGAGTAGAGTGACAATCAGGATGATCGCCAACTACTTAAATAAATACAACCTGACGGGGGTGACCCTGGTCATCCTTCCCTCGACCAAAGGGCCAACTCACCAGGCGGGGCCTACAGCACCTGGTCGCGGTTTCAAATTGAGGCAGGTGCCACATTGCCTCTTCACTCATTCTTTCAGGGGGTGGCAAATTATTTTGGAGTTTCCCCCTTTCAAATTACCCCAAATGGATATAGAATGCTTGCCACACTCTATATCCTTTAAAAATTTTAAAAATGGCTAGAGCCTACCCCCCACGAGGTCAACTTCCTCTTTGACCTTAAGTCCAACCCTAACCAAGAAGGCACGGGGTTTTTCCACCTTTGCCATCAAGAAACTAGGCGCACCTTCCTGACTGACACCACCCACATCTCCAATGTGGGGAGGTATCACCAGGAATACTTCCTTACACCCGACTTGGTTGCAGACAACCTGGCATTCACCCGAGGAGGTAAAAATTCTCACGTCGCCAGCTTCTTCACTTGGTGTTTTTCTTCCACGATGTCCTGAATTTTCAATGTGTTTCAGGCCCATGGTTGCGTCCAATCCCAACTCCAGGGATGGAGTCAAGGGTGACGCTTTTAGCCAGCATGTTGAATGCTGATAAGAGTGTCAAAAATTTAGTAACAGAGGCCAACCTTAGGCTGGCCGGCCTCTGGAATCTCCAACCAGCGACGAGTGAGCCTTCGGTGGAAGATGCTCATGCCGAAGTGGAACCCGAGCAGCAGCCCCAAGCGTCTCCTCCGCGGAGGAGAACAACTGGGGTTACGATCAGGGAACCCGCCGTCCCTCCCCGAACAGAGAGACCCTTGGCTCCTGTGGGCAAAGGAAAACAAAAGGCTGCTGAGCCTACCGAACTTTCTGACGACTCGTTGAGTGAAAATGGTATACAAATCTTGCTTTTAAACCACTTGCCAATTCCCGCTCATCTATTTGATGGGGATGGCAACTTTAAGAATGCTCCCTCCTTAAATTCAGATTTCTTCCAGGCAGTAGGTAGTTCAGTAAATAATGTAACGACCAGTAGTTGTAGCGCGGGTACTCTACTTGTAATCCTTTTACTTTCATTCTTTTACCCTGCGTGACTGTTTAGTCTCACTGCTCGCGTTGCTTCCTTTTGTGCAGATATGGACTCTGAAGACGTTTTTGAACACTATCAGGCTGCCACTGCCTCTTCTGTCCCGAAGAAGGATAGCAAGAGGGCTCGAGGGGAAAGCAGCAAGAATCCCTCAAAGAAGGCTCGAACAGACAATGCTCCAGCTACCGCCCCCTCGAAGGAGAACTCACCACCTCCGCCCTCCCCCGAGCAGCCGACTCCCACTCCTGTCGATCCCTAGTCTTCTTCTAAGGCTTCTAACAGGGAGGCATTGAACACCCCGCCCGAAGGCTCCCTGCCCAGCCTCGTGGTCAACTCATCCAGGGAGAGGACATACAAACTCTCCAAGCACAAGCGTAGCCAAGCAGCCATTACCAAAACCTTCTCCATGGAGGCCGATCAAGTGGTCAACAGAGGACTGAACGAGATAGTCAGCGTAAGTTAACTCCTTCTGCCCTAGCATTTATGTTTGATTCCTCATCCTTATTTTATCTTATTCTCTGTCTTCAGGGGCTGTTGACTTTAACTGCTGGCTAGCGCCGTATTGGGGCATTGGTTTCTCGGGGAAAGAACTTTGACTCCAGGCTCGCCGAGAGTAAGCAAGCACTTGAGGCCGCCAACAACGAGCTGCCCGAGGAGAATAAGGAGCTGTCCAAACAGAAAGAACAATTGTGTGAGGACAAAGTTAATCTGACCCAGGATCTGCTGGAAACTCGGGAGACTTTGAGGAAAGCCAACGAAACCAAGGAGAAGTTCAAGGAAAGCGCCAAGCTCAGCCATCAAGAATATGTTCAGCTTGAGCTTGATCTAATCGCTAGCAGGCAGGAGGCGGAGGAGCTTGGAAAACGAGTGCGGGAGCTCAAGGAGGCCGGGGCGAGGGATTTGAAGAAGTACAAGGAGGCCACTCACCTCTGTTTCTACGAATTCTAGAAGCATAACCGGGAGGCTAACTTCGACTACCTGTCCGAACATTTGAAGAGGACTTTGATGGCGCAGTGCGCCATCCAACTGGAAGAAGAAGAAAATGCCAAAGTGCCTGCCTCTCCAGAGATCTCCCTAGCAGGGGGGATTGATGGTGCGGATGCTGAGGCTGGTCCTTCGGCCGACCAAGGCACTCCTCACAACCCTCCAGCTCCTTAAGAATTTTTTCTTTTTTTATTTCATTTACACGGCCCACGGGCCATGCTGTAAAGACAATTTGCTTTTGTTGCTGCAAGGGCAGTTACTTTTTCTTTTATTTGAACAGTTACATCCGAGCAATTCTGCTCGTGGTGTAAAAGAAATCCTTTTTTGATATTATAATATTTCTGCTTATTATAACATCTGTTCGCATGACCGAACTTAGCATAGTACTTTGGCTTGATTTGAAAAAATATGAATTTTAAAAAATACTCTAAATATTGTAGCATGCTTTCACTTATTTTGTTCATGTGTTTACATACCTCTTGGTATGCTTTGCTATCGATGTACCTTATATGCCCCCCAAGTGACTGAGGAGCTTTAGGTCCTTGATCACTTGCCTTGACCACGACCTGTACGAACATTACTGCTCGATAGGAATGCAACACTTATAATACAGCAAAACAACACACGTAATGAACAAATACTTGTAAAATTTTTTTTACAAAGGTTGGCAAGAATGAATGGCTGCGCACGGTCCCTTATAATTCTCGTATTAAAAATGGACTAAACATGTCTTTACGAGTGATCTTATAAAGATCTTACACTTATAAACGATTAGCCATATAACATGGCTAACCCTTTTTCAAAACTTGTAAAAAGTAAAAATTAATACAAGCCAGTCCTTTAAAAAGGACTGTTTATTGATAATACTTGCACAGGTGTTCTCCGTTCCAATAGCGTGGAACGAGATCTCCATTTAAGCGTGCAAGCTTGTAGGTGCCTGGATGAAGGACTTCTTCGATTTGGTAAGGTCCTTCCCAGTTTGGTCTGAGTACTCCAGCAGTTGGGCCACAGGTGTTTAAGAATACTCGTCGAAGTACTAGATCTCCGACGTTGAACTTTCTCTCTTTCACATTTGAGTTAAAATACCGTGCGACTTTTTGCTGGTACGCAGCTACTCGGAGTTGGGCTTTTTCCCGTTTCTCTTCAAGCGAGTCTAGGGACTCCATCATCAGTTGGCTATTTTGGTCTTGGTCGTATGTAATTCGTCGATGTGAGGGAGGATCTAACTCGATGGGCAACATAACTTCATACCTGTATGCTAGGGAAAATGGGGTATGACCTGTCGCTGTTCGATGAGAAGTTCTATACGACCAGAGTACTTCAGGCAGCTGTTCTGGCCATGTTCCTTTTGCGTTCTCGAGCCTTTTCTTCAGGGTATCTTTAAGTGTCTTATTCACTGCTTCGACTTGCCCATTTGCTTGTGGATGTGCGACTGAAGAAAATCTTTTGACGATTCCATGCCTTTCGCAAAAGTCTGTGAATAATTCACTGTCAAAATGGGTGCCGTTGTCTGAGAAAATTTTTCGAGGCAAACCATATCGGCAAACAATGTTCTTGATGACAAAGTCAAGAACTTTCTTGGTCGTTATGGTAGCAAGCGGCTCATCTTCAGCCCATTTTGTGAAGTAGTCGATTGCTACGACTACATATTTTACTCCACCCTTTCCCGTTGGCAAGGATCCAATCAAATCTATACCCCATACCGCGAAAGGCCAAGGACTCTGCATCTGCTTTAACTCGTTGGGAGTTGCGCGTGGGATCTTGGAAAATATTTAACATTTGTCGCATTTTTGCACAAACTCCATTGAGTCTTCGTTCATAGTCGGCCAGAAATAACCCTGCCTCAGAATCTTTTTCGACAAGCTCTGCCCCCTAGCGTGGTCCCCACAGAAGCCTTCATGTACTTCCCTCATTAGTTCTTTAGCATTTTCTGGTGTAATACATCTGAGTAGTGGCATGGAGTAGCCTCTTCGGTAAAGAACACCGTCGATCAGTATATACCTAGCAGCCTGTCTTTGAAGAGTTCTGGCTTTGTTTCTATCTGCTGGTTGTACACCATTCGTGAGATACTCCAAGTATGGTGCCATCCATGTATCCTCCATCTGGATTTCCATATTGGTTTCGTCTGCTCGTATGCTCGGCTCGCATAATCTCTCTACTGGCACTATATTCAAAGTGTCAGCGTCTTTCGCACTTGCGAGTTTGGCTAAAGCATCTGCGTTTGAATTTTGATCTCGGGGAATTTTCTGGAGGGTATACTTCTCGAATTGCGCCAACAGATCTCTAGTTTTGTTTAAGTAGGCCACCATTTTGAGGCCCCGTGCTTGATACTCCCCTAAGATCTGATTCACTTCCAGCTGTGAATCACTGTAGATATCAAGCACCTTTATACTCATGTCTTTAGCTAACCTTAGTCCTGCGAGGAGTGCTTCATATTCAGCCTCATTGTTCGATACGGTGAAATCGAACCTAATAGCGCAGTGAAATCGATGCCCTTCTAGCATTATCAATATCACTCCTGCTCATGCGTGAGATTCATTGGATGACCCGTCCGTGAATAACTTCCACAAAGGAGCTTTGACTTGGGGCTCAGGCGCACTAGGTTGTTCGCACTGCTCGTCGTCTGGGAGCTCAGTGAATTCAGCGATAAGGTCAGCCAAGACTTGTCCTTTTACTGCTACTCGCGGCGAATATGCGATATCAAACTGTCCAAGTGTTGACGGTGAGAACTTGTCAACTAAGTTGAGTTGGAAAAATTATCAAATCAAGATCTCTAATGGAAAAGCTGTAGAAACTTAAACAATCACTCAAGAACAATGATAGCACAATAATGGAGAATTCAGTCTTTCATTCACACTCAAGCCTTTACTACAGTAAAATTTCCAACCCCCTTTCAGGTGTTCTTAGAGTTCATTTTATAGTAGACTCTAATGGCCTTAGATACATAGTGGTCCAGGGGACCAAGTGGTACATATGTACTGTGTCAGGGGAGTGGCTTCAGAGGTTGTGGTCGTACATCCCGTACAGGAGCAGGTGTCAGGAGGATGTCTCCACTACTTGTCTGTACCCATGTCTGATGCGTGGTGGCAGGCATAGTGGTGTAGGTGGTAGTGGTGTCGACTCTGACTCCTGGCGTTCCCACTACTTGTCTGGTAGGGGTACCATATCCGTACTCTGAATTCTTTAGGTTTGTAGGTACATTCCATATTATATTCATGCGTGTACCTTGCCCCTTATGAGTATTCTCACCTCCAAGGCCATGGGCACGGGACCATGGGGCCTAGGCCATGGGTGCAAGGCCATGGGGCGCGAGGCCATGAGGCCGAGACCATGGGCGTGAGGCCATGGGGCGAGGACATGGGGCCGAGGCCATGGGCGAGGCCATGGGGCGAGGCCATGGGCGTGAGGCTGTGGGGCGAGGCCATGGGGCGAGGCCATGGGCGAGGCCATGGGCGAGGCCATGGGGCGAGGCAATGGGCGAGGCCATGGGGCGAGGCCATGGGGCGAGGCCATGGGGCCGAGGGCATGGGCGTGACCATGGGGCGAGGCCGTGGGGCCGAGTGCATGGGCGAGGTCATGGGGCGAGGCCGTGGGGCCGATTGCATGGGCGAGATGGGCCTCGCGAGGCTACTGAGCCTTGGCACCTATGCCTTGCCAACGTGGACTACTTGGCATCGACTCCACGAGAAACGAACCCAGACTCGTGTTGTGATGGTGCGATGGCTTCCCGAGACGACGGTGGCCTAAGGGCCTTGCCTCGGCCTCATACTTTCTCTTGATGAGATTATGAGCATCAACACTTGCCCCCCAGTCTAGGAGAGTACCTTTAGGTGCTCTTGTAGACTATTCACCTTGATTCCTATAAATAGGCCCTCATGCATGGCATAATATTTCCACCTTACTTCCTTGGCTTAGTGGTTTAGAGAACCCTTCCTTCAAGAGGTAAGGGGTTTAATCCCCCAGCACCTCACTTTTTCCATAGTTTTTTTTTTTTTTTTTTAAAGTATGGGCTAATTTCTTGGGGTATCTATTTGGAGACTAGTACATCCTTTTGGTCTATTTTTGCAGGCCAATACTGTGGCTCTACGGTTTCCCGACTCGTCTAGAAACCTCTCTACGTCTACTGCTGAGAGGGACTGCCTTACAGACCGGGTCCAGGAGCTCGAGAAAGAGCTTGAGAAAACCCAGTCTGAGCTAAAGAAGGTTCGGGCCTAACTTGCCACCTCGTCGAGGCGGAAGCTGAAGGCGGTTGCCAAGGCCAAGGAGCTGAAGGACCAAGTTTCCATCCTGAAGAGCGAACTCCAAGCGACCAAGGATATCGTGACGGTGTCGCAGGAGAGGGTTACTTATTTAGAGGCTGAAGTTGAGTCTATCAGGGTCGAACTCCAGACTGCAAGGGCCGAAGTCGAGGTTACCAGGACCCCTTGCAGGAGAGAAGTGCTTCCTTGGAGGCAAAGAAGACTGTCATTGAGTACAGGTCCATAGACCGCGCCCTTTACAACGTATGGAGGCAGGATCCCAATTTTGATTTCTCTTCTTTTGGTGAGCATGCCGTCGCTCGAGCGGCCATGTGGAGTGTCTCTTATTCTACTGCATTCGAGGCCCTTTTGAGCCTGTATGATGGGGTTTGGTTGGTTCCCCTCTTTTATTTACCAGGCTGGAGGTCCTTGGAAGCCCATGTGAAAGGGATCACTGGGACCTCTTTTGGTGCCCCTTGATTACTCTTATAAGGATAGTTCGACCCCTTGGCTCCTAGCTATCCTTTTATATATTCTTGCGCGCGCTTATTACTTTTTTGCGAGAAGCGTCCCTCTCGTCATTATGCATAGTACTATTTTTGCAAGGGTCTCTTTTAGGACCCTTTTTGGCTAGACGGCTTGGTGGCCGCTCTAGACTTATTAGTGTTGTCACTATATATTTTTCTTTCGTAAGACCTTTTGGCCTCCTTGATGTTCACAAGGGTAGCTAATCCTTGTAAACCCAAGGGATGCCTTGCAAGGTCCTCTCCCTATTTTCTGTATTTAAGGACTTTGCCTAAGGCCCCGATATAAGGGGTCCTTCTAGGACCTCCCATTAAAGGGTCCTTTTTAGGGCCATGGTCCCTTTTGGGTCCTCCTGATGGAGGGCCCTTTTTAGGATCCTCCTGGTGCATAGGATCCTTTTTAGGATCCTGGTGCAAGGGGTCCTTCTTTGGGTTCTCCTGCTTGTTGCTTGCTTTGTCTTCACGGGCCACTTCCTCCTGATGGAGGGCCCTTTTTAAGATCCCCTATTAGAGGGTCTTTTTTAGGAGCCTCTTTTTTAGGAGTCTCCTTTTTAGGAGGGCGAGGGGTCCTTTTTAGGATCCTCCGTTAGAGGGCCCTTTTTAAGTTCCCCTTGCTAGCTGCATGTTATTGCCTCCTGTCCTGCCCCCCAAGTGTTTGGTGAAATTTATTTCGGCTGACACTTTGGCTGATGCCCGCGTAGCGAAGAAAAATAACACATGAAGTTGCAAACAGTTTCATTCATAACACGCGGTTTACAACTGACTTTGTAAATAAAAAAAAAAGGGTTACATCTAACTAAGAGGTTACCTAGGTAACCTCTTTGATTCTTACTTGCTTAAGCTAAAACAACGAAGAACAAACTAAACATAGGTTCTTTTGGCCCTGAGAGCTGAAGCCTTGCTGGTAGTACTTCTTGAGAGGCTCCGTAACCCGTGGGTCCAATCTTGTGCGGATCTAACTTGTGTGGGTCGCTCCTTCATACACAGCCATCATCATTGGTGTAGATGGTTTGGTGGCTGCGTGGAGGGACATGTTATAGCATTCCCTCGCTTCCTTCTGCTCCCCTTTCACGCATGCTACTCCTCCAGGGGTTGGGAATTTCATAGCTAGGTGATACACAGAAGTTATCGCCTTCAATTCTCTCAGGGAGGGTCTCCCTAATACCGCATTGAAGGCTGAGGTGCACTCCACCATGACAAAGTTAGCCATTATGGTGGTTTGCTTGGGTTGCTCCCCCATGGTGAGGGCTAATTTGATTGTCCCTAGGGGTTGCATCGAATCTCCCGTAAACCCATACAAAGTCGTAGTGCAAGGTTTTAGGTGACGGAGGCTCAACCCCATCTTCTCCAGCGCTGGTCGATACAAAATGTCCACAGAGCTCCCGTTATCCACCATGACCCGACGTACCCTCATGTTAGCAAGCTGAGCGGTTAGCACCAAGGGGTCATTATGAGGGAAACGCACCCCCTGTGCATCTTCTTCAGTGAAAGTTATTGAGTCATTCTCGCCTTTGAAGCTCTTCGGGGGGCGCTGCTCCAAACTTAAAACACAAGGTGGTGGACTTCGTCTGGCCTCCTTGGCATACTTGTCTCACCCCTTCCTTGAATCACCTTCGACTCCTGGTCCTCCAAAGATGGTCCTGACCTCTCCCTGCACTTCTGGGGCCACCCCTTGTGCCCGCTAAGGGGACTCTCCTTCTTCTGGCCTTTGGTTCTCCTTGCGCACATATCTGCCCAAATGTCCCCGGCGGATGAGCTCCTCGATTTCCACCTTCAAATGGCTGCACTCCGCGGTGGTGTGGCCGATATCCTTGTGATATTGGCAATACTTGCCCGGGTCTCTTTTAGACCGATCCTTTTTTATTGGCGGGGGCCTTTTAAAAGGGACCCGGTTTTCGTTCGTAACGAAAATATCCTCTCTCGCATGGGTGAGGTCTGTGTAAAAAGTGTAGGGACTCTGTATGCGTTCGTCAGAGCGTTGGTGCTTCCAGGGATGATCGTCCCTCGTTCCCTCATATACACCCTTCTTCTTGGCACGGCTTTGGTTTTCCTGGGCAGAAGGTTTCGGGGGCGATGGCCTTTTCCAACTTTAAGGTTTTCGTGACCATCCTCCACGCGAATCTACTTTTGTGCCCGCTCGTAGAAATCATCCAAGTCCGTGACCTCTCTCTTGAGCATGTTATCCCATAACTTGCTCCCTGGGCGTACTCCAGTGGTGATGGCCATTTTCAGCTCTCGGCGAGTCAGGCTTCCTACCTTAGCCGCCTCCATACTGAACCGGTGGATATAGCTCTTCAAACTCTCATTTTCTCCTTGTTTCACATTGGCGAGGCTGGTGCCTGGCATTGTGTAATCTCGCATGGCATGGTGCTGCTGGAGGAATTCGTCAGAAAGTTGCTGCCAAGATCGGATGGACCCCGGTCTAAGCCTCCTGAACCATTTGTAGGCAGGTCCTCTTAAGGTGACAGCGAAGCAATGACATCGAGCCTCGCAGCCAATTCCCCTCAGCTTCATCAGGTCATTAAATGTATCTAGATGATATTTTGGATCCGTCACTCCTTCGTAGGGGGTCATGTGGGGCTCTTTAAAGTTGGCAGGGAGCCTGATGGCCTGGATCTCCCTGACGAAGGGTGACTCATGGTCGATTTCTTCCTCAAAGACCTGGCCGCCTGATGCGGTGACGATCTTGCTTTGCAGGCTCCTCATCTCCGTGTCCAAGTCCTGCCTCCTCTTGCTTAGAGTGTCCCTCAGAGCGGACGGGCTAAGACCCGCCTTTCCCTTGCCTTCTCGAGGCGCCACAGGGGGCGTGGTCCCTTTGCCCGCCCTCTTTTTATTGAGCTCCTCCCGTAAGTCTGAGGGTGCTCTTTTAGAGGTGACCTCGTCCTCATTGCGAGGGGCAGCGTTGGTCCTCGGCGCTGGTTTCTGGGCCTGCTTAGGCAGTTCAGGATGCTCATGTTGCTTCGCTCGGGGGGTGTTACTGGTTGAGTGTCGGGTTCTCCCATCATCTACCAGTACAGTGGTCTCCACCCCATCCTTGCCCTTCTCCTTCCTCTTGGGCAAGGTCACACTCGACTTACCCTGCAACAGGCCGTTCAGGACCTCTTGCATGTTCTCCAAGGTGGTTTCCAACCTTTGGTTCTTACGGTGGAGCTCACGTATTTCCTCTTCATAAAACCGAGATTTCGAACTCGAGCTCACGGAATGGACCCGGGGGTGCTTATCATGCCTATGGGCAGAAGGGCCCGGGTCCTGCCGGCCGGAGTTCAGTACTTGCGGTAGTTTTGGAGGAGGGAGCTTAGTAGCATTTCCCGGTGGTGCTCTTGGAGGACTTTCTACAGGTGGAGCGGCCGGTGACGAGGCCACCCTATCACCTCCGTGAACTTCAGGGTCCTTAGGGGGCTCCACGTCTCTGGGTGGAGGAGCCTTCTTCATGGAGGCCTTCAGCTGGACTCCGTTCAGGTGAACCTCTACTTCCCGTGGCTCCTTCAGTCGCTTCGAACATCTTGGCATCTTTTTCTTGCCGGAAACAATGGTGGAACAGTAGCTTGAAACTAACGTTCCCACAGACGGCGCCAAACTGTTGACGGTGAGAACTCGTCAACTAAGTTGAGTTGGAAAAATTATCAAATCAAGATCTCTAATGGAAAAGCTATAGAAACTTAAACAATCACTCAAGAACAATGATAGCACAATAATGGAGAATGCAGTCTTTCATTCACACTCAAGCCTTTACTACAGTAAAATTTCCAACCCCCTTTCAGGTGGTCTTAGAGTTCATTTTATAGTAGACTCTAATGGCCTTAGATACATAGTGGTCCAGGCGACCAAGTGGTATATATTTACTGTGTCAGGGGAGTGGCTTCAGAGGTTGTTGTCGTACATCCCATACAGGAGCAGGTGTCAGGAGGATGTCTCCACTACTTGTCTGTACCCATGTCTGATGCGTGGTGGCAGGCGTAGTGGTGTAGGTGGTAGTGGTGTCGACTCTGACTCCTGGCATTCCCACTACTTGTCTGGTAGGGGTACCATATCCGTACTCTGACTTCTTTAGGTTTGTAGGTACATTCCATATTATATTCATGCGTGTACCTTGCCCCTTATGAGTATTCTCACCTCCAAGGCCATGGGCACGGGACCATGGGGCCTAGGCCATGGGTGCAAGGCCATGGGGCGCGAGGCCATGAGGCCGAGACCATGGGCGTGAGGCCATGGGGCGAGGCCATGGGCGTGAGGCCGTGGGGCGAGGCCATGGGCGTGAGGCCGTGGGGCAAGGCCGTGGGGCAAGGCCATGGGCGAGGCCATCGGCGAGGCCATGGGGCGAGGCCGTGGAGCCGAGGCCATGGGCGAGGCCATGGGGCGAGGCCATGGGGCCGAGGCCATGGGCGAGGCCATGGGGCGAGGCCGTGGGGCCGAGTGCATGGGCGAGGTCATGGGGTCGAGGCCGTGGAGCCGAGGCCATGGGCGAGGCCATGGGGCCGAGTGCATGGGCGAGGCCATGGGGCGAGGCCGTGGAGCCGAGGCCATGGGCGAGGCCATGGGGCGAGGCCGTGGAGCCGAGGCCATGGGCGAGGCCATGGGGCCGAGTGCATGGGCGAGGCCATGGAGCGAGGCCGTGGAGCCGAGGCCATGGGCGATGCCATGGGGTGAGGCCATGGGGCTGAGGCCATGGGGTGAGGCCATGGGGCGAGGCCGTGGAGCCGAGGCCATGGGCGAGGCCATGGAGCGAGGCCGTGGAGCCGAGGCCATGGGGCGAGGCCATGGGGCCAGCCGAGGGCATGGGCGTGACCATGGGGCGAGGCCGTGGGGCCGAGTGCATGGGCGAGGTCATGGGGCCGAGTGCATGGGCGAGGTCATGGGGCCGAGGCCGTGGAGCCGAGGCCATGGGCGAGGCCATGGGGCCGAGTGCATGGGCGAGGCCATGGGGCGAGGCCTTGGAGCCGAGGCCATGGAGCGAGGCCATGGGGCGAGGCCGTGGAGCCGAGGCCATGGGCGAGGCCATGGGGCCGAGTGCATGGGCGAGGCCATGGAGCGAGGCCGTGGAGCCGAGGCCATGGGCGATGCCATGGGGTGAGGCCATGGGGCCGAGGCCATGGGGTGAGGCCATGGGGCGAGGCCGTGGAGCCGAGGCCATGGAGCGAGGCCGTGGAGCCGAGGCCATGGGGCGAGGCCATGGGCGAGGCCATGGGGCCAGCCGAGGGCATGGGCGTGACCATGGGGCGAGGGCGTGGGACCGAGTGCATGGGCGAGGTCATGGGGCCGAGGCCGTGGAGCCGAGGCCATGGGCGAGGCCATGGGGCCGAGTGCATGGGCGAGGCCATGGGGCGAGGCCGTCGAGCCGAGGCCATGTGCGAGGCCATGGGGCCGAGGGCATGGGCGTGACCATGGGGCGAGGCCGTGGGGCCGAGTGCATGGGCGAGATGGGCCTCGCTAGGCTACTGAGGCTTGGCACCTATGCCTTGCCAACGTGGGCCACTTGGCATCGACTCCACGAGAAACGAACCCAGACTCGTGTTGTGATGGTGCGATTGCTTCCTGAGACGACAGTGGCCTAAGGGCCTTGCCTCGGCCTCATACTTTCTCTTGATGAGATTATGAGCATCAACACCAAGTTCGACTGCCCATTTTTACAAGCGTCCAGCCGCCTCTGGTTTTTGCAGAACTTGCCGAAGGGGTTGGTCTGTTAAGATTGTGATGGGATGGGCTTGGAAGTAAGGACGTAACTTCCTTGAGGCCAAGATTAAGCAATAGGCTAATCTTTCGATTGGAGGATACCTCAATTCGGCTCCGATTAACCTCTTGCTTACATAGTAAACCACCTTTTGTACGCCTTCATCTTCTCGTACTAGCACTGCAATGGCAGCAAATTCGGTGATCGCCAGGTAAATGAACAAAGTTTCTCCATCTATGGGTTTTGATAAAACAAGAGGCTGTGCCATGTGGGCCTTTAAGGCTTGGAAAGCCTGTTCGCAGTCTCCTGTCCATTCGAACTTCTTGTTGCCTCTAAGTAGATTGAAGAAAGGGACGCATTTATCCGTCGACTTGGAAATGAATGTACTTAGTGCAGCAATTCTCCCAGTTAAACTTTGCACATCTTTGATTTTCATTGGCGATTTCATGTCGATCAGGACTTTTATCTTGTCGGGGTTGGCCTCGATTCCTCTTGAATTAACAATGAACCCCAAAAATTTCCTTGATCCTACTCCGAAGGAACATTTGAGAGGATTTAACTTCATCTGATATTTGTTCAGAACGTTGAAACACTCTTGTAAATCCTTTACATGTCCTTCTTCCTTTTTTGACTTTACCAGCATGTCGTCTACGTACACCTCCATGTTTACTCCGATTAGTTCCTAAAACATGTGGTTAACTAATCGCTGGTAAGTCGCACCAGCGTTTTTCAGTCCGAAGGGCATTACTTTATAACAACCCTGTATCAGTCCAAAAGCTAGTGTGATCCTCGTCAGGGGGATGCATACTGATCTGATTGTATCCTGAGTATGCATCCATGAAAGAGAGGATCTCATGTCTTGCAGTTGAATCGACCATCTGGTCGATCCTTGGGAGTGGGAAGCAATCATTTGGGCAGGCTTTATTAAGGTCTGTGAAATCCACACAGGTTTGCCATTTGCCGTTAGGCTTGGGAACCAGTATTGGATTAGAGACCCACGATGGATAAAACGCCACCCTGATGAACCCATTCTCCTTCAGTCTTTCAACTTCCTCTTTTAAGGCTTTCGATTTTTCTTTATCGAGCAACCTTCTTTTCTGTTGCACGGGTGGAAAAATCTTGTCAACGTTCAGGACATGGCTGATAACTGCAGGATCTATCCCAGCCATGTCTTTGTGTGACCAGGAAAAAACTTCCTGGTTCTTTCGCAAAAATTCCACTAGTGCATGCTTCGTTGTTGCTTCTAAATTTTTCCCAACCTTTACAACTCTGGTCGGGTCTTTTTCGTCAAGTTGGACCTCTTCCAGGTCCTCGACGGGTCCAACATCTTCCTCAAAATCCCTAAAGCGAGGATCTAAATCCCTATCCTCACTTTGGGCAACACCCTATTTGGTGACCCTATCACCGGATTGGGCTTGTGTATCAATTGTCATCTGCAGCCTATCTGGGGGAGTGCTTTTTGATGTTCCCTTCTTCACCTTTATAACTGAGGCGTTGTAGCACTCCCTTGCTTCCCTCTGATTACCCAACACGCGTCCTACCCCTGCGTCTGTCGGGAATTTCATGGCCAAGTGCCATACTGAGGTGACGGCCCAAAGATCGACCAGTATGGGCCTTCCAATGCCAGCATTGCACACCGAAGGATAATTGACTACTATAAAAGTAGCGAGTAATGTCCTGGTAGCAGGCGCTATACCTACAGTCACTGGAAGTCTGATTGACCCTGCTGGAGCGAGTCCTTCACCGGAGAAGCCGTAAATTGTTTGGTTGCAGGGCTTCAAGTCCTTAATGGACAACTTCATGCGTTCCAGCGAAGATTTGTATAGGATGTTCACTGAACTTCCTGTATCAACTAGTACTCTCTTCACCATCATGTTGGCGATTTGAACGTCCACGACCAGCGGATCGGAATGTGGGAACCGGACATGCTGGGCATCGCTATCAGAGAAGGTTATCTCACCATCCTCTGACCGAGCCTTCTTCGATGCCCTGTCCTCCACAGTCATCATCTCGATGTCCTGGTCATGGCGTAGGGTCTGAGCATATCGTTCCCTCGCCTTTCCACTGCTTCCCGCGAGGTGCGGGCCTCCACAGATGGTGAGTAAAGTGTCAGCTACGGGGTCAGGCTGCAAAGGTGGCGAGCGTTGGCGTGCGGGCGCATGCTCGTTGCCACCTGGAGCTTCTCGTTGGGAATTTCCCGAGGCCCGTACATATATTCTCAAGTGTCCTTGTCTAATAAGGAACTTGATTTTATCCTTCAGCTGGTTGCATTCATTTGTATCATGTCCGTAGTCGTTATGATAATGATAGAACTTGGTAGTGTCTCTCTTCGAAATATCTTTTCGAATGGGAGCAGGTTTTTTATAAGGCACACTAGAACTCGTGGCCTGATACACCTCTCCCCGAGACTCAATAAGGGTAGTGTAGTTAGTGAACCGCGGTTATAATGATTGCCCTTGGCTCGTTTACTGTCAAAGGTGGAAGGCTCATTATGCGGCCGCTTCCCCCCATTCTTGCCATTGCCATTGCCATTTTCGTTTCCTTTGCTGTTGTCGTTGGGCTTTGATCCATTGGCGGCTTTGGCGGGCTCAGCAGTCCCCTTATCCTTGCCTGGGGGTTTTCCTTCACTGGCGATGGCATCTTTGAGCTTGATATAGCGATCAGCTCGATCCAAAAACTCTTGAGTAGTCTTAACTCCATGCTTTCTGAGGCTACTCCACAAAGGCGTGCGGTGCCTAACTCCCGCAGTTAAGGCCATCATCTTGCCCTCGTCACCCACTGTTTTGGCTCCAGCCGCTGCTCGCATGAAGCACTGGACGTAATCCTTTAGTGGCTCTCCCTCTTGCTGGTGTATCTCGACCAGCTGATTCGCCTCAGTTGGATGCACACGACCCGCATAGAATTTTCCATAAAATTCTTTTACGAACATTTCCCAAGAAACAATACTTGCAGGAGGGAATTTGAAAAACCACTCCTGTGTAGCATCAGAAAGTGTTGCTGGAAAGATCCTGCACCGAGCGTCTTCGGACACTTTCTGAATGTCCATATGTATCTCAAACTTGTTGACATGAGACACCGGGTCACCATACCCGTCAAAGTTTGGAAGCGTAGGCATCTTAAACTTGCTAGGAGTTTCTGCCATAGCTATCCTTTGAACGAAAGGAGTGCCTATTCTCCTGTCGTACTCGATGTGAGACGTCCTTCCCCCGACCAGCTGTTGCACTGCCTGGTTCAGGGCATCTATTTGGGCTTGCACGGCTTCGGGAATCGCCGGGGCCTCTGGTGCTGGGGGAACATACTCGTTGTGCCGTTCACGGCGATCGTTGAGTACGTCTCTTAAATCCTCGTCTCTTCGCTGCTGCTCGCTTGCTCTGAGCCGGTTAAAGACGTTATTATACATGGGTTGCCCCCCAGCGTCACGTCTCTCGGGTTGGTTTTCTCTGGGTGGTGGGCTTCTTCCCCCACCTCTATCTTCATTTCTCCGACCGGCATTTCCTCTGCCTGAGTCGGCTTCATTGTAACCATGGCCATCTCTGAACCTCGATTGGCTATGGTGGGATCGACTGTTCCCTCGGTTGCCTCCTCGGGCTAGAACCTCTCGAGCGTTAGAGGGTGGCCTGTGTTGGTCGGTAGGTCCTCGTGCATTATCATGCCATGGGGGGCCCCGGACCGCAGAGCTTATCTCTGAGTTCCTTCTGTTACAAGAAGGACGTTGTCCTTTGCTCAGAGGGTTCGGCTCTTCTCCCCTATGGCGTCTAGGACTGCGGGGCTGCTGCCCGGCCCTATTTTGCCTTGGCTGCGGGGGAACGTCACGACCAGCTTGGGATGGAGGCTGCCCTTCAGGATCCCTTAGCGGGACATCGTCCTGAGGCACTGGTGGCTGCTCAGGCCTCTGGGGGCTTGAGGGCTAGATCGGCAGGCTAGGATTGGGACCCTTTTGGGGTGGCCCATTTGTAGGTTGATCAGGCTGTGAGGCAGATGCAGCCTGATTCCTAGCCAACTGTAGGGCTACTTCAAGGGCTGCCATGGCCTCCCTCTGACGGCAGTCCATCTCCGCCTGTCTCTCACTCAATTCCTGGCGCTGTCGCTCAATTTCTTGTTGTTGCCGCGCCATAATCTCAGCAGCACTTTCCTGGCTGGCCCTCAGATTGGCCAGTTCATCCTGCAATACTCCCAGGGTATTCCTCAGCATCTCGAAATCCAGTTCTTCCTCATTGAATTCCAAATGTGGCTCATCTTCTGTCACGTTTGGAGGAGGAGGCGGTTGAGATGGTGCAGCACCAGTCACCTGCCCAGTCTTCTTTGCGGTTTTTTCCATTACTGTTTCAACAATATCGTATCAAGCTCTCAATGAAAGCACCAAAATGTTGACCCTGATTTTGGTCAACTGACACGGAGTCAAAAATTCTTGATGTAGACAGATATGTTAGAATGAATGTAATGACAAAAACAATAAAGCACGCAAAAATTTATAGTGGTTCGGCCCCGGAAACTGGTAACAACCTACGTCCACTTGAGCTATTATTGATATGGGATTCAAAGGAGTGATCAAAGAACTAGGGTTCTATGAGTTTCACCAACCTCTGAATAATAAACAATATATCGTAATGTATTAGCTCTAATTCTCTTGTAAATTATTTAAATTTACTTTAAAAAATTAGTGCATTTGTGATAAAAAAAAATTACCAAATAAAGGTAGATTTTTATGATTATCACACTGTGATAATTTATTTTCCACTTGAATCAATTATGATGATTGACAAGATTTGGATAACTAATAGACAATGTAACTCTGATGAGTTTTGGAATGGCCTTCAAGCATTTATACAAATGGCTAAGAATCATGTAAATGCTTCATGAGAAGTGAGGTGCCCATGTGTTCAGTGTGTCAATATGATGAGTCAGAAACTTGATATGGTGAAGGCTCACATACACAGATATGGGTTTCTGTGGCGATATGTGAAGTGGACCTACCACGGTGAAGTTGATATGCCTCCAGTAGTGGATGACGGGGCTCCAGTGACTGATGAAATGATTGACATCATCAATGTTGTTATTGGTGAACAAGACACTAACGAAGAAGGTGTGGATGAAGGAATTTCACATGGTGGTTGCAATAGTCAAGACAATCAATTTGACCTGTTTCATGAGGTCGAAGCTAAGTTATACCCTTGTTGTACTTGGCTATCTTTCTTGAACTTCTTGGCGAAGATGCTGCACATGAAGGTTATGAACAAATGGACAAGTAGTTCATTTCATGAACTTTTCAAGTTTATGAAATTTGCATTCCCGAAGGAGAATAAAATTCCGGCTTCATACTATGAGTCTAAAAATATTAGGAAATTAAGGTTAGGTTATCAATCACTTCATGTTTACAAGTACGACTGTTGTTTGTTATGGAAGGAGAATTCCCAAAAACAGAGTTGTCATGTATGTGGTGAGAGCCGATGGGTTGACAAAGACACGAAGGGGGAAAAAGTCACCAAGAAAGTGTTGCGGTACTTCCCTTTGACTCCTAGGTTGAAGCGTCTTTATGGTTCAAGGCATACAGCAAAGGATATGAGCTAGGATAGTACGGAATGATAAAAGAAGATGGTGTAATGCATCATCCTGTTGATGGGGGTGCTTGAAAATAATTTGATTCCAAATATCCAGATTTTACCAAAGAACCCAGAAATGTTAGATTGGGTTTGGCTGCTAATGGTTTGCCAAAGAAGCGGAGTGGTTTGTACTCAACAATTGCCCTGAAATCCAACCATTTATGGAGTAAGTAGCCCAATCGTTGTAGATGAATTCATTAAAATAAACTTATATCCAATTGTCATCTTACCTTAATCTTTGTGCTCTACAGTGAATGCCTTCAAGAAAATCCAAGGATAAATCTTCAAAAATATTTCCATAGCTAGTTTAAATTGAAGGTAAATTATCGAAACTGTAGACTTCTTACGAAATTCCAATCAATTAATACTCATTTCATTGTGTTTTTTTTGTGTGTCATACTCTATAGATGTGTCATCTGCGACAAGTAGAGTCAACTGGGTGTATCAATGAATTACTTTAGCAAACAAATTCAATCAGAATGCATACTTTTACACTGCTTGCATTGTTAACAGTGTGAAGTTTTTGGTACAGTCGTGACGAAAGATGTACCACTCAAAATAGTGGAGTTTCGGTGTCAGGAACCGATGGTTTCACTTTCTATGGACAAATTGAGGAGATTTTAGATTTATGTTATTCCCATGGTTACTCGGTAGTATTGTTTCGATGCAAATGGTTCAACACCAATATAAGCAATGGTCAAAATGTGATTGAGAATAACATCACTAGTATCATGATTAATTATGAATGGTACAAGAACGAGCACTTTATTCTCACCACTCAAGCAAAACAAATTTTCTACTTGGAAGATCCTTCGAGAAACAAAAATTGGAGGGTAGTAAAAGAAGTTAATCATCGAAAGACATGGGATCATCCAAGTATCGATGATGATAACGAAGTTGATGTTGTGCAAGATAGCACTTCATCAAATTATGTACTCACTATGGAATTAGGAGAGTTGGAGGTTATGACTTTGGATCGACCTGGTTACACCAACATAATTGGGGAAACATCTCGATTTGCACCGAATGTGGATGATGATTTCATCAATGATGATGAAGATGCCAAAATTAGTGAAGATAGTGTAGAAGGTACAGATTATGATGTAGGAATCGACATTGATGAGGAATAATCTTTTCTTGTGAATAATCTTATTGTATTTTTAATGTGAATGTTTTCATTTCAAGACTTTTCAATCATTATATGACTTTTCTCAACAATATTTGTTTTTCAATAGTTTCCAATGCATTACTGAAATTTTAATGTGGATCTTTTCATTTCAATAGTTTCCAATCAGAATTTGACTTTAATGTGGATGTCCTACATTTTATTACTATTATTTTATAACTGATTTAAATGTAATAATTATATAAACTATAAAGATATGTCTGTTGTTGTTGCTCGTTCTCATGGCGGTGATGGAGCGGGTGATCCTCCTCCAGATCCTTCGCGGGTGCCTACTTCCTGTGAGACAGCTAAGTCTATGTTTTATCAATAAATGATAAATTGTTATTATTTTATTCAATTTTATTTTATTGTTTAATTAAAAAATGCAGTAGTTTCCGCGAAAAGAAGAGGTCGGTCTCAATCAAAAAATTTGCAACAGCTCGTCAATGAAAATAAAGGTCTGTTGACTCTACAATTTGATCTGAATGAGGGAACCTACAAAGCAGTTAGTGATTTTGGGACATTGTTTATGAGACTTATTGCTAACCTTATTGGTCACCATGTCTTGTTATATTATGACTCGTGGCAGAGTGTTCTGGATGAGCACAAGATATGATTGATGCAAAAGATTGAGGTAAATTTATCAACTTATTCACATGTAATGTTTTTTATAATTTCAAAATTCTAACAAGTTTTAATTTTTTTTGAATGAATTTTTCATTCTTCCCCGAGCTCTCCCTGAGTGGCATTGAGTGAGAGTTTCAAGATCGCTATAAGGATAGAAAAGGTCGCAAGAAAAAATATTTTGATGAACATGGAGGGTATGATGATATCGAGACAGCCAAAAAGAATCCACCCAAGGATATTAACAACGATAGTTGGTAGAAGTGTGTTGACCTATTCACCTCTCCACGGTTCAGGGCATGCTCAAAGGCAAATGCTGCCAACAAAATAAAACAGAAGTATTCAAGTCTCCATGGATCGACCTCTTATGATTTTGCTCAATTTAAGAAGGTAAATAAAATTATGTAGATAATTTGAAATATTTTCAGTTATCTTAATAATAATTTCAATATTTGACTAATATTTTGTTACAATTTTTTTCTAAAGATGAATCCTTAGACTAAGGAACTGCCCAACATTATTGATATGTTCCACGACATGCACAATCATCTGACACGCGGATGGGTGAACACGAATGCAAAGGATGCATATGTAAGTAACTTTCTAAGTTTTGTATATATGTTTATTATTTAATTATAGTGTGTATTAATTGTCTTGCTTTTAAACTGTAGGATGTTTTCCACGAAGAAAAATAGACACAATCCCAATCTCAATCACAATCTGAATCTTCAGCAGGAAGTGCCTCTGTCGATGAGACACAAGTCATCTCGAAGGTACTTGGTCAACGTCGTGGCCACAACCAATGTATTGGACGCAAGTTTAAGGGTACTAGTATCTGTTATATTATTTTATAATATAATGTGTGGATGCCAAAAATCCACTAAAGAAAAACTATCTAGTCCCTGGTCGGAACACAGGGATAAAGGTCTCTTAGTCATGCAATCGGGCTTAAGCCTATAGGCCTTTCGAAAACGGGAGGTTGTCTCAAGGGAAGCAACACGTTATGAGTCATGGGGTTTGGCCCTGCTAAGCTAAGAGGCCAAAATAAACATTGCAAAAGGATAAGTGCACAAGGCCCTCACATAGGGTGTAATGATGATGTTGTGGTGAAAAATGTGTAGAAAAATGGGTAAAAAGTTGGCATTTTTACACAAAAGGGACAAAAAGTACATTGTGGGCTCAAGAATTGGTGGCTTTGGTTCATTTGGGCGGCTGTAGGAGGCTCATGGAAGGGGAGAGTTGTGGGCGTGGTGAAGTTTGGCTGCTGGCCGTGTGGATTAGGTGGAGCCGTTGGGCTGGGTGCTAAGCAAGTGGAGCTTCAGGCGTGGGCTTCAGCAGGAGGAGAAATTGGCAGGCGGGCCTGGCTATATGGGGAGGCCCAGGTGGCTGCTGAAGGTGCTTCGGCTGGGGCATGTGAAGGCAAGCTGAAGGAGAGAAAATGGTGGTGCTGAGCTGGCAGGCTGAGGTATTGGGCCTGCTTTGGACGGATTGGGCTGAGAGAAAATGGGAAAAATGCCACAATCTCTTAGTTTTTTCCACAAAAATGCTACTTTTATTTCCATTTCTCTTTTTTTTTTAAGCATAAAAAATTGCAAAGTAAATCCTACAAAATAAGTAAATATTAAATTAGAATAAAATATTTTCAATTATAAAATAACTCATATTAAATCCATGAAAATACTAATTTGAAATTTAATTTACTTTGGCAATTAAGTTCAATAAAATCATGTTTTTTAACTTATAATTTAACAACACAAATTTTAAATAATTAAACTACAACATATTATAATAAAATATCTATAAAAACATATAAAAAATCTATAAGACTACAATATGACTAATAAATTAAAAATTACATAAAAACTTAATAAGTTAATTAAAAACTCAAGAACTAAGCAACAATTAGCATATAAAATATGGTAAAATAACTCTATTTTGTAGAGTTATCACACCCCCAAACTTAAAGTTTTGCTAGTCCTCAAGCAAAAGAAAAATTAAAACACACATTTTTTTTTTATTGGTGATATAAAAAGGATTTTCTCAAAAATTGCACAATGAAAATAAATCTAAAAAATTATTATGAATAAAATTTAAGCTTATGTAATTAATTAAATTGTCAATTTTGCTTTTAGAAAATAGGTTTTCATTAAAATTATTTTTCACTTAAACTTATAGGAAATAAGAGTGTTCTTGTTATGAAAAATGTAATTTTTGTTACAAGCAAAATTGACCCTATAATTAAAAACAAAGCTTAAGAATTATTCATATTTTTAAGAGAGCTAAACTCAAACTCAATCAAGATTTTTATCATTGAAAATGAAAAATATCACCAAATTTTTTTTATTTTTAAACAAATATAAATAAACACAAAAATTAACACAAAACATAAAAATTAAAAACAACTCAAAAAAAAAAAACAATAAATCATACTCTCCTCACTAAAAATAACCATATAAACTCAATACCCCCAAACTTAATTTAAGCATTGTCTTCAATGTGTCAAAATATAAATATAAATTAAAATTGACAAGAGTGTAGAGTTTAGAATGGTCGTACCTCGATATGGTACACCGCTAAGAGAGTAAAAGATACAACTAACAAAAATTAAATCACAAATAAAATAACAAAACAAATAAAACACAAGTTGTCAAGATCAAATAGGAATCAAAGAGCATGGTAAACAGGGTCCTCAAGGAGTATCTCATCCACTTCATCAGTTTTTAATTCTAAAAATGGTTATAATTTTTGTCCATTAATTTTAAATATATCACCATTTTTAAGAATTTCAATTTCAATAGCTCCATGTGGAAAAACAATACGAACAATGTAAGGACCGGACCACCTAGAGCGTAACTTTCCCGGGAATAAATGCAAACGAGAGTTGTATAAAAGGACTTTCTGACCTGGAGAAAAATCTTTTCTCAAAATATTTTTGTCATGGTAAAATTTCATGCGATCCTTATACTTTTTTTAATAGTCATATGCATCATTCCTAATTTCGTCTAGTTCATTGAGTTGAAGCTTTCGTTTCTCACCTGCCTTGTCTAAAGAAAAGTTTAACTGCTTAATTGCCCAAAAGGCTCTATGTTCTAACTCAACAGGTAAATGGCACCCCTTTCCATACACAAGTCTGTAGGGTGACATGCCAATGGGTGTTTTGTATGCGGTACGATATGCCCATAATGCATCAGTGAGTCTTAATAAGGACCAATCTTTCCTAGTTAGATTCACAGTTTTTTCTAAAATGTGCTTAACTTCCCTATTAGACACTTCAACTTGACCACTAGTTTGTGGGTGATATGATGTTGAGACTTTATGCGTAATGCCATATTGTTTCATCAAATGTTCAAATGGCTTATTACAAAAGTGTTTACCGTTATCACTAATGATAGCACGTGGTGAACCAAAACGGGAAAATATATTTTCTTTTAAAAACCAAAGCACAACTTTGTGGTCATTAGTGTGGCATGAAATAGCTTCAACCCATTTAGACACATAATCGACTCCAACAAGAATATAAAGATTACCAAAAGAGTTAGGAAATGGTCCCATAAAATCAATGCCCCAAACATCAAATATGTCAATAATAAGAATAGGATTTAAAGGCATCATGTTTCTTTTAGTTAAACTTCCTAACTTTTGGCAACGTTCACAAGCTTTACAATAAACATATGTATCATGAAAGATAGTAGGCCAATAAAAACCACATTGTAAAATTTTAGCAGCTGTTTTCTTACCACTAAAATGTCCTCCACATGCATGATCATGACAAAAAGATATGATTTTAGATTGATCACAATTTGGAATGCATCTTCTAATTATTTGATCAGGGCAGTATTTAAACAAGTAAGGATCATCCCAAATAAAGTTTTTCACCTCAGAATAAAATTTAGATTTATCATGCTTAGACCAATGAGATGGTATTTCTTTAGTGTCTAAATAATTAACAATATCAGCATACCAAGGGAAGGAAGAAACATGCATCAATTGTTCATCAGGAAAAGTTTCAGTGATAGGAGTAGAATCATTTATAGTTTCAACAACTAGTCTAGATAAATGATCAGCAACAACATTTTCAGATCCCTTTTTATCACGTATTTCTAAGTCAAATTCTTGTAAAAGCAGGATCCAACGGATCAAACGAGACTTAGCATCTTTTTTCGACAAGAGATATTTTAATGCAGCATGATCAGAATAGACAATAATTTTAGACCCTAACAAATAAGATCTAAATTTCTCCAATGCAAAAACAACAACAAGCAATTCTTTTTCGGTTGTGGAATAATTTAATTGAGCATCATTTAAAGTTTTGCTAGCATAGTAAATTACATGAGGTATTTTTTCAAGTCTTTGTCCTAAGACAGCACCTATAGCATAATCAGAAGCATCACACATTATTTCAAAAGGTATTTTCCAGTCAGGGGGTCGAATAATGGGTGCAGTAGTCAACAAATTTTTTAATTTTTCAAAGGCAACATGGCAATCATTATTAAAGACAAAAGCATTTTATTTTCCAAGTAAATGGCATAAAGGCCGAGAAATTTTTCTAAAGTCTTTTATAAATCTTCTATAAAAACCAGCATGGCCTAAGAATGATCTAATTTCTTTCACAGTTTTACGTGGGGGAAGTTTTGAAATAAGATCAACTTTAGCTTTATCAACTTCTATTCCCTCAGATGAGATTACATGACCTAAAACAATTCCTTTTTTAACCATGAAATGACATTTTTCCCAGTTAAGCACAAGGTTTTTCTCTTTGCAACGAATTAAAACAAGTGAAAGATGGTGCAGACATTCATCAAAGGAGGAACCAAACACAGAAAAATCATCCATAAACACTTCAAGAAATCTTTCAACCACGTCAGAAAAAATTGAAATCATACACCTTTGAAAAGTCGCAGGTGCGTTGCATAATCCAAAAGGCATGCGGCGATAGGCAAAAGTCCCAAAAGGGCATGTAAATGTAGTCTTTTCTTGATCTTCTGGGGCAATGGGGATTTGGTTATATCCCGAATACCCATCAAGAAAGCAATAATATGCATGGCCAGCTAATCGTTCAAGCATTTGATCAATAAAAGGTAATGGAAAATGGTCTTTTCTAGTAACATTGTTCAGCTTTCTATAGTCTCTGCACACTCTCCACCCCGTTTGTACTCTAGTAGGGATTAATTCATTTTTCTCATTTTCAACAACCGTGATCCCAGACTTCTTAGGCACAACTTGAACTGGACTAACCCATTGACTATCAGAAATAGGATAAATGATACCTACGTCTAACAATTTTATGACCTCTTCTCTAACTACTTCTTTCATATTTGGATTTAACCTTCTTTGACATTCCCGAGAGGTTTTAGCATTCTCTTCTAGATGGATTCTATGCATACATATGGATGGGCTAATTCCTTTAATGTCTCCAATGGTCCAACCTATGGCTTCTTTATGTTTTCTAGGGACATCTAACAATTTATCTTCTTGTTCTTTATCTAAATCAGATGCTATGATAACAGGTAAGGTTTCAGATTCTCCTAGAAAAGCATATTTTAAATTTTCTGGTAAAGGTTTAAGGTCTAACTTTGGAGACTCGAAGATTAATTGAACATGATCTAAGGGTGAAGAAGGTTCAACTTTGGTTTCATTTAAGGGTATAGGCTCTACCTAAGAATTCACATCATCATTAGAGTCATCAACATGCAAATTTATACCAAAGTATTTTTCACAAAAGTCAAGTAAGTCATTTCCATCATCTTCACATATACTATCTATCATGTTAACTTCATGCACTTCTTCACACTCAACAGATTTAACCACATTAAATACATTCAATTCAACAGTCATATTTCCAAAAGATAATTTTAAAACACCATTACGACAATTTATGATTGCATTAGATGCAGCTAAGAATGGTCTACCTAAAATGATAGGAATTTGAGCATGCATATTTTCCACAGGTTGAGTATCAAGAACAATGAAGTCAACAGGAAAATAAAATTTATCAACTTTTATTAAAACATCCTCTATAATGCCTCTAGGAATTTTCACAGAACGATTGGCTAATTGAAGAGTTATAGAGGTAGGTTTTAGCTCACCAAGACCAAGTTGCTTATAAACAGAATAAGGCAATAAATTCACACTAGCACCCAAATCAAGTAAAGCTTTGTTAATAAAATGATCACTAATAATGCATGAAATTGTGGGACACCCAGGATCTTTATATTTAACAAGACTCTTATATTGAATAATGGAACTAGCTTGTTTAGTTAAAAACGCCTTTTTAGGAACATTAGTGTTTCTTTTAACAGTACAAAGATCCTTTAAAAATTTGGAGTAGGCAGGAATTTGTTTAATGGCATCTAAGAAAGGGATGTTGATACTAACTTGTTTAAAAACTTCTAAGATGTCATTATATTGGCCGCCTTTTTTAATTGGAAGCAATCTTTGTGGGAATGGGGCTTTAGGAATGAAAGGATGGATTGGAGTTTCCTTGTTTGAAAAGTCATTGGCATGAGAACTAGAAGGCTGACTCTTTTCTTTTTCTTTTTCGTTTTCAACCTCGGGTATGTAATCGGGTTTGACAATGTTCTTTCCGGACCTAAGAGTTGAAATTGATTTGACTTCTCCATTATGACTAGACTTTCCTATCTCATATTGACCTTTTGGATTAGGATAGGTTGACTAGGGAATGTTCCTTTTTCTCTATCAGCTAAAGCAGTGGCAAGTTGTCCTACTTGTGTCTCGAGTTTGGTAATTGATTGAGATTGATTTTGTAGGATTTGTTGAGTGGATTGCATAAATTGTTGTAAGGTATCTTCTAAGGAAGGTTTCCTTTGTTGAGGATATGGTTGATTTTGTGGGGCATGAGTTTGGTTTTGTGTGTTGTATTGGTGCCCTTGATTCATTTGGGGTTGGTTTTGTCTCCATGAAAAGTTCGGATGGTTTCTCCAATTTGGATTGTAGGTGGATGAAAATGGGCTATCATTTGGTTTCCCATAAGCATGAAGTGCATTGGCCTCCTCAGAAAAGGCTTCTTGGTAGGAAGGACATGATTGGGCATTATGGCACAGACTAGAACATATAGAACAAACATCTTTTCTTGGTTGTATTGGAGAGTTTATAGTTTGGCTTATGGCTAAAGCTTCTACTTTTCTCGCTAATTTATCTAAAGATGTTATTAAGTCTACTTCTTCTTTTACTTCATACCTTCCTCCTCTTTTTGGTGAATTAGTTGACCTAGACCTAAGATCAAAATAATTCCATTGTTGTGAATTGACAGATAAATCTTCAAGGGCGTCCCACGCCTCTTGTCCTTGAAATTTTAAAAAATTTCTAGTATGCATAGATTGAATCATTTGACGATTAGAGGGAGTCAAACCATCATAAAAATATTTTACTAAGTCTCCATTTTTCAAAACCATGATGAGGACATTTTAATAATAAATCTTTAAATCTTTCCCAACATTCATAAAACTCTTCATTATCTTTTTGAAAAAACTCAGAGATTTCTCTCCTTAGACTATCAGTTTTAGACATTGGAAAAAATTTCAACAAGAATTTATTATAAAGTTGATCCCAAGTAGTTATAGACCCCATGGGAAGGGAATTTAACCAAGCTTTTGATTTGTCTTTTAATGAAAAAGGAAATAATCTTAGTTTGACCGACTCATCAGAAAAATTTTGAAATTTAAATGTTGAGCAAATTTCTAAGAAATCTTTGACATGCATGTAAGGATCTTCTCTATTTAACCCATAAAAAGATGGCAACAATTGAATGATTGCTGGTTTAAGCTCAAAATGAGTAGCTGAAGTAGTAGGTAAAACAATGCATGAAGGAGCATTAGATGAAATAGGTGCAAAATATTCAAGCGCAAAGTTTTTTCAGGCACAACATTTTCATTAACAGGATTAGCAATAGGTTCCATGATGCTCAAATTTATACTAACACTTTCAATTTCAAACAAAGATAAACGTCTTTTTACTAATCGTTTTTTAGAGTTACGTTCCTAATGATGCATACAATTTTCACAAACAAAGCAACAAGGATAATCTCAAACAAGCAATTTTCTGATGTGGAAGATCAGTTAAAACCGCAACCACAGAGCATACTTATAATTTTTAGAGATTTCACAACAATATAATTCTTATGGTTTAATTGTCCCCAGGCCTATTTGATTCCACTTACTCGCGCACTACTAACAACTCCCCGAGGTTAATTAGTAGAGGCAGATTGGGAATTTTGTTCAAATTTCCTTTAAGCAAAAATTTCTTATGGTGAAGGACAAGATTTAGGTTTTTTTTTCTTTTTGTTTCAAGTATTTTTCACAATATTACACTAAAATATTATAGAAGACAAAGAAAAATAAGGCAAAAATTAAATAAGATTAAAATTTAAGAAAGAGTAGGGAGGCATAGCATGCCATCAACCATAACAAAATTAAGAGAAGAGATAGGAGGCACAAGTGCCATCAACTCAAACATAAGATAGAGGACTAGGAGGCAACATTGCCATCAATTAGCTAGGAGGCAAAATTGCCATCAACTAGTAATTTGTGGAAATTAAATTACATAAAAATTACAACAAAATAAATAAAGAAAATTACAACAAATGTTAGGAGGCACAAGTGCCGTCAACTAACAAAGAAATACAAGAAATAAAAATTACAACAAAATTATAACAAAATTAGGAGGCACAAATGCCATCGACTATAAAAATTAAAATGATAGATATGAGGCACAAGTGCCGTCAACTAAAAAAAAGACAATAAATATAAATATATAAGCAAGTTTTTTTTTTATGGGTGGTAGAACCGTCCCAAATTTTCTTTTTATCTTTTTTTTTTTTAGATTTTATATAAATATATATATTTTTAGTTTTTTTTAAAGTGCAAAAATTAAAATAACTAGTAGAAGAATTCACTAACCTTGAGATAAATTTCGTTTCTTTTTTCTTGCAACTCCCCGGCAACGGCGCCAAAAACTTGATGGACCCAAAACGGGTATGTTTAAAAATTTATAAATCGCAAGCGCACGAATTGTTCATATAGAATAGTGATCGTGTAAGCAAGGATGTCAAACCCAAAGGAGTTGTCTAAAATCAAAAAGAGAAAACTATTTTAAATCAAAAGTAATAAATTCTAACCTAGCTCCAAAGATTGATGAGTTTTAATATTATGAACATAAAATAAAAGATTGAAAAATAAAGCTATTTAAGAGAAAAAATAAAGCAATAATGAGTTGAAAATAAGTGTTAAAAGAAAAGATTATTAAGATACTAGAATCCACAAAATGTAAGTTTAATAATATTTATTAGTATATTGATTCCCAAGTTTTAGTGATAGTTAAAATAATTTAAACTATCATTTTCTAAATAGATTTATAATTTTAAGCACAAATTACTTCTAAAAAGATAGGATTTTTCTTCACTTTTCAAAATTATAATTTCAAAGCATTTAGTGTAGATCAATCTAATGAAATAACAAATAAATCAATGAGCATTATTTATAAGGAAAAACATAATATTTTTGTTCTAAGCATGGATGTGTACAATTTAATGACACATCTTACACAAAGAATATTATGTTTATGCACTAATGAAGAACAAAGTGTAAATATGCTCTAACAATCTAAAATACAAGATATTTAAGATGAAAGAAATATATGAAGAAGAAAAATCCATAACCTTGTTGCATTACAAGGGAAATCAACATACAACATAAATATTACCTAGTTACAAGTTGCTTCATCATGATCTTAATAATTTTATGAAAAATATTAGAAGCACATAACTAGAGTAGAAATTACAAAATAAATGACATACATACTTGCAAAATGCTCTTGAAAAACCCAAAATAGAAGAGAGGATGGTAGAGAGAAAATGGGAGAAAGGAAGATAGAAACCAAAAATTAAGCACCCTAAAATGGTCTTCAAACTCCATATTTATAGCCAAAGTGAGGTTATTAAAATAATCAATTTAAATTAATTAAATTGATTAGATTAATTAAATAAAATAAATATGGTATGTAGAGGTAAATTATAGGGTGTAATGATGATGTTGTGGTGAAAAATGTGTAGAAAATGGGTAAAAAGTTGGCATTTTTAGACAAAAGGGGCAAAAAGTACATTGTGGGCTCAAGAATTGGTGGCTTTGGTTCATTTGGGCGGCTGTAGGAGGCTCATGGCAGGGGAGAGTTGTGGGCGTGGTGAAGTTTGGCTGCTGGCCGTGTGGATTAGGTGGAGCCGTTGGGCTGGGTGCTGAGCAAGTGGAGCTTCAGGCGTGGGCTTCAGCAGGAGGAGAAATTGGCAGGCGGGCCTGGCTATATGGGGAGGCCCAGGTGGCTGCTGAAGGTGCTTCGGCTGGGGCATGTGAAGGCAAGCTGAAGGAGAGAAAATGGTGGTGCTAAGCTGGCAGGCTGAGGCATTGGGCTTGCTTTGGACGGATTGGGCTGAGAGAAAATGGGAAAAATGCCACAATCTCTTAGCTTTTTCCACAAAAATGCTACTTTTATTTCCATTTCTCTTTTTTTTTTAAGCATAAAAAATTGCAAAGTAAATCCTACAAAATAAGTAAATATTAAATTAGAATAAAATATTTTCAATTATAAAATAACTCATATTAAATCCATGAAAATACTAATTTGAAATTTAATTTACTTTGGCAATTAAGTTCAATAAAATCATGTTTTTTAACTTATAATTTAACAACACAAATTTTAAATAATTAAACTACAACATATTATAATAAAATATCTATAAAAACATATAAAAAATCTATAAGACTACAATAAGACTAATAAATTAAAAATTACATAAAAACTTAATAATTTAATTAAAAACTCAAGAACTAAGCAACAATTAGCATATAAAATATGGTAAAATAACTCTATTTTGTAGAGTTATCACTCGCCTAGGTGACCGCCTTGTGCGCCTAGGGGCCTCGCCCAAGTACCATCTCGCGCGCCTAGGGGGTCTCGCCCAGATGACCGTCTCGCGCGCCTAGGGGCCTCGCCTCGCATGACCACACACCACAAGGATTGTTGGGGGTGGCTCGACGGAGGCATCACGAGACAACTCTCGGCTCATTTTCATGGTGCCATCCCGCAAGGTCCATAATTTCCAAACACCTTGGAATAATTTAAGGATGTCAATACTTGAAGTCCATGGGAATAAGATACCTTGTGAGGAGAAGAACTTGTGGCTCGAGGAGGCCGTATAGGTACGATATGCACCTACAAACCAAGAAGAATTAGAGTACGGACATGATGTCCATGCCAGACAAGTAATGGCGGTACAAGAATGGTACATGGTACGAACTCCTTCAGCACGCTTATGAGGTCCGTACCAGACAAGTAGTGGAGGCATAATAAGGCACCAAGACAGGAGCACTTTTGCAGACCTCTGACACATACTGGAACAGACCACCACTCTTCCAGCACCACTACCACCTATGCTGTTACCTTTAGCAGTGTACTCATGTACTAATTGGTCCCAGGGGACCACCATGTATAAGGGGGCCATTAGAGCCCAGCTATAAATATAGCTTGACCCCTCAGAATAAGGGGTTGGAAAATTCATTGTAAGTTGAAGCTATTAAGTAATATGCAGTTTTTACTCCATTGTTGATCTGTGTTTATCCTTCCATAAGTCCATTCTAAGTTCTCATCTGAATATCACTTGACTTATCTTTGAGTTTTCCGATCTAATTTCGTTGACGAGATTTCACCGTCAACATAATGTAATGTTATATTATATTATAATATAATTTTTTAGATTAAATAAATGTGACAAAGAGTGTCACATATTGTAACATATAATAGAGAGTTACAATATTTAGATATATGAGATATATCCAAATAATGTAACATATTTGGTGTTACAAATTTGTAACTTCCAAATATTACCTTTTATTGTGTAAATTTTGCGTTACACAATATTGAGATGAATTTCATAAAGCCATATGTGAAATGATTGTTAGAGATATGACTTTAACCCCAATAATGTGTTTTGGGAGTTACAAAATCATTAGGGAGGGTTTGGAACCGTTTGGAAAAACAGCACATTTTTAAGTGCTGAAAATGGTCAGTGGAAGCGGCCACGCCCAGTGGGACGGAGAGTAGTGGTCATGGCCACTAATGTCTCTGGCCGCGACCACAGGCCAAAACTGACCATTTTTTCAGTTTTTTCAATCTTTGTTGAATGGCTCAAAAAACTCAAATAACTCCCAAATCTCATTTTTAATTCCATATTAATCCAATTAAACATTGGTAACAGCCATGGGGGTTGGTGGAATTTGAAATTCAAAGGGTGTCTCTAAACTCTATAAATAGGAGCCTATAGCTCACTTGAAAGACACAATTTTTCTATCCACTAGAGCACTTGGCTAGAAACACCTTGAGGCTTTATTATTCCAGAAAGCATTTCCTATAATCTATGAGAGATCCCTTAGTGCTTGAGTTAGGGAGAAATAAGCTTTTAGACAAAGGTTTCAAACATTGTTCAAGTTGGTGATCCCCAACACTCTTCACTTTAGTTGTGTGAGTGAGAGTATCTTATTATTTTGTTCTTGTTCTCATTTTCTTCTATTGTTTTTCTTCTTATCATTCTTGTTATATTTACTTGTATCTTTGCTTAAGAGTTGTAATCTCGTCTACATCTTTCTTTTTACTACCTCAAGTTTATTTGTATCTTTTTGTCAAAAGTTGTATTTTCTATTTCAATCCTCTTCTTCTTCTTTCTCCATATTTATTTGTATTTTCAGTTATAGAGTTGTAACACTCCTTTTAATCAATCACTATCTATTTGTAATATTATTGCATAAAGTTGTATTTTCTTACCATTTCCATTGAGGCAAATACTATTTTTCCTAACATTCAAAAGCTTATCCCTTTGTTTGTTTCAATGGAAGGTGAGACCATCAAAATCATGAATCAAGATCTAGTGAGATTGGATAGGTTTGATGGGTCCAATTTCACTAGGTGGCAAGACAAGGTGAGATTTTTTTTACTACTCTCAAAATCGCCTACATTCTAGAATCCACTCAAGAACCTCTCCCAACGCCATCTGACAAGGAAACTCCCGAGGAGATGGAGAAAAGAAGGAAGAGGGAGGAGGACAATCTCCTTTGTAAGGATCATATCCTCAACGCCCTATCTGATAGGCTCTATGACCTCTACACCGAGACCAAATCGGCCAAGGAGATATGGGATGCAGTTGAGAAAAAGCTCAAGGCGGAAGAGGAAGGTACCAAAAAGTTTTTGATATCTCAATACTTTGATTTCAAATTTTTTGGTGATAAACCTATTCTTCCTTAAATTCATGAATTGAAAATAATTGTTAAAAAACTGAAAGTTTTAAAGATTGAGCTTCCCGAGGCCTTTCAAGTTGGTGCTATAGTGGCTAAATTACCACCAACTTGGAAGAGCTATAGGAAAATAATCCTTCATAAAAATGAGGGTTATTCTTTGGAGGAAATCCAAAAACATATTCGAATCGAGGAGGAATCGATATGTAGAGATAAACTTGTGGAGGGGTCAAATGGAGAGACTTCCAAAGAAAATGCGGTGTCACAACCAAAACATCCCAAAAACAAAAGGAAAAAGGTAACGAGAAACCTTTGGGTCCAAAAACCAACCCAAACAAGTTTAAGGGCGAGAAAGGTCCTTGCTTTGTGTGTGCGGAAAAGGGTCACTATGCTAGAGAGTGTAGGCATAGAAAAGACCAACAAGGACCTAAGGTGAACGCAACTCAAGAGGAAAACATAGTTGATACCCTTAGTGAGGTGAGTGCGGTCCAAGGCAAGGTGAAAGGGTGGTGGTATGATACATGTGCCACCGTCCATGTCACCTATGACAAATCATTGTTCAAGACCTTTAAAGAGTCAAAGGGAAACCATGAGATTCAAATGGGCAATGAGGGCAAATCCAAGGTACTTGGCAAAGGTACCATTGAAGTATTTTTCACCTCCAACAAGAAAGTTACATTAGTGAATGTACTTTATGTTCCTGAAATGAGTAGAAACTTGATAAGTGGTGATTTGCTTGGCAAACCCGACATAAAAGCCATTTTTTAGTCCGGGAAACTTATACTTACCAAATCAAATGTATTTTTGGGAAAGGGGTACTCTTGTGAGGGTATGGTTAAATTGTGTACCAATGATGTAACTTTCAATGTTATCAATAAAAATGCTAATTCTGCCTATATTGTTGAGTATGATTCTTTATTTTTATGGCATCTTAGACTATCGCATATAGGTTTTTCAACCATGAAAAGAGTAGTAAAATGTGGTATGATTGCATGCAATATTAAAAACTATGGTAAATGTGAAACATGTGTTAAGACAAAAATGATTAAGAAACATTTTCCTAGTGTAGAAAGATCATCTAATTTACTAGATTTAATCCATAGTGATCTTTGTGAATTCAATGGTGTTTTAACTAGAGGTGGTAAAAGGTATTTTCTTACTTTTATAGATGATTTTAGTAGATATACCTATGTGTTTCTTTTAAAGCATAAAGATGAAACTTTTGATGCTTTTAAATTGTATAAATTAGAAGTTGAAAATCAACTAAATAAAAAGATTAAGGTGCTAAGAAGTGATAGAGGAGGAGAGTACTTCTCTAATGAATTCAATACATTTTGTGAAGAAAATTGTATAATTCATGAGTGCACTGCACCTTATACACCACAACACAATGGTGTTGTCGAAAGGAAAAATAGGACTTATCTAGAGATGATAAATTCTATGTTGGTGTTTTCCAAGTTGAACTTAAACTTATGGAGTGAAGCGCTTTTAACCGCTTGTCACCTTCTTAATTGAATACCAATGAAGAAAAATGAGATATCTCCATATGAGTTATGGAAAGGAATAAAACCCAACATAGGGTACTTCAAAGTGTGGGGGTGTCTTGCATATTGCAAGAAAAACGAACCTAATAGAACAAAGTTAGGTTCAAGAGCCATAAAGTGCGTTTTTGTTGGTTATGCCAACAATAGTAAACCTTATAGGCTATTAGACTTAGAGTCTAATATTGTGATTGAATCTAGAGAAGTTGAATTTTTTTAGAATATGTTATGTGACAACAATTCTCAAGCTTCAACATCTCTAAAGGAGAATTTGTTATATGAGAACAATTCTCAAGCTTCTACATCCAAAGCTGATTCTGAAAAGGAGAATTGTCAAAAAGATGTAAAGCATCCCTTTGAACCTAGAAGAAGTCAAAGGCTTGAAAATCATAAAAGTCTAGTAGTGGATGAGATAGATTCTCAACGAATTTCATTCTACATGGTAGAAGGAAATAGAGAGGAAGTTATTAGGAAAATTCCTATTGTACTTCTCGTTGAGGATGATCCTAAGACTTATAGAGAATATATGCAATCAAGAGATAGGGCATTTTGGAAAGAAGCCATCAATGATGAGATGGATTCCATTCTTTCCAATAACACTTGGGAATTGGTAAACCTCCCACTGGGGTCTAAGCCAATTGGGTGTAAGTGGTATTTAGGAGAAAATACCACACTGGCGGCACTATCCAAACCTTTAAAGCTATATTAGTAGCTAAAGGGTTTAGGCAAAAAAAGGGTATTGATTATTTCGATACCTATGCGCCTTTTGCAAGAACAACTTATATAAGAATTTTATTCGCTTTAGCTTCTATACACAACTTGTATGTTCATCAAATGGATGTCAAAACGACATTCCTTAATGGTGACCTCAATGAGGAGGTCTATATGGAACAACCCGAAGGGTTTGTCCTACCAAAATATGAACTTAAAGTATGTAGACTCGTAAAATCCTTATATGGATTGAAACAAGCTCTTAAGCAATGGCATGAGAAATTTGATCAAGCCATCATGTCTAATGGGTTTAGACATAACAATGGAGACAAGTGTTTGTATTCGAAAACTTGTAAGGGATATGTGATCATTGTTTGCTTATATGTGGATGACATGCTTATTCTAAGTAATAGCATGAAAGGGACAGAAGAAACGAAGAGGTTTCTATCATCAACCTTCAAGATGAAAGATCTTGGAGAAGTTGATACCATACTTGGTATCAAAGTAAGGAAACATAGTGGGGGTTTTGCATTAGGGCAAGCCCACTTGGTTGAGAAAGTATTGAACAAATTTAACCATCTCAAGGTTAAAGATGCCAATACTCCATTCGATCATAGTATAAAACTAGAGAAGAATGAAGGAAGAGCGGTGGCTCAATTGGAGTACGCTAGTGCTATAGGGATTCTAATGTACGCTGCCCAATGTACTAGATCTGATATAACATTTGTGGTAAGTAAACTTAGTAGGTTTACAAGTAATCCAAGTGTGGATCACTGGAAGGCAATTGGAAGAGTCCTAGGTTATCTCAAGAAAACCAAAGGACTAAGCCTTCACTACTCCAAATTTCCTTCAATTTTAGAAGGATATACAGATGCAAGTTGGATATCCAATCTTGGGGACAACTTGTCCACAACTGGTTGGGTATTTACACTTGGAGAATGTGCAATTTCTTGGGGTTCCAAGAAACAAACCTGTATATCTCATTCCACTATGGAAGCAGAGTTCATAGCTCTAGCTGCTACCGGCAAAGAGGCTGAATGGTTAAGAGATCTGTTGATAGAGATTCCCCTAATCAAAGAGAATGTATCTACTATATCGATACATTGTGATAGCCAAGCGACATTAGCTAGAGCATACAACGGAGTGTATAATGGGAAGTCTAGACATATTAGTCTAAGACATTGATATGTAAGAGAATTGATTCAAAGATGGGTCATCTCAATATCCTATGTGAGAACAAGTGAAAATCTGGCGGATCCTTTAACTAAGCCACTAACGAGGGATTTAGTGGCTGCATCATCTTGAGGGATGGGACTTAAACTCCCTAAAGAGATTCACGATTGATGGTAACCTATCTTAATACTAGTTATTTAACTAGTGTTAGGTTCAATAGGTAACAACAAGTCAATCAAGTGAATATTATTTGTACTCAAAACAAGTCTCATCTGAGATATTGAGTACTTGTGTGTTACCAAGTTGAGGGTTAAAACCGAAAGGTTTTTTGATAGAATTCAGTCTTGTGAAGACAAGTATTTTTCGTAACAAAATACTATAAGAATTCTACCTATATGGACCTAGGGGTGGTGCCGCCTCTCATGAGAATTAGGAGTATTCTCAAGAACGTCCATGAATAGAAAGTGCACATGGCCATTAACGATGCAAAGCGAGACATAGAGGTCTCAAGTGAACATCACAAAGGTGTGTATGTTATCACCGATTTGTTATCATGAAAAGATGGTTCAATGCCTAGTGCAACCAAATTTTCGACAAATTTTGTGATAATTACACTATAGTAAAGTTCAAGTTGAAAAACATTTTGCTTTATGCACTAATGCAATGACTCCTATAAGAGAGAGTTCTTATTTAATCAAGTGGGGGATATGTTATATTTTAAAATATAATAATTGATTAAATAAGTATTACAATAGATAACTATTTAATATAGTGGGGGAATGTTATATTATTTTATAATATAATGTAATATTATATTATATTATATTATAATAGAATGTTTTAGATAAAATGACAAAGATTGTCACATATTGTAACATATAATATAGAGTTACAATATTTAGATATACGAGATATATCCAAATAATGTAACATATTTGGTGTTACAAATTTGTAACTTCTAAAAATATTACCTTTTATTGTGTAAATTTGGTGTTACACAATATTGAGATGAATTTCATAAAGCCATACGTGAAATGATTGTTAGAGATATGATTTTAGCCCCAATAATGTGTTTTGGGAGTTACAAAATCATTTGGGAGGGTTTGGAACCGTTTGGAAAAATAGCACATTTTTAAGTGCTGAAAATGGTCAATGGCTGTAGCCACTGAATGTTGGTGGCCGCGGCCACTAATGTCTCTGGCCGCGGCCAAAGGCCAAAACTGACCATTTTTTCAGTTTTTTCAATCTTTGTTGAACGGCTCAAAAAACCCAAATAACTCCCAAATCTCATTTTTAATTCCATATTAATCCAATTAAATATTGGTAACAGCCATGAGGGTTGGTGGAATTTGAAATTCAAAGGGTGTCTCTAAACTCTATAAATAGGAGCCTATAGCTCGCTTGAAAGACACAACTTTTCTATCCACTAGAGCACTTGGCTAGAAACACCTTGAGGCTTGATAATTCCAGAATAATCTGTGAGAGATCCCTTAGTGCTTGAGTTAGGGAGAAATAATCTTTTGGACAAAGGTTTCAAACATTGTTCAATTTGGTGATCCCCAACACTCTTCACTTTGGTTGTGTGAGTGAGAGTATCTTATTATTTTGTTCTTGTTCTCATTTTCTTCTATTGTTTTTCTTCTTATCATTCTTGTTATATTTACTTGTATCTTTGCTTAAGAATTGTAATCTCGTCTACATCTTTCTTTTTACTACCTCAAGTTTATTTGTATCTTTTTGTCAAAAGTTGTATTTTCTATTTCAATCCTCTTCATCTTCTTTCTCTATATTTATTTGTATTTTCAGTTATAGAGTTGTAACACTCTTTTTAATCAATCATTATCTATTTGTAATATTATTGCATAGAGTTGTATTTTCTTACCATTTTCATTGAGGCAAATACTATTTTTCCTAACAGTGTCTTTGCCTTTAGCGCCACTAGATCCTCTTCACAGTCAAAGGCATCACCATTATGTCGACCATAGTCACCCTCCAATGGTACCAGCTGAGGCTTTCCATTCAATGGTTCAACACTTCAGTCAAGCCATCATGACCCAAACCTCCAAATGCAACAATTTATGCAAGCTTCCAATCTGAACATCAAAGCTCCACAATTTCAACCTGTGAACTTGGACACGAATATGATACAATCTAGGGGTGTTCGTGGTGTGGGTGGTGCGGTTTTTCTCTAATTTTTTAGACCGCACCGCATATGCAGTTTGAGTAATTTTCCAAACTGCAACTCGCACTGCATAGACCTCAAATCGCATAAGGCGCACCGCAAAAATACGGTGTGGTGCAGTGCAGTGTGGGCGATTTATACCTATCGCCAAATAATTTAACAATTAAACATTATAATTAATAAATATTCATAATAAATCTCATAACCAGAGTGTTTAACAAAATAATTAAATGTACAACAAACTAATAAACTTTTAGCAAAGCGATAAAAATATAACAAACTAATAACAAAGAAAACATGTAATATAGAAGTAATGATTTTAGTTAATGAAGAATATATTTAGATTGAAGTGGAATATGTATTAACATCCTATAAAACATTATATATTTGTTCTAGATATTATGTGTATTTTACTATATAAATATTTATGCATTAATTTTAAATGTGATAAAAAAGAAAAAAAATATATAAAAAAGTTAATATATAATGATGCGGTGTGGTTTAAATTGCATTTATAAAATTTAAAACCGCAAATCGCATTGCACTGCGCGGTTTGGCAAAAAAAAAATCGCAACCGCACCGCGAAGGATTCTAAACCGTAAATTGCTGTGCGGTTTGTGTGGTGTGGGCGATTTTATGAACACCCCTTATACAATCCATGATGGTGAACTTTCCAAGCTCAGGCTAATTTCCACCACAGCAGCCACAGCCACCACAACAGCCACAATAGTCTGACGATGATGACGACTTTGTGATTAATTTAGATGACTTTTCCTTTGGTTATGTTATAATTTTAAATTTATTAATATTTTGTGTTTTTTTTACATTTTGGAGACTATACTACTTATGTTTGTACTGAGTTGAACTAAATTATTTTTATCTTGATATCATATTAATATAATTTCTATTAAATACTATTTTATTAATATTAAATTATATTTTCATTAAATAAATTTTAATTAATATAATTAAATTATATACCTACAATGATGACATGTGGTTGCTGTTACTCCCAGATTTCGAGACCCGAGATTGTGACCTCAAAAGCTGGACTCGTCAAATGTGAGCTCGAGATATCTAAAACGCATGTTCGTGGCCCAGATGTCAAACCCTCGAATCAAGATGGCAACCTCGAATACATTTAACCTCGAAGTTCTTTATGAGCTCGAAAGAATTTAGCTCGGGGTATATCCGTTGTCGGGTGTCTTCGAATCAAGAAGATCGAGCTTAGCAGGAGTACAAGCTCGGAATGTAATAGCCTCGCTGGTATCTACCCGCTCCAAGCTGGTCTTAGAGTAAGGCGACTAGTTCATAACTTATCTATAGACCTGGACCGACATGATGCTGATTGCCGACCTCGAAAGATTTAATGGGTCATCTGATGTAACGCGTTCCATGCATTTAAAGATATTTATTGTTGTAACATCCCAACATTAAAGGGATATTAACAAGTCTGTTATTCGCCCCCTGGTCTTTAGGGGACGTTTCCTTGTATATAGGAGTTACAGTATTTAATATCATTATTTTAATTAATAAGCAGAAGTATCTTCCCGAAATATGTGGGAATGAACTCTGAAAACTCTCTATAAATAGAGAGTTCATGAACATTTGTAGAGGACGGATCTTTTGATATACTGAGAGAAATTCTGGAGAATTCATCCCTGAAGGATTTCCAGAAAAATCCAAGTCTTAATAAAATAGACTCGTGGACTAAGCAGAGTTAACTGCTGAACCACGTAAAATTCTTGTTGTTCTACCATATTATTCGTCTGTGCCATAGTTCTTATTGTTTAATTGCTCTACATTTTAAGTTGACGAAAAATGGCGTCAACAGGTTGGTGCTTTCATTGAGAGCCTTAAGTAGTACAATCCCTGATTAGCTATGGCCGCAAATGATCAGGATTTTTCTAAAGAAAACTATCCACGACACCCTGGGAAGCAGCCAATGATGAATCCAGAACCAGAAGAAAGAAGTGAGTCCTCCGATTCTCAAGGACCTCCGCTTCCCAGGGACGATGAGGACATGTATTATAATCCCGAGAGGTATGTCCCCATTGTGGAACTCTAAAATCGACAATTAAGAAAACAGTTGGCTGAGGCCAAAAAGCGGAACGAGGAGCTGGCCAGGTTAGCTATGGAGGCGCAGGCTGCTCAGCCTCAACCTCCACCTGAGAACCAAGCCCCACCTCCGCGGGACGTTCATGTTCCTCCCCGCAGGCCTCGTGGGCGACCTCGCAAAAACGCTGCCACAAGAAGAACGGAGCAACCTCCGCCACCGGCAGAGCAACATGCTCCCTCGAGGCCCCGAAGAAACACCCAGGCTAGAGCTCTGGTTAACTCAATTGCTGAGTTACCAGCTGAAACTGGGAATAACTGAGCCCCTGCGGAGGCTTGGACTCAGAATCCTAGTAACAGGCAGAATGTTACCGAGCCGGCACAGGCGAACTCGGGACCATCCAGACCCCGAAATAGGTGGCAGCCACCGTCACCCAACGGTTCCCTCCATCGCCAATAAGATATCCCTCACCGCCTCGGAGGAACACACAACCAACTCAGGGTGATAGGGAAAGGCGGGTTGGATGGAAGCAGGGGAATGGAGAAGCAGCTAGAGAATGGAGAGGTGCCCAGCCTACGAGAAGCCAAATGTCTCGGTCTCGCACTGCATAGACGAGGCAGCCTGAAAGGAACCCATCTCGAAACATTCATGCGACAAGCCTCACCAGTGACGACTCAGGGGACACCAGATCAGTCAAGTATGTATGATCAAGGACGTAGAAATACTGGGAGCCAAAGGAACCACCCTGACTTGCAGGAACACCTGAATCAGAATCAGGGTAGTGGTAATCCCTCGAACCCAGATCTGAGAGATCGCCTAAATGGGCGCAAGGATCCCCTGCGAAGGCGCGAGCCTAGAATTGTGATCAATGATAACCAATTTCAGGCGAGACCCCCTGTGGACCCAGTTCAGGATAGTATCGATCAACTGGAAAGAGCATTTAGGCTCTTAGAGAATGAGCAAGGTTCGAATCGGAACGAAGATTCTGATGAGGAGCTCGAACCATTCGCTCCCCACATTTCCAACACTCCGTTTCCTCAAGGGTTTTGGATTCCTCATGTCCCACCTTTTGAAGGGAAATCCGACCCGTATAGTCATTTGAGTACATTTAACACTATAATGAGAGCAAGTAATGTGGGTTACGAGCTCAGATGCATGTTATTTCCAGCATCGCTTACAGGACCAGCGAAAAACTGGTTCAAAAAATATAAGAGACATTCAATCACTTCTTGGGATCAGTTGTCGAAAGATTTCAAGAAGCAGTTTAGAGCCATGATCGGGGTAAGATCCGAGGCATCAACCCTGACCAATGTTCGGCAACAACCAAATGAAACGTTGAAGGGCTACCTTAGAAGATTCAATATGGAAATCACCCAAGCTTGGGGTGTAGACGACAGCAGTCATTTAATGGCCGTCCAAGCTGGGGTAATACTGGGAAGTCCCCTCTGGGAAGATATGCAGAGGAAGCCTGTGAGGTCCTTAACCGAGTTTAATGAACGAGCTCAGAGGTTTGTCAATGTATAAGAGGCGAGGTCAACGCTGAATATGACCTCTCAGTCCATAACTACAATGATAAACGTAAACTCTGCCTCGACCTCGGTGGATCCGTTAGCCTCGAAACCACCTGCCAAAAATCCTTCCAAAAGAAAGAAGAATGAAGGAAGTAACCTCGAGGCAGAAGGGGGAAAGAAGAAGAAAGGGGAAAGATACTTCTCCATGTACAAGGTGTACACCGAGCTCAACGAGTCTCGGGAGAATATTTACTTGGCTAATGAAAACCAGGTCCCTTTCAGGCGTCCAGACCCCATGAGAAATCAAAAGTCCAAGAGAGACTCCAATAAATATTGCCAATTTCACAGAGATACTGGGCACACTACTGATGAATGCAGGCAACTAAAGGACGAGATCGAAGGACTGATCTTGAGAGGATACTTCAGGCAGTATGTTAGGAACCAGAAAAATAATCAGGCTTCTACCAGCCAGAGGATAGCTGCGGTGCTGCTTGCTTAAAACAACAATTCCCAAGCTAGGGAAGAAGAGAGACCCCCTCCGATTGATGGAGAAGATGTGGTAACCATCTCGGGCGGGCCTCACCTCACAGGATCGGGCAAGAACGCCTAGAAGCGATACGTGAACGAGCTGAAAACTGGGGACGGGTCCCCTTATGAACCCGAACCCAGAGCTCCAAAGTACCAAAAGGTTGAATCTCAGCCTATAACCTTTACTGAGGACAATGCGTCCCATGTTCAGTTTCCTCACAACGACCCACTGGTCACCACTCTCCAGCTCGTGAATAAGAGGGTTCACCGAGTTCTCATTGATAATGGGAGCTCAGTGAACATTCTCTATAAGGCCACCTTAGAAAAGATGGGACTCACACTTCGTGACCTAAAAGCTTGTGCAACGACGCTGTACGGTTTTTCAGGAGAAGGGATTGCCTGTATGGGATCCATTGAACTCCCTGTGACCTTGGGAGACTACCCAGTCTCGGCAACCAAGATGATGGAGTTTGTAGTAGTGGACCTGCCATCGGCCTACAACGTGCTGCTCGGGAGACCCGCCCTAGTAGGGCTGGGGGCAGTCTCGTCTGTAAGGCATTTGGCCATCAAGTTCCCGGCTTATAGTGGCATCGGGACGTTGAAGGGAGACCAGTTAGCCGGGAGGGAATGCTATAGCATTTCCATAAGAGGAAAGAAGCAAGCGAGCGCACAAGCACTCGTCGTTATTCAGACTAAGGACAGGACAGTCTTGGAGATAGATGAAGAGATCGATCCAAGAGTGGAGGAAAGAGCTGATCTCGAACCATTGGAAGAGCTCGAAGAAATCAGACCCCCCGAAAACGGTAAAGGCCGGGAAAAACCTCCTCGAAGAAACCAAATAGCAAGTACTTTGCTTTTTGAAGAAGAACCAGGATGTCTTCGCATGGTCACATTCGGACATGATAGGGATAAGTCCAAATGTAGTGAGCCATGCGTTAAATATTGACAAAAACTTCCCGCCAAAGCAGGAAAATCGAAGACTACTGGACGACGATAGGAAGAAGGCCCTTAAAGAGGAAGTCGACAGGTTAAAAGCAAACTGATTCATTAGGGATGCTTTTTACCCCGATTTGGTAGCCAACCCGGTGCTGGTCCCGAAGCCTAACGGGACGTGGTGAACCTGCATTGACTACTCGGAGCTCAATAAGGCCTGTCCTAAGGACTGCTTCCCTTTACTGCGGATCGATCAACTCGTGGATGCCACGACAGGTCATGGACTCATGTCATTCATGGATGCCTATTTTGGATATAACCAGATTGCCATGCATGCCCCCGACCAAGAGCATACGAGCTTCATAACTGATAAAGGGTTGTATTGTTATAACGTCATGCCATTCAAGCTCAAGAATGTTGGTGCCACTTACCAGCGGCTCGTGAACATGATGTTCTCCAAACAAATAGGGAATAACTTGGAAGTTTATGTTGATGATATGTTAGTTAAATCTCAACCTAACAATAACCATGTGGATGACCTCGAAGAATGCTTTACCGTGTTATGGAGATATAACATGAAATTTAACCCTCAGAAGTGCTCTTTTGGAGTATCTTCAGGAAAATTCCTAGGTTTCATTATAAATGCTCGAGGAATAGAAGCTAATCCAGAAAAAATCCAGGCTCTGATCGACATGCTTTCACCTAAAAAACATAAGGATTTCCAAAGTTTGACTGGCAGGATGGCGCCATTAAGTAGGTTTATCTCAAAATCTATAGATCGTTGTCTTCCATTTTTCAACCTCTTAAGGGGAGGCAAGAAATTTGAATGGACGGAGGAGTGCGAGTTGTCCTTTCAAGAGCTCAAGAAGCACCTCGTAGAACCCCCCCCCCCATCTTGTCAAAACCTGTTACGGGAGAAGTTCTGTACCTGTACCTCGCTACAACCGAGCACGCCATAAGCGCGGTACTCGTGCGGGGAAGAAGAAAAAGTGCAAAGGCCTGTGTATTACGTCAGCAAAAGATTACTGGGGGCAGAATCAAGATATCCCTTGATGGAGAAGTTAACTCTCAGTCTAATTCACTCATCTCAAAAGCTCTGACCCTATTTTCAGGCGCACCCCATCCATGTACTTACTGATCAACCACTAAGACAAGTCTTGTCCAAGCCAGAAGCTTCAGGTCGACTACTCAAATGGGCCATTGAACTCAGACAATTCGAGATCACTTATCATCCAAGGATGACCATTAGGGGGCAGGCCTTGGCAGACTTCATAGTGGAATGTACAAGCGTAGCCAACGATGAAGTTATAACCCCGGCCCGTGAGCTGTGGAAACTTTATGTTGATGGGTCCTCTAATGAAAATGGATCAAGAGCAGGAGTAATTTTGATCACCCCTGCAGGAAGCCGATTTCACTCAGCCTTAAGATTTGACTTCGACGCGTCGAATAACGAGGCCGAGTACGAGGCTCTACTGGCGAGACTTCGCATATCCAAGGAGCTCAAAGACAAATACATTACTACAGAAACTCCCAGTTGGTGGTTAACCAAGTCGGCATTGGAGCAGTTCGAGTTCTATGCGATAGAACAGGTCCACCGAGAACAGAACTCGAATGCAAACGCCTTAGCAAGGCTTGCTACCTCTACCGAGAATGACGAACTGAATATCGTGCAAATTGAACATCTCACGACACCCAGTATTAATGAGCCAGAACAAGAGGATGTTTGTATGATCAATTCCGAGTCAACTTGGATGACTCCGATAGTTGAGTACCTCGAGATCGGCGTTCTCCCGGGAGATAGGGCCAAGGCTTGAAAGTTGATGTACCAAATCCCTAGGTATACCATGGTAGATGGAAAGCTGTATAGGAGAGGATATTCCACGCCGCTACTCTGATGCGTGACCCCACCTGAAGCTAAGAAAATCATGGAAGAAAGCCATGAAGGGTTCTGTGGAGACCATACTGGGGGGCATAGCCTGTCCAAGAAGATCATACGTCAGGGATACTTCTAGCCTACCATCAAATCAGACTCGTTCGACTATGTCAAGAGGTGTGATAAGTGCCAACGGTTCTCCACAATTCTTCGAGCTCCACCATTCGAGCTAACTATGATGACCTCCCCGTGGCCATTTGCGGTCTAGGGAATCGACCTTATAGGCTCCCTTCCGAATGGCAAGGGCGGAGTAAAATACGCAGTGGTTGTCATAGATTACTTTACGAAGTGGACTGAGGCCGAACCTTTGGCCACAATAACCTCGAAGAAAGTCCTTGACTTCGTGGTGAAGAACATCATCTGCCGATATGGGATGCCAAGGAAGATTGTATCCAATAATGTTACCCAGTTCGACAGCGATCTATTTACCAAATTTTGCGATAAAAATAGGATAATAAAGAGCTTCTCATCAGTGGCCCATCCCCAGGGGAATGGCCAGGTCGAAGCTGTAAACAAGACCCTAAAGAGTTCGCTAAAGAAAAAGTTGGAAGAAGCTAAAGGAAGATGGCCCGAAGAATTGCCCCAAGTCCTATGGGCATATAGGACCACGACCCGTACATCAACAATACATACCCCATTCTCTCTGGCGTATGGATGCGAGGCTATGTTGCCAATCAAGGTCGAAATTCCCACAATTCGAGCCCTCGCTTATGATCAAACCTCGAACCACTCTCAGCTCGAAGAAACTTTGGACTTGATCAAAGAAAGAAGGAACGAAGCTCAATTAAAAAATGTTGCATACCAACAGCGAGCTACCAGGTACTTCAACAAAAGAGTTCGAGATAGAAAATTCGGCGTAGGAGATTTGGTGCTGAGGCGTGTATTCTTGGCAATGCGGGATCCAGTAGCTGGCGTGCTCGGGCCAAATTGGGAGGGACCCTATCAGATAGAATCAGTCATCTAACCCAGCGTGTACAAGTTGGCAAGATTGGATGGAAGTCTGGTACCACGAGCATGGAATGGCGAGCACATACGACCTTACTATCCATAGTGTAGGAAGGATGTCTCTTATAACCATGCTTTTTTATCTGTACTTGTTGACCGCGTTATTGGCCAACGACGTGAGAACGTCAAAAACGATAAAGCCTTCAAGAGAAATAAAACGACACAGACGGTTTTTGAACAGAAAGTAAATAACACAGCAATTTTTATAGTGGTTCAACCCCAATATGTTGGTAATAGCCTAATCCACTTAGAGTTGTGATTATAGATCTGTACTCAAGATCAGATGAACTGAGCTAATTGAGTTTCTTCAGTACAGGTTACAAGAATACAAGAATTCTTTTAGATACAAGCACTTTCTCTCTCTAGAAAACTCAGACCCAAAATTTCCCAAAAGTCCCAAAAAGAAGAAGAAGACCCCCTTTCTGATCTCATAAGCCATGTATTTATAGTCTTAGGATCATACATTTTATATCCCCTAGAATCGGGATATTTCATTATATTTATTATATATAAATTACAAAAATATTCAAAATTTAACAGCACACCAAATTTGTGGGAAGAATGAGAGATTCCCGCGTATGCTAAGACCAGTTCTTGTTGAAGCCGTTTATGGGAATCTTGACTTAGTCCTCCTCTATCTGGTCGACCCATATCTCCTTCAAGCTGGTCGAACACACCTCTACTGGACAGTCATGCACTTAGCTGGTAGGATATACACTTGCTGGTCGGACATGTGCATGCTGGTAGGACATGCACTTGCTGGTCTAACATGGCACTCTGGTCTAGCATGCCATTTCTCTCGTCTAACATGGCACTCTGGTCTAGCATGCCATATCTCTTGTCTAACATGGCACTCTGGTCTAGCATGCCATGTCCTTACTTGGACAGTCATGCACTTGCTGGTAGGACATGCAAGTGCTAGTCGGACACATGCATGCTGGACATATTCAAGTGGGAGGACATGCAAGTGCTGGTCGGACACATGCATGCTGGACATATGCAAGTGGCAGGACATGCAAGTGCTGGTCGGACACATGCATGCTGGACATATGCAAGTGGCAGGACATGCAAGTGCTGGTCAGACACATGCATGCTGGACATATGCATACGGACATGGCCTTTGTCCCTCCTCGGACGCATGGTGTCCGACCGGACATGCATCGGGCTCCTCGGGTGCACTTGGCTCGGACATGCCAGTGCTGGTCAGCAAAGTCATTCCTGGTCGGATGCAACTAACCCGGTCGGTCATGACAGCTCTCAAGCAGTCAAAACTCTTCATTGATGTACTGGGCCACTTCTAAGCCAAATCACCCCAACCATTCCTTGCCACTTGTCATTTCTATTGCCACATCATCATTTTCAATTTTTGGGGATAACAGTACTGTTTTTATATTTTTGGATTTATCAAATAAAGTTTGATTTCATTTTAATATGCTGTATTTTTTGCAATCTCTCTTAATTTAATAACCTATGGTCACATTCATAGGATATTAAGGGGGCATTAGTGGTACATATACCATCAGCTTGAAAAAATAAAAAGCATATACGAAAAACGTACAAGCGTTTGGATATAACCAAATGTGCGAGCTAAGATAGTTTGGATATAACCAAACTATCAAAAACATAAAAGTGTTTGGATATAACCAAATGCGTGAGCTAAGGTAGTTTGGATATAACCAAACTATCATAAACATACAAGTGTTTGGACGTAACCAAATGCGCGAGATGAGAAAGTTTGAACATAATCAAATTATCAAGAGATAAGAATATAAGTGTATGGATTACAAACCTAACGCGACCTTAATAGGTTTGGAACAAACCAGCTAAAACTACTCGACAGTAAGTTGGAGCATAACCCACTTCGCGTTAAGTCGAGATCGAGGCTGGAGTATCTAGCAGCACAATAGTTTCGACCTCATACCTCGGGGAGCTACCCGAGGACGAGAAAAAGTAACTAAAAAAGTAAGATATAACTAAACCATCTGCATTACACATCATATAAGCACTTTCGGTGCATGATAAAAGTAATATCCGACCTTGACAAATAACAAGATCGGAAGCGAATAATTCGAGCAAACTGTGCATGAATGCACTGAACCTCGAGCTTAAAATCCAAACTATGTTTGTATGAATTATATGACACTTTAATATAAATTGTGCAAAATATTTCAACCCAAGAAATGTAAAGCATATATATTAAAATAAAAACAAAAAATGGTATCTCAAATATCATATAAAGGCAACTCTTTTATGAGCTATAGAATTGTCTTGGCCTTATGGGCATAAATAATAAATCAAACATAAAAGGCTATTACAAAAGATTCTGAGGGACGCAGCCCCGAGGCAAGTATTAAGAAGGAGGAGCATTCTCCTTGGCCTTCTTAGAATCTTCCTTGGCCTTCTCAGCATCAGCATCCTCCCCAGCTCCCTCCGCCTTATCTCGGGCAGTCTCCTCATCATCCAGCCGAACCTGCCATTGGGCCACGAGCTTCGCTTCAAGAGGGCCTAAGAAGCTGGTGTCGAGGTCGACATTGTTGGCCCAGATTCTATACATGGCCATGTCGACTCCCTGATCCTTCTTCTCCTTAAACTCTTCGAGAAGGCGAGCCTTTTCACCCTCCATGATCTCGAAAGTGACGACCTTCTCTTCTTCAAGCTTGGCATTGGTCTCCTTAACCCGAGCATTTTCCTTTTCAAGCTCCGCGAGCCGGGCATTCAGCTTTTCAAGCTCGGAAGACTTGGCCTTTAGCTCCTCAGCTCCTGCCTCTACCTTTGCTTTTGTTGCCTTGAGCTCATCACTCAGTTTGAGCTGAAGATCCTTCGCCTCCTGAGCAATAGACATGCTCGAGTAGACCTCGTTGCTCAGCTTATAATTAAGATGGGCAGAGACAGCAAGAGTCTGGCATACAAAGAAATCAAATTAGCATATAAACCAAGTTACACACGGCTAATACCGAAAGATGAGGGAAGTTACCGCAGCAGTGAGCTCGATACTCTTCTCGTAAAGTGTATTGCAGTCTCGAGCATTGTTCAAAAACTGCCAATGAGGAGCGTCAAAGCCACTAAATCTCTGGCCCACTCGAGACAGAATGTCCGAGCCAAGTGTAGCCCCATGGGATCCGGCAACATTGTCAATTACATACTCATCGACGTGAGTAGAAACCGACAACTTGCGTGTTGTAGAAACTGAGGGTTTTTTCAGAGGTGGGCCGAGTGTTGAGTGAACCATGATTGGAGGGGGTTGGAGCTCGACCGCAGTGGACCCTTCGACCTGAGGAGTCGGCTCCACAGCCGGGCTTATAGGAGCTGGAGCTGGTGGAAGAGGTGTCTTCTCAGTCCTCTTGAGGACCTTGGCGGGTCGCTCAAACTTCCACGAGTCCCTCGGGCGCTTACTTCTCTTGGCCTCGCCACTCTCTAGAATGTTGTCAAGGTCGGAGTCCATCTCGCCTACACATTTACACCACATTATGAGTTATCCCAAAAACAAAAAAAAATTTGACATGATACAGACAGACTAGGGATAAAAAGACAAGTGGAGAGAATCCTAACTGGAACTCTCCCCCAAGCTTGTGCTCGGCGACCACGAAATTCCCCCATTTTCAGAAGAGGCGGGGGGAGTACCTTCCCTATAGGTGGATGTCAACCTCGAAAGGTCCCTATAGTCGTTAGTCCTGTATTGGACGATTATTCTGTTCCATACCTCGTTCAGGCTATACATGGTGTCGTATTTCCCGAGTCAGCTATCGAATCTATGTACCCTCTCATCTACCCAAGACCATACATAAAAATGGTTCCTATCGTCCTTACACAATACTAATCTATCTGACTTATGTTTTAGTAGTGAAGGAGACCAAAAATCCGAGCTAAGGATGACTGTACCTTGTTCATCCGAGCCCGAGCTCGAGGCCTCGTCGTTGGCCTCGTTCCCCGATTGTGGACTCCTTCAACGTTGAGCCGGAGATGGAGGCCTCGCATCTCTCCTTGGGGGGAGGTTGCCGGTCGACTGAGGCACAAGCTCCCACTGGTCGTACTTCTTTTTGGACTAGTCAGATGTAGACCGATCCTCCCCTAAGAGCCCACATGCCCGGAGCTTGCCTTCATGTAGGAGGTAGGAGAGGGATCTCCTGCCATAGGGAAGTTGGAGCAGAGTTTCTCTGTGCTCCCTCATCTCCTTGGTGGGGGTAGGGCGATGGTAGTTGGCTGGAAGATAAAACACATTTCAACTAAATACGAGCCTAAGCAAAATTCGAGCACAAAAAAGAAAGAAGTTGAGATACTTACGAATCCGTCTGAAATAGTAGAATCGAGAGGGGGCTAGGCCATTTGTCTAGAAGAAGGCCTTCTTGAAATCAGGAGGGTGGTTGGGAAGATCTTTAAACATCTTCTTCTCCTTGGGATAGCTCGAGAGATAGTAGAAGCCATCTCCTCCCCGAGCTCGAGAGGGATTGCTTTTCAAGCCATCTCTTCTGGCGAAGGTCCTTTCCACTTCAACTCGTGGTACAGCAACCTCAGGGCAGACAGAACCCTGTAAGAATTGGTGTTGAGCTGGAAGGGAGCCAACCCAACAAAGTCTATGAAGTCCTTGAAAAAAGACTTCAAGGGCAGTATCGCCCCTGCCTTCATATGCTCCTAGCTCCTAGCTCCAAGCTGTGTATCTCAGCTTGCTGTCAGGATTTCCATCTCCTGGAGCGCGGCAACTCCGCTCGTGGGAGGTCGGAGCTCGACACCTCAGCGAGCCCGATAGTCCTATGTTGTGAAAGGCCAGAATATCATCTATCTGACCTAACGACATAACCGAGCTCCAGTAATGCTCGGCCTCGAAGAATTCTCTCCTCGGCTGGAAGGTAGAAGGTTCCCCCATCAGCGAAAATTGAAGAGCGCCCAGCTTGAAGGCGATTGTCACTTTGAGCATAAGATCGAGAGGAATCGGTCTGAGCTCGGTGTCCGGATCCGGATAAAGGGCGACCCTTAATATTTTTCTCTTCCCTTCTTTGACCTCGTCTATCTGACGTCGGAAGTGGTCCCGAGTGTCCTCTTGCTCACGCCTCAGTTCGTGCTCCCGAATTAAGCGTTGGTTCCGAGTAAAAGGAGATTCCAGGCTCGAAGCTACTGGTGAGTAAGGAATCGCGAGCTTTGACCCCCACCACTTTCCCGAATTCTGTGGCATCTAACAAGAAAGCAAAAGGGTGAGGGCCAAGCGAACAAGAAATAAAGAGACAAATAGTACCTAAGCTCGAATGATCGAGGCTACAAGGAAAGCTCGATCCAAAGGATGAGGCCAATCTTAGAGCGTGTATTCCACCGAAAGGAAGGAAGGTGGATATGTTATGGGAAATCCCGAAGTATTAGGGAAAAAAGGTGGCAGTTATTTAAAAGGTGATATTTTTGGGAATCGTGCATTCCTTAAAAAACCCTGATTTTGTACCCGATACCTTAGTGAGCAAGATATGGTTTCTAAAATTTGAAAACCCAAAAAAGGAACCATATTTGGACCCTTTTTCGCAAAAACTGGGTTTGAACCTAATGTCTATCAGTCGAAGCACCCTAATCCTAGTGTATTAAACTAATGAATGGGTCAAGAATAAACCCTAATGCCCACAGCGTAACAGAAGCATAAACATACATGAAAAAAAATGTGTATATATAATGCAAAGAAGCCATAAACCGAAAACTTACACAATGTAATCGGTGGAAACAGAGAAATGGATGATTGAACGAGCAGTTGCAAGTGAGATCTCATTGAGTCAAAAAGTCCAACGTTGCTTTGTCTTCTCGGCTTGGAGAACATGCAAGAACTGGATAAGAAAGGCTCTGGTTTTTTCTTTCTAGAAGTTTGAATGTGAAGGAAAAATGGAGAAGACAACCGGAAACTTATTTATAGGCCCATGGGCATGTTAAAAGTTGAACCAATCTGGGCCATTGGCCAGATTCCATATCAGATCTAATGGCCAGGGACTAGTGAAATGATAATACCCAAAAGGAGGGCAAGCGGATAGACATGGGCAGAGTTTCAAGGCACTCAAGTACCTTGAGTGAGCAATACCCAACTGACGCGTGTCCATACTCGAGTGTGTGACGAAACAGTTCCCGAAGAAAGTAGTTCAAAAGTTTCCTTCTCATAGGATTCGAACTAATACTTTTGAGGGGGCAAAATGTTACACCCAGATTTCGAGACCCGAGATTGTGACCTCGAAAGTTGGACTCGTCAAATGTGAGCTCGAGATATCTAAAACACATGTTCGTGGCCCAGATGTCAAACCCTCGGATCAAGATGGCAACCTCAAATACATTTAACCTTGAAGTTCTTTATGAGCTCGAAAGAATTTAGCTCGGGGTATATCCGTTGTCGGGTGTCTTCGAATCAAGAAGATCGAGCTTAGCAGGAGTACAAGCTCGGAATGTAATAGCCTCGCTGGTATCTACCCGCTCCAAGCTGGTCTTGGAGTAAGGCGACTAGTTCATAACTTATCTATAGACCTGGACCGACATGATGCTGATTGCCGACCTCGAAAGATTTAATGGGTCATCTGATGTAACGCGTTCCATGCATTTAAAGATATTTATTGTTGTAACATCCCAACATTAAAGGGATATTAACAAGTCTGTTATTCGCCCCCTGGTCTTCAGGGGACGTTTCCTTGTATATAGGAGTTACAGTATTTAATATCATTATTTTAATTAATAAGCAAAAGTATCTTCCCGAAATATGTGGGAATGAACTCTGAAAACTCTATATAAATAGAGAGTTCATGAACATTTGTAGAGGACGGATCTTTTGATATATTGAGAGAAATTCTGGAGAATTCATCCCTGAAGGATTTCCAGAAAAATCCAAGTCTTAATAAAATAGACTCGTGGACTAGGCAGAGTTAACTGCTGAACCACGTAAAATTCTTGTTGTTCTACCATATTATTCGTCTGCGCCATAGTTCTTATTGTTTAATTACTCTACATTTTAAGTTGACGAAAAACGGCGTCAACAGTTGCAGTAGGGTGCTCGCTGAACACGAAATTCTGAAATTTCGTGACCCTACAACGACAACATGTGGTTGTTGTAGGTTCATGAACCCGAACTCTCTACAGCGATGACATGTCGTTGCTGTAGATGTTGGGGGTTCACGGACCTACTGCAACGACATGTGGTCACAGTAGGAGTTTTTGAAATTCAAATTTTCAAATTCTGCATACACCTACAGCAACGACATGTCGTCGCAATATCCTAGTTCAACCAAAAAAAGAATTTCCTACTGTGACCAACATGTCGTCGCTGTAGCAAAACCCTACAATGACGACAAAATTTTGTCGTCAATGTAGGTTTCTACACATACGGACCTACAGCAACGACATGTCGTTACTGTAGACCTGATTCGACGACTTCTTGATCTAAAGCGACGACATCTGTCGTCACTATAGCATATGTCTAATATTTATTTTAGGTATCTCAAAAAGGCATATATATTTATTCAAGTAATTAAGGATAGAATCAATGAGGAAGCTAGGGGATTTGGGGTGGACATGACTACCTTAATGTATTGAAAAATAAATAAAAATAAATGTGTATAAATTCTTAAAATTAGTTTTTTTCAGAAATTTTTTTGTATGTATTAGTATAATATTTATTAAAAAGAAAATTGTTGTATTAATCCGGACTTCCTTACCGTTATCATTTTTAAGTTTACTTTTAAAACTACTTATTTTTAATTGAATTTTTCGCATTATGCAATTCCATTTGCCCTAGTCATCGTCCCTCTCAAATTTGTTTACTATCCCATTTATGTTGATGTTATTTGAAATTAAAAGTAATATATATATAATAATAATAATAATAATAATAATGAAAAAAACATACATATGTATATATAGTATAATTTCCATAAAGCATTACTCTATATTTAAATAATTCTTATATAATTATAAAAAGATTTAGCCCCTAATAAGTTATAAATAGATATAAACTTCATATTGTAGTAAGTTATAATATTTCTTAATTATACCTTTAGAAAACGTGTCTCTATATAGCAATAATTGTCTTCATATTAAATATATTTATATAAATTATCTTATACTATCATACATACTAAAAATTTATGATAAAATTAATTATCAATTTAGATTACAACTAAAATAATTTTGTATATTTCTAAAATTATATAGACATATACATTATAGCTATATATTTATATTATTTTCCTTTATCAATGATTATATATTAAATTTCACATATTTTATTCATTATTATTTAATACAATATTTTATAAACATAAATCTATTAAATTATAACTTACTCGTAATAATAAAATAAGCTGGTGACAACATTATTACTATAGATAAGTTTTACTACATACCTAACCTTCCAATATTGATTGCTCATAAATGGTTCGAGCTTTCACTCAACCCGAGCCTCTTGTGAGAAGCATCATTTTTAAGTTTTCATGGGGTCTCAAGCTAGGTCCATTATGATCAAGATCATTTTTATTATTTGTTATCTGGTATGATCAATAATTGCTATATAGTCTATGTCAATTGATAGCTCTATTAATTATATTTATATGAAAGACTTTTTAATACTCATAGATGGTTATTATAAATTATTAAACAAATTTTTGATAAAAAATTATTATAATAATAATGAAAATAAATATATAAAATCAATAATTTCGAATTTTTTAAATTAATTAGATAATAAACATTAATTGAAAAGATTATGATCACATTATTTACTCCCATTAATTCTAAAATGATTTTTTTTTTCATGAAATGGATAAAAAAAATAAATTATGAATGAAAAAAGAATAAAGAATAAATATTAAATAATTTTTTTTTTATTCTTTAGTTATGTCATTACATAATCATTCTAAAAATTTGAAAAAATCAAAATTTACTTTTAAAAATATTAATTAATAATTATAAATATATACGGCTTATATTAATACAATTATTAATATTAAAATAATCATCCAGTACCAATTAAAACTACCCCATATATATATAATTGGTTTTCATCATGATATGAATATATATTATATAAAGAAAACATTCCTCTATAATATATCCTTTCTATGTGGCTTTGATTCGCTAGAGATCTACAATAGTTATCTAGCAACAACATTGAAATTTAATGACCATTTTTGTTTTAGGATTGGTACGTGACGAGTGCTCAACCACTCTGTCTCATTCATTCATTTATGTATGCATTTACGCCATTATCTGCCCTTCTTTCCTCTATCTCTTTCTTCTTCACAACAAGCACTTACAATCTATATTATTATTATTATTATTATTATTATTATTATATGGAAATTCCTTTGATCAATAGTATAATTTGTCTTATTTCTTCTATCAAGAACAACTGATGCTGTGTTAATTTTAGTCTGAAAGAAAAGATGCTTTTGATGTTGTTTCTAAACGCAACTATCACTAGGTACTACTATCACTAAAAACATCAAAAGCATCTTATCTTTCAGACTAAAATTAACACATCATCAGTACATATATTCATTGCATGTGGAATTAAATTAATCTCACAATTTAAGAAACCGTACACGTAAAAGGAAAATATATATATATAAATTTATAATTGTTTAACTGAATATTAATAGCAAATATGATTGTTACATCAGCGACATAATCGTTTATATATGCTTTAATGCAGATAAATATTGTATAACCAGCATAAAATGCAGGATATTTAAGCGTAACACCAAGGTATACACAGATTACTTAACAGATAAGAACATTGGAAAAATGTTTTTAACCAAAATCATAATCATGATCATTAGCAATAGAATAAGGAAACTGGTACTTAATAGGTTGAGTAGATATTTTGAGACAGATCATAATCATGCCTTAGCTTTATTCCGCAATAAAAATCATTTTTGTTTATAGACATAATAGAAAATTTACATAGTTTGCTAATTAGGAGCAAACAATGCTCATGAAGAAGGCGAGAATGAAAAACTCACAATTGGCAATATCATATAAAGATTTAGGGAGTTTGGAGAATGTAAGTAATAAAACAATTTGTACGAGGGGAGAGAAATATGCAACTTGGGATTGTGATATATATACATTAATTTATATGTATATACGTCTATGGCCATGACTTATGACCATGCATGAGTTATTCTACAAGTATGAGAAAGATGATTAATATTAAGAAATTTCTTTTGGATATATATATATATATTTATATAGACTAATTAATATATTACTTGCAAAGTGGAGGGTAAAGTTTTTTGGGGAACTTTATTTTAGTATTTCCATAATATTAATGAAACCAATAAGTAGTTTTTTAAGTTATCTAGTAAATTATCAATAAAAATTGAGCACTATATATATGTCGAATACCAAATTAATCCAAAAAAAAAAAAATTAATCTATCTTTCCTAAAATACTAGAGAGAAATGCCAAAAGAGACTCTGAAATTTTGCTTTATACGAAATGTAGGGGATTTTTTTATTTTTTCACTAATAGATTATTTTGATTATTTTTATTTTTAAATAGAGCGCATGCATAGAGAGAAAATTTTGGTTAGATTAACCATTGTATTATGTCCTGAATTCAGTCCCCTTTGCAATATAAGGGGTTAGAAGTGATTATTTGCTTTATTTTCTTTTCTTTTTTTAAGGATATTATTTACTGTCTTTATACTTGTATTTACTTGATTATTAATTATTCTATACACTTTTCATTTTTTCTATTTGTAATTTTTTTCAAACAATATTTGTTTATTTGATTTAGAATTAAAAATTTTAAAGAGGAGCGCTACCGACATCTTTCTTGCAAATTTTTTTAAAAATTCCGAATATATAGTTTACACTGCTGAAAATAGAATTATTGACATTTCGGTTTACCATGCATGTTTGAAAAAATATAAACTTATTTTTAGCAATATAAATTACTCGAAATTTTTTAAAAATGTATTATAATAAGGTATAATAACTATAGCGAACACTGCTATAAAAAAAAATAAAGAAAAATATTCGGACATGTATTTTTTAAGGTTGAGATTGACTAAAAAGGGTAAAATATAGAAAATTGACCGGAGCACTGCTCAAATTTAAATGACTAAATAAGACAGTGACATAATTAGTCTCGTTTTCTATTTATTAATTGGACTATATCAGTGTAAGGATGGTAACATAGTAGGATATAGGTAAGACATGTCTATTATCCGATGCTACTCTATAAGAAAAATATATATTCATACTTTTACTCTACTCTATTAAATTTTAAAATTTTAAAAAAATTAATATAATCATAATTATCAAAATATAAATATATAATTTTTAAAGTGGAAACTCCTATTTAAATAAATTATTATCAAACTCTTTTAAATTCAAATATAACAAGTTGCTGAAAAAGATATGATAATATTAGCATACATGGTTATACATGTTTTAACTTATCCTATTAAATTTATTTTGTATATTTAAAAGTATTATATTTTAAATATACTAATATAATAATTGATTTTAAAAATTAAATTACTTTGAATATATTTTCTAAAATAAATTTGAAATATTATTTTACTATAACTTTATCGTCAAATATTTCTATATATATATATATATATATATTTCAATTTTTGATATATCTATATGTATTTCGTTCAAATACTTTAAATTAAATCTTTTAGGTAAATATATAAAATCATTATGAATTTATTATTATAAGCTAAATAAATAAATATTTAGCTTACAAATATTTAGCTAAATAAATATTTATGATTATAATATTTATTATTATAATCATAATGTATTTGATTGTGTCAACATTATATTTTATTTTTAATTAGTTGCTAAATAAATTTATTGATAAACTATTATTTATAAGCTTACAAATAATTTTGATCTAAATTTTTTAAATAAATAGTTTTTAGCTTTTCATTTTTCCAAATTTCGCTTATATATATATATAAAAATATATATATTATACATAGAGCAGTTCAGTTTAGCAGAAGTTCAATTACCTTCTTTCTGTTGGAGTGAAAGAGATAGAAGAGACCGCCATGGGATCCACCTGGGTTGTAAGATAGTTACGGAATTGATTGTCACCACCCAACTTGCATATGCATATATATATATATATATATGTATGAATTTTACCTGTCATATCATGAATATAAAAACTCCTATTAAAATTCTTACAAATAATTCATTAAATATATATATATTTATATGCGACACTGTAGTAAATGAATGTCATCCAGTTTCATGGAAATATTACCATCAAGCATCTATTTTTTTTAATCGTAATTATGGCGTTCGTATAGGTGCAAGTTATAATAGTACGTTTACGTGTAACACGTGTTTCTTTGATTTTGAAGTTGTATTATTAAATCTTGTGGGAATGGTAAGTTGGTTTTCCTTTAAATTTTTATTTGCTAACAGTCCCATTTGACAATATACTTATAAGTTACATACATATGTAGATATATTTATTTAAATTTATATAAAACACTGTATATACCGTCGCTAAAGTTTAAGCTAATCAGGATATATGTATATATATAGACACACACTGACACGCATGGCCACGGATCCAACTGAATGTTTCTAGCATTGAGTGCTTAACATAATATACATAATTAATTATGTAAGCTTATGACCAAGACTAAACAGCTAATAATACACACGGAGATGATCTCATCAAAACAAAAACAGGAATTAACATAATTAATATGCTACTATATATAGAATAGAACCTAGCTAGCTAGAAAGGCATGATATGAATATGATATGATTTTTTTCTTCTTAATTTGTGATCAATTCATCTCTACTTATGAAAAATAAAAATAAAAATTGCGAAGAGGCACTAATTGCCCAACGGCCAACACTGCTGTAAGGTCAAATAGTACGTGATTTTCATTGGTGATTAAATTTAATTGTGTTGATATTTTAAATTATAATATATATAAAAAATTTCATTTTCAGTTCAACCATTTATATTATGCCAATTCAGATGGCGTTGGACACAATCTTATAACTTCCACTAATTTAAAAAAAAAAAAAAAAAATTGGTTTCAATTGAACATAATGTGTCATTTAGACAATGGGTCGTGTCATTAGTTCAAATGATGTCACAAATTTTTTTTTGCACAAATCAATAATAAAAGCCTGTGTTGCTATTGGTCCTCATAGTGAGTAAGAGTATTACAAAAAAAATGATAAACAGCGTCGTGAATATCCTATATATCAATTAATTCAAGTCAATTAGATTAAATTTAAATTTAAATATGTAAGAGCTGATTCTAAATTGTATTAATATAGCGATATGCCTTCATTCATTTAAGGTTGTTGAACACCCTGGGGTGCCTTGTAGCAATGCTGTAAAATAAATACTACATTATTTGTTTTTTTAGCTGTTAAATATATATATATATATATATTTAACCTCTGGGAGTAAGACACATATTAATATCTTAATTATATTTGGTTAGAATACAATGGACCTTTTGAATTGTCTTAATCTAATCAATTGGATACCAATTAAATCAGAGAACAAATTTGAATCCAACTAATAAAATTTGCTAGGAATGAAAATTAAATCATAAACTTCATATATTATTCTAACTAAAAAGTATATTTAATCTCAAAAAAATTATATATTTTTTAAAAAATTAAGATTGTAATCACGATATAGTGATGTTTGATGAATATCAGGATTAATTCCCCAAAATCTTATTGCAAGAGAGGCCATGTATATATATATATATGTGTGTGTGTGTGTGTTCCTTTTATTATAAGAACTTACGACTTAATAATCCACATAGGAAGGTTTAGTCATGTTTTTTAGAATAAAAGACATGGAACTACAAGCCAAAGGAAGGCTCTAGAGATACGTAACTTCATATAGGTGAGGCAAACGTGGGTTTTCAACTGGACCAAAATTAAGAACTGAGTACGTATAGAATATTCCAAAACATGAAAGGTCATTAAGTTGTAAATCAAGAGAACATAAACCAAATCAAAGCCAAAAATAAAAGTAGTAGTCTGGGTCAAAAAAACTTATACGCCAAAGTTAGACAATTGATATTGGTGGTAGGGATCATCGTCGAAAAAAATTTGTGGTTCAACTTATCATAAGTCCTTATTATTTGATATCCCCCCTAAGACCAAATGTCCATACAAATCAGAATCTCACTTTTTATGTTTTTCTGCTGTTTTGCCTTTTAATGACACAAAAAGGTGTTGGATATAAAGCTTTGTTACTTCATTTTCATGTACAAACATTATTCAAATATATATATATTGGAAACTTTATTATATGAATGGAATTGGTATATATGCAAATATAAAAGAAAAAGAACTAAACATAAATCGAAACTCTCCAAAAGCACACCTATATTTCTTCCTAATTTTTTTAAAACTAATTATACATAAATTTAAATAAATACATTAATTAATTTCTTTTGAAGAGAAAGACGTCCATTATCAAAAAAAAATCATGTGTTGCAGGTGAACATAACAAACGAAGACAAAAATTAGTACAAAGACGCACACCTAAGTTACTAGTAACATAAATAGCAGGTACATAGGTCACTGAAATAGACCAAAAAGAGCCACCACCGTATTCAGCAAGCAATATTATCTGATACAATCGAATTACAACTACTACCCTTACAAACCCAACCAACAGCAATACTAGAATCACATTCAACAATCTGAATTTGAAATCCCAATTAATATACATTAGTTAATTAATATACCTGCCTACCTACAAAATTCTTCTTGTTCTTTATATATAATTTACAAATATATATGGCATGCCTATAATACAACCAAAAAATATATATTTATATTAACGCATGAAAGATATATTTATTATGAATGAATTGAATCAAACCATACCAATATACACATATTAATATAATTTTTTCAGCTTAATTAAAATATTAACTTATCTAGCTTAAAATTATACATGAAAAACTCACTGCATGCTAATATCATTAATTAATTAATAATAATAATAGCTCGGAAAGGACTATTATCAACCGTTTGATTAATCAATTACCTTGATTTGATTCCTTACTTAATTATTACTACTAACATTTCTGTGCACAGTTTCAGCAACTCTCACCGCCGTGCGACTCTTACACCCCAAAATACCATTATTCTGACGGCTTCTACCTTCCTTGAAGCCGCCGCTGCTACTACTACTCCTTCTTGCCGCTTTATAATACTTTACACCACCTCCAGCCGTGGCTCTACTCTTCGCGGCGGCGGTGAGTTTCTTTTCGTCGTATCCCAAAACGGCTGAGCTCACTTGATCGGCTGCCGCCGCGCTAGCCGAAACCACGCTCCACTCAATGCTGGCCTCACTAGGTTCGTAACTGGAATAGTACTGGCTCTGGTTGTTGTTGGTGGTGGTGGTGGTGTAATTAGGTGTCGTATGCAGAGACATGTTGTCGTTTGTCCCTAATCGTTGTCTACTAGCTGGCTTTAACAGTAGTACAGACGGCGGCGGCGGCGGCGGCGGCGTTAGAGTTTCCAATGGCGGTGATCGGCTAGCGGCGGTTATGTTCTCGATCTCGAAAAGATCAGAGCTGGCATCACTGTCCAAATTATAACTGCTGTCTTCAATATTGTACACTGACGAAATGTGCTTATTATTGTGGTGGTGGTGGTTGCCTGGTTTGACCGGAATAGCGTCCCATGTTAAGACAGAGAGCTTTCTCTCCAGGTTGGTCGCCACGTCATCATCATCGTGAGCTCTTCCTTTGGAAGTTGTCGTTTTGGACCCAAACACCTCCAACGACACCCGGTTTGGCTCTTCTCCTTCTGGATCGAGAATGACCTTATTATTAGTATTTTCTTTATCATTATTGCTACTCAGAATTGGAAAAGCAAATTGATCTTCTGATCTTTTTGATGATCTTTCAACAGCAGTAGTAGTACCACCATCATGATTGTAGTCATGGTGATCTGATTTGGATGCCGCTACTTCTCTAATACTGCCGAGCTCTTTATGATGATCATCATGATGATTATAATGATCACGATCAAGATCATGATGGTGATCAACATAAACAGATTTCTCGCCTGAACAAGATCCAATGCAGCTGAGAGTGGCGAAAATGCTCTTCCCATAGTCATTGATTCTCTTCGTCTTCTTCTTCTTCTTCTTCTCATTGTTGTTGTTGTGATGACGAGATGAGTTTCTTAATAAGAAAGCAGTTGATCTACTAGTCCAAGTACTCGCCTCCGAATAGGCACTCGGAGTTGCTGGTGCTAATGCTACTCCCGGTCTTTCGCCGCCGTATTGATGATGATGGTGATTCTCTCTCGTGATTGACGACGACGATGATCGACGGCTTTTAATATTGAGATTACTATTACTAGTTTTAGCGTCCTCGAGTGGCGTATTGAAGTATCTTTCGGCACCAAACACGCAGATTTCTCCTTCTTCTTGGCGATGATCAGTAGTGCTGCTACTCTTCCTGTTCTTGTTCATCATACTTTTTTGAACTAAGCTTTCTTCCCTCAGATAAGAAAAAGAGGCGTCTCGGAAATTATTATCATCGTGGGAATATTCAGCTCCCACCTCCATGTTTTTGGAAAATTTTAAATCTGTGAAAAATCTCTCTCTAAAAAAAATATGTACAAAGTATATGGTGAAAAGTACTTGTAATATATATATATATATATATATATATGCTTGCTAGCAGAGAAATTTATGAATCGTGTTTAGAACAAGATAAGCTTTATTGCATATGAAAGGTGGACTTACTTTATTACAGCATATTATTTATGTGTGGTTGAGAGAGGTTTGTGGAAAAATATAGTAATAAGATGATCATGATGATCACCATCATCAATCATCATGGTGATGAAGCTGATATGACCATGATCAGCTGATATATGATAGAATTAAAGGACAAGGAAGCTTGAGAATGGAAATTGAGAGAATATGTTCAGAACTAATCTTTCTCTATAAGTAGGTTTTTTATTTTTATTTTTGGATTTAACATGGAACATAGTTTTTTAAAATGGGTCCTACTTTTCTTTCCAACTTTAATATGCAATAATGCGATCCCTTTTCCTCAATGGATGAATGTGGATTGTATACTTTTAATTTTGTCACTTACTACTGTAAAGATGGAAAACAGGAGAGAAAATGAAAAATAAAAAACAGAGTGAATGAATTTATATTGTATAAATACAGCTAATATAATATATGTAATAAGGTGTGTTAATATGGGTTTTTTTATTTAAAATTAGGGTTGATGTGAAATTCTTTTTTTAAATGGTGATTTTTATATATCATCTTTTTCCTCAATTCTGTATTGCGGCTCCCATACATTTATATTATGTTATTAAATTATTATAAATCTTTTTACTAATACATCATTTTTTATATTTAATACAATAATTTAAATTATCCCCCCTAGTGAAAGAAATTTATACGTCCACCACTTATATTCTAAATCAAATATATTGATATATTTATGGGTATGTAATAGCAATTTTAATACGGGTGCATCAGTCTGTAAATATACATGCAAATCAAATTTTATTTTGGGTGCATATGATATATCAATCCATGAGCAATGAGCATGAGTATAGCAAGAAAGTTAAGTGGGCATAAAGAAGTAAAATTTGACAAACATATAATGTGTTAATGGCACTTTTTGTAGTCTCTTGTGCATTCTAATTCACGTACTGATGCATGTCATGTATAATTATATAAAAGAATTATAATTATAAATTATTAGTCATATCATGTGTTGAAATATAGAAAATGTAAAAGACGAAAGAAAGAAAAATGTATTTTATAGCAGTTTTAGGAACCAAGTTAGAAATTAACTTGACACCAAATAACTTTAATTATATCAAGTTATTTGGTATCCATCCAACTACAAATTTGAGTTGAAGTAATTAAAATTAGTCATTGTATTATATAATAAAACAATATATATATATAAATACGAAATTCTTAAACAGCACATCAAAAATCCTCTTAAAATTTCGAAAATCAACTAAATTAGCGCACATAGTTCCATTAAAGAACAAATGCACCACAGTACCATTAACTATAAATTGGTAGTTTCCCTCATCCTCCCTTCCAAAAAAAATAAAAGGTGGCAGTTGTGTATTACTCATATATAGAGAATTATTTGCTGATTGTTTATGGACATTATTAATGTGACAAGTGGGGGGTTGTGAGTTGGCAACCAATAATATGTTGCTAATGGATATGGTCTTAATTTTTTAACTACATCAAACTAAGACCAATAACAATTCTGATGGTGCCTAAGTTTGATATTTGAGTGAACTGCTTTCCTTCTCTTCTATTTTCAAGGTCTGCGTATGATTGACGAGAAACCCTCCATTATTAAATTAATTTATGAGTTATTGGTGGAAATATATATATTTTTTAGAATCCTTTTTGTATTTAGCCTTGATTGATATATAATTCTTTGCAAAATGTAATTTGTTTAGAATCTAATTAGAGTATATGAAATTTTCAATTGATTGTCTGGAATTCTAGAGAGAGATATTTTGTAAAATATTATCAAAACTAATCTAAAGTACAGAATTTCTTTTAAGAAAAGGAAATCATTTTGTCAAGGTCGCTTAAGAAAAAAATTAGAGGACAATATTATGAATATATATTAGATATATTTAAAAAGGAGCATCTAGGACTAGAAACAAATAAGGGTAGAACCAACCAAGTGTTCTTATTTCTTTATTTTTGTTAATTCATTTTCCAATTGAAAGTGACTAGTACTGGTTTATTATTATTATTGCTTTTGCCACATTTGTAAGGTCAAGTATTTCGGCGGGCACAATTCAAATATAACATTCCATTTTATACATTCAAAACTTACAGCCAAATTTTGCCTATATATATCTATGGAACTTCTCGAGTATAACTACCTATAGATGGGTACTAACAATTATGATAATTTGATAACATAATGACTTAGTATAGTAAGTCACTAACAAGTAAATATTTTTTTTCCTACATTAATTTCGAATTTAGTAATTTTTTTTTCCCATAATTAATGTTGTGTCAAATCAATGAGTGACACTAGCTATATTTAAAAATTGACATATATTTGAAAAAATGAAAAGTTTATAATATTATATTTTCATAATAAATACACTTTTTTCCATCAGTTAAACCTTCCAAAAATTTGAAAAATCAAAATTTATTTTTAGAAATATTAATTAACAACTATAAATATGAACTATTGATCTTAATTCAATGGTTAATATTAAAGTAACTATCCATGGGTAGTAACTATTAAGAGTCCACCCATATATCTATATATATATATATTTATATATATATATATATATAGAGGGAGAATTCTCTTACAGCGCTTCACTTTAAACCCTACCGGTAGGGCTCTCAGTGTTTACAACCTGTTAACAGTTTTCGGCGTGATTTTTTTTTATGACTGTGTATATTGTAGCTATTTAGAGCATCCTGCAGATTTTCATAAAATTCCGAATAGTTTACAGTACCGAAAACTAGGTTCAAACATGTTGTTGCACGCATGACTAATTTTTTTTATGCGCGTGGAAAACATGTTTGAACCTAGTTTTCGGTACTGTAAACTATTTGGAATTTTCTGAAAATTTGCAGCATACTCTAAATAGCTACAATATACACGGTCATAAAAAAATTTGCGCCGAAAACTGTTCACGGGTCGAGAAACACTGAGAGCCCTACCAGTAGGGCTTAAAGTGAAGCCCCTATAAAAGAATTGTCATATATATATAGAGAGAGAGGGGGGAATTCTCTTATAGGGGCTTCACTTTAAGCCCTACCGATAGGGCTCTCAGTGTTTACAACCCGTGAACAGTTTTCGGCGTGATTTTTTTTATGACCGTGTATATTGTAGCTATATAGAGAATCATGCAGATTTTCAGAAAATTCCGAATAGTTTACAGTACCGAAAACTAGGTTCAAACATGTTGTTTTCCACGCGCATAAAAAAAATTAGTCACACGTGCAACAACATGTTTGAACCTAGTTTTCGATACTGTAAACTATTCGGAATTTTCTGAAAATCTGCAGGATGCTCTAAATAGCTACAATATACACGGTCATAAAAAAAATCGCTCCGAAAACTGTTCAAGGATTGAGAACACTGAGAGCCCTACCGGTAGGACTTAAAGTGATGTCCTTATAAAAGAATTGTGCTAATATATATATATATATATATATGAGAGTTCTCATATAGAGGCTTCATTTTAAGCCCTACCGGTAGGGCTCTCAGTGTTTCTCGACCCATGAACAGTTTTCGGCGCGAATTTTTTTTATGACCGTATATATTGTAGCTATTTAGAGCTTCCTGCAAAGTTTCAGAATATTCCGAATAGTTAACAGCACCGAAAACTAGGTTCAAACATGTTTTCCACGCGCGTAAAAAAAAATAGTCAAGCGTGCAACAACATATTTGAACCTAGTTTTCGGTGTTGTAAACTATTTGGAATTTTCTGAAAATTTGCAGGATGCTCTAAATAGCTACAATATACACAGTCATAAAAAAAGTCGCGCCGAAAACTATTCGCGGGTCGAAAACACTGAGAGCCTCACCGGTAAGGCTTGTGAAGCCCTACATGAGAATTCTCCAATATATTTATATTACATCCAAATAATAATTTAAAAGTAACAAGTATCATTTTTTATTTTTCTGAAAGAAATTAACCACTATTATATAAACTTTCTGGCCATCATTCAAATTATTTATTTCATTTCGATCCATACAACGTTTTCACATTATTAAGTTTACTAAATTTTCTCAACAAAACTACATGTAAGGCACAGATTTATTTTATATTTTATTTCTTTTCTCACTTTTCTTAAAAAAAAAAAAAACAGAGCTAACCATAGGCTTTGTTATCAGCTTTGTCATACTCATGTACCATTTCTCTATTTAATTAACATAAATGCAAAAGGAATGTAGGACTAAGAATATGGCCAATAACGAAATAAAATGTCGGCAAACATTTATTAAGTTTGAGAATGAGAATGTTAGTTAGACAAATAAAGCCAAAATTTATTATTATTTTTAACATTCTAGCTTTCTTTCTCTATAATCAATCTTTCGAGATCAATACAAATGTGAGAGTTTGGTGATATATTATAGTAAATAATTTTAGATGTTAGTAACTTAGTACGGAAAAGGGAAAAAAACAGAGTACTCTTCTAAGACTTTAAAGCCGACACCAATGTTACAAGGCTCTAAAGTAACTGATATAAATAATCTATATTTACCAGAGAAACATAGGAAATTGTCGGGAAAAAAAAATGCAGCAAAAAACCACGTCCCTCGGCTTCTGACCAGCCTGGACGCCAACTCGAGATAATACCAGTTTCCTGCTGATGTTTTGCCGAGATATAACTTGTTTTTATTTTCTTTTCACTGTGAAGATGTTGTATTGTTTTCACCTGCAACCCAGTACCTCTTGACAGCAATCAATATCTTCTCCGAAACAAGTGGACCATCCTCATGATCCACCATTTTGGTATTCCACCTCATTCCTCTCACAATCTTCCTCAGCTTGAATAGAACATCCTCTTGGTCACGGAATATTACCGCCCCTTCAGGCCGCAGGATTCGATCCATTTCTAAAAGTATGTCAACGGGATCACACCTGCTTTGTTCGGCCTTTTATGTCAGCACAAAAAGATGAAGTGGTTTTGGCCAACAACTAATGACATTCATATGCAAGATAGATAAATCTAATATGGATGAAAGTTATCATTATGATCAGTGACAGATGGCAAAGTTACTTATATCCTCTAGATAGTCCCCACTAATTGGTGCTATCTCAATCTCAAATTTGTGGTAAATGAGCATTGAGAAAAGTCAAATCCTAACAAAAAATTTAGGTTCAAACTCATAGGTGAACTTGAAATGAATGATGCCTTAAATATCAAAACAGAGTGAGATGCATAGTCAAATAAAAGAGACTCACTTGTTCTTGTATAAGCTGAAGACACCACTTGCATGAATAAGGTCATATGTCCTCGGATATGTGGAAAAAGCTTCACACCTGGTGGAAAATAATATTATTCTCAGAACACCATCTTTAATATTAACGGAGCAAAATTTACAGATTCAAACATCAGCATGTGATGACTAAACGGTATTTTACTATTCTGAAACTATTCTCTTTGTACTCAGAAATTATTAAGAAGAAGCAAGCAGAACTGGTATTTCTAATTTTACAGGAAGAACTCTCACTAAGCAGCTGTGAGAAGCACATATCGCTATGCCTACACCTAAGCAATCTAAAATCACGCAGAGGCAAAAGATGGGCAACTTCTAAATAAGATAAGCTGAGATAACACTATATCAGGATAGTGGAGTCGAAGATCAACAAAACAAGTACGGCCTTTTCACAGGTACATGCATTTTCTTAGCAGCAAAGACATACGTGTTAATGGCTATAATTACTTTAAAATAAAGTTGTCTAGTGTAATAGTAAAGGGTCATTGAGAAATCGAACAAATATTTAGCATGATTAATCTAAACTCTCATTCCTGGACAAACATGAAAATTAATCCAAGCGGAAAACATGTTGTTCTGGAAATTACCAGTCATGGTATATGCCAATCAATCCACGCTCATAAATAACACCAAGAGTATCTTTCTCAGCTATTGTAGGCATGACATTCATGACCCAGAGTCTAGGAGATTCAAGAGCGGCAGCAAAACTTCCCAGACCAGCATTCATGTCCATGATGTTGCGATATCTGCCAGAATCAATAAGCTTGTTGATTCTCTTATAAGCATTAACATGCTTCTTCCATGATCGAATGTCCTCCTGGTACGTCTCAGCAGATACTCCAGGTATTGATCCCCTAGATATTCTAAATGGTACAGCCTCAAGTCTCTCAGAAAATTGTAGCCATTCCCCACCGGCAACTTTATCTGGTTCACTTACCCCAGGATAAGGTGTTACACATGCCTCCATCTTCTTGTTCCTACAAAAAGGGCAGACGATAAATACTCTATAACGAGAACAAAAGCTGCTACAATGTTTGTTTGTTTTTAATCATAAATGTTTCACCTTCTGCACTTAAACAAGTTAGAATTTTAACAATTGGCGTACCAGACACTATCATCTTTATTGGTTTCACACATAATAGCTTGAGTAGCTTGATTACGGCAACTGTCATAGTTTTTTCTTTTCCTCCATATTGCAATTTCACCGCTCTCATGTTTCTTTTCCCAGCATAGAAGCTTGGCATACTCTTCAATCTTTCTCTGTTCCTCTTCAAGGTCTTGTTCAGGTCTTTCCCATGATTTGAAACTTTTCTGCCAGTTGATCGGAGGACCAGACAGAATCCAATAACCACCAGGTCTAAGAACTCTATCTACTTCCATCATGTACATGCCACCTATAGATAGACTTCAAATGATGATATTGTGCATGATATCTTAATAATACTACAAATTGTTCTCAATTATTAAGAACCTAAAATAATAAAATAAAATAAAAAAGAAGAAGAAGATAAATTTAAGATAAAATAGTTCATCATCTCATTCATTCTCCTCACCATTTGCACCCCATGGAATCAGACACCGAGAACAGTGGGCCATGTCAAAGGCGTTAGAAGGATATGGCAACTTTATAGTTCCGAGAACACCAATCACTGCTGGTACACCTCTTTCCAGTGCAAACTGTACTTGTGCTTCATGAGAGTCTCTTGGTGCAAATGACATGGCTATAACGTTCTTTTTTAACAGGTATGCACCCCAACTGGCAACCTATACAGCTTCCCAAGTCAATAAAACAACTAAACACATATATATATAAATACATACATGTACTGTGCGGCCAAAAAGGCTAAATAAAAGTTATTAAACATAAGGACAATACAAAAATATGGCCCTATAAAAAAAAATAATGTCAAACACATTCTAAACAAAACTTGAAACCATACTCCAATAAAAGGGAAAGAAAAAAAAAAGGATAGCATATCAAAGAAAAATAAAAACAGTATATAGTTTTCAACTTACCCCACAGCCAGTATCCAATGCAGTTCTCACCATGCCACTGTCCAACGGGACTACAGTTGCAAGTTCACTGATATAGGCATCTGCTCCCTCGGGAAACTGCGTACCCCCACCAGGGAACCTAAACACATTTCCCTCATATTGAATCCAGTTCTGAACAGCCTTCTCAACAGTCAAGCTTTTATAAGGTGCATTAGCAAAGGGCACATAATCGCGACTTTTTGGCCAAGGAAAAGGCGTCACATATCCAACAGGTGCTGGAACAAGACAGTGCAATTTCTCTTCTGCAGGCGGGCAATGTCTTTCCCTGTAAGTCATATTTTCTCGGGGGAACTTCATGGCTCGATTTTGATCATGACAAGGAGTATAGTCGATGTATTCGTCGCTGCACGGTTTAAAATCGCTGATTTCTTTAGAATCATCCATCCCAATACCATTACCATGATGAGTCTCATAGTTCAGATTTGAAAGAATGCTGCAATCTGTTTGTCTATTAACCAAATTAGCAATGCTATCTCCCTTTCCGAAACCACTTCGCTGCCAGGCACCCAATATGTAGAAGAAGCAACATACACCAGCTATAATGAAAAGGGACATGGGACTTCGGGTTCTATTTTCTCCTGAGTTCCCTTTCTTTGCCATGACTTGCCTGATTTTTTTGGTAGACAAATTATAGTTTATACTTTATCATTAAATCTCTTTTTTTTTTTTCATATTCATAAATACTCTTATAAACTGATCAAGTCAAAATGAAAAAACACAAAATCAGTTCTACTCTTTGATTGAGTAGTAATCAAAGGTCAAATCCCACAATTATAAGTTTTTTTTTTTTGTATATAATTGTAATATATATTGCCCATGGGAAGAGAAAGTTTTATTTTCTAATACATACAAGACAAAGAAAATGTCAATTCAAAGAGATTTGGGTCAAATGTAGAGCTTTAAAATCCCAGAGATAATAATATATACTAGAATTGAATTATTTCCAAGATTTTAGAATTTCAAATTAAAATGGTTGCCAAAAATATTTAAAAGACAACCATATTATGTGTTAAACATTTTGAAAAGATTATTGTAACAAAATATGGGGAAAATAATATGATAAAAATAAATAATTGAAAAAAAAAATCATTACACCGAATTCCGTGAAACTTTCAGCTAAGCCCGACAAATGTAACCATTTAATTCTGTGAATCCCACATTTCCCCTAAAAAAATATATACATTCGTACAGTTTAAAGATCCAATCTATTGATTGAGTAAAAATTAAACAGAAATCAGAAACAACATATATTAATCTAATTCAGGAAAGAAGCAAAACAAACAATCAAGAATAGAGCACAGCAGAAAATTCCGAGAAGAATAAAAATACAGATCTGAAAAATTAAATTAATCCCCCAAGAAAAAAGAAAACGAACCTTTAGAATGAGTGACCGCAAATGAAGAATCGTATTGGGAAGAATCACAGTCAGAAAAAATAACTCAATGTATCTTCTTCATCATTAAGAAAAGGGTTATCGAAAATTTTTCATTTTAATTAATTGAAGTTGTTGGAAAGAAAAAACAATATGCGTTAAGACGAAAAATGATGAAGAATGAAACTGCATAAAAGGGTAAGGGTGTTGTTTTTAATAATAATAATAACAATGTAATGAGTGATATTATTTGGTGTAGATTTTGTTGAATAAATAACAGTAATAACAATAATGATGTTAAAACGTGGTACGGAGAGTCCGAGAAAACAGAGACATCTTCATCATCCATGTCTGTCCTGTCTTCAATCTCTCTCACGCACGCACTGCTTCAACTCTTTTAGTTTGTTGTCATCCCTTGTTCTTAACGCACTTTTTCTACCCATTCCCATTTTGCCACCACACTTCTATTATTATTTTTTATGCATTCATTGACATTTCCAAACACTTATTTTTTTTTTTTTGGTCTACTTTTATTTTTGGACACTAGAAGAGAAATAAAAATTTGAGCTTTTAAATTAGTATTTGGATTTATGTTTTAAAAGAGCTTTTTTTTTACCATTAAAGAACTTTTGAAAGTAGTTGGTAAGTATAATATAAAAACTCTTACAAAATAATATATGTTAATTTTGTCCTTAAAAATAATAATAATAATTTTTTTTTTGCAATTATAAAAAATAAAAAAATAATAATATAAGCAAAATTAACCATGTGCACAAAAATAAATCTTTAATTATTACATAATTATAAACAAAAATTAATACTCATGTTTATTTAAGCATGAGTTCAGCTGCGATTTTATCACGAATAACTCCTATTTTACTCTCATCTCTTACTAAGTTAATATTTGGGTCATCGTCATTTACAAAATCATCATTTGTTTCATCACAAGATAGGAACTCTATGTCATTAATGGTCTCTCTCCTGATAAAATTATGTAAAGCCATTGAAGCTGTAACAATAGCTACTTGTTTATCAAACTTATAATTTGGCATTCGTTGCAAAAATTTCTCATCGTGCTTTCCATACACCAAAACAACGTTCAATAACACTGCACAATGATGAATGAGCGTGGTTAAATACTTCTTTAGAGCCACTATGTTGACTACCTTGTTGAAATTGAGGAAGATGATATCTTGTCCCTTTATATGGAGCTAAATAACCTTTCATATTTGGATACCTGCATCAACTAAGTAATACTTACCTACAATAAAAAAAATTATCATTTTTAAAAAATTTCAAATCATATTCACAAAAATAATATAAATGATTACAACATACCATTGGGTGGTTTAGGAAAATTAAGATGTGTATTTCTTAATGCTTCAAGAAATATACGAGTATCATGTGCTGTTCCTTTCCAACCCGCCCATACAAATGTGAATAACATATCAAATCCACACACAGCCATAATATTTTGTGTAGGACAACCCTTTCTTCCAATGTATGGTATTTGTTTATCTACTGGAAGTGAAACTCGAACATGTGTTCCGTCTATTGCTCCAATACAATCTTATTAATAACAATTTGATAAAAATTATAAAATCAAAATCTACATAGGGAGTTAATATATATATATATGCATATGGAGATGACGTATTCATACCTTAAAGTATGGCCAATATCTATGATTGTTTCGAATATAATATGGGACTTCATCAAAATTTTCAGGTAGTCTAATTTCATCCAAAGCAAGCATACTCATTTTTTCCAATACATTTAAAAATTGTCTACTAACAGTTTCACCTGAATGCTGAAAATGCTCTTGAATCATTCTATTTCCTGCACCATGTCCTAAAATCATCATAAACATACCAACTGACTCTTCTAGTCTCACACCTTTACTAAATTTTAGTCCATAACTTCTCAATCTATCACACAGTTTACAAAAAACATGTTTTTCCATTTGAAACATCTCATGACATCGTTGACCATTTCCATCCATAATTTCCATCATAAATTTCCAACCAGTGTGAGGTGAATTTCTACATGGTTCCTTAACCAAAAAATTATTATGATAATATACTGATGTTCTTGCAACAACAAGGACAAGTTCGTCAATTTCCATTTCTTCTGCTATGACTTGTTGTATATATTCTTCATTCATGTCTTCTGAATTTGTGTCACTATCCATTCTGTATTTGAAAAAATGTACATATTTTTTATTTATAAGATAAATGAGTGTGATATAATACACTTTAAAAAAGATAAACATGTAAACATATAATATAAAATTGTATTATTTTGGATTATATAAAATAAAAAAGATAATTAAAAAAATTAAAAAAACATATTGTGTCTTTCATAAATATTAAATTCAAGAAACAAAACAAACCACGTTGTTCAAGAAATAAATAAACTACATTGTTCAAGAAATAAACAAACCACAATGTTCGACAAGAAAAAAAAACAAATAAAATCTAACTTAGAAATCGAACTCTTGTTCTTTTAGCCATTCAATTTGATATTTAGGCTCCTTCAAAGCTACAAAAATTTCCCTATTTGCTTTCTTTGTGAACAAGGAAGTACCAACTTTGAAAAGAGGGCTCATTGGTTCACAACCTGGAAGTGTAACTAACTTATCGATAACTTCTTAAACACTACATCCCAGTGGATCGGTACGTATGTATGAACTCCTATTTTTGATCGCCTCACAAATCTCATCAAGTTGTTTGGACAACTTTGATGTTGTAGAATTATTCTTTTTTCCCTTCTTAAATTGCTTTCTATTTGGACCAAGTAATTTAGTCTCTTTTTTCATTGGATCACCCACTCCCTAATGATCACTTTCCTCCAAATTCTCATCAATCTCTATATCATTATGATCCTCGGTGTATAAAGGAGGTAGTGAACCAGAGGTTGGTGCCCAAGCTCTAGCTCCTGTAGCAGTAACATCTCTAAACAACTCATCTAGTTTGAAAGAATGTTCTAAACCTCTCACTCGAAATTTAGCAGCATCCGGATATTTCTGTTGATGATTTATTAATTAGGAAACAAAATATATAGTAAGATTATTAATTATAAAAAAATCATAATTATAAGAGCTTTGTAAAGAAACCTACTTGTAACTTTGCATCCCACCATTCATCTGGAGCATCAATTGTTTGCCTCTGTATGTCCTAACCAAGTCTAGTCTCTCCTCTAAGTAATGAATCCCATAGTTGCCACTCTTTTTTAACATTATCCCAATGATTTTTCATTTGCTTTCGATCATAATTTCTTTTTGTTGCAAGATTAAATTTTTCAATAAAAATTTTCCAACCTAATTTGCTCAAATGTGATCCATTTCTATTACCTGCTCTCACTTGTTCTACAGCTAAATCAATCCATTTCTCATGTGTTGGTGGATCCCAAATTGCTTTTGATTTTCCTTGTGTTACCTCACCCTCACTCGCCATTCTATTTAAAAAAAAGTTTCATATAAGAAATGAAAACTAACAAAACATAATAATATACACACATAATATTTTGTTTTCTCAAAATGGGAGCAATAATTATTAATAATGTGAAATTTAACTAAATAAAATTGAGTACAATAAATTGAAATGTAAAAATTAAAGAAGTATAATAATGGATAGACAATAAATCCAAAAGACATATGCAGATTTAAATGACATATGTAGAAATCGATTCTAATACAATTCATTAATTTATATATATATATATATATGTGTGTGTGTGTGTGTGTGTGTGTGTGTGTGTGTGAAAAAGGTCTATCCTCCATGATAGAGGAGAAAGACAAAAAGATTAATAGAAATACTACTTATCAAGAGTCATTAAGACAACATATTAATCACAGTGGAAGAGAAATTGGATCACTCATGGATCATATTAAGGATCACATTGTAGAGAAGCAAGCAAAGGAAATACTTTCAATATGTGAATCAAATTTAATTATATCAGTATGTTGTATTATTTAAACAACTTCATCCCTAAGCATGCATGCTTTCTCTTTTTCAAATTCAGTAATAAATAAAGTTAATGGTCTAGGATAGTTTTTTAATAATAGATATAAAATAATAATAATTAATAACAACATAAATAATATATTTGACCAAAAATAAAAAATTTGTTATAGATACGTATATGTCCCAAAGAATAATAATACAATAGTGATTAAAAAGCACTAAAATCTAATATAAAAAAGTGTTGAAACCTCTTGTTCATATATTTAATGATGATCAATTGATGGAACTTGAGAAATGTCATTCAAAAAAATATTTTTTTACATAATTATAATTTTACTATTTACATATATCCATTTAGGCTAGAATGCATACACACTCATATATATTTTTGTAAATAAAAAATTACATATACAATTAATAATTATACTGTTACTTAATTTTTTGATCATATATATATATGGCCAATTGCATTTACTTGAGAAGTGCCATTCAAAAATTACATATGACACTGTTACGTAATCTTTATTTTAGGGATTTTATTTTCTTAAGTAAATTCAATTGGTATATATATATATATAAAAAATGTGCTATGTGAAAGAATGTGAAAAAAATAACGAAACTTCAATTTTAAATAAAATAACAAACAATAATAATAAATGTGAAAAAAATTAGTCCCATGTATATGAAAGTGTAAAAAAGACAGTAGTGAAAAAGCACATCATACTTCTATAACAAAAAATAAATATCTCATCATAATACAACAAGATCTAAACAAAAATAACAACCAAAATTTCAAAGAGAATATTATAATACAAAAAAATCTAAATATGGTTAGGAAATTAATTTCTATTTATAAAATAAAAAAATTAAACAAATAATAAAAGATACGATTTGTTTAAAATTTAAACTTAAAATCGATTTGTAGAATAAAAAATCGTAGTTTAATAAGAACTTTGAATACGATTAGCAGAAAAAATAAATAAAAAAATTACTAACCTTGAATTTTTGTCGATCAAAAAATGAATGAGATTATTTTGAAAATGGCTATTACAAAAATGAAAAGTAGAGAAAATTATATTATATTCTTCATGAAGAAACTAGACAAAATAGATCAAAGAAATTACTAACCTTCAATTTTTTTCTTGATGAAGAAATGACTACTGGTTTTTTTTTTTTATAAAAATGGCTGCTAGGTTTTCATTGTGAGATGAATGAAAGATGTGTGTAATATATCGTAATATATAATTAAGGATAAGGATGTAATTTAAATTTGTTCTTTCATAAAAAAATGGGTAAAATAGGAATTATGAAAGTTTCATTAAAACAATAAAATAGCTTCCCGTGTTTTTTTAGAAGTCCTTCCTAGAAAAGCTGATGAGTCATTACTTCTCTAGAAAGCTCTTCTAAATTAAATAAGCTCTTTTAAAGCTATGACAAACAGGGCCTATGTCTTTTGACAAAATTATTATTATTTAAATGCAACACAAAATATTTAAATCGATTTTGTTTTTTAGGAATAGCAATTCTTTTAGAATTTTTTAAAAATATTAACTTTTATACACTTCTTTTATCATTTTTATTGTCTTACAAAAATATAATTTTTGGATATGATACTAAACATATATGACCAAATATATGGAATATATATACTAAAAAACATAAAGAAAAATAAAACCAACAATTTTGTTTTTTTTTTTCAAAATATTATAAACAAAAGTAATTTTCTCATTTTCAAAAATCTATAAGAAAAAAGAGGGAGAGAGAGAAATATCGCCAAATGAGGCAATGTTCCAGCAAGGTGATAGTACTGTCGTGAGGCTAGAATATTGCTAGACAACATACCATTATCCACCAACGACGCTAACACATGGCATATTGTACAGCTAGGACTTCCACTCGTCGCCATTGCCAAACAAAACATAATCACACCCAACCAGTACCTAGTAATCGTATCAATCACTTGGGTGGGTAGGCAACAAGAGATAGACACATGTATTTAATGTCTTATGTAATGTATATTCCAAAGGACATTTTAGTAATTGAATATGTACCTTAAACCCTACCTTGAAGGGAGTTGAAACCTAAGATTCCCAAGGCAATACACAAGTTTTCTCAATAATCCTTCATTTATTCTCTCTCAAGTCTCAAATATATTGCAAGCAATCCAATAAATACATTGCTGATTGTCTTTTTCGCTATCAACCTAATTCGAGAGTTTAAATAAAGTGATGGAAAAGTACACAAGGATTTTATGTGGTTCAGGCTATAAAAGAGCCCTAGTCCACGAGTCTTCGATATTTAGTGAGCTTGAAGCTTGTTTGAGCAAGCTCTAATGGTGGTTCTCAGGCAGCGTATATATTGCACTGAGTTACAGAATTTTTCTCTCTCAAATTCGGACCCTTTACAAGGAAATACCTCAACCCTATTTCTAGAGGTTGGGGTTATTAATGTCAATCATATATATTTAATACAAATTCCCCCATTGTTGGGGTATCCTAAATAGAGACTACAACCCAAGAGGATTGCACAGTGCCCATTGCAGAAAGTTGTCTACCAACTTTATGGGAAACATGCCCTTGACAGTGCCAGGGTGCGGCTGCACATTTTCTCCATGTCAGGCGGTGCCCCTGACGGTGCCAGGACACCACCCCGAGAGCGACAAGACCCCTTCGAGTTGGCATCTCGGAGGATGCAACCAATGAGAGACCGATGCCAGGTGACAAACCCTACACTGCTGGAGGGTTCGAGGCCGAGGCGATCCCCAGCAAGCTCTGACACTGGGGGACCTTGGAGAAAATCCACATCCACTATGGGGTGGACACCTGTGAGATGCTGGTGAACTTATCTCGAGAGGACAAGAGGGCGCATGAGAGCATTCACGGGCTCGGACCCTGGAGTGCTTATCATCTCCAGGCTGGTGCAACCCTGCCTCTGCCCCATACTATGTCGTCTTCCTCAAGTTCATCAGCATGGCTCCTTTTTAAGCTGTCCCCAAATGAATATCGGATGTTGGCCGGGCTCTACGTTTCGTACAGGAGACGGAACTGGCCCACACCTTCCTTAGCTGAGAGACTATACGTCTACAACTTTCGACAGTGTCTGAGGAAGGGGGATCAAGATGGGTATTACACCCTGATGAAGCATACATTCCCAAGGGTGAGATATAAAGCTCCGGGCGGCAACGAGAACCATGCTCGAGATTACAAGGACCACTTGTTATGGGCAAGTGGATTCCGACGAGGACCAATCCTTCTCTACTCCTAGACTTTGCTAGGGTTGATAACGTAGGGAAAACTTATAAAGAATCTTATTTATTTTCATGTAAATGATATATTAAACAAATTATTATAAGAAAGCCTAGAACATGTTTCTATAATTGAATTTAAACAGAGATAATGATAAGAAGACTTACATTATGTGCAGCGGAATGAATAAATCATTCCTTCAGTTTCTCTAACCCTTGTATCCTTTCTGTCGCAGGGTATCACCAAGAAACTGAACCGATCTTCAAATTTCTTCAGAGCGTTCTAAAGTATCCTTAGAATCACCTAGACTAGAGTGGACAATTCTCAACACATGAGACAGATACAAAGAGAAGAAGAAAAGAAGAGAATATTAAGGCTTAGAAAATGACTTTTGTTGTAGAGAGAATCTAAAACCCTAAAGCACCAGAACTAGATCTTTTGATCTTTTGTTCATCTCCAGATCTTTTTTTTTCAATTCTCACTTAGCATTTCTTTTATAGGCTCAACTAGGTCAATTGTTTTAATAAAAAAATCAATAAAATAATAGGTAATATCGGCCATTAGGTCAAAATCCTCATTGGCTTTAGGCCCATGAAATTTCTCATTTAATTATAAGCCGGGTCTTAAAATCAAGACCCATATTACTTTTTATTGATTAATTTATTATATAATTATTTTAATCCTTTATCAAATTAATTATTTATAATTTGAACATTGATTTAAACTTATTTATTAATTTAGACACCAATTTGTCTTAATTAATAAATCTGCCATAATATCTATTTTCTTCTCTAAATTGCATAACTCTATGAAACTATCCAAAATTGACCTGGTCAACTTTGATAATTCTAATTGATAATTAAATCAATTAATTGAAATTATCTTGATGATTTTAGCCAAGGACAGTGGGGACCATGGGCCTATGAAATCAAGCTCCAATAAGTTATCATAAATTTAACAAATAAAATTACTAACTTATTAATTCTTCGTGACTCCACCAAAGACTTAGAATTGCACTCTTAAATTCATAGAATGCTCTATAACTAATATAGATACGTTATTAGTTATCTATTGTTACAACTATAATTATCATTCAATCCTCTATAGACGGTCTACAATGATATGGGACTAAAAATATCGTTTTACCCCTCATTGTATTTTATCCTTAAAACACTTAGTTCCTTATAAATGATATTTCAATAAACTAATATTAATTATTGAAATGAGATCTCTATCATGTAGCACCTTGAACCAAATTAAAAGGAAACCATCATTTTACTTCTTCATCAGAAACTATAGATATTTATATCTATGATTAACACTCCCACTCAATTATACTACCGAGTTCCCAAGATGTAAATATGGGCTAGTCCGTAGAGTAAGATGGTGACGAGCAAGTCAAATAATACAACCAGTTAGAATACTAACCACGCCGAATTGAGATTGAATTGACCTATGTTCAACTATATGATATGACTAGAATATATAATAACGGTATGTTTACTTAACTTATCTACTGTCAAAATCGATCTAATCTGACGTAACAAATACATCTCACCTTATCTACTTTACTCATAATCTAGAAAGTTAATAACACTGCAATGTGTAAGTTGATCATATCGTAGATTGGCAAGTCAGTGTAAATCATGTGCACTGTCTAATCTTAGGACTAACTTATGTTTGAACATATAATCATATTTATATTCCACTGTGATTACGTTACTATAAATATGATTAGCTATATGTACAGGATTTAATAGACGTTTATATTAAACAAATAATCATGAAAATAAAACATGTGAGAAAAGTGATTGACCAAGTCGAAAATGATTTTCTATTCTTTTATTGATAATAAAATGAGATTACAAAGAAATTGAGTTTTATTAAGAGCATAAAATCCCAACAGACTCCCACTTGTACTAATTGAAACTAATGTCTTAATTCTACTAATCTCATTTCCTTGATATGCTTATCAAATGTAGCTTCTGGTAGTGTCTTGGTAAAAAGATCCGCAAGATTGTCTTCAGATGCAATCTTCATAACCTTCACATATCCCCTGGCCACATATTCTCAAATTATGTGATACTTCCTTTCTATATGCTTACTCCTCTTGTGACTTCGAGGTTCTTTCAAGTTGGCTATCGCTCTTGTGTTGTCACAAAATAACACAAGTGGTTTATCCATATCTGGAATAATACCAAGATCTGAATAGAACTTCTTTAGCCAGACTATTTCCTTAACTGCTTCAGACACAGCTATGTATTCAGCCTTCAAGGTGGAATCTGAGATCGCAGACTGCTTTACGCTTCTCCATATCATAGCTCTACCCCAAGAGTAACACCATTCCAAAAGTAGACTTCTTGTCATCGATATCAGTCTGAAAATCAGAATCGGTGTAGCCTATAGGGTTCAGAACACCACCCTTGTAGACTAACATATAATCCCTAGTCTGCCTTAAATACTTCGGAATATGCTTAACTGCTATCTAATGTTCCGGTCCTGGGTTTGACTGATACCATCTCACTACTCCCATTGCATAGCAAATAGCTGGTCTAGTACACAACATAACATTCATCAGACTTCCAACTGCAGATGCGTAAAACCTTTTCTCATTGCGTCTTCCTCTTCAGGAGTCTGGGGAGACTGCTTCTTTGAAAGATGAATTCCATGGTGGGACGGTAGACATCATTTCTTGGATTTTTTCATTGAGAAACGTTAAAAAACTTTATCAATGTAAGCTGCTTGAGACAAAGCTAAGAGTTTGTTCTTTCTATCCCTAATGATCTGGATACCTAGAACATAACTTGCTTCACCCAAATCCTTCATCTGGAATTGAGTGCCCAACCAATTCTTCATATCTGACAATTTCTTAAGATTGTTTCCAATGAGTAAGATAGCATCTACATAAAGAACCAGGAATACCACTATTGGATTTGCCTTCAGTTGGTAAGCACAAGGCTCATCAATATTTTGTTCAAAGCCATAGGTTTTGATTATTTCTTCAAACCTAAGGTTATGGAACGAGAAGCTTGCTTGCATAAGTCCATAAATAGACCCATTCAACTTGCAAACTTTTCATTCTTGTCCAGCTACTTTAAATCCTTCTGGTTGATCCATATAAATGACTTCGTCAAGCTTCAAGTTAAGAAAAATTGTCTTGACGTCCATTTGCCATATCTCATAGTTGAGAGCGGTTGCTATGGATAGGAGGATGCGAATGGACTTGGGCATGCCTACCAGACTAAAAGTTTCCTCATAGTCCAGGCCTTCTCTTTGGGTATAACCCTTTGCCACTAATCGAGCATTATACATTTCGATCTTTCCATCAATACCTCATTTTTTCTTGTAGATCCACTTGCACCCAATGGCCCTAAAGTCACTAGGTGCTTCCACAAGATCCCAAACAAAATTTGAGTACATGGAATCCATTTCTTATTTCATGGCTTCGAGCCATAGTTCCTTTTTAGGGCTAGTCATTGCCTATTTGAAAGTCAATGGATCATCGTCACTAGTGTCACCAACAACCATATTGGTTTCCCCATCCAAATCATAGCGAACTGGGTTCCTAGAAACCCTCCCACTACTATGAGGTTCCGTGACTGTTTGCTCAGGAACAGTGGTACTTTCTTCATTTAAATCGACTTGCATTAGTTGGACATGAAGAGTGGGAATGTCATCATCAACTTGCGTTGATGACAATGGTATTAGGAAACTTATACATGATCTTTATTTATTTTCATGTAGATCTAATATTAAACAAATTAATATGAAATAACCTAGAACATGTTTCTAAAATTGAATTCAAAGAGAAACAATGATAAGAATACGTACAGTATACACAGCGGAATGAATTAGTCATTCCTTCAATTTCTCTAACCCTTGTATCCTTTCTGTTGCAGAGTATTATCAAGAAACTGAACTGACCTTTTATTATCTTCACAGTCTTCCAAAGTATCCTTGGAATCACCTATAATAGAGTGGGCAATTCTCAACACATGAGATAGATACAGAGAGAAGAAGAGAAAATAACAAAGAGGCTTAGAAAATGACTTGTGTTTAGAGAGAATCTAAAAACTATCAGAAAATCTGACTTGTGACTTGTGTTTTCTTCTCTCACTTAGCACTCCTTTTATAGACTCAATTAGGTCATTTAATTTAATTAAAAAATCAATAAAATAATAGTCAATTAACAGCCCTAGGTCGAAATTATCATGGGCTTTAGGCCTGTGAAATTTCCCATTTGATTATAAGCCCATTGGACTTAAAATCAAGGCCTGTATTATTTTATATTAATTTAATTATTTAAATCATTTATCAAATTAATTATTTATAATTTGAACCTTGATTTAAACTTATTTATTAATTTAGATACCAATTTATCTTAATTAATAAATCTGCCCTAATTTCTCTTTTATTCTCAAAATTACATAACTCTATGAAACTATCCAAAATTGACCTAGTCAACTTTGATAATTAAATCAATTAATTGAGACTATCTAGATGATTTTATCCAAGGTACGATGGGGACCATGGGCCTATGAAATCAAGCTCCAATAAGTTATCATAAATCTAACAAATAAATTCACTAACTTATTAATTCCTCGTGACTCCACCCAAGACTCGGAATTGCACTTTCGAATTCATAAAATGCTCTATAACAAATACAGATACGCTATTACTTATCCATTGTTACAACCATAATTGTCACTCAATCCTCTATAGACGGTCTACAATGAGATAGGACTAAAATATCGTTTTACCCCTCATTATATTTTATCATTAAAACACTTAGTTCCTTGTAAATGATATTTCAGTAAACTAATTTAACTACTGAAATGAGATCTCTATCATTTAACACCTTGAACCAAACTAAAAGGAAACCATCATTTCACTTCTTTATCAGAAGCTATAGATGTTCATATCTATGATTAACACTCCTACTCAATTATACTATCGAGTTCTCAAGATGTAAGTATAGGCTAGTCTGTAGGGTAAGCTGGTAACGAACAAGTCAAGGAACTCAAATAATACAATCAGTTAGAATACTAACCACTTAGAATTGAGATTGAATTGACCTATGGTCAAATATATGATATGGCTAGAATAGATAATAACAGTATGTTTACTTATCTTATCAACTATCAATATCGGTCATGTCCGATGTAACAAATACATTCGATCTTATCTACTTTGCTAATGTTATGGAAAGAACATAACACCACAATGTGTAAGTTGATCATATCGTAGATTGGCAAGTCAATGTAAATCCTGTGCACTGTCTAATCTTAGGACTAACTTATGTTTGAACATATAATCATATTTATATTTCACTGTGATTATGTCACTATAAATACGATTAGCTATATGCTCGGGATTTAATATAAGTTTATATTAAACAAATAATCATGAAAATAAAACATGTGAGCAAAGTGATTGACCAAGTCAAAAAATAATTTATATTCTTTTATTGATAATAAAATAAGATTACAAAGAATTTGGATTTTAATTAGGGCATAAAACCCCAATAAACTCCCACTTGCACTAATTGAAACTAATGCCTCAATTCTACTAATCCCATTTCCTTGATATGCTTATTAAATGTAGCTTCTGGTAGTGTCTTTGTAAACGGATCTGCAAGATTGTCTTTAGTTACAATCTTCATAACCTTCACATCTCCCCTGGCCACATATTCTCGAATAATGTGATACTTCCTTTCTATATGCTTACTCCTCTTGTGACTGCGAGGTTCTTTCTAGTTGGCTATCGCTCATGTATTGTCACAAAACAACACAAGCGGTTTATCCATTTTTGGAATAACACCAAGATCCGAATAAAACTTCTTTAGCCAGACTATTTCCTTAGCTGCTTCTAACACGGCTATGTACTCAGCCTCCATGGTGGAATTTGAGATTGCAGACTGCTTTACACTTCTCCATATCACAGCTCCACCCCCAAGAGTAAACACCATTCCAGAAGTAGACTTCCTGTCATCGACATCAGTTTGAAAATCTGAATCAGTGTAGCCTACAGGGTTCAGAACACCACCCTTGTAGACTAACATATAATCCCTAGTTCACCTTAAATACTTCAGGATATGCTTAACTGCTATCCAATGTTCCCGTCCTGGGTTTGAATGATACCTGCTCACTACTCCCACTGCATAGCAGATATCTGGTCTAGTACACAACATGGCATACGTCAGACTTCCAACTGCAGTTGCGTAAGGAACTTTTCTCATTCCATCTTCCTCTTCAGGAGTCTGTTGAGACTGCTTCTTTGAAAGATGAATTCCATGGCGGGACGGTCAATGTCCTTTCTTGGAATTTTTCATTGAGAAACGTTCAAGCACTTTATCTATGTAAGCAGCTTGAGATAGAGCTAAGAGTCTGTTCTTTCTATCCCTGATGATTTGGATACCTAGAACATAACTTGCTTCACCCAAATCCTTCATCTCGAATTAAGTGCTCAGCCAATTCTTCACATCTGATGATTTCTTAACATTGTTTCCAATGATTAAGATATCATCTACATAAAGAACTAGGAATATCACTATTTGATTTGCCTTCAGTGGGTAAACACAGGGCTCATCAATATTTTGTTCAAAGCCATAGGTTTTGTTATTTCATCAAACCATAGATTCCAGGAACGAGAAGCTTGCTTAAGTCCATAAATGGACCTATTCAACTTTCAAACTTTTCCTTCTTGTCCAGCTACTTTAAATCCTTATGGCTGATCCATATAAATGACTTCGTCAAGATTTCCATTAAGAAAAGCTATCTTGACGTCCATTTGCCAAATCTCATAGTCGAGAGCGGCTGCTATGGATAGGAGGATGCGAATGGACTTGAGCATGGCTACTGGACTAAAAGTTTCCTCATAGTTCACGCCTTCTCTTGGCGTATAACCCTTTGCTACTAATCGAGCTTTATAAGTCTCGATATTTCCATCAACACCTCATTTCTTCTTGTAGATCCACTTGCACCCAATGGCCCTAAAGTCACTAGGTGCTTCCACAAGATCCCAGATGGAGTTTGAGTACATGGACTCCATTTCCTATTTCATGGCTTCGAGCCATAGTTCCTTTTCAGGGCTAGCCATTGCCTGTTTGAAAGACAACAGATCATCATCACTAGTGTCACTAACAACCATATTGGTTTCACCATCCAAACCATAGCGAACTGGGTTCCTAGAAACCCTCCCACTACGACGAGGCTTCGTGACTGTTTGCTCAGGAACAGTGGTACTTTCTTCATTTAAATCAGCTTGCATCGATTGGACATGAAGAGTGGGAATTTCATCTTCAACTCACGTTTATGATGATGGAACATTGGTTGGAGTCAATTATTTAACCATCTCCTCTAAAACTACTTTGTTGCGAGGTTTGAAGTTTTGGACATAGTCATTTTCCAGAAAAGTAGCATTCGTAGAAGTAAAGACTTTCTTTTTCTGAATGACTATAGAATAGTCCACCCCAAGTACCTTTAGGATAGCCAACAAACATGCAAACTTCAGTTCGCAGTTCTAGCTTTCTCTCTTTTTTCCTCAGGACGTGAGCGGGACACCCTAAGATTCTGTAATGGCGTAAACTAGGTTCACGACCATTCCAGTGTTCTAAAGGTGTTTTGGGGATTGATTAAGACGGCATGACATTGAGAATTTCGTTCGCGGTTTCAATTGCATGTCGCTAGAACGAAGTTGGTAGAGTTGAGTAACTAATCATGCATCTAACCATTTCCAATAAAGTTCTGTTCCGATGTTCCGCTACACCATTTTGTTGCGGAGTACCTGGGGCAGTAAATTGTGATAAAATACCAAGTTCAGTTAAATGATATTGGAACTGCATATCCAAATATTCTCCACCCCTATCAGATCGCAAGATCTTTAACGTTTTACCTAATTGGTTCTGAGCCATTGCTAGGAATTCCTGAAACTTTGAAAATGTTTCTGATTTCCTATGCATTAGGTAAATACATGAGTATCTAGAGTAATCGTCAATGAAAGTGATGAAATACTCAAAACCACCCCTGACTTGTACATTCAAAGGTCCACAAACATCTGAATGCACAAGTCCAAGTGGTTCTTTGGCCCTATCATCCTTTGCAGAGAATGGACACTTGGTTAGTTTGCCTTCTAGATAAGATTCACAGATAGGTAATTCACCTAAGGTGAGTTCCCTCAAAGGCACATCCTTTGTAAGTCTTTGAATCCTATCATAGCCAATGTGACCTAGTCTCAAGTGCCATAAATACATCATATTATCGTTATTGGTCTTTTGACGTTTATTGGTCCTAGGTTTAGCTACTTTGAATAAATCATTGTTAAGAGCAAGGGGTTCGTTAGGTCGCAGAATATAAAGCCTTTTTTCCAAACATGTAATACACAATTGTGATCCATTGAAGGAAATAGATATATTAGACCTTGTGAAAGTCATAACAAATTGTTTTAATTGCAACATGGAAACTAAAATTAAATTTCTACTAAAATCTGAAATAAAAAATACATCTTTTAAAATTAAGTATTTATTTCCGAACTTCAGACGAGCTCTTTCTCTAGCTTGGACCGCAACGAACACTCCGTTTCCAACTCTAAGCTTTAAGCCGCCTTCGTCCACTTCCTTCCACGATTCAAGAAGCTGTAAAGAGTTGCAAACATGGTTGGTAGATCCAGTATCAATAATCCAAACAGATTTACCATTCTCTAAACACACATGTTTATAAGATAAATGAACTATAATCATTACCTTTGTTTTCGCTGCTAGAAACTTGGGGCAATCTCGTTTCCAATGCCCCTTCTCTTTGCAGTGAAAAGAACTTACCTTTACCTTTCTTGTTCTTCCCCTTAGGCGTCTGTGCACTTGGTTGTGCACTCGTTTTGTAGCCTTTGCAGGCTTGGAGTTGTTGTTTTGTCCATGTTTTCTCTTGTTTCTAGCTTTTGAAGACGAAGCTTGGTTAGCTTCAGCCTTAGCTAGATCAACAGCAACAATAGTAGTCTTATTTTCTCCTCCCTTACTAGGTCCACCCATGATAGGCTAAAAAATCTGAAGCTCGTTCATGAGCTGCATCAGACCATAGTTGAGTTGATCATGAATGTGTGGACACGGTGCCATTCAAGAATTTACGGTGCCATCACAAACGTGCAGAGACGGTGCTATCCAAGCATTTATGGTGCCATTACGAGCACTGACGGTGCCATCATGAATGTGCGGACACGGTGCTCATTCTGGGGATTCCTCAATCATGAAGGACTCGGAGTTGTCGCCAATCAACTATATGTTGATATTCTGCTTCCAATTAAGGAAGTTTTCTCCATCGAAAGTTGAGAAAGGATGGGAGTAGACTCAGACACTACTTAGCTTAAAACTACAAATTATCAATAAAATAGAAATCAATCACATATGCTCAATAAAACTTCTATTCACACAAATTTCAAGAAATAACACAACATATACAAAAAATATGTAAGATATGAGAAAAAATACCAAAAACAATCATATCTCTATTTCTTTAGGCTTTTAACTATTCTATGATATCGTTGTCTCGGTTGGCGAGAGTAAAAAATACCACTAGTTAAATAGAGTTGTAAACTCATTTAATAATGGACACCACTATTAACAACCTAATATTCGATCAAAATAAGAAAACAAAATCTCTTATTTTATGAGCTAGACCCACGGTTTCAATAATCATAGATTTAGTCCTAGTAGTCACCGTAGGGGTGAGTCTAGTAGAATTTGACCTATAATTATCTATCTTTCGAAATCTAACATTGTCAAAATAGCTAATGAACACCTTCCGTAGGGGGATGAATCAAAGCGTCTCGAGGCCCCATTAAGCTATTGACTATGTTAAACCAACGGTGGAGATCAAATAAAATCTTTAAAATAAGCTCATTATTAAATTAAAAAATAGTATTTTTATTATTTATTTTTAGAAAATTAATGACTATGGTTTTCCCAAAAAAAATTAAACAGATTAAAATTTTTAAAACCAATGTCCTATAATTTCTTATTAATTCTAAAGTGTCACATTGAAACAAATTCAATTAATTTAGAATTAATTTGTTGCTAATCAATATTTAGGTTTAACTAATATAATGAACCTATACAATTAAGTCCAACTCAGGTAATAAATGAGCCTTAACAATTAGGCTTGTATGGAGGAGGGCTGAGTCCAGTATGTCGTTCCCACTACAAAGGCTCCCTATCTTCCATACAAGGTCCAAAAGATAGGAATTCAAACATTCGTTTTATTAATTGTTATTAATTGATTAGGCTGACTATAGTCATGCAAAGCAAATGGGCCTTCACAAGAGGAATCACCCAAATTTTTTCTGAAATTTTTTTGTGTGCAATTTTTCAAACCAAAACCATTTTCTAATTAATTTTTAACATGTTTTACACAAAATAAAGCATATATAAAAATTCATGGCATAGAAAACACAAAAAAATAACCTAAAAATTGATAATAATCACATAAAATCAATATGCTTCATAAAAACATGAAAATCCATCCAATTATTCAAACACGTCAAATAATCCAATTTTTAACATGTTCATGCATGAAAATAAATATTACCAAAGGCTCTGAGGCCAGTTGTTAGGAAACTTACACATGATCTTTATTTATTTTCATGTAGATCTAATATTAAACAAATTAATATGAGATAACCTAGAACATGTTTCTAAAATTGAATTCAAAGAGAAGCAATGATAAGAATACTTACAGTATACGCATCGGAATGAATGAGTCATTCCTTTAGTTTCTCTAACCCTTGTATCCTTTTTGTCGCAGAGTATTATCAAGAAACTGAACCGATTTTCTATTATCTTCACAGTCTTCCAAAGTATCCTTGGAATAACCTATAATAGAGTGGGCAATTCTCAACACATGAGATAGATACAGAGAGAAGAAGAGAAAATAACAAAGAGGCTTAGAAAATGACTTGTGTTTAGAGAGAATCTAAAAACTATCAGAAAATCTGACTTGTGACTTGTGTTTTCTTCTCTCACTTAGCACTCCTTTTATAGACTCAATTAGGCCATTTAATTTAATTAAAAAATCAATAAAATAATAGCCAATTAACAACCCTAGTTCCCATTTGATTATAAGCCGATTGGACTTAAAATCAAGGCATGCATTATTTTCTATTGATTTAATTAATTAAACAATAATTTAAATCCTTTATCAAATTAATTATTTATAATTTGAACCTTGATTTAAACTTATTTATTAATTTAGATACCAATTTATCTTAATTAATAAATATGCCATAATTTCTTTTTTCTTCTCAAAATTACATAACTCTATGTAACTATCCAAAATTGACCTGGTCAACTTTGATAATTCTAGCAGATAATTAAATCAATTAATTAAGACTATCTAGATGATTTTATCCAAGGTACAATGGGGACCATGGGCCTATGAAATCAAGCTCCAATAAGTTATCATAAATCTAACAAATAAATTTACTAACTTATTAATTCCTCGTCACTCCACTAAAGACTCGAAATTTCACTCTTGAATTCATAGAACGCTCTATAAAAATATAGATACGCTATTAATTATCCATTGTTACAACCATAATTGTCACTCAATCCTCTATAGACGGTCTGCAATGAGATAGGACTAAAATATCGTTTTACCCCTCATTGTAAATGATATTTCAATAAACTAATTTAATTACTGAAATGAGATCTCTATCATTGAACACCTTGAACCAAACTAAAAGGAAACCATCATTTCACTTCTTCATCAGAAGCTATAGATGTTCATATCTATGATTAACACTCCCACTCAATTATACTACCGAGTTCCCAAGATGTAAGTATGGGTTAGTCCGTAGGGTAAGCTGGTAATGAACAAGTCAAAGAACTCAAATAATACAACCAGTTAGAATACTAACCATTCAGAATTGAGATTGAATTGACCTATGGTCAACTATGTGATATGACTAGAATAGATAATAATTGTATGTTTAACTATCTTATCAACTGTCAATATTGGTCCTGTCCGATGTAACAAATACATTCGATCTTATCTACTTTGCTAATGTTCTGGAAAGAACATAACACCACAATGTGTAAGTAGATCATATCGTAGATTAGCAAGTCAGTGTAAATCCTGTCCACGGTCTAATCTTAGGACTAACTTATTTTGAACATTTATTCATATTTATATTCCACTGTGATTACGTCACTATAAATACGATTAGCTATATGCTCGGGATTTAATAGAAGTTTATATTAAACAAATAATCTTGAAAATAAAACATGTGAGCAAAGTAATTGACCAAGTCAAAAAATGATTTCTATTCTTTTATTGATAATAAAATGAGATTACAAAGAATTTGGGTTTTAATTAGGGCATAAAACCCCAACAAATGGAACATTAGTTGGACTCAATTCTTCAACCATCTCCTCTAAAACTACTTTCCTGCGCAGTTTGAAGTTTTTGACATAATCATTTTCCAGAATAGTAACATTTGTAGAAGTAAACACGTTCTTTTCTGAATGACTATAGAAAAGGCCACCCCGAGTGCCTTTAGGATAGCCAACAACACATGAAAACTTTGCTTCATGGTTCTAGCTTTCCTTCCTTTTCCCTCAGAACGTGGGTGAGACACCCTTAGATTCTAAAATGACATAAACTAGGTTCATGACCATTCCAACATTATAAAGGTGTTTTGGGGATTGATTTGGACGGTACGACATTTTGAATGTCGTTCGCAGTTTCTATTGCTTGTCCTCGGAATGAAGTTAACAAAGTTGAGTAACTAAGCATGCATATAACAATTTCCAATAAAGTTCTGTTCCGGCGTTCCGCTACACCATTTTGTTGCAGAGTACCCAGGGCAGCACGTTGTGATAAAATCAAAAATTCAGTTAAATGATCTTGGAACTGCATATCCAAATATTCTCCACCCCCTATCAGATCGCTAGATCTTTAACGTTTTACTTAATTGGTTCTAAGCCATAACTAGGAATTCCTGAAACTTTGAAAATGTTTTCTGAGTTCTTATGCATTAGGTAAAGAAATGAGTATCTTGAGTAATCGTCAATAAAGTTACGAAATACTAAAAACCACCCATTTCTTGTACATTCAAAGGTCCACAAACATCTGAATGAACAAGTCCAAGTGGTTCTTTGGCCTTATCACCCTTTGCAGAGAATGGACGCTTGGTCAGTTTGCTTAATAGACAAGATTCACAGACGGGTAATTCACCTAAGGTGAGTTCCCTCAAAGCCTCGTCCTTTGTAAGTCTTTGAAGTCTATCATAGCCAATGTGACCTAGTCTCAATTTCTATAAATACGTCATGTTATTGTTATCAGTCTTTTGACGTTTATTAGTCCTAGGTTTAGCTACTTTGAATAAATCATTATTAAGCGCGAGGGGTTCGTTAGCTTGCAGAATATAAAGCTCGTTTTCCAAACATGCAATACACAATTGTGATACAATGAAAGAAATAGATATGTTAGAACTTGTGAAATTCATACTTGTTAGGATTAATGCCCTAAAAGCATGTAAATACATTTGATTGGTTTTAAATAAAAGTATAATTTTATATATTTGAATGTTATAATTATTGTTTGAATTAATTATATAATAATACCAAGAAAATTCCTTATTCATTCATGAGAATATGATCTTGTATTAGTATGAGAGAATTAAGATCGTATATAATGAATAAAATAGTCAGTTCCATATTAAAGTAATGAATCTTTAATGAATGGTTACTAGTACGGTTTGCTAAGCATGTGAGATGGAAGAAATATAGATTCAAATTACTGATGTGGATAGACATGTTAGTAAAGGTGCTGTATATAATAGATATTATATATGACAGGATCGATGAGAATTAATTATCTTTCTAAACTTGCCGTTTGACGTAAAGAATTAATTCTTATCATAATAGATGATCATTTGTAGATCAGTCAAAATCTTGAGTATTCATGAACTCTTGTTTATGTTGATTGGGTCTTTTGATTCACTCATTAAGGTCTCTTAGAATAATGAGGCTAATGACTTTTGTTTTGGAGATTCAATATCATTGATGGCTGGGGACATGAATTACAATAATGGAATCCATGCTTTCCTAACGGATCGAATATTGGTTCCCTTAATGGTTGATTCTGAAACTGAATAGTTATTGAGCTCAGGTCTATAATTAGATTATAGATTAATTATTCGCTAGTGAATTAATGGTATTTAAGGATCAAGAGGTAATTAGAAGGGTAAAACGGTAGTTTTGACCAGCTCTAATTAATGAACCAATAATGGAGGACAAAACTACATATATTGATTATATCAATGGACTACTAGAGAAAACTCTGTAAATATAATTCTAATGAATACATAGAGTGAAATTCCATATTTATAGTGGGGTAATCATGGAATTAATTAATAAGATTATTAGTTTAAAGAGTTTAATTAATAATCTGGTTTATTGGAGTTTCGTATTATAGGTCCATGGTCCCCATATCACATTTGTCCTACACTGTCAAGGGTAAGGATGTCAAAAGAAAGATTTGTTAAGAGAAATGACTAAATTGCAAAGGAATTAATTTTCCAGGGCAAGGAAATAATTATTTGATAATTATGGGTAGTTGCTTAATTGTGAATTAATTAATTATTTAACTATATAGTTTTTATTTTGAGAAACTATATGTTAAAATTAATATTAATCTTGTTTGGATTAATATAAAGAGAGAAAATAATAAATATCTTATTTATAATATGATATATATATATTAGGGCAATTAGGGCAATCCTAATAGGGCTGGGCGACACACACTGTATAGTACAGTGTGTGGCGCCTAGCATCAGAGTTTTTTATCCATGAGATTTGAATTTTGAATTTCAAATAAACTTGTTTAATCTATTATTTAATTATTCCTTTTAAATATTATTTAAATAGATAAATGAATGAAAATATCTAATTAGTTTTAATTGAATTATATTTTAATTAAATAAATATTATTTAATTAGATTAAAAATCTTTATAAATCTAATATACGTGATATTCAGAAAAGTAAGGATAATCAGACTCTCTCTTAAAAAGCGATAGTTTTCTCTAATCCTGAAAACTATTCTAAGCATTCTCTCTGTCAAAACTCTCCAGATCTCATGTGTTGAGTACATCTAGGGAGTCACATCAATCAACCTTTTGAATCCTACGTGCCGACACACATCCTTGTGTGTTTAAGGATTGGTCTGGAAGATTAGGGTGTGAGATCTCAGTACACTGGATAGGAAGATCGTTGATTTATACAAAAAGACTCAAGGACACTTGATAGGCTACAAGAGGTAATCCCTGATCTATTTGTATGTGATTTAATATTTATATATGTGTATGTGTTGATGCCGTTTTTTGTCAACTTAGAAATGAAGAGCAAATAAACAAAATACTAGAGGAAACAGACGATAAAAGACACGATTTTTACGTGGTTCAGCAGTTAGAATCTGCCTAGTCCACGAGTTTGTGTTATTCACTTTATGGAATTCTCTCAAAGCTTTCTGGAAGCAATTATACAGAGTCTTCCCAATACAAATTTCTCTCTCTACAAATGAATGATTCCACTCTATTTATAGAGTGGTTTACTGAATCTCTCCCCTCATATTTCGAGGAGTTATGATACAAATCAATTAAATAAATGCAAATAAACACGTATGGTTATTATGTACGTGTATAAATCCCATGGTATTTGGGATTTAATAACAAATTACATCTGATCCCTTAAACATAGGGTTTTATAACAATAAACATGTTCACAGACAACTTACGAGCTTGAACACTAGACTCACATGCCTTCGAGACCGTTCACCCATCACGAGCTCGATACCTCGGTTCGCCTATGTTCTTAACAAGTAACATTGTCGAGATCATCCATTTCGAGCTCACCAATTCTGATGTTGTCGCATTTACTGCTTAGCGAGACTTTCTTTGATATTTTCATTAAAGTCGATTATGACGAATTGGCTTATTTTGAGCTTGCACCCTACGAGCCTAACTTTCGAGATCGAAAACTTCTATTCTTGAAATTTGGGTGTAACATTTTGCCCCCTCAAAAGTATCAGTAACATTTGAACTACCACTTTCAAAAATTGAGCCACATACCACACTCGAGTGCGGACATGCGTCAACCACGGATTGTTCAATCAGAGTACTTGAGTACTTTTTCGACATGCCCACGTCTTTTCGTGTTTCAGCTTTTTGAAGCCATTGTCATATTTGCACCCGTTCGTTAGATCAAGTACCAAATCCAACCAAAGGCCCTGCTTAGTTCGACCCTTGACCTCCATCTGAGACATATATATATAGCCACGTCACCTTCATCTTCCCCACTTCTACGTTCCAATTTTCAGAGAAAAAGAAAAAACCAAAGAAAAAAACTCTCTTTTCTTCTTTGCATGTTCTCCAAACCGAGAAGACAAAACAAATTTGGAATTTTTGAATCCGTGGGATCATCCTTGAAACTGTTCCTTCAGTCGATAACGTCGTTGTACCAATAAGCTTTTGTGTGTATCCATTCTTTGATTTCTCAATCTTTATTTCTTCATGCATTTTTATGTTCTTCCTTTCCGTATGAATATATGCACTAGTTAGTAGCTTTAGCAATATTGCTTAGCTGAGATTACATAAAATTAGGATTAATAAAATTTCGATCATGGGTTCCAAACCCAGATTTTAGTGCAAAAAATGCAAAGGTAAGGTTTTTCGAACAATAGCGTATCGTGTAAGCCAAGAAATGGGGGTTCTGAATTAGGGTTTTTAACTGCACAAATCCCAAGACTATCACCTTTTTGGATAACCGTCAGCTTTATCCCTGAAAATCCGGGATCCTTAAAATAAATCCAAACTTCCCCACTCTCGTGTTAAGTACACGCTCAAAGCCTGAACTTTACAACAATTCAGGGTTCTACTTCAAACTCGATTTATCCTCTCGAGACCTCGGTCTCGATTGAGTTTACTTCGTGATCTCGTGCTTTTGAGCTCGAATCACCAAAACTGTATTCTGTGATTTCTTGCATGCCTGGCCCTCACCCCTTTCTTTCTTGTTAGATGTCACAAAACTTTGAGAATCGGTGGGGGTCAGTGCTCGCAATTCCTTACTCTCCATCAACTCCTAGTCCGGAGTCTCCCTTCACTCAGAACCAGCGGTTGATACGTGAGCACCACGAGAGGTGCGAAAAAGAGGACATCTAAGACAGTTTCTGACGTCAGATTGACGAGGTCAAGGAAAGAAAAAGGAAGATACTCCACGTTGCAATTTATCCAGATCCGGACCTCGAGATCAGACCTATCCCCCTCTATCCCAAACTTAAAGTCACCGTTGCTTACGAGCCTGGTGCACTTTCCTTTTCGCTGTTGGAGGACCCTTTGAACCGCCCCTCCACTTCTTGAGCTGCATCTATTTCGACACTGCAAGAGGGTTTTTTTTGAGGCTGAGCATTATTGGAGCTCAGTAACCTCAACGGACCAAATCTTTGAGATACTAGCTTGCCATTACTTGAAACTTTCTGGTGCTCTGATGTGTCGACCTGCGACTTCAAACGAGTGGAGCTACTTTGCCCCGGGCGATGGCAACCTTGACAACAAGATTGAGCTCGCGGCCTGGAGTCGCAAGCACATGAAGGCAGGGGCCCTACTTCCCCTGAAATCCTTTTTAAGGATTTTCTGGATTTTTTTGGGCTCGCCCCATTCCAACTCCAGACCAATTCATATAGGGTTCTCTTCACCCTCAAGTCCTTGTACCACAAACTGAAGTGGGAATGACCTTCACCACAAGAGATTCTGTATCACTTCTGTCTTAAATGTAACCCCTCTCGAGCTCGGGGAGGAGATGGCTTCTATTATTTGTCGAGCTATCCGAAGGAGAAGAATTTTTTTGAGGATATTCCAAACCATCCCCCAAACTTCAAGCTGGCATTCTTCTGGATAGATGGCCTCACTCCTTCTAAATTCTATTCATTCCAACGCATCCGTAAGTACTCACACTTATCCCTTTCCTTTTCGTTTAATGACTAGGCTCGAAATAACAACATGTAATCTTTTCTTCAGCCAACTATCATCATCCCACCCCTCAGAGTTGATGGTGGAGCACAAGACAGCTCTGCTCCAACTACCATACGGTCGATGTTCTTTATCCTATCTTCTTCATGAAGAATGGCTCTGAGCCTGTGGCCTCTTGGAGCAAGACCAGTCAATAGACGTCACTGCCTACTGCAAGTACTTCAAGTGGGACCACGTGCCACTTCCCACTGAGAAACTTCCCCCGACGCGGAGGTCTTCGAGCTCACGGGCTCGTCCCCCTGTGGCTCGCCGTCATGATCGGTCTGGCTCGGGAAATGAAGCCCAAGATGATGCCTCAAACTCGGGTGGTGGAGGTAAAGTAATACTTGGCTTCAATATATGGTCTACTTCTTTGCTTAAGCACAAGCCCGACAAACTGATCCTCTTTCCGGATCCTAGGGATAACTTTTATGTTTGGTCCTGAGTAGATGAAAGGGTACGTAGGTTTGATAGTTGGTTAGGTCAGTCCCAAACCATGTATAGTTTAAATGAGGTTTGGGATGGGGTCGTCGTTCAATACGAGACCAACGTTTATAGAGACCTTTCGAGGCTGTCTCCTACATATAGAGAAGGGGCTCCCCCAGCATCGTCTGAAGATAGGGGAATTTCTTGGTCGCCGAGCACAAGCTCGGTGGAGAGTACCAGTTAGGTTTCTTTTGAGCTTAGTCTTGATTCTTTTTGTAGTCTAGGCTTGATCACTAATGTGTACATTGTGTATCTGCAGGCAACATGGAATTCGACTTAGACAACGTGCTCAACCGTCGCTCATGAGCCAAGCAAAGTAAACGCCCAAGGGCATCGCAGGGAGGGGGGCACCCCTCCAAAGTCTTGAAGAAATTCTGAGGCAACTCCTCCTACCTCGGATACTCATGGCCCGAGCCAAGCTGCTGCTATAGACCCCGAGATCAGGGTATCTGCCAAGGTCTTACACCCCCTGCCTCCTCTTGAAGTCCAGGTTTCCCAACAAACTACTCCGGCCTCAAAGAAACAGGTTCCCACATGGGAACGTCTGTTGTCGGTCTCGACCCATGTCCCCAACTATGTGATCGATAATGCTGCGGGGACACATGGAGTCAGTCTGGGCTCAGATATATTATCTTGAGTCGGCCAAAGTCTCAGCAACCTTGGCGTTCCTTAATGGCAGTTCCTCACCTCCTGCCGCGACAACAACACCCTATTTGACAAGGGCAGCGAGCTCTTCACCTCGGTAAGTCCTTTTACTCTATAATGTTGCTTATACAGACTTATCATGTATGTTTAATAACCCACTTTTGTTTATGTGTACAGGCTTTAACTACGTTTACTCAGTTTAACTTCAAATTGAGCAACAAAGTTTATGCGAGCCAGGCCTACGCCCAGGAGGCGAAGAACCTCAATATAAAGCTCACAGACGAGCTTAAGACTGCGAAGTCGACGATGTCTAAACTCGAGTCAAAGCTGGAGGCCAAGGATTCTGAAATCAAGGAGAAAGATTCCAGAATCAAGAAACTTCAGGAGTTGAATTCCAAGCTCAAGGAGGATAAGAAGGCCACCTTTGATATAATTGAGGGTGAAAAGGCTCGCCTTCTTGAGGAGTTCAAGCAGAAGAAGGATCACGTTGTTGACATGGCCATGTATCGCATCTGGGTCAACAACGTTGATCTCGACACCAGCTTTTTGGACAACCTCGAAGATGAGTTCCTTAAGAGGTGGCAGGATCGGCTTGACGAGGAGGATGCCAAGGATGAGGCAGAAAAGCCTGCGGGAAACTCCAGAACTGCCGAGGGGGAGGTGTCTGTTTCATGAAAGCGAGGTCATGGGCTGCATCCCATCAATATTTTTGTAATACTTTATTTTATATATATGCCCTTGTGGAAAAGATAATACACAGCTCATTTTAGGGATATTTTATTATTATTTAGACATTAATTTTAATCTTTATGCACACGATTTTCTTTCTCAAAAGCTTTTATGCATTTGATTTTACATTCAACTTTTGCTTTAATATTTTTGCTTTACATTTTTGGGTCAAAATATTTCAAGAATTTTATACTAAAGGCTTGCTTTTATGTTTGTTTATTCGTACAAACACATTTGTTGGATTTAAGCTCGAGTTTCAATGCCTCCATGCACAGTTTACTTGATATATCCATGTCTGATCTCGTTATTATCAAGGTCGAACCTTACTTTTACCATGTACTCGGAAGTACTCATATGGCATGTAATTTTAGTAGTTTAGTTATCTTTTTCTTTTCTAGTCACTTTTCTCATCTTTGAGTAGGCCCTCGAGGTTGTGAGGTCGAAACTAATTTTTGAAAAATTGTCCAGCCTCGGACTCGACTTAATTCAAAGTAGGTTTATTTACATTCCAACTTTCTGTCGATTAGTTTTAGCTGGTTTGTTCCGAACTTATTTAGCTCGTGTCTGGTTTGTAATCCATCCACTTGTAATTTTTATAATCTGGTTGTGTCTAGACCATCTTATAATCTAGTTATGTCCAGGCCATCTTAGCTCGCATGTTTGGTTATTAATCCATACACTTGTAATTTTTATAATCTGGTTATGTCCAGACCATCTTAGCTCACGTGTTTGGTTATTAATCCATATACTTATAATTTTTATAATCTGGTTATGTCCATACCATCTTAACTCGCGTGTTTGGCTATTAATTCATACACTTATAATTTTATGATCTGGTTAACGATCCAGACATTTATGTCGGGTTAGATCCAGACATTTTTGTTCTTATGTTATTTATTTTTTCAAACTTATGGTATAATTGTATACCACTGATGCCCCCTTAATATCCTATGAGTGTGACCATAGGTTATTGAATTAAGAGAGTTTGCAAAAAATACAATATTGAAAAAGGATACAACTTATGAACAAAACTTAGAACTTTATTGAAAAAAAAAGTAGAAAAAATAAACACGCTTGTTCTAATGAAAACATCATTCCTATATTACTGATAATAAGGTCGTAGATGTTCACCATTCCAAGCTTGCGGAACCAACTCTCCATTTAATCTCACCAATTTATACACCCTAGGCCGGATGACAGACTCATCTGGTAAGGTCCTTCCCAGTTAGATCCGAGTACACCATCAAACGGGTCTCATGTAGCCAGAAATACATGTCTTAATACCAGGTCTCCCAATCCGAACTTTCTATCTCGAACCCTCTTATTGAAATACCTAGTAGCTCATTGCTGGTATGCAACATTTTTCAATTGAGCTTCATCTTGTCTTTCTTCAATGAGGTCTAGACTTTCTTCGAGCTGGGACTGGTTCGAGACCTGATTGTAGGCATGGCTCCGTATTGTAGGTATTTCGACTTCAATCAGCAACATGGCCTCGCATCCATATGCTAGGTAGAAGGGAGTATGCGCTATTGAAGTTCGAGCTGTGGTTCGATAAGCCCACAAAACCTGAGGTAACTCTTCGGGCCACCTTCCCTTAGCCTCCTCTAACCTTTTCTTTATGGAGATTTTCAAGGTTTTGTTGACTGCTTTGACTTTACCATTTGATTGGGGATGGGAGACGGAGGAGAAGCTTTTTATTATCCCATTTTTTTTCGCAAAAATTAGTAAACAAGTCACTATCGAACTAGGTACCATTCTCTGACACTATCTTTCTTGGCATCCTATATCGATAGATAATATATTTTACCACAAAGTTTAAAACTTAATTCGAGGTAATAGTGGCCAGGGGTTTAGCCTCAATCCATTTCGTGAAATAATCGACTGCGACCACAACGTACTTTACTCCACCTTTGCCAGTTGGTAACGAGCCTATAAGGTCGATTCCCCACACCGCAAATGGCCATGGGGAGGTCAACATGGTAAGCTCGGTAGGTGGAGCTAGTGGAATTGAAGTAAATCGCTGGCATTTATCACATCTTTTGACATATTCGAATGCGTCTGCCTTGACTGTGGGCCAGAAACACCCCTGTCTTATCACCTTTTTGGATAGACTATGCCCTCCAGTGTGATCTCCACAATATCCTTCATGAATTTCTTCCAAAATTTTCTTCGCCTTGGGTGGAGTTACACATCGGAGTAATGGCATAAAATACCCTCTTCGATACAACGTTCCTTCCATAATAGTGTATCTTGGGATCTAATACATCAGTTTCTGAGCCTCGTTCTGTTCTGCTGGGAGACTTCCAGTGTTGAGGTAATCTACTATTGGGGTCATCTAGGTAGGTTGAGAATCGATCATGCATACGTCCTCTTCGTCAAGCTCGTTGATACTTGGGGTCGATAGAAACTCTACCAGGGCCACGTTCATTGTATCGGCCTCTCTAGTTGTAGCTAGCCTGGCCAACACATGTGCATTTGAATTTTGTTCTCGGGGAACTTGCTCTATAGCGTAGAATTCGAACTGTCCGAGCGTAGCCTTGGCTTTCTCTAGGTATGTGGCCATTTTTACACCTCGAGCTTGGTATTCCCCTAAAACTTGGTTGACCACCAGCTGTGAGTCACTATAGCATTGTATAGCCTTTTTTTTGAGTTCCTTGGCTATTCGAAGTCCTGCTAGTAATGCTTCATATTCAGTCTCGTTATTTGACGCTTCAAAGTTGAACCTTAAAGTGGAGTGGAATCAGTTTCCTACTGGGGTAATCAGTATAATGCCTACCCTTGATCCATTTTCATTGGAGGATCCCTCGACATAAAGTTTCCATAGCTCACGGGCTGGGTTTACAACTTCATCGTTAGACACTCCAATACACTCGACAATGAAATCCACCAAGGCCTGTCCCTTGATGGTCGTTCTTAGGTGGTATGTGATATCGAATTGTCCAAGTTCGACAGCCCACTTTAACAATCTTCTGGATGCCTCTAGTTTGGACAAAACTTGTCGTAGTGGCTGGTCAGTTAACACATGAATGGGGTGTGCTTGGAAATAAGGTCGGAGCTTTCAAGATGAATGTATTAGGATGAGAGCCATTTTTTCCCATTAACGGGTATCTCAATTCTGCCCCCAGTAACCTTTTGCTGACATAGTATACTGGTTTTTGTACCTTCTTCTCTTCTTGGAAAAGCACTGCACTAATGGCGTGCTCGGTTGTAGCGAGGTATAAATACAAGACTTCTCCCTTGACAGGTTTCGACAAGACTGGTGGTTTGGCGATGTGCTTCTTTAGGTTTTGGAATGCGAGCTCGCACTCCTTTGACCACTCTAATTTTTTGCCCCTCTTAAAAGGTTGGAAAAAGGAAGACAACGGTCTGTAGATTTCGAAATAAACCTACTTAGTGCCGCCATTCGTCCAATTAAGCTCTGGACATCCTTATGCTTTTGAGGTGAGGGCATATCAATCAATGCCTTAATCTTGTCTGGATTAACCTCTATTCCTCGTGCATTAACTATAAACCCAAGAAACTTTCCCAAAGACACTCTGAAAGAGCACTTTTGTGGGTTAAGTTTCATGTTATACTATCGTAGTACAGTAAAGCATTTTGCGAGATCATCCACATGTTTACTGTTATGTTGGGACTTGACCAACATGTCTTCAACATAAACTTCCATGTTATTTCTTATTTGCTTGGAAAACATCATGTTCACCAGTCTTTGGTACGTGGCACCAACATTTTTGAGCCTGAAAGGCATGACATTGTAGCAGCAGTACAACCCTTTATCAGTTACAAAGCTCGTATGTTCTTGGTCCAGCGCGTGCATGGCAATCTGGTTATATCTAGAATAAGCATCCATGAATGACATGATGTCGTGACCTGCAGTGGCATCTACGAGCTGATCTATCTGAGGTAAGGGGAAACATTCTTTAGGGCATGCCTTGTTAAGGTCTGAGTAGTCAATACAGGTTCGCCATTTGTCGTTGGGCTTTGGAACCAACACTGGATTGGAAATCCAATCAGGATAAAAGGCATCTCATATGAATCAATTTGCCTTTAACATGTTGACCTCCTCCTTGAGAACCTTCTTTCTATCATCGTCCAGGAGTCTTCACTTTTGTTGCTTCGGGGGGAAGCTTTTGTCAATGTTAAGTGCGTGGCTTATAACATTCGGACTAATTCCCACCATGTCTGAATGTGACCATGCGAACACATTCTAGTTTTCTTGTAAGAAGCTAATTAATTTCTATCTCGCTTCTTTAGAAAGATTCTTATCCACTTTTCTACTTCGTCGAGCTTGACCTCCTCAAGCTCTTCTAGAGGTTCAAGGTCAGCCCTTTCTTCTATTCTGGGGTCGATCTCTTCATCTATCTCGAAGATCGACCCATCCTTTTCCTGAATAATTACAAGTGATTGTGAACTTGTTTGATTTTTCCCTTTATGGAGATGCTGTAGCACTCCCTTCCCGCGAGCTGGTCCCCCTTCAACGTCCCGATGCCACTAGAAGTCGGGAACTTGATGGCCAAGTTCCTAATAGATGATACTGCCCCAGGCCAATCAGAGCGGGTCTCTTGTGTAACGACCCAGATTTTCAAGACTCGATAATGCGTAAATATAAATGTTTTCATTTAACAAAATGTCTCAAAAACCCATAGAAAAAAAAACTTTTTAAAAAGTCGTATGGCCATACTTAACATTTAGTTACAAACATGTTTTATAAAGAGTAGAGTGAGCCTAGTTTAGGAAAATTACACAACATTTCCAAAAATAAAACGGCTTCCCAAAAGGTCGGTCCACATGTACATTTGCAAGGAAGACTCCAGCGCTCACTGCTCTGCCTTGCCCTTGCCCTTACCTACAACATGAAACAACTAGGTAAGCGAAAACGCTTAGTAAGATCAACTTTCAAACAAAGCATGTAGAGAATTAGGGTTCCGGACCCATCTGGACCCTACACAATCAATTTCAAGAATGCTAAAGCGTCCTGGCAAACTTATGGTCATGCCTGATAACCAAGGATAAATTAATTCATAACTAGATAAAAATCTTGCACTCAGAAAAATCCCAGAATAAGCAGATATATTATATCACAACTATATCTTATCAACAATTATATTCCTGCGCTCAGAAAAATCCTAGAGCAAGCAGATATATTATATCACAACTATATCTTATCAACAATTATATCCCTGCACTCAGAAAATCCCAGAGCAAGCAGATATATTATATCACAACATAATTCGAGACCAACGCTCGACAATTTCCAACAATTCATGCGTAACGCGCCCTCCAATATAATTGCTAATCTGTAAAAGAGAACCGAGTCCCCACACTAAGATCTAGCCAATAAATATTCTCATCAAGGGTAACTATCGTGTTACCTAGGGCATCGCTACTTATTCAAGAGTGTAATCCAATTTACACGGTTTTACGGAGACTTCTATGTTAATCAGTGGTGCTGGTGAGCAGTTGCCCCTAGGGTGTTCAACCTCACTCAATCTTGGCAACCCCTAGTATCTCTAGGCACTCTCACTGAATGGCCAATATTCACGGCTGCTATTCGGGAATAACTTATCAGAGCACTTGCTCGGATTATAACCGTCCAATGAATAAGTAAGCATGAGGGCCCTTAGGTCCCATTTATCTTGGCGCCCCTAGGTTTAACCAGCTTATCCTCATCTCATGGCCACTTGTCGCGGTAATGAACCGGACATAAATAAAATCAAGCAGTGTGACGGGGATCAGCCGTCTAGGGTATGACGGACATCTACCGTTCATATTTTCTAACTCAGCACCCACTAGACTAACATCTCTAAGCAACTTTCTACGACAAGGTATATATGTGCATGTATCCCTATACTAACATACAATACAATAATTGTTTCATGTTGCAGCCATACAATATAAGTTGACTTACTTGGAGTCCTTAGCGCTCAGCAGGTTTTCACCCTCCAACGTTCAGTCCAGTTACGCTTAGCCAATACTGTAGTTATCCATACAGTATACTCGGATTAATTATGGCACTCATAATTCATTATTATTATTTTGGGCAGTTTGGTCATTTTAATAAAAGTCATTTGTAAGGATTTATAATCTTTATTTGGTTTTAAACCTATTAAGGAAGGTCATACAAAATATTCGAGACTAAACCCTAAGTCTCGGGGAGACCTATCCTAAGGTCTCGATACCTAGGCTCGAGTATCACAATGGTATTTCCCCACAATCCGCTAAAAATCTTATTCTTTCAAGGTATCGCTATTAACCCGCACTTTCGACTAGTCGGTTAAAATATGTAAGATTTTAGCCGGTATTATATCCAGAAAATACAAATAAATTCCTTAATTATTTTTAAAGAAAATAAACTCTTCATTTTTCTCTTTTATTTTTCTTAAGGTTTTAATAACTAAAAACCGTTTTAAGAAAATTGCCTAATTTGTCTTAATTGGGAAAACCGTTAAAAATTTCCCATCTTGACTAATTAATTTTCCAAAATCAATTAATCAATTTTACTTACTATAAAAACAATTCATTTAATTATTTTATCAAAATATAGGGTTTTAAACCCTCTTTTAATTTATTAACTATTAATAAATTAAATCTCTTATTTTTAGAAAGAATAAAAACTCTTTAATAAAAATAATTCATTTATACTTAAAGGGGTAATTTTAGTGAAAATATGATTCCAAGACTTACCAATTTATATCTTGAAATAAGCAAAATTTTACTTTTTACCTTATGTTCCAAAATCTCATTTTTACACTAAGTGTGAAAAGCCTATTTTTCACATTTTTAACTACATACTTCGTTAGTTCATAACTTGAAATTTACTTACCCAATTGTTACCAAAATTTCCCAATTCCATTTTTGTTATGCCATTTAGGTCTTTGTAAAATCTTAGGTCAAAATGAGCATTTTTGATTGGTGAAATCATTTTCCAACAATGAGGTAAAAATGACCTTATTTTCAAGTCCTTATTTTTTCCAAACTTTGACAGTTAATAACTTTCAAACCGTTCAATATTTTCTTACCAAATTTTACAGTGGAATAATAGGTTATGCCAGAAATATTTTCACAAAATTTCAGAAAAAACTGGGTTCATTTGCCCTATACAGTGGCTGTCCAAACTTGGTTCCGAAAATAAGAATACGAAAAAACAGTTTTTTACCTAAACTTTGAAATAGCATAACTTACTCATTTATAAAAAAAATTTAGTGTTTCAAAAGCTCAATTTTATGTAATCAATCTCAACAACATCACAGTAAAATTTAATTTTACAAAAACAATATACAGTGGCTGCTTGACCCCTTGGAAGTCACAGCTCAAAACATGTTTTGTTTTAGGGTATCCTACAAAACCCTTGGGGGTTTTGGTTCCCATTTTAAAAAATCAATACACATGCATCATAAATATTATTAAATAACTACCATAACCTTATTACATCACCAACAAGAAACTTTAAGCATTAAATGTACAAAATCATGCTTAAAACTAAAAACCCTACAACAAAATCATCAAAAGTAAACTTTTTACCTCTTTGGTGTTCTTGCTTAAGGTTTGGACCTTCCTATAAGATTTGACTCCTTCAAAACCTTTCAAAAACCCTAACCAAGTTCCCCCAACAACATAGTTAATTAGCTATTTGAAACTCTATGCTTAAAACTTTACAAAAGCCTAGATTAGTGAAGCTTTACCTTAGGGAAAATACTTCCTAGACCAAGACTTAGCCTCCAAGTTTTCCTTGGTGTTCTTGAGGTTGAATATTAAGGGAACACTTTGAGAGGTCTTCAAAAATCATATGAGTGAATGAGAGAGGGAGAGTGGTCGGTTCTTAGAGTTAGAATTGCTCACAAAACTCTTCAAAATATCACAAAGTACTTGAGTGCTTTTCTACCCACTTGCCCACTTGACTTCTTCATTAAATGGGATTTAATCTTTATAAAATTGGGTTCACACCACTCTAAAATACCACATGGCCGGCCACCCTTTTAAATTTTATCTATGTTTTATATAATTTTTTTTTTTAAAGGTTAATAAATGTTTCATAAGAAGAAAAGTCCAAATTGGCTTTTGACACATTTTTCACTCTTATTAAGTTTTAATCACCAAACTTAACATTAATTAATTAAATTAAATGTCTCTCACATTTAATTTAATTAATCACATAATAAAATTTAACCTAAGGTCCATTCATGGAATAAAATTTCCCATTTCGGCAAAATTAGGCATTTCACACAAAATGCCTTAAAATTTCCATTTTCTTTTAGGTTTATTAATTTTTGACCAAACTTTAACTTTTATGAATGTATTTTATGCCCAAAATATAATTGCCATGATTTTTCATTTTATTTTCCGAGATTTTTACCCGATCAGGATTTTTGTGTCGGTCCAGGACCGAAAGTCTTATCTTGACTTTTAAAATCACAAAATTCATATTTTGGCTAGCAATAACTCATGGAATACTTACAAACAAAATATAATATTATTTAAAATAATATTCTTAACCCGGGGGGAAAATCTCGACCCGAGTCGTTTAAAGGTACCCGAAAACGTAGGACGTTACAAACTCCATGACAAACTCCATCATCTTGGTTACTGAGATTGGATAGTCTCCCAAGGTCACAGGGAGTTCAATGGATCCCATACAAGCAATCCCTTCTCCAGAAAAACCGTACAATGTTGTTGCACATGCTTTCAAATTGCGAAGCGCGAGTCCCATATTTTCTAGAGTGGCTTAATAAAGGATATTCACCGAGCTCCCGTTATCAATTAGGACTCGGCGTACCCTCTTGTTCGCGAGTTGGAGAGTTATGACCAGGGGGTCATTGTGAGGAAACTGGACGTGTGATGCGTCCTCTTCGGTAAACGTTATGGGTTGAGTCTCAACCCTCTATTGTTTTGGAGCTTGTGGTTCAGGTTCATGGGGAGAACCATCTCCAGTCTTTAGCTCAATCACGTATCTCTTTTGGGCATTCTTGCCCAAACCACGCCTAAACCTGCGATATCAGGTCCCCCCGAGATGGTTATTGCATCCTCTCCATCAATCGGAGGGGCTTGCTCGTCCTCCCAAGCTCGGGAGTTATTGTTCTGGGCAGGTTGTGCAGCTGCTGCCCTTTGCCTTGTCAAAGCTTGACTGGGATTTCAATTCCTGACGTACTATTTTAAATATCCCCTCGAGATCAAACCTTCAATCTCTTCTTTCAGTTTTCGACATTCATCAGTTGTGTGTCCGATATCTCTATGGAATCTACAGTATTTATTTGTGTCCCTTTTTGCCTTATGGTTCCTCATGGGGTCAGGTTGCATGAATGGGACTTGATTTTCATTGGCCAGGTAAATATTCTCCCGAGTCTTGTTGAGCTCAATATACACTTTGTATATGGAGAAATATTTGTCCCCCTTCTTCTTATTCCCTCCATCAGCCTCGTGGTTATTCCCTTCGTTTTTCTTTCGTTTAGAAGGGTTATCCCTGGGGGGTTTTGAAGTTGATGGGGCCACCGAGGTCAAGGCAGAGTTTACATTTATAGTTGCAGTTATGGGTTGAGAGGTCAGGTTTAGTGCTAACCTCGCCTCTTCTACATTGACAAACCTCTGGGCCCTCCGATTGAACTCGGTTAGTGACTTGATAGGTTTCCTTTGAAAGTCTTCCCAAGGGGGACTTCTTGGCAGAATACCTACTCTAACAGCCATCAGGTGACCGCTATCATCGACATCTTGAGCTCGAGCCACTTCTAGGTTAAACCTCATGAGGTAACTCTTTAATGACTCATTTTGCTGTTGTCAGACATTCGTTAAGGTTGAAGCCTCGGTATTGATGCCAATCATAGCCTTAAATTTCTTCTTAAAGTCTCTAGATAATTGATCCCAGGACGAGATCGAATGCCTTTTAAACTTCTCAAACCAGTTTTTTGCTGGTCCTGTAAGTGTGGCTGGGAACAACATACATCTGAGCTCGTAGCCAACATTGCTGGCTCGCATGAAGGTGTTGAAGGTACTCAGATGACTATATGGGTATGAGTTTCCTTCAAATGGCAGGACATGGGGTATTCTGAATCCCTGAGGAAACAGAGTGCTAGAGATATGCAGGGCAAAAGGCTCGAGCTCCTCATCAGACTCTTCTGCCCTGTCCCTATTACACTCGTTTTACAGAAGCCTGAATGCTCTTTCTAACTGGTCAATCCTTTCCTAGACTAAATCCACTAGGGGTCGAGCCTGGACCTGAAAGGGCTAGTTATCGTTAATAAAAATTCCAGCTCCCTGTCTTGGTATAGGGTTATACGCTTGCTGTTTGCAGCCATTTAGATGGTCGCGCAGATCAGGGTTCGGGGGATTATCTCACCCTCGATTATGGTTTAGATGATCCTGCAGATCAGGGTGATTCCCTCGATTCCCTGTATGCCTTGTCTTGGTGTTATAAATGCTTATGTACCGAGTGTAGTCCGAGCTTTTTCTTACGTGACTTTGAGCCCTCTCTGGGTGTGTGGCTCGGTGATTACAAGGTGGGTCGCCTGCTGGTCTCCTTGTTCCAGTAGTTTGTGACCTTGATATTTGGCTTCCCGAGGGATGAGGAGCCCTGCAATCTCGAGTAGCCTCTCTTTCGTTCCCCTGTCCATACCTAGTCTGTCAGTTTCCATCTCGACTGTCACTGCAAGATGGCCTCCATGGTGCAGGGCGTGGAACCTCTCGGACTTGCGAGGGGTGTCTTATTGGTGATGGTGGGTGCCTTATGGGTGACGGTGGCTATCTCCCATTATTGGGCCTAGATGGTCTAGAGTTTTCCCAGTCAGGCTCTGGGTTGTTTTACGCAGTATCAGGATTCGGGTTTCGAGCCACTGGAGGGGCTCGGTTATTACCCGTTCCTGTTGGTACTTCTGCATTCAGGTTGGTAGTAGCCTCAGCCTGGTTACTCCTCCGAGGCCTTGGCTGATTTGGCTGCGACGCTTGCTCTGCCATTCTCGCGACCGTGCTCCCACAAGGACGTCCCCTAGGCCTTCGAGGAGGTGCTTGGGCATCAGTAGCTTGTTTGACTAATTCTTCGTTGTGTTTTATTGCCTCTGCCAATTGTTTGAGCAGTTGGCGATTTTCAAGTTCCACCATAGGAAGATATCTCTCAGGATTGTAATAAAAATCCTCGCCATGCCTGGGGGCAGGCGACCCCTGAGAGTTGGATGAATCACTCCTCTCTTCAGGGTCCGAATCCACCATAGGCTGTTTTCCAGATCGTCGAGGATATTCATCGGTACAAGGGGTTTTCTCCTCAGGTATCTAGGACAATGGTCGCCTACCAGTGCTGGGGTTGCCTGCATCGGCCATTGATGATTAAGGAGGTTTTCTAATTGAACAGGTTCACGCCTTGTTTAATGGCTCTCAATGAAAGCACCAAACTATTGAAGCCATTTTTCGTCAACTTAGAAATGAAGAGAAATTAAACAAAATACCAGAGGAAACAAACGATAAAAGACACGATTTTTACGTGGTTCAGCAGTTAAAATCTTCCTAGTCCACGAATCTGTGTTATTCACTTTATGGAATTCTCTCAAAGCTTTCTGGAAGCAATTATACAGAGCCTTCCCAATACAAATTTCTTTCTCTCTCTCTCTCTCTACAAATGAATGAATCCACTCTATTTATAGGTGGTTTACCAAATCTCTCCCCTCAGATTTTGGGGAGTTATGATACAAATCAATTAAATAAATGCAAATAAACGTGAATGGTTATTATGTACGCTTATAAATCCCATGATATTTGGGATTTAATGACAGATTACATCTGATCCCTTAAACATAGGGATTTTATAACAATAAACATGTTCACACACAACTTACGAGCTTGAACACTAGACTCACACGCCTTCGAGACCGTTCACCCATCACGAGCTCGATACCTCGGTTCGCCTATGTTCTTAACAAGTAACGTTGTCGAGATCATCCTTTTCGAGCTCACCAATTCCGATGTTGTCGCATTTACTGCTTAGCGAGACTGTCTTTGATATTTTCATTAAAGTCGATTATGACAAATTGGCTTATTTTGAGCTTGCACCTTACGAGCCTAACTTTCGAGATCAAAATCTTCTATTCTCGAAATTTGGGTGTAATAGTATGATCCTGGCTGGTATTAATATTTATTAAAATGGGTCCATATATTCCGTTGCGTACCTTTGATTTGATCATTTAATACCAACAATTGGTACCAGAGCAGTCTATACATATATATATTAAATACTGTGTGGGTTTCTTGCATTTGTTATATGTATGTTGATATGTATATTGAATGGATGGATATGTTCTTTGAATGTATGGTTGAATGATGGATCGTTAATTATATGGTGCTATTGGGTTAGGAATTTTATTGTTTTTCTAGATCTTTTGAAAGCCATAAAAGGCATAGGATTTTTGTAAATTTATTTGAGAAATATGTATTTTAAAAATCTGCACACAAAGATGAGGAGGAACCCGAGCCATGCACCTAAGAGGCACACAACCTGAGCCCCTACTCACCCACGCGCATGCCTAGGCCCGAGCCTCCTACAGTCGCACGCACCAGCCCCGTGGTTGCTTCACCCCCGCACGCACCCAGGCCTCGTGCTCCCATCTCCCGCGCGCGTCACCCCGGCTCTCGAGCCTCTGCTATCGTGCGCACACGCTTAGCCGGGCCCCTGCGCCCTTGTCTCCTGTCGCGTGCATCCCTGCCTTGCACCCAGCACCTAGCGTTGAGCCTCTGCTACAACCATGCGCCCGAGCCTAAGGCTCAATGGTGTCGCTGGCCCTAGGATGGCTAGGGCACAAATCTTGGTGCCCAAACCCTATATCCTAAAGTTGTTATAATATATCTTTTATTTAATTAACTTTTAAATTATTTGAATTTAAACGTTTAATTATCTTATTTTATTAGAAAATAAAATATCTTTTAGATGGTTAAGATATTTTAATATTTTAAGTTTAAATTATTATTTGAATTTGATTATTTAAATTCAACTAAATTAAAAAGATGACAAAAATAGTTATTTAATTAAAAGTTAGTTTTAATTAAATAAATTAATTAGAAATTTGTTTCTAATTAATAAGTTGGGGAAAAAAAGTTCCTAAAGATTAGCAAGAAAGCCTAAAGGAGAGGATGATCATTCTTGGAGAGTCTTGAAAGCTACATACGCTTAGATTGCAATTTTATTTCTAATTTTTTCAAAGGGTTGTAAATCTTAGAAATACCCATTAATACTCGGTTCATCATTTATTGTTTATTTATTTATTTATTGTATTTATTTAAATAAATGTTCATTGATGTTTGATTGATAACATGATCATGCATTAGTCAATTTCATGCCATTCATGAAACCCCACACAGTTTCTCATTAATCATATATCTTTTAGAAGCATGATTATCTAGGATTGTTCTATTTGTTTATATGAATTGTTTTTGGTGAAATCAATTGCATGTAAACTACTAAGTATTAAATTAGTTAAAACTTGGTAACTCACACCATAATAGAGGCAATAGTTTTTATAGACCTTTAAAATAACCAACATTAGTGTTGTAAAAAATGTTAGTAAAGTTAGATGAATGTAATGGGTAATTATTTAGATCACATTAATTATAGAAACATAATCTTTTATAATTATGATTTTCGTAATTAATTACATTCATAGGGTTATTAATAAACTAGTAATTAATTTGGAATTAATTTATTAGTTTAATAAAACACATTTAATCTAAAATAGTAAGTGGGAGAAGGTGAACATCTCAATGTGACCTATGGTCTTCATTATTAGTACAACACCGTGAGATATTGTTGATGGTGAGAACTCGTCAACGAAGTTAAGTTAGAAAAATCAAAATCTATTGCGAATCAATGAAGAACTTCAACTATATAATCAGAGACTTGGAAACTTAGAAAAAGAGTTGCAGAAGAAAAATGGGGAAAAGAACTTATATTCCTTTGTTGTCACAAGCTATAGTGTTTTTTCCAACCCCCTTCCATGTGGAAGTGGGGTTCCCTTTATAGTGGGCTTTAATGGCCTCTGATACATTGTGGTCCAGGGGACCAGATGGTACACAAGTACATTGTCAGGACAGTGGTCCTCATGGGTAGTGGTGTTGGCTCCAATACATGGTCAGGTTCTATGGGGATGTCTCCACTACGTATTTAGTACAAGTGTCAGAGGAGTGGCTCCAGGCGTAGTGGTGCTGGTGGTGGTGTCGGCTCTGACATCTGGTTAGAAGCATACATGCCATGTCCCCTCTCCTAGTACTCCCACTACTTGTCTGGCAAGAACTTAGTGTCCATACTTCTTCTGACTTTGTGTGAATCGCTATGAAGCTTCCCCAATTTTACCTTAATGGTGTGTTAGAGAGGTCCTTGATCTTACCTCTTGTTAGACTCACGGTAGGAGTGGTGCCCAGTCGGTGGCACTAATCTTAAGGGATGAGATAAGGCCCTTCTAACGAGGCCCAGTGCGTGTGCAACCCCTAGTCGGATGGCTGTGGCGAGGCGAGGCTGAGTGCGCCGAGGGGAGGCGCGAGGCAGGGGCCTCGCGAGATGCTCCTGCGCAAGACGTGGCCTCGATGGATGCACCGAGAGTAGGCAGTTGCAAGACGACGGTGTCCCGAGGGTCTCGCAGCTCAGGCATGTATTTAGGCGTTTATGGGACCTTAGCATGCGCCTTGGACCTTTTACAATCATGGAATTTTGAGCATCCACACTTGCCCCCCAGTCTAGGAGAGGGCCTTTAGGTGCTCTGGTAGACTTTTCGATATGGTGTCTTGAAAGCACGGGTGGCGTTAGTGGTGATCCTTGTGATTTCTTGAGATTGATCGCGAGCCTATCGTCTTGCTTTGTGGATCCCAATCTAGATGCCAAGCTCCCTTCTTGGCCATTGATCAGTCTTTAGGTTTGATGGTTGAGATGAGCCTGTGGCTCCTATAAATAAGCCTTCACATCTAGCCTATTATTTACATTCCATCTCCTTAGCTTAGTGGTTTTTGAGTCTTTACCCCTTTTAAGAGGTAAGGGGTTCAATCTCCCACAACCTCACTTTTGCTATCTTTTCCTCTTTTTTTATTTTATTTTTTATTTGAGTTCATTTCTTGTATGTCTATATCCATGCAGGTATTTGAGGACTAAAACACCTTTTTCTTTTGTTTTTGCAGACGCGTACTTTCGACCACTTGCCTCTATTTGACTATGACGGTGCTTTTGGCCCTCGACCTCCTTTTGACCAAGTCAGCGCCCAATTTTACTTGCTTGAGGTATACTTTCTTTCTCCCTTATGTTTATTGGGTCCAAATTAGCACCACTCGGGATGGGGTACTTTGGTTTGAGCTCGCCGTGAGTTAACCCCGTTGCATGCCCTTATTCATACCCCGTAGTGGGTTATTTAGAGAGCTTGTACCTAGAGGTTTTGAGCCCATTCCTTTGTGTTTTGTAGCAATCATCTCATTTATACGTGAACCCTTTTTTCTTTCGGGACGAGGTCTCATGGCATGTGAAGGTCCATTCAACGCTCCTCCGGGGGTCAAGTTTGTTGACTTGTCTTCAGACTCGGAGTCCCCCGAGGATAACCCTCACCAAGACTACGACACCTTAAGGCAGGCCCGTATTCGTCATCTTGAGCACATGGCTGAACTTAGGTGTAAAATCTGGGTGGTATAAAGCGAAATAGACTCAGTTTTGAGGGGAGATGGAGTACCTTTCCCCTTTGACCTTAACGACCATGTAGTGAACCTTAGGGTGACCCTTTTATATTTGCAGATGGAGTTGGAGTTTATGGAGGGAAATCTCTCGCCTGAGCCTCCTACCCCGTTTTCCCCTAATGACTGTCATGGGGCCATCCCGTCTTCTCCTCAACCCTTTTTCTCGATCTACCCTTGCTTTGCGCTTTCACACTTGGTGCCTCGGTGGAAGACCCTTGCTAGGAAGAAAAAATGGAGGGTAAAGTGCCCTATTTCCACCTCACCTTTTTCTTTTGGTTTTGCAGATATACCGAAGAGAGCACGACGACAGGTGACCGCTGAGGATCAAGACACTGGCCCCTTGTTGGCATCCACCCTAGTGTCCCATGTGTCTGAAAATAAATTGTTGGAAATAATGGGGAACTACCGTGTTAGCCCGGAATACAAATTATACGTTCCTTCGAACAAGTGCCAGGCTGATCGCCCAAGTCTAGATTACATGGCCATGAGCAAGCATATCTTGAAAGCGGGTGGCACAATCCCCTTACACCTGTTCTTCGTCACGGTTCTCAACTATTTTGACCTTGCTCCGCTCCAGTTGGCACCCAATAGCTGGCTGACCTTGAGTTGCCTCTTTATTGCGTGCATGGAGCGCTTCGGACGTGCTCCCACGACCCAAGAGGTGCATTTCATGTACAACCTCATGCCCTCCCCTAAATCCAAAGGCATTTATTTCCTGCAAAAAGCCAATACTTCGGTCTCCTTGATAGAGGGATCTATATCCAACCCAGGGTCTTGGAAGTACGACTTCTTCTTTGTGAAGGGTCCGCTCTCTGTTTGTGAGCACTTTCGCTCACCTCCTAGTAAGTACTTCAAGTTTTTATATTATATATTTTTTTTGGAACTTACTGTGTTGGAACTTATGTTCGTGTCGGAAACTGTGTTGATTGTGCAGATAATTTTGCCATTCCTGAAGTTCTCGGGTCGGAGGCAGATGCAGTGGATAAATTTCTCGAGGCTAACCCTGCCGAACCTGACTCAACTCTACGTCTCTTCACCGTGACCAAACTCAACTTCCACAAGCTGTCCTCGGTTTCTGAGCTTGAGTTGTTGTGGACTATTTCTGGAACGCGGAAGAAAAATGCTGTTTTGGCTGAACATCACTCAGTATGAGGCTGAGCGTGTGCCAGAGGGGGTCTCCCCAGGACATGGGCAACCCCACCGACCATCTTTGTCTCCTAGGGGGTGCCCTCCCTTAGCCCCTATAGACCATGACATGGCCTCCCACTCCCAGGATCAACAGGCCATGCCGAGGGGTTTCGTCTGTTCCTATTCTGAGGACTTCAATGCTTTCCCTCAGGCTTCCCTTGATCCTGGTACATCGAGGGCTTATTTTTTCGATCTTCTTACGCCCCCTCCTCCTTCGGCGAGTGGGTCATCTGTCCCTACCCAGCCAAGCGCCCTTGGCTCGGAAGGGGCACTCTGGGTGGGCCGCATGGCGGCCTCTTATGGGCGACGGTATGTCCAGGTCGCCACGGATCTTCCTGAGGCTGATTGGAGTGGTCTTGGAAGTTTTGCCATGTCGGAGCTCGGGCAGACTCTTGCGCGTTCCGCCACTTGGGTGAGTTCATGCATCTCACGTCAGCCTTATCCCTTTTCTCTCTCTCTCTCTCTCTTTGTTGCTTATAATTGTTATTGTTATTTTTCTTGTGCAGACTTATACAGTGGCTCAGCGATTTGCCGACTTGGCTCAAGACCTCTCCACGTCTAATGCTGAGAGGGACCGCCTTACGGTCCAGGTGCAGGGGCTTGAGAGGGAAATTGCTAAAACCAAGCTTAAGGTTGAGAAGGCCCTGGCGAAGACCTCTTCCTCATCAAAAAAAGAAGAAGAGGGCGATTGCCAAGGCCACAATGCTGCAGGAAAAGGTCACTTACTTAGAGACCGAACTTGAGGGTGCAAAGGCTACCATTGCAGCGTTGCAGGGGAGGGTCGCTTCCTTAGAGGCGGACAAGGTGGATATTGAGCATAGATCCATAGAGCGCGCCCTCTATGGAGTATGGAGGCAGAATCCTAACTTCGATTTCTCCTCCTTTGGTGAGCACACCGTTGCCCGGGCGGCTGAGTGGAACGCCTATGGTAGGAGGCCTTGAGATTATCATTCTGCGATTTTTGCCATTTAGTCCAATGTGGTTGTATGCTCATTTGAGCCCTATTTTGCTTGTAATTTCTCCAAGTCCTGTTATATTATCAAAACTCTTTTTTTTTTTTTTTTTATATATATACATATGTGATCATTCATCTTTATTCCTCCGTGTTCGTGATCCTTTTGAGCCCGCACACTGAGGTTCGATTGGTTCCCTTTTTTATTTATCAGGCTTGAGGTCCGTTGGAGCCCATGCGAAGGGGTTCAATAGGTCCCTCTTTGGTTCTTCTTGATTGTTCCTATAAGGATATATTGACCTCTTGGGTTCTAGTTCTCCTTTTGTATATTTTTGCGCGCAATTATTATTTTTTGCGAGAAGCGTCCTTCTCATCATTATTCATAGTACTATTTTTGCAAGGGTCTCTTTTAGGACCCTTTTTGGCTAGACGGCTTGGTGACTGCTCTAGGCTTATTGGAGGGTGCTTCCCTTGAGGCACTTCCTCTTGTGGAAGCATTTACTCTTATTTAGATGCTTTTCTTGTAGGACCTTTTGGCCTCCTTGATGTTCACAAGGGTAGCTAATCCTTGTGAACTCAAGCGATACCTTACAAGGTCTTTTTCTTGATTTGTAAGGGGTTTATATATATATATAAGGGTCTCATTTAGGATCCTGAGATAAGGGGTCCTTTTAGGGTCCTCCTGATAAGGGGGTCCTTTTAGGATCCTCCAGATAGGGGGTCCTTTTAGGATCCCTCTGATATAAGGGGTCCTTTTAGGACCCTTTTGATATCAGGGGTCCTTTTAGGATCCTCTTGACATAAGGGGTCATTTAGGATCCTCCTGATATAAGGGTCCTTTTAGGATCCTCTTCTTTGCTATATATTTTGCCTCCTGTCCTATCCCCCTAAATGCTTGGTGAAATTTATTCCAGCAGGCACTTTGGTGGATGCTATAGAGAAGAAAAATAACATGTGAAGTTGCGAACAGTTTCATTCATAGCATGCGGGTTACAATGACATACATGAAAGGGTTACATCTAATTGGGAGGTTACCCGGGTAGCCTCTTTGATTCCTACCTACTAAGTTAACATAACAGGGAACAAACTAAACATAGGTATTCTTTGCATCGGGTGCAGAAGTCTCACTGGTAGTATTCTTGAGGTGTTCCGCATTCCATGCTCGAGGTATGACGGTGTTATCCATGCGGGCCAGTTTATAGGTGTTTGGTGGTATGCATTGAGTGACTTGGTAGGGTCCTTCCCAGTTCGCCCCTAGTACCCCCGTCCCCGGGTCTCGCGTGTTGGGGAGTAATTTTCTTTGTACCAAGTCTCCTACCCTGAACATTCTCTCTCACACCCTTGAGTTGTAGTACCTCGCTCCTCATTGCTGATATGTGGCTGGCCTTAGTTGTGCCCTTTCTCTCTTGGCTTCCAACAGGTCCGAATTCCCGACCAATGCTGCAATATTAGCTTGGTGATCATATGCTTGCTTGCGGATGGAGTTAATCTTCATTTCTATCTGAAGGACAGCCTCGCAGCTATAGGCTAAGGCGAAAGGCGTCTCCCCAGTGGTGGAACGAGGGGTGGTCTTGTAGGCCCAAAGTACATTGGGGAGTTCCTCGACCCAGGCCCCTTTCAATTTTTCCAACTTTTTTTCAAGTTCCTTTTTAGGATCTTGTTTATGGCCTCTACTTGTCCATTGACTTGTGGGTGTACTACTGCGGAGAAACTCCTCTTGATTCCTTTTTCCTTGCAGTATTCCTCAAACATTCCTCCTTCAAATTGCGTTCCATTATCGGAGATAATCTTGTAAGGTACTCCAAATCTGCAGACGATATCTTTGTTGACAAAGGTGGTGATTTGCTTAGCCGTTATGTTGACTAAAGGCTCTGCTTCCACCCACTTAGTGAAATAATCGACTGCTACCACCGCGTATTTTGCTCCTCCTCTTCTTGTTGGCAACACTCCAATCAAGTCAATTCCCCACACAGCGAAGGGCCATGGGCTGGTCATGTTCACCAGCTCATTTGGTGACTGTCGGGAGTAATTTGCATGTCTCTGGCACTTGTCACACCTTCTCGCGAATTCGCTCGCATCCTTCTCCATGGTAGGCCAATAATACCCCTGGCGGATGGCCTTTTTTGCCGTGGACTGCCCCCCAGCATGATTTCCACATCCCCCTTCGTGTATCTCTTGTAAAAATTTTAAAGCCTCTCCCTTATCTACGCACCGTAGGAGCGGGGTAGAGAAGCCTCTCTTATATAAGGCTCCATCTACTAGGGTGTATTGAGCGGCTTTGTAAGTCAGTTTACGGGCATATTTTTTGTCCAAAGGCAAGGTCCCGTCATTTAAGTACCTCACGATGGGCGCAAACCATGACTCCTCAGTGCTATTGACCATGTTGATCCTTTCTTCTGCTATGCTTGGCTTGGGGAGTTATTCGGCCGGGATGGACTCAAGCGTGTCTTCGACTCATGTGGAGGCGAGTTTCGCGAGTGCATTGACGTTTGTGTTTTGCTCCCTTGGGATCTGTTCTATGGTGTATTTTTCGAACTGACCCAAATACCCCTTCACCTTGGCGAGATATGCAGCCATTTTTTGACCTTTAGCTTGGTATTCACCCTTCACCTGAAACACTACCAGCTGTGAGTCACTAAAGACATGCAAATGGGTTACCTTTAACTCCCTAGCTAGCCGCAGGCCGGCCAACAGTGCCTCGTACTCTGCCTCATTGTTGGAAGCTTCGAATCCAAATCTCAAGGCATAATACATCTTGTGCCCCTCAGGTCCCGTCATTACTATGCCAGCACCGGATCCTCCTTCGTTAGATGCCCCGTCTACATGGAGGCTCCATTCTTCAGGGTGCTTTTCCTCTTCATGCACCGGTTCTATTTCTCCATCTTCATGGGGTCGGTGTGCAAACTCGACTATAAAGTCTGCAAGTACCTGCCCGTTGATTGAGGTCCTTGGGGTGTAAGTGATGTCAAATTGACTCGATTCAATCAACCATTTTAACAACCTTCCCGAAGTCTCCAGTTTGTGCAAAACTTGATGCAGAGGGATGTTTGTGAGCACCCGATAGAATGAACATGAAAATATGGCCTCAACTTTCGAGAAGCCACTATCAAGGCATATGCTAACTTCTCTATTTCTGGGTACCGAGCTTCTGCGTCTACCAACCGTTTGTTCACATAGTACACGGGCTGCTGGTGCTTCTTTTCTCCTTTGACCAAGGCGGCGCTTATAGCATGCTCTGATACAGCTAGATACAAATACAACTTCTCCCCTTTTTTCTAGCTTTGCCAAAAGGGGTGGTTTTCCAAGGTGTTCCTTTAGCTTGGTGAAGGCATCCTGGCATTCATCATCCCAAGCAAACTTTTTGTTCCCTTTTAGGATGTTGAAGAAATGGAGGCATTTGTCAGTGGACCTGGGGATGAACCTATTGAGGGCTGCTACTCTCCCTGTTAAGCACTACACCTCCTTCTTGCTTCGTGGTGGGCTCATTTCCAGCAATGCCTTGATTTTTTCAGGGTTAGCCTCGATACCTCAGGAATTCACCATAAACCCAGGAACTTTCTTGATGAAACTCCGAAGGTGCACTTAAGTGGGTTTAGCTTCATTCTAAACTTTCGAAGGGTGTCGAACATTTCCATGAGATCGTTGGTGAGCTCTCCTGCCTTCTTTGAATTTACCAGCATATCATCCACGTATACTTCCATATTCCTTCCTATTTGATTTGCAAACATTTTGTTCACCAGCCTTTGATAAGTAGCGCCTATGTTCTTTAAACCAAAAAGCATCACTTTGTAGCAATAAAGCCCCTTGTCTGTTATGAACAAGGTGTGCTCTTCATCAACCGGGTTCATGGGTATTTGGTTGTACCCAGAATATGCATCCATGAAGATAAGTAGCTCGTGCCCCACTGTGGCGTCTACTAACTGGTCTATCCTAGGAAGCGGGAAGCTATCCTTAGGGCAGGCCTTATTAAGGTTAGTAAAGTCCACACAAGTCCTCCACTTTCCGTTGGGCTTCAGGACTAGCACTGGGTTTGATACCCATAGTGGGTGAAATGCCTCTTTGATAAACCCATTTGCCTTCAACTTGTCAACCTCCTCTTTTAGGGCCGCGTATCTCTCTGGGTCTAGCGCTCTCCTTTTCTGCCTCACAGGCCTTGCTTTTGGGTCGATGTTCAGGTGGTGGCACATGAACGCTAGGTCTATCCCTACCATGTCCTCGTGACTCCAGGCGAATACGTCGAGGTTGGATTTCAAGAATTCTACTAGCTTCTCCTTCACGTCACCCATAAGGTTTTTCCCTACCTTCAACTTTCTCAACGGCTCATTCATGACCTTGACTTCTTCCAACTCTTCTACCGGTTCGACTCTAGGTTCCTCCGCTACTTGTGGGTCCAACTCGTGTGGGTTTGCGCCTTCATGTACAACCATTTCCATAGGCACCGAAGGCTTCATGGCTGTGCGGAGGGATGCGTTGTAGCATTCCCTCGCTTCCTTTTGCTCCCCTCTCACACTTGCTATTCCCCCGGGAGTTGGGAATTTCATAGCTAAGTGGTACACAAAAGCTATAGCCTTCAATTCTCTTAGGGAGGGTCTCCCTGATACCGCATTAAAGGTAGAGGTGCAATTTACCATGACAAAGTTGGCCATTATGGTAGTTTGTCTGGGTTGTTCTCCCATGGTGAGGGCTAATTCAATTGCCCCTAGGGGCTGTATTGAATCTCCTGTAAATCCATACAGGGAGGTATTGAAGGGCTTCAGGTGCTGGATGTTCAGTCCCATCTTATCCAAGGCAGGGCGATACAGGATGTCTACAAAGCTTCCATTGTCCACTAGGACCTGATGCACCCTCATGTTAGCAAGCTGGACGGTTAGCACCAATGGGTCGTTATGAGGGAAATGTACACCCCGTGCGTCTTCTTCGATGAAGGTTATCGGGTCATTCTTGCCCTTGAAATTCTTTGATGGGCGTTGCTCCAAACTTAAGATGCATGGTGGTGGACTCCGTCTCGCCTCCCTGGCATATTTGTCTCGCCCCTTCCTTGATTCACCTTCGAATCCTGGCCCTCCAAAAATGGTCTTGACCTCTCCTTGTATTTCTGGGGCCACCTCTCGCGCCCACGGCGAGGATGCTCCTTCTTCTGGCCTTTGGCTCTCCTTGCGGACATATCTGCCCAAATGTCCTCTGCATATAAGCTCCTTGATTTCTACCTTCAAATGGTTGCATTCCACGGTGATGTGGCCGATATTTTTGTGATACTGGAAATATTTGCTGGGGTCTCTTTTGGGCCGGTCTTTTTTCATTGGCGGGGGCCTTCTGAAAGGGACCTAGTTTTCATTTGTGATGAAAATATGTTCTCTAGCATGGGTGAGGTCAGTATAAAAGGTGAATGGACCATGCCTGCGCTCATCAGTACGCTGGGGCTTTCGAGGCCGATCATCCCTTGTTCCTTCATAGACCCTCTTCTTCTTTGCACCACTTTGGCTTTCCCGAATTGAGGGTTTTGGTGGGGATTGGCCTTTTCCGGCCTTAAGGCTCTCGTGACCATCCTCTACGCGAATGTATTTCTATGTTCGCTCGTAGAAATCATCCAAATCTGTGACCTTCCTCTTGAGCATGTTATCCCATAACTTGCTTCCCGGGCGTACTCCAGCTGTGATGGCCATTTTTAGTTCTCTACGGGTCAAATTCCCTACTTTGGTCGGCTCCATATTGAACCTGTGAATGTAGCTCTTTAGACTCTCATTTTCTCCTTGCTTTACGTTAGCGAGGCTGGTGCCCGACATCGTGTAGTCTCGCACGGTGTGGTGTTGCTGGAGAAATTCATCGGGAAATTGCTGCCAAGATCTGATGGACCCTGGTCCAAGTCTGTTGAACCATTTGTATGCAGGTCCTTTCAATGTGACAGCAAATCAATGGCATCTGGCCCCGCTACTAATCCCCCTTAACTTCATCAGGTTGTTAAATGCATCCAGATGGTATTTAGGATCTGTGCTTCCTTCATATGGGGTCATATGGGGCTCCTTGAAGTTGGACGGGAGCTGGATGGCTGGATCTCCTTGATGGAGGGTGACTCATGGTCGAATTCGTCCTCAATGGCTTGTCCTCCAGAGGCGGTGATGATTTTTCTCCGTAGGCTCCTCATTTCTGTGTCTAGGTCTTGTCTCCTCTTGTTCAAGGAGCCCTCAACATGGATGGGTTAGGATCTCCCTTTCCTTTGCCTTCCCGGGGTACCATAGGAGGCGTGGTCCTTTTATCCGCCCTCTTTTTGTTGAGTTCCTCTCGTAAATCTAAGGGTGTTTTCCTTGAGGTGACTTCGACGTCGTTACGAGGGCCAGCGTTGGTCTTCGGCTCTGGCCTCTGGGGCTGCTTCGAGGGTCCGGGACATTCGTGCTACTTCGTCCGGGGGGTATTACTGGTGGAGAGTCGACTCCTTCCATCGTCTACCGGACGGTGGTTTCTGCCCCCTCTTGACCTCTCTCTTTTTTCTTAGGGAGTGATACGTTTGATCTCCCTTGCAACATGCCATTTAACACCTCTTGCATGTTTTCTAGGGTGGCTTCTAGCCTTTGGTTATGGCGATGTAGTTCATGTATTTCCTCTTCGTAGAATCGAGATCTAGAAATCGAGCTCATGGAATGGACTCGGGGATGCTTGTCAGGTCTGCGTGCCAATGGGCCTGGATCCTGCTGGCCGGTGTTCGGCACCTGCAGCGACCTTGGAGGCAGGAACTCACCAGCATCCCTTGTTGGGGCAACCGTTGGCCTTGGACGATCCTCCTCAGGTGGGACTGCCGGGGATGAGGCTTCCCTTTCATCTCCATGAACCTCAAGCTCCTTTGGGGCCTCCACATTTGTGGGTGGAGGAGGATCCTTCATAGAGGCTTTTAGCTGATCTCCGTTAAGGTGGACCTCCACCTCTCGCGGCTCTCTCTATCGTTTAGAACGTCGTGGCATTTCTTTCTTATCGGAATCGATGGAAGAACAGTGGCTCGACACTTATTCTTCCCACAGATGGCGCCAAACTGCTAACGGTGAGAACTCGTCAACGAAGTTAAGTTAGAAAAATCAAAATCTATTGCGAATCAATGAAGAACTTCAACTATATAATCAGAAACTTAGAAACTTAGAAAAATAGCTGCAGAAGAAAAATGGGGAAAAGAACTTATATTCCTTTGTTTTCACAAGCTACAGTGTTTTTTCCAACCCCCTTCCATATGGAAGCAGGGTTCCCTTTATAGTGGGATCTAATGGCCTTTGATACATTGTGGTCCAGGGGATCAGATGGTACACAAGTACATTGTTAGGAGAGTGGTCTCAGGGGTAGTGGTGTTGGCTCCAGTACATGGTCAGGTTCTATGGGGATGTCTCCATTGCGTATTTAGTACAAGTGTCAGAGGAGTGGCTCCAGGCGTGGTGGTGCTGGTGGTGGTGTCGGCTCTGACATCTAGTTAGAAGCATACAGGCCATGTCCCCTCTCCTAGTACTCCCACTACTAGTCTGACATGAGGTTGGTGTCCGTACTTCTTCTGACTTCGTTTGAATCGCTATGAAGCTTCCCCAATTTGTCCTTAATGGTGTGTTAGAGAGGTCTTTGATCTTACCTCTTGTTAGACTCACGGTAGGAGTGGTGCCTAGTTGGTGGCACTGATCTTAAGGGATGAGATAAGGCCCTTCTAACGAGGCCCAGTGCGTGTGTGACCCCTAGTGGCGTGGCTGTGGCGAGGCGAGGCTGAGTGCGCCGAGGGGAGGCGCGAGGCAGGGGCCTTGCGAGACGCTCCTACATGAGACATGGCATCGCGCCTGCAAGCGGCTGTGGCGAGGCGAGGCTGAGTGCGCCGAGGGGAGGCGCAAGGCAGGGGCCTCATGAGATGCTCCTGCGCGAGACGGGGCCTCGCGGCTGCAAGCGACTGTGATGAGGCGAGGCTGAGTGCACCGAGAGGAGGCACAAGGCAGGGGCCTCGCGAGATGCTCCTGTGCGAGACGGGGCCTCGCTGGGTGCATGTGGCTGTGACGTGCGAGACGTGGCTTCACTGGGTGCGCCAAGAGGAGGTGCGAGGCAGGGGCCTCACGAGATGCCCCTGTGCGAGATGGAGCCTCGCTGGATGCATGCGGCTGTGACACGCGAGACGTGGCCTCGCTGGGTGCGCCGAGAGGAGGCACGAGGCAGGGGCCTTGCGAGATGCCCCTGCGCGAGATGGGGCCTCGTTGGATGCATGCGGCTATGACGCACGAGACATGGCCTCGCTGGGTGCACCGAGAGGAGTCGCGAGGCAAGGGCCTCGGGAGACGTGGCCTCGTTGGATGCGCCGAGAGTAGGCAGTTGCAAGACGACGGTGGCCCGAGGGACTCACGGCTCAGGCATGTATTTAGGTGTTTATTGGACCTTAGCATGCGCCTTGGACCTTTTACAATCATGGAATTTTGAGCATCCACGGATATGAATAGAGCCTCGAGGCAGCTTTGTTTCCATCCCCCTAAGGAAGGTTTCTAGACATATCAATACCAAGGTTGGATTCTTACGTAGATAGGAGGAAGTGATGTATTTTAGGCTTGACCGACCTTAAGGCGACACTCTTTAAGTTAAGTCATGAATTCCGAAATAATGGGTTACACTTACAAAAATGTAATTAAGCTTTTGCGGTGGATAATTGCATCTTGACTAAACCAGTAGTACTTTATATTTAAAAGAGAAAATAAAGAGTTATTTTAAGTTTTAAATTATAAAGATAAGATTGTTTTATAAGCTACCTGAATTTAACTTGACCGACCCTAAGGGGACACTTTATTTGTTGGGTAGTTTTATCGTGGAAAAGTAAATGTTAATTTATGTGTGTTTTAATTATGGAATTCATGCATCATGTTTACTTTCCAAAACATTGATATTTTTTCAAATGATAATATTATTGTTTTTTATTTATTTCAGTAATGTCGAACAGTGGTAATCCAATAACCGCTTTACTATTACTTGAAAAACTTAATGGTGATAATTTTATAAGATGGAAATTAAATCTAAATCTTATGTTAATCTGTGAGAACCAAAAATTTGTCGTGACAGAGGAATGTCCAGAAGAGCCCGCTGCCACTACCCCGAAGAATGTTCGGGACAAGTATGATGCCTGGATTCAATCCAATAATAAGGCAAAGTGTGACATGTTTGTGAGCATGAATGATGTTCCAAGAACAAATCTTGAAACCATGGAAACTGTGTTTGAGATAATAGATCCTCTGTAGGCCATGTTTGGGTAGCAATCTAATCAAAGTAGACATGAGGCTACTAGAACCTACATGACTACTAAGATGAAGAAAGGTGTTTTTGTATGTGAACATGATTTACACATGATTAATGTGATGCATGAATAAAAAATACATGGGGCCATCATTGATGAGCGTACACAATTAAGCATCATACTGGAATCGCTCACTCTTGCCTTTTTTTTGTTCATCACCAACTATATTATGAATAAGTTGGAATTCAACATGACCCAACTGTTGAATGAACTGTACACATTTGAGTCTCTTAACAAATCCATTACAAAAGAGACTAAAGAAAATGTGGTAGAGGATAAATCTTCAAACTTTGAGGAGAAATCTAAGAAGAGAAAGAAGAACAATAATAAGGACAAAGGAAAGGGAAAAAAGTCCAATAAAGGCAAGAATGCCCCAAAATCCAAGGAGAAAGAAATTGACAACAACTCCAAGAAGAAAGAACAAAAAGGAAAATGTTTCCATTGTGGAATTGAAGGTCACTGGAAGAGAAACTGTAAAAAGTATCTCTCTGAGCTAAAAAAAAAGGTAAATATGATTTACTTGTACTTGAAGCTTGTGTAGTGGAAGACGATATGCCTGAGTTTTAGATTCAGGAGACACTAACCATGTTTGTTCTTCCATGTAGATACTTGAGTCATCAAGGGAGCTGGAAGATGGTGAGGTGACCATGCGATTGGAATTGGAGCTCTCGTTTCAGCAAGAGTAAAGGAAACAGTCCGTTTAAATTTTGAGAACAATTATTTAGTTTTGAGCCATGTTTATTTTATCCCTGGATTTTCTAGAAACTTAGTTTTTTTTATCTATGTTGCATGAACAATTTTTTGATATTTCTTTTAGTAATAATGCGATTGTTATTTCAAAGAATGGTTTTAAAATATGTCAAGCAGAACATAATAATGGACTGTATATGCTCAAACCAAATGAATGAACGCTCAATAATTCAGAATTATTTAAAGTAGCAAAACCGCAAGGTAACAAAAGACAAAAAGTTTCAAACGAGGATAACACATATCTTTGACATCTTAGACTTGGTCATATAGGTCTAGATAGGATAAACCGATTAACAAATGATGGACCTTTGAGAGAACTAAGAGTTGGAACTCTTCCCGTTTTTGAATCTTGTCTAGAAGGAAAAATGACCAAACGTCATTTCTCAGCGAAAGACAATAGAGCCAAATAACATTTGGAGCTTGTACAAAACGATGTTTGTGGTCCAATCAATGTAAAATTAAGAGGTGGGTATGAGTATTTCATCACTTTTATTGACGATTACTCAAGATATGGTCATACTTACCTAATGCATAGGAAATCTGAAACCTTTGGTAAGTTTCAAGAATTCAAAGCATAGGCTGAGAAGCAGTTAGGTAAGACTCTAAAGACACTTCGATCTGATCGAGGTGGAGAATATATGGATTTTGAATTCAAAGATTTCTTGCTGGAGCATGGTATTCTATCCCAACTCACAACACCAGGAACACCACAGCAAAATGGTGTTTCTGAAAGAAGAAACAAGACCTTGTTGGACATGGTCAGGTCTATGTTAAGCTACTCTTCACTTCCTCTCACATTCTGCGGATATGCACTTCAAACGACGACGTGAATTTTGAATGTAGTCCCATCTAAGACCATTAGCAAAACTCCACTGGAACTGTGGAATGGAAACAAACCTAGTTTGCACCATTTCTACATTTGGGGTTGTCCTGCTCATGTTCTTAGACCTAAATCAGGGAAACTTGAATCAAGGTTGGAAGTTTGCATTTTTTTTGGCTACGCTCCAGAAACAAGAGGTGGTTATTTCTGTAGTCTCAAGGATCAAAAGGTATTTGTTTCAACAAATGTGACCTTCCTATAACATGACTATATGAATAATTATAAACCCAGAGCAATGTAGTATTAGAGGAACTCACAACTGATAAGATTCCACCACAATCATCTTTATCATTAAATGATAAACGACAAACCGAGGAAACCATGACTCCTAGAAAAAAAACCCTAGTGCAACGTTGTAGTGGGAGGATTGTGAGACAACCTGTTCACTATGAACATGAGGCACATGTCCTTGTTTCTGATACAAACAAGGATGGTCCATTAACCTTTAAAGAGGCAATGGATGATCTTGAAAAGGAGAAATGGCAAGAAGCCATGAACCAAGAAATGGAATCGATGTATTCCAATTATGTCTGGGAACTTGTGGATCCACCTGAAGATGTCAGGCCCATAGGGTGTAAGTGGATATACAAGAAGAAAAGAGGTTTAGATGGGATAGTAGAGGCTTTCAAAGCGAGACTTGTAGCCAAGGGTAACACTCAGAGAGAATGTGTTGAATATGAATAAACATTTTCTCCTATGGCCATGCTCAAATCCATTCGTATCCGCTTATCCATATCGGCTGCCAATGATTACGAGATATGGCAAATGGACATCAAGACATCATTTCTGAATGGCTATCTTGATGAAAGTATCTATGTGGTACAACCAGAAGGGTTGATAAAGAAAAGGGAAGATGAAAAGTTGTGCAAGTTGCTGAAATCCATTTATGGATTAAAACAAGCATCTAGATCTTGGAATATCACTTTTGATGAAACAATTAAAACATATGGCTTCGAACAAAATGCTGACGAAGCATGTGTGTATAAATACATCAAAGGAAAAGTGGTGGTTTTCTTAGTTCTTTACGTAGATGACATTTTTCTCATTGGGAACAATGTAGAGACATTTTCAAACGTAATGAAGTGGTTAGTTGAAAAGTTTCAAATGAAAGATTTGGGCGAGGCGAGCTATTTTCTGGGAATCCAAATCCTATGGGATAGGAAGAATAAGCTCTTGGCGCTTTCTCAGGCTAATTATATACATAAGGTGCTTGAAGGATTCTCTATGGAGAATTCCAAGAAAGGTCAATTACCGAACATACATGGAATTTCTCTCTCCAAGGAACAATGTCCCAAGACACCTCAAGAGTAAGAGGATATGAGAAAGTATCCCTATACTTTAGCAGTTGGGAGTCTGATGTATGCTATGTTGTGTACTAGGCCCGACATATGTTATGTAGTTGGGATTGTAAGTCATTATCAATCAAATCTTGGTTTGGAACACTGGATTGTCGTAAAGCACATTCTTAAGTATCTTAGGAGAATGAGAGACTATATAATGGTATATTCAGGGGGTAATCTAAACCCTACTAGATACGTTGATTCTAATTTCCAAACAGACAAAGTCAGTAAAAAGTCGACATCTGGGTTAGTGTTCACTCTTGGTGGAGGAGTTATGGTCTGGAGAAGCATTAAGCAATCCAGCATAGCTGATTCAACCATGGAAGCCGAATACATAGCGACTTATGAAGCAGCTAAGGAGGTGGTTTGGTTGAGGAAGTTCTACATTGATCTAGAAGTTGTTCCAGATATGGATAAGCCACTAATCCTGTAATGTGACAATAGTGGAGCAATATCTAATTCCAAAGAACCTAGAAGCCACAAGAAAGGGAAGCATATAGAAAGGAAATACCATCTAGTAAGAGAGATTGTACACCAAGGTGATGTGACTGTTATGAAGATAGCGTCGGAACAGAACCTGGCTGACCCGTTAATCAAGACACTTCCTGTAACGCCCTGGTTACTCCAAGACCATTACTGTGAACTTTGAATCATGCTTAACTCGTTAATCGAGTTCTTTGGTTATAAACGTGCATCTAGGTGTTATTAATAGGTTAAGGTGAAAAACCAATCAAAAGGAAATGATATATTTTATTTAAAACATAAAACTATTCATAGGCCCATAAAAACATTTACAAGTTATTTACAATCTAAAAGGGTCATTACAGTATAAAATTTACAACCCGCTGACCTAAGCGGCAAAAATAGGGTAAACCCCCTAGTTTCTCCGAGAAACTCCTTGCCCGTGGTGGTCAAGCGGCCGCATATGTACACATCGCCACCTAAGCTCTCCACTTAAGGATGGGTGAGCTTTTCTTTCCCTTTACCTGCACCACATAGCACTCGTGAGCCAAGGCCCAACGAGAAAACTCATTACTGCATGAATGTAATATCAAATGATGATCATGATAATCATCCAGGACTTATAGCCATGAATAGGTGAGTGACAGATGTGTAAGTCACTAATGTGGGTTTCGCACCCTTTACAAATGAGTGATCGAGTCACTAGCTTAAACCAGATGAGTGACCGATGAGCGAGTAACTAATGTAAACCAAATGAGTGATCATCAAATCACTAACGAGGGTTTCGTACCCTTAACCATGTGATGATGGAGTCACCTGGGACTTCTGGCCCCGGCTCTGAGTGACTAGTCATGGAACTAGGCAAGTGCTTTTAGTTTTCATCAAACTTGGGGTCGGTTCGGCATTAATGCTCATGATGAGTCATTCAATGCTGATATCGATTAGAACTAATCTTTTCGGCTCTGCGTTCATGATGCTTATGCCGCTCCTGACTCATAGGTCAATAACATACGACCGGTGTTCAGCACTACTATCGAACTTGACTAGTAAGTCACAACTTCACAGTCAGTTCTAACACCATTGCCGATATAGACTAATAAGTCAGTGCCATTCACAAGTAAGCAAGATTTGCTAAGCATTTGATATGCAATCAATGTCCACATTTAAACACTCAACATGCCTCATAAATAACCATGCATGTCACATATGGGGTGCAGTTTTCTTACCTATGGTTCGAGCGAGAAATAGTAACAGAACAACCCATGAGAACGATCGAACTTTTGATTCCTTAGTGGTTACCCAGTCATAACCAATTATAACCTCCATTAATGAAAATCAACAATAAAACGGTCTTGACTTAAACCTCACTCCCGAGACCTCGAATTGTACCCAAACGGTGAGTGGATTCGATCCCAAGCCTTAGGAATTGAAACCCCGAGCCAAAAACCCTTAAAAATGCCTAAAATAAGAATATGAAGGAACAGGGTAGTGCTACCCCCTAGCGCCCTAGCGCTTTAGACAGATTGAAACCCCCCCTGAGTAGCGCTGTAGCGCTACAACCAGCCAGTTTTCCCTTGAATCTTTCCCCCTTCGACTCCACCATTTCCTACTTGAACCAAAAGCTTCCAAACCTCATTTTAAGTCCCAAATGTACCCAAAAACCATCTACATATTTCCTAGGCATCATAATCCAAGTAACCCTAGCCAAAAACTCCCATCAATTCCCTTTAACCAAACTAGAAATCCAAGCTGAATTTCAAAACAAAAATAGAGCAAACCAGAGTTTTAATGGCTAGAACCTTACCTCAAGCTCAGTTTAGGATCCTCTTCAATGGTGGAACACAATCCTACGCCCTCAAGATCCCCTTTCCAAGTTTGAATCCTCAAGAAAAGCTCAAAAATCCAAAGGAAAAAGAGAAGGAAAGATGTATGGGGGAGAGAAGTTGTTATGCTCTGTTTCGACCAACTTCTACAGCCTTCAATGGCTTAAATATGACTTAAGGTGAAAAGACCTTTTTTCCCCTAGGTCATTTAAAGTCTTCTAAAGGCTCCCAAGGGTAAAACTGTCATTTCCCGCCTATTTCATTAATCATAAATAATACCCTCCAATTCCCATTATTCTCAAAATTCTCAAATACCAATAATACATATCCCGTTACCCTTAAATTCTCGACAACACTCTAATCACCAAATTACCCCGAGACTCACCCTAAGCCCTAAACTTAATGCCGTTATGACCAAACCGCTAACTTATATTCAAAGATCGTCTCATGCTGAATGGCTCGAACAAATCCACATTATAATGTGGCCTCAACAATAGTTCACCAACATGCATACAAATATACAATTACGCCCTCAATGGGCCAAATTACCAAAATGCCCCTATGATGAAATGTGGACCCACATGCATGCATTTAACACCATATTATAATATAATTCACATAAACATGCATATAATCATTTAATGGCATAATAAATCAATTATGGCCCTCCCGGCCTACTAATCCAACCACTAAACTGCATTAGGGATTTTGGGGGCATTGCACTTCCTGCAAAGTCGTTCATGGGTCACGTACGCAATATGAGATTAAGGGAAATGCCTCACTTGCTTTGAGGGCAAGTGGGAGACTGCCCTAAAAGCATGTAAAGACATTTTATTGGTTTTAAATAAAAGTACAATTTTACTATATTTGAATGTTATAATTATCGTTTTAATTAATTATATAATAATATTAAGAAAATTCTCTTTTCATTCATGAGAATATGATTTTGTATTAGTACGAGAGAATTAAGTTCATATATAATGAATAAAATAGTAAGTAACATATTAAAATAAGGAATCTTTAATGAATGGTTACTAGTACAGTTTGCTAAGCATGCGAGAAGCAAGTAATCCAGATTCGAATTACTGATGTGGATAGACATCTTAGTAAATGTGATGTATATAATAGAGATTATATATGAGAATTAATTATCTTTATAAACTTTCCATTTGACGTAAAGATTTAATTCTTATCATAATAGATGATCATTTGTAGATCAGTCAAAATCTTGATTATTCATGAACTCCTGTTTATGTTTATTGGATCTTTTGATTCACTCGTTAAGGTCTCTTAGAATAATGAGGCTAATGACTTTTGTTTTGGAGATTCAATATCATGGATGGCTGGAAACATGAATTACAATAATGGAATCCATGCTTTACTAACAGATCGAATATTAATTCCCTTAATGGTTGATTCTGGAACTGAATAGTTATTGAGCTCAAATCTATAATTAGATTATAGATTAATTATTCGCTAGTGAATTAATGGTACTTAAGGATCAATAGGTAATTAGAAGGGTAAAACAATAATTTTGACCAGCTCTAATTAATGAACCAATAATGGAGGACAAAACTACATATATTGATTATATCAATGGACTACAAGAGAAAACTCTGTAAATATAATTCTATGAACACATAGAGTGCAATTCCATATTTATAGTGAAGTAATCATGGAATTAATAAATATGATTATTAGTTTAAAGAATTTAATTAATAATCTGGTTTATTGGAGCTTCGTATTATAGGTCCATGGTCCCCATATCACCTTTGTCCTACACTGTCAAGGGTAAGGATGTCAAAAGAAAGATTTCTTAATAGAAATGACTAAATTGGAAAGGAATTAATTTTCTAGGGCAAGGAAATAATTATTTGATAATTGATTAATTGTGAATTAATTAATTATTTAACTATATAGTTTTTATTTTGAAAAGCTATAGGTTAAAATTAATATTAATCTTGTTTGGATTAATATAAAGAGAGAAAATAGTAAATATCTTATTTATAATTTGGTATTTATTTATTTAATTTAAAACTAATATTTTAAGATAAAGTTAATTTTGAATTAACTGATATTTATGTTGGCATAAATATCTTGTTTTTAAAGTTAATTAAATAAACAAATGAGAAAATTAGGGCAACCCTAATAGGGCTGGGTGACACACTATACAGTACAGTGTGTGGCACCTAGCATTAGGGTTTTTATCCATGTGATTTGAATTTTTAATTTCAAATAAATTTCTTTAATCAATTATTTAATTATTCTTTTTAAATATGATTTAAATAGATAATTAAATGAAAATATCTTATAAGTTTTAATTTGAATTATATTTTAATCAAATAAAGATTATTTAATTAGATTAAAAATCTTTATAAATCTAATATACATGATATTCAAAAAAGTATGGATAGTCAGACTCTCTCTCAAAAAGCGATAGTATTCTCTAAACTCGAAAACTATTCTAAACCTTTTCTTTGTCAAAACTCTCTAGATCTCATGTGTTGAGTACATCTAGGGAGTCACGTAAATCAAACTTTTGAATCCTACGTACCCACACACGTCCTTGTGTGTTTGAGAATTGGTATGGAAGATCAGGGTGTGAGATCTCAGAACACTGGATAGGAAGATCATTGATTTATACTAAAAGACTCAAGGACACTTGATAGGCTACAAGAGATAATCCATGATCTATTTGTATGTGATTTAATATTTATATTTGTGTATGATCCTGGCTGGTATTAATATTTATTAAAATGGGTCAATATTTTTCGCAGCGTACCTTTGATTTGATCATTTAATACCAACAATAACAAATTGTTCTAATTGCAACATGGAAACTGAAATTAAATTTCTACTTAATCTGGAATAAAAAAATACATCTTTCAAAATTAAATATTTATTTCTGAACTTTAGGCGAGCTCTTCCTCTAGCTTGGACCGCAACGAATGCTCTGTTCCCAACTCTAAGCTTTAAGTCACCTTCGGTCACTTCCTCCCATGTTTCAAGAAGTTGTAAAGAGTTACAAACATGGTTAGTAAATCCGAAATCAATAATCCAAACAGATTTATCATTCTCTAAAAGAAATGTTTCTAAGATAAATGAACTATAATCATTATCTTTGTTTTTCGCTGCTAGAAACTTGGGGCAATCCTATTTCCAATGCCCCTTCTCATTGTAGTGAAAACACTTACCTTTACCTTTCTTGTTTTTCTTTTTCTTCCCCTTAGGCGTCTATGCACTTAGTTGTGCACTCGTCTTTCCAGCCTTTGCATACCTGGGGTTGGTGTTTTGTCCATCTTTCCTCTTGTTTTCAACTTTCAAAGATGAAACTAGGTTAGCTTCAGCCTTAGCTGGATCAGCAACAACAGTAGTCTTTTTTTTCTCCTCCCTTACTTGGTCCACCCATGATTGACTCAAAAGTCTGAAGCTTGTTCACGAGCTGCGTCAGACCATAGTTGAGTTTATTTATCACATAGTTGGTGGTGAACGTCAGGAAATTTGGAGAGAGACTGTTGAGGATTAAGTTGACTTGAGTCTCCTCATTTGGAACTTTTGGGGATTCATCAGTAATGACGAACTTGGAGTTTTCACCAATCAACACTATGTTGATATTCTGCTTCAACTTAAGGAAGTTTTCTCCAATGGGTTTCTCCATAGAAAGTTGAGAAAGGGTGGGAGTAGATAAAGCCATAATAATACTACATATTATCAATAAAATAGAAATCAATCACATTTACTCAATAAAACTTCTATTCACTCTAATTTCAAGAAATAACACAGCATATACCATAAATATGTAAGATATGGTAAAAAAAAATACTAAAATAATCATATCTCTATTTCCTTAGGTTTTTAAGTAATCTATGATATTGTTGTCCCGGTTGGCGAGGGTCAAACAAATATATTTAGTTAAATAAAGTTGTAAACTCATTTAGTAATGAACACCAATATTAACAACCTACTATTTGATCAAAATAAGAAAATAAATTTTCTTATATTATGAGCTAGACCACGGTTTCGATAGTTATATATTTAGTCCTAGTAGTCACCGTAGGGGTGAGTTAAGTAGAATTCGACCTATAATTATCTATCTTTCGAAATCTAACCTTGTCAAAATAACTAATGACACCTTTCGTAGGGGGACGAATCAAAGTGACTCGAGGCCCCATTAAGTTATTGAAATTGTTAAACTAACGGTGGAGATCGAATATAATTCTTAAAATAAGCTCATTATTTAATTAAAAAATAATATTTTTATTATTAATTTTTGAAAATTAATGACTATGGTTCTCTAAAAAATTGTAAAATTAAATTTTTAAAACCAAAGTCCTATAATTTTCTATTAATTCTAAAGTGTCACATTGAAACAAATTCAATTAAATTAGAATTAATTTGATGCTAATCAATATTTCGGTTTAACTATTATAATGGGCCTATACAATTAAGTCCAACTCAGGCAAATGAGCCTTAACAATTGGGCTTGTATGGAGGAGGGCTGGGTCTAGTATGTCGTTCCCACTACTAAGGCCCCCATACTTCCATACAAGATCCAAAAGACAGGAATTTAAACCTTCGTTTTATTATTTATTATTAATTGATTAGGCCCACTATATTATGCAAAGCAAATGGGCATTCACAAGTGGAACCACCCACAAAAGAGGAATTTAAACTTTACATTTTCTAATGGGCACAAATTAAACCTATCATTTTATTAATGTTTTATTTAGCAAAATACCATATGTTAAGCAAACATATAAGTCACTATATGCATCTAAGCTCAATTACAAAAATACCACATATAGTGTAAACAAACATGTTATAATTGGATGGACCTAATCATGTTACTATATGAGCAAGTTTATGAATTTATGCAGAAATACCACAATTTATTTCATTTGCAAAAATACCACAGTTAATTTTCTAGAATTTATCCAAAATTTTAATTAATTAATTTTTTACAAAAATAAATAAGTCAATTTAAATGAAATTTATCAATATTTAACAAAAGTTAATTTAAATTTTATTTATCAACAATCAACTTAGTTTAGGTCATTTTTAAAAATATTAATTTAATTTAAATATGATTCATCAACAATTAATAAAAGTTAATTTAAATCTCATTTATTAAAAAAATATTTTATTAATTGGTTTGCAAAACGTGATATTTTTAAAAATTTAACTTGTTATAAATTTTTAAAACAAATATCATTAATTGTTTTGAAAAAATATCTTAAACAATTAAATAAATTCAAATATCCATAAAAATATATAGTCAACCAATTTTCAAATTTAAAATAATTTAAATATTAAAATCCATAGAATAATCAGATATTAATATTTTCAAATAAAAGATTTCAAATATCAAGTATTTAAAAAAATATCTTTAATATCTGATAACTTAATTCTAATACTTTAATATATTAAAAGATTTAAAATTAATTAGTTAACTTATTTTTAATTTTGAATTTGAACTTTTGTAGAAAATATCTAATTTTTAAATATCAAACAACAAAAATATCATATTTCAAAAAACATATTTCTAAATGATAGTAAAAATATGATATTTTATTCAAAATTAAAAAATTAAGAAAATTTTTATCGCATGTTGTGGCTAGTGAATGTTGGTGGCTGCAGCCATAGGACTAATCTGGGCAAAAAACGTGCGCTGTTCGCGGCCACGGGTTTATGGTGGCCGCGACCACTAGTCTCGGACTCCTAGGGTGCTGCCAATGAAACCTGGTGGGCCCAAAAAATATTTTCAAAAAAAAATTTGTGTAATTTTTCAATCCAAAAACGTTTTCTAAATAATTTTTACCATGCTTTACACCAAATTAAGCATTTATAAAAATTAATTGCATAGAAAACACAACAAAATAACCCAAATTTGCTAATAATCACATAAAAAACAATATGCTTCATAAAAAACATGAAATCCATCCAATTACTCAACACATCAAATAATTCAATTTTTACCATGTTCATGCATGAAAATAAATATTACTAAAGGCTCTGAGGCCAGTTGTAGGGAAAACTTATACAGGATCTTATTTATTTTCATGTAAATCATATATTAAACAAATTAATATAAGATGTTGACGCCGTTTTTCGTCATCTTAAATAGGAGAGCAATTAAACAAGAAAATATTGGAGGAAATAAGCAAAGATGAACACAACGAGTTTTTTTACGTGGTTCAGCAGTTAAATCTGCCTAGTCCACGAGTCTATGTTATTAGAACTTAGGAGTTTTCTGGTAACTTTTTAGAGAATAGTTGCCCAGAGTTTTTTCTCCAGAAATAAGAAATCGGTCCTCATGAATGGAGCTTCCTTCTCTATTTATAGAAAAGGTTTGCAGAATTCATTCCCACATATCTCGGGAAGATATTCTGTGAATCAATTAATATAATGCTATTTAATGCATTATTTCCTATATACATGGAAACGTCCCACAAAATGTGGGATTGGATAACAGATTAAATGATATCCCTTAAACATTGGGATCGTACAACAATAATTATATTCACATGTAACTGATTAACTCGGATATGGGATTCACCAAATCTTCGAGACTAGCAGTTGACATTGAGCTCGCCGAGACTCATGAACTCGTCGCCTAACTTCGCTTATGCTTGGAGAAAGTAGACATTGACGATATCGCTTATGCGAGATCACCCATTCCGAGCTCGAACCAGTCTGGAAAACAAGGAGATGGTTCAGGAATATATACAAGTGTCACACCATGCCATGTCTATTTCGAGGCTACATATCCCTTGTGCCTTTGAGGTCGCTGTTTACAGAGACAGTTCAACTGAAAGGACCTACGATGACTATGTCTATTTCGAGCTTACACATAACGAGCCTAGATTTCGGGATCACAATCTCATTCTCGAAATCTAGGTGTAACATTTTGCCCCCTCAAAAGTATCAGTTCGAATCCTATGAGAAGGAAACTTTTGAACTGCCCTTCTTGGAAACTGTATCGTTCATTACACTTGAGTGTGGACACGCGTTTGCCAAGTATTGAATGGTCAAAGTACTTGAATGTCTTTTGCACCATGCGCACATCTTCCGTCTGCCAACTTTATGACACCATCCTTTCATTTGTTCCTAACCGTTCGATCAGATACCGAATTCGGCCAATGGTCCACATCAACTCGACGTTTGACATCCGTTGGGGCCTATAAATATGCCCGTGTCATCTTCTTCCCCTTCTTCACCTTTGTTTTCAAACTTTCAGAGGGGAAAAAGAGAAACCAGAACCCGAATATCGTGTTGCCCTTGCATGTTCTCCAAGCCGAGAAAACAAAATTCTCTTGACGTTTACAACTCCGTGAAGGCTTTTCTGCAACCACTTTTTCGATCGTCAATCTCTCTTTTTGAGTAACTGCCAACTTTTTCCTTAAAAACCCGTGATTTTTTAAAATAAGTCCACATTCCCCCCTTCATGTTGAATACACACTCGGGCTTGACTCTTCCAATAACTCAAGTTCTCCCGAGCCTGTTCTCGTTCTTTTGATCGAGCTTATTCCATTGTCTCCAGTACTCGTACTCGAACCATCTTAATTTTTATCCTTGATTTCTTGTGTGCCTGGCCCTCACCCTTTTTATTTCTTGCTAGATGTCGCAGAATTTAGAAAAACGGTGGGGGTCATTACTCGCGATTCCTTATTCATCGAAGACTCCGAGCCCAGAGTCACCCTTTACTCAGAATCAGTGGCTGATTCGTGAGCATGAATTGAGGTGTGAGCAAGAGGATACTCGAGCTCATTTTCGATGCCAAATCGACGAGGTCAAAGAGAGAAAGAGGAAAAAACTCCGGGTCGCGATCTATCCAGACCCGAACCCCGAGCCCAGACCAATTCCTCTCGACCCCAAGCTTGAAGTAACGGTCACTTACAAACCGGGCGAACTCAAATTCTCATTGATGGAAGAATCAACAAATCGTCCATCCACCTCGCAGCCAACTGCCATTCCTACCTCGAGGGGAGATTTTTTTGAGGCCGAGCACTATTGGAGCTCGGTTTCCTCATTGGGACAAATAACCAACATCCTAGCTCGCCACGGCCTAGGATTGTCAGGCTCGCTAAGGTGTCGAGCTCCGACTTCCAATGAACGCAACTGCTATGCCTCAGGAGAAGGCAATCCCGACAATAAGCTGAAGCTCGCGGCTTGGAGCCACGAGCATATGAAGGTAGGGGCCTTATTGCCCTTGTAGTCTTTTTTTAAGGACTTTCTAGATTTTGTTGGGCTCGCGCCCTTCCAACTCCAGACCAACTCGTACAGGGTCTTGTCGGCCCTAAGGTCGCTTTACCACCAACTGAAGTGGGAAGGACCTTCGCCAAGGGAGATTTTATATCTCTTTTGTCTGAAAAGCAACCCCTCCCAAGCTCGCGGGGGAGATGGCTTCTACTACCTTTTGAGTTATCCTAGGGAGAAGAAGATATTCGAGGACATACCCAACCATCCCCCCAACTTCAAATTGGCCTTCTTCTGGACAGACGGCCTGGCTCCCTTCAAATATTATTCATTAAGACGAATTCGTAAGTCTACAATCCTTTTTCTTTTCGTACTCGACTTTTTCTTAGGCTCGAATTACTCATAATGTATTAAATTCTCCAGCCAACTATCATCGTCGTACTCCCACGGACGAGATGAAGGAGCATAAGGGAATTTTGCTCCAACTTCCTTATGGTAGGCACTCCATATCTTATCTTCTCCATGAAGATAAGCTTCGAGCCTGCAGTATCTTGGAGCGGGATCAATCAACAGATGATTCTGCCTACAAGAAGTATACCCAGTGGGAGCATGTGCCTCTCCCAATTGACAAGCTTCCTCTGAGGCAAAGCTCAAAGGGACGACCCCTAGCTTGCCGTCACAGGAGTCCATGCTCGGGGAACGATGCCAATGATGAGGCATCGAGCTCGAGTGACAGAGGTAAGTGTTAGGAGTGTGTCCTAAAAGCATGCAAAGACATTTGATTTTCTATGAATAAATAAATACAATAGTTTATTATTATTGTTATATTTAGATTGTTAAATTATTGTTTGAATAATTTTGTAAATATCAGAAAAATTCCATATTCATTATTGAGGTTGTGATCTTGTATTAGTACGAGAGAATTAAGATCACATAAATGAATAAAAATAGTCAACAACAACAAATTAAAGTTATGGAATTCTTTAATTGGAGTTGTAAGTACGGTTTACTGAGTATCATAATGATACAAATAATCTAGGTTCGGATTATTGATGTGGTAAGACATCTTGGTAAAGGTGCTTTATATAATATGATTATATATGACATGGACCGATATGAATTAAATTCTTTATCCAAAAACCATTTAACAATACAGATTTATAATTCATATCATAACTGATGATCATTTATAGATCAACCTAAACCTGAGTGTTCATGAACTCCTGTTCATGTTTATTAAATCTTTTGATTCATTCGTTAAGGTCTCTTCAAAGAATGAGGCTAATGACTTTTGTTTTGGAGATTTAATATCATGGATGGCTGGGAACATGCATCAACAATACGGAATCTAATCTTTCCTAACAGATTGTATATTGGTTCCCTTAAGGGTTAATTCTGGAACTGAATGATTTTGAGCTCAAATCTATAATTAGATTATAGATTAATTATTCACTAGTGAATTAATGGTACTTAAGGAATAAGAAGTAAATTAGAAAGGTTAAATGGTAATTCTCCCATTCTAATTTATGAACTAATTAATTAGAGGGTTGAACTATTGTAAGATGGTTATATCAATGGACAACTTAGGAAAAAGATTTCTGTAAAAGTATATCTATAACATAAAGAGTGCAATTCTGAATTTATAGTGGAGTAATATCAGAATTAATAAATTAACTGTTATAATTAAAGAGTTTAATTATTTAGTTTCAATTTATTGGAGCTTAATGTTATAGGTCCATGGTCCCCAAAATGGCTCAAACAATCACTGTCAAAGGCAAATACAAAAATGGGCAAAAAGGACTTATGTGATAATTAAAATATTTTTCTATGTATCAAACATAATTATTGTTTAATTATGTGTAATTAATTAATTAATTATTTGATTTAACAAAAATATAATTAATTTTGAATTAATTTATTTTTGGGATTTTTGGTATTTAAATAATAATAAAAATTGGGAAAAATCACATGCCTGCACAGGCATGTGGTTCACGTGTGGCACAGTGCACAGGCACTGTGCTACACGCATAAGAGATGGACTTAGTCTCTTGATTCCACAATTTTAGTTATTTAAATATTAAATAAATAATGAGATATTTTAATATGATTAAAATATTATTATTTAAACAAAAATCTGATAACTAATCAGTTATTTTGAATTTGTTTAAAATAACAAATATTTTAATATATTGGATATTATTAAATATTGGATATCAGTTTTCACAGAATGTAAATTTTCAGGGATAGAAAAATATCTAGGATTCTCTCAGAGAAAAGAGAACAGTGACAAAAACAAAGGTTATTGTTCTTCACAAAACCTAGGTCCAAACTTTATCAGATCTCATGTGTTGAGAACATCTGATAAATAGTTATTGCCTATTATTTGTATAGCGAGCCCACACTCGTTCTTTGTGTGCCTGAGAACATTTTGGAAGATCTTGGTGTGAGATCTCAAGGATTCAGCCATACGAAAAGATAGCAGCAAGGAAGGACCTGAGGTAATTTTTCTATTCTTGTCCTTGATTCAATATATATATGAGTGTGAAGAAGTAGATCTAGAAATCTTATGGGATTAATCTGACAATTTGATTGTTGTTCCGCTGCGCATAATCTCTGATTTGATCAATAAAAACCAACAGTAAGGTCATTCTCAGCTCGACCTTGTGGTCTCCTTCCCTCCTTAAGCATAAACCCGACACCCTGATCTTATGTCCAGATGATAGGGACAATTTTTATGTATGGCCTTGGGTAGATGATAGGGTCCATAGGTTTGATAGCTGGCTAGGGAAATACGACACAATGTACAGTTTGAATAAGGTTTGGGATGGAATAGTCGTCCAATACGGGACAAACGATTATAGGGACCTTTCGAGGTTGACTTCCACGTATAGGGAAGGGACTCCCCCAGCCTCCTCCGAATATAGGGGAATTACGTGGTCCCTGAGCACGATCTTGGAAGAGAGTTCTAGTTACGTTCCTTGTTACTTGTTTTTAATTCCTTTAACTATCTGCTTTACACTAATTTTTGCGTTTTAAGCTCGTTTTCTAATGTGATTGTGCAGGTACAATGGATTCCGACCTCGAGAACATGCTCGCCAGTGGTTAGGGGGCCAAGCATAGCAAGTGCCCGAAGGCCTCACAGAAAACTGGTCGCCCTGCTAAGATCCCTAAAAGGACCGAGAAGACTCCTCCTCCCCCAGCTCCTAATGTTACGAGCCCGACCGCGGACCCCACTCCCCGAGTCGAGATTCCTGCGGGAGATGCTCCTCCGCCTCCTGCCATCTAGATCCTTCCGACCCTCGGCCCACCTCCAAAGAAACCAGCGATGACTAAGGGTCGTCTGTTGTCGATTTCTACTCATGTTGATGAGTAGGTCATCGACAATGCCGCCAAGACTCACGGAGCCACTCTTGGCTTGGACGTCCTGTCTCGGGTAGGCCAAAGCATCTGCAATCTCGGGGCTCCTCAATGGAAGTTCCTAGTTAATGCTCGGGACTCTAATGTCCTTTATCACAAGAGTACCGAACTCATATCCTCGGTAATTTCTCTTACCTTTCTATTTATTGTGATTTTATTCAGAGCATGCTCTAACTTGATTTGTTTGTGTGTTAGGCTCTTACTACAGTTGCTCAGCTGAATTATAAGCTGAACAATGAGGTTCATGCGAGCATGTCCTATGCTTAGGAGTCAAAGGAACTCCAGCTCAAGCTCGCCGATGAGTTTAAGGCCGCAAGGTCAAAGCTAGAGGCTGAGATCGAGAAGGTGAAGGCTGAGCTTAAAGAGAAGAGCTCCAGGGTTGAGGAGCTTGAGAAGATCAATGCCAAGCTTGAGGAGGAGAAAAAGGCCACCTTCGAGATAATAGAGGGCGAAAATGCTCGTCTCCTCGAGGAGTTCAAGCAAAGGAAGGATCGGGCGGTTGACTTGACCATGTACAGGATTTGGGCCAGCAACGCCGATCTTGACACGAGCTTCTTGGACTCTTTTGAGGAAGAGCTTGTGGCCAAGTGGAAATCTTGGCTTGATGCGGAGGAGGCTGCTCGAGAGGATGCTGAGAAGGCCAAGGAGGATGCTAAGAAGGCTAAGGAGGGTGCTCCTGCCTCCTAAATCTTGATCCTGGGATGCGTCCCTCTGAATCTTTTGCAATAGCTTATAGCTTTTGTTTTTCATGCCCTTGGGGCAAAAATAATTTACATCTTGTAAATGAGCTTTTGATATTTTTAATACTATGTTCGTAAAAGAGCTTTTTGATGTTTTTAACACCATGCTTGTCTTCACTTTAATATTTTTGCCTTACATCATCGAAATATTTTAAGAATTTTTATATTAAGAGTCTGATTTTATGCATGTTTATCCATACAAACACATGTTGGATTTAGGCTAGAGTTTTCATGCATTCTCGCATAGTTTGCTCGATATATCCTTATCCGATCTCATTATTTGTCAAGGTCGGAACTTACTTTTACCATGCACTCGAAAGTACTTTATATGGCGTGTAAGATAAGTAGTTTAGTTGTATTCTCTTTTTCTAGTTACTTTTCCTCGTCCTCGGGTAGCTCCCCAAGGTTGTGAGGTTGAAACTTTTGTTGAAAAATACTCTAACCTCGGTATCGACTTAGCTCGCAGTAGGTTAATTTTTTCCCACTTGTGTCGATCAATTTTAGCTGGTTTGTTCCAAACCTATTTAGGTCGTGTTTGGTTCGTAATCCATACACTTATATATTTTTGATCTAGTTATATCTAGATTGTACTTGGTTCGCGTATCTAGTCATATCCAGACACTCTATTTTTAATAATTTGGTTATGTCCAAATTTTAGCTCGCGTATTTGGTTATATCCAAACACTTTGTTTTTAATAATTTGGTTATGTCCAAATTTTAGCTCGCGTATTTGGTTATGTCCAAATTTTAGCTCGCGTATTTGGTTATATCCAAACACTTTGTTTTTAATAATTTGGTTTTGTCCAAAATTTAGCTCGCGTATTTGGTTATATCCAAACACTTTGTTTTTAATAACTTGGTTATGTCGAAATTTTAGCTCACGTATTTGGTTATATCCAAGCACTTTGAACATACACTTATGACTTCTATGTCGGGTTAATAGTCCAGACATTTTTCTTTTACGTTATTTATTTTTTCAAACTTATGGTATATATACCACTGATGCCCCCTTAATATCCTATGAGTATGGCCATAGGTTATTAGATTAAGAGAGTTTGCAAAACATACAACATATTGAAATGAAAATTAACTTTATTCAAAATTGAATAATTTATCAACAGAAACTTTGTAAAGATAAACAAGCATGGTTACAAGAGACATCATTCCTACACCATTGATAGTGAGGTCATAGATGTTCACCATTCCATGCTCGTGGTACCAACTCTCCGTTTAATCTTGCCAATTTATAGACCCTAGGTCGAATGATTGACTCGATCTGGTAAGGTCCTTCCCAATTGAGTCCAAGTACGCCAGCAGTTGGGTCTCTTGTAGCTAGAAACACGCGCCTTAACACCAGGTCTCCCAATCCAAATTTTCTTTCCCGAACCTTTTTTATTGAAATATCTGGTAGCTCGCTATTGATATGATGCATTTTTTAGTTGAGCTTCATCCCGTGTTTCTTCAATCAGGTCAAGACTTACTTCGAGCTGGGAATGGTTCGAGGCTTGATCATAAGCATGGCTACGAATAGTGGGTACTTCGACCTCGATTGGTAACATGGCCTCGCATGTGCGAGCCATAGTTCTATATGCCCACAAGACTTGGGGCAACTCCTCGGGCCATTTTCCTTTAGCTTCTTCCAATTTCTTTTTCATAGAACTCTTAAGAGTCTTATTCACAGCTTCGACTTGGCCATTTGCTTGGGGATGGGCAACAGAGGAGAAGCTCTTTATTATCTCATTTTTCTCACAAAAATTGGTGAACAATTCACTGTCGAATTCAGTACTGTTATATGATACTATTTTCCTTGGCATTCCATATCGGCAGATGGTGTTCTTTACCACAAAGTCCAAGACTTTTTTCGAGGTAATCATTGCCAGAGGTTCGGCCTCGGTCTACTTTGTAAAATAATGAACCGCGACTACTGTGTACTTAACTCCACCTTTGTCGGTTGGCAACGAGCCTATGAGATCAATCCCCCATACCGCAACTGGCTATGGGGAGGTCATCATAGTTAGCTTAGATGGAGGAGCTCACAGAATCATAGCAAATCACTGGCATTTATCACATTTTTTGACATACTCGAATGCGTTTGCCTTGATAGTGGGCCAGAAGTATCCTTGCCTTATTATTTTCTTAGATAGGCTATGCCCCCCAGTGTGGTCTCCACAAAATCCTTCATGAATTTCTTCTAGGATTTTCTTGGCCTCGAGTGGAGTCACACATCAGAGTAATGGCATCAAGTATCCTCTCTGATATAACCTTCCTTCCACAATAGTGTATCTGGGAATCTGATACATTAGTTTCTGAGCCTTGTTCCGTTCTGTTGGGAGAATACCAGTTTCGAGGTAATAAACTATCAGGGTCATCCAGGTTGGTTCGGAGTCTATCATGCATATATCTTCCTTTTCGGGCTCGCTAATACTAGGTATTGAGAGGTACTCAATTGGGATCACATTTAGTGCATCGACCTCGGTGGACGTGGCGAGCCTGGCTTGGGTGTCTACATTTGAATTTTGCTCTCGGGGAACCTGCTCTATTATATAGAACTCGAAATATTCGAGTGCTGCTTTCGCTCTTTCTAAATATGCGGCCATCTTTATTCCGCGAGCCTGGTATACCCCTAAGATTTGGTTGACCACCAACTGCGAGTCACTGTAGCAATGTATCGCTTTATCCTTGAGTTCCTTGGCTATTCAAAGTCTTGCCAATAGAGCTTCATATTCAGCCTCGTTGTTAGATGCTTGAAGCCAAACCTTAAGGAGGAGTGAAATCGACCTCCATTTGGAGTGATCAATATGATTCTTGCCCCTGATCCATTTTTGTTGGAAGATCCATCAACATAAAGTTTCCACAGCTCTCGGGCTGGGGTTATAACTTTGTCGTTAGATACTCCCGTACATTCCACATTGAAGTCTGCCAGGGCTTGCCCTTTTATGGTCATTATGGGATGATAAGTGATCGCGAATTGTCCGAGCTCAATAGCCCATTTTAATAATCGGCCTGAGGCTTCTGGCTTTGACAAGACTTGTCGTAGTGGTTGGTCAGTTAACACATGGATGGGGTGTGCTTGGAAGTAAGGTCGGAGCTTTTGAAATGAGTGGATTAGGCTGAGAGCCAACTTCTCCATTAATGGGTATCTCGATTCTGCCCCTAGTAACCTTTTGCTGACATAGTATACCGGTTTTTGTACCTTCTGATCTTCTCGGACGAGCACGGTGCTGATGGCGTGCTCGATTGTAGCGAGATATAGGTACAAGATTTCTCCTGTGATTGGTTTCGACAAGATGGGAGGTTTTACGAGGTGTTTCTTTAGCTCCTGAAATGTGAGCTCGCATTCCTTTGTCCACTTGAATTTTTTGCCTCCTCTCAAAAGGTTGAGCGGTTTGTAGATTTCGAGATAAACCTACTTAATGCTGCCATCAGTCCAATTAAGCTTTGGACATCTTTATGTTTTCGAGGTGAGTGCATGATAATTAGAGCCTGGATCTTGTCAGGATTAACCTCTATTCCTCGTGCCTTTACTATGAACTCCAAGAACTTTCCCGACGACACTCCAAAAGAGCATTTTTGTGGGTTGAGCTTCATGTTGTATTTTCGTAACACGGCGAAGCATTCTTCGAGGTCGTCCACATACTAATTTTATGTTTAGATTTGACCAACATATCATCAACATACACTTCCATGTTGTTACCTATCTGCTCAGAGAACATCCTGTTTACAAGCCTTTGGTACGTGACTCCAGCATTTTTAAGCCCGAAAGGCATGACATTGTAACAGTACAACCCTTTATCTGTCACAAAACTCGTGTGCTCTTGGTCCGGGGCATGCATGGCAATCTAGTTATATCCAGAATAAGCATCCATGAATGACATAAGACCGTGTCCAATTGTGGCATCTACGAGCTGATCGATCCGGGGTAGGGGAAAGCAAACCTTAGGGCATGCTTTGTTCAGATCAGAATAGTCGATGCAGGTCTGCCATGTTCCGTTAGGTTTCAGAACCAAGACCGGGTTTCCGACCCAATCAGGGTAGAAGGCATCTCGTATAAACTGGTTCGCCTATAATCTGTCGACTTCTTCCTTCAAGGCTTTCTTCCTATCATCGTCCAGGAGCCTTCACTTTTGCTGTTTCAGGGGGAATCTCTTGTCAATGTTAAGTGCATGGCTTATTACATTAGGACTTATCTCTACCATGTCTGAATGCGACCATGCGAAAACATCTTGGTTCTTCCTTAAGAAGCCAATTAATTGCTATTTCGTTTCTTCTTAAAGGTTTTTCCCCACCTTCACAGTTTTTGGGGGATCAGCTTCTTCGAGCTTGACTTCTTCGAGCTCCTCTAGAGGCTCGACGTTGGCCTTTTCTTCTACTCTTGGATCGATCTCTTCGTCTATTTCAAAGACTGTCCCATCCTTATCCTTAATTACAACAAGTGTTTGTGCACTTTTCTACTTCTTCCCTCTAACGGAAATGTTGTAGCATTCCCTTCCTGCGAGTTGGTCCCCTTTCAGAGTCCCAATGCCACTAGAAGTCGGGAACTTGATGGCCAGATGCCTAACGGATGAAACTGCCCCCAGCCCTACTAGGGCGGGTCTCCCGAGTAGAACATTATAGGCTGATGGGAGATCCACTACTATGAACTCCATCATCTTGGTTACCGAGACTGGGTAGTCTCTAAAGGTTACAGGGAGTTCGACGGATCCCATGCAGGCAATCCCTTCTCCTGAAAATCCGTACAACGTAGTTGCACAGGCTTTTAGGTCGTGAAGCGCGAGTCCTATCTTTTCTAAAGTGGCTTTGTAAAGGATATTTACCGAGCTCCCATTATCAATCAGGACTCAGTGTACCCTCTTGTTCGCGAGCTGAAGGGTGATGACCAGTGGGTCATTATGAAGGAACTGTACATGGGACGCGTCATCTTCAGTAAAAGTTATGGGTTGAGATTCAACCCTTTGTTGTTTTGGAGCCCTGGGTTTGGGTTCATAGAGAGACCCGTCACCAGTTTTTAGCTCATTCATGTATCTTTTATGGAAATTCCTGCCCGATCCTACAATATGGGGTCCCCCCAAGATGGTTATGACATCTTTTCCATCAATCAGAGGGGGTCGCTCATCTTCCCGTGCTCGGGAGCTGTTGTTTTGGGCAGGTGGTGCAGCTGCTGCCCTCTGGCTGGCGGAGGCCTGATTGGGGTTTTGATTTCTTACGTACTGCCTAAAATATCCTCTCGAGATCAGTCCTTTTATCTCATCTTTTAATTGCCTGCATTCATCAGTTGTATGTCTGATATCTTTATGGAATCTGCAGTACTTATTGGAGTCTATTTTCGCCTTTTGGTTTCTCATGGGGTCAGGTCATCTGAAAGGGACCTGGTTTTCATTAGCCAGGTAGATATTCTCCCGAGACTCATTGAGCTTGGTATACACCTTGTATACGGAGAAGTATCTTTCCCCTTTCTTCTTTTTTCCCCCATCTGCTTCGGGATTATTCCCTTTATTTTTCTTTCTCTTAGAAGGGTTGTCCCCAGGGAGTTTTGATGTCGTAGGATCCACCGAGGTCGAGGCAGAGTTTGTGTTTGTTGTTGTAGTTATGGGCTGAGAGGTCATATTCAATGACGACCTTGCCTCTTCTACATTAACAAACCTCTGAGCTCGTCGATTGAACTCGAATAGGGACCTTACATGCTTCCTTTGCATATCTTCCCAGAGAGGACTCCAGGCATTACTCCAGCTCAGACAGCCATTAAATGGCCACTATCATCGACATCACGAGCTCGAGCGACTTCCAAATTAAACTTTGAGAGATAACTTTTTAGTGTTTCATTTGGCTGCTATCAAACATTGGTCAAGGAAGATGCATCGGGCCTAATGCTGACCATGGCCTTGAATTGCTTCTTGAAATCTCTTTATAATTGATCCCAAGAAGCAATCGAATGTCTCTTATATTTTTCAAACCAGTTCTTTGCTGGTCTCGTGAGAGAGGCTGGGAACAACATGCACTTGAGCTCGTAGCCCACATTACTAGCTCGCATGAATGTGTTGAATGTAATTAAATGACTGCATGGATCCAAATTTCCATCAAATCGTGGGATATGAGGAATTCTGAATGCTTGAGGAAACGGGGTGCTAGAGATGTGCGAGGCAAATGGCTCGAGTTCTTCATCAAACACTTCGTCCCTTTCCCAGCTTCGTTCGTTTTGTAAGAGCTTGAATGCTCTTTCCAACTGCTCAATCCTTTCTTGGACTGGATCTATGGGGGGTCTGACTTGAATCAACGGAGACTGGTTATCATTGATTACAACTCTAGTTCCACGCCTCGGCGCAGGATGCTTACGCCCATTGAGATGATCTCTCAGATCTGGATTTGATGGATTATCACGCCCCCAATTATGGTTCAGATGCTCCCGTAAATCTGGGTGATTTCTTCAATTTCCAGTGTTCCTAGGTTCCTGGTTGTATATACTCACAGACCTGGTGTCACCCGAGCCTTCGCTGACATGACTCATTGCACGATTATTACGGGATGAGTTTCTTGCTTGTCGCCTTGTCTGAACAGTTTGAGATCGAGACATTTGGCTTCTCGTGGGATTGGGACCCCTATGTTCCCTAGCAGTTTCCCCATTCCCACGCCTTCGCCCAGATCGCCTTTCCTTATCCCCATGGGTCAGTTGTGCATCCCTCCGAATTGGCGAGGGGTGTCTTATTGGCGATGGTGGGTGTCTTATTGACGATGGTGGCTGCCATCCGTTATGGGGCCTAAAAGGCCCTGAGTTTGCTCGATCAGGTTTTTCCACGTTCTACGCAGTACCAAGATTTTGGGTCCGAGCCTTCGAGGGAGCTCGGTTATTCCCTACCCCGGCCAGTGCCTCCATAGTTAGGTTGGCAGGACCTTTAGCCCGGTTACTTCTCTGGGATCTTGGTGGAGTAGGTTGCTCTACTGGTTGTGGAGGTTGCTCCGCTCTTCAGGTGGCCGCATTTTTGCGCGGCCACCCCCAAGGCCTACGCGGTGGAATGTGAACGTCTTACGGAGGCGGAGCCTGGGCATCTTGCAAAGGTGGGGCCTGAGCCGCCTGTGCTTCAGCAGCTAGTCTGGCTAGCTCTTCGTTGTGTTCCTTAGCTTCTGCCAACTGCTTTCGCAGTTGACGATTTTCGAGTTCCACTATTGGGATGTATCGTTCAGGAATGTAGTACATGTCCTCGTCGTCCCTTGAGGTAGGTGGTCCCCGAGAGTCGGATGAACCACTCCTCTCATCGGGATCAGAATTCACCATAGGCTGCTTTCCAGGGCGCCTGGGGTGCTTAGCTTCATCTAAAATTTCCTCCTCAAGATATTGGGATCATTTGCTACCATTGCTAATCCGAGAGGCTTTCCCACTGAACAGACTCACGCACATACTGTTTGATGGATCTCAATGAAAGCACCAAACTGTTGACGCCGTTTTTCGTCAACTTAAATATGATAGCAATTAAACAAGAAAATATTGGAGGAAATAAGAAAAGATGAACACAACAGGTTTTTTACGTGGTTCAGGAGTTAAATCTTCCTAGTCCACTAGTCTCTGTTATTAGAACTTGAGAGTTTTCTGGTAACTTTTCAGAGAATAGTTGCCCAGAGTTTTTTCTCCATAAATCATAAATCAATCCTCACGAATGGAGCTTCCTTCTCTATATAGAGAAGGTTTGTAGAATTGATTCCCACATATCTCGGGAAGATATTATGTGAATCAATTAATATAATTCTATTTAATGCATTATTTCCTATATACATGGAAATGTCCCACAAAATGTGGGATCGGATAACAGATTAAATGATATCCCTTAAACATTGGGATTGTACAACAATAAATATATTCACATGTAACTGATTAACTCGGATACGGGATTCACCAAATCTTCGAGACTAGCAGTTGACATTGAGCTCGCCGAGACTCACGAAATCATCGCCTACCTTCACTTATGCTCAGAGCAAATAGACATTGATGATATCACTTATGCGAGCTCACCCATTCCGAGCTCGAACCAGTCTGGAAAGCAAGGAGATGGTTCAGGAATATATACAAGTGTCACACCATGCCATGTCTATTTCGAGGCTACATATCCCTTGTGCCTTCAAGGTTGCTGTTTACAGAGACGGTTCAACTGAAAGGACCTACGACGACTATGTCTATTTCGAGCTTACGCATAATGAGCCTAGATTTCGGGATCACAATCTTATGCTCGAAATCTGGGTGTAACATAAGAAAACCTAGAACTTATTTCTATAATTGAATTTAAATAGAGATAATGATAAGAACACTTACATTATGTGTAGTGGAATGAATAAGTCATTCCTTCAGTTTCTCTATACCTTGTATCATTTCTGTCGCAGAGTATCACCAAGAAACTGAACCGATTTTCAAATTTCTTCATAGCCTTCCAAAGTATCCTTAGAATCACCTAGACTAGAGTGGGCAATTCTCAACACAAGAAATAGATACAAAGATACGAAGAATAGAAGAGAATATTGAGGCTTAGAAAATGACTTTTGTTGTAGAGAGAGTCTAAAACCTTAACGCATCAAAACTAGATCTTCTGATCTTTTGTTCATCTCCAAATCTTTTTTTTTTTCAAATCTCAGCATTCCTTTTGTAGGCTCAATTAGGTCACTTATTTTATTTAAAAAATCAATAAAATAATAGGTAATATCGGCCATTAGGTCGAAATTCTCATGGGCTTTAGGCCGTGAAATTTCTCATTTAATTATAAGCCAGGTCTTAAAATCTAGGCCCGTATTATTGATTAATTAGTTAAATAATTTATCAAATTAACTATTTATTCTTTGAACCTTGATTTAAACTTATTTATTAATTTACACACCAATTTGTCTTAATTAATAAATCTGCCCTAAAATCTCTTTTTCTTCTCTAAATTGCATAACTCTATGAAACTATCCTAAATTGACCTGGTCAACTTTGATAATTCTAATCGATAATTAAATCAATTAATTGAGACTATCTAGATGATTTTATCCAAGGTACAGTGGGGACTATAGGCCTATGAAATTAAGCTCCAATAAGTAATCATAAATTTAACAAATAAATTTACTAACTTATTAATTCCTCGTGACTCCACCAAAGTCTTAGAATTGCACTCTTGAATTCTTAGAACACTCTATAACCAATATAGATACGTTATTAGTTATCCATTGTTACAACCATAATTATCACTCAATCCTCTATAGACGGTCTACAATGAAATGGGACTAAAAATACCGTTTTACCCCTCATTGTATTTTATCCTTAAAACACTTAGTTCCTTGTAAATGATATTTCAGTAAACTAATATTAATTACTGAAATGAGATCTCTATCATTTAGCACCTTGAACCAAACTAAAAGGAAACTATCATTTTACTTCTTCATCAGAAGCTATAGATGTTCATATCTATGATTAACACTCCCACTCAATTATACTATCGAGTTCCCAAGATGTAAGTATGGGCTAGTCCGTAGGGTAAGCTAGTAATGAACAAGTCAAAGAATAGAAATAATACAATCAGTTAGAATACTAACAACTCATAATTGAGATTGAATTGACCTATGGTCAACTATATGATATGACTAGAATAGATAATAATGGTATGTTTACCTATCTTATCTACTATCAATATTGGCCTAGTCCGATGTAACAAATACATTTGATCTTATCTACTTTGATAATGTTCTAGAAAGAACATAACACTACAATGTGTAAGTAGATCATATCGTAGATTGGCAAGTCAGTGTAAATCCTGTGCACTGTCTAATCTTAGGACTAACTTATGTTTGAACATATAATCATATTTATATTCCACTGTGATTACACCACTATAAATATGATTAGCTATATGTTCGGGATTTAATAGAAGTTTATATTAATCAAATAATCATGAAAATAAAAAATTTGAGCAAAGTGATTGACCAAGTCAAAAATGATTTCTATTCTTTTATTGATAATAAAATGAGATTATGAAGAAATTGGGTTTTAATTAGGGCATAAAACCCCAAAAGGTAAGTGCTTCTATCCTTGAGTCGTTTCATCTGATAGTGTTCCACTCGTAATTGATCCTCATTCTTGAAACGTCTCATTTCAGGTCCCTTTCGTCGTACACCTTTCGTTGATTCCTTCGACGAAAGGTTCAAGATAATGAACACCCTTCGCGACGAGGAGCTGGATCTCACCTTCCTCGTCATTAATGCTCACCTCTGGCAGTATAGGCTACTGTGGGAGGGGTAGAGTATAAGCTCGATGGTCCTTATTAGCTTCCGGGACTCAAAGTATTCATGCCACCAGGCGAGGCTCCACACGGAATACATGGCAGCTAAGACACAATTCAAATATATGCAACGCCTTCGCAAGGACCATGCAGAGAGCGTCCTCGCCATCAAGGCCGCCACAGAGGCGAAGATGAAGAGCTTTAGGTGGGGCTCAAGGTGGGGATTGAGTCATATTCCATGACTCAAGGTAAATCCCCTATCGTTCTTCGTTATGCCAAGTAGGGGAGGGAACTAGTCCTGATAGTTCTTTATTTTTGCCCTCACTTCTCGAGTGTGGGAAAATCTCAAGACGTCGCTGGTCTGACGAGGAGTACCAAGATTACCAGGACCTCATTGACGTATTCCTTTGCAACTTGAGGAGGAGAAGAAATCCCCAAGGTCTCGTGCCTGTGGATGAGGTGACGTCTATGCGCGCCATTTGGTTTTGGTAATACGAGACCAATCTGACACAGGAGATGGGTCGACTAATCCATGAGTTCACCCATTCCGTCCTTCACCTGGAGGAGCCTGATCGTGGTGGGGCTCCCGAGGGGATTTTTATTTTTAGTCTTGCATGCATTTTTTGCTCATTTTTACTACTTTCCTTTCCTTCTGAGGACTTAACCATTTTTTTTTCTTTGTACATAAAGCATAGGTCTATCCGAATTGGTCAAGTAGAAATGTCAGAGGGTGTTGAGACCCTCTCAGATAGACCTCCTGACGACATCAACCACGATGTCCACGCTACCGGCCGTTGCGCCTTTAGCTTTGGTGGCCCCATCAGCTCCTGCAGCTGCTCCACTAGTCCTCACCCTCAAGACAGTGGCTCCTTGTGAGGTCATTAACCTCGTGGTTTCCCCCCTTCAAGATAGGGGATCCTTTAGGAAGGGCAAGGAAATCCCTTCAAAACTCTTATCTGGTCAGGGCACCTTGATTGGTAGTCTTCCTAGGGCATTATGACGGGGAAGACTTCGAGAAGCAAAAATGGGTTGTTGAGTAGTACAACACCCGTATCGACAAGGGCAACGAGGGCTTCAAACTCCTCGCTGAGTTCCTGTGTAAGGACCGACCGCAGGAGCCTATTGCTCCTCCCAGCTGCGAGGAGCTGGAGCCTCTCTTTGTGGGGAGAGTAAGAGGGAAGACTGCTCTACTCATTGCAGAGCTACTCCAAGGGATAGTGGGGTCCCTGTGAGAGATGCCTTCTCGCAACTTCACTCATTGTGGCAGCGTCAACAAGGTTTCACTGATAGCTGCCAGCTGTCACTCTTTAAGGGTAAGTCTTCAAGTGATTATCTCAATCCATTATTTATTTCATCGACTTCTTTTTACTGATTTGATACTCAACTTGGCATAGATTATGACTTTCAACCAAAGGCTCGGGGACATCATGACGATGTAGTCCTTTGAGCTGAAGGAGGCTCGGGAAGAGCTAGAGCAGTTCCAAGAAATCGCGGTCCCGCTGGAGGAGCACTCGTGACTCCAGAAGGAAGTGGAGGACACTTAACGCTCGAGCCCCCGAGCACTATTGTAAATATTTATTGGGGTATAGACAATTAACGCTCGAGCCCCTGAGCACTATTGTAAATATTTTTTCATTAAAACATAGTAGTTTATTGCCATTATTGCACTATTATCCTTGAATTGACACTTAGAAAATAGGCAACTTGGACTTTGTTAATTCAACTTGACGTATCCTAACTCACGAGAGTCCCAAGTCGTTGACTTTGGTCTTGTGCTCAAGTCTTGAAGACTCGAGTCTTTATTGACTTCTCTTAGTACTTAGACAATTTTTAGGCATTTTGTGTTGCTCTGTAGGTTCACGGTCCTCGAGAGTAACTTTAATGCGAGGTCAAGTGATACACTTGACGCAGCCCTACATCCCCGAGTTCCAACAACTCAGGACAGGGTTAGCCTACAGTACTTAGAGCTCGAGGATCTTCCTACTAGTGTCTAGACTCTTGTGCATTTAGTGTTTCTTCTTAGGCTCGTGGTCCTAAGAGTAACTTTGATGTGGTGTCAAGTGAGGGCACTTGGCTATCCTACGCCTTCGAGTTTAAATGACTCTGGCTTTTAGAAGGTCTTGCACTGTAGGGTCTTTTGCCTTAGTGCTCGACACTTAGGACATTTGGTGTTGTCTTTCAGGATCGATGTCCTTGAAAGTACCTTTAATGTCGCCATATGTCCTCGATTCCTAATGACTCGGGTCCTTAAGAGGTCCTTCGCACTGAGCTACCTGTCCCCCGGATACATGGTCACCGGTGGGTCAGCTTGGGCCTTTTGTTTTGCCCCATGAGTGCACAAGTCAGGCCCTAATCATGTGGAAGTCGTGAACTCATCATCCCAGGTTTAGATAACTGAATTCCCCGCCCTAAGACTAGGTTTTTCGCGATATGAGCTTTTACACTCGAGGTTTAGCTCTGTGTTCCAATGACTCGGGCTTCCGTTTGCATCTCAATATCATAGGAGTAGGTCATTACTCCTCAAGCACGGTGTCCTTGGGACATAATCCCAGTCCGTAATCATGCTACTTGGGTTTTTAAGTCTTAGGTGACTTAGGCTCGTGCCCGAGTACAAATGACTCGGGCTTCCGTTCACATCTCGAGGATTGGGATTTTGTTATTACTCCTCGGGTGCGCGCTATTCTCAGAAGAATATGCTAAATCCAATCTTGCATTACTTGGATCTCTTCGACATTGGATTTTTTCCAGGCCACTTAGCTATGGGGTCTTATGACATTAGGGACGGTGCACTCGTCGATTAGCCTAGCTTCCCAGGTCATCGACTTCCTGATGCTATTTTTGCTCAAGCCTAGTGTCCATAGGAGGTAACCCAAGTCCATGTCTCAGGTTTGAGTACAGAGGACTTGGTCTTCCATTCTCATCTCAAGATCAAGGGTTTTGGTTAGTTCTCCTTGGGCGCAATGTCCATGGGAGGTGACCTAAGTTCGTTCTCGCGCTACTAGGATTCTTAATCTTTAGTCTCTAGATGTTAAGCCTACTCCCCTCTGAACAAGCTTGGTTTCTTTGGTCATGGACTCAAGACTTCTTAGTTTCCTGGGTTTTTCTACTCTCGGGGTATTGACACTAGGCTTACTCTGCTTTTGACAACCTTAGTGTCCTAGGTCATCCTCCGCGAGGCGTGGTACTCTACGAGGCTGCCCTAACTCCATGCCCCCAAGTGATCGGAGACTAGTTTGTGTTCACTTGTTTACGCTAACGAGTGGGTACTCTTCGAGTAGTACATACAGAATAAAGGAAACTAACAAATATAAGCATAATCTCAAAACAAAAAAAAATGTCGTGTTTTGTATACACGGTTTCCATTAACTATGATTGGAGGCTACAAGGAGGTTACAAAAATTAATAAACTTACTGCCTCATATCACTGGTAATACCGGCGAAGATGCTCGGCATTCCAAGTGTGGGGTATCGATTACAACGCTCTTAACTTGGTATTGGCCCTCCCAGTTAGGTCCCAGCACTCTCGCACTGGGTCTCGGGTGGCTAAGAAGACTCTTAGCAGCACCAGATCTTCGACCCCAAACTTTTTATCCTTCACTTTAGAGTTAAAATATCTGGCTACTTTCTATGGGTAGGATGCTACTCGAAGCTGAGAAGCTTCACATAGCTCCTCCACAAGGTCTAAGGACTCTCGTAGTAAAGTGTGGTTTGTTGTGGGTTCATAAGTATCCTGTCGATGCGTGGAGATTGCTGCCTCAACTGGGAGCATGGCCTCATACCCATAGGCCATAGAGAATGGTGAGTGGCTAGTGTAGATCCTAGCAATGGTACGGTAACTCCACAATGCCCTAGGCAGCTCCTCAGGCCAAACACCTTTTGCCTGTTGAAGCGTTTTCTTCAAGGTGGCTTTGAGCGATGGCTTTGAGCGTCTTATTGACTACTTCCACCTGCCCGTTTGCATATAGGTGGGCCACAGAGGAAAAGCTCTTCAGAATTCCATGGCGCTGACAGAAGTCTGTGAACACCTTGCTGTCAAACTGCAGGTTGTTGTTGTAGACTATTTTCCTTGGAAGACTATAGCGTCAAATGATGTTCTTGATGATGAAGTCCAGTGCCTTCTTAGAAGTGATTGTAGTAAGTGGCTCGGGCTCGACCCACTTTGTGAAGTAATCGACCGCCACTATTGCATACTTCACTCCTCTTTTCCTGTGGGAAATGACCCGATAAGGTCAATGCCCTAGACCGCAAAGGACCAAGGGTTGGTCATCTGGGTGAGCTTATTTGGAGGAGCTCGAGGTATACTGGTGAAGCGCTGACACTTGCCACACTTCTTGTCATAGTCCATTGCATCTCCATTCATGGTGGGCCAAAAGTATCCTTGTATCAAGATCTTTTTGGCAAGGCTCTGCTCCCCGGTGCGGTCCCCACAAAAGCTCTCATGCACTTCTTGGAGTATCAGATTGGCTTTTTGCCTGGACACACATCAGAGCAAGGGCAAAAAATATCCTCGCCTACACAGTTTGATATCCATGATAACATACTGAGGCGCCTGGTAAAGCAGCTTCCAAGCTGCTTTCTTATCCTGCGGTAATTCCCCAGAGAAAAGATATTTCACTATGGGCTCCATCCAACCGTCCTGGGGTTGGATTGCTTCCACTTCCTTGGGGGCTGAGATGCTCAGAGCAGCCAAGTAGTCAATGGGGACTACATTGATCAGTTCAGCATCCTTGGTGGTTGTGAGTTTAGCCAGGGCATCAGCGTTGGAGTTCTGTTCCCATGGCATTTTTCGAATGGTGAATATTTTGAAGCTGTGTAGCATTTCTTGGGTCCTCGCCAAGTAAGCAGCCATTTATGTCCCCTGGGTCTGGTACTCCCTGAGTACCCGATTAACTACAAGTTGTGAGTCACTAAAAATTTCGAGGCTCTCGGCCTTGAGCTCAAGTGCTACTTGGAGCCCAACAATAAGTACCTCATACTCTGCTTCATTGTTTGAGGCATCAAACCAAAATCTCGGGGCGCTATGAACCCTGTGCCCCTTAGAGGATACCAAAATAAGGCCTGCTTCGAGACCATTTTCATTCAATGACCCATCTACATATAGACTCCACGTGGGCCCAACCACTGGGGCGCACCTAGGTTTCTCATGGTTTCCCGTGCATAAGACGATGAAATCTATCAGTGCTTGTCCCTTTATGGCAATCCTTGGGTGATAAGTGATGTCAAACTGACTAAGTTCAATCGACCACTTCAGGAGTCTTCCAAATGACTTTGGCTTTTGGAGGACCTGCCGTAAGGGATGGTACGTGAGGAACTTGATGGGATGCACCTGGAAAAAGGTCCTTAGCTTTCGAGAAGCTACCATTAGGCAAAAGGTTAGCTTCTCCATGAGCGGGTATCTGGACTCCCCTCCGAGGAGTCTTTTGCTTACATAGTACACTGGGTGTTGGACACGACCTTCCTCGCGTACTAAGGTGGCACTGATAGCATTCTCTGAGATAGCCATGTAGAGCAGGAGGGGCTCTCCATCTATGGGATTTGACAAGATGTGTGGGGTTTCCATGTGCGCCTTCAACTGTTGGAATGCTTGTTGATACTCCTCCGTCCATTCAAAGCTTTGACATCCTCAGAGTATGTTGAAGAAATAGATGTACTTGTTAGTTGCCTTGGAAACAAAGCGACTCAGGGCAGCAATCCTCTCGGTGAGGCTTTGAACATCCTTATGCTTTCGGGGAGCTGGCATGTCGACCATGGCTTTGATCTTCTCGGAGTTTACCTCTATCCCTCGAGTACTGACAATAATGCCCAGGAACTTCCCGGAGGCAACTCCAAAAGTGCAATTCTGGGGAATAAATTTCACCCCAAACATGCGAAGTACTGAAAACACCTCCGCCAGATCCTTTACGTGGCCGGGGGTTGTTCTAGACTTGACCAGCATGTCGTCTACATAAACCTCCATGTTCCGTCCCAACTGCTCTTTGAACATACAGTTCACGAGCCTTTGATAGGTGGCACCTACATTCTTCAGCCCGAAGGGCATCACTTTATAGAAGTAGACTCCATTATCAATTCAGAAGCTGGTGTGTTCTTGATCCATAGCATGCATGGAAATTTGGTTATAGCCCGAGTATGCGTCCATAAAGGGCAAGAGCTCATACCCCGAGGTGGCGTCGACCATCTGATCTATTTTCAGTAGTGGGAAACATTCTTTAGGGCAAGCCTTGTTAAGGTCGGAGAAGTCTATGCATGTCCTCCAAGTGTCATTTGGCTTAGGTGTAACGTCCTACGTTTTCGGGTACCTTTAAACGACTCAGGTCGGGATTTTTTTCCTCGAGTTAAGAATATTATTTTAAATAATATTGTATTTTTTTGGAAATTATTCCATGAGTTATTGCTAGCCAAAATATGAATTTTTTGATTTAAAAGTCAAGATAAGACTTTCGGTCTTTGACCGACACAAAAACCCTGATCGGGTAAAAATCTCGAAAAATAAAATGAAAAACTATGGCAAATATATTTTGGGCATAAAATACATTCATAAAAATTAAAGTTTGGTCAAAAATAATAAACCTAAGAGAAAATTGAAATTTTAGGGCATTTTGTATTAAATGCTTAATTTTACCGAAATGGGGAATTTTATTCCATGAATGGACCTTATGTTAAATTTTATTGTGTGATTAATTAAATTAAATGTGAGAGACATTTAATTTAATTATTTAATGTTAATTTTTGTGTTTAAAACTTAATAAGAGTGAAAAGGTTATAGGAAGTCAAATTGGATTTTTCTTCTTGGGAAATATTTATTAACCTTTATATATAAAAAAAATTATATAATCACATATATAATGAAGGGTGGCCGGCCATGTGGGGGGGATTTATTTGGGTAGACCAAATTATTTAAGTTTAAACCCCATTTTAAATATTAGGGAAAATAGACAAGTTGATAGTAAAGTAAAAGCACTTGAGTGTTTTAGATATTAAAGAGTTGTATAAACTCTTCTAACCCTCCCTAAAACCGACCCCCACTCTCTCTCAAACACTGTCATTTTTTTTTTAAAACTCTCTCAAAGTTTTCTCTCCACCTTCAACCTCAAGAACACTAAGGAAGCTTGGAAGCTAAGCCTTGGTCTAGGAAGAGTTTTCCCTAAGGTAAAGTTTCAATAAACTAGACTTTTGTAAAGTTTTAACCATAGATTTTCAAATAGTTAATTATATATGTTGTTGGGGGGAGTTCGTTAGGGTTTTTGAAAGGTTTTGAAGGAGCCAAAGCTAATAGGAAGATCCAAACCTTAAGCAAGAACGACAAAGAGGTAAAAAGTTTACTTTTTATGATTTTTGTTGTAGGGTTTTTATTTTTAAGCATTATTTTGTATATTTAATGCTCAAAGTTTCTTATTGGTGATGTAATAAGGTTATGGTAGTTTTTTTATAATTTTTATGATGCTTGTGTGTTGATTTTTGAAAATAGGGACCAAAACCCCAATGGTTTTGTTGGAAGCCCTAAAACAAAATACATATTTTGAGCTGTGACTTCCAAGGGGTCAAGCATCCGCTATATATTTATTTTGTAAAATTTAATTATTTTGTGATGTTATTGAGATTGAGTACATAAAATTGAGCTTTTGAAACACTCAATGTTTTTTTAAAAATGAGTGAGTTATGCTATTTCAAAGTTTAGGTAAAAAAAACTGTTTTTTCTTATTCTTAATTTCGGGACAAATTTTGGACATCAACTGTATAGGGAAAATGAACCCATTTTTTTCTAAAATTTGGTGAACATATTATTGGCATAACCTAGTATTGTACTGTAAAATTTGGTACGAAAATACTGAATAGTTTGAAAGTTATTAAGTGTCAAAGTTTGGAAAAAATAAGAACTTGAAAATAATGTCATTTTTACCTCCTTGTTGGAAAATAATTTCTCCAATAAAAAATGCTCATTTTGACCAAAGATTTTAAAAAGACCTAAATGGCATACCAAAAATGTAATTGGAAAATTTTGGTAATAATTGGGTAAGTAAATTTAAAGTTATGAACTAACAAAGTATGTAGTTAAAAATGTGAAAAAAAAATAGGCTTTTCACACTTAGTATAAAAAATGAGATTTTGGAACTTAAGGTAAAAAGTAAAATTAAGCTTATTGTAAGATATAAACTTGGTAAGACTTGAAAACATATTTTGACTAAAATTACCACTTTGTGTTTAGTGTGAATTATTTTTATTAAAGAATTTTTATTCTTTTTAAAAATAAAAGATTTAATTTATTTATAGTTAATAAATTAAAAGAGGGTTTAAAGCCCTATATTTTGAGAAAATGATTAAGTGAATTATTTTTCTAGTAAGTAAACTTGATTAATTGATTTTGAAAATTTAACTAGTCAAGATGAAAATTTTTTAACAGTTTTTCTAATTAAGACAAATTAGGCTATTTTCTTAAAACAGTTTTTATAGATTAAAACATTAAAAAAAATAAAAGCAAAATTAAGAGTTTATTTTCTTGAAAAATAATTAAGGAATATAATTAGTATTTTCTGGATATAATACTGGCTAAAATCTTCTATATATTTTAACCGACTTGTTGAAAGTACGGATACCTTTAAAGAATAAGATATTTAGCGGATTGTGGTAAAATACTATTGTAATACCCGAGCCTAGGTATCGAGACCATAGGATAGGTCTCCCCGAGACTTAGGGTTTAGTCTCAAATATTTTGTATGAATTTCCTTAATGGGTTTAAAACCAAATAAGGATCATTAATCATTACAAATGATTTTTATTAATATGACCAAACTGCCCAAAATAATAATAATGAATTATGAGTGTCATAATTAATTCGAGTATATTGTATGGATAACTACAGTATTGGCTAGTGTACCTGGACTGAACGTTGGAGGGTGAAATCCTGCTGAGTGCTAAGGACTCCAAGTAAGTCAACTTGTATTGTGTGGCTGCAACATGAAACAACTATGTATTGTATGTTAGTATAGGGACACATGTACATATATACATTGTTGTAGAAAGTTGCTTAGAGATATTAGTCTAGTGAGTGCTGATTTAGAAAATATGAACGGTACATATCAGTCATATCCTAGACGGCTGATCCCCGTCACACTGCTTGATTTTATTATGTTCGGCTCATTACCGCAACGAGTGGCCAAGAGGTGATGATTGCTGGTTAAACCTAGGGGCGCCAAAATGAATGGGACCTAGGGGCCCTCATGCTTACTTAATCAGTGAACAGTTAGAACCCAAGCAAGTGCTTTCATAAGTTATTCCCGGATAGCAGCCATGAATATTGGCCATTCAGTGAGAGTGCCTAGAGATACTAAGGGTTGCCAAGTTTGAGTGAGGCTGAACACCCTAGGGGCAACTGCTCACCAGCACCACTTATTAACATAAAAGTCTTTGTAAACTCGTGTAAATTTGATTACACTCTTGGATAAGCAGTGATGCCCTAGGTAACATGATAGTTAACCTTGATGGGGATATTTATTGGCTAGATCTTAATGTTGAGACTTGATTCTCTCTTACAGATTAGCATTTATGTTGGAGGGCGTGTTACGCCAATATTGTTGGAAATTGTCGAGCGTTGGTCTCGAATTATATTGTGATATAATATATCTGCTTGCTCTGGGATTTTCTGAGTGCAAGAATTTATCTATTTATATGAAATAAATTGTCATTGGTTATTAGGCATGACCATAAGTTTTCCAGGATGCTTTTGCATTCTTGAAATTGATTATGTAGGGTCCGGATGGATCCAGAATCCTAATTCTCTGCATGGTTTTGTTGTAAAGTTGAACTTACTAAGCGTTTTCTCTTACTTAGTTATTTCCTATTGTAGGTAAGAACAAGGGCAAGGCAGAGCAGTGAGCGCTGTAGGCTACCTTGCAAATGTACATGTGGACTGACCTTTTGGGAAGCCGTTTTAGTTTTGGAAATGTTGTGTAATTTTCCTGAACTAGGCTCACTCTACTCTTTATAAAATATGTTTGTAATTAAATGTTAAGTATGGCCATACGACTTTTTAAAAGTTTTTTTTTTATACGGGTTTTTGAGACTTTTTGTTAAATGAAAACATTTAAATTTCCGCACTATCGAGTCTTGAAAATCTGGGTCGTTACATTGGGCACAAGGACCAGATTGGATACCCACTTGGGATATTGAGCGCCCCGAATTAATCCGTGTGTGAGTAGCTTGTCCACCTCCGCCTTTAAGGCTTTCGCCCTAGTCTGGTTAAACATTCTCCACTTCTGCTAAATTGGATCGACATTCAAGGCGTGACAAATGATGTTTGGGTCAATCCCAATCATGTCAGAGTGGGACCATGCAAAAACATCCTGATTTTTATAGAGAAATCTCATCAGTGCTTCCTGGACTTCTTCCTTTAGATTCTTCCCGACCATGGTCGTCCTTTTAGGGACGGAGGAATTGAGGGTCACTTCCTTGAAATCCTCCATGGGCTCAATAACCCTCTCTTCTTGAACTCACGTGTCCAACTCATTGATTTCATCATCTTGAACAACCTGCACCTCCACCTCCTCAGGAAGAGGCTGTTCGGGGGCCAACACGTCAACTATAATTACTGGTTACTTTAGTGACACATTGTAGCATTTCCTTGCCTCTTTTTGGTCTCCTCAAACTGTGCCAATCCATGAATCCATGGGGAACTTCATGCACAGGTGCCGGATGGAGGTGGCGGCCCCGAATTCCACTAAGGCAGGACGCCCCAAGATGGCGTTATACGTCGAGGAGAAATCCACTAATACGAAGGTGTAGTACTTAAAATCTTGGCATGGCACCTCTCTAAGTGTCACAGGCAGTTTGATCAAGCCCATCGATATGAGACCTTCCCTTGAGAACCCATATAAAATTGAGGTGCACGGGGACAAGTCTCTTTTAGTCAACCCCATCTTCTCGTAGGCTGACTTGAATAGGATGTTCACTGAACTCTCGTTGTCCACCATGATCTGAGCCACCATCTTATTGGAATCCTGGATCTCGAGCACCAAAGGATCGTGGTGCGGAAAATTCACTCTCCGAGCATTGTCCTCGGAGAATATGATGACTTGGTCGGTCATCCTTAGCATTTGGTCTGGCAATTAAGCTAATGTAAATACCTCATCGTCATGGTTTAAGGCTTGAGCATACCTATTCTACAAGCCTCGGGATCCAATGATGGTCCTAACTCGCCCATTCACTTGGGGAGGTTCGTGGAGTATTTACTGTTGCGGAGCTGCTGGCACCGTACCCAGAGCATGGGGAGTTGCGGGCTATGTAGGTGTTCCCGTGGCCATGGTCTAAACCTGGCATGCTCCATCCTAAGCATACTGGTGGAGGTGTCCCAATTTGATGAGGTTTTCGATCTCATCCTTGAGTTGGCGGAACTCATTGGTATGGTGCCCCACATCGTTATGAAAATGGCAAAATTTATTGGGATCTCGTCTTTCCCTATCTCTCCAAATGGGTTGTGGCTTACGGTAATGGACATGATGTTCTGTTGACATGAAGATGTTCTCCCAAGAGTCCAGTAAGTCAGTGTACTTAAAGTACTACGAGACGTACTTCTCGTCGGGGGCAGCTCACTATCCTATCTACACTGTCCCATCTCCTTTGGGCTTTTTTCCCTTGTCCTTGCCCGTGTGCTTACTACTATTGGGGGTCCAGCTAGATGCAGCAGACTGGGATGGAGCAGTTACTCCAACACTGAATGCAGGCTGATAAGCGCTATATCTAGTGGGCGCTGCTCCATACCCCGTCGGAGCGACACTGAAACCAACGCGTGGTACGACATTAAAGCCAACTGGTGGGATAGTTGGGCTGGATTAGGCTCCCACCATACCATGTTAGACAAAAGTGTAGGGTCGATAATGGGTCCCCGAAGCCAAGGTGCCTACGTCTTATGAGCGCAAAAGGTGACAGGCCCGCCAAAGGCTCCAATTTTGGTATCTTCCTAGTAATATACTCTTGCACATGATGGGTGAAGTCGCCGCCTACCGCATCCTCTCCACTGGAGGTCATCCCATAATGTGGACCCCGCATGGATGCTAACCTGTAAGGCCATCAGCTGCAGGCTGTCATCGACCCTCTTAGTCCTCGAAGATTCCTCCTTGAATCACTTGATGTAAGCTTTGAGGGTCTCGAAGGGCCCCTGCTTTATGTTGGCCAAAGCGTTGACCTCAAGGCTCACCTTTTTAGCATCTATGAATTGTCTTCAGAATGAAGACAACAACTGATGCCACAAATGAATGGATCCCAGTCTGTATTTCTTGAACCATTCATCTACTGGTCCCGTCAAGGTTATCAGGAACACATGACACTTAGCATCTTCAGAGAAGTGATGCACCGACATCAACTTATTAAACTTTGAGAGGTGGTTGGAGGATCCGTACTGCCATCATAGGACGTGATGGCATGCATCTTAAAGCCTCGCGGTAACGAGGATTCTATAATGTGAGAAGCACATGGCTCCCTGTCCTCGTCCTCTGAGTCAGAGTCATGGCCCTACCATCGGGCCATTCTGAGCATTATCCCCTTAGAGATCTCTAACTCATTGTCGAGGGGGTCACGATCTTGGTTGGTACTTTGTGGCGAGTTATCCCTCTTTTGGGCATTGAGACTGTCCCAGAGGTTATACTGGTCCTTCCTCTCGGGTACGCGCCCGAAAGCGTTGTTACACCTACGAGCATTCAGGTTGTCTCGTAGGTCAATTTGGCCTCGGAATGTACCACTACCCTCGGGGTATGCTACTTCCATTTCCCCGTTAGACTCAATGTTTTCATAGTTAACTGAGATTCTAATGTCGCGTTCTCGGTGAACAGAGATGTTTTTCCTTTTGGCTCCATGGCCATTGTTCATATGGTGATGGTGAGGTGCTGGGGAGAAACCATCTCCAGGCCTCACGTGATCCATATTGGCATGCTTGGGCAGAATGTCCTGGGCTCCACGGGCGCTGATGGCCTGGTAGTGTCCTCGGGCACCTATGCCTTTACCCTTATTAGCTGGCCTCAGGGCCAGGTTGTCTGCGGGGTTCCAACGAGCCTTCTTTTGCTTGGGAGCAGGGTTGTCATCAACCTTACCTTTGCAAAATCTTGTGGCACAAGTGGGGATCCAACTCCAGCTGAGTGCACGGGGGGCATGCTAGTTGGCAGATCTCGTGCCACATCATTCGGGTGCCCGGGAAGGTGTACATGTGGCACACCAGCTGTCTACCTAGTTGGTACTTTTCCATTGGGGTATACTCGCAACCCTTGGGCCGCCAGAGGATCCCTCATGGTGTTAACCAATCTTGTAGGGTAGCAATATTACGGTGTCGGGTTTCTACTGCTGACTGGCCACCTCATCGTGAAGCGTCACCACCTCTAGCGTCTCCTCCACGTCCATGGGCTGAGGATATTCCTCATAATACTCGTAGTCTATGTCGTCGTATTCGATATTTTTTTTGTAGTCTTCCACCATCTCAGGGAGGTGGTGGACAGCTTGTTTCTCCTCCCTCAACTCCGGTTGGAGGAGCTGCGTCATCTGGTGCGTTTCTTTCATTGGTCACCATTACTATGTTGTTCAAGCTTTCTTTAGGTTCTCAATGAATGCACCAAAATGTTGATTGTCTTTTTTGCTATCAACCTAATTCGAGAGTTTAAAGAAAGTCATGGAAAAGAACACAAGGGTTTTAAGTGGTTCAAGGTATAAAAAAGCCATAGTCCACCAGTCTCTGGTATTTAGTGAGCTTGAAGCTTGTTTGAGCAAGCTCCAATGGTGGTTCTCAGGCAGCGTATATATTGCACTGAGTTACAGAGTCTTTCTCTCTCAAATTCATACCCTTTATAAGGAAATACCCCAGTCTTTTTTCTAGAGGTTGGGGTTATTAATGTCAATCATATATATTTAATATGTTATAGAGTTTTTCTCTCTCAAATTCAGAAAATTTACAAGGAAATACCCCAACCCTATTTCTAGAGGTTGGGGTTATTAATGTCAATAATATATATTTAATAGGAATTCCCCCTTGTTGGGGTATCCTAAATAGAGACTATGGCCCAGGCAGATCTCATAGGGCCCATTGCAGAAAGTTGTCTACCAACTTTATGGGAAGCATGCCCTTAATGGTGTCAGGGTACGGCTGCACGTTTTCTCCATGTCAGGCAGCATAGTGGGAAATACTGATTGTCAAGTGTACGACTTGACACCACTACTCGAGGATCTTCCCAAAGGTTGTCAGACGATCTTCTGATGCTTCATATACGCATTGACTGACATCTGGGAGCTCGTCTAAGTCTCGACGACAACAACCTAGACATGGAGGATAACTGACTGAAGAAGGCATGAGGATCTCACTTGGAGACACCCACACCTCGAGGACAGACCTCGGGGGGTGGCCTCCCTTAGAGACATTTGCGTCTGGCTGGCTCGGGGTAAATGGAGGAGTCAACACTCCGAGAACATCATACCTTGTCATGTCGCTAATTACTCCTGATTGCCACGTGTCGGGTGGTGAAAACACAGACAACATACATAGTTAACAAGAGTCAACTGTAACAGTTACAAATGGGTTGGTTTTATAATACCTAGCGTGGACCTTTGTTGCAATGAAAATTATCATAATTTTTATTATTAAAGCTAGCTATATCATTTTTGTCAAAAACAAAAAGTTAGTTGTAACCTAAGAGAGGTAGAGAAAGGGGGGAAGAAAGAAAAAGAGGGAAATAGTTTCTAGATAAGCTTGAAAGGTGAAGGCCAATGAGTAGACCTATGGATCTCAACCTTGTCCTTAATATGCTCGACCTTCTTCTCCTTTTTCCCTTCAACCTATTTCCTGTCTTTGACATTCGCATAGGATCAAAAACCCTATCTCGTTGGGCGAAATAGTTGAGGCTTCCAAGAAAGGCATTGATGATGGCTCTATGAATGGAAGTCACGAACATTTTGTCTTTACCATTTACATGTGATAACTCTATGAAAATAGAGTTATTTAGCTCTTTTTGTGCATTGAATTAGTTTTGTTCTCAAGCATTTTTAGTTTATCTTAGTGACTTTTAATTGATTTTAATTCAGTAAATATTTTAATATTAGTTTTAATTAATTTTTAAATAATTTTATTTAGTTTCCCATTAAGTAATTTGAAGATAACTAAATTGATTTCAAATGCTAATTTTTTGTGCAGGGATTTTAGGAATGTTGTAGCATTTTCTGTAGCAATATACACAACATTGACTTTGAAAAAGATGATGTGAACACCATATAAGTCACTTAATGAGCTATAATCTAAGGGTGACATGGAGAGGTTCACATTGACTGATTTGGGCTAGTTTTAAGTGGTCCAAAGGAGGGGAATGAGCCTTGCACTTGATAGCAAACTAAATTGGGCAAAATTAGAGCAGTTTCCCTAATTTGTTGTGCCCTAGTTTTATATATATAAAAAAGAACCCAACCACCATTTGAAGAGAGATCTGCCATTATTGTAGATAGAAAAATACCCAGAAAATGAAGAAAAAATAAGAGGAAAAATGGAGAATATAACATAGCAACAAGGAGAAGGACAAGAAGGAAGAAAGACCACTTGGGACACCATTTTTGGGTTTGATTTCTTCTACCATTTTTCTCGTTTACATTTTTATTTTTATTTTTGTATTGTGATTGAAACCATGGCTGAGTTTATTGTTGTTATTTTATCGGTTTTAATCTCGAACTAAACACTCTTTGAGTTAGAATTATTAATGAACCCTTATATGTAATTTTTTGGGAAATTGCGACAAGAATGTTTTAGCAATTTGATGTTTGGTTCAATCAAGAGTTATATTATTAAATGCTTGATTTTTGTATGGCCATCTTGATTGAGTAATTGAATTGATATTAATTATGGAAAGGTTATTATCAATTAGCACGAGCTTGATTGATGCAAGTTCTTAATCTTTAGAGTTTGATATGTTATAATATTGGAATATATAAACACCTTGTATGACTTAGAGGAATTAGGCTTAGTTGGGTATTCTTGAAATTAGTTGGCCATATGAATATGTACATTAATTAGAGAATCAAACCATAAATACTTTAGGAAAATGATTATGACATGTTAAATTCCAAGTTGACTAAACCCAGAATTACTATAGCATTTCTCTACAGCATTGTTACCAGAATTGCATTTTTAGGTCAATTTAATAATTATAGCTTGTTTCTTCTCTTAGTTTTATCTCCTTATTTTATTTTTACCGAAACCAAGTTTTGAGTAATTAGTTTTGTGAATTAAATTCCAATTTTCAATCACAGTGAAGACAAATACTTGACTTATCATTTTATTACTTGTTTGACGACTGTTTACACTTGCACACACATATCAAAATTTGCAACAAGTTTTTGGATATGGAACCACACCACACCACACTACTGTATCATTTCCATACTTTTTCTTCTCTTTGGCTTGATCCGGCATTGCAAGAGAACGTTACTTTTGAATTGAGTTCTGAGTTGTATTTATTGGAAAAGAAATGTCTTCTCTGAATTGTGATTCTTTGAGTTCATCTATTTATTCATATCAAACCCTCTTTATTTACTTTTTAAATATACAAAAATAACATTAAAACCAAAGCTGATAGACCAGCAACCTAAGAGGTATTACTGGACCTGAAGCAAATAGAGGCCCAAGTGAAGGCATGGACTGAACCAGCAGCCCAAGAAGAAAGACCCAACCCAACTACAACACACATGAACCAATCAATAGAAAGTGAAACCTGCCATGACACATTCAATTGAGGAAAAACTCGACACACCAGACCCTGAGAAGAGAAGAACAAGCGATGAGGGTGAAACGCGTGAGCAGAGGACGTGCGTGAAACCAAGATGGCTAAAGGAATATGTGATGATCGAGAGTCGTTGAGGAGTGGGCTAAGGCTAGCAACTGATTTCTGTTATGCACATTTATCTATTTTGTATTTTCTTTTGCTTATCCCTTAGCTAAACTATATAAGGGAAAACTGGTATTTGGAAGATTTTTATGTCAATGAGGAATTGGTATTGGGGAGTTTGGCACTGAATCAAAGAGTGCTTTGATATAGCTATTACTGGTGCTTTCATTGAGAGAACCTACAACCATGAAGAACGATGAGAATGTTGAACTGTTGAAGACCATGGAGAGCATTTCAAACTGCACGTCGATTTCCAAATGGAGAAGTTCACTGCGATGTTTGAGTAACCCGAGCCTCGACTGATGAGAGATTGAACCAAATGACATCGACACCGATTGTTTCAAAACCAAAGGAGACGAGCCAGGGGTGAGGAAACATAGTAGGGTCCCGTAGTCACTCGACGGAATGGCGGTGACACCTCATTGCGAGATCTGAACATGATTTTGATGATTTTAAGGGTCAAGGTACCGAGGTTTGAAGGAAGTAACATGGAGAACTGGGTTTACAAGATCAATAAGTTTTTGATCTCCATAAGGTGAAGCTTGAGATGCGCTTGACAGTTGTGGCATTTCATTTGGATGGGGGTCCTTCCACGGGGTATCAATGGATGGAAAAAGGAGGATTACTTACAAGCTGGGATGTCTTTTTACAGAAGCTACACAAGAAATATGGGTCACCGATATAAGAAGATCCATTGGGAAGGATTGCAAAGCTCACATAGACTAGGAAAATTGAACAATATCTGTAATGTCCCAAAAATTCTAATAGGGTTTAGTGCCTTAATTAGCATGCTGGGAGGGCATAATTGGATATATGTGTGATTAATTGATTAAATGCGTGACTATGTGGCATGCATGATTTATATGATAATATGAATATATTTATATGCATGTTTATGGGTATTAAATATGCATGTAGGCCCGCTCTTGTTCATAAGGGCATGTTTGTAATTTTGGCCCGTTGAGGTCATAAATGTAATTATATGTGTTAAATGGTTGGGACCACATTATTATGTGGATATATTTGTTGTATATGGCTCGAGGCGATCCTAGTGAGCGGATTAGCGAAATAGTCACAACAGGGTTTAATACCCGGCTCAGGGTGAGCGTAGGGGTATTTTGGGAAGTTTAACGTATATTTGGGATTTATCAAGTAATGGGTAAGTATTTGGTTGTTAGTTGGACATAGCAGGATTAATTGAGAATTTGTGGGAAGACTTGAGGAATTAGTGGGAAATTGGGAAAATGACCATTTTGCCCTTATGGGCAACAAAATGGCTGAGTTATTTTTAGGGGCATTGTGGTCCTTTTAATTAAGAGATATGGTAGAATAAGCTTCAGAAAAAATCAGACCAAACTAGAACCTCACTCTCAGCACTCTTTCCCTCTCACTCACATTTTCTCTCTCCCTCTCTTGTACCTCGAGAGCTATGAAGCTTTGGAAGAGAAAGCTTAAGGATTTAAGCTTGAGGACTAGAGAATTAAAGCTAGGACCGTTTATGGTGCAACTAGGGGGCAGAGTCTTCATCAAGCTAAGTTTTAGCTGTGAATTATGGTAGAATTTTGCAATTAGTTTAAGTTTTTGTAAGCTTCTGAGTTTCAAAGGGGTTTTTGATCAATTCTGGGATTTTAGGGGGATTTCGGTTAGAATTTTAAGAGGTTATGCTACTCTGAGTAGACTAGTAAGGTTCAATGGTTCAATTTTTGGTTTTGGAGCATGTTGGAGGAGATTTTGATGAACTAAGTTGGGAGAAATCGTAGGAAAAACCCAAGGATTTCGGGTTCACGGGGGTGCACCGCGACCCAATTCATAGGCGCCGGGCCCGCGTGACCCCAGAAGCCCTGAGGGGCTTGCTACTTCGTTGGCACGCCGCAACCCTATAGGGCAACTCGTGACCCGCCTACCCCTGGAGTTTGGGGCTAGCGCCTCTGACTTGGGGGCGCACCACGACCCTTAAGGTCAGGTCACGGCCTGCCTAGGAAACCTTAGCCAAAATAGGTTTTTTGGCTCGGGGACTTAAACTTAAGCGCTCGGGACAAATTCCACTACTTGGTTTAGTAGAATTTGAGGTCCCAGAGGCTAGTGTTTTATTCCAAAGCATTTAATTGGACTAGATTTTATGTAATGCCCTACTACCTTAGAGCCGTTACCAAGTGAGTTTTAAGACAAAACAGTGCAATGAACTCGCTAACTGAGGTTTTTAAAACAAAAGTGTGACTAATAAAATAGTTAAGGCTGTAATCTTTGAAAATGCGTCGTTTCATTAAAACTTCTAGTATTAAACATTTGGGATCCCAAAATAAGGTTTGAAAACTATTTACATCTTAAAATATGTTTACAGTTGACTAGTTATAAAAATCATAGGTTATTACAGCCATTTCTCGTATAAACCCCCAACCAAAGCAGTCGGGCAGGCCAAACATGTACGCGTCGCTTCACGCTCTCCGTACTCATGGTTGGTTGACTCAGTCTTTGCCCTTACCTGCAACACAGAGCACCCATGAGCCGAAGCCCAGCAAGAAAACTCATGCAGTTCATAACATATGCAAAATATACAGTTAATCATATCAGATAGTCCACAGATAAACAAGTCAACCATTAGACTAAGCAAACACGGCCATGCCGCCCCAGAAGCCTTACCAAAGCCTGGGGTCTCGGTCCTCACCGTAAGGATATCACACGTATCCACTGGGTCCTACCCTGACCATAAGCATCCCATGTGCTAAGTGTTACTACCGGCCCCACTGCCGTTCTCGGCCTTTCGCCGTCCTCGGCTCCATTGCCGTTCTCGGCTCCGCGCCGTATCATTCCACTATAACCACATATAGTATGACTCAAACAACATTCAAACAAATATCAATTCATTTAAGTCTACACCCTAACATGTAATGCAAAATATAGGGTCGTGCCCTGCAATCATCTCATCATGCAATATAGGGCCGTGCCCCGCAATCACACTATGGGCCCATGCCCTATCCTACGGGTGTTATAGTTTTCTTACCTGCATCCCGAGCTTCACAATGCACCAAAGTCACGAGCACGGTCCTCTAGCACGAGCCTCTCCAATAGCCTAGTCACAACACACATAAAACATCCTTTAATACTAATCAATTCAAAACCACTTCCTGGGACCAATCCCACACTCTCGGGACTCCCAAATTCCTAAAACAATTCATCGGAAACATCCCCCGAACCCCCGGAGCAAAAGCTCAAAATTGCGAAATTTCTCATCCTGAAAAAGGCGTAGCGCCGCGGCGCTACCCGCAAGGGCCGCGGCGCCCAGAGAAGTCAGAGAGCTCCCTGACTGCAAACAGCCTCGCGCTGCAGCGCCCAAGAACAGGGTCGCGGCGCTCCTTCGCGAACCCAGCAAAACTGGGTTTTTTCCTCTGCATTTCATCATCCAAAACACTCCCAAATCATCCCAAGCAGGTACCCAAGCCCCGAAATCAATTCAAAAACCTCAAATGAACCACCCAACAACCCATAAACACTAGCATCAAGATCAAAACATAATCACACTCAAAATCCACCCTTTGATTTCTAATTTCAGCAAACTCAAACAAAAATTAAAACTTAACTCATGCATTTAAATTCCTCAAATCAAAAATAGAAACAAACCTAAAGATTGCATAAAATCCTTACCTCAAGAGAGAATTCAACCATTAAGCTTCCTTGATTCTCCCCCTAAATCCTTCAAGTTTCAGCTCCCTTATTCTCTTCTTCCTCTTCTTGCCCTAACTTTTCTTCTTCTAGTTTTTCTTCTCTTTATTTTTAACAAAACCAAACAATGACAAGCCTAAACCGAGTACCCCATATAACCCAGCTGCAATTTTTCTAAACCCCTTGCCAAATGACCATTTTACCCCTTCATCAAAACCCTTTGCTAACTAAACCTCAAGGGCACTCTAGTCCTTCCACTTATATTTCAATTCTACCATTTTCCAACTAAACTTGTTACTCACAGCAGTAACTAATGGTTACCCAGGTTACTCAATCACCAATAACCATTACCCGCTAAATCTCAATTTAACCATAACAATTCCCAAGGTACCCCTAGGCTCCTCCCGAGCCGGGTATAAAATCCCGTTGTGACTTTTGAGTAAACTAGCTCTCTAGGACCGTCTCGGCACGTGCATCACAATAATCACACCACACACACGTGGTACAATTCACATAATACAATTATCACATATCAATGCAGTTATGCCCAACATGGCCAAAATTACAGTTATGCCCTTCTAACACGATCCGGGCCTACATGCATACTAATATACATAGTCATGCATCTCAGATAAACAAATAGTCATATAACATGATTTAAATCATAATCATGCATTTAACTCATCAAAGTCACACATAAATCCCATCATGCCCTCCTGGCACGCTAATCAAGGCCCTTAAGCCTTATTAGCGAATTTGGGTCGTTACATTTTAATAGTTATCCATTGTCGCGTATGACTAGAGTTACTGTTAAGGCTCAGGATTGAGGATCCTGCTCGGGACCGCTCCACATCCTCCGCTCAAGACTCGAGGTAAGAAAACTGTACCCGAGTTATGATTGAGGCTGAGATCCCCTATAAATGAACATATGTGAGAATATAAATGTGATTATGATTGAAGATATCTGGATAGGTTGGTTAGCTCGCGTTGCTTTCAATTGCATGCTTTGCAACTTGTATGTATGATATGTTTGATGTAAAAGTCCGGCCTAAGGGAGCCGAAGCTAATGATATGCGTACTGAATGTAGCTCGGCCAAAGCAAGCTGGGATTAGCTAAATAACTAGAGGGCTTGGCCTAAGGGTGCCGACACCTAATTAATTTTATTAAGATTGAATTATATGTTTGGATGAATCTGTTTACTGTTGCCTAATATATTGCTTGTATTCTGCTATTGATTGAATTAGTTGATCTAAAGTTTAATGTACACACTCTGTTGTTATCTATGCTTGTTGAATTTAGTTTTCTTGCTGAACCATAGCTCACGGGTGCTACATGGTGTAAGTAAGGGCAAGGGAAAGCTGGACCACCCATGAGTTGGAGAACTTTGGGGGCGTTGTGTACATCGGCAGCTGCTTGACTGCCACGGCTGAGGGATTTACAGGGACTTGAGCCAAATTTTGTATTTTGCCATTTAGGTTGGCTGTAGTTGTATTTACTTTTGAGGGTTGTAACAACCATGTAAACATTATTTTGGGATCCCATGTATCAAACTCTTATTTTAATGAAAGTCAACCATTTTATGATCAAAATCTTTTAACCATAACCTGTTAGTTGACTTTAGGAACACATTCATGTTCAAACGACTTGATTGGCAAGTCTTGCACCATTTTAAACACATAGTGTAACAGTCTTGGTTACCTAGGGCGCTACAACTTGATATCAGAGCCGTCTAGGTTTAAGGGTTCCTGAAGACTGGCTGGGCATGTACACTCGCCGTCAAAGACAAGCTCGATTTAGGGTTTGGTAACAATATATGTGATTATATGTTTGAATGTTTAAATGAAATATAAATGCTTTATCTAGATGTTTATTAGGGAGCATGAGATATATATTGATAGGGCCTGACCCTTGACTGCTATGTGAATATGATAAGGCGTGCTTATTAGCATTGGTATTGTATGTGACTAATTGTATAAATGCCTTCTTGCATTATGATTGTTTGCTATTGGTTGAGTTTTGGCGTTGGACCATGGGTGATTATAAACTTGTTATCAATGCCTAACCAGTTGAGTCATTGATTGCAGATATACTTGGAGAGTTATGCCTCCAAGTCGATCAATTCGACTAACTGACATTGGGGTTGAGGCTAGAGATGATGACCAGGGTCAGAACCCTCCGCCAGTTCCTGAGAACTTGCAGCATTTGCTTGCTGACATGAAAAATAGACTTCAGAGTCAAGAGGAAGAGATTTGCTTTCTAAGGCAGCAGGCTTCGCCAGGGAGTGTTGCACCTAACTTGCCACCTTTTGTGGCACCAGTTGTACAACCACCTGACATTGAGAACAGGTGGGAGTCGCTTTATGAAAGATTTAGGAAGTAGCATCCTCCAACTTTTGAGGGAGGACCATATCCACTTAAGGAAGAATAGTGGATGAGTTTGATTACCTCCATCTAGGACTTCTTGAGGGTGGAAGGTAACGACAGGGTGGCCTGCCACCTATATGCTTCGTGATGATGCCCGAATCTGGTGGGAGGTAGCATCACAGACTCGAGATGTTTCTATTATGAGTTGGGATGAGTTTAGAGACTTGTTCAATTAGAAATATTATAGTATTGCCGCCAGGGCAGCAAAGGTGAATGAGTTCACTGCTTTGGTACAAGGCAGCATGATAGAAACTGAGTATGACAGGCTAGAGAAATTTGCACCTGATCTAGTGTCTACAGATGCAGCTAGGGAGGACAGGTTTGTTCGAGGGCTTAATGCTATGATAGTTCAAGATGTGAGGATCACATCAGTACCTGGGGAGACAACTTATGCCCAGGTGGTTAAGAAGGCTCTCACTGCTGAGGAGGCAAATAACAAGATTTGGAGGGAGAATGTTGTGAGACGGGATGTTCGCATGGCAGTACCTCCACTTACAGGGTCTGGTAGAGGCGGAGGCCCCAATGATCAGAAGAGGAAGACGGTGGGACATGGGGGAGCTACCTAGATTGTGCTAGATGCAGGAAGCGCCATCTGGGTGAATGTTGGGCGAAAACCTGTTACCTGTGCGGGGTGGTTGGACACCTCAAGAAAGATTGCCCAACTTTGAAGAAAGAGGAACCAGGGAAGGCGGACAGCTTGACTCCAACTCAAGTGTTCGCCTTGACACAAGCAGAGGCTGAGACTAGTCCCTCGGTAGTGACATGTCAACTTTCTAGCATTGGCTCTTCATATACTGCATTGATTGACTCTGGTGCTACACATTCATTTGTTTCTAGTAAAGTGATTGATAGATTTTGTAGGCCTAGTGAGTATTATACTGCGGGCTTTGGGACTATACTGCCTACAGGGGAACTAGTAGTTTCTAGGAGATGGATTAGAGCACTGCGAGTGATGGTGGACAGTAGGGAACTATCAGTAGATTTGATTGAGGTTGGTATGGATGATTTTGACATGATTTTGGGGATGGATTGGCTAGTCAGATGTGGGGCCACTATAGATTGCAGGAAAAAGATGGTGACTTTCGAGCCAGAGGGTGAGGACCCCTTTGTTTTCGTGGGTACTATGCATGGACCACGCCTTCCTATGATATAAGCATTTAGGGCTAGGGACCTATTACAAGGAGGTTGTATATGTTTTCTAGCCAATGTGGTGGATACCACTAGAGTCATGCCGGTGGGGGCAAGAGAGACTAGACTGGTATGCAAGTTTTTGGATGTGTTTCCTGAGGAATTACCGGGACTGCCGCTACACAGGGAGAATCAGTTTTTCATTGAGTTAGCATCGGGTACAGAACCAGTGTCGAAGGCACCATATAGAATGACTTCGGAAGAGCTAAAAGAGTTAAAGATACAGTTATAGGAGCAACTAGATTTGGGATTTACCAGACCTAGCTTCTCACCATGGGGTGCTCTGGTTTTATTTATGAAGAAGAAGGATGGGACTCTGAGAATGTGTATAGACTACAGGGAGTTGAATAAGTTGACTATCAAGAACAAGTACCCCCTACCAAGGATAGATGACCTATTCGATCAGTTGCAAGGTAAGACGGTACTCTCAAAGATTGATCTTTGATCTGGTTATCACTAGCTAAGGATCAAGGACGAGGATATTCTGAAGACAGCTTTCCGCACGAGGTATGGGCATTATGAGTTCTTGGTCATGTCGTTTGGATTGACCAATGCCCCAACAACATTTATGAATCTGATGAACAGGGTGTTCAAGGCTTTCTTAGATGAGTTTATGATTGTCTTCATTGACGATATCCTGGTTTACTCGTGTTCAGAGGGAGAGCATGAGTAGCATCTCCGATGGGTATTTTAGAGATTGAGGGAGCATCAGTTGTACACTAAATTTAAGAAGTGTGAGTTCTGGTTACCAGAGGTAACATTCTTTGGACATATTGTCAGTGGAGATGGGATTAAGGTGGATCTGCCAAGGTGGAAGCAGTTAAGGATTGGCCGAGGCCAAGGAACGCCTCAGAGGTTAGGAGTTTCCTTGGATTAGCTGGATATTATAGACGATTTGTGGAAGAGTTTTCGAAGATTGCCACACCATTGATTGAGTTGACACGGAAGAATCTGAAGTTCATATGGTCAGAAAAATGTGAGGGCAGTTTCCAGGAATTGAAACAACGATTGATTACTACTCTGATGGGGACAAGTTTATAGGGTACTGCGACACATCGAGACTGGGATTGGGATGTGTGTTGATGCAGAGTGGAAAGGTTATTGCCTACACGTCGCGACAATTAAAGGAATATGAGCAGCGGTACACTACTCATGATTTGGAACTAGCAGCGGTGGTATTCACACTGAAAGTATGACAACATTATTTGTATGGAGAGAAGTGCGAGATATACAACGATTATAAGAGTTTAAAATATTTCTTCACTGAGAAGGACCTAAATATGAGACACAGACGTTGGCTGGAATTGGTGAAGGATTATGGCTGTGACATCCTTTACCACCCAAGAAAAGCCAATGTAGTGGCAAATTCTTTGAGCCGGAGGGGCCAAAGATAGTTGTTTAGCTTGAAGCAGATATCGAAGGAATTAGCAGAGGAAATGACTAGAGCGAGGATAGAATTGGTTGTGGGCCAGTTGGCCAATATTACTTTATAGTCTACCCTCTTAGAGAGGATAAGAGAGGGCTAGATGGGTGAAACACAATTGCAGGAGGTTAGAGAAAATGTCCTAGCTGGAGTGGCTACGGATTATTCCATTTCAGAGATGAGTTTATTGAGGTATAAGGGTCGGATTTGTGTTATGATGGATATGGGTATTAGATGAGAGATTCTTGATGAATCCCATACTACACCATACTCACTCCATCTAGGCACTAAGAAGATGTACTAGGATATACAAACTTTATATTGGTAGCCTGGGATGAAGAAGGACGTGGTTGAGTACATAGCCAATTGTTTAACCTCTCAGCATGTGAAGGCTGAACACCAGCGACCAATGGGGTTGTTACAGCCTTTGGGTATTCCCGGGTGGAAGTGGGAAGATATTACCATGGATTTTGTAGGAGGGTTGCCTAGGACGGTGGGGCAACATGACTCGGTGTGGGTGATAGTAGATAGAGACACCAAGTCAGCTCACTTTCTGCCAGTGTGGACGACCTATATTATGGATCAGTAAGCGAATCTATATGTGAGGGAGATTGTACGTCTCCATGGGGTTCCTAAGTCTAGAGTATAAGACTGGGATCCCATATTATCCTCTAAGTTTTGGGGTGGTTTGCAGAAGGCTATGGGACTCGATTGAAGTTCAGTACAACGTTTCATCCTTAGACAGACGGACAGTCTGAGAGGACAATTTAGGTATTGGAGGACATGCTTAGAGCATGTGTGCTAGACTCTGAGGGATCTTGGAGTAAGTACCTCCCATTGATTGAGTTCTCATACAACAATAGTTATCAATCAACAATTGGAGTAGCTCCATACGAGATGTTGTATGGAAGGAAGTGTAGATCGCCAGTTCATTGGGATGAGACGGGAGAGATGAAGTATCTGGGACCAGAGATGGTTCAGAAAACTAAAGAAGCTGTTGAGAAGATCCGAGATCAAATGCTCATTTGCTGAGTAGACAGAAAAGCTACGCTGATCCTAAGCGTAAGGACGTGGAGTTCTAGGTAGGGGACCACGTATTTCTGCGAGTTTCGCCATTACGAGGGGTAAAGAGATTTGGGAAAAAGGGCAAGCTGAGCCCTAGATTCGTAAGAATTTTTGAGATCCTGGAGAGGATCGGTAGGTAGCCTATAGATTGGCTCTGCCACCCTCATTATCAGGAGTTCACGGCGTATTCCACATCTCAATGCTTCGGAAGTACATCTCAGATATGACCCATGTATTGGGATATGAGGATCTAGAGCTACAGACCGATTTATCGTATGAGGCGCGACCAGTTTAGATCCTAGACAAAAAGGATAAGGTTCTAAGGAACAAGACGATTCCTCTCGTCAAAGTCCTATGGAGGAATACCAGGGTCGAGGAAGCGGCCTGGGAGCTAGAGACAACTATACGGGATCTATCTCCCGAATTATTTAGGTAACTTTCGAGGATGAAATTTTTAGCAGGAAGGGATAATTGTAACATCCCAAAAATGCTAATAGGGTTTAGTGTCTTGATTAGCATGCTGGGAGGGCATAATTGGATATATTTGTGATTAATTGATTAAATGTGTGACTATGTGGCATGCATGATTTATATGATGATATGAATATATTTATATGCATGTTTATGGGTATTAAATATGCATGTAGACCCGCTCTTGTTTATAAGGGCATATATGTAAATTTATCCCGTTGAGAGCATAAATGTGATAATATGTGTTAAATGGTTGGGACCACATTATTATGTGGATATATTTGTTGTATACGGCTTGAGGCGATCCTGGTGAGCGAATTAGCGGAATAGTCACAGCAAGGTTTAATACCCGGCTCGGGGTGAGCCTAGGGGTACTTTGGGAAGTTTAACGTATATTTGGGATTTATCGAGTAATGGGTAAGTATTTGGTAGTTAGTTGGGCATATCAAGATTAATTGGGAATTTGTAGGACGACTCGAGGAATTAGCGGGAAGTGGGGAAATGACCATTTTGCCCTTATGGGCAACAAAAGGGCTGAGTTAATTTTAGGGGCATTTTGGTCCTTTTAATTAAGAAATATGGTAGGATAAGCTTCAAGAAAATCAGACCAAACTAGAACCTCACTCTCAACACTCTCTCCCTCTCACTCATGTTTTCTCTCTCCCTCTCTTGTGCCTTGAGAGCTTTGAAGCTTTGGAAGAGAAAGTTTAAGGATTTAAGCTTGAGGTCTTAAGAATTAAAGCTAGGACTATTTGTGGTGCAGCTAGGGGGCAGAGTCTTCATCAAGGTAAGGTTTAGTTGTGAATTATGGTAGATGTTTGTTATTAGTTTAAGTGTTTGTAAGCTTCTGAGTTTCAAAGGGGTTTTTGATCAATTCTAGATTTTTAGGGGGGATTTCGGTTACATTTTAAGAGGTTGTGCTGCTCTTAAAAATTCTAACCAAAATCCCCCTAAAAATTCAATGGTTCAATTTCTGGTTTTGGAGCATGTTGGATGAGATTTTGATGAACTAGGTTGGGAGAAATCGTTGGAAAAACCCAGGGATTTCTGGGTTCACAGGGGCGCGCTGCGACCCAATTCATGGGCGTCACAGCCCGCGTGACCTCAGAAACTCTGAGGGGCTTGTTGCTTTGTGGGTGGGCCGCAACCCTATAGGGCGAGTCGCGACTAGCCTACCCCTGGAGTTTGGGGCTAGCACCTCTAACTTGGGGCGCGTCGCGACCCTTAGGGCCAGGTCGCGACCCGCCTAGGTAACCTTATCCAAAATAAGTATTTGGGTTCGGGGACTTAAACCTAAGCACTCGAGACGAATTTCACTACCTGGTTTAGTAGAATTTGAGGTCCCAAAGGCTAGTGTTTTATTCAAATGCATTTAATTGGATTAGATTTTAAAAGTTATCCATTGTCGCTTGTGACTAGAGTTACCGTTAAGGCTCGGGATTAAGGATCGTGCTCTGGACCGCTCCACATCCTCCGCTCAGGACATGAGGTAAGAAAACTGCACTCGAGTTGCGATTGGGGCTAAGATCCCCTGTAAATGAACATATGTGAGATTATAAATGTAATTATGATCAGAGATATCTGGATAGGCTGGTTAGCTCATGCTTCTTTCAATTATGTGCTTCGCAACTTGTATGTATGCTATGTTTGATGTAAAAGTCTAGCCTAACAAAGCCTGAGCTGATGATATGCATACTGAACTCAGCTCGGCCTAAGTGAGCCGAGATTAGCTAAATAACTAGAGGGCTTGGCCTAAGGGCGCCAACACCTAATTAATTATATTAAGATTGACTTATATGTTTGGATTAATCTGCTTACTGTTGCCTAATCTATTGCTTGTATTATGATATTGATTGAATTGGTTGATATAAAGTTTACTATGCACACTCTGTTGTTATCTATGCTTGTTGAATTTAGTTTTCTTGCTGAACCTTTGCTCACAAGTGCTACGTGGTGCAGGTAAGGGCAAGGGAAAGCTGGACCAACAATGAGTTGGAGAACTTTGGGGGCGTTGTGTACATCGGCAGCTACTTGACCACCACGGCCGAGGGATTTACAGGGAGTAGAGCCAAAATTTGTATTTTGCCTTTTAGGTTGGTTGCGGTTGTAACAACCATGTAAACATTATTTTTGGGATCCCATGGTTCAAACTCTTATTTAAATGAAAGTTACCCATTTTATGATCAAAATATTTTAACCCTAACCAGTCAGTTGACTTTAGGAACACATTTATGTTCAAACGACTTGATGAGCAAGTCTTGCACTATTTTAAACACACAGTGTAATGGTTTTGGTTACCCAGGGCATTACAATAACAAACTGAGTTTGAAGAGCTTATGACTCAAATTTCAGGGGTACTTGATACCATGTTCTTGAATTTCTTTGTGTGGGGATTGAAGTTGCTGATACGTAGGGAGCTACTCTTGGCGGCACCGATAGATTTAGCTGATGCCATGGCAAAGGCTCAATTATTCGAAGATTGAAATGAGGTTCTACTAGGAAAGCATCGCTATGAACTCTACACGACAGGCACTGGAATTCAGAAGGTCACACAGGGCGAGATAACCAGGAGTAACAAGCAAGGAATTCTGGCCAACTCAAGACTTACGGGGGTAATTTTTGAACCAGTAGCAACATCTAGTACATCTCAACTTCCCGTTAAACATCTCACTCCAGTGGACTTGTAAGAAAGGAGAGACAAGGTGTTAAACCCAAATTTTGAAATCGTCATAAGTGAGCCTCGAAATGTAGGCTCATAAAGCGTAAGCTCGAAGATAAGAAATCAAGGCTCAACACTTGTATATATTTGCGTGATTCTTGACTTGTTCTTATTGGCAATCGAGCACCAGTTCAGAAGACTCGAGCTTAAGCATCAAGCTCGAAAGGATGAACCTTCTCCGATGCATATGGGTATAATTTGAGCCTTGGTTTCAAGGAGGAAGTTGAACAGAATAACGAGCTCGAAGTGGTGGTTGATCTCGGAATAGCGTAAACCTTGCCTTTGAGATTAGCAATGCATTTTACACATGACAACTGTTCGGAATTCCCTATTCCTTAGGGATTTGTTATTATTTGATATTAATCCCAATTATCATGGGATATGTTGTAATGAATGCATTTATTTGTATTTATTTCAAATTTGAATTGTAACTTCCCGAAGGGGCAGATATTTTTCTTAACCAGTCTATAAATAGATTGGAGAATTTCATTTGTAGACACAGACAATTTGGTATCGAGAACACTCTGCTGAATTTCTTTGTAAAAGCTTTGAGAGAATACCACCAAGCAATAATATTGACTCGTGGACTAGGCAAATTTTAACTGCTGAACCACGTAAAAATCCCATTGTTCTTCCTTATTTTCTTAATTCCTTGTTTAGTGCTCTTCAGATTTAAGTTGACGAAAAACAACGTCAACAATTTGGTGCTTTCATTGAGAGCATTAAGCATGTCGTTTGATTGTTTAATAAAAAACCTCCTGAATTACCAATGGTCATTGCAAACAACCCCAGTACTGGTGGGCGATCATTGCCCCAAGTACTGGAGGAGCAAACTCCTCGCACAAAAGATTACTCACGTCGACCCGGGAAGCAGCCTATGACTAACCACAAACCAGAGGAGGGGAGTGTATCCTCCGATTCCCAGGGACCACCTGCTCCCACGCTTGACGAGGACCTCTACTACAATCAGAGAGGTATATTCCCATTGTTGAACTGGAAAATCGCCAAATTTTCCAACAATTGGCAGAGGCTACAAGGCGCAACGAAGAGTTGGCCAGATAGGCCGTTGAGGCCCAGACACCACCCTGAAGGCCAAGAGGACGTCCTCGAGGGAGCACAGCCACCAGGAGGGCTGAGCAAGGGGCTCAGCAGGCTCAGCCAGGGCCCAGGGAAAACCCTAGCGATGAATGCCCTAGGAGAAATACTTGAACCGTTACTACTGATAATCTGACTGTGGAAGTGTCTATAGGAACAGGGAATAACCGAGCTCCTCCAGTTGCTCGGAGTTCTAACCCTGAAGTAGTTAGGAACAACCAAGAACTTGTCAGAGCCAATTCTGGACCTTCCAGGCCCAACAATGGGAGGACACCACCATCTCCTATAACACACCTCTCACCAGTCTGAGAGGCATCACGACCAGCTCCTCGTAGGAACAAGGCAAGGGCGTCTGCACCACAAAGGCCCCCTCGCAATGGTAGTCGAGATGGGAACCTTTGAGTCAGACCTGGACATGGGGACGAGAGGGAGGCAACTCGAGAACACAGGGTCGCCTACCTGGCAGGAAGCCATGTGTTGTGATCACAAACAACTGGAGCAAGAAGGTCGGTGGAAGATCCACCTCGTAACCACCAAGCCCCTTAGCCAGAGAGAAATGTTAGTTTCATAAGTGGGAGCTCAGACCACAATAGGTCTGTAAGCATATATAATACCAAACCAAGGAATACTAGAAATCAGGGCAATCATCCTAACCTTCGAGATCATCTGAACCAGAACTGGGGGCAAGCCAATCCTGAAAACCCCGATTTGCGCAACCATTTGAACAGTAAAAAACAACCAGCATATAGGAATATGTATAACCCTATACCGGGACATGGATCTGGAGCTTTTATAAACAATAACTCGCTCCCCCAAGTACAAGCTCAGCCTCTAGTGGACTTGGTCTAGAGAGAATTAACCAACTCGAACGGGCGTTCAGGCTCCTCTAGGATGAAAAGGGCAAGGACAAGGATGATGACTCAGATGAGGAGCTTGAGCCTTTTGCTGCTCATATTTCCAATACCCCATTTCCTCACGGGTTCAAGATACTCCATGTAGCTCTATTTGATGGGAACTCAGATCCATACAGCCATTTGAGCACATTCAATACAATCATGCGAGCCAGCAATGTTGGTTATGAGCTTCGGTGTATGTTGTTCCCAACCACTCTGATAGGACCAGAAAAAAACTAGTTCAAAAAGTTTAGAAGACATTTGATGTCGTCTTGGGATCAGTTAACAAAGGAATTTAAGAAACAGTTCAAGGCCATGGTAGGAGTCAGGCCCAAGGCCTTCACTTTAACAAATGTCAAACAACAACAGGGAGAATCGTTGAAAAGTTAACTCGCAAGGTTTAATATAGATGTGGTACGAGCTCGCAACATCGATGACAGTGGCCACCTTATGGCTGTAAGAGCTAGTACATTACCAGGGAGTCCCCTTTGGGATGATATGCAAAGAAAACCTATAAGGACAATAACAAAGTTCAATAAAAGGGCCCAAAGATTTGTCAATGTAGAAGAGGCAAGGTCAGCATTAAAACTGATCCCTTAGCCCATAACTACAACGACAAATGTTAACTCAACCTCCACCTCGGCTACCCCAGTCAACGTCAAGACCCTCTGGAGATAACCCTTCAAAAAGAAAGAAAAATGAAGGGAATAACTCTGAGGCAGACGGGGAGAAAAATAAGAAGGGACACAAGTACTACTCCATTTATACGGTTTATATCGAGCTCAACGAGACTTAGGAAAATATCTTCCTCGCTAATGAGAATAAGGTCCCATTTAGGTGACCTGATCCAATGCAGAATCAGAAGGCGACAAGGGACTCCAATAAGTATTGCAGATTCTACAGGGACGTCAGACATACCACTGATGAGTGTCTACAACTGAAAGATGAGATCGAAGGCTTGATCTCAGGAGGATATTTTGGACAATATGTGAGAAACCAGAATCCTAATCAAGCCTCGACAAGACAGATGGCAGTTTCTGTGCAACCTACCCAACAGAACAACAACTCCCGAGCATGGGAGGGTGACCAACCTCCCCCATTAGATGGGGAGGATGTGGTAACCATTTATGAGGGACCGCATCTCGCCGGATCTGGCAGAAATGCCAAAAAAAAGATACGAAAATAAGCTCAAGACTGGGGACGATTCTCCCTATGAGCCTGAACCACGAGCTCTGAAGCAACAATGGGTTGAAACTCAACCCATCACTTTTATAGAAGAGGATGTGTCACAGGTCCAGTTCCCTCATAACGACCCCTTAGTCATCACACTTCAGCTCGCGAACAGGAGGGTATGCAGAGTCCTGGTAGATAACAGGAGCTCTATTAATATCCTTGATAAAGCCACTCTAGAACAGATGGGACTCACGCTTCGATATTTGAAAGCCTGTGCAACCATGTTGTATGGGTTTTCAGGGGAAAGGATTGCTTGTATGGGGTCCATTAAGCTTCCCGTAAACTTGGGAGACTATCCAGTTTCGGTAACCAAGATGATGGAGTTTGTGGTGGTGGATACCCCGTCAGCCTACAACGTATTGCTCGGGCACCAGCCCGGATTGGGCTGGGGACAATGTCGTCTGTTAAGCATTTGGCCATCAAGTTCCTAATGTCTAGTGGCATCGGGATGTTGAAGGAAGACCAGCTCGGTGCAAGGGAATGCTATATCATTTCCATGAGAGGGAAAAGCCAAAAAAGTGCACAGACGCTTGTGGTTATTCGGGAAATGGACAGACACATCTTCGAGATAGAAGAAGAGATCAACCCTAGAGTTGAAGAAAGGGTCAATCTCGAACCATTGGAGGAGCTTGGAGAAGTAAAGCTCGATGAGAAAGATACCACGAGGGTGGTAAAAATAGGAAAAAATCTTTCTAAAAGTGCAAGAGAGCAATTAACTTTCTTTTCAAAAGAAAACCAAGATGTACTTGCATGGTCGCACTTGGGTATGGTAGGGATTAGTCCAAGTGTTATAAGCCATGCACTCAATATTGATAAGAGCTTCCCCCCGAAGCAACAAAAATAGAGGCTCCTGGAAGACGACAGAAAGAAAGCCCTAAAAGAGGAGGTCGAGAGGTTAAAAGCAAATCAGTTTATTCAAGATGCACTCTATCCGGATTGGTAGCCAACCCTATGCTGGTCCCGAAACCCAATGGAAAATGGCGAACCTGCATCGACTATTAGGACCTCAACAAGGCATGCCCCAAGGACTGCTTTCCCTTGCCTCGAATCGACCAGCTCGTAAATGCCACTGCAGGCCACGACATCATGTCATTCATGGATGCTTATTTTGGATATAACCAGATTTCCATGCATGTTCCTGACCAAGAACATACGAGCTTTGTAACCGACAAGGGATTGTACTGCTACAACGTCATGCCTTTCAGGCTCAAAAATGTTGGAGCCACATACCAAAGATTGGTAAATAGGATGTTTGCTGAGCAGATATGGAATAACATGGATGTTTATGTGGACAATATGTTAGTCAAATCCAAACATAAAAATAACCATGTAGACGATCTGGCTGAATGTTTTACAGTGCTTTGGAAATACAATATGAGACTCCACCCATAAAAATGCTCATTCAGTGTATCTTCGGGTAAGTTTCTTGGGTTCATAGTGAATGCTCGCGGTATAGAGGCTAATCTCGATAAGATCAAAGCTTTAATAGACATGCCCTCCCTTGAAAACATAAAGATGTCCAGAGCTTAACTAGACGAATGGCGGCCTTAAGTAGGTTTATCTCAAAATCTATAGACCGATGCCTTCCATTCTTTAATCTTTTAAGAGGGTGCAAAAAGTTTGAGTGGTCAAATGAGTGTGAACTCACGTTTCAGAATCTTAAGAAACACCTCGTCGAACCACCAATCTTGTCTAAACCTATCACAGGAGAAGTTCTGTACTTATACCTTGCCACAACCGAGCACGCCATTAGTACAATACTAGTACGGAAGGATAAGAAAGTATAAAAACCTATATACTACGTCAGCAAAAGATTACTGGGGACAGAATCGAGATTCTTATTGATGGAGAAACTGGCTTTGTGCCTGATCATCAGGCCCTGATGCACGCATCTCGAAAGCTTCGACCCTATTTCCAAGCACATACTATTCATGTGTTAACTGACCTGCCACTGGGGCAGGTGTTATCTAAGCCCGAAGCATTCAGAAGACTGTTGGAATGGGTTGTCGAGCTCAGATAGTTTGAGATTACTTATCATCCTAGAACAATGATCAAAGGACAGGCTTCGGTAGATTTCATTGTCGAATGCACAGGGATCTCCAACGAGGAAGTCATAACCCCAGCCCGCGAGCTGTGGAGACTTTATGTCGATGAGTCCTCCAATGAAAATGGACTGGGGGTAGGGATCATTCTAATCACCCCATTGGGAAATCGCTTCCACTCGGCGCTAAGGTTTGGCATTGAGGCATCAAACAACGAGGTGTTATTAGCAGGACTTCGAATAGCCACTGAGCTCAAAGAAAAGGCCATTCATTGCTATAGTGACTCATAGGTGGTTGTTAACCAAGTCCTGGGTGAATGTCAGGCTCGTGGTATAAAAATGGTGGTTTACCTGGAAAAAGTAAAATCAGCTTTTGTGGGGTTTGAGTTCTATGCTATAGAACAAGTCCACCGAGAGAAAATTCAAATGCAGACGCATTGGCCAGGCTTGCCACGACTAACAAAGCTAATACACTCAACGTGGTCCCAGTAGAATTTTACCAACCCCGAATATAAACGAGCCTGATGAAGAAAATACAAACATGATTGACTCACAACCCAACTGGATGACCCTAATCATAGACTACCTCAAAACTGGAAGTCTCCAAACTGACCGGAATGAGGCTAGAAAGCTTATGTAACAAGTACCAAGATATACCATTTTGGAAGGAAAATTGTACAGAAGGGGGTACTCTATGCCATTACTTAGGTGTATAACACCTCTCGAGGCAAAAAATATTTTGGAAGAAATTTATGAAGGATTTTGTGGAGATCACACCGGGGGGCATATCTTGTCAAAAAAGGTGATTAGGCAAGGGTACGTCTGGCCAACAGTCAAGGCAGACTCATTTGAGTACGTTAAGCGTTGTGATAAATGTCAACGATTTGCCTCGATACTATGAGTTCCACCCATCGAGCTTACCATGAGGAGCTCCCCATGACCATTTTTTATATGGGGAATTGACCTCACAGGCTCCTTGCCAACTGGAAAAGGTGGGGTAAGATATGCTATAGTCGTTGTGGACTATTTCACAAAATGGACCAAAGTTGAACCCTTGGCCACCATCAACTCAAAAAAAGTCCTAGATTTCCTAGTAAAAAACAACATCTGTAGATATGGGATGTAACGCCCTGGATAACGAAGACTGTTACACTGTGTATTTGAAATAGTGCAAGACTTGCTAATCAAGTCACTTGAATAAAAATGTGTTCCTAAAGTCAACCATAAGATTAGGGTTAAAAGATTTTGAGCATAAACGGTTAATTTTAATTAAAACGAATGTTTAATACATGGGATCCCAAAAACAAGGAATAAGTGATAATTTACAACTCTCAAAAGTTTTATACAACCAAAAGCCACTCTAATGGAAAAATACAAATTTTAAGGCTCTGTCCCTGTACTTTCCCTCGACCGTGGCGGACGAGCAGCTGACAATGTACACCTCGCCTCTAGAGCTCTCCAACTCATGGCTGGTCCAACTTCCCTCTATCTCTACCTGCACCATGTAGCACCCGTGAGCCAATCTCAGCAAGAAAACCAAAGAAAATAACAGACATATGTAGTAATAATGGTATTTGATCAAGCTTAACTCATTCAACTAAACGATAAAACAGAGTACGAATATTCAACTAATCAATGATAAACACATATTTTCAAGCTCACAAATATTCAAGGTTGGCACACTTAGGCCAAGCCCCCTGTTGATCTCATTGACCCCGGCTCGCTTAGGCCGAGCTGCGTTCAGTACGTTTACCATCAGCCCCAACTCTCTTAGGCAGTTTATTCTCATACATCACATCAATTTTACAAACATTCAATAATTGGGAATCGCAGTCCCGTTCAAAACCACACTGGGGTGCAGTTTTCTTACCTCGAATCTTGAGCAGAGAATTAAGAACGGTCCCGAGCACGATCCTCAGTCCTGAGCCTTGGCGATAAACCTAGTAAAAAAATCAATGGGTAACCATCAATTTAAACCCAAATAAATACTTAGGTAACAAAAAGTATCCTCCGGGACCTCGATTTCCACTAAACCGGGTAGTAAAAATCGTCCTGAGCGCTTAGGTTTGAATTCCTGAGCCTCCCCGAGCCTTAAACTTCATTTTCCCTTAATTCCCTAATTAGGGTTGCGACTTGCCCTTGAGGGCCGCAACCCGCCTCTCAAATAGAGACGCAATCCCCCCTGCTGGGGGACACGAGCCACGACCTACCCTCCCCGAGTCATGGTGCACGCTTGGTAAATAGAGGCTCCCAGCCTCAAAACTCATGCGGGTCGCAGTGCCTGAAGAACAGGGCCGCGACCCGAGCCCCTAAACCCAGAAAAACCAACTTTCCTCAGTGTTTTTCCCTAGCTAACTCCTACTAATTCAACCCCAAACACATTCCCAGACCCAATCCAAGCCTAGCAACGAGTCTAGGTCCCTTAGCCAAGTATCTTAACCATAATATATTCTAGAAAACTCTATTGAAACCACCAATTCAGTCAACAACAATTCACCACTACAGGACCCACACCAATTGTTCATAACACCAATATGTTTTTACAGAAATCCAACAAAATTCTTACCTCAATGGCTGCTAAACCTTCAGCTTCAAACCTTCAATTCCATAGCTTAAATTCCAAAGTTTTCTAGCTGAAGCTCAGCAAAATTCTTAGCTTGTCTCCTTCTATGTCTTCAAGCTCACTTGGGTTCTCAAGGGAGAGTGAGAGTGAGAACGTGAGTGGTAGAGAAAGGGTGAGTTTGTCTCCTAGAGTAATCGATTACTTCCTACACCTCTGAGTATATCTCTTAACCCCTAAAAAGACCTTTTTGCCCTTAAGTTAATACAACCTTCTAATGATTTCTAAGGGTAGAATAGTCTTGTCCCAAGTTCCCGCTAACACCTCAAGTGTTCCTAATGTTAACCAATTAACCCCGTCACATCTAATTAATTACCAAATACTTTCTCATTACTCAATAAACCCCAAAATATTCTCCAAGTTCCCAAAATACCGCTTGGCTCACCCCGAGCTGGGTATTAAAACCTATTGTGACTATTTCGCTAATCTGCTCACTAGGATCGCCTCGAGCCATGTACTGCAAATATATCCACATAATAATGTGGTCTCAACCATTTATCACATATAATCGCATTTATGCCCTTAACAGCCCAAAATTACAAGTATGCCCTTATGAACAGTAGAGGCCCAAAATGCATATTTAATAATCATAAACATGCATATAATATACCCACATAGTCATATTAATCATGCATGCCACATAGTCACACATTTAACCAATTAAACATATATATTAACCAATTATGCCCTCCCGACATGGTAATCAAGGTACTAAACCCTATTAGCAATTTTGGGTCATTACATGGGATGCCCAGGAAGATAGTATCAGATAATGGGACCAAGTTCGATAGTGCATTGTTTACATATTTTTGCAAAAAATAATGGGATAATAAAAAAAAATTCCTCCGTGGCCCATCCCAAGGAAAATGGCCATGTCGAAGCAGTCAATAAAACCTTGAAAAGATTTATGAAGAAAAGGTTAGAAGAAGCAAAAGGGAGATAGCCAAAGGAGCTGCCTCCAGTCTTGTGGGCCTATAAAACCACGACAAGAACTTCAACAGGGCATACCCCTTTCTCCCTGGCCTATGGGTGCGAAGCCATGTTGCCCATCGAGGTCAAAATCCCAACCATAAGGCATGACACATATGACCAAGTCTCGAACCAATCTCAGCTCGAACAGAGTCTGGACCTCATCAAAGAAAGATGAGATGAAGCCCAGTTGAAAAATACTGCATACCAGCAACGAGCTACTAGGTATTTTAACAAGAAGGTCCGAGACAGGAAATTTGGATTGGGAGACTTGGTGTTAAGATGCATTTTTTTGGCCACTTATGACCCATCTGTCGAGGTACTTGGGCCTAATTGGGAGGGACCCTATCAGATCTAGTCTATTATTCGACTTGGAGTATATAAACTGGCGAGGCTGAACGAAGGAATAATTCCGCAAGCTTGGAATGGTGAACATCTATGAATTATTATCAATAATATAGGAATGATGTTTATTCGTTTTAACCAAGCATGTATTTTATTTATACTTTTTGATTAATAAAATATTGAATTTGATTGAAAAGATGTATTTTTATTGTTATACTTTTTTGCAAACCCTCAAAATTCAATAACCTAAGATCATAATCATAGGATATTAAGGGGGCATAAGTGGTATACAATCATACCATAGGCTCAAAAAAATACAACATAAATAAAAAGTAACTCTAATGGAAATGTCTAGATTATTAACCCGGCATGAAGAAAGCAATAAGTGTATGGACCATTAACCAAACACACCAGCTAAACAAGTCTGGAACAAACCGAAAAACCTAACAGACAATAAAAAGTTGGAATTCTAGATAAACCAACTGTAAACTGTAAGTTGAAACTAGGGTTGGAAATTTTTGCAAACAATTTTCGACCTCGCAACCTCGAGGCCATACTCAAGGATGAGGAAAAGTAACTGGAAAAGAAAAATATAACTAGATTAACAAGGTTACATGCAAGTTAATTATTTTTCAAATACATGGTAAAAGTAAAGTTCGACCATGACAATAACGAAGTCGAACATGGATATTTCAAATAAACTATGCATGAATGTATTGAAATTCAAACTTCAATCCAATATATATTTGTATGAATAAACAAGTATAAAAGTAGGTCCTTAATAATAACGTGCTCGAAATATTTCGATCCAAAAATATGGTGCATAATATTAAGGCAAAAAGCTAAAGTTAAAACAAAGTGCAAAAAGATTTTCGAGCTAGAAAATTGAAAGCACAAAAATTACTATTGATATAAATTAATAAGATAATTAAAATAGCTCAAAATTGAGATGTAAATTGTCACTGCCCTGAGGGCACAAAAAAATAATTACAAAAAAATTCTAAGGGACACAACCCTGTTCGAAGCAGTTCATTGTTGATTGGCTAAACCAGATTCGACCTCCTCGCCTTTTTCATCCCCATTCCCACCATCTTGGGTAGTGGCTGTGACCTCCTCCTCAGCCAACCAAGTCTTCCATTGTGAGATAAACTCCTCTTCTTTGTCCTGGAGGAACGAGGTGTCGATTTTGGGGTTCAGAGATGACATCATGTACATAGCCTGATCGGTATCCCAATCCTTCTTGGTCTTAAACTCCTCGAGCATGCGCTTCTTCTCGTCCTTGAGAATTTCAAAGGAAAAATTATTTTCCTCCTTTAGGTGTTCAATCTCGACCTTGGTAGCATTTGTCTCAATCTTCAGGTGATCTATCTCGGCCCTGGCAGTGTCCAAATCTACTGTCTTGGTGTCAAGCTCCGCCTTCAAGTTGTTGACCTTCACCTCGGAGGAGTCAAGTTTAGCTTGGAGAGGTTTGAGGGCATCCTTGGCTTTCGCTCAGGCTTCCTCAACTTTGGTCTAGGCTCCTTTGGCCTCCTTTAGACCATCCTCAGCTCTAATACGAGGATGGTTTGCCTCATAGACCAGGGTCTCCGCTGTCGCCATCTTTGAGGAGAACACTGAACTTTGGCGAAGAACACCAAGAAGAGCCTGGAACAAAAAGTTTACAAGGATTAGAAAATAAACAGATGATCAAGGAGATTAGAAGACAACAAAAACTAGACTCACCGAGACTGAGAGCTCCATTGTTTGGTCAGTGAGGTGAATGGGTAATCTCCTATAAAAAAAACCACCACACATCAGCGTCGAGATTGTTGCATGCCTGGCCGGCCCAAGACAGCATGTCCGAGCACAGATCAGCTCCTAAGGTCCCTGCCACATTCTCCAGGGGGTACTCCCACATGTGGGATGAGGCCACGAATTTATGGACCACGGTCGGGGAACCCGTAGACTTAAGGGTCGAAGGAGGCATCATTTTTTTGCCTTTGTCTACGGAAAGGGTTATACAAGTAGGAGATGTCTTTCTCTTGCGGAGGTGGCATGATCTCCAAGGGCTTAATGGTGACAATTGCCAATGTCGCAAGGATGGTGTCAGGAACCACATTTATGGAGGCTGGAGCCTGGGCCTTGGGCTCAATAGAAGCAGAATAGCCCTCTATGGTCTTCGCCGACTTTGAGAAGACCCCTTTCTTTGAGGTTACGCGACCTCGTTTGGTTCCACAGGGTTTGGGGGGCTGTCCCAGGAGGCTGTCAAGATCTGACTCCATATCACCTGAAGAATAAAAAGTATATTGGTCAAGCCAAGAAAGAAAAATAAATAAGTCAATACATTTTTATATGAATAAATGACTAAGTCACAAGATCCTAACATGAAGACTCACTAGAGCTCGAGCTTTGGGACCAGGAAATTCCTCTATTTTCTGATGAGGCTATGGGAGTCCCCTCCCTAAAAGTGGGGGACATCCTCGAAAGGTCCCTATAATCATTTGTGCCATATTGCATTGCTACCCCATCCCAAACTTTGTTTAGGCAATACATGGTTTGGTAGTAACCTAGCTAGCTACCAAACCTACGAACCCTAAGGTCTACCCACGACCATACTCATAAATTATTACTGGGGTCCTCGAAGAGGATCATCACGTTAGGCTTGTGCTTAAGTAATGAAGGAGACCACATAGATGATTCGAGCACGAATTTACCTCCTGATGAGCTCGCTGAGGCCTCGTTCTGTGCCTCATTTCTCGAGCTTGAGGGATCGAAGGGGCAAGGTTGGTGGGCCCGAGAGCTTTGACCCCCATGGTTTCCTCTCGTAGGGAGCTTGGCAGTGGGCATGGGTACATCCTCCCATCCTGCATATATGCGATTGTTGGAGTTGTCAGTGGTCTCGCTGTAACGCCCTCCTAATCAAGGACTGTTACACTGTGTACTTAAAATTATGTCAGACCAGCTAATCAGGTCATTTGGCTTAAATTGTGTAACTAAGGTTAGTGACAAGGGGTTAGGGTTAAAAAATTTGGTCAAAGAATAGTTGACTTTTATTCCATAAGTATTATATAACATGGGATCCCAAAATATTACAACTCAATTGTTAAAAAGGATAGATACATATCAAAAGTTACATCAGCCGGCCTAAGTGGCAAAACAGGGTTGTAACCCTATTTCCTCTGAGATAACCGCGGCCGTGATGGTCGAGCAGCCACATATGTACACGCCGCCACCGAAGCTCTCCAACTCATGGCAGGTCAAGCTTTCCCTTTCCCTAACCTGCAACACAAAGCACCCGTGAGCCAAGGCTCAGCAAGAAAACAGAACGTGCAACAACAAAGAATATAATTTTAAAATAATCATTCAATAATAATCATTAACATTAATTCATAGCCAATATTGTTAAAGTTCAATCACATAATCATTTGATTAACCTGGGGCCATCGTTCTATTCAGTTGGCCTTTAGGCCAACTCTCGGGCCTATGCCCTAGCTACGTGACCATAGAGTCACTTGGGGCCTCGCCCTTAGCTCTGTCTCACTAGCCATAGAGCTAGCCCAACCCCCGTGGTTCACCTTCGACCTTAGAGTCGATCAATGTAATAATACGTTGCTGGTTTAGGCCAATGCCTTTCGAACAGCGCACAGTACACTATTGCCGCCCTTGACTTATAAGTCAAGCCCTGATCCAGGATTTCATACCTTACTTATAAGAAATAGATGTGGATAGGCACATCCTGACAATTAAGCACATATTCATGCTAATAATTTAATCCCATTGGATAATTATTTCCATAATACTAAGCATATTCACATAATGGGGCCACATGCCTTAACCATAGAATTCATGTAACGAATATAAGCACTTAAACATTCATCAGCAAGCATTTTAAACAATAGCCCAACATAACCAATCCAGGGGCCCAAGCCCTAACCATATTCAAATACAATAGATGGGCCAAGCCCTAATCATAATAACACATAATGAACGGGCCAAGCCCTAGTCACACACAACACATTCTGGGTGCATTTTTCTTACCTTAGGTCCAAGCAAGCGTAAACGAGAACGACCCTCGAGCACGATCCCAGTTCCGAGCCCTTAGCGATACCCTATGTCACAACCATAAAATAGGATCCTATTAAAATCGAGCGATCAAAGGCTTTCAGACCAAGTCCTAGCCTCCAGGACCTCAGGTTCCACCAAACCGGGTAGTGGAAACAATCCTGAGCCCCTAAGGATAAGTTCCCACGCTCAAAACCTGATAGGGGTCAAAAAAACCCCTTAAGAGCCACGACCCTAAGCCCCCATGCCGCGGCCCGCCTCCAATCAAAGACCCACCCTCCCAAAATCAACAAACACGCATCGCGACCCGCCCTCCTTCCTGGCTCCCATCTTGTTCTAGAGGGCCGCGACACACCAAGAATAGAGCCGCGGCCCGACCCCTTCAAACCCAGAAAATCCTCCATTTTAGCAACTAAAACTCAATCAATTTAACTCAAAATCATCCCATTAACGCAACTAAATCATCACAAACACTCTAAAATGTTCCCAGCAGCAAAACCCAACAAAAAGCTAGCTTAAAACCTCATCAAACTACAATTCAATCCTTGAGCTAAGAGATTCAAACACACCTCAAGTACCCATGAATTCTAAATGAATTAAACCATTAAATGAAGTTCAGATGCTTACCTCAGTTGAAGAAGAAGACCTTCTAGCCTCAAGAAATATGAAAGCCAGTCCCAAGCTTCAATTCTATGGCTTTGAGGCACTAAGTCCCCTTAATTCCAATGGTTAACTTGAGAGAAAAGCCTTGAGAGTAACTTGAGAAACAAAGAGTGAGTTTAGAGAGAGAGTGTCGGTTTTGATGGCATCTCCTAGTATATCTGTTGTTTTGTCTTTAATTAATTAAGCTTATCTAACTTAAGCTAATCTCAAGGCTCGGGGTACCAAAAACGTCCCTGATGGAAAAATGGTAAATTTCCCCAACATTCCCTCCTAGACTCTCTAACTCTAAATATATCACCAATTATTTATTTTCATAACCCGATTAATTATCCAATACCCAAAATACCCCTTCACTCACCCCGAGTCGGGTATTGGGTCCCGTTGTGACCTTATCGCTAACTTGCTCCCTAGGATCGCCTTGTGCCGAAAAGTTGAAAATAAACCCACATATTTATGTGGTCTCACACATATATCACATATATGCACATGAATTCACATTTATGTCTGCAACGGGCCAAATTACCAAAGTCTCCCTTCTAATAAGAAGCGAGCCCACATGCATATTTAATATCCCTAAATATGCACATTTAATCATATTATAACATAATTCACATATTAACAATTAATATAGCAATAAAACACATATTGCCACATATTTCCATCCCGGCCCCCTAATCAAGGCCCTAAACCTTATTAGGTAATTTTGGGGCGTTACACTCGCCTTCTCCAATAAGGTTGCATAGTCGGAGCCTGTCCTCGTGAAGAAGATAGGAGAAGGATCGTCGACCATAGGGAAGCTTGAGGATGGTTTCCCTATGCTCCCTCATGGCTTCCATAGGTTGAGGACGATGATAGGTGGCTATATAAAAGATTAAAGTATGTCAGCAGGGCACACAAGTTAAAAGGGAATTTAGCTAAAGAATATGAGGGATTTACGAATTCTCCAAAAGGAGTAGAGTCAAGAAGGAGCGAGGCCGTTTTTCCAAAAGAAGGCGGTTTTAAAGTTCGGGGGGTGGTTGGGAATGTCCTCGAACAGCCGTTTCTCTTTTGGGTAACTGGACAGATAGTAGAACCCTTCTCTGCCATGGGCTTGGGAAGGGTTTCTTTCGAGGTAGAAGAGATATAAGAACTCGTGTGTTGTGGGCTCATCCCACTTCATCTCCTTATATAGTGACTTCAGCGCAGACAGAACCCTATACGAGTTCGTTTAAATTGAATGGAGCAATGATGACATAGTCGAGAAAGCCTTGAAAATAATCCTTTAGGGGCAGCAAGGCCCCAGCTCTTAAGTGCTCACGTCTCCATGCCACGAGCTTAACCTTCCTATCTGAGTTGTCTTCCCAGGTGCAGAGTAGCTCCTTTCATCGGAGCTGGCAAGACGACATACCAAATTTTCAGAGAGTCTCAACCCGTGGCAAGAGAGGAGCTCAAAAATTTGTCGAGTTGAGGTGATGGATCTTTGGTAATGTTCGGCCTTGAAGAAAGAACTCTCCGAGACCGAGATGGAAAGTGGTTTGTGAGCTTTAGGTGGTTAGTTAGAAGGACCCTCCATTAACCTTTTCTTTGGGGTCTAATGGGATAGGCCTAATCTTGGGGTTTGGGTCAGGATAAGCTGCCACTCAAAGTCTCTTTCTTTTTCTCTCTTCGACCTCGTCGATCTGACATCGAAAGTGGTCTCGTATATCTTCTTACCCACACATTTCTTTGTGCTTGCGAATCAGTCCCTTGTTTTGGGTGAAAGGCGATTCAGGATAGGGAGATGGCGGGTGACTGATTCTTAGAGTACTACGACATCTAACATGGAAGAAAAAGGTGAGGGCCCATCATATAGAAAATAATAAGAAGGGATTAAAATTTTGATAGCTCGAGATAACGAGATTGCCTCAATTGAGACTGAAGGCTCGAGAGGGACAGATTAACTCAGATGTCTGTCCCGAACTATTGTAAAGTTCGGGCATCAAGAGTGCACCCACACGAGAGTGGGGCGGTTAATACCTGTTTAAAAGAATCCCAGATTTCTAAGGGAAAAGTTGGCAGTTACCTGAAATGGCAATGTTTTCTAGATTTGTGCATTTAAACCCTAAACCAAAACCCTATTTCTTAAGCTACACGGAACCCCCCATTACCAGAAAAAAAAACTCCATTTTTACACATTTTTACCCTAAATTTTTTAGTATAAACCTAGACTCTAAACATGCCAAAATTACTCGAATCAGAAAACTTGCTCAGTAAGGCCTTATAAATCTAGTAAAAACAAGAAATGTCATCTTTACGGACAGAAAAAACACATAAATATACATTTATATCAAAGAGAGATCAGAGCACTTACATAAATTGGTTCGTGGAACTGAAGAAATTGTCGACTAAAGTAGCAGGAGCAAGAATGATTTCGCGGAGATGAATGTACTGGAGTGGTTTTGCTTCAGTAAACATGTAAAGAGAGATCTGGTTCCTTCTTGCTTTTTTTCTTTTGTTAGTGTTTGTTTTGAAAGGTAAGAGTGAGAATGGGAAGACAGAGAAGGGGTATATATATACCTCAGTTGTCAAACTAAAGGTCGAATTGATCTGGGTCATTGATTTGGATTAGAAGAAGATCCAAGGGATCATGTTTGATTCCAGATATATGGCGGCAAAAATAATTGGAAGGGACGTGCACAGAAAAAGAGAGTACTCGAGTACTCTTGGTGTTCAATCCCCAAGTGACGCGTGTCCGCACTCGAGTGTGGTAGGTGATGCGATTCCCGAAAATGAAGGTCAAAAGTTTCCTTTTCATAGGATTCGAACCAACAATTTTGAGGGGGCAAAATGTTACACCCAAATTTTGAAATCATCATAAGTGAGCCTCAAAATGTAGGCTCGTAAAGCGTAAGCTCGAAGTAACAAATTAGGGCTCAACACTTGTATAAATTTGTGTGATTCTTGACTTGCTCTTACTGGCGATCGAGCACCAGTTCAGAAGACTCGAGCTTAAGCATCAAGCTCGAAAGGATGAACCTTTTATGATGCATATGGGTGTAATTCGAGCCTTCGTTGCAAGGTGGAAGCTAACCAGAATAACGAGCTCGAAGTGATGGTCGATCTCAAAATAGCGTAAACCTTGCCTTTGAGATCAGGAACGTGTTTTACACATGACAACTGTTAGGAAATCCCTATTCCTTAGGGATTTTTTATTATTTGATATTAAATCTCAATTGTCATGGGATATTATGTAGTGAATGCATTTTGTTGTATTTATTTCCAATTTGAATTTTAACTTCCCGAAATAAGGGGAAGATGTTTTTCTTAACCAGTCTATACATAGATTGGAGAATTTCATTTGTAGACATGCATAATTTGGTACTGAGAACACTCTGCTAAATTGCTTTGTAAAATCTTTGAGAGAATACCACCAATCAATAATATTGACTCATGGACTAGGTAGATTTTAACTGCTAAACCACGTAATAATCCCATTGTTCTTCCTTATTTTCTTAATTCATTGTTTAGTGCTATTCAGATTTAAGTTGACGAAAAACTGCGTCAACACAAGGGCCTATGCTTTACGTGTGATGAAAAATTCAATTATGGCCATAAGTGTAAGAATCGAGTACTTCTTTGGTGTGGACAAGAAGGAGGTCAAGAAGAGGATGAGGATGCTAGTGACACAGGGGAAGCTGAGACGGGCGAAGAAATAAGTCTGAATGCATTATCTTGCTTAGCAAGTCCCAGGATTTTTTGACTTTTGGCTAAACACGGGTCTGAACCATTGGAGGTCCTCATTGACATGGGGAGTAACAATAATTTCATCCAAGAGACATTGGCAAAGAAACTACATCTCTCATGGAAATCCACTAACGCTTTTAAGGTTTACATGGGCAATAGGCAATCTCTAATGTGTGATAAACGGTGTAGGGAAGTGGAGTTAGTGTTACAAGGAAATAAGTTCATGGTGGATCTGTTTGTTTGACCTATTTGGGGCCTGAATATAATGCTTGGAATGCATTGGTGGCATTCACTAGGACCATGTGTTCACAATCACAAGGCATTAACTATGGAATTCCAATGGGAAGGGAAGATAGTGAGGTTGGATGGTAATACCACATGGAAGGCAAAGCAGATTTCTTACTCCAAGCTCAACTCGCTCGTATCTGATGGGAAAGTCATATGTATGTGGAAATTGCACCCAGAAATAAAGGAACTAGCAGAGAAGGTCATGGAACTTGACCAACTCAAAGAGAAATTGCCTCTCGCTGCCCAAAAATTGATCAGCGAATTTGAGACTATTTTTGCTACGCCAACTACTCTTCCACCCATTCAAAATGTAGACCATCAGATTCATCTACAACCAAGCTCTACCCGAGTGAATGTTCGACCGTACAGGTACCCTTACTTTCAAAAGGAAATTATGGAAAAGATGATTTGTGAGCTGATGGAAGCAAAGTTCATTCAACATAATACCAACCCTTATTCTTCTCCTGTCCTATTAGTTAAAAAGAAGGATGTAACATGGAGATTTTGCATTGATTATCAAGCATTGAATGGCATTACCATCAAGGACAGATTCCCCATTCCCACCATTGATGAGTTGTTAGATGAATTTGGAGGAGCAATGATATTTTAAAAATTGGATTTGAGAATGGGATACCATCAGATTCGAATGGATAGCTGAGATGTGCATAAAACAGCCTTCTGCACACACAAAGGGCACTATGATTTCCAAGTGATGCCATTCGGCCTCACCAATGCCCCGATGACCTTCCAAGCAGCTATGAATCAAGTATTCAAGCCTTACTTGCGCCAATTCGTTATTGTGTTCTTCGACGGCATATTGGTGTATAGTAAGTGTGATTCCGAGCATATCCATCACTTGAGATTGGCTTTCAAGTTACCGCAGGAGTATCGATTTTATGCCAAAGCCAGTGGATGTTCTTTTCTTCAGTATACTATTGATTATTTGGGGCATATGGTTTCTTCTCAAGGGGTAGAAGCAGATCTGTCCAAGATTGAGGCCATGCTTGGTTGGCCACAACCACAGAATATTAAGCAGGTTCAGGGATTCTTGGGTCTCACAGGATATTATCGGAGGTTTGTGGCTCACTATGCATTCATTGCAGCACCTTTCACTGACCTGTTAAAGAAGGAAAAGTTTGCTTGGAGTGAATTCGCTGCTTGTGCTTTTACCCCCAACTCAAAATGGCAATGATGACTACGCCAGTACTACACTTGCTAGATTTTTCAAAAACTTTCATAGTGGAAATGGATGCTTTGAACGTGGGGTTTGGAGGGGTTCTAATGCAAGAGGGTCACCCCTTAGCCTATTTAGTAATAAATTTGGTCCTAAATTGCTGGGTGCTTTGGCATATGATAGGGAGTTAAGGGTTGTGGTGGAAGTTATCAACCGTTGGTGTCAATATTTGCTTGGACTTCCGTTCATTATCTGGACTGATCATAAGAGCTTAAAGGAGATATTCACGTAGGTTGTTCAAACCCCCGAGCAACAATATTGTCTTTGGAAGTTGCTAGGCTTTCATTTTACAATCAAATACAAAGTTGGATGAGAGAACTCAGCAGCAGATGCCTTATCGCGTAAGGAAGAGGTAACTAAAGTACAACTTCTTGCAGCCATTTAAGGTGGAATGTTTGAATTCTTGACTAAAATAAAGCAAGAAAATGCAACATGTTCAGACTTGGTTTCATTACATGAGAAATTAAAACAGGGCACTCTTAAGGATTCAGCTTATACGGTGAGGGATGGGATCCTTTTGTACAAAAACATATTTAGGACTTTTTCAGTTCATGCCTGACATGCCAAACAGTGAAGTATTCACCAATCACACCTTATGGATTACTTCAGCCACTTGAATTAGAGGAGAGAGTTTGGGAAGATCTTGCAATGGACTTTATTGTTGGACTTCCTAATTCTTATGGCCTCACAACAATCCTGGTAGTGGTTGACCATTTCATAAATTATGCATATTTTGGAGCTCTTCCAGCTCAATATACCGCAACAAAAGTCGTTGAACTATTTTCAACGATGGTAATGCATCTTCATGGTTTGCCATGCACCATTGTTTCAGATCATGATCCAATATTTACTAGCAAATTCTGGCGACAACTGTTTGAGATGATGGGCACATGATTGAAGATGAGATCAGCTTATCACCCCCAAACCGATGGCCAAACAAAGGTGACCAATCGGTACCTAGAACAGTATTTGAGAGCATTCATAGCAGAGAATTCGAAGCGTTGGAGTTGTTTTTTTATCTTGGGCGGAGTTTCATTACAATACCAGTGTTAATTTGACAATTGGAATGACACCATTTCATGTTGTGTATGGATCGTCACCCACCATACCAATGTATACGCGAGGCTCAACTTCCGTTCAAGCAGTGGAGGAGGAGTTGACTACGAGGGATGCAATTCTTCAGTTGAAGCTGTTATGATTGGTTAAATACAAATTATAAGTGTTAAAATACAAGCAAGGTATAAACACTTAGTAGAATTCACATAGTGAATATGTGAATTTGAGTTTCAATTGTAGGCACTTATAAAATGCAAATTTGGGTCCAAAGTGATACAAAAGAGCATCTAAGGGTTCCCAAAAAGTTTGGTGCTATTTGGAGAATTTTTGGGACCTTTGGAAGTGTCCAAAGTTAGAGAGGGTGGTGATGCATCGCCACCCAAAAGGCAACACATCGCCTGAAGGCTAGGGTTTCAAGAAACCCTAGTCGGCGATGCATCACATGCTTTCAGGCGATGCGTCGCCTGCTGTGTTACGTGGATTTACGTAAATGCTCTAAATTACGTGTTTTACAAGTCTAATCCTATTGGTTGGACATAATGACGGTGCCTACTCTATATAAGGGTCAACAATAGTGATTTGGGAGACTTGATCACTCTCCAATCTTTCTCTACCCTCTCTCTCTCTCTAGCTCCAAGAATCTCTAGTTTTCTCCAAGAACTCTCCAAGAAAGTGCTTGACTTAGAGAGTTGAAGGCTTGTTCAATCTAAATCCTCATTTTTTCAAGAGAAGGCCTCAAGCATCAATGGTGGCTAGGAAATAGAGTATTAGGACAGGTTCCACAACGTGTATGAGCCTTGGTTTGTGTTTGGTTTTCTTAAGGGTTTTCTCAAAGGATTGTTCAAAGTGGTGAATTTGCCTAGGGTTTGAAGCTTCATCAAAACTTGAAGAACATTATTGTTATACTTGGGTTTGGATGTTCTTTCTTAATCTTTCTTAAGTCTCTATCAATCAAGATTTTGTGTAGATTCTATTTTTTGTGGTGGTGTTATCTCACTTTCCCCCAACATTCTAATACTCTATAATCTGAGATAGCATATCATGGAAGAATCTAACTCTCTTTCAACATTGAGATTCATAACTCAACACTTTGTTGATTAGATAGATTTGATGGGACTAACTTTGTTCGTTGGCAAGACAAGATTAGGTTCTTGCTCACTGCTTTGAAAGTTTTTTATGTCTTAGATAAAGACCTAAAGGCCTTGGAAGAGCCCAAGGAAGATGATACACAGGAAGTTGTCAAAGAAAGGAAAACACTTGAAGAAGATGAGTTGATTTGTAGGGGTCACATCCTCAATGCCCTCTCAAATAGGCTATACGATCTCTACACTAACACCAAGACCGCCAAGGAGATTTGGGAGGCCTTGGAAAAGAAGTACAAAGTGGAAGAGGAAGGTACTAAGAAATTTCTTATTACTCAATATATGGAATTTAAATGTCATGATTATAACCCCTTCTCCCTCAAATTCATGAGATGCAAATGTGTAGATTCCCAAAAATTTACTTAGCTAGTTAGATAGTAGTAGTAATAGTAATAGCTAGTAGTAGTTATAGTATGTTTATTACTGTGGATTTTGGTTCAAGCCGGGACTTAGTTGAACACTCGTAGCAACACTTATAGATTTTATAAGTTTAACCTATAGTTTAAGAAAAATAATTATAACATAAGGTTTGATTAATATAGATGATTATAAAGATGTTATTTATTATACTATAAGGTTTAGATAGAACTAATAAGATCATGACACTTGTCGTGTGCATGTTTATTGAGAAATTAAGCATTTTTTATGAATAGTTTTATAAAAGAAATATTTGAAAACCCTAGAACCTACCACCAGCTTTAAAAACGTTATATGACTCAGTCAAAGCTGTTTACCCAATTCAAATTAAGCTGAAAAAGTGCAATTACGTGTATAATATTTCAGCGTATGCCGATATATCGCAGCCATAGGGGCGATATATCGCCACGCGGGGAATACGAAAACACGTGAACTTCGCACAAATGCATCGATGAACACTCGGGGCATAAGCCCAGGCGATATATCGCCTACAATGGGCGATATATCGGCCCCAGAGCAAGTTTTTCAAACGTTTTTGAAACCGAGCTCATTTTATTCCTCAACCTCTTAATAAGCCTCTGAACGTTTTGACTGAGTCTTAAGCCTCTGCTGAATGAATATTCAAATGTTTTTCATGTAATATTCATTATTTTTATTCAAGCTAAAAGAAGATCTTTACACTCCTTGAACTCTATAAATAGGACCTAGTACCCAGCCATTTCTCTCATTCTTCAAGCTGTGTTCAGAGCCTTCAAGCTGCTAGGTTTACTATTGAGTGATAAACACTTGGGTTGGGTTATAAGCTTTATCATTTTAAGCTTTATGAACACTTGGGAAGTAAGATAAATAGTGTGTTTTCCTATATCGAGGTGTAGTTCGGTTCTAATACATTCAAAGGTATTCCTAATCTTAAGTTCATTTCAGTTTAATTCTTTAGTTTCTTTAGTTTTCTTTAGTTTCCATTCAGATCCTAACTCACTGTTTTAAATTCTTGGTTAGGTATTTAAGTTCTTTGAACTTAAGGTTTCCTTTCGGTAAGCTCTTCTTCTCGGTGGTTTAGTTCATTTCTCTATCATCTCTTCTTTTAGAAATACTCACCTTCTCATTGTTGGTTTTTAGGAGTGTTCCAAATCCCACCCTTATTCTCATATCCCAGTATTGGTAAGGAAAATGGATATAATTTATATGTTTATATGATATGTTATGCTATTTTATGTTATGTTATGTTACATTATGTATAGTATGTTTATAGACATTGGGCATATGACTTGTATAGCTAACAAGCCCCAATAGATTATGGGCATATGACTTGCTTAGCTAGCAAGCCCCACCAATCTATTGGGCATATGACTTGTTTAGTTTACAAGCCCCAAGTAGTATAATGGCCATTGTAGTAGTATATGACATATGTTATAGTATATGTTTATGATAAAGTTTATGTATATGTTTTATGTTTTTAGTAGATTTTCCTTGCTGGGCATTAGGCTCATTCCTTTATTTTTATGTATGCAGGAAAATAGTTATGGCGGCGGAAGGATTCTTGGCAGCTTGGGGTTGTGTATCGAGGAAGAATGGATTCGGGGGACTGCGTGAACGATTCGAGGATGACATTGTTGGAAAGGGATATGCTTGTGATGGAATTTTCAAACCTTGTACTTCTATTGACCATATGAAGAATAAAGTTTCTTCTTCTTGTTATATGATTGACTCGAATTCTATTACTTTGTGGCATGCTAGACTTGCACATATAGGATTTAACACAATTAAAAGGGCTGTCAACACGAAGCACGCACTGGTGGAATTTTTGCGAAAGAACCAGGAAGTTTTTGCCTGGTCGCACAAGGACATGGCTGGGATAGATCCTGCAGTTATCAGCCATGTCCTAAATATAGACAAGACTTTTCCACCCGTGCAACAAAAGAGAAGGCTGCTTGATAAGGATAGATCGAGAGCCTTAAAGGAAGAAGTTGAAAGATTAAAGGAGAATGGGTTCATCAAGGTGGCATTTTATCCATCGTGGGTCTCCAATCCAGTGCTGGTTCCCAAGCCTAACGGCAAATGGAGAACCTGCATGGATTTTACAGATCTCAATAAAGCCTGCCCAAAAGACTGCTTCCCACTCCCAAGAATCAACCAGCTGGTCGATGCTACTGCAGGACATGAGATCCTCTCGTTCATGGATGCATATTCGGGCTACAATCAGATTAGCATGCATCCCCCTGACGAGGAACACACCTGCTTTCGGACCGATACGGGCTTATACTGTTACAGAGTGATGCCCTTCGGACTGAAAAACGCAGGTGCGACTTACCAACAGCTAGTCAACCACATGTTTAAGGAGCTTATCGGAGTAAACATGGAGGTATACGTGGATGACATGTTGGTAAAGTCTAAGAAAGCAGAAGGACATGTGAATGATTTACAAGAGTGCTTCGATGTATTGAAAAAATACCAGATGAAGTTAAATCCCCTCAAATGTTCCTTCGGAGTTGGATCAGGGAAGTTTTTGGGGTTCATTGTAAATTCAAGAGGAATCGAGGCCAACCCCGACAAGATAAAAGCCCTGATCGACATGAAATCGCCAGAAAGGATCAGAGAAGTACAAAGTTTAACCAGGAGGATCGCAGCCCTAAGTAGATTTATATCTAAATCAACAGACAAGTGCGTCCCTTTCTTCAATCTACTTAGGGGAAATAAGAAGTTTGAATGGACAGGAGACTGCGAGCAAGCTTTTCAGGCCTTGAAAACTCATATGGCACGACCTCCCATCTTATCAAAGCCAATCGAAGGAGAAACTTTGTTTATTTACCTGGCGATTACTGAAGTTGCTGCTAGCGCGGTACTAGTTCGAGAGGAAGAAGGCGTACAAAAAGCGGTCTACTATGTAAGCAAGAGGCTGATCGGAGCAGAACTGAGATATCCACCAATCGAGAGGTTAGCATATTGCTTAATCCTGGCCTCTAGGAAGTTGCGCCCTTACTTCCAAGCCCATCCTATCACAGTTTTAACTGACCAGCCCCTTCGGCAAGTCCTCCAAAAACCAGAGGCAGCTGGACGATTATTAAAATGGGCAGTCGAACTAGGACAGTTTGATATAACGTATTCACCACGAGCAGCAGTAAAGGGACAAGTCCTGGCCGATCTTATCGCGGAGTTCACAGAACTCCCAGAGAGCGAGCAGTGCGAATCGCCGAATGCGCCTAAGCCTCAAGAGAAAGCTCCTTCGTGGAAGTTATTCACGGATGGGTCATCCAACGAATCCCACATTGGAGCGGGAGTGATATTGATAATGCCTGAAGGGCATCAATTTCACTGCGCCATCAGGTTCGGCTTCACCGTGTCAAATAATGAAGCCGAATACGAAGCGCTCCTCGCTGGATTGAGAATGGCGAAAGATATGAGCATAAAAGCGCTTGATATTTACAGTGACTCACAGCTGGTCGTGAACTAGGTTCTAGGAGAATATCAAGCGCGAGGTTTAAAAATGGTGGCGTACTTGAATAAAACAAAGGACCTGCTAGCCCAGTTCACAGAGTACACCCTCCAGCAAATACCGTGAGATCAAAATTCAAACGCAGATGCCTTAGCCAAACTTGCGAGCGCAAAAGATGCTGACACTTTGAACATTGTGCCAGTGGAAAGACTGAGTAAGCCAAGCATACAAGCGGTTGAGACCAATATGGAGATTCGAATGGAGGATACATGGATGGCACCTTACTTGGAATATCTGATTTACGGTGTGCTACCGGTAGATAGAAACAAAGCCAGAACTCTACAAAGGCGAGCCGCTAGGTACATACTGGTCGATGGTTTTATGTACCAAAGAGGATATTCAATGCCACTACTCAGATGCATTACACCAGAAAAAGCTAAGGAACTCATGAAAGAGGTGCATGAAGGCTTCTGCGGGGATCACGCTGGGGGGCAGAGTTTGGCAAAGAAGATTCTAAGGCAAGGCTACTTCTGGCCAACTATGAACGAGGATTCGATGGAGTTTGTACGAAGATGCGATAAATGTCAAAGGTTCTCCAAAATTCCACGAGCAGCTCCAAATGAATTGAAACAAATGCAAAGTCTGTGGCCTTTTGCGGTGTGGGGAATAGATTTGATTGGGTCCCTACCAACGGGAAAAGGCTGAGTAAAGTACGCAATCGTGGCAGTCGATTACTTCACTAAATGGGCCGAAGCTGAACCACTCGCCACCATAACGACCAAGAAAGTTCTTGACTTTGTCATCAAGAACATTGTTTGCCGCTATGGTTTGCCCCGAAAGATAGTTTCAGACAACGGAACCCAATTTGACAGCGACTTATTCACCGACTTCTGTGAAAGGCACAGAGTTATTAAAAGCTTTTCTTCAGTTGCGCATCCCCAAGCAAACGGGCAGGTCGAGGCCATGAAGAAAACCCTTAAGGACACCCTGAAGAAGAGGCTTGAAGACGCTAAAGGAGCATGGCCGGAGCAGCTACCTGAAGTCCTCTAGTCGTATAGAATGTCTCACCGAACATCAACAGGACATACCACATTTTCTTTAGCTTATGAATATGAGGCTATGTTACCTGTCGAGGTAGAACCCCCCTCACATCGACGCGTAACATACGACCAGGACCAGAATAGCCAACTAATGATGGAGTCCCTAGACTCAATTGATGAGATACGGGAAAAGGCCTAGCTCCGAGTTGCTGCGTACCAGCAAAAAGTCGCCCGGTACTTTAACTCCAAAGTTAAAGAAAGGAAATTCAACGTCGGTGACTTAGTGCTACGACGAGTTTTCTTAAATACCCGCGACCCCACTGCTAGAGTACTCAGACGTAATTGGGAAGGACCTTACCAGATTGAAGAAGTCCTTCATCCGGGCACCTATAAACTTGCACGCCTGAATGGAGATCTCATTCCATGATATTGGAATGGGGAACACCTGCGCAAGTATTATCAATGAACAGTCCTTCTTAAAGGACTGGCTTGTATTAAATTTTACTTTTTACAAGTTTTGCAAAGAGAATTAGCCACGTTGTATGGCTAATCGCTCGTATATGTAAGATTCTATTTTAGAATCACTCGTAAAGACATGTTTAGTCCATTTTTAATACGAGATTATAAGGGACTGTGTGCAGCCAGTCATTCTTGCCAACCTTTATAAATTTATATTTACAAGTATTTGTTCATTACGTGTGTTGTTTTGCTGTATTACAAACATTACTTTTTCACCCGAGCAGAAATGTTCGAACAGGTCATGGTCAAGGCAAGTGACAAAGGACCTAAAGCTTCTGGATCACTTAGGGGGCATATAAGGCACATCGATAGCAAAGCGTACCATGAGGTATGTAAACACATGAACAAAATGAGTGAAAGCATGCTAAGGTACTTAGAGTATTTTTCAAATTTTATATTTTGTTAAATCAAGCCAAAGTACTATGCTAAGTTCGGTCATACGGACAAATGTTATAATAAATGAAAATGTTATAGCATCATGATGCAATCTTTTACACCGCAAGCATCACTGCTTGGATGTAACTGTTCAAATAAAAGGAAAAGTTTGCTGCCCATGAAGCAAAATTTAAAAAAAGATATTGTCTTTACATCACGACCCGTGGGTCGTGTAATCAAAAGAAAGAAAAAAAATAATAGAAAAGCTCAAGAGGCATTGGGAGCAGGAAGGTCTTTATCAGCGTTCTGATTGGTCGCGTCCTCAACAACTCCTTCTTCCTCTGTGCCAGCGACGCTTGGGGAAGCAGGGATCCTTGCTCTTGCCTCCTCTTTAGCCAGTTGAGCAGTGCAGCGGGCCAGCTCAGCATTCCTAACATCTTCCGAAAGATAACCGAAGTTGGCGCCCTGGTTGTTTTTCCAAAAGTTGTAAAAACAACGGAGCTTCGCGTTCTTATAACTTTCCAGATTTTTGGAGTTTTCAAGCTTCAGTTGCTCTACTTGGCTCTCAAGAGTAGTGATGGCCTCGTCCTTGGACTTGAGCTCCTCGCCTAGTCTCTTGCATTCGCGATATTGGACTCGACTGGCCTCCTGATACTCCTCTCTCTGCTTTACTATAGCTGCCTTTGAAGCTTCAACCTCCGATAGCTTTGTCACCGCAGCATCCCTCTGCTGAACGATCACCTCCAACTCCTTCGCATGCCTGGCCTCTGCAGCCGAAAGCTCCTCAGCTGCTTTCACTTGGTACCTCTCGATAGCCTTTGCCCGAGCCTGTTGGATGGTGGCTTGGGTGCGGGTACGAGCAGCAGTTGCAGACAGCAAAGCCTGAGGACAGAAGATAAAGTTAGAACCTGTTGCAAAGAATAAAAGACTAAGGCCAAAGAGAGAAGAAGCACTTACGCTGGCTATTTCATTTAGGGTCCTGTTCAGAATCTGGTCGACCCCCATGGTCTCTGCCTCAGCCATCACGTCCTTGCAACGGTCGTACTTCACGATGTGTGCAAAGCGGTCCTTTGTCGCTCGCAGAGCGCGGTTCGAGAGTTTAGCCCCAAGGGCTTCGTCCCGCTGAGTCTGTTCCTTGGCGGCCGCAGGTTGAGGAGTTGTCGTCGTAGGCGGAGTTTCCTTTTCAGCAGGAGCCGAAGGCTGAGCAGAAGTTTGCCCTGTTGGCACGTCCTTGGAAGGACCTTCTGTTCGACCCTTCTTGGCAGGTCCTTGGCTTGTTTCGCCGTGGTGTTTCCTAGATGACTTCCGCCAAACCAGAGGAAATTCTACTTCCTCCTCAGCCTGGTATAAGTCGAAAACGTTGGGAGTGACCATATCTGCATACAAGTAAACACATGCAAATGATAAGATAAATGCAGATAAAAACGCTTGATAAAACAGAAAAGAGGTCACAAAGTTAATACCCGAGCTACAACTACTGGTCGCTACACTATTGACTCTATTAGTCATACACTCATTATCTGGCATGAAGAAGTCTGGCCTTAGATTTGGAGTATATGTAAAGTTGCCCTCCCCGTCAAACAAGTGACAAGGAATTGGCAAGCTATTTAAAAGCAAAATTACTGTACCATTTCATCGGAGGATTCCCCCAAGTCCACAATCGGCTCTTTTGCCTTTTGTTTCCCCTTGCCTTGGGGAGCTGAAGGCTCTTCTGCAGAAGGATTGCCCGTGGGTTCCCTGATTGTAACCCCCGTCAGCCTCCTTCATGGAGGAGACGCAGGAGGTTGCTGCTCGGGAACCCCCTCAGTAGTGGCATCGGCTACCACGGGTCCTCTTGTTTCATGGTGAAGAGCCAGGAGGCCAGCTAGCCTCAGATTATCATCAGTGACCAGGGACTTGACGCTTTTTTCTGTGTCCGTCATCCTAGCTAGTGCATTGGACCTCAACACCATGCTTGGTGTTGGGGTCGGACGTAACCATGGGCCTGAAAGACAAAACGCACTTTAAGAAAAATGAAGGGAAATTCGTTGATAAAAATTACCGACCAGTAAAAGCAGCACTTACCCCCTCGAGCGAAGGCCAAGTTGTTGCTGGTTATGTCCGGAGTAAGGAAGTACTCCTTGCTGTACTGCCCCACATTGGATATGTGCGTGGTGGCACTCAGGAACGTCCGGTTTATCTCCTGGTGACAAAGATGGAAGAAGCCCGTCCCATACTGTTGAGGGTTGGACTTGAGATCAAAAAGATAATTGACCTCATGGGGGGTAGGTTCTGGCCAGTTTTTAAGTTTGTATAGGATATAGAGTGCGGCCAGCATTCTATATCCATTTGGAGTAATCTGGAAGGGGGCGACATCGAAATAATTACCCACCCCCTGATAAAAAGGATGTAGCGGGAGCACAGCCCCCGCCTCTATGTGGTACCGAGACCAAGCACTGTATACACCTCCGGGGAGGTTAGGCCTTTGGTCTGCAGCAGGAATTTTGAGAGTGACCCCTGTGAGAGGATACTTCCTAAGATAGTTAGCAAGCATCCGAGGAGTCACTAGGCTGGTCGGGGAGAAATACCACTCGACATCAGGCAGATTCTGATGGCGGGGGCGAGCTCTAGTTTGGATGTTAGGGTCAGGAGCAGGATTTTCTCGGCCACTGGTCGAAGGAACCCTGGCCTGCGAATCAGGCTGGGAAGGAGGTTTTGGATTATCGTCGGATTCAGGTCTTTTCTTGCCTAGGGATTTAGAGCGTGCCATTTGAGGAGGAGAAGGACGAGGTTTGGAGGAAGATCGTGAAAAGGGAATCTCGTGAATTCGGTCGGTCGGTCGGTCGTTCTTCGCCTTCAAGCAGCTGGGCGAGAAGATCGTCGTCGATGGGCCGTTCACCTCCCCACAAATCTGGCATCAAGGTCTGCAAACAGATGAATGGGGAGGTGAGGATAGAGAATTTTTAAAGGATTTTTAGAATAGCGCTGGTCGAGTATAAAAGTCAAGCTTTCATACAACAGCATTCTAACAAAAAGCTAAATCTTTCCACACGAACAGTTTGAGAAATGGATCAAAGGGTGAAAGCAAAAAGTTTTTCAAAAAAGCTTTTTCAACTCCCCTTAGGGCAGGAAAAACCTGTTTTCCAACTAGCCTAAAAGATCGAATTTTTACTTCGGTTTTACGTCCTAAAAGTTTGATCCCAACTATTAAACTAACTCGTAACTCTTTTTACCCACAAGACATTCTACTCACAAGCTTCTCAAACCAGAAGCAGATGAACTCAAACAGTCAACATACAGAAGCATGCATTATGAAAATTTGAAGCATAAGGATTCAAAAACTGACCAAAAAGATGGTCGTGGAGATTGGTAAAGAGTCTTCGGAAATCAAGGAACTCTCGGGCTGAGTCTTGAAAATGCAGAAGAGCGGTCTCCAGGAGAAGATTGAAGCTCTGGTTTTTAGGGTTTCTTGAGAAGGCAATGGCGTGCGTAAAAAGAAAAAGGGAAGTTTGGAGATGTTATATAAGTTTGTCTGTGGCATTAAAAAGGTGTAATCATCAGTTTCCCTTTTTCGGAGTATGGGGAAGCGGAATAGCCGTCAAATTATTACTGGGGAACCGAAAAGTCATGATTAGACAGGAGTAGGTTGCTTTTTCCAAGAACACACGAAGGGTTCTGACACGTATGGTGGGGTTACCGAAGAGTCGTTCGCTCAAAAGTTTATTTATTGCTCGTAATAAATAAACTTGGAGGGCAAATGTTATCCAAAAAATTGGCATTGATGACGTGGCAAGTGATCCCTGGACACATGGCTGACATCTGGAGGAACTCTGCTAGTGTATCAACCAGAAGGTACATTATAAGCAGGAGGCAGCCCAGTCTCACCTACGACCAGTCTGATCGATGGTTCCGCATGCAATGTAACATTACTATAAAGATCTTTGTAAATCCCAAATTTAACTCACACAATCTCCTGGATATCCGGTTATTTAGGAGAGAATATCGGCAACAAAATGATGTAATCCCCCTTGAGCCTATAAATAGAGAAAGAGAGCTCAAGGGAGGGACTTTTGGCTTTTGAATTATTTGAGACTAGAGTAATTCTACTGGAAATATTGTATTGTTCTTCAGAGGTTAGTGAAACTCATTGGACCCTTGTTCTTTGATCACTCCTTTGATTCTCATATCAGTAACAATCTAAGTGGACGTAGGTCATTACCAGATGCTGGGGCCGAACCACTATAAAATATCGCGTTCTTATTACTTTTTGTCATTCGGTTCTTTTCAACATTCATTCACATCAAGCATATTTAGACTCCGTGTTAGTTGTCCAAAATCTGGGTCAACAAAGACTGATCAGGTTTTATCTTTCTTTTTCGTGTGCTTTATTTTAATTTGAGTCTTTATTTTATGTTGCGAATTTTACTTTTTGGGGTTTTGTTGGTTATCATATTCCATTTTTCTCCCACAATGGGCTTAACGTTAGACATTGAGGACAATGTCTCCTTTAAAGTTGGGGGTAGTAGGCATATTCATGCGTTGAAATATATTTTGATTACCATTTTGAAATTTTGAGTTAAATGTTTGCAAAACTCATGACAACATAATTTTTGTGAGATAGTTTTTGCTATTTTTACTATTATGAAGTAATTTTTTAGAGTAATGTCATGCACAACCAAACATTGAAAAAAAAATTCACACATTCAATTGAGAAAAATCCTAAAGTTTAAAGCTTTTAATTTTTGTGAGATGTGAGAATGAGAAAACAACTTTGAAAACTTCTATTGATCATTTGAGTTGGTAAAATTAATTTTTGGGATTTAAAACATGACATTTACCAGAGGGATAGTTTTTGTTTTAAAGAGCCTTTGTTGTATTTTATTGTAATTTTCCTTTTAATTTCTTGTAAATTTTTTTTATTCTTATGTTGTCTCTTGTCAAAAAAATTATATATAAAAAAAGAAGAAATATACTAAAAAAATATTTAATGAAAAAAAAAGGAGAACAAGAGCAACATTTTTCATCTTCATCTTTTGTAGTTTTGTTGAAAAAATTGTCAAATAAAAAAAAAGTAATAATAAAAATTAAACACTATTACATTTGTTTATCAAAAAAAAAGAAATAAAAAGTTCGTATATTGTTTATTTTTATTATCTAATTTTGTTTTGTTCTTTATTTTGGTTCTTGATATCATTTGAAAAATCTCGAAGTTTCTTATGTCATTTTTATTCCAATTATTTGATTAACCTATCTTTTGATCAATATTCGTTAACATTGTTCGTCCTAAAACGATAATATCCATTTTTGAGTGTTAATTGATAAATTTCCAACTCCAAGAGTGTCAACCATCTCCCATAAAAATACTTTCAATACCTTTGTGAGAATTTGGAGTTGAGACTTTATTCTTTGGTGATTTTTCAATATTGTTTGTGTTGTAAATTTTGGAAAGAACGATATGGTTTGGTGCACACACACAAAACTCTTGAATTACAAATTTGATAGTTTTAAATAGCATTGTCTAAATTCTCACTAAACATTTTGTTAAATGATTTTGCATAATTTAGTTCACTAATTCATCTTGGTAATAATTTTTTATCCGCTTGAATTGCTAGGGACTAGCAATAAGCTAGTTGGGGGTTGTGATTAAGGGTAAAAAAAATGCACATTTATTGATTTTAATTGTCAAAATAAATTAGGTTTTAATTAATATTTTCAATGAATTAATGTGATATATTTTATAAATGAAAATATTTAATTTGTTTTTATTTTGTAGGAAAATGATACAATTTTGGTTGAATAAAATAAAGCAAAAAGAAAAGGAAGAAAAATGAAGTTGGAATTTTTAAGAAGTCAAGCCTAAAATTGAAAAAGCCCAATCCAATTCATGAAGATGTCATATTACCAATCCATGCAATTTCTTATCCACCAATAAGAGATGTCAATTACAACTCATTCCAACAAATATTGACAATTCATGTGCTTCATTTTCAACCAATAGAAGTGTCTCATTTTCAACAAAAATTAGCAATCCATGTGTTTCATTTTCAACCAATAGAAGTGTCTTCTTTTCAACAAAAATTAGCAATCCATGTGCTACCCTTTCAACAAATAGTAGCTTGCCACATGTCCTTTCCACCATAGTTTATTTGTATTCTACACCTATAAATAGAATGTAGTTCTCATTTGAAAAACACACATTTTTCTACACACTTCTCTCCCTACCATATTTTCTCTTTATTTTCTCTTCTCCATTTTATCTCTAAGCCTAGTCTTCTCACATTTTCAATGAAAAATGTGAGAATAACTTTTAACTTAGGCTAGAGTTTTCTTTTGGTGAGGATAGGGGTGAAACTTTATATTTTGTAATCTTTTTATTTTGATTTTATAAAAGTGTTTTAATGTTCAAATATTTGAGTTTTATTATTTCTATCAATATTTATGCAATTAATATTTATTATTAATTTTATATAGATTCAGTCAAGCTTTTCCTATGTAATTTTACTAAAATAATTTATATTAATTTTATTATTTTGTGGGTAGTTTTTTACTGCATTATCGCCAAGATGGTATAATGTTGCTTCTAGATTTCTCATAATAATAGTATTAGCATTAGATATTTTGTGGGTAGTCTTTTACTGCATATTGACAATGGTATTATGTCGATTCTAGGTTTCTCATAATACTAACATATGCATGTACTTCACCTAAGAGATTTTATTACTCAAATACATTTGCAAATTATCAAAGTAAATAGGTGACCAAAATATATTGTGGAACCCCGATGCCTCACCAAACCCCTTTTATCATTTATTTTCCTTTCATTTCAATTCTTCAAAACCACAAAAATATAATTTCTTTTACTACTTTCACATTACTTACCTTCTAACTATTTTATTTGTTCTTTGTTTCTTTACTTCCTTGTGGAATCAACTGCCCATCCATACTACGACTACCGTTAAGTGGAAGTCACATTTGAGCGTTAAACAGCCGGCGTAAGAGTAGCTACACCGACAGTTATTAGGTGTCGTCGTTGCTGGCTACACCGATAGTTAATAGGGGTCGCCGTTGCTAGCTACGCCGACAGTTATTAGGTATCGCCATTGCTAGCTACGCCGATAGTTATTAGGTGTCGCTATTACTGGCTACGCCGGCAGTTATTAGATGTCGTCATTGCTGGCAACGCCGACAGTTTTTAAGTATCGTCGTTGCTTGCAAAACAATTATTTATTTTTATTTTAAATTAAAAATTATGATTTAAATGAAACATTTATATACAAATCTAAAAAATTATATATTAAAATAACAAAATGTATACAAAGTATTTACAAATCTAATAAAACAAATTTTGGACAAATATAACACTACTACTTAACTCAAAAATCGTATAATATTGTCTATAAACATAATCAACTTGACCTTAAAATATATATTACTATATTTACAACGTAAATAATTAACCACTCTGTTATCCCCAAAAATTTGAAAATGATGACGTGGCGATAGAAATGACAAGTGGCAAGGAATAGTTGGGTGATCTGGCTTAGCAGCAGCCCAGTACATCAATGAAGAGTTTTGACTGCATGAGAGGTGTCACATCCAAGCCAAGTGACTGGTCGGACTTTGGTCCGAGGAGAGCCCAAGGGTGTGGTCGGACCTTGGTCCGAGGAGAGCCCAAGGGTGTGGTCGGATTTTGGTCCGAGGAGAGCCCAAGGGTGTGGTCGGACTTTGGTCCGAGGAGAGCCCAAGGGTGTGGTCGGACCTTGGTCCGAGGAGAGCCCAAGGGTGTGGTCGGACTTTGGTCCGAGGAGAGTCCAAGGTGTGGTCGGACTTTGGTCCGAGGAGCAGTCCAAGGTGTGGTCGGACTTTGGTCCGAGGAGCAGTCCAAGGTGTGGTCGGACTTTGGTCGAGGAGCAGTCCAAGGTGTGGTCGGACTTTGGTTCAAGGAGCAGTCCAAGGAGTGTGGTCGGACTTTGGTCCGAGGAGCAGTCTAAGGGCGTGGTCGGACGCATGTCCGAGGAGAGACAAAGGTCTGGTCCTTATGCATATGTCCAGTAAGTGTATGGTTGTCCAAATAAAGAAATGGCATGCATATGTCCGACCAGCACTTGTATGAATCCAACATGCATGTGTTCGACCAGAAGACGATATTCATCAACCAAATAGACTAGACTGCGTCAAATTCCCAGAAACGGCTTCAGCAAGACTCGGACTGGGCATACATGGGAATCTCTCATTCTTCGCTCAAATTGAGGATTATGTTGTATTTTGAATATTTCTTGTAATTTAAATATAATACGAATAATAAACTATCCCGATCCTAGGGGGATATCAGTTTCTGATCCCATGCCTATAAATAGAGGGTTGATGGGATCAGAAAAGGACTTTTGGCAATTTGAATTTTTGGTCTGAGTTTTCTAGAGAGAGAAAGTGCATTTTCTTGAGAGAGAACTCTTTTGTATTATGAGAATTTACACTGAAGAAACTCAGTTGACACTGGTTCATCTGATCTTGAGTGTAGATAAAATAATCAAATCTATGAGTGGATTAGGCTATTACCAACTGATTGGGGCTGAACCACTATAAAAATTGCGTGTGTTCTTTATTTTCTTTATTAAACTGTCTGTGTCGTTTGAATTCTCTTGAAGGTTTGTCGTTTTTGACGTTCTCACGTCGTTGGCTAAAAACGCAGTCAACATTTTGGTGCTTTCATTGAGAGCCTGAAGAGAAGAACAGACGGTCCCTGAAGCAATATGGCGCCTAAGAACACCAATGCAGCCTTCAAGAAGACGAGCTCCTTTAAAGAGCATGCTAGATCAGAGGGTCCTAGCGTTCAAGATCGTGAAAATGAGCCTAGAGTTGTGCTCGAGGACGTAGCGCCAGAAGTTGAGGAGCTACAGGAAGCCATGAGCGCCTTCCAGGAGGAGATGGCTCAGTTCAACGCCAGGCAGGAGGCGTTCGCTGAGGAAATGGCTAGGCAGAATGCCGCATTCGAGCAGCAGAAACAGGAGATGGACGCTAGGAGTGAGGAGATCTGTCGACAGGAGGAGGAGACTGAAAAGCGACATCGCGAAGCTGTACTCGCTCTGGAGGCAGCTACGCAGCTGTCCCGAGCCAATGCCCAGGTTGCACCTGGGGTGGCAGCCACCACAGAAGCTGGTCGTAAGAAAACTGATAGGCCATGCAGGGGTAGTAGTAACCCACTTGGTCATGAGGAGGATGGAGTCTGATCGCGCACTGCCTCAACCCAAAGGGGGAACTCCAAAACCCCCTCAAGGAGCCACAGATCAGAGACTTCCAGGTCAGGGAGTCACAAGTCAGGCAGCAAGAAAACACCTCCTGAGCAGGAGCACAATAAAGCTCCTCGTGGCAATGAGACTTCCCACTTCAAAGATGGGCATGGGCGTGATGAGGCTGACACTCATCACACTAACCATTCGAAGGAGAAGAATAAGAATAACCATCGAGGAGGAGAGGATCGACCAGCCCAGACAGGAAGGCCACCACAACATCCCAACTAACGCAGTGGCAAGGAGCACGTTCCACCCAGCAAACCTTCCGAGAAGACTCGGAGTACGGTGTTCGATAGGTTGGGAAAGCACACTGCTCAGAAGGACTTGAGGGACGTCATTGATGATAGAAGGAGGACCGTCCCGGTCGAAGGGCAAGAGCCAATCCGTCCTGCCAGTCGAGTAGAAATACTCGATGATGGTTTGCCGGATAGGAACACCCGACCGGGCGGTCCCGAAAGTGAGTCCCCAGCAGTGACCCCAGGCATCCAAGCCCAGCTTGATGCTTTGACAGCAGCAGTCCAGAGTTTGTCAAAACAACCAGCTGCGATTGATCCAGTAGACCACAGAACTGGCAGTCCTTTTTGTGCTCGAATTAGAGCAGCTCAACCACCAGCAAAATACAAAGCACCGGCACTGCCAGTTTATACAGAAAAGGCATACCCGGTAAGACACGTTGGGAAGTTTGAAGATCAGATGGAGCTGCTCGGGGTGAGTGATGACTATCGCTGCAAAGTCTTCCCCACCACATTGTCAGACACTGCCCAGGAGTGGTACTGGAAATTTAAACCAGACTCCATCACTTCTTCGGAGAGTTTTAGGAAGGAGTTTTGCAGGCAGTTTAGTACTGCTCGAACCCCTCCTGTTTATGCCAGTCACTTGGTGGATATTAGGCAGGGAAAAGATGAGTCTCTCAAGAACTACATACAAAGGTTCATGAGAGAAGCTAACCAAGCTACTGCGGTTGGAGATGAGGGGAAGATGGTGGCGATCTCTTCCGGCATTATCTATCGAAGTCCTTTGTGGGACAGCATCCATCGTCATCCAATTTCAACATTACAACAATTTTTAGACCGGGCAGATAAGTATATGAAGTTGGATGATGCAATTGAGAAGGGAGAAAATGGATTGAACAATCCGAGCGGGACCAATGATCCCCCCAAGAATGGTGGGAATGATCAAGGTGGTGGTAACAAACGTGGGAATAACGGGTCTGACCGCCACAATGAAAAGAAGGCTAAGTCGAGACCAAACGACAAGCCAACTAAGTATGAACCTCGATTCACCAACTACACCACTCTTTCGGCGAGTCGAGCAGAGATTTACTTGGCCAGTCATCAAGAGGTCCCTTACCGGAAACCCCCACCAATCAAGAAGGAGATGAGTAAGAGGGATATGAACAAGTTCTGTCGCTTCCATGGAGACTATGGTCACGACACGAATGAGCGTAATCATCTCAAAGATGATATAGAGTTTCTCCTCCGCTCGGGGAAGCTAAAAAAGTATCGAGCAGAAAAGACCCAAGTAGAGGGGAGCAACAACAATCCTAGGTTCAAGCGACAATGATCCCCACCTTTGCAACCTGAACCTGTGGACTTCACACTAGATACTATATGTGGAGGACCACATCTTGCTGGAGATAGCAACAAGGCGAGGGAGAGGTATGCTTGCACCCTTCGTCACGAATTGGATGCGGCATCCACCTCCGAAGTCATGACGGTGGAGGAGAGACCACCGAAGAACCCAAGATATGAAAGTGAGTCCCTCACTTTCACTGAAGAAGATGCTCGACACGTGAGGTATCCTCACAATGACCCTCTTGTTGTGACAGTCCAAATTGCTAATATGAAAGTGAAGAGATGTCTGGTCGACACAGGGAGCTCTGTAAACATTATTTATAAGTCATCCTTCGAGAAGATGAAGCTATCTGTGAATGACTTGAAGCTGTGCTCTCAAGTCATTTATGGGTTTATTGGAGAAGGATTGTCACCAGCTGGGACAATCAAGTTGCCAGTCACGACGGGGGAAGCTCCCAAGCATGAAACCGTAATGACCGAGTTTTTGATTGTTGATTGCCTGTCCGCCTACAATGTGGTTATTGGTCGACCACTGCTCACCAACTTACATGCGGTAGTTTCAATCTGGCACCTTTCTATGAAGTTCCCGACCAATGCTGGCATAGGCTGTGTCCAAGGAGACCAGAGGGAGGCTAGAGAGTGCTATAATGCCTCGGTAGCTAAGGCAAAGAAGGGGGCCAAGGAGAGCAATATGATTGTATGTGTTGAGAAAGAGGAGGTGGACAAGATGGATGTTGACCAGAGTCTTGCAGTTGTAACCGATGAAGAGATGTTAGAGGAGTTTGGCCAAGAGTGCACTCTTGGTTTAAAAGAGCAGAAGACCCCATCCGGTGATGAAGTCACCAAATAGGGCGTTGCCCAAAGCGAGGGAAGGGACTTTGATCCTCGCTTTGGGGATTATGAAAGTGATGTGGGACCGTCTGAAGAGTTAGAGGAGGTCCTTATAGATGATAATGACCCGACGAGAGGGGTCAAAATTGGAAAAAATTTGAAAGCAGAGGTGAGAGCACAGCTGATAGAATTTTTGTGAAGGAATCAAGATGTCTTCGCCTGGTCTCACAAGGATAAGGTGGGTATCTCACCAACTGTGATCAGTCACGTGCTCAACGTGGATGAAAGCTATCCAGCAGTGCAGCAGAAGAGGAGATTGCTTGACAAGGATCGAGCAAAAGCTCTTAAGGAGGAAGTAGAGCGGTTAAAGGAGAATGGGTTTATCAGGGAAGCATACTACCCTGCCTGGGTTTCAAACCCAGTGTTGGTGCCCAAACCCAATGGGAAGTGGAGGACTTGCGTAGATTTTACTGATCTGAACAAAGCATGCCCAAAGGATTGCTTTCCTTTGCCAAGAATAGACCAGTTGGTAGATGCGACGTCTGGTCATGAGACATTGTCCTTCATGGATGCATATTCGGGGTACAACCAGATCAGCATGCATCCTCCTGATGAAGAGCATACCAGCTTCCGAACAGATATAGGACTATACTGCTATAGGGTCATGCCCTTCGGACTGAAGAATGCAGGGGCTACCTATCAGTGTTTGGTGAACGGTATGTTTCGTGACTTAATCGGCAAGAGCATGGAGGTATATGTAGATGATATGCTGGTGAAGTCAAAGGAAGCTGAAGGGCACGTGCGGGACTTAGAGTAGTGCTTCGCAATACTGAGAAAGTACAGCATGAAGTTAAACCCCCTCAAGTGCTCATTTGGAGTGGGTTCTGGAAAATTTCTTGGGTTTATTGTGAACTCCCGAGGAATAGAGGCAAACCCAGAAAAGATAAAGGCCCTCATAGAAATGAAGTCTCCAGCTAAAATAAAGGATGTACAAAGCTTGACTGGGCGGATTGCGGCTCTAAGAAGGTTCGTTTCGAAATCAACGGACAAGTGCGTCCCGTTTTTCAACCTGCTTAGAGGAGGCAAGAAGTTTGAGTGGACTGCAGAATGTGAGCAAGCTTTCCAGGCCATAAGGGAGCATTTGGCCCAACCTCCTATCCTTTCTAAGCCAGTTGATGGAGAAGACCTCTTTTTATACCTAGCAGTCACGAAGCATGATGTTAGTGCTGCCTTAGTACGAGAGGAGGATAGAGTGCAGCACTCGGTGTATTATGTTAGCAAGCAATTGATAGGAGCAGAGTCCCGGTACCCCGTGATCGAGAAGTTGGCTTACTGCTTTGTACTCGCATCATGGAAATTGCGGCCATACTTCCAGGCACACCCCATTAAGGTCCTTACTGACCAGCCTCTACGCCAAGTCTTATAGAAGCCGGAGTCGTCTGGTTGGCTACTTAAATGGGTCGTTGAGTTAGGCCAATTCGAAATTATGTACCAGCCAAGGACTGCTATTAAGGGCCAAGCTTTGGCAGATTTCATCGCTGAATATACCGGGATCGCTGATGTTCCCGACCAACAAGAGAGTGTCACTGGGCAAAAAGAAGAACTTCCTACTTGGCAACTTTTTGTTGATGGGTCGTGGAATGAGCATCATTCAGGGGCTGGAATTATATTAGTCACACCAGAGAAGCACCGAATTCATTATGCACTAAGATTCGGATTCAATGCTTCTAACAATGAGGCGGAGTATGAAGCCCTCCTAGCAGGCTTGCGACTGGCCAGAGATGTACGTGCCCGGTCGGTGGAAGTAAATAGCGATTCCCAATTGGTGGTCTACCAAGTCTTGGGGGAGTACCAGGCAAGGGGCCTACGCATGGTGGCATACTTAAACAAGACCAAAGATCTGCTAGCACAGTTCGAGAAGTATACCATCAAGCTAGTACCACGAGAGCAAAACTCTAATGCAGATGCTCTGGCAAAGCTAGCTAGTGCAAAAGACGCCGAAACTCTGAATATAGTACCGGTAGAATACTTGGCGGAGCCGAGCATTGATGAACAAGAGGCCATGCCGATCATGATAGCTGACACCTGGATGACCCCCATCATCACTTATCTTGGGCAAGGGACCCTCCCAGAGGAACGTAATGAAGCAAGGAAGATTATGAGGCAAGCTGCTAGGTACACCATGATGGATGGGGTGTTGTATAGAAGAGGGTATTCCTTACCTCTACTCAGGTGCATAACACCCAACCAGTCAAAGAATTTATTAGCTGAGGTGCATGAAGGGTTTTGTGGAGATCATGCTGGGGGGCAGAGTCTATCTAAAAAGATCTTGCGGCAAGGATTTTTCTGGCCTACCATGAACGAGGACTCTATGGAATATGTGAAGAGGTGTGACAAATGCCAAAGATTTTCTAAAGTGCCCAGAGCGCCCCCAAACATCTTGAAGCAAATGCAAAGTCCATGGCATTTTGCAGTGTGGGGTATTGATCTGATCGGGAAGTTGCCCAAAGGGAAAGGAGGAGTGCAGTTTGCAGTGGTTGCAGTAGATTATTTCACTAAGTGGATTGAAGCCGAACCATTAGCCACGATCACATCGAAGAAAGTGTTGGACTTTGTGGTTAAGAACATAATATGTCACTATGGTCTGCCTAAGAAGATAGTGTCTGACAACGGCACCCAATTTGACAGCGACATATTTACCGATTTTTGCACTCGGCATGGCATCACAAAAAGTTTCTCCTCGGTAGCCCATCCACAGGCCAATGGACAGGTTGAAGCGGTAAACAAGACACTGAAGGACACTCTGAAAAAGCACCTGGAGCGAGCTAAGGGTGCTTGGGCGGAAGAATTACCAGAAGTCCTTTGGTCATACAGGACTACTGCTCAGACAGCAACTGGACATACCCCATTTTCTTTGGCATATGGGTATGAAGCCATGATACCTGTGGAGATAGACTCTCCATCTCATAGAAGGACCATGTACAACCAAGAGGAGAATCATCAATTGTTGGCAGAATCCTTGGACTTCCTCGAGGAGAGAAGAGAGGAGGCAAACCTGAGAGTTGCTGCTCACCAGCAAAAAGTGGCGCACTACTTCAATTCCAAAGTCCGAGATCGAAAGTTCCAGGTCGAAGATTTGGTCCTCAGAAAGGTGTTTGCCAGAGACCCAGCAGCTGGTGTGCTAGGACCAAACTGGGAAGGACCATATCAAATTGAGCAAGTCTTTCCACCCGGCACCTACAAGCTGGCTCGGTTGAATGGAGAGTTGATCGGGAATTACTGGAACGGCGAGCACTTGAGGAAATATTATCAATAAATACTGCTTACAGAGTAGTGGCTTTGTATCAAGTGCTCAACTTGTTATTTAAGTTTTTGTTTGTAGACTGGCTATTTGCTAACCAGTCATGTTATTTTGAACAATGTTATTTTGTTTGAAACTCGTTGTTAGACACATCTTGTCATTTATTATTACGAGTAATAAAAGAGATCACGTGCAGCGTGGTCGAATCTTGCTACAAATTTTGCATATGTGTTGATTATTCTTGCTTGGCAGTGTTCAACTGTCATTATGATTTAAACAAAACAGGTCTTCTAAAAAACTCAAAATACATATATACCAGACAGTGTTCAACTGGTCGGTATCATGAGATGAAAGACCAACGTTTAAATAGTTGCATGTTTTTGTAGTGGTTAACTGCTGAAATATGTTTGTATATTCTATGTGTTTCACGAGTAGTCACTGCTCGGACAAATTCGGTCAAGTAGCAAGTGATCAAGGATTTTTTAACCCTCAATCACTTGGGGGGCACATAGAGTATACTGGCGTGCACTTCAACACAAGCAATAAGAGCACGAGCAAAGATATCTGTTTTTGGGCTGACTTGTAAATTTGGAAGTCTAAAAAAAAGCCATTAAGCTAACTTGTTTGACAAAGCTTAAGTAACTTGGAATTTTTAAAATTTTAAGTTAGAAACAGATATTCGTGTGATAATAAAAGTTATGCTCATAAAATGTTAGAGCAATAAGAGCATGAGGAAGTATATTTAGTATGGACTTATGAAATGTTTAGAATTTCTAAGTTAGAAAACTAAATACTCATGTGAAAGTTTAAGGCATATAGAAACTTTACTATTCACAATAAGCTTGTAATGTCTTAAATGTAAAAAGACATAAAAGTTTCAAGCTAGCCAAAAACCAAAAGTAAAGTGCAAGTGCCAAAAAGCTCAATCATACGAGCAAAAATATAAAAAATAAAACAAACTATGATAAAAACTGGTAGGACTACAACTGGTCATGCAGGAGCGCTCTAGCAAGATGAGGAGTCACTGGCGTGCTGCTCTGGTAGGCTGATCAACTCCCTCCTCGGCTTCAGCTGCTCCTCTCGCTCGGAATGATAGTGTAGAGGAGGCAGGTGCAGGACCAGTAGGATTAGCAACTTCCTCAGTAGCCCTGGCCTCACATCTGGCAAGCTTCTCTGCCTGGATCTCGTCGGTCAGAAAGTCAAGCTTGAGGGGTTTATTTAGCTTCCACACCTGGTAGAAGCAGTTGAAGCAGGTCTCCTCGTAACGGGTTAGATCAGCCTCCTTCTCTTGCTTCAGCTCTTCATTCTCGCTGATCAGTCCCTCGTTCTCGCGAGCTAAGCCCTCGTTCTCACGAGTCAGTCCGTCTAGCCGATCAGTCAAGGATTTGTTGGCTTGGGTTAGCTGATTATTCCCATCAGCCAACCCCTTGAGAGACTCCTTTTGCTCAGTCACATTCTTCTCTGCCTGTTCCAGCTTGGACTGAAGAGCGTCCGTTTTCGCTCGAGCCTCCACGAGTTGATCATTTAGGACCTTGATCAACTCCTTGTAATCGACCGATCGTTGCTGGGCGTGACAGAAGGTCATAAGCGTCTGCATGAAAAGCAAAAAGTTACTACAAAGCATTAACGTAAGTAACAATCTATCTTGTGGTAGAGTACTTACATTTGTTAGATGAGCAATCCCTCTATCTAGGAAAACGTCAACGCTGAGTCGAGGAAAAGATTCAAAGCCTTGAATCGTCGATGAATCACGGAGGGTCTGATCAGCTGCCCCCCTGAGTTTGGTGTTAGCAGCTGAGAGCGCCTCGCTCGGGCCGAACGGGCCTGGGGGAGTCAGGCTCGCTGATGGGGGGAGTGACGAAGGGGTCAACTGCGGGATCGTCACTGACCCCTCAGGTTGTCTCCCCTGGCTCGGGGGCACTGCCCTCGGGACCTTCCTCGGAGGAGTGAGACCACTTCCTTCGCCAGACTTCCTTTTTGGAGCAGAAGGAACGATGCAATGTCTGAACATCTCTGAGTCTGCAAAAGAGGGAAACATGAGATTCGTTAGAGAAAATGTATATATATAATAAAATGTAGATAAGTATATTACTACTACAATTTTATTAGTCTCGAATCACAAAGTTATTAAACATATTCCTATGACCACTAGACCTGAGTTGAGAAGCTGATCAATGAAGTCATCCTCGTCATCCGAAGATGAGCTAAGTTCTCTCTCAATCTGGATGGCTTTTCCTTTCCCGAACCGAGCAGGAATAGCAGATCTGTGCTGAGGCTCAGGCTGAGGCTCCCTAATGACAAGGTCGCCAGATCTATGAGAAAGCGGAGAGGGTCCAGGAGAAAACTGGTCAGTCACTATCTCCGTGCCCGCATTGGACTGATCAGTCGTGTTGTTCTCCCCAGTGGTACTTTCCACCGCCATGTTTTGGTCGTACGGTATCAGGCCCACCATCTTAAGGTAGTCCACAGTGACCAATTTTTTCACGTCTTTCTCCTCGGTACTCATGCTAGCCAACGCCTCCGCTCGATTGAACATCCCTTCAGTAGGCAAGGGTCGCTGGAACGGACCCGCATGTGTAAAGGCCAAGTTGTTGGCCTTGATATCTGATGTAAGGAAATATTCCCTATAATATTTCCCGGGGTTCGACTTGTGTGCGATACCGCAAAGGTACCTAATCCCCTTTTGCCTGTGATAGAGGTGAAAGAAGCCTGTGTTCCTGTGGGTGGGGTTAGTCCTGAAGTCGAACAAATAGTGTACCTCGTGAGGGGTGGGCTCGTCCCAACCTTGCAGAAAGTAGAGAATGTACAACGCGGACAATGCCTGGATCCCATTCGGTGCGATCTGGAATGGGGAGACACTGAAATAATATGCTATAGACCGGAAATAGGGGTGTAATGGAAGTGTCGCTCCTGCATGGATATGATGCCTGGACCAGGCGCAGTATGCTCCCCCGGGCCTATTGACTCTCTGATGAGGGCCCGGGCATATCACGTTCACCCCACTCAAACCCAAAGCCTCGATGTGTTTGTGGAACGACCCGGAATTAAGTTTTGAAGGCTGGGCAATGAACCAGGAAGGTTCTTCTTCTCTCCCCTTCCGTGGCTTTTGAATGGCCAAGTTCTGGATCACGGTGGAAAACTTCTGAGAGGGTGATCCTGAAGAAGTTGTAGTGCGGGCGTCACTGCGTTCCACCACCTTTTGCACCGCTCTGCGGGCAACTTGTGGATCTTGGTCCTTGGGATGTCTATTAGATTTCTTCACCCTCATCGTCGACTGTGAGGCTTGTTGAAGAAACTGTTCTTCACGGAGGAAATACAGGGCTGAGCGGGGAAGGATCCTCTTGAAGCGACGAAGGCAGTCCTCTGGAGTACAACTGGTGGACGATTTTGATGAGGAATCGCTGTTTAGAGGAGTCTCGATTGACTGCGGGATAGAAGTATCAGAGCCCGTATGGTTGTCACCTCCCCTATAATCAGAGCGATTCATCTACAAAAATAAATAAAAAATGGGAAGGTGAGTAACCATACAGATAAAATCCAACAATAACAAAATTTATTTTTATACTTAGAAAAATTTATCTAAGTGGTAAAAATATAGCATGCATGGAAAAAATATTTTTAGTGCTTAAAGGTGCCTAAGAAATGTTTAAAAAATATAGCATAAAGAAATGCCATGATTGGTCTTAAAATTGTGCCTAGTGCAAGGAATCCTTCTGCATCCGACAAGGCACGTACGAAGGCTAGGCATATGTGTCCGGTCGGACACCATGAGCCCAAGGAGAAGCGTGCCCCAGCCGCATGCATCCAAGCATGAACTTGGGCTAAGGGCGTGTCCGAAGAGACGCTTGGCCAGCGTATGCGAAGGGTCATGAGGTATCCAGTCAAATACCATGTGACTGAGGAGGAGACATGCGAGTTTGGTCCGAGCGGACCAAGCTTGGCGTGGTGCTATCCTTCTGCATCCGAGTCGAGTGCACCCGAAGAGCCAACGCCAACAGCCCAAGGACTCCGATCGAACATCAGGGGGTCCGAGGAGATGGGTTCCACACGAATCCGAGGAGCACCTGTGAGGTCCAAGGAGTGCCCATGTGGTCCGATCGGACCACATGTTTGTCCAGAAAAAATAGAGGCCGAATGTCCATATCCCTAAACTTACCCATTTTTCATGGCCAAAACCTCACCAAAAATTCCACTATTTTTCTTGAGCCGAAAACAAGACCCAATTTGAAAGAGCAAAGTTCTACATTCTCTATCATAAACATGATATCTCATCCAAACATACAAATACAAGATCAAAATAGGGAAGTTGAAAAGTTTTTTCATGTTCTTGAAACCCTCTATGCTATCAAAAACCCCAAAACCCATAATCATGGTTTATACTAAATTGACCTATTTTTCTTGAAATTCCTATGAAATTGAGAGTAATGTTGGGTTACCCATAATGCAAACATCCTCAAAACAGCCACCCAACACATTATACAAGCATTCTTATGAGAATCATGAACAAATTCAAGAAAAAAGCTCTCAATGGGGTTTCGGCCACACCATGGTTTTTTCATGAATTTTTTTAAAAAATAACAACAATGTAAAGGCATGGAGAAGAAGACTTACTCAACTTTGGAGAACCTTTGACTTGCTTGGAGATTGCTTGAAGAAATGGAGAGCTTCCCTTGAAGTCCCTTGAAGATTCGGCCAAAGGAAGGAGAAGACAAGGGGTTTCGGCCAAGAGAGAAGAAAGAAAAAGAAGGGTTTTTAAAATGTGATTTTCTTGTGTAAAGAAGAATGTGTAAGTGTAGGGGTTATTTAAAGAAGAAAAAAAAGTGGGAGTTATCACTTATTTTTGAACCGTTGGTATTCCTGGGCTATTTTTTCTCTCCACGATCATGGACAGTTATTTGCAGTGATCGTGGTCTGTAAGTAGTGGTCTGCTGCATGGCGGGAAGATGAACAGTTATTTTTTATAATGCCGACAACTGTGAAGGAAAAAAGTTTATTATGTGAAGTATCATAGAATAAACTTGGGGGGCAAATGTTATCCCCAAAAATTTGAAAATGATGATGTGGCGATAGAAATGACAAGTGGCAAGGAATAGTTGTGTGATCTGGCTTAGCAGCAGCCCAGTACATCAATGAAGAGTTTTGACTGCATGAGAGGTGTCACGTCCAAGCCAAGTGACTGGTCGGACTTTGGTCCGAGGAGAAGTCCAAAGGACTGGTTGGATTTTGGTCCGAGGAGCAGTCCAAAGGCATGGCCGGACTTTGGTCCGAGGAGAACCCAAGGGTGTGGTCGGACCTTGGTCCGAGGAGAGCCCAAGGGTGTGGTCGGATTTTGGTCCGAGGAGAGCCCAAGGGTGTGGTCAACTTTGGTCCAAGGAGAGCCCAAGGGTGTGGTCGGACCTTGGTCTGAGGAGAGTCCAAGGGTGTGGTCGGACTTTGGTCCGAGGAGAGTCAAAGGTGTGGTCAGACTTTGGTCCGAGGAGCAGTCCAAGGTGTAGTCGGACTTTGGTCCGAGGAGCAGTCCAAGGTGTGGTCGGACTTTGGTCCGAGGAGCAGTCCAAGGAGTGTGGTCGGACTTTGGTCCGAGGAGCAGTCTAAGGGCGTGGTCGGACGCATATGTCCAGTAAGTGTATGGCTGTCCAAATAAAGAAATGGCATGCATATGTCCGACCAGCACTTGTATGAATCCAACATGCATGTGTTCGACCAGAAGACGATATTCATCAACGAAATAGACTAGACTGCGTCAAATTCCTAGAAACGGCTTCAGCAAGACTCGGACTGGGCATACGCAGGAATCTCTCATTCTTCGCTCAGATTGAGGATTCTGTTGTATTTTGAATATTTCTTGTAATTTAAATATAATACGAATAATAAACTATCCCGATCCTAGTGGGATATGAGTTTCTGATCCCAAGCCTATAAATAGAGGGTTGATGGGATCAGAAAAGGACTTTTGGCAATTTGAATTTTTGGTCTGAATTTTCTAGAGAGAGAAAGTGCGTTTTCTTGAGAGAGAACTCTTTTGTATTATGAGAATTTACACTGAAGAAACTCAGTTGACACTGGTTCATCTAATCTTGAGTGTAGATAAAATAATCAAATCTATGAGTGGATTAGGCTATTACCAACTGATTAGGGCTGAACCACTATAAAAATTGCGTGTTCTTTATTTTCTTTATTAAACTGTCTGTGTCGTTTGAATTCTCTTGAAGGTTTGTCGTTTTTGACATTCTCACGTCGTTGGCTAAAAACGCAGTCAACACACTCAAAAAAGAATCATTTACTCTAATAAAAATTACAAATAAAATAAAACACTAAATTCATTGTCAAACAATATATCTTTCTTCTTATTGTCCTTATACTCACCCTCATCACTAATAGTCTTTTCAAAGTAAGAATTGACTGCCATGAATTTCTTTCTAAAATCATCCTAAAACATGAAAAATCACATTATAATACAACAAACATACAAAATTATAACTAGATTTTTATTGTAGTGTAAATAAATAAAATTACTCACAATTGTTACACAACTCTCTTACTACCAATGTCTCAGTCCAAGTCATAAGTTATTCTTTTAATATTTTTCCATACTCAATAGTTCAATAAACTAATTTTATCTCTCTAATACTTTATTTCATTCAAGGTATATTAAAACAAAATAAAAAAGTCAATATATACCAAAACATTTAGGACCCAAGTCGCCAATGCTTACAAAAACACAAGTTCTTGTGGAAATTTGGCATCATGAACTTAGTGTGCAACATCACTCGCCAACTCCTACAAAAATTTAACATTCTACATGAAATAAGAACTATATTCCAAAATAACTAATAAGAAATGAGCATGAAGTCATTTTCCATACTTTTACAAAAGTGAGACTTTTTTATGTCAAATAATAGTGGTTAGATCTACTGATTTTTCTTTTTAAAACAAAAATCAAAGAATGGTTATATTCTGAATCTCTGAATCTCTTACCTGGCATTCCCAGTTGTCTGGGACATTTTGATCTGAAAAATGGAGAGGGAATATTAAAAATGGAGCTGTAACAGGTTCAATCTCCCAGATTGAGACCCTATTATGCCTTTCCCCAGCAATTAATTCGTCCCAACCAACCTAATCAAGTATACAAACAAATGACGGTAGTATTCTACAATAATAATAAGAAAAATACTAATAACATCAAATGAAGAGAGGACAAAAGAAATAAGTTTCCCCATCAGCTAACCTGCAAATTACGCCATTGTGAATTCTTCCATCTAGCGGGATCAAGATCACTAATATCCGTGATTGTACCTATATACCTGCCAAATGAATTCATTTTGCTTTCAGCCCAAAATTATCCTTATTCATCAGTATTACAAAAAACATTCTTGAATTTTAGAAGGCAATATGTTAATTTAGATCCAAGAAAATCTAAGCATAAACCAATGTCAGATTCTTTTGTCCGATTATTATCAAAACAGGAATAAAATTTCAAGTATAGCTACCTTCTTGTTCCAGACTCTTCGATTTCAAACATCATATGAAAATGCATGCCTAGTGATATTTGGTTTCCACACACTGTCTTGTAGTACTTGGCAAAAGGAATAACAAATTCTGATGGACTAGCGCTGCACATGCAAAGAAAAATTACACAGTTCACTTTGCAGCCTAATTATAATGCCCTCTCAAACTGATCAAAGTGCAATAAGATATCGAAATTTGCAGTCATGAAAAATTAGTAGGAATTTGTGTTTCTGAAAAGAAGAAAAAAATGTAGAATCCCAACCTAGGATTATAGAACACAGTGAAGGGACTATTGTTGGCTGCAGCATGAGCGGCAGCTGCCAGAATTCCAATATGCATACTGTCACTTGACAATACAGATGATGATAGGTTCGTAGGTTGCCTGTAAGCTCATCTAATACCGAGAAGTAGATGTTTCTTTTCATCCCTGATCACAAACAATGAAGTTAAAGAGGTTTAAACAAAAAGTACTTTACAGTTCATACAGAATATATATCCTCAGTTCATCATACCTGATAAATAGAACAGAGTCACCAGCAAAAAGCCTCTTTCCACTGACAAATAGACTCCATTATAAGCAATCATTTAACTTTGGCAGGGAAACAAAACAAAAGATAAAACAAGCTCAATTAAATTCCAACTGAGCCAGATGTATTCAGTAATTATCATCTTTTGATAGCATATAAACTATCAGAGTTCCAACAAGTAAAACCATTAACTAAAAGATATGAAGTAAAAGAGAGTAAATTTATTTTTCTTAATTTAAACAATAATTCCTGGCTCTCAAGTAGTTGCTTTTTCAAATGCTCCAGATGCATTAGTGTCAGATGCACATAATTGTGTTATACCCAAGAATTAGGAATTTAAGGGAACAACACATACATATTTACATCCACATGCATATGGTCAGATAAAGCATCACTGAGCCTCTGACATTCTCGTTATGAATATTGATTATTCAGCCAACAATAGTGTTGTGCAAGACTACAAGGAACATTAGGGGAAATACTATAAAATTATAGTACCACATAAGATACACATAATCAAGAGCTCTTACAGTTATAACCATTGCATAGCTAAGAATCTCAATAAATTCCCAGTGCATGACTCCCATAATCTGTGTTCCAAAAGAATCCAATAGCTTTACATCCTTGCTGCTAAATGGCTAATAATTCCTGAAAGATTAAAAAAAAACCTTCAAAAACTTCTAAGTTGTTTCCATTTTTCAATAAGAAATATAATTTAAATATTTAATTGACGCAGAAGAGAGATTGAAAAGTCCAAGTTGCAATAGATAAATGGATTTCACATGATTCAATCCGTAAATGCTTCATCAATCATTTTTAGTTTTTTACATGCACAACTAATCATGATGTATGTACTCTTGCGTCTTATAGAACAAAGGGTGCAATAGATGTCTACTGTTGCTTCTTATAAAACTAAGGGTGCTTCTTTTAGGCTTAAGGTTTATAATTTTTTTTTATTCTGTTTGTAGATAACAATTTTTTTTTTAAAACAAGTTAGTTTATTTGGAGCTTCTTTTTCCGTCATTTATGTGTCTATGAAGTTTCAAATAGGAAAGATAAAACTAAATAGAATGAAGTGAACTCTTTTAAAAGTACCTAAAACAGATTATTAACTTGATGATACAATCCGTTAGGCACAAATATAATTTCATTTGATCCTTGAATACACTTCAACCAAATAGCCTACAACACAGTAGGCATTAACCACAACACATATATTATCTATACCTCTTAAATATATTATCCCACACATGATGTATCACAATAACTAGAATTAATTATATATGAAATAGAATTGGTTATCAAAAAATAAATGAACAATTAACATTGACAACACCCTTCACAATAGTAGCCCCCTCCAACATTACCTTAACGAATTAAGCAGCTAAGCATTAACTACAACACCATATTCAATCTACACCTCTTAAAAATTCTATTTTTGAAGACCATAAGAGAATTTTTATTGAGCTTGAAACCAATTGCAGATTGCATAATTTTTTTTTAATAAACTAAAAGATTACTCTCTATTATGTATTCAGTATAACAAATGAAAACAAATTCAGTGCATCAATTTTGAAGTGTTCTACCTCAAAATAATTGTAATCGTATGAGACACTACAAGTTATTTTTCTCAAATAATGATTCAAACAATTCACTTAAGATTTGCCCCCACAACTGTGTTACTTTTTACTTTGCCTCTAAAATTTTTAGCAGAATTCATTGAAGACTTTTATCAAACATATGGCAGCCACTCTCAGTTTTTTCTTTATATATATATACACACAAGTGTGAGAGACAGAGAGTGTATGACAGAGACGAAGATGGTGAGACAGAGAGAGTGGGAACGAGTGTGAGAGAAATGGTGACAGAGGAATGAGCCAAAAAGTACACAAATACAGATTATTCATAAACGAAAAACTCAAAATCTCATACAAACCAAACACGACAAACACTTTAAAGAATCAAGCAAAACAACAAGTATCAAACAATTTTGAAATCAAAACAGATTTGTTCATACCCAATGACAAAAAATTAACTTCAAACATTAAATTATAAACTCAGATTTCAGAAAGGAAAAAAAAGATAAAAAAAAATACCTCCATCCCAAACGCACCCACGGCCCCGTCGAAGGCCACTCCTTTGCTAAGAACCCAGATCGGTGCATTCACGCCTGTGAGAGAGGAAGAACGAATGAGAGAATGAGAATGAGAGGAATTGCCAGTGATGTGAGAGAGAAGAGTAGACAATATTTGTTGTTTCTTTTTTTTTTTGTGTGTGACAGTCAAATAATCTTTAAATGGGCCAAAATTTCATTGAGTATTCATTGTCCGCCTTTTTTTTATGGACCCGCCTAGTCTTTAAAAGCCTTATTTTATGACATTTTTATAATAATGTTTATATGCAATGTCATTAATGTAAATTTGTGTTGTAGTGGAAGCAACATTACGAGTCTCTTGAATAAATTGAGCAGTAATATATATGTATATAGGGGATATATATATATGAATGTATTTATATACTCCAAAATTAATTTTAATAATTAAATTAAATTATTGTTACTTTTAATATCATAATTAATTTAAAATTTGATATAAAAATTATTATAAATACAAAAGTTAATAATATGACAAATTTAGAAAAAAAATATATAGTTTTAAAAGTTTTTAATAAATACATAATTTTAATAAATAGATATGTACATAATTTAGTTTATTTTTAAAATTTTATTATTCATTAATTATAATTTTTTATTTGAATTTTGGCGACATTTTATGACTGCCGGTATTGGACTTTTATTAACTGTCGGCGTTGGGGTCAATAACGACAACATTTAACTGTCGGCATTGGTCTTGAATTAACTGTTGGCATTGGGGTCAATAGCGACACCTTTTAATTGTCGGCATTAGTCTCAAATTAACTGTCGGCGTTTGGGTCAATAGCGACACATTTTAACTGTCGAGATTGCTCCCAAATTAACTTTCGGTGTTGGGGTCAATAGCGCACATTTTAATTGTCAGTCTTGATCTCGAATTAACTGTCGGCGTTGTGGTCAATAGCGATAGTCAAAAGCAACGGTGACAATTATTAGTTGTTGACGTTGGTCTCTATGCCTACAATTTTAACTGTCGGCGTAGAGTCCCGCTAAGCAATTACGACAGTCAACAAAGTTGACTGTCGTGGTTGGGTGTCAGGAAAGCCCAGTTTTGTAGTAGTGAAAATAGTGCAAGACCTGATAATCAGGTCGTTTGAATATAAATGTGTTTCTAAGGTTATCTGACAGGTTAGGGTTAAAAGATTTTGATACATGGGATCCCAAAAATAAGATTTACAAGGCGGAAATGACTCTCAAAAGTTAATACTGCAGTAGCCAGTCTAAATGGAAAAATTCTGTTTAGAGCTCTAGTTCCTGTAATTCCCTCAGCCGTGGCAGTCGAGCAACTATCAATGTACACTCTGCTCCCATAGCTCTCCAACTCATGGTTAGTACAACTTTCCCGTGCCTTTACCTGCACCACATAGCACCCGTGAGCCCAGGGCACAACAAGAAAACTAAATTCAACGAGCATAGATAATAATAGAGCATACATAGCAAGCCTCTGATTAATCAGCTTAATAGCAGCAGTATACAAGTATTGAACTAGACAACAATAAACATATACTTTCAAGTATGTAACTCAATCTGTAATACAAATATTTAGGTGTCGGCGCCCTTAGGCCGAGCCCTCTGGTTATTTAGCTAATCCCGGCTCACTTAGGGCGAGCTGCGTTCAGTACACTTATCATCAGCTCTGACTCCCTTAGGCCATACTTTCCCTTTACACATAACAATCATAAAAGTTACAAAAGACATACGTTCAATAATAGGGAATCCCAGTCTCAATCACAACCATATGGGTATAGTTTTCTTACCTTGAGTCGCGAGCGATGGATAAAGAGCAGTCCCGAGCACGATCCTCAGTCCTGAGCCTTAACAATAATCCTAGTGACAAGCAATAATGGATGATTATCAAATTCTAATTCAATTAAATGCTTTGGAAACAAACACTAGCATTTGGGACCTCAAAATCTACTAAACTGGGTAGTAGAATTCGTCCCGAGCGCTTAGGTTAAAATCCCTGAGCCTCCCTGAACCTAAAACCTAAGCTTCCCTTTCCATTCCATTTAGGGTCACGATCCGCCACTTAAACAGAGAGCACGACCCTCCATGCTGGAAGGCATGTCGTAACCTACACCCTCAGGGTTGTGGTGCACCTAGGCAAAATAGAGGCCTTCCAACCTCTTCAAGCACACAGGTCGCGGCGCCTGAAGAACAGGGCCGCGACCCGAGCCCCCAAACCCAGAAAATCACCCTTTTTCCAGCATTTTTCCTCGAGCCTAAACCCCAAATTCATACCCCAAACATCAGCCAAACTCATATTTAAGTCCATAATTCTTATCTTTATAGCATAAACATCATAACCAACCTATAAGCAATTCCTTACACTCATCAAACACCCAAAACCAGTCTTGGAATCCATTTTCATGCAAGCTCTAAGTTCTATCTACAATCCAACAGAATTCAGCAAGTTAAAACTTGAAACCTTACCTCTGTCAGTGGCTTGAATTTCCCCCAACTATTCCTTGTCTACCCTAGCCTCAATTCTTCAAATTTCCCAAGCTTTAAGGTCTAGACTTTCCTTCAGCACTTCAAAGCTTCAAACTCAAGAGAGGGAGAAAGAGGAACGTAAGTAAGAGGGAGAGAGAGTGCTGAGAGGTTCCTTAGTGATTCCTAGGGATTTCTGGTGAGTTCTAAAGGGTCTAAGTACATTCTTAACCCTAAAAGACAGAAATACCCCTATAATAAACTCAGCCTCCTTTATCACCCATAAGGGCATAATGGTCATTTATCCCGATTCCTGCTAATTCCTCGAGTCATCCTACCAATTCCCAATTAATCACGTCATTTCCAACTAATTACCAAATACTTTCCCATTACTCGATGAATCTCAAATATATGTTACGTTTCCCAAAATACCCCTAGGCTCACCCTGAGTCGGGTATTAAACCCCATTGTGACTATTCCACTAATCCGCTCACTAGGATCACAGCGAGCCTGTTGGGGTTTTTAGCCCTAATTAAAACTCAAATTCTTTGTAATCTCATTTTATTATCAATAAAAGAATAGAAATCATTTTTTGACTTGGTCAATCACTTTGCTCACATGTTTTATTTTCATGATTATTTGTTTAATATAAACTTCTATTAAATCCCGAGCATATAGCTAATCTTATTTATAGTGACGTAATCACAGTGGAATATAAATATGATTATATGTTCAAAATAAGTTAGTCCTAAGATTAGTCAGTGCACCGGATTTACACTGACTTGCCAATCTACGATATGATCTACTTACACATTACAGTGTTATGTTCTTTCCAGAACATTAGCAAAGTAGATAAGATCGGATGTATTTGTTACATCGGACTAGACCGATATTGACAGTTGATAAGATAGGTAAACATACCGTTATTATCTATTCTAGTCATATCATATAGTTGACCATAGGTCAATTCAATCTCAATTCTGAGTGGTTAGTATTCTAACTGATTGTATTATTTGAGTTCTTTGACTTGTTCGTTACCAGCTTACCCTACGGACTAGCCCATACTTACATCTTGGGAACTCAGTAGTATAATTGAGTGGGAGTGTTAATCATAGATATGAACATCTATAGCTTCTGATGAAGAAGTGAAACGATGGTTTCCTTTTAGTTTGGTTCAAGGTGTTAAATGATAGAGATCTCATTTCAGTAATTAAATTAGTTTACTGAAATATCATTTACAAGGAACTAAGTGTTTTAAGGATAAAATACAATGAGGGGTAAGACGGTATTTTAGCCCTATCTCATTGTAGACCGTCTATAGAGGATTGAGTGACAATTATGGTTGTAACAATGGATAATTAATAGCGTATCTATATTTGTTATAGAGCGTTCTATGAATTCAAGAGTGCAATTCCAAGTCTATAGTGGAGTCACGAGGAATTAATAAGTTAGTAAATTCATTTGTTAGATTTATGATAACTTATTGGAGCTTGATTTCATAGGCCCATGGTCCCCATTGTACCTTGGATAAAATTATCTAGATAGTCTCAATTAATGATTTAATCATCAATTAGAATTATCAAAGTTGACCAGGTCAATTTTGGATAGTTTCACAGAGTTGTGTAATTTTGAGAAGAAAAGAGAAATTATGGCAGATTTATTAATTAAGATAAATTGGTATCTAAATTAATAAATAAGTTTAAATCAAGGTTCAAATTATAAATAATTAATTTGATAAAGGATTTAAATAATTATTTAATTAATTAAATCAATAGAAAATAATACACGCCTTGATTTTAAGTCCAATGGGCTTATAATCAAATGGCAAAATTTCACGGGCCTATAGCCCATGATAATTTCGACCTATGGCTTCAAAATGGCTGTTATTTTATTGATTTTTTAATTAAATTAAATGGCCTAATTGAGTCTATAAAAGGAGTGCTTAGAGAGAAGTCATCAGTTAAGATTTCTAAGAAGTTTGATAAGTCACAAGTCAGATTTTATGATAGTTTTATATTCTCTCTAAACACAAGTCCTTTTCTAAGTCACTTTGTTATTTTCTCTTCTTCTCTCTACATCTATCTCATGTGTTGAAAATTGCCCACACTAGTCTAGGTGGTTCTAAGGATACATTGGAAGATTGTGAAGAAAATAGAAGATTGGTTCAGTTTCTTGATAATACTCTGCGACAGAAAGGATACAAGAGTTAGAGAAACTGAAGGAAGGACTCTTAATTCCGCTGCGTATACTGTAAGTATTATATTATTTGTTTCTCTTTGAATTCAATTTTAGAAACATGTTTTAGGCTATCTTGTATTAATTTGTTTAATATTAGATATACATGAAAATAAATAAAGATCCTGTATAAGCTATTCCAACAGAGCCGTATACCGCAAATTTATCCACATAATAATCTGGCCTCAATCATTGAACATATATAATCACATTTATGTCTTTAACAGGGAACAATTATAGATATGCCCTGATAAACAATAACAGGCTCACATGCATATCTAATACTTATAACACATGCATATAAATATATTCATATTGTTATATATATAGCGCATGCCACATAGTCATGCATTTAATCAATTAAACACACATATATCCAATTATGCCCTCCTAGCACACTAATCAAGTTACTAAACCCTATTAGCATTTTTGGGTTGTTACACTCTAAGTTGTTAGATTTGATACATAGGGATTTATGTGAACTTAATGGAATGTTGACTAGAGGAGGAGTTAGATATGTTATTACTTTTATTGATGATTACTCTAGGTTCACATATGTATATTTGCTTAAAAATAAAGATGAAGTATTTGATGTGTTTAAAGTGTATAAAGCGGAAGTTGAAAATCAACTTGAAAGGAAAATTAAAATACTTAGAAGTGATAGGGGTGGTGAATATTTTTCAAATGAATTTAACTTGTTTTGTGAAGAACATGGAATAATTCATAAATGTACAGTCCCTTATACTCCACAACAAAATGGTATAGCGGAAATAAAGAATAGAACATTTATTGAGATGATAAATGCTATGCTATTACACTCTAAATTGAATTTTAGTTTGTGGGGTGAAGCCTTGCTATCTACTTGTCATATTTTGAATCGTATTCCCATGAAAGAAAATAATATATCTCCATATGAGTTATGGAAATTAAAGAAACCAAACATTGGTTATCTTAAAGTGTGGGGGTGTCTTGCTTATTGCAAGAGCACCGATCCAAAAAGGACCAAGTTGGGTCCAAGAGCTTTAAGATGTGCATTTGTGGGTCATGCCCAAAATAGCAAAGCTTATAGATTATTAGACTTGGAGTCTAATGTAATAATTGAATCAAGAGAGGTTGAGTTCTTTGAGAACATGTCATGCGATGACAACAAGTTAGAACCAACTCAAACTAGAGAGCCTCAAGAGGAGACTCCTAGAATAGTTGGAGAGCAACCTCAATTGCCTAGAACGAGCCAAAGGCTCAAAGACTTGGGATCAAATGAGAAGTGTTCTCCAATAGAGACACTATACATTGTTGAAGGTGATAATGAGGAAGTTACTTGGAAACATTCAATAGTACTTCAAATAGAAGATGATCCCAAAACTTTCAAGGATGCAATGTCCTCTAGGGACTCCACTTTTTGGAATGAGGCAATTAATGATGAAATGGATTCAATTATGTCAAACCACACTTGGGAATTGGTTGACCTTGCAAAGGGTCAAAATCAATTGGGTGCAATGGGTATTTAGAAAGAAATACCATACCGACGACACCATACAAACCTTCAAGGCTAGGCTAGTAGCCAAATGTTTCAAACAAAGAGAGGGAATATATTACTTTGACACATATGCACCAGTAGCAAGAACTACTTCTATAAGGTTGTTGTTTGCCTTATCATCTATATACAACCTTTATGTTCATTCCTAAATGGGGATCTCGAGGAGGAGGTCTATATGGAACACTAGAAGGTTTTGTTCTTCAAGGAAATGAACATAAAGTGTGTAGACTAGTCAAATCATTATATGGTTTGAAACAAGTTCCAAAATAATGGCATGAGAAGTTTGATAAAGTCGTTGTTTTTAATGGATTTAGACACAACAATGTGGACAAGTGCTTATACTCTAAGACTTGTGGTGACTTTGTCATACTTGTATGTTTATATAAATATGATATGTTGATTTTGAGTAATGACATGAAAGGAATAATGGAAACGGAGAGGTTTCTATCTTCTAACTTCAAAATGAAAGACCTTGGAGAGTCGGATACCATTCTAGGTATCAAAGTTAGACGGAATAGTGGGGGGTTTTGTGTTGAGTAAAACCCACTATGTTGAGAAAGTGCTTGACAAATTCACTCATCTCAAAATCAAAGAAGTACATACACCATTTGATTCAACACATGAAGTTTGAAAATAATGAAGGAAGAGTGGTGGCTCAATTGGAATATGAAAATGCAATAGGTAGCCTAATTTATGTCGCTCATTGCACAAGAGCGGATATTGCATATGCGGTTAGTAAACTAAGTAGGTTTACTAGCAATCTGAGTATCAAGCATTGGAAAGCTATTGAGAGAATACTTGGTTATCTTAAGGGTACCAAAGAGTATAGTCTTCACTATACAAACTTTCCAAAGATACTTGAGGGATATTACGATGCTAATTGGATATCGGGAATTGGAGATAGTCTCTCCACCACCGGTTGGGTTTTTACTCTTGGAGGAGGTGCAATCTCATGGGGCTCCAAGAAGTAAATGTGTATATCACACTCAACCATGGAAGCAAAGTTCATAGCTTTAGCGGCAACCGGCAAAGAAGGTGAGTGGCTTAGGAATCTCACGATGGATATTCCTTTAACCACAGATAAGGTATCAAAATTTTTAATACATTGTGATAGCCAATCTGCACTGGATAGAGCATATAATAGTGTGTATAATGGAAAGTCTAGACACATTATTCTAAGACATGAATGTGTGAGACAGTTGATTCAAGGTGGAATCATATTGATCTCATATGTTAAAACAAGTGAGAACTTAGCGGATCCATTTACAAAACCTCTTGTGAGAAGGTCAGTAAGTTCTACTTCAAAAGGGATGGGATTAAAACTCCTAGAAGAATAGATTCACCAATGATGGAAACCCAACTCTCAAGTTGTAAAAATCAAGGGAAAGAGTTCAATGGGTAAGAACAAGTCATAGATAAGTGAATAGTTTCAACACTAAAATTTATGATGAGTTCCATCCGAGATGATTAATGTTGGTTGCTACCGAGTTAGGGTTAAGCCTAGGGCTTTTAATGAAGCTCATTTGAGTACAACATGCATCTATAAAGGTAGCAAAGATTTTGTAAGAACTTTACCCACGTGGACTTAGAGGTGGTACCGCCTCTCATGGGAGTTGGAGTTTCTCCCCAGAAAGTCCATGAAGAGATGAGCACATGGCCATGATAGTGCTAAGCAAGAAAGTAGGAAAACAAAAGATGTGGTGGAGGTGTGTGAGGTATCACTGGTTCTATCATATGGAATACTTGGTTCAAGCTTTAAGCTACTAATGATTTTGATAATACTTTGTGGTATTTTCACTAAGATAAAGTTCAAACCAAAAGGAACTTTTTTTTATGCACCAAAACTGTGTTAAGCTAGAGAATGTGGCTTGTATTTAACCAAGTGGGGGATTGCTATGATTGGTTAAATACAAATGATAAGTGTTAAAATACAAGCAAGGTATAAACAATTAGTAGAATTCACCAATCTCTCTCTACCCTCTCTCTCTCTCTAGCTCCAAGAATCTCTAGTTTTCTCCAAAAACTCTCTAAGAAAGTGCTTGACTTAGAGAGTTGAAGGCTTGTTCAATCTCAATCCTCATTTCCTCAAGATAAGGCCTCAAGCATCAATGGTGGCTGGTAAATAGAGTATTAGGACAGCGTTACACAACGCGTATAAGCCTTGGTTTGTGTTTGGTTTTCTCAAGGATTTGCCATAGGATTGTTCAAAATGGTGAATTTTCCTAGGGTTTGAAGCTTTCATAATCTTTTTTAAGTCTCTGTCAATCCAAATTTTGTGTAGATTCTATTTTTTGTGGTGGTGTTATCTCACTCTTCCCCACCAGAAACTGAACTTATAGCAACCTCAAATCGAATGCAACAACAAGCTAATAAGAAATGTTGACACATTGAATTCTCAATAGGAGATCTGGTCCTTGTGAAGCTACAACCATACTGCCAGTCCATAGTGGCTAATCGCAAGAATGCCAAACTTTTTCGACGGTATTTTGGGCTTTTCTAGTGATCGGACACACGGGACCCGTCTCTTATACACTAAAGTTACTTGCAGGTAGTCAGATACACCCCACCTTTCATGTATCCTTACTGAAAGCATTCAGAGGTGACAACACTTCATAGCATTTTCCTCTGCCTGAATTGAATCATGGTTCTCAACCCTTGTTTTAGCCTCTTGCTGATGTGGCTAGTCAAGTCATCAAAAGGGGATCTCACAACATTCCACAGGTTTTGGTACAATGGCCTCACAACTCTCTTGAAGATGCTAATTGGGAAGATTTTGGACCTTTCTGTTAGCTATACAGTTTCATCGATGTTGAGGACAAGGTCACTTTCGAGGATGTGTGTAGTGATAGACCAGCAACCCTAGAGGTATTACTAGACCCGGAGCAAATAAAGGCCCAAGTGAAGGCATGGACCGAACCATTAGCCCAAGAAGAAAGACCCAAACCAACTATAACACACATGACCTAAACGACAACAAGTGAAGCAGCTGCCAAGACACATTAGGCTGAGGAAGAACTCGACACACCAGACCCTGAGAAGTGAAGAGCAAGTGGTGAGGGTGCAGCGCGTAAGTATAGGACGCGCGTGAAACCAAGATGGCTAAAGGAATATGTGATGATTGAGAGTCATTGAGGAGTGGGTTAAGGCTATTAACCGATTTCTGTTATGCACATTTATCTATTTTGTATTTTCTTTTGCTTATCCCTTGGCTGAACTATATAAGGGAAATCGGTATTTTGAAGATTTTTATGTTGATTGAGGAATTGGTATTGGGGAGTTTGGCACTGACTCGAAGAGTGCTTTGATAAATTTATTACTAGTGATTTCATTGAGAGAACCTGCAAACATGAAGAACGATGAGATTGCTGAACTGTTGAAGACCATGGAGAGCAATTTCAAACTCCACGTCGATTCCCAAATGGAGAAGTTCACTGCAATGCTGGAGCAACACCGAGCCTCCACTGATGAGAGATTGAACCAAATGACATCGACACTGATTGTTTCGAAACCAAAGGAGATGAGCCAGGGAGAGGACACTGAGCAGGGTCCCATAGTCACTCGACAGAATGGCGACGATGACTCATTGTGAGATCTGAACATGATTTTGAAGACGTTAAGGGTCAAGGTACTGAGTTTTGAAGGCAGTAACGTGGAGAACTGGGTTTAGAAGATAAATAAGTTTTATGATCTCCATAAGGTGGAGCCTGAGATACGCTTGACAGTGGTGGCATTTCATTTGGATGGGGGTTCATCTATGTGGTATCAATGGATAGAAAAATGGAGATTACTTACCAGTTGGGAGGTGTTTTTACATAAGCTACACAAGAGATATGGGTCATCGATATATGAAGATCCATTGGGAAGGATTGAAAATCTCACATAGACTGGGAAAATTGAACAATATTGGAATGACTTTGAAGAACTTATGACTCAAATTGCAGGAGTACCCGATACCATGTTCTTGAATTTCTTTATGTAGGGATTGAAGTTGCCAATACATATGGAGCTACTCTTGGCAGAACCGATAGATTTAGATGATGCCATGGCAAAGCATCAATTATTCGAAGATCGAAATGAGGATCTACTAGGCAAGCATCACTATGAACACTACACGATAGGCACTGGAATTCAAAATGTCACACAGGGCGAGACAACTGAGGGTAACAAGCAAGGAATTCTGGCCAACTTGGGACTTACGAGGGTAAGTTCTAAACCAGTAGCAACATTTAGTACATCTCAACTTCCCGTTAAACGTCTCACTCCAGCGAAATTGAAAGAAAGGAGAGACAAGGGCCTATGCTTTACGTGTGATGAAAAATTCAATTATGGCCATAAGTGTAAGAATCGAGTATTGCTTTTGTGTGGACAAGAAGGAGATCAATAGGAGGATGAGGATGCTAGTGACACAGGGGAAGACGAGATGGCCAAACCAGTAAGTCTAAATGCATTATCCAGCTCAGCAAGTCTCAGGATCTTTCGACTTTTGGTTAAACATGGGTCTTAACCATTGGAGGTCCTCATTGACAAGAGGAGTAACAACAATTTCATCCAAGAGGCATTGGAAGAGAAACTGCATCTCTCATGGGAATCCACCGAGGCTTTTAAGGTTTACATGGGCAACGGGAAATCTCTAATGTGTGATAAATGGTGTGGGGAAGTGGAGTTGGTGTTACAAGGCAATAAGTTCACGGAGGACTTGTTTGTTTTACCTATTTGGGGCCTGGATATAATGCTTGGAATGTAGTGGTTGCAAACACTAGGACCATTTGTTCACAATCACAAGGCATTAACTATGGAATTCCAATGGGAAGGGAAGACAGTGAGGTTGGATGGTAATACCACATGGAAGGCAAAGTAGATTTCGTACTCCAAGCTTAACTCACTTGTATCTAATGGGGAAGTCATATGTATGTGGAAGTTGCACCCAGAAACAAGGAACTAGGAGAGAAGGTCATAGAACTTGAGCAACTCAAAGAGAAATTGCCTCTCGCTGCCCAGAAATTGATCAGCTAATTTGAGACTATTTTTGCTACGCCAACTACTATTCCACCCATTAGAAATGTGGACCATCAGATTCATCTACAACCAGGCTATACTCCAATGAACGTTTGACCATACAGGTACCCTTACTTTCAAAAGGATATTATGGAAAAGATAATTTGGGAGTTGATTGAAGCAGGGTTCATTCGACATAGTACCAACCTTTATTCCTCTCCTATCTTTTTAGTTAAAAAGAAGGATGGAACATGGAGATTTTGCGTTGATTATCGAGCATTGAATGGCATTACCATCAAGGACAGATTCCCCATTCCCACCATTGATGAGTGGTTAGATGAATTAGGAGGAGCAGTGATATTTTCGAATTTGGATTTGAGAGTAGGATACCATCAGATTCGAATGGATAGCCGAGATGTGCATAAAATAACCTTCCACACACACGAAGGGCACTATGATTCCAAGTGATGCCATTCGGCCTGACCAATGCCCCGATGACCTTCCAAGCGGCCATGAATCAAGTTTTCAAGCCTTGCTTGCGCCAATTCATTATTGTGTTCTTCGATGACATATTGGTGTATAATAAGTGTGAGTCCGATCATATCCTTCACTTGAGATTGGTTTTTAAGTTACTGCATGAGCATCGATTTTATGCCCAAAGCAGCAGATGTTCTTTTTTTCAGTGTACTATTGAGTATTTGGGGCATGTGGTTTCTTCTCAAGGGGTAGAAGCAGAACTGCCCAAGACTGAGGCCATGCTTGGTTGGCCATGACCATAGAATATTAAGCAACTTCATGGATTCTTGGGTCTCGCAAGATATTTTCGGAGGTTTGTGGCTCACTATGCATTCATTGCAACACCTCTCACTGACCTGTTAAAGAAGGAAAAATTTTCTTGGAGTGAAGCCACTGCTTGTGCTTTTACCCAACTCAAAATGGCAATGACATCTACGCCGGTACTACACTTGCCAGATTTTTCTAAAACTTTCATAGTGGAAACACATGCTTCAAGCATGGGGTTTAAAGGGTTTCTAATGTAGGAGGGTCGCCCCTTAGCCTATTTTAGTAAGAAATTTGGTCCTAAATTGTTGGGTGCTTCAGCATATGATAGGGAGTTAAGGGCTGTGGTGGAAGCTGTCAACCGTTGGCATCAATATTTGCTTGGACGTTCATTCATTTTTTAGACTGATCATAAGAGCTTTTCAGTTAAAAACTCAAATATTTAGATCATTAAAACCATGAAAATCCCATCCTTGGTGCTATTGCTATTAGCGAAGAAAAATCATGGGACTTATCTTGTCACATTCTCTAGTAATGTGTATATCTTCCAAGCATTAATATATGTATTTCGAACACTTTTTTGCTTGATTTTTGTAATTTTGTGTGCATTTTTTATGTTTTTTTAATAAAAAAATTATGAAAATTTGAGATGTCGCTTTCTTTTTGATGAAATTTGATGCAAAATCGATGCTTGTTCGATGATAAATCAATGGTAGTTCAATGCACGATCCAAATCTCGTGAACTTATGAAACCATTGAAATGTGAGCAAGTTAACATTAAAATATAGCATACAATATCAAGCCTTTCATGAACCATCGAAATGTTGATATTAAATGTGTGAATCAGAGTGTGCAACGGAAGGTGTATTGCAAAACTTTTTATTTAATACAGAGCCAGGATCAATATATATTTATACATTAAATCAAACACACAAGAAAGATTCATACCTCTTGTAGCCTATCAAGTGTCCTCACTATCTTTTAGTATAAATAAACCAACATTCAATCTAAGAGAATGCTATAAGATCTAAACCACGATCTTCCAAGTCAATCATCAACACACTAGGACGTGTGTGGGCACGCAGAAAGTATAGATCAATATTCCGTCTCTTGATGTACTCAATACATGAGATTACGAGAGTTTGAGAGAGAGAAGGCTTAGAGAATGATAGAAGAAGAGAGAAAAAATTGTTATATTTTTCAGGCTTTTCTTATGTATCATATCTTCTATTTTCATAACCTAAAAAATATCAAATATATATTCTATATCAAAATTGATTAGGTTTAGGTTTTATTTAGTTAATAAATATTTTAATCAAATCAAAATATCTTCTTAAATAATTAATAAATAAATGAAAGAATACGTCAAACTTATAACTAATACATTTAAATTATTCAAATTTGGGATTTTAAACCCTAGCATGCCCCAGTCATTGTGCACTGGCGTGCAGCACATGTTGTGCTCCCCAATTTTTTCTCATTTATTTATTAAAACTAATTAAGACATATAACATAAATATCAGTTAATTAATAATGAACTTTATTTTATAAAACCTAATTAAATTATTATTATCATATAATAAATTAATATCATTTTCTCTTTATATTTTAATTAATTAAAAAATAATTAATATTATGCTTAGCTAATATATATAGTTTTAAATAAAAAAAAAATGTTGTCTGTGTTTTCTCTGAGTGACACGTGGTGCAGTTTAAGGAGGATTAGAGTTCTACGTAAGCTGGTAAAGTCTCCCAGAGCCTATTCTATGCTCTAAAGGGAAGTAAGCTCATCCTTCACCACAGTTCACCACCACTGAGTGAGTACATCTTCCTATAAGCATCAATTCCCAAGGACCATGTCACAAGATGGTGCTCCAAGTCTAGCTACCAGACCATCTCCTCCCATATTACCTCCTTCGAGTCTGTGAGGACCTTCCTCTAGCCCAGGAGAATGGTAGCTAGGTGTCAAGCACAATGACCCTGGACCACATACAACATTCTGACATCTACTATCACATGGACCGTGGTGTCGGCTCTGTACAAACAGCAAAATGGATGTCCGACAATGCCGCCCGACATGAGGAAATGTGCAACAACTATCTTGATAGTGTCAGAGACATTTCCCCCCAACGAAATGGTGGGCTGACATGCCCCACTTTGGGCCCACTAAGATACGCTGGAGCCCACCAGCTCATTTAAGCATAGAATGTGTATTTATTATGTAACAAATCCCCATTAAGGGAGGATAATTGTAATCAACTCCAATTAATGAGCTTAATTACCCCAACAGCCTATAAATAGAGCTAGGGAACACATTGTAAAGGATCCCAATTCTTCTACTTTCAAAGTGAGCTCATACGCTACCTGAAAATCAAGAGAGCTTGAGCTTTGCAAGTTCTTAGCATCCTAATACAAGTGACTTGTGGACTAGGGTTAATTAATAACCTGAACCAAGTTGGTGCTTTCATTGAGAGATTGAAGAAAGCAAGAGTTGCAGCAATGGTGAACATGTGTAGAACCCTTTCTGAAGATGGCCTCCCTCTCGCTGTGGGAGGAGAACAAGTGAGACCACCTCCAGCAGCCGTTCCAACGGTGGCTGATAACAAAGGCTACGATGGAGATGATGACGACACTGGATACTCTATGTCATCTCGATCCAAAGAGCCACCAAAAGTGGTGGTGCTGAAGGATCAAATCACCTCCCAACAACATGAAATGGAGGCACAAAAATACAATAACGTCGCTCTGGAAGAGGTGGTGAATACCACGAGGGCCATGCTGGCAACCCAAGGGCTCCAGGTGGACCCCCAATGTTGAGATACATCTCCAAAGATGCAAGATGTCACTGCTTCCCATTAACATCGATGGGAGCAGCTAAGGAGTGGTTCAAGAAGCACTGGACAGGTTCCATTCATGCCTGGTCCCAACTATCCTTCAAGTTCTGGAGACAGTTTATAGCAGTCTGAAAGTTTTGCTTCGACGTTAATTCCTTGGCAAAAATTAAGCAAATGTTATTCGAGACCCTTAAAGCATACATTATGTGATTTAAGGAGGAAGTTGCAAGGACCAAGAGGGTCGATGATGGTCAGCAGCTCATGGCCCTACAAGCTAGTATCCGACCAGATTCTCCACTATGGGATGACTTGGAAAGATGCGGATGTCATAGGCTCGATGATTTCATCTGTCTAGCCCAAGAGTACATACATTGGGAAGATGCCGATATTGGAGCTTTTGGAGGACCAATCTCTATTTCTGCTCCTTCTATCCCAGCAGCTACAACACACAACTCATTTCTCGCCTTACATTCATGCATAGACAAGTATAATGAGTGCTCCGTAATACAACCCCACTGCTCCACAAGTCGACTACAGTGCGATGCCCATCAGGCACAAAGCAGCTCCCATTGGATTCAATGTTTACCAGCCTACTTTCAGTACAGGTGTGACAACCCTAAGGTAGGGTACGTCTGCCACATACTCGTAATAATCAGGGTTTACGAGTATGTTAAGCACTTGACCAAACAAATTAAATATAATGATACTATGAAATACAGAAAAATTTAAAACTTTTTTATAATCTTATTAATATAAACTATAACACGTATGTATACTTTACATTTAAATATTGCAAAAAGAAAAAAAATCCCTAAACCACTATTGCATTGCTACTGAGTCCATGCTCCACAAGTTGCCCAGCATCTAAAGCCACACCTGGAAAAATGTTGGAAAATAACATAATGAGCTAACCCTCAATAAGTAAATCTCATGCATACACATACACACGAATGTCGTGAGTTTGAAGTGCACATATACTTATATGCTGACTTATAATACTTATGCATTTCATTTATTGATTATGCACTTTCAAACTTTATTTTTATGCTTTTTCTTTTACTTTCACATTTTTATTGACCCATTATCTTTTGTGCATACTGTTCAATTTAGCTAATGCCTGCAAGGCTTGTTGCACATATAATATAAACTCCCATGGGTTCTCGTCCGTTTAGCCATCATCGCAGTTGGGCTCATCGTATTACTCATTTCATCGTTTCCATAGCTGCCATACTTATTACACACATAAATGGAGGAGAAAGGTGGGAACATGGCAAAAATATATGAATGGTCAACTCTGACCTAGCCCGCACTAGTGGGCTGCCACTATAAGCCTTATAGACCTCTGTCTTCTTTACTGAACTTACTTAATTGCTTCATCGAAACAGTGTCACCTTTTCTAACATCTTTTTATCACTTTGCTTAAACCTTATTGCCATTATAATGTTTAACTTTACATAAGACTTTTCTAGGGATTTCATAACTTTTCTCATATTCTTATGCATGGTCTTATATCACATAATAATGTATCACATAACTGTACATGCCATGCATACATGCTGATACTGAAATACCAATGTTCATGCTCATGATTCATGTTTGATGGTATTCAATCAAGGCACTCTATAACATCTCATATGACTCAAAACATCTTTAGTCATAATATATGAAGCTTTGAGTTGGTGGCGTTGTTATACCTTAGCGTAGAGCTATGGCTCAGGTCTAAGGTTTCCCGCCTAAAAACTTAAAGGCTTCATATATCATAACAGGTAACAAAATCATGAACATAGAAGGTAATCCACATATTCATCAACATGAGAACACATACTTGCACATAACTCAGATCAAACTTAACCAATTAAGATAACTTTCACATATCACAAAATTCATCTATTATAATCATACAATCCATTATGATATTCATACCACACATAACTCATATAACCATTCATCACATACTCATCACATGCATCATCATCCCATACTTAACTCATCAGACATGTGCAATCAGTGTAGTCATGTATCTCACACTTAAGCACAAAAGGTGTGTTGACCCTCGATTTGGCCAACGACACGGAGTCAAAATTATGACAAGAAATGAGATGATAGTCAAGAATGGAATCAAATGGTAAAGAATTGACATAGATGATTTATAGTGGTTCGGCCCCAATGAATGGTAATGACCTACGTCTACTTAGTGCTATTATTGATGTTGAATCCCAATGACGTGATCAAAGAACTAGGGTTCTTGAGTGTCACAAGCCTTAGGAGAATTACAACTTTCTGGTGGATAATCACACTTACGATCTTGCTATGAGTATTCAGAAAAAAGGTTCAAAAGTCCCTCCCTTGAGCCCTCTCATTCATATTTGTAGGCTCACAGGAGTTACATGGGCCAATGGGCCTTAATTATCCTTAATACCAGCGTATCAAGGCAATAAAGAGGAAATATTAAATGCAGTTATTACAAGATTACATATCTTTAAAGGAAATAAACTGAAGCATGCGACCAGTCTGGTCGCATCTAATCGTGAGGTTTGACGAAGCAATAAGGGGCTGGTCGATAGTCAAACAACACCCCTTCATTTTGACGCTGCCACGTGTCAATCACATGTGAGAAATTCTTGCCACGTCATCAGCAGCCATTTTTGGGTAAACATTTGCCCCCCAAGTTTATTTTACTGTGACCAGCATAAAGTAAACTTAGGAAACTGATCCTTCGCATACCCCACCAAATCTGTTAGAGCCGCCCATGCCATTTCGAAAAAAGGTAATCAATCATGTCCAATCAAGTCTTTCAGTTTCCCAAAAAATTGTCTGACGGCTATTGCCTTTCCCCATGCTTTGAAAAAGGCAATTCCACAGTGCCACAATCAATATAAATAATCCCCCAGGAGAACTCCGACGGCTATTGCCTTTACTTGTCACTTATCTTCGCTTCGTCAAGAACTCTGAAAAACTCAACACTCAGAGCCCATAAAACCCAAACGGTTCCATTGTTTCACGGAGTTTTTGCCCAGCTAACCGACTTAGTTTCTCAGAGACTTGCTTCACTCTTTCATCCAAGTAAGTTTATCAACCCTTTCAACCGTTTGAGATACCATGCAAAACTATTTTTTACCTGTTTCGTATCCTAGGTTCTTGAGCATTCCCGACTGTTCTTGAAAAATAATTGCTTCGGGGTAGACGATTATACTGATTTGTGTTTGATAGGGTAGTGAAATAATACTTTATAGGGGTTGAGAATTAGTTTGGTAGTTGAGATTATAGGTTTAGGGCGTAAAATCGAAGTAAAAATTCGATTTTTAAGCTAGTTGAAAAACTGGGTTTTTCCCGCCCTTTCAGAGTCCAAAAGTTTTTCCTGAAAAAACTTTTCACTTCTGCTTTTTAATCTATTTTCCAAACCGCTCGCTTGAAATATAGCATTTTTTGTCAGAATGCTACTGGTCGTATAAAATCTTAACTTTTATACACGAGCAACGTTATTCCAACTTTCAAACACAAGTTTTTAGGCCGTAGATTCTCATCTCCCCTTTTCTATTTGCAGACTTTCATGCAAGATCCGTGGGGAGGTGAGAGGCCTATCGACGACGATCTGCTGGCCCAACTGCTCGAGGACGAAGATCAACCATCACAGTTAATTCTGGAGATCCCTTTTTCTCGCATCACCCCAAATATTCCATCGACCCCACTTCAAAAAATGGGTCAAGTAAAATCCAAAGCCCAGAAAAAGAAACCATCCACTCCTCCTTCAAATCAGCCTGCTTCTCAGGTTGAAACTCCTTCGACCAGTGGTTGAGAAGAAAATACCCCCGACCCTGAAATCCAAAATCAAGCCCAGCTTCGAAACGTCATTCGACCAGATGTCGATGGTACGTCACTCCCCCTAGCCAAATCTTGATTAGGATGATAGCAACTATCTTAGGAAGTACGAACTTCCTGGGGTAGCCTTAGTTCGACCGACCAGAGACCAACGGGCAAATTTCTTGGAGGCGCCTTCAGCGCCTGGTCGAGGTATCATATTGAGGTACGAGCGATCCTGCCTCTCCATCCTTTATTCTAAGGAGTGGCCAACTATTTTGGGGTCACTCCTTTCCAAATAACCCCTAACGGGTATAGAATGCTCTCCGCACTCTATATCCTTTATAGTCATAAGAAGTGCATGTCCCTATGCCACACGAGGTCAACTACTTGTTCGACCTCAAATCCAACCCCAACCAAGAAAATATGGGGTTTTTTCATCTTTGCCACCAGGAAACGACCCGTACTTTCCTGAGTGATACCACCTCCAAATCCAATGTGGGGAAGTACCATCTAGAGTACTTTTTGACTACCGACATGGTCGCCAGCAACTTGGCCTTCACTCAAGGAGGTAATATCTTTGCTCTCCTGGTCGTTTATTTTCCTTGTATTTTATCTGCATTTCCCTTAGAGATTTAGCATATTTCAGGTCCATGGTTGTGACCGGCTCCCACTCCAGAAATAGAAGTCCGAGCAACACTCTTGGCCAGCATGACTGACGTAGAGAAGAGCGTCAAACAGCTGGTGACTGAAGCTAACCTGAGACTGGTCGGGCTTCTGGCACCTCACCAGGATGTGAGGGAGTCAACGGCAGGGAGTGCCATCGGGGAGGAGATTCCCGAGCAGCACACAGATGTGTCGCAACCTCAAAGGAGGAGGACCACTGGAGTGACAATCAGGGAACCCTCCAGCACCCTGCGAGCAGTTGCTCCCCCTGCCCCAACGGGAAAGGGAAAAAAGAAAGCTTCCGAACCCCCTGCACCCATCGACGAGTCCTTAGATGAGAACGGTATTGTTTTCTCATTCTTAGATAGTTTTCCAATTCCCTGCCACTTATTTGACGGGGGTGGAAACTTTAAGTATACTCCAAGCTTAGGTTCAGATTTCTTCCAGGCAGTAAGTGAGGGTAGCAGTAGTTCAGTAAGTAATGTAGTGACCAATAGTTATAGCACGGGTACTTTACTTATAATTTCCTTGCTTTCCTTTTTAGTTCCATCTATACATATTGTCTCATTGCTCGCAGTGTTTCCTTACATGCAGATATGTCGTCTAAAGACGTGTTCGATCACTACACCGACGCTGCTACTCCCTCGAGCAGGAAGATAGACAGCAAGAGGGTTCACGGAGAAAGTAGCAAAACTACTTCAAAGAAGGCCCAGACTGAGGGTCCTTCAACAGCTACTCCTTCGAAGGAAAATACGCCACCCCCACAAAGGAAACAACGCCACCTCCTTCTCCACTCGACCAGCTGTCTTCAACTGCACCGGTCGACCAGCACTCTACTCCTCCAACACCTACCGACCAGCCACACCACACTCAACCCGAAGACACTTTGGCCAGCACCGTGGTCAGTTCAGCCAGGGAGAGAATATACAAACTCTCCAAGCACAAACGCAGTCAAGAGGCCATCGTTGGCACTAGCTCCATGGAAGCCGACCAAATAATAAACTGAGGGCTGAATGAGATAGCCAGTGTAAGTTGTTTTCTCTTGTTAAGTCATTTTACTCTGTTGATTTCTGCCATCATCTTATTTCTTTTATCTAATCACAAGGATTGCTGACTATCACTGCTGGTTGGCGCTGCAAGGGTACTTTGGTCACCCAGACCAAAGACTTTGACATCAGGCATACTGAGGTAGTGAAGGTGCTCGAGGGGAAAAATGCTGACTTGCTCGAGAAAAATGCAGAATTGACCAAGCAGAATGACGAACTGCTCGAGCAGAAGGCCCAGCTAACCGAAGAGCTGCTAGAGTGTCGGGCTGCCCTGAAAAAATCTAATGAAGATAAATACAAATTCAGGGAGAGTGCCAAACTCAACTTTCAAGAAGTCAAACAGCTTGGGCTCGATCTGATTGTAAGAAAAAAGGTGACGAAGGAGCTGGAGGGGCGCGTTAAGGAGCTCGAAGAGACTAATGCCAAAATTATGGAGAAGTATAGGGAAGCCACCCACCTTTGTTTCTACGAGTTTTGGAAGCATAATCAAAAGGTCGAATTCAGCTATCTGTCTGAGCGCTTGAGATGAACTCTAATAAACCGATGCACCATTCGCCTGGATGAAGAAGAAAGAGCCAAAATTCCTGCTTCCCCAGAGATTTCCTTGGCAACGGGGATTGACGGCGCGGACAATGAAGCTGACGCTGCTGTCGACCAGAACACTCCTCAAGATCCTCCAGCCTCGTAGTCTTTTATTTTTTTCTTTTTATTTTATTATCTTTTGAATACGTGACCTACGGGTCATGATGCAAAGACAATTGCTTTTTTAATTTTTATTGCTACATGGGCAGCTTTAACTTTTAACAAACAATTACATCCGAGCAGCCACTGCTCGTAGTGTAAAGGGATTTCTTTTTATATTATAATATTTGCATTTATTATAACATATGTTCACATGACCGAACTTAGCATAGTAATTTGGTTTGATTTAACAAAATACAAAATTTTGAAAATACTCTAAGTACCCTAGCATGCTTTCACTTATTTTGGTCATGTGTTTACATACCTTTCGATATGCTTTGCTTACTAGATGCCTCTAAGTACCCTAGCATGCTTTCACTTATTTTTCTCATGTGTTTACATACCTTTCGATATGCTTTGCTTACTAGATGCCTTATATGCCCCCCAAGTGATTGGGGAGCTTTAGGTCCTCGGTCACTTGCTTTGACCAAAACTTGTTCGAACATTTCTACTCGTAGCAATGAATTTAAAATAAAAGTATAGCAAAATAACACACATAATGAGCGAAAACTTGTAATAAATACAATAGTTGGCAAGAATGACTGGCTGCGCACAGTCCCTTTTATTTCTCGTAATAAATGGACAAAACATGTATGTACGAGTGATCAACAAAATGATCTTACACTTATAAATGATCAGTCACATAAAATGACCAACCCTTTTTTAGAACTTGTAAAAAGTAAAATTAATAGAAGCCAATTCTTTAAGAAGAATAGTTTATTGATAGTACTTTCACAAGTGTTCTCCATTCCAATAGCGAGGAATGAGTTCTCCATTTAAGCGAGCAAGTTTGTAAGTGCCTGGATGGAGGACTTCTTCAATCTGGTACGGTCCTTCCCAATTAGGTCTGAGTACTCCAGCAGTCTGGTCACGGGTGTTAAGGAAAACCATTTGAAGTATCAGATCTTTGACATTGAATTTCCTTTCTCGTACTTTAGAATTGAAATACTCAGCGACCTTTTGCTGGTAAGCTGCTACTCGGAGTTGGGCTTGCTCTCGCTTTTCATCTACCAAATCAAGAGATTCCATCAATAGCTGGCTATTGGAGCCTTGATCGTACGTTATTCTTCGATGCGACGACGGATCTAACTCAACAGGCAACATAGCCTCATATCCATAAGCTAAGGAAAATGGAGTATGGCCTGTTGTTGTTCGATGGGAATTTCTGTATGACCAAAAGACTTCAGGCAATTGCTTTGGCCATGCCCCCTTCGCTTCGTCAAGTCTTTTCTTTAGAGTATCCTTTAGAGTTTAATTGACTGCTTCGACTTGTCCGTTTGCTTGAGGATGAGCGACTGAAGAAAAGCTCTTGATAATTCCATGCCGCTCGCAAAAATCTGTGAACAGGTCACTATCAAACTGGATGTCATTGTCTAAGACAATCTTCCTTGGCAATCCATAACGACACACGATGTTTTTAACCATGAAATCCAGCACTTTCTTGGTCGTTATGGTTGCAAGTGGCTCAGCTTTGGCCCATTTTGTGAAGTAATCAACGACCACCATAGCATACTTGACGCCACCCTTTCCTGTGGGTAAAGATCTGATTAGGTCTATACCCCAGACTGCGAATGGCCACAGACTTTGCATCTGTTTTAGCTCATTAGGGGCTGCTCGTGGAATTTTAGAGAACCTCTGGCATTTGTCACATCTCTACACGAATTCCATCGAGTTTTCATTCATTGATGGCTAGAAGTATCCTTGCCTTAGGATATTTTTTGATAAGCTCTGCCTCCCAGCATGGTCCCTTCAAAAGCCTTCGTGGACCTCTTTCATAAACTCCTTGGCCTTCTCTTTCAAAATACATCTGAGGAGTGGCATTGAGTATTCTCTTCGGTACAAGATTCCACTGACCAGGCTATACCTAGCAGCCTGCCGCTGAAGGGTCCTAGCTTTGTTTCTGTCTGTCGGTAACACGCCTTGCGTCAGGTACTCTATGTAAGGTGCCATCCATGTATCCGCCGCCTGGATCACCAAAGAGGTCTCTTCTGCTTGGATGCTTGGTGCAGATAGTCGCTCAATTGGCACTATGTTTAGAGTGTTAGCATCCTTGGCACTTGCCAGCTTGGCCAAAGCATCAGCATTTGAATTTTGGTCGTGAGGTACTTGCTGGAGGGTGTACTTATCAAACTGCACCAATAAATCCTTCACTTTATTCAAGTAAGCGACCCTTTTTAAGCCTCGAGCCCGGTACTCTCCAACGATCTGATTGACTACTAACTAAGAGTCACTGTAAATGTCAAGTGACTTTATGTGCATGCTCCTGGCTAACCGTTATCCGGCAAGTAGTGCTTCATACTCGGCTTCGTTGTTAGAAGCAGTGAAGTCAAGCCTGATTGCGCAATGAAATCGATGCCCCTCAGGCATTATCAAAATCACTCCTGCTCTGGTGTGGTATTCATTAGAAGAGTCGTCTGTGTACAACTTCCATGAGGGAGTTTGGTTTTGAGGCTCAGGCTCTTCAGGCGCTTTTGGCTGCTCGCTATCTGGAAGCCCAGTGAATTCTGCGATGAAGTTCGCTAGGGCTTGCCCTTTTATCGCTGCTCGTGGCAGGTAAGAGATATCAAACTGCCCAAGTTCGACCGCCTATTTCAATAATCGGCCCGCGGCCTCTGGTTTCTGTAGAACTTGCCGTAGAGGTTGGTCAGTCAAAACTGTGATTGGGTGAGCTTGGAAGTAGGGTCACAGCTTCCTGGAGGCTAAGATTAAGCAATAGGCTAATTTTTTAATAGGTGGATACCGCAGCTCCACTCCAATTAGCTTCTTGCTTACATAATAGACAGCCTTCTGCACGCCTTCTTCTTCTCTCACTAGGACAATGCTAGCAGCATATTCTGTTGTCGACAAGTAGAAAAATAGAGTCTCTCTATCAACCGGCTTTGATAGAATCGGAGGTTGCGACATGTGAGTCTTTAAGGCTTGAAAAGCTTGTTCGCACTCCTCCGTCCATTCGAATTTCTTGTTGCCCCTGAGTAGATTAAAAAATGGGACCCATTTGTCCGTCGATTTGGAAATAAATCTATTGAGAGCAGCAATTCTTTCGGTCAAGCTTTGAACATCCTTGATCTTTGCTAGCGATTTCATATCGACTAGGGCTTTGATCTTCTCAAGATTGGCCTCAATTCCTCGTGAGTTTACTATGAATCCCAAGAACTTCCCTGATCCTACTCCGAAGGAGCACTTGAGGGGATTCAGCTTCATCTAATATTTGTTCAAGACGTTGAAGCATTCTTGCAAGTGCCCTATATGCCCTTCTTCCTTCTTCGACTTAACCAGCATGTCATCGACATATACCTCCATGTTTGTGCCGATCACCTCCTTAAACATGTGGTTGACCAGTCACTGGTAAGTTGCACCAGCATTTTTCAAATCGAAGGGCATTACTTTGTAACAGTAAAGCCCTGTATCAGTCTGAAAGCTAGTGTGATCCTCATCAGGAGGATGCATACTAATCTGATTATACCCAGAGTATGCATTCATGAATGAGAGAATCGTGTGCCCTGCAGTGACATCGACCAATTGGTCAATTCTAGGGAGTGGGAAATAATCTTTAGGGCAGGCTTTATTAAGGTCTGTGAAATCCACGTATGTTCGCCGCTTGCCATTCAGCTTGGGAACAAGTACGGGATTAGAGACCCATGATGGATAAAACACTACCCTGATGAATCCATTCTCCTTCAGCTTCTCGACTTCTTCCTTTAGAGCTTTTGATCTATCTTTGTCGAGCAGCCTCCTTTTCTGCTGTACTGGTGGAAAACTCTTGTCTATGTTCAGGACATGGCTAATGACTGCAGGGTCTATTCCAACCATGTCTTTGTGTGACCAGGCAAAGACTTCGTGGTTTTCCCTAAAAAATTCCACCAGTGCTTGCTTCGTTGTTGTCTCTAAGTTTTTACCGACTTTCACAACCCTGGTCGGATTTTCTTCATCGAGTTGGACCTCTTCAAGGTCCTCGATGGGTCCTATCTCTTCATCAAAATCCCCAAAGCGAGGATCTAAATCTATGTCCTCACTTTGGGCAACGCCCTATTTGGTGACATCATCACCTGATTGGGCTTGTACATCAGTCGCCATTTGCAACTCTTTTCCGGCAACTTCCCTCGATACACCTTTCTTCGCCTTAGATATCGAGGCATTGTAGCACTCCCTCACTTCCAGGTGATTTCCCAACACGCATCCTATCCCTGCGTCAGTTGGGAATTTCATGGCCAGGTACCATATCGAGGTAACGACTTGCAGGTCAACCAAAATTGACCTCCCAATTACAGCATTATATGCTGAAGGACAATCAACTACTATGAAAGTAGTGACTAATGTCCTGTTTGCAGGTGCAGGACCTGCAGTAACTGGGAGCCTAATCGACCCAGTTGGGGCATGCCCTTTGCCAGAAAACCCATAAATGGTTTGGTTGCATGGCTCTAGGTCCTTGACAGACAATTTCATTCTTTCCAATGAAGACTTGTATAGGATGTTGACTGAGCTTCTTGTGTCAACAAACACCCTCTTAACCATCATGTTGGCAATTTGAATGTCAATGACCAGCGGATCGGAGTGTGGGAATCGTACATGCTGGACATCAAGGAGCTCCCATAACAGATACGCATGAGCCCTCAATCATGATGATGAATATTGTGTGCTGGTCCAACTCTCATCACATATGCCTAGGATGATAGACCTGGTGATTACCTTCACCGAGGAGGATGCTCGGGGAGTACACTTCCCCCACCAAGATCCGTTGGTGATCGAGACCCAGATCTCCAACAAAATGGTGGCACGGATCCTGGTGGACAACGGGAGTTCGGTGAACATCCAGTTCAAAAAAGCCTTTGAGAAGATCGGGCTGACAACAAGTGATCTCACCCCATGCACTTCGACCTTATGTGGTTTCTTGGGCGAATGCCTAATCCCAAAGGGGCAGATCAAGCTTCCAGTGACACTTGGAGAAGTGCCTAGACAGGCCTTCAAGTAGTACACTTTTATGGTTGTGGACTGCTCCTTCGCCTACAACATCATTTTGGGCCAACCAGCCCTGGTGGAGTTTGGAGCAGCCACCTCCATTCGCCATTTATGCATGAATTTCCCCATAGAATTGAGCATTATCATAGTTTGTGGGGACAAGAAAGTGGCCCGCTAGTGCTACAATGTGTCCCTCAAGCACCCAGTAATGGTGATTATGACAGCAGTTCCCGAGTAGCCTCATACAGAGGAGATGGAAGTCCAAGTTATTCTCGAGGAGTTGGAGTCCAATGAATTAATCCTAGGGATAGAGATGATAGGGAAATTGAGCACTTGGAGGAAATTGAAGAGGCTATCCTCAACGAGGCCAACCTAGAAAAGAAAACAAAGGTTGGAAGGAACCTCAAGGCAGAAGTTAGAGAAGCCATGCTTAGGTTTCTCCCCGAGAACCAGGATGTCTTTTCCTGGTCTCATGCATACATGATGGGAATTGACCCCAACATTATTTTCCATGCACTGAATGTAGACCCCAATGTTGACGTAGTGCAACAAAAAAGAAGGCTATTTGACCCAAGAAGGGCGAAAGACTTGAAAGTGGAGGTTGACAAGCTTCTCGGGAACGGGTTCATACGGGAGGCCCAATGTAACGTCCCAAATTCCCTAATATGGCTTAGTGCCTTGATTTGGGGGCCAAGAGGGCAATAATTGGTTTATTATATTATTATGTGTAAGTATGCATGATTATGTGAGTTATATTATTATATGAATGTATTTTCTTGCATGTGGGCATGTTTCTTATTAGAAGGGCATATTTGTACATTTATGTGTTTATGGATTGAAACCACATTATTATGTGGATATATTTGAGTTATTCGGCACGAGGCGATCCTAGGTAGCAAGTTAGCGGTATACTCATAATGGGGTCAAATACCCGGCTCGGGGTGAGCCTGGGGTAATTTGATAATTTAGTACATTACTGGGATTGATCAGGTAATGAGAAATTATTTGGTAACTATTCGAGGATATTGGAAGTAACGGGAACTATAAGGTGTTAATTATGATTAACGAGATATATGGCGAATGATAAAATTGCCCTGAGGGGCTTTGAGAGAGAGAATTGGCCGTAGGGACATTTAGGTCATTTTATGCCAAAGTTAGTGACTTAGTCACTCTTTCCTTTAGTTGAAGGGAACCAAAAATAGAGTAAACACATACAATTAGCTTTCTCTAACTCCCTAGTGTTGCTTGGTTTTGGGGAAAAGTTAGTGAAATTCAAGGCTTGGAAACTTGAACTTGTTGTGGTTGATATTCTTGAGACTAGGAATGGGTTAGCTGCAGTTAGGAGGATTTGATCCACAGTTGAGGTAAGCATCAATCCCTGTTCTAATTCAGTTATGTTTTAGTTTTTGTTGTTCTTGAGCTTTGAGGCTCAAATTTTTGAATTTGAGATTTTGGTGGGGTTTTGAGTTAGTTTGTGCTGGGGTTTTGTTGCTGGTTTGATGTTGATGTTGTATTGGGATTTAATTCTGGCTTTGGGTATGATTTGGCATGTTTTTGGTGAGGTTTGGCTGAGGAAAATAGAGGAAAATCTGGGTTGGAAGGGTTGCGCCGCAACCCTGTTCTTGGGGTGCGGCGGCCCATGTGAACCCAGGGCCCAAGAGGGGTTCTGTTTTCGGAGGCGCGCTGCGACTCTCAGGGTCAAGTCGCGGCCTGTGCCTTGAATTCTAGAAAGGGGGTTGCAAACAGCCTGGGCAACTTTGGACAGGATAGGTTTTGAGTGACGGGAACTCAACCCTAAGGGCTCGGGATCGATTCTACTACTCAGTTTAGTGGAATTCGAGGTTCTGGAGGCTAGGAATCGGTCTTGAAGCCTTTATCTACTGAATATTGATGAATATCATTTATTTGATTATCACTAGGGTACTGCTAGGGCTCGGGAAAGGATCGTGCTCAAGGGTTGTTCTTATTTTTACGTTACACTCAGACCAGAGGTAAAAAAACTGCACCCATTACGTGATGTACGTGATTAGGGTCTGGCCCAATTGTTAAATAGAAATTTGATTAGGACTTTGGCCCCTGTAAATGTGCATGATTATAATTATGCCTGTGAATGTTTGATTAAGCATGTTGAATGCTTTGTATCTGGATATTTGTTATATAATGAATGCTTGTTGCATGATCTGATTAAGAAAGGCTTGACTTATGAGTCAAGGGCGGCAATAACGCTGAGTTGTGGTAAAAAAGCATTGACTTATAAGTCAAGGGCGGCAATAGCGCACTGAGCGCTGGTCGTTTTGGCTAGGCCTAATCAGGAGCGCATCATACGCTTGTCCGACCCAATGGTTGTGGAAATCTAAAGTGACAGGTATGTTGGGCGAGCTCCAAGGCTGGTTATACAAAGGATAGGGCAACGGGCCCTGGGGTGACTTATTAGTCCCATATCCTAGGGCATTGGGCCCTAGTCTAGCTTATTAATCATTAACGGTTATAAAGAATAAGGAAGGTTCTCTGAGGATGTGCATTGACTACAGGAAACTGAACAAGTTAACCATTAAGAACAAGTATCCTCTGCCGAGAATAGATGACCATTTTGATCAGTTGCATGGTAAGATGGTATTCTTGAAGATATAACTTCATCTAGTTATCACCAGCTGAGAACAGGGTGTTCAAAGCTTATCTAGATTGGTTTGTGATCATCTTCATCGATGATATTCTGGTTTATTCTTAGTCAAAGGCAGAACATGAGCAGCATCTCAAGTTGGTTCTATAGAGCCTGAGGGAGCACAAACTATTTGCGAAGTTCAAGAAATGTGAGTTCTAGTTACCACATGTGACTTTTCTTGGTCATATCATCAGTAGGGATGGGATCAAGGTGGACCCAACCAAGATTGAGGCAGTTAGGGATTGGCCAAGGCCAAGGAACGCCTCAAAGATTAGAAGATTCCTTAGATTGGCAGGTTATTACAGGTGTTTTGTGGAAGGGTTCTCGAGGATTGCTACCTCATTGACAGAACAGACACACAAGAATTAGAATTTTGTGTGGTCAGCTAAGTGTGAGAGCAGCTTCCAGGAACTGAAGCGACGAATGATTATAGCTCCAGTTCTGAGTCTTCTGATGGATCAGGAGAAGTTTGTGGTGTATTGTAATGTCTCAAGACAGAGCTTGGGTTGTGTTCTTATGTAGACGGGGAAGGTGATTGCCTATGCATCACGCCAGTTGAAAGAGTATGAACGAAGATGTTGATGGTGAGAACTCGTCAACAATGTTAGGTCAGAAAACTCAAAGCTTAGTAAGAAGATAAATAAGTACGAACTTAGAATAGACTTTAGGAAAAATACGTGCAGATCAACAATGAATTTTGTATATTACTTAATAGCCTGAGTATACAATGAATTTTCCAACGCCCTTCAATGATGAAGTGAGGCCCTATTTATAGGTGAACTCTAATGGCTCTTGGTACATTGTGGTCCCAAAAAGAAAAGGAGTTGCATATCCAGGTTGCAGGTGGTAGTGGTGTTGGAGGAGTGGTGGTCGGCTCCATATGTCAGGGGTCTGCAAAAGTACTCCAGCCTTGGTACTATGTCGTACCTCCACTACTTGTCGGGTACATACGCCATACATGTGCTTAGGGAGTCCTTACTATGTACCATTCTAATACTGCCACTACTTGTCTGACATGGACATTGTATCCGTACTCTAACTCCTCTTGGTTGATAAGTGCATTTTGTACCTCTTCTGACTTCATAAGAAATCATTGGGAGGTCTTCCCTAACCTTCCTTGAATGCATGTTCAAGAGATCCTTGACTCTACATCTTGTGAGACCCACAGGGGAGAATGTGCCCCGTTGTTGGCACTTATCTCAGGGAGGGGGATAAGGCCTCTTCAACAAGAGTTACGGTGTATGTGTTGATGCACGACACCTTGTATGCACACCAGGGGCGAGACGCGTAGGCATAACATGGTGTTTTCAACGAGGCAACTCGGTGCCTATGCGCGAGATGAGGGTCTTGTGAGGCGGGGGTCATGGCTTTACAAAGTACGAGGCAGCTGGGGCACATGCGCGAGGCAGAGCGTCTCGCGAGGTGGGGTTATGGGTGCACATGCGCGATGCTGTTGGGTGCACATGCGCGAGACGTAGGGTCTCGCGAGGCGGGGGTCGTGGCTTTGCGAGGAGCGATGAAGCTGGGTGCACATGTGTGAGACGAAGGGTCTCGCAAGGCGGGGATGTCGCTTTGAGAGGTGCAATGCAGCTGGATGAAATGAACGAGACGAAGGGTCTTGCGAGTGCACGGTGTGGGCATGTCTAGGATTTTGTGACAATGAAACCAAGATTGCGAGGAGTGAAGGTTTCATCATTTGACCCATGGTCTCCCAGGACTACCTCGGGAGTGTGTTACATTTTCTTTTGGCATCCACATAGGTCATCTTGCACAATTAGGCCCATCCTTATATGAGCATTAAGGCCTTAGGCTCTAGGCTAGCCCGAACTCTATAACTTAGCTTGTGTTGCTTGTTGGGTCAATTCTTTCATGTTCACAGACCCTTACTCATTTCATCACGGAATCATATATTTTTTCTTGTGGATTTTTGGCATCCACACTTGCCCCCAGTCTATGAGGAGGTCTTTAGGCGTCCTTGTAAACTTATAATGATCCTACACTTACTATGCTCTGGTGGTGCTACGAGGAATGTCTAAGGTAGGAAGCGAACTCAATTGGGAGCCAAGGTCGAGGGAGAATTTCCATCGTTCACACTTGGTAAATTATGAGTTGACATGCCTCTCATTTTGTGAGATGGATATCACTAAAGATATATCCCAAAGTTGACCTTGCATTGCGACCTAGCGATGCAGGCACATTCCATTTGAAGGCTACTGAATTGCGGCTTCGCATTGCGGGCACATTTCACCAAGAGCCTACGACACAAGGATCTCTTATCTCGTAACTCCTTTATATATACCATGTTCACAAGATAATTTCACATGTTCACACAAGTATAAGGGAAGTGTAAATCCCTTTCCCTTTCTCTCATTGGTATGAGACTTTAAGAAGCCTCGTTTTCCTTGGTTTGGGACTTTGAGAAGTCGTTCTTTTTTTTTCTTTGTGAGGAACTTCTGCAATTCCTCATGGTCATAGTGCCACTAGCTTTATTTTTAAAGGATTCCCTTTGGGACCTCTCTACTGTGTGTGATTCGTGTTTTTTGGTGCACCTTGACCACTTGTAAGGATATGTTGACCCTTTGGGTTCTCGCTATCCTTTTATATATTTCTGTGCGCATGTTTTATTTTGTGCGAGAAGCGTCCTTCTCATCATTATGCATAGTACTATTTTTGCAAGCGCCTTCTTTGAGACCTTTTTGCAAGCGTCTTCTTTGAGACCCTTTTCACAAGCGTCTTCTTTGAGACCCTTTTCACAGACGTCTTCTTTGAGACCCTTTTTAGGCTAGGTGACCTTGGGCAACCTAGGATTGTTATGAGGACCATTTTTGGTCTTTGAGGTGATCTCCCCTTGGGTTGGGACCCTTATAGGGAGATGGTACTTGTGAAACCTTGCAAGCGCCTATTTTCAAGGCCCTTTTTCCCTTGTAAGGAGACTCAATCGATCTAGACTTAGAGATCTCTTTGGGCTCCCCTTTTGTCTTCTGCAACGTGGTCCCTTTGTAGGGTGGGTGTGCTTGTGAAGAGGTCACTTTTGAGGGACCTTTTGACTTTATTAGATTCTATAAGGGTAGCTAGTCCTTATAGATTCAAATGTTGTCTTATAAGGTTCACCGCTCACACATATATACATTATAAGTACTTTTATATATTTTTCACTAGGCCAGACGCCTGTTTTGCACTTGGCCAGGCACCTATTTTGCGCATGGCTAGGTGCTTGTTGAGGCTCGCAAGGTTGGACGCCTATTTTGCACACGGCTTGCCAGTTGAGGCTCGTGAGACTAGGGAATTATTTTGCACACAGCTGGGTGCCTGTTGAGGCTCGTGAGGTTGGAAACCTCCTAAGTGGTTTATGAGGTCTATCTTGCCAAGCACTTTGTTTTTCGTTTTCTCCGACATGCTTTGACAATTTCAGCTAACAGTGGCAATATGTGTGTTATATAAGTGTCCTTTGGAAATGAGAGATGTAGTATATAAGATATGTGTTTGACATTAGTAATAGTAGACAACGTGCAATGGTAGCATAATGTCATTGTCCTATTACATCTCTGGAGTTAGCTTGGTGACCTCTTTGAATCTTTATGGGGGCCAATTATGATGACTTCTTTGGTTCCTAAGCAACTAAAATAAAGGAAGTCTTATCGGAGGTTATCCTTGATGAATCCCACTAGTTTCTTCCTTGAAGCCTTCTTGTAGACCTCTTCCAATCTTCAACTTGATCAGTGACTCCTTTATCACAACGATCTCTTCTATGCGGAATCTTCCGATGTATTGGTAGAAGGGTGATTGGAGGAAGGTTTGCTTCCTTCAACATGCAAGTTCTTATGGCCCTCTTCCACACGTATATACTTTTGGGGTCTTTCAAAGAAGTCGTCTAAGTTTGTAATCTCCCTCTTGAGCATGTTATCCGATAACTTGCTTCTAGGACAAACTCCGGCTGTGGTTACCATCTTGAGCCCTACTTTAGTCGTACTTACCATCTTAGGTTCTTCCATATTGAATTTGTGGACATAGCTCTTCAGGCTTTCACTCTCGCCTTGTTTTATGTTACCGAGGTTGGTACTCGGCATAACATAGTCACAGACCGCGTGGTGTTGTTGAAGAAATTCACCAGAGAACTGCTGCCATGACCTTATTTTCCTTGGCCTCAACCTCTTGAACCACTTGTACGCCACCCCTTTGAGTGTAACGATGAAGCAATGGCACTTTGCTCTGCTTTTGACCCCCCTTAACTTCATCAGGTTATTGAAGGTGTCTAAGTGGTATTTTGGGTCTGTAGTTCCCTCGTACGAAGTCATGCGAGGCTCTTTGAAGCTGGTGGAGAGTTGCTCAACCTGGATCTCCCTTGTGAAGGGCAACTCACAGTCAAATTCTTTGTCATCTTTGTACCCCCAAGTACAGTGATAACCTTGCTTCGAGGGATTTGCATTTCGGTGTTTAATTCCTTCCTTTTTTTTTGTTTAAGGAGTCTCGTGGGTTCTTAGGGTGAACCCTTGCTTTGGTTGTGTCCATTAGAGGAGCTGCAGGGGGTGTGGTTTTCACTTCTAACCCTCTTTAGTTAAGTTTATCCCTCAGGTTGTGTGAAGCTCTTTTGGAGGCTGTCTTGGGTTTGCGCCTCCCGTAGGTGGGGTTTGTGCCAGGTTGCGTCGTTGGTGTAGAATCTTCCTTGCATCCTGGGCGAGGGGTGTGACTATTGGAGAGTTGCATTTTTCCACTGTCCACGGGTATGGTGGTTTCTCCGTGTACAAGTTTTCTCTATTTATGCTTAGGGAGGGGAGCATCAGAGTTTTCGTGTAATAGGTCATTGAGTACCTCTTGCATGTTCCCCACAGTGGCCTGCAACCTTTGCTTTTTCAAGTGCAGGTCACGTATTTCATCTTCACAGTGACGAGTTCTGAAACTTGAACTCATTGTGTGTACTCGTGGGCATTTACCATGTCTCTATTTGGAGGGACCCGAGTCCTGATGGTTCGAACTTGGGGCCACCGGTGGCCACGGCGAAGGGTGAGTTGTACGACACTTTGTTGGAGTGGTGGCATGTGCTACAAGGTCCGATGTAGGATGAATGGCATGGGATGAGGCTTCTTCCTCTTCGCCATTGTCTTTGGGCAGATCCTTCGCACCTCCTTTTGTCGGTGGGGGAGAATCCCTCCCTTAGCTGGGTTCCGTCTAGGTGAACCTCCACTTCTTGGTGGTCTTGTAGGCGTTTTGAACGCCTTGGCATGTTTTCTTAATGAAATTAATGGAGGAACTATTGTTTGTTAGTAGTTCTTCCCACAGACGGTGCCAAATTGTTGACGTTGAGAATTTGTCAATGATGTTAGGTCGGAAAACTCAAAGCTTAGTAAGAAGATAAATAAGTAAGAACTTACAATAGACTTTAGGAAAAATAAGTGCAGATAAACAATGGAGTAAAAATTTGTATATTCCATACCTGAGTATACAATGAATTTTCCAACCCCCTTGAATGATGAAGTAAGGCCCTATTTATAGGTGAGCTCTAATGGCTCTTGGTACATTGTGGTCCCGAAGAGACAAGGAGCTGCATATCCAGGCTGCATGTTGTAGTGGTGTTGGAGGAGTGGTGGCTGGCTCCAGTATATGTCAGGGGTCTGCAAAAGTACTTCTGCCTTGGTACCGTGTCGTACCTCCACTACTTGTCGGGTATGTACGCTATACGTGTGCTTGGGGAGTCCTTACTATGTACCATTCTATTACTGCCACTACTTGTCTGGCGTGGACATTGTATCCATACTCTAACTCCTCTTGGTTGGTAAGTGCATTCTGTACCTCTTCTGACTTCATACCGAATATTTGTGAGGTCTTCCCTAACCTTCCTCGAACGCATGTTCAAGAGGTCCTTAACTCTACATCTTGTGAGAGCCACAGGGGAGAATGTGCCCCATTTTTGGCGCTTATCTCAGGGAGAGGGATAAAGCCTCTTCAACAAGAGATGCAGCGTATGAGAAGAGACACAACACCTTGTATGCAAATCAGGGGCGAGACGCGTAAGCATGACATGGCACTTTCAACAAGGCAGCTCGGTGCCTATGAGCGAGATAAGGGTCTCGCGAGGCAGGGGTCATGGCTTCGTGAGGTGCAAGGCAGCTGGGGCTCACGTGCGAGACAGAGGGTCTCACGAGGTGGGGTTGTGGCTTCGTGAGGCGTGATGCAGCTAGGTGCACATGCGTGAGACGAAGGGTCTCGCGATGCGGGGGTTGTGGCGTCGTGAGGCGCGATGCAGCTGGGTGCACATGCGCGAGATGGAGGGTCTCGCAAGGCAGGATTGTGGCTTTGTGAGGCGCGATGCATCTGGGTGCATATGCACAAAATGGAGGGTCTTGCGAGTGCACGGTGTGGGCATGTCTAGGATTTTGTGAGAATGCAACCAGATTGCGAGGAGCAAAGGTTTCATCATTTTACCCATGGTCTCCCGAGACTACCTCAAGAGTGTGTTACGTTTTCTTTTGGCATCCACATATGTCATCTTGCACAATGAGGCCAATCCTTATATGAGCATTAAGGCCTTAGGCTCTAGGCTAGCCCGAACTCTATAACTTAGCTTGTGTTGCTTATTGGGTCAATTCTTTCATGTTCGCAAACCCTTACTCATTTCAACATGGGATCATATATTTTTCCTTGTGGATTTTTGGCATCCACAAGAGATATCTAACTTATGATCTGGAGTTGGAAGCAGTGGTCTTTACATTAAAGGTATGGAGGTATTAACTTTATGGGGAGAAGTGTGAAATATACACTGACCATAAGAGCCTGAAGTACTTCTTCACACATGAAGACCTGAACATGAGACAGAGGCGTTGGCTGGAGTTTGTGAAGGATTATGACTGTGAAATCCTATATCACCTAGGGAAGGCCAACGTGGTCGCAGATGCCTTAAGCTAGAAGGGTTCAAGATAGTTATACAGTGCAAGACATATATTTAGGGAGTTGGCCGAGGATATGATCAGAGCTAGAATAGAATTGTTCGTGGGCCAGTGGGTTAACATCATGCTACAGTCTACACTATTGCAGAGGATAAAGGAAGGTCAGTTAGGTGATCCACAGCTGACGAGGATCAAGGGGATGTCCTAGTTAGAGTGGTTAGGGACTATACAGTGTCAGATATGGGTTTTTTGTGGTACAAGAGTCGGATCTGTGTTCCAATGGACACTGTTATCAGACGGAAGATTATGGATGAATCTCATACCACCCCTTAGTCTTTGCATTGAGGCACCACGAAGATGTATCAAGATTGTGAGATCGTTGTATTTGTGGTCTAGGATGAAGAGGGATGTGACAGAATATGTGGCTAAGTGCTTGACATGTCAACAAGTCAAAGGTGAGCATTAAAGACTAGCAGGGCTATTACAATCTCTAGACATCCCAAAGTGGAAATGGGAGGACATCACGATGGATTTTGTGGTGGGGTAACCCAGGACTTTGGGTCAACATGATTCGGTGTGGGTTATCGTGGATCGATACACCAAATTAACTCACTTCTTACTGGTGAGGAGGACATATACAGTTGACCAGTACGCAAATCTCTATGTGAGAGAGATAGTGCGCCTTCATGGGGCCCCGATGTCGATCGTGTTAGATCGGGACCCCACATTTACTTCCAAGTTTTGGGGAAATTTGAAGAAGGCTATGGGTACGCAACTAAAGTTCAGTACCGCTTATCATTATCAGACAGATGGAAAATCTAAGAGGACAATTCAAATATTAGAGAACATGCTACGAGCATGTGTGCTGGACTTTGAAGGATCCTGGAGTAAGTATTTTCCTTTGATAGAGTTTTCCTACAATAACATCTATCAATCGACCATTGGGATTGCTCCTTATGAGATGTTGTACGGTAGGAAATGTAGATCACCCATTCAATAGGATTGTACAGGAGAAAGGAAATACTTGGGTCCTGAGGTAGTTCAGAGGACCAATGAGGCTATTGAGAAGATTAAAGCTCAGATGCTTGCTTCTCGAAGCAGGCAGAAAAGTTATGTTGATCTGAAACGCAAGAACTTGGAGTTCCAAGTGGGAGACTATGTCTTCCTTAGAGTCTCGCCATGGAAAGGGGTGAGGAGATTTAGGAAGAAGGGAAAGCTGAGCCCTAGATTTGTAGGATCGTTTGAGATCTTGGAGAGGATCAGTCAGGTGGCCTATAGATTGGCCCTACCTCTTGCACTGTCGGCAGTACACAATGTATTCCATATTTTGACACTTTGGAAGTACGTGTCAGATGTGATTCATGTGTTGGGTTACGAGGATCTGGAGCTTCAGGGAAGACCTCACCTACGAGGAACAGCCAATCTAGATACTAGACAGGAAGGACAAGGTCCTAAGGAACAAAACTATACCTTTGGTTAAGGTAATATGGAGGAACATCAAGGTCGAGGAAGTGACCTGGGAGCTAGAGTCAGATTTGCAGAATCAGTATCCTGAGCTGTTCAAGTAAAATTTAGAGGATGAAATTCCTATAAGGAGGGGATAGTTGTAACGTCCCAAATTCCCTAATACGGCTTAGTTCCTTAATTAGGGGGCCAGGAGGGCAATAATTGGTTTATTATATTATTATGTGTAAATATGAATGATTCATGTGAGCCCGTTTCTTATTCGAAGGACATTTTAATAATTTTGGCCTGTGAGGGAATATTTGTATATTTATGTGTTTATGGATTGAGACCACATTATTATTTGGATATATTTGAGTTATTCGGCACGAGGCGATTCTGGGTAGCAAGTTAGTGGTTTAGTCATAATGGGGTCAAAAGCCTGGCTCAGGGTGAGCCTAGGGGTAATTTGATAATTTAGTACATTAGCGGGATTGATCGGGTAATGGGAAATTATTTGGTAACTATTCGAGCATATTGGAAGTAATGGGAATTATAAGGCGTTAATTGTGATTAACGGGATATGTGGCAAATGACAAAACTTCCCTTGAGGGGCTTTGAGAGAGAGATTTGGCCCTAGGGGCATTTAGGTCATTTTGTGCCAAAGTTAGTAACTTAGTCACTTTTTCCTTTAGCTGAAGGGAACCAAAAATAGAGTAAACAAATACAATTATCTTTCTCTCTCTCTATCTAGTGTTTGTTTGGTTATGGGGCAAAGTTAGTGAAATTCAAGGCTTGGGAGCTTGAACTTGGTGTGGTTGATGTTCATGAGACTAGGATTGGGTTAGCTACAGCTATGAGGATTTAATCCACAGTTTAGGTAAGCATCAATCCCTGTTCTGATTCAGTTATGTTTATATTTTTGGTTGTTCTTGAGCTTTGAGGCTCAAGGTTTTGAATTTGAGTTTTTGGTGGGGTTTTGAGTGAGTTTAAGCTAGGGTTTTGTTGCTGGTTTGATGTTGATGTTGTACAGGGATTTAATTCTAGCTTCGGGTATGATTTGGGATGGTTTTGGTGAGGTTTGGCTGAGTAAAATAGGGGAAAATCTTGGGGCGCCACGACTCATGTGAACCCAGGGCTCAGGAGGGTTTCTATTTTCGGAGGCATGTCACGACTCTTAGGTTCAAGTCACAGCCCGTTTCTTGAATTCCAGAAAGGGGGTTTTGTTTTTGGAGGCGCATCGCGATCTTCAGGGTCAAGTCACGGCCCACTTAGGAAACTTTGTCCAGGATAGGTTTTGAGTGACGGGAACTCAAACCTAAGGGCTCGAGATCGATTCTACTACCCGGTTTAGTTGAATTTGAGGTTCTTGAGGCTAGGACTCAGTTCGGAAGCCTTTATCTACTCGATATTGACGAATATCATTTATTTGAATATGACTAGGGTATCGCTAGGGCTCGGGAAAGGATCATGCTCGAGGGTTGTTCTTATTATTACGTTACACTCGGACTGGAGGTAAGAAAACTGCACCCATTACGTGATGTACGTGATTAGGGCTTGGCTCGATTGTTAAATAGAAATTTGATTAAGGCTTTGGCCCCTGTAAATGTGCATGATTATAATTATGACTGTGAATGTTTGATTAAGCATGTTGAATGCTCTGTATGCATGCTAAATGCTCTGTATCTGGATATTTGTTATATAATGAATGCCCCGTTGCATTATCTGATTGAGAAAGGCTTGACTTATAAGTCAAGGGCAAAAATAGCACGCTGAGCACTGGTCATTTTGGTTAGGCCTAATCAGGAGTGCATTATATGCTTGTCTGACCCAATGGCCATGGAAAACTAAAGCACCAGGTACGCTGGGCAATGGGCCCCGGGGTGACTTATTAGTTCCATATCCTAGGGCATTGGGCCCCAGTCTGTCTTATTAGTCGGTTATTTAGGGCAACTGGCCCCATCTGACACTGTTGTCATTTATATGAATGGTATGCATGCATGAGTAGGGTTATTATTGCTAGGCATGCTTATTATGATTTGGTAACATGATTCACTGGTTATGAGCATGTTTAAGTTGTCTTGCTGAGCCTTGGTTGATGGGTGTTATGTGGTGCAGGTAAGGGAAAAGGGAAGCTGGACCAGCCATGAGTTGGAGAGATTTAGTGGTGACGTGTACATATGCGGCTGCTCGACCACCATGATCGGGGTTTCTCAAAGGAACTAGGGTTAAATCCTATTTTTGCCGCTTAGGTCGGCTGGTTGTAACTTTTGAGCTGTAATTACCCTTTTGGAACTGTAAACAACTTTGTAAACATTTAGTATGAGATCCCATGTACAACTTAATGTTTATTCCTTTTTACTGAAATTTTTAACCCTAAACCGTTAATCACATGTAGTTGCATGTTTATGGCCAAATGACTTGATTAGCGAGCCTAGTACTATTTAAAATACACAGTATAACGGTCTTGGCTATCTAGGGCGTTGCACCCAATACCCTAAATAGTTGGCAAATTTGGTGGTTGTCCCAAAGCCTAACGTGACCTGGAGGACCTGAATCGACTTCACCGACCTTTAAAAGACCTACCCAAAGGACTGCTTCCCCTTGCCAAGGATTGACTATATGGTAGACACTACCTCCGAGTATGAGCTCTTAACATTCTTGGATGCCTACTCGGGGTACAACCAGATCTCAATGTATGTCGTGGATCAAGAACATACCAGCTTCCGAATAGACATGGGCGTCTATTGCTACAAGGTGATGCCATTTTGCAAAGACCCGACTAACTTAAAGACCTCGGACCTTTAAAAACTACTAAGACATACTACTATCTATTGGATGTATACATAAAATGATGGACTTTAATATATAAATCCCAGAATGTGGGATCCCATTGTTATTACATAAATGCATAAAGAAAAACAAAACCTTTAATCAATTGTTCAAATAATAAATGCGGAAATCATAAATACATAAATAAGAGACTCAAAAGTCAACGTCATCCTCGATCGATTCCATCGGTCCATTCCTTTAGTCCTCTCCCAATACACATGCCAAAGCCACCTAGAATCTGTCCTGCCTTCCATGTTCATTTACCTGCACATCTAAATAAAAAGGAATGAGCCTAATGCCCAGTAAGGAAAAACTAGTAAAGCATATCATAAAACATAAGACGTATAAAAAACATAAAGCATAAAACATAAGACTACAAATTAATGGCCATTAACTCATTACTGTAGTATGTAATAGAAACCATCTAGGTCCTCTTGCTACTATTTAGAGGAAGGTTTAAACACAACTACAGTCTACGATAATGATAAAAATCTCGGGATTTACTTATTTTCTATCTAAGCAACCATATTTCCCAGGCGACTACAAACATAAAAACAACATACATACATACACATAGCATGTAAACGTAATCATAACACATAAAATCTAACTTATTTTCCTTACCAAAACAAGGTATTGGAGACAACTGTGGGATTGGAAACTCCTATAACCAAACATTAAAACTATAAGTTTCCGAAAGAAAAGAAGATGAAAAGAAGATCTAAACCATCAAGATAAGAACTTACCAAAAACCTTAAGTTTCAAGAAAATCAAACCCCTAACCAAAAGCCATTATAACAAGTTAGGATTTGAAGAAAAAGAAAAGAATAAGAGGAACTATAATGAACTAAACATGAGGATAAAAGTACCTTAGATAGCTTAGAACTTTGATCTACACCTCAATACCGAAATCACACTCTAGCTTACTTCCCAAGTGTTCAGAAAAGCTTAGATTTGAAATCTTATAACCGCAAAACCCTAATGTTTCTCTCTAGAACCAAATTAGCAACTTGGAGGCTCTGAAAAGTGTTTGAAAGATGATGCAAATGTCTGAGTTAAGGGTCCTATTTATAGTGTTCAAGGAGTGAAACTAACTCCTTTTAAAATGAATAAATAAATTAATAAAAATTGAATATTCTGCTCAACAGATGCCTAGAACTCGATCAAAATCGCTCAAGAGCAAGTCCAAGTTGTTGAGGGCTGTTTCTAGCTCGGATTCCATGGATTTTAAAAAATGGCCGAGGGAGTCAGTATATCGCCCTCTATAGGCGATATATTGCCAGCGCCATATTCTTGAGCCTCTGTGGTTTCGTTCGTGCGAAGTCAACGTGTTTTCTGTATCAATCATAGGCGATATATTAGCCTCTATAGTTGCGATATATCGTCTTACGCTAACATATTAAACACGTTTTTGCACACTTTCAGCACACTTGAAGTTGTTTAAACCACTTTGACTGAGTAATACGAGATCCTAACATCTGAGGGAAGGTTCTAGAATTCCTTGGTTTATCCTTGATTAATTTATTCATCTAAAATTCATAAATTCCTAATAAACATACATGTGACAAATGTCACATTCTTAATTATTCTATCTAAAACTTAGGTTATAATAAATAATATTTCTAGGACCAGCTTCAATAATCAAACCTTATGATAAAATTAATATTTCAAAACTATAGGTTAAACTTATATAATCCATACCTATCCCCATGAGTTTCCAAATAAATCCTGGCTTGAACCAATAACCACGAAAACTAAAATACTATAGCACAAGCTACTACTATCTAACTAAGTAAAAATCCGAGACACTACACATTTGGCCTGAAGAATGGAGGGGCCACTTATCAAAGGTTGGTGAACAAAATGTTCAAGAACCAACTTGGTCAGAACATGGAAGTATATGTGGATGATATGTTGGTAAAATCTAAAACAACTCTGGAGCACGTTAAAGACTTGGCGGAAGCTTTCTCAATCCTTTGCAGGTTCGAGATGAATTTGAATCCCAAAAAATGCACATTTGGTGTAACACCTCGGATTTTGGGCACCTACTAGTAATCGGTTTGAGCCGGTGAAAACTTATATGAATATTATTTTGATTAATAATATAGGCTTGAGAAGCCAAAATCATGTTGTTTATGATAGTCATTAAGAATGATGTGTGATTGTAGCCAAATTAGAAATTTCTGTCTCAGACCGGGACGAAAACCCCAACCGGGTAAAATCTTTGAAAAATATAATGATGACTAATTATGGAAAAAATAATATGGTCATAAAATTTATTGGAAACTTATATTAAAGTAAAAAAGTTTGACTTTTGTAAGGAAAAAAATCTCTAGAAAGGCATTTTTGTGAAAAAAGCACATTTTAGCCAAAAATGGGATTTTAGTTCATTATTATTTTGAGTAACAAATATTGGAGTGTGACCACTTAAATTAAATAGCAAGGTCTATTCAATTTATTTACCCTAGGTTAAAATTTCAATTAGAATAAGTAAGAAAAAACTTACCACAATAGTAACTTTTTGGGAAAATTATCATTAGACTAAGATTAATCAAAGGGTAAGTGGGGTTAAAAGGAGTTTCATCTAGGGGAGGGTTTTATGGTCAATTTACATGTTTTTAGAGTTGGTATAAATAATAAAAAGTCAACAAAGTCTTCATTTTTCATATAAGTTTCTCTCTCAAGAATTCATTTTCTCTCAAATACTCTTCCTCCTCTCTAGCTTGGCCGAGTACCCCATGTGCTTCTCTCTGAATTTTTCATCAATTCCTACATAAATATTCATACCTCATCCTCTTTATTCTATACACATAGCCTTAGGTCACTTGAGTTTTGGTTTGAAGTTAGAGAAAAAGTTAGGAAAAGCTAGACTATCAAAGGTAAAAGTCTTAACTCTACTTTTTCAAAGTTTGAGTTTTTGTTCTTGGATAAGTTTGCATGTTGGTGTAAACTCATTTGTGTTAATGGGGAGATTATATAAATGTAGATAAAGGGCTAAGCAAAGGTTTGAAGAGCTAGGAGTCACCTAGATCACAACCAAGATCATCAAGAGGTATATGGTCACCTCCCATGAGTTTTTATTCAAATTTTTTGTTAATTCTGTTGTGTTTAATTTATTTGATGCGTTCAAATTATATATTGGGATTGTAATAATGTTTATTCACTCGCTGATCATGAATGCAAGAGTGTTTGGATAATGGTTATGGTTGGAATCCAACATTCCATAGACAAAATTATGTTTTTGCAAAAAATATGTTTAAGTCTCGACCTCCAAGGGGTTAAGCGAATTATATGTTAATCTAATTCTAAGTTTTCTTGTTTGTGTAATTAATTTTGAGACGTGTAAATGTTAATAACATTTAGAAATGTGTAAAAAAGATTTAAAATGACCAAGTTATGAATTTTACAAAATTTATATATAATCTAGAAAATTACTTTTCAAAAACTTGGTAAACAGCTGACTTTGAGTTACGTTTTAATTTGTAAATAATTGATTTTTTGACTGATTTTTGGAAGAAACCTTATTTTGTTATTGGTAAATCAACCTGTAAAATTTCCAATAAAAATAATGAAAAGGTTGAGAGTTATGAGTTTTCAAAGTTAGATAAAAATTTCTAGAAGCTCAAAATAGCTTATGGGCAGCAAAGTTTGATTTTTTTTTTTAATTAAGTAAAAATGGTTCAAATAATCAAAAAATTTGTAGGAATAATTTTTACATATCCTAGTATAGGCTTGATAAATTTCAGACCAAAATAACAAACTAAAAAGATCTTATGAACCTCCAAAGTTCACTAAAAAGATTGCTTTTTCTCTAGGCAGTTTTGCTATAGGATTTTTTTAAATTGTTTTTACTAAGTAAAATTGATTAATTTTAAATGAAATTTTGCAAAGGGCTTCTTGGAATAGCCAAGTTTAGTTCTAAAAAATTTGAAGATCATTGAAGCTATAGTTCTCAATATATAAATTTCTAAACTAGGTTACCTACAACATAGTTGTGCAAAGTTTTTACTTAAGAAAAATAATGAAATTATTCTTAGTATTTGACTAAAGGAATGTGTTTTAGTTATAGTAATTACTAGTGTAGGTTTAACCCACCAAGTAAATTAAGATTAATCTGAATATTAGAAAGTTAATATTTTATGAGTGTTTTATTTATCTGGTTTAAGAAAATTTAAAAAGGGGTCCAAAACCCAAATTTTTCCAAGGCTTAAAGTTAAAATAATCTTTTTAAATAAAAAATCAACTTTTATTCCAATTCCTCTTAATTTACCAAATTCTAATAAAAATTTACTATAACTATTTCTTAATTGTTTTAATTAAACTAAATTACCAAAGTTTATAATTAAAGTGATTTTATTAGATATGTGATTTGTTTGGTAAAAATCAAAGGAAGGGTAATATCGGTTAAGCTTGAAAGCATCTAAAACTAAGTTTTTTTCCAGCTAGGATCGATAGTGAGAATGGAGTGGGAAATTTTGTAAAAACCGACTTTCAAATAACTAGACTTGTTAAGAGAAGTTTTGTCGAAAGTTTTAAAAGCCGCTTAGAGTGCTAAACTAGGTAATGGCAACAATACCCTTACTTAATAAACGGTAATGACTAAAATGCCCCGATTGTTCACTAATTACTTAATTTTCATAATTAATCCAAGTATAATGTATGAATTACAATATTGGCTAAAATGAGCGTGTAGCTATGGTTTAAGGATTTATGCTCGAAGCAAAGGAATCCAAGCAAGTCAACCTTTGATTTCTCTGGCTACAACATGAAACATACTAGTGTATTGATTGCTAGAAATAAGATATTACACTAATTATGGGAAGGGGCTCAATTAGAGACAATGACTAGATGATGCTTAGACCTTTTCTGGGATTGTGTGGTAGGTACCCCGCCTATGTTAGCAAAGTGCAGACGGTTTCTGTCTTTGACATTCTTTTAGTCCGACTCAAGTCTGTGACTCTCTATCCAGTTCAAGTTTGTGACTCTTGGTCCGGTTCAAGTCTGTGACCCTCTGTCTGATTCAAGTCCATGACCCTCTGTTCGATTCAAGTCCATGACCCTCTGTCTGGTTCAAGTCCATGACCTCCAACCTGGTTCAAGTCCATGACATCTGACTATAGGTTAAGCATACTGGTAAAACCTAGAAGTCTCGATGAGCTGGTGTAACTCTGGTTACACTCTTGATAATACTTATGCCTTGGGTAACATAAAGGTTACCCAGGTTGGAGATTTAGGGCAGGGTTATTAGTGTTGAGAGCTGGGTCTCCGCTATTGTTTATTTTAAGGGGAGGCATCTAAAGGCCCCAACTTTATTAGCAACTCCTAAATTGGCTTCTAGGATTTTTGTCATGAATATTGTTTCTATATATATCTACTTGCTCTAGGATTTTCTATGTGCAGGGTTGATTGGACTACTTCTGGTTATCGGGCATAACCATAAGTTTACCATGATGCTTAGGCATTCTTGAATTGTCATTTTAGGGTCCAGATTTATCTGAAACCCTAATTCTGTAAGTGGTTTGATTTTTTTTCAATGACTTGGTCATTGACCCCTGTCTGCTTTTATGATTTCATGCTGTAAGGTTGAACTTACTAAGCGTTTTCGCTTTCCTAGTTGTTTCATGTTGCTGGTAAGTGCAAGGGCAAAGCAGAGGAGTGAGCACTGGAGTCTGCTTGCAGGTGTGTAAATGCGGCCCGAACTTGGGGGAATGTTTTGAGAAAATGTCTTTTCAGACTATCACTATTTTATTGGTTATGTTTAAACTATTTGTGTTTACTTTAAACTTTTAAGAACATAATTAACTGGTTAAGTGTGCGTACACATCTTTTTTTAATTTTTTTACTTGAATTTTTTGGACATGTTTATAATGAAAATGTTATTTTCCACATTATTTTTGGTCTTGTATTTTTGGGTCTTTACATTTAGAGTAGCCTCCAGGAAGTTCCTCGGATTTATCGTGAGCGCCCGAGGAATAGAAGCAAATCCCAAGAAGATCAGAGCACTGATCGAGATGCCAACTTCCAAAAAGCACAAAGATGTGCAAAGTTTGACTGGTCGGATAGCTACTCTCAGACGCTTTGTATCGAAGGCGACTAACAAATGCATACATTTTTCAACACCCTCTGAGGAGGTCAGAGATTTGAATGGACAGAGGAGTGTGAATAAGTCTTCCAATAGCTCAAGGCGCATATGGCTAATCATCTAATACTGTCAAAGTCGGTAGTTAGAGAACCCCTACTCCTCTACATGGCCATCAAGGAGCATTCCATCAGTGATGCACTAGTACCCGAGGAGGGCCACTCCCAACATCCAGTCTATTATGTCAGGAAGAGACTCCTCGGAGCAGATTTTAGGTATCTGCTTATGGAAAAGCTCACTTTTTGTTTGGTGATAACTTCTAGGAAGCTCAAGCCCTATTTCTAGGCACACCCCATCATAGTGATCACCAACTAGCCTATCAAGCAAGTCCTCTAGAAGTCTAAGTCCTCTAGCAGACTCCTAAATAGGCAGTCAAGCTTAGCTAGTTCGCCATAACTTACCATCTGAGGACCGCTATAAAGGGACAAGAGCTGGTAGACTTCATTGCAGAGTGCAGCGGAATTAATGAAGGGCCCAAGGAGGCCCAACCCATTGGGCATATATGAAATCTATATGTGGATGGGTCGTCCAACGAGAACGGGGTCGGAGCAAGGCTAATCTTGGTATCCACCGAAGGACATAGAATTCATAGTGCCCTGAGTTTTGGGTTTGACGCTTCGAACAATGAGGCTGAGTATGAAGCCCTCTTAGCTGGATTACAAGTTGCCTAAGAGCTCAAAGCTAAGGGACTTGAAATCTACAATGATTCTCAGCTGGTTGAGAACCAAATCCTCGAAGAGTACCAAACTTGAGGAACTAAGATGGCTACCTACCTAGCCAAGACCCAAGAAACACTACACAACTTCAAGAGATTTACCATCTGACAAGTTCCATTAGAACAGAACTGCAACGTCGATGCTCTAGCTAAACTACCACTGAAGATGTGAATATGCTCAATGTGGTCCCAATTGACGACTTGGCCTCTCCAAGCATCGTAGCATCCGAGGATGTGGAAACGGTCCAGCCACATGACAGTTGGATGACTCCGATAATGAAATATCTTGTCTCTGAAGAACTAATGCAGGACAAAAATTTGCTCAAAAATTGCTCTATCAAGCTCCTCGGTATGTGATCATGGACAACATATTATACATGAGAGGATATTCACTCCCACTTCTCCAATGTGTGTCCAAGCATAAGACCAAAATCATCCTCCTAGAAGTGCATGAAGGTTTTTGTGATGACCACGTTGGGGGCAAAGCCTCGCTAAGAAAATTATGCATCAAGGATATTTCTGGCCCATGATGAATATCGATTCGATGGATTATGTCAAGAGATAAATGCCAATGATACAATAGCATCCCCGAGCTCCTCCAAATGAGCTCACTCTTATGACAAGTCCTTGGACCTTTGCAGTCTGGGGCATTGACCTAATAGGCTCCTTTCCCACGGGAAAGGGAGGAGTAAAGTACGCGATTGTGGAAGTTGAATACTTCACAAAGTTGGTTGAAGTCGAACCTCTCGCTACAATCACCTCTAAGAAGGCACAGTACTTCGTCATTAAAAACATCGTTTGTTGCTATAGGCTCCCGAGGAAGATAGACTCTGACAATGGCCTATAATTCAATAATGATATGTTCACTTATTTTTAGGAAAGACATGGAGTAATCAAGAGATTCTCCTCTGTAGCTCATCCTTAGGCAAACGGGCAAGTGTAAGCTATCAACAAGACACTTAAGGCCACTTTAATGAAAAGGTTGGAGCAGGAGAAAGGCTTTTGTTCGAGGAACTGCCTAGAGTACAATGGAGTTATCGTACCATTGCTGGGATGTCCATCGGCCATTCACCATTCTCCATGGCCTACAGGTATGAAGCCATGCTCCCAGTTGAGGCTGTCATCTACACGCACTGACGAACAACGTATGACCCGACTACGAATCACGTTTTACATCAAGAATCATTGGACCTGTTTGAAGAGCTCTGAGAAGCTACCCAGCTCTGAGTAGATTCCTACCAACAAAAGGTGGCCAAGTACTTCAATTATAAAGTAAAGGATAGAAAGTTTGAGGTCGGGGACTTGGTGTTGCGAAGATTTTTCCTGACAACTCGAGATCCAAGTGTTGGGCCCAAACTGGGAAGGCCCTTACCATGTCGAAAGCACCATATGTCCTGTGACATACAAACTAGCTCAACTAAATTGGGAGTTGATATCTTATGCCTGGAATGCCAAGCATCTTCGCTGGTATTACAAGCAGTGCAAGCAATCCTATGTATTTTTACATTTTATTACTCATATGTAGACCACGGGCACTTAATGAAAATCATGTGCACAAAACACGATAGATAAAATTAAGAAAATATGCTTGTATTTTTATTGTTTATTATATTTAAATTTTACTACTCGAGGATGTACTCACTCGCAGACCCGAACAAGTGAACGCAGACCTCAATCTCCGATCACTTGGGGGGCATAAGCAAGGAGTGAAGTCATCCTATGAGAATAGCTTCTTGTAGAGTAAGACCGAGGGAACTCAACAAAGAGGAACCTATACAGGGTACCTTAAGAGTAAACCTAGTGTCACAAAGCCTGTGAGAGTTCCCGAGAAGCAAGATCTAGGGAACTCAATAAGTGGAACCTATTTGGGGTACCTTAGAGTAAACCTAGTGTCACAAAGCTTGCGAAAGTAAACGACCCTAAAACTCATCAAGAGGAACCTATATGGGGTACCTTGGAGTTTATCTAGCATCGAAAAAACTAGAGCCTTAAATCGCAAAAGTAAGCTCTGAGAATTCAACTTACTGCCCACGGACCAAACACCTAAGAAGCAGCACTAAGTTCCTAATGACTGAAAATGGGAAAGGATTACAAATCTCAAGCACCTAAACTTGGACATACGATTCCTAAGTTGCCTAAACTTGGGCATACAAGTGTGGAGTTTCCTAGACTTAGGCACACAAGTCCAGAGTTGTCAAAAACTTGGGCCCACGAATAGTGGATAAAAACATGTTAAATTAAGTCGATTTTTTCATGATATTACATTACGTAAGGAAATTGATAAAACCTTGTACATTTTTAAGTCCAATTTTCATTGTTACTAAACACTGCATGTAAAGTAAGTGTAAGTAAAAGGCAAAGAAGGCAAGTAAAGCTTAGGATAAAAAGCCATTGAGTAAAATATTTACAACATTACTCGGTGGCTCGAGCATTAAAATTGTTTGTACCCCCAAAAAGTGGCTTGCATGCCTACTATACACAGAAAAAAAAAGTATAGAAAGAGGGAAGACGACCTATTCCACCCCTGGAGGAACCTCTTGGATAAATTTGATGATGGGATCAGCTTGAGGCACCCGGCCATCAGACCAGGAAACAGTAGTAGGAGTGGTGGCCTCAGCTTCTGCCACTCGAAGGCGCTCCTCAAAAAGCGCCTGAGTAGCATCGACTTCTCTAGTAAAGGTGAGATCGATATCCCGATTATGGAACCAGGTCAGACAGAAAACATTCTCAACAATTTTGTTGATCTCATACTTTTGAGAGGCCACCTCCTCCATCGCCCGAGAAGTTACCTCCTAAGCCTTCGAGGCCTGCCCCTTAGTCAGTTTGACACTCTCATCGGCGACTCGAGCCCTCTCAACTGCTCGAGTAGCTTCCCCATAGGCTCTGGCGGCTTTTTATAGGGCTTGAGAGGCTTCACCCTAGGCATTGACAACTTCCTACTGGGCCATGTCAATCTCCTCCCCGACCACCTTGGTTTCCACCTCCTTGAATGCCCAAGAACGGGCCTTTTCCTCCTCCAGGGCTGCCCATAGCTGGGTTAGCTACTCCACCAACATGCTAGCCTGAGCCTTAAGAGTGGCCAGCTTATCCTCAGCCCACTGAAGCATAAAAAATTTCTCCATCATGATGACCCCGAGCCGCTAGGCCACCAAAGCTGACCGAAAAAGAATAAAGACAAGTTAGTCAAATGTAAAATATTATAAAACAATACACTTGGGCTAAAGAGAAAGAATTTACCAAAACTATGGCGTAGCAACAGGTGGAAACAATAGGGGCCTCACTGTCATCACCCAACTGGGCGAAGCTATGAGCGGTCAGCACACACATTGTGGAGCTAACCCTTTGGAGGAGCTATGTCGATAGCGGAGCGACAACCTCACCAAGCTTCTCGGCGAAAAGGATCTCTATTTGAGAACGTCCTATCGGGGCCTCTGAAGGCCTCTCCTTGGTGGCTTAAGTTGACGAAGGTAATCAGTGAAGGGACTTGTTGCCCTCCAGCAAGCAAGCATCGAGATGCTCCACCATGGCTTTGTACCTATTGAGAAGCGCCTCCTAGTAGTGCTCCGAGTACACCAGCAAGCAAGGGACATCCTCCACGTCTGAGGTCTCCGCGGTTTCAGAGACTTCAACAACCCGGAGGACTCCAGCTTCACCTTTGGGGAGTGACTCTCCCGAAGACACCTCAAAAACGGGTGTCCTTCACCTCCTAAGGCTCCTTACTAGGAGTCAAAAATACGTGTTGCCTCTTAACAGGTGGAGAAGGTCCACCTCTTCGCAGGGCCTCTGGGACCTCCAACCACAGATCCACTTGCTCCCACAATCAACTGGTGGGTAGTACGAGCCAATTCGCCCAACCTCATTTGATCTGCAAGAAGACAAAACTAGTGTCAGTACTAGCAATAACATTTACAAAAACAAGAAGCAATGCCTCTAAAACATGAAAAAATTAGTCGAGAGCACGTGGGCTTCTCGGGAGGTCCCAAAACTTGAAGGCTCCTCCGGGTGAAGCATTGAATGTGTAAAGATCTTCATGAGCCTCCCCATCTCCTGAGTAGTGTTAGTCTCATATTGGCAAAACCACCTTGCGTGGAAGGATTTCACATCGTCCAAAGGCACAAAGCCCTAAAGAGGTAGCTATCTCTTTGGATGGTGGAAATAGCAACTGTTAAGTCCTGGTATGTTGGGGTTTTATTTCCTAATTCAAACTCAATTTCTTTGTAACCTCATTTTATTATCAATAAAATAATAGGAATCATTTTTGACTTGGTCAATCACTTTGCTCACATGTGTTTATTTTTATGATTATTTGTTTAATATAAACTTATATTAAATCCCGAGCATATAGGTAATCATATTTATAGTGATGTAATCACAGTGGAATATAAATATGATTATATGTTCAAAATAAATTAGTCCTAAGATTAGTCAGTGCATAGGATTTACACTGACTTGCTAATATGCCATATGATTTACTTACACATTGTAGTGTTATGTTCTTTCCAGAACATTAGTGTAGTAGATAAGATCGGGTGTATTTGTTACATCTGACTAGACTGATATTGACATTAGATAGATAAGTAAATGTATAGTTATTATCTAATATAGTCGTATCATAAAGTTGATCATAGGTCAATTCAATCTCAATTCTGAGTGGTTAGTATTCTAACTGATTGTACTATTCAATTCCTTTGTTCGTTACAAGCTTACCCTATGGACTAGCCCATACTTACATCTTGGGGACTTGGTAGTATAATTGAGTGGCAGTGTTAATCATAGATATGAACATCTATAGCTTCTAGCAAGAAGTGAAATGATGATCACCTTATAGCTTGGTTCAACGAGTTAAATAATTGAGTACTCATTTTTGTGATTAAAGTTCACGGAAATATTATTTACAAGAAACATAATGGTATTTAAGGATAAAATACAATGAGGGGTAAAATGGTGATTTGTACCCGACTCAGTTGTAGATCATCTATAGAGGATCGAATGAAAAATTATGGATGTAACAATGGATAACGTATTTACTTTAAGTGTAAAGCGTTCTATGAGTTCAAGAGTGCAATTCCGAGTCTTTAGTGGAGTCACGAGAAATTAATAAGTTAGTGAAATTATTCGATTGGAGCTTGAATTCATGGGCCCATGGTCCCCACAATGCCTTTGATGAAATCATCTAGATAGTCTCAATTAATTGATTTAATTATCAATTAGGATTTTCAAAATTGTTTTGTGTCAATTTTGGACAATTTTACTAATATGTTGAATTTAGAGAAAAAAGAGAATTTTGGGCAAATTTATTAATTATGTCAAATTGATAAATGCTATTAAATCAAGGTTCAAATTATAATTAGTTAATTTGAATAAATAATTTATTTAATTAATTAATTATTATTTAAATATACTTGTAATTATGTATATATAAAGTTTTAATAAAACAGATTTCGTATATAACGCTTGGCAAAATAAGATTTCGTATAAAATATAAAATAGAATTCATATTTATTTAATTTATTAATAAGGTTTTGTTTTATTATATAATTGTAGAAAATAATAGTATTTGAATTTAAAAGGCTTTTATGCTTTGAATTTAAAAATAGAAAAAAAATCAAAGGCTTGGCAAAATATCTAATATTCAACCATATAGGGATTTTTAAGTTAATATTTTAATTATTTACTTAAGTCTAGGGTTGTCAAGTAAGTGTGAAAAAGCAAAAACCTAGACTCAAAAGAAACCTATTGTGGCTGCCCATCACTACTCTCTTCTTCTCCATAATTTTCCTATCTCATGTGTTGAGAATTGCCCACCCTGGTCTAGGTGATCAAAGGAAATTGTGGAAGACTGTGTAGTTTGTAGATCCAATTCACTCTCTTGTTATTAATCTGTGACAGAAAGGAACAAGGGTTAGAGAGAGTAAAAGAAGGAATCTCAATATCCGTTGCATAAAATTAAGATTCTTAAACTTTGTTATTTGATTTACTTTACGAAATTCATTAGAAGCGTGTTTCTAGATTATTTTATATGTTAATTTGTTTAATATATGAAACATACATGAAAATATTTATAATCCTGTAAAATATATTCCTAACAACTGGCCTTAGAGATAGGTTAATCAATATTTTCATGCATGAATATGTAAAATGAATTTTGAGATATGTTTAGCATAATTGATTGGATTTTGTTTTAGTATGAAGCATATTGTGTTTATGTGTATTTGTTGCAATTTTTTGGTTTTAGGATTAAAATACTGCACATAATTTAAAAAAAAAAGAGATTGATAAGGCAGTTTGTGTGCCGGGCACACAGTAAAAAGTCACCAGGGACCCCGAGGGCCGTACGATGTTCGTACAAATCCGTACGGCGGCCCCGTGCGGGACCTGCAGCATGGTTAATTAAAAAAAATGCCAAAAATATCTTAATTTTAATTATTATCTTTTTATTAATTTATTTTGTTAAATTAATTCAAAATATCTTCTTTTATAACCATATTGATAAATTTGATTATTTTTATTCTAAATTTAGATCTTGATTTTTAAAGTTATGGTAATATCTAGATATTTTGGTTGAATTTTAAATAGATATTTTTATGATATTTTGGTTATCATAATAATAAAATTAATTATTTTTTGCATGAAAATATAAATTATTTTTATTAATATCTATTACATTTTTTGTGCAATTATTCTATAAAATCAAATATCCCACAAATATTAAATTAAATTTTATTACTTTAATATATTTCGTAAAATAGCATAATTAAGTTAATTGTTGATGGATTTTATTTAAATTGACTTATAAATTTTTGCAAAATTGTAATTAGTTATGAATTTTGTGTACTTAAATTCTAGATTAATTAATTATGGTATTTTTGCAAATGTGATAAATTGTGATATTTTTGCATAAACACACAGATATTGTCCATTTAGTAACATGATTACAATATTCAATTATGTGACATATCTTGAACTGTATGTGTTTTTTTTTGCAATTGGACTTAGATGCATATAGTGGCCCATATGTTTGGATATATATGTGGTTTTGGTTGCCAAATAAAATATTCATAAAGTGATAGGTTTTATTTGGACCCATTAGAAAATGTAAAGTTTAAATTCCTCTCTTGTGTGTGATTCTACTTATGAAGACCCATTTGCTTTGCATGATTATAATGGACCTAATCTATTAACAATAATTAATAAAATGAAGGTTTAAATTCCTGTCTTTTGGGCCTTGTGTGGAAGTTAGGGGGTCTTAGTAGTGGGTACAACATACTGAACTCAGCCCTCCTCCATGCAAACTCAATTGTTAAGACCTATTTACCTGAGTTGGACTTAATTGTCTTAGGTTTATTTTTTCTAGATAGTTGAACTTAATAATTGATTAGCAACAAATGAATTCTATTTTAATTGAATTTTTTTCAATGTGACACTTTAGAATTAATAGAAAATTATAGGACTTTGATTTTAAAATTTATTTTACAAATTAATTTTTGAAGAACCTTAGTAATTAATTTTTGAAAAAATGATAATAAAAAAACTAACTTAATTATATAATGAGATTTGTTGACGCGGTTCTTCGCCAACAGGTAATTAAGAAAAGAAGAGAAAGGGATTAGTGCTTATGTTGAACCGAAATAGATAAATGGTCTTAGAAATGAAATGGTGACTCAAAATACGTTTTTTAAGTGGTTCAAAGGTTAAAATCATTCTACTCCACTAGTCAGTATTATTGCTATATACTGGGTATTCGATTACAGGGTATTTCTTACAATATATAATCCAACCCCTTATAACTCCCAGGGTCTCCATATTTATAGGAGAAGGCACCTGGGAGTCAGTAAGAAGGTCATCTCGTGACCTTTTTACCTATCATGTCAACTCTGTGACATTCATGATTAATTCCTAAACCTGACACATAAGTGTGGTTAAATCAATAGGTAAGGGGATAATGGGCCGCACGGCCCAAACCAGTTGCGGGTGTCTGAATACGCACGTTCCTGCTGCGTGTCCGAGAAGTCAGGGGTATATCAGACACGTGATGTCTGATATATGCACGTTTACCTTGCGTGATTGACTTTATAAAAGGTCACAGCCTCCAACTCCAGCTCGTACAACGAGCTGGATGCTTCCCTCGACCTGTGGTCTTCAGAGCCTAGGCTCAGTCCTTAAGCAATCTTGGCGAACCCTTAGGTTACCTCGAGCTAAAGAGGTAGGACCTTACGGTGGCAGCTCCGGTCTTGGGGATGTTCACGTGGTAGTCGTGATTAGGCCGTATCTCAGCTCGCTAATCAGTCTGTGGGAAAATCAGGGCGTACATCTGCCCCCCAAGCCCCTGCTCGTGGTGCACGACGTCGGATAGGGCCACAGTTGGGGCTTTTAGGCTTCTCCAAGTACTCTTCGTATCCCACAATCTACACAGGCGCCGAATACGTGGAACATCGTGGTTGGTGACGGTACGTGTTCCGAGAACCACATTTAATGGCCTAGCCTATACCCAGCCATCGTTTCGCCTTTCGAGTGGAGGGCCTTGGATCCCACATCAGGGCAATCCAATGGCCCTCTTCACGTGACCCTTCATGCATATAAAAAGGGGTGGCCACCTTACGCATGGGCCACCCGTTCATTTGAAATTTTTTAGAAATTTTCCTCTTCTTCTCTCTTCATCTTCAAAAGAAAAAACCCTCTTCTTCCCAACCGCCATTCCTAACGCTCAAGAAGTTCAGGCGCAAAGACTCCTTCAAAGCCTTGGAACCAACTACTCCGACGAAGCCCAAACCCAGGCGATACCTTCATCCACTTCCCAGCCAAACACTCTGTAAGTCTCCTGACTGTGCATGTTTTGAAATTATTCTATGCTGTAGCTTAGGTAAATATTTACTGTAGCCGCATGCAAGGGTTTGCTGGGTTTTGTGGGAATGATGGGTGAAAGCCTTTTAGGTTAGGGTATATTTGCAATAGAAAACCATTTAGGAGCATGGTTTACAGGATGCATTTTCTGGGGAAAATTTCTGGGTAGGATTTTTGGTATGCTGGTTTAGAGTATTCAGTATTTTTGGGCGCAAAACCGGGTAGCTTAGGGGACACGCTTCACAATCGGTTTTGCCTTTCTTGCCTACTGAAACTTTCCGTCCAAGGAAAATTCTATCCTGACCCTCCTGACACACGAATTCCGAGTAATCGGGGATTTTTGGGGAACACAGGTGCGTGTTCTTAGAATCGCGTGGTCTCACTCTCCACGGGCTGGGCTTACCTCAGCTCGTGTCAAAGAAACACATTCAGATTCTCTTCCACCTTAGGTCGCCTTTTTCTAAAATTTCTTCTTTTTGTTTGCTAGACGACCGGATGGGACCCAAGAAGAATGCTCCCAAGAAGCCTGTAGGAAGCTCATCCTCCCATCAAGACAAAGGAAAGGAGGTGATGGCCGAATCCCCGATCCCCAACTTCGGGCCAGCGGTGGAACAGGAGCTCGAGGTGGCCCCTGACGCGTTCTTTGAGGCGGAGAGGATCGTCTCAAAGATTACCGACCAAGTGAAGGTAAACAAGATCTTCCTCTCCCACAAGATTGAGCTGGGGAGAGAATCCGTGATTTCCCGACCTCCCGCAGAGTGCGAGTGGAGTTGCGCGCCGCTTGACGAGGCATTCTCGGCCTGGAGCGACGAGCATTTTAAGGCGGGGGCCTTCCTCCCGTTGGATCAGTACTTTGCTGATTTCCTCAATTACGTGAGGTTGGCCCCATTCCAGCTCCCCCCAACTCTTATCGGCTATTGGCGGGGTTAAGATATTTATTCTTGAAACAGGAGTGGGAGGTCCGCACTCCTGTAGATATTTTGTACTTTTTCTGCCTCAAGGCCAGCCCGGACCAGCGGGGGCGAGGCGATGAGTTTTATTACTTAACCCGGTTCCCCAACACGGCTGCGGTCATCGAGCTGCCTAGCCACTCCAACGACTTCAAAGATCAATTCTTTATGTCGACGGGGTTCTGAAACTGCGAGCTCCACTACTTCAATCGTCCTTGTAAGTGCTTTTCAACCTTAGCTCGTAAGTTAAGTATCGTTTAGCTCCAATTTTATCCGCTTCTGACTTAGGATAATTCTGCAGCTATCTTCGTGAGGACAGAGAAATCTGTGACCCTCGGGGCCCAATACGAGACACTGGCGGGCTTGCCCCCCAGTGAAAAAGACTATCGTCAGCTCGTGACAGACGAGACGATGGTGGCCTGTAAGCTGATCTCCCCAGGCCAGACTCTAAACTTGAGGAGGACCCGGGCGTCTTCCCCAGCTCGCAATACTAGGCCTATCATCGTGGAGGGGGTCGCGGGGGACGAAGATGAGGAGGACGAGCTTCCCCTCGTGAGGAACAGGAAGCGGGCATTGGAGGCCGCCCAGAGAACGGACGAGGAGAGGATCCGATCTGGAGCAGCCGCGGGTCCTTCTGGCCAAGGTAACCCTTATATGTTTAGGAATTTAGATAGGGCCACTGCCGACCCCCGTTTAGCTAGGTTCAATCCCAGACAGCTCGTCCAACGTCACCGAAGTGATCCGGACCTGGATACAACCCTGCTTCACTGTGTCGACCAGCTCGTGCTTGATTGCCAAGATAGTCGCCCTAGGGGTACCGTAGTCGTAGATAACACCCTAGCCTTTAGGTCGATCCTATTCGAGGAGTATGGGACCAACCTTCGGTCATGGCCATCACTCTGGAGGGGTGCCGTAGCTCCGGGACTTAGGCAATATGTAGAAGAATCCAGCCCGGAACCAGTGTCGGATCCAGAACTTGCGCTAGCTCGGGAAATAATCGACTTAGATTCTCCTGCAGGAGCTCCGGGGCCGATGGTCGTAACCATAGGTTCTTCTTCTAGCTCAGGGGGTAGGATCCCTTTTAGTATATATATATATTTGAATTTCTCTTTTTTCCCCTTTGTTTTTGTTTTTGAATGGCTGCTAACTTGTGTACTAACCATATCTTTGTTTTGACAGAAGAGATGTATCAGCCCGGAGGGAGTCTGCGAGCTGCGTTCGCCGGGGGGAATCCCTCAGCCTGGGCCTCTGGGCCCAAAATGAAGAAGCCCCCGACTTTAAAGAAAACCGTCGGGACCCCAACCAAGTCTCCTGCAAAGGAGAAAGAGCAGCACCCCGCCGCTCAGGTCGTGGGAACTGTTCCTCCTGCTGTAGGGGGGAGCAGCATGCCCCCACCCCCTCCGCGAGCTCCGGCCTTCGTCCGAGAATCAGGGGCGGAGCTCGGGACTTCGGCAATTTCAACCTCCGAGGTGCGCATCCCGGTTGATCCCCAGGACCTGGAGAAGATTCCAGAGGCCTTCCGGGGGACGGTGTATGAGTCGGCGAACTACGCCGTCAGCCACATCTACAAGTTCAATGAGAAGGAGCTCAGGGCCATCGAAACCAGGAGCCCGGTGGGCGTGCTGGAGTCTTCACTGGGCATGGCCCTAACGGTAAGCTAACCTCAACCTTTTATGGTTTTTTATTATCATGCCTTGCCCCGTTTTTCCTTTCTCCCTTCTCCTTTTTTTTTTCTAAGGCATGTGCCTCTTCATTTTCGCAGAGCGCCGTTGCCCTTCATCAAAGTATAGCCAGGACCAAGGCTCAGCTCGAGGAGATGAGGAGCGAGCACCAGGCAGTTGTGGCCAACCACCAGACCTCCTTGCAGACGGCTAAGGATGGCCTGGCGGCCGCGCAGGCCGAGCTGCAAGAGGCCCGTCCCAAGCTACAAGAGCTCGAGACCACCAAAGTCGCCCTCGCCGCCTCGCGGGCCGACCTATACACTGCGAAGGCAGAGGCCAAGGCCGCCCTGGAGGCTGAGCAGGTAACTTCAGGCACCGCCATGGAGGACATGTTCTACCATTGTTGGGCCTATAATCAGGACGCCGACTTCTCCTTCTTGGCAGCAGACGTCTGGGAGCCCTTGCTGGAGAAGTTCAAAGCTCTCCTCGAGAAAGAAGCACCTTCCGAGGCCGGGGAAGTCTCCGGCGCAGCTGAGCAGGGCGAGACAGTGACCTCCAAGGGGCCAACTGGTGGAACCTAGGGCCTTTCCATTCTGCCGCCACTCTTTCATTCTTATTTTTTTTTTTGTAACTTTTGCATGAGGTGTTCCCACCTCGAGAAAATTAATTTTTACCTTTAAATTGGTTAACTCCCTTTTGCCTCTACGCATTTCAGTTACAATTTTTTCAAAAACTTAGTTCGTGTTAATTTTTATCAATATTTCGCGCTCTTTAGGAAGAACAACGATCAATAGATTTAAATCAACTTCTAAGTTTTTTGACCTGGTTATATCCAGGAACTTAATTTGAAAACTTAGTTCGTGTTAATTTCTATCGATATCTCGTGCTCTTTAAGAAGAACAACGATCAATAGATTTAAATCAACTTCTAAGTTTTTTTTGACCTGGTTATATCCAGGAACTTAATTTGAAAACTTAGTTCGTGTTAATTTTTATCAATATCTCGTGCTCTTTTAAAAGAACAACGATCAATAGATTTAAATCAACTTATAAGTTTTTTGACCTGGTTATATCCAGGAACTTAATTTGAAAACTCAGTTCGTGTTAATTTCTATCAATATCTCGTGCTCTTTAAGAAGAACAACGATCAATAGATTTAAATCAGCTTCTAAGTTTTTTGACCTGGTTATATCCAGGAACTTAATTTGAAAACTTAGTTCGTGTTAATTTTTATCAATATCTTGTGCTCTTTAAGAAGAACAACGATCAATAGATTTAAATCAAATTCTAAGTTTTTTGACTTGGTTATATCCAGGAACTTAATTTGAAAACTTAGTTCGTGTTAATTTTTATCAATATCTCGTTCTCTTTATGAAGAACAATGATCAATAGATTTAAATCAACTTCTAACTTTTTTGACCTGGTTATATCCAGGAACTTAATTTGAAAACTTAGTTCGTGTTAATTTTTATCAATATCTCGTGCTCTTTAAGAAGAACAACGATCAATAAATTTAAATCAACTTCTAAGTTTTTTGACCTGGTTATATCTAGGATATGACTTAGTTCGCGTTAATCCTTATCAATATCTCGCATTTTTTAAGAAAAACAACGATCAATCGATATGAATCAACTTCTAAGTCATTAAGGCGACCTGGTTATATCCAGGTACCATATGCCCCCCAAGTAACTGGGAAAGGGTCTTTCGTGGTTACTTTAGATTACACTTGAAAACATGTACAAACATAAACAAAAAGTTAATTCTCATTGCTTAATACATAAAAAATGGCCTTTCAGGCCTTACAAATGAATCATTGATAATATCTCTTCAAATGGATGGCGTTCCAAGTTCGTGGGGCTGCCCCTCCGTTTAGCCGAGCTAATTTATAAGTCCCTCCTTTAATGACCTCGATGACTTAATATGGCCCTTCCCAGATCGGTCCCAAGACTCCATCCTTGGGATCCTTACTGGCCAAGAAAACTCTCCTGAGGACCAGGTCGCCAACGTTAAAGGCGCGATTCTTGACTTTTGAGTTGAAATAAAGAGTGATCTTCTGTTGATAATGGGCGAGGTGGAGTTGCGAATCCTCTCGCCTTTCATCAACCAAGTCAAGGGAAGCGCAAAGTAGCTCGTGGTTATGGTCCTGGTCATATGATTGGACCCTATGCGAAAGTACCTTAATCTCCACGGGGAGGACTGCTTAACTCCCGAAGGTCAGGGAGAAAGGAGTATGACCCGTAGGAGTCCAATGCGAGGTTCGGTACGCCCAGAGAACCTGGGGGAGTTGCTCTAGCCAGACCCCCTTCGCTTCGTCTAGTCTCTTCTTGAGGCTTGCCTTTAACGTCTTGTTGACAGCCTCGACCTAGCCATTCGCCTGAGGATAGGCCACGGAGGAGAAACTTTTCACAATTCCGTACCTTTCACAAAACTCGGTGAACAGGTCGCTGTCGAACTGAGTCCCATTGTCGGAAACGATCTTCTTGGGCAGCTCGAAACGACAGATAATGTTCTTAACCACGAAGTCAAGGACTTTTTTGGAAGTTATCGTTGCCAAAGGTTCTGCCTCAGCCCACTTCGTAAAGTAGGTCGATGGCCACCACGGCGTAACGGACCCCACCCTTTCCAGTAGGGAGGGCACCAACCAAGTCGATCCCCCAAACTGCAAACGGCCACGGGGAAGAGATCATCTTCAGCTCAACTGGGGGAGCTCGGGTAACTGTGGAAAATCATTGGCACTTGTCACACTTCTTCACGTATGAGATTGAGTCTTTGGACAGAGTTGGCCAGTAATAACCTTACCTCAGGACCTTTAACGCCAAGCTTTGCCCCCCAGTGTGATCTCCGCAAAAACCCTCATGCACCTCTTGCAGGATGGCCTGTGCTTCGCCTGGAAGAACACATGGTAGGAGAGGTAGGGAGTTCCCATGTCGGTATAGCACCCCATCTGCTATAGTATTCCTGGGAGCTTGATATAGAACTCGCCGTGCATCATTACGCCCTTCAGGTAACTTTCCCTCGATGAGATACTCAAGGATGGGGGTCATCCAGGTCGGCCTGGCGTCGATCATCTCGACATCCGTCCTGACTTATTCTATACTTGGTTTCTCCAAGAATTCTACTGGCACTAACCCCAAGGTCTCGGTCTCCCCGGAGGTGGCGAGCTTGGCAAGAGCGTCTGCATTAGCGTTCTGCTCCCGAGGTATCTGCTTGATCGAGCCTCACCCAAACGCGGATAGCTCAACCTTTACCTTTGCTAGAAAGGCGGCCATCTTGGGTCCTCGTGCTTGATACTCGCCCAGAACTTGGTTTACCACGAGCTGGGAGTCACTGAAGCACTGGACGGAGCTCGCCTTCAGCCCCTGGGCTATCCTTAGCCCGGCCAGCAAAGCTTCGTATTCGGCCTCGTTGTTGGAGGCCTTGAATCCGAACCTCAGCGCCGAGTGGAATCTATGTCCTTCAGGGGATATCAAAATGATTCCAGCTCCGGAGTCGTTCTCGTTGGATGAACCATCCACGAATATCCTCCACGACGCCTGGGCCGAGGTGACCTGGGGTGAGTCTTCTGTAGGATCCTCCCGGAATCATGTGCACTCGGCTACAAAATTGGCCAGGGCCTGACTCTTTATAGCAGTTCGCGGAGTGTACAGAATCTCGAACTGGCTGAGTTCGATTGCCCACTTTAACAAGCGTCCCGATGCTTCATGTTTTTGCAAAACTTGCCTTAAAGGCTGATCGGTCATGACGTGTATTGAGTGGGACTGGAAGTACGGCCTGAGCTTTCGCGAGGCCGTGATAAGGCAGAATGCCAATTTCTCCATCAACGGGTATCGGGATTCAGCTCCGAGAATTCTCTTGCTGATGTAGTAGACTGGCTTCTGAATTCGGTCTTCTTCCCGGACTAATACGGCACTGGCTGCATCCTCCATGAAAGCTAGGTAGAGAAAAAGAGGCTCTCCTGCTTTTGGTTTGGATAGTACGGGTGGCTCGGCCAGATGTTCCTTCAGGTTGAGGAAAGAGCTTTCTCACTCTTCTGTCCACTCGAACTTCTTATTTCCTCGGAGCAGGTTGTAGAATGGCAAACACTTATCGGTGGACTTTGAAATAAACCGATTGAGGGCTGCCACCCTTCCTGTCAGACCTTGGACATCTTTGCGCGACCTGGGTGAGGGAAGCTCAAGCAATGATCTGATCTTTTCGGGGTTCGCCTCGATTCCCCGGGTATTGACGATGAAACCCAGGCATTTTCCCGATGCGACTCCAAAAGTGCACTTCTGTGGATTTAGCCTCATGCCATACTCCCGTAGTATCTTGAAGCATTCCTCCAGGTCAGAAACATGGTTATCGGCAGTCTTTGACTTGACTAGCATGTCATCGACGTACACTTCCATGCTTTTTCTGATCTGGTCTGCGAACATTCTATTCACTAACCTTTGATACGTAGCTCCGACATTCTTCAGCCCGAAGGGCATGACCTTGTAACAATAAACGTTAGTCGGGGTCATGAAACTGGTGTGCTCCTGGTCCGCCGGATTCATGGCGATCTGATTTTAGCCTGAGTACCCGTCCATAAAGGACATGAGCTCGTGCCCCGCCGTGGCATCCACCAACTGGTAAATCCTTGGCAATGGAAAACAATCCTTGGGGCAGGCTTTATTCAGGTCGAAGAAGTCGATGTAGGTCCGCCATCTCTCGTTGGGCTTTGGGACCAGCACGGGTTTGGCGACCCAAATCGGAAACTTGGCTTCACGGATAAAGCCGCATTTTTTGAGCCGGGCTACTTCTTCCTCTAAGGTTTCAGCCCGGGTTGTTCCTAGGCATCTCTGCTTCTGGGACTTTGCAGGAACGCTTTTATCCAGATGAAGTGTGTGCATGATGACACTCGGGCTGATTCCCACCATGTCCTCGTGTGACCATGCAAACACATCCAGGTTATCCCGTAGAAATCTGATCAGCTCCGCTTTCCTCTCGCTGCAGAGGTTTTTTCCGAGCTTGACCTTCCGTGATGAGCTCTGTGGATCGATGTTTACTTCCTCGAGCTCCTCAATAGCTTGGAGCTCGGATCTGTCCTCGCCTATTCGGGGGTCAATATCCTCACTTAAGACGATATTTTCCCCTTCGGCACTTTGAGGTTTTTCAATCTTAGGACCAGCCAAGGGGTCCCAAGATTCCTCTTCACCACTTTGGATGGCCATTGCCAGCTGCCCAGGTTTCGATTTTCCCTTGATGGAAATGATGTAGCATTCCCTGGCAACGAGCTGATCACCACGAACAGTGCATATTCCCGTGGAAGTAGGAAATTTCATCGCAAGGTGGCGAATGGACGTGGCGGCCTCAAAGGCTATGAGCGTGGCCGTCCCAAAATTGCGTTGTATGCAGCGGAGTAGTCGATGACCACGAACTCGAGGAGTTTGGAGACTGTCCGAGGTCCTTCCCCCAGGGTGATCACCAGCTTGATAGTCCCTATAGTCGCTAATCCTTCTCCCGAAAAACCATACAGCATCATGGAGGTCGCCTTCAGCTCGGCGACAGTCAAACCCATCTTCTCTAATGTGGACTGGAATAGGAGGTTCACCGAGCTCCCATTGTCGATCAGCACCCTCCTAACCCTCCGATTAGCGAGCTGAACTGCTACGACCAGAGGGTCATTGTGCGGGAACTAGACATGGACTGCATCTTCTTCTATAAAAATGATTGGTTGCTTCTCTAATCGCTGCTAGTTTGGCAGGCGCTGCTCCGGGACGAACTCTACTCCATTATACGCCTTGAGTTCATTCACGTACCTCTTCTGGGCACCCCTGATCATGCCAGACATATGCGGACCTCCAGAGATGGTGGATATCTCCCCTCCTATCACGGGAGGAGGGACGTCCTGATCTACCCGAGACCCGGGCTGACTGGTCGGGACTTCTGGAGCAGGTCAACTTGCTGGAACCCTATTCCGCGCGTACTGGGCCAAGGGGCCGGCTCGGATGAGAGTCTCGATCTCATCTTTCAAATACCTACAATCATCGGTATTGTGGCCAACATCGTTGTGAAAACGGCAAAACTTGGAGGTGTCTCTTTTCCCCTTTTGGTGCTTCAACGGCTCCGGCCTCTTCCAGGGGAGGCGAGTAGAGTTAGCTAGAAAATATTCTCCCTAGACTGGGTGAGCTCTATATAAGTCGCGTAGATGGGCTTGAACTTGTCCACGGACTTATTCTTCTTTGGGCCGTGCTGGCTATTTTCGCCATTCCCCTTTCTTTTGCCTCCACCGAGCTGGTTGTTCTGTGTGACGTTTTGGGTCGCTGCCACGACCTCCGTCCCCATTCCAGTGGGCTAATCAGGGACCTGGCTGGTCCCTGCAGCTGAGGCTTCGGCCTCCTCCAAGTTGATCCATTCCTGGGCCCTATTAAGGAATTCGTTAACCGAGCTAACTCCCTTTCTTTGTATATCTTTCCAGAGTTCCCCTCCGACGAGGATTCCAGTTTTCATGGCCATGAGCTTGGAGCTATCATCCACGTCTCTGGCCCGAGCAGCGACGTTCGCAAATCTGCTCAGGTAGGCCTTCAGAGTTTCGCCGGGCTGCTGCCTCACGTTAGCCAGAGAGTCGGCCTGAACGCGGGCAACCTGGGAGGCTCGGAATGCCCTTTTGAAGTCGGCCGAGAAATTTTTCCAGGAGCTGATTAACTGTCTTTTGCCTTGCTTGAACCACTGCCTGGCTGGTCCAGTCAGTGTGGAAGGAAAGATTAAACACCTCAGCTTGGGGCCAATGTTGTGGGCCATCATCAGGGTGTTGAACATCCCCAGATGATCCGACGGATATCCTTCTCCATTGAACTTAGACAGGTGCGGCATACGAAAACCAGGTGGGTAAGCCGTTGCTACTATGCTGGGGGCGAAGAGCTCCATCTCGTCCCCTGAATCATATTCATCTTTTTCTTTCTCCGATAGGAGCTTCCTCATCAACTCCTCCATCTGGGCCAGGCGCTCGAGGGTTTGGTCCTGATTTCCTTGGTTATTCCGGGGCTGTTCAACAGCTCCGGACCCATTGTACATATTTGGTGGGTTATTGCCCCTCCTATCTTGAGATAGGTTATTTGGGGCATTCCCGCCGTTACGTACTTCGGACAGGGCTCCCCCTGAGCGAGCAAGGCTATCACCTCCTGCTGGCTCCCCCTATGAGAGTTAAGGCGATCTCGTAGGTCGCCCCCCTAGGTGGCCTGTGGACTTTATGCTGAGCTCAAACGCTGACACAGGTCTCTGCCAGAAAGGTCACTCCGGCGACTACCGGTCCACTAGCTCCTGCTAGAGAGGCTCGGAGCTCACCTTTGGTGGTGAGGATCTAGGCTTTCCCTCGGCGCCCTGCTACGTCGGGAAGGTCCGGATGATGGCAGGTTTCTCCTGCTACTTCCATAGGCTGGAATATCTCGGACGGACCGAGGAGGAGATGGATATCTGATTGGAGACGGAGGATGCCTGACCGAAGAGGCGATCCTAGTTCCGTCAGGACGGATCAAATTTGGTGGGGGCCTTTTGGCCCTACCACCCTGTGGGTCCCGCGCCTAGCGGTCTGTACGAGGCGCAGGACGGCTGTTGGGGACGGGCTGACGCTACGAGCCCTCCCCGGACCTCCTTCTGGAATTTCCTCAAGCTCTCCTGGGCGCACTCGAAGCTGGTTGAGAGCTAGGAGTTGAAGTTCTGACCGAACAGCTGTACTGCTGTTGTTCGGCTCTAGGCATTTCTTCGAAGTTTGCCTCTCGACGGTGCGACGAAGGAGTGGAGTTGGTTGTCGGAAGTCTGTCCGAGCGGCTATGCCTGGACCGGTTACCCCGGCGAGGCTTAGGAGCCTTGCCTTGCCTCTCTCTGACGTTAACGTCGGTTGTGAGAGGGGGTAGTCGGGCCAGCACATCCTTGATCTGCTGATTAGCTATTGCTAGCTAGCTCCTCAGCTGAGCATTCTCCATTTCCACCGCAGTGTAATAACATGGGTTTGGATTAGGCGGCCGGGGCGCCGAACTTCCAGTGTCACCTTGGCCCGCCGGCTGTTTTCGTGGCCGCTGTTGGACTTCAGGAATTTGTTCGTCGGGGATGGCGACAGGAGTAGCCTCTTGCCCATCATGTTGTTCCGTCTCGTTACCGTGCCTGGATCGAGAAGTCGCCATAGTTGGATGTTTGCGGCAGCACTAATCTGACTTGCTCTCAATGAAAGCACCAAACTGTTGACGTGGTTCTTCGCCAACAGGTAATTAAGAAAAGAAGAGAAAGGGATTAGTGCTTATGCTGAACCGAAATAGATAAATGATCTTAGAAATGAAATGGTGACTCAAAATACGTTTTTTAAGTGGTTCAAAGGTTAAAATCATTCTACTCCACTAGTCAGTATTATTGCTATATACTGGGTATTCGATTACAGGGTATTTCTTACAATATATAATCCAACCCCTTATAACTCCCAGGGTCTCCATATTTATAGGAGAAGGCACCTGGGAGTTGGTAAGAAGGTCATCTCGTGACCTTCTTACCTATCATGTCAACTCTGTGACATTCATGATTAATTCCTAAACCTGACACATAAGTGTGGTCAAATCAATAGGTAAGGGGATAATGGCTCGCACGGCCCAAACCAGTCGTGGGTGTCTGAATACGCACGTTCCTGCTGCGTGTCCAAGAAGTCAAGGGTATATCAGACATGTGATGTCTGATATATGCACGTTTACCTTGCGTGATTGACTTTATAAAAGGTCACAGCCTCCAACTCCAGCTCGTACAACGAGCTGGATGCTTCCCTCGACCTGTGGTCTTCAGAGCCCAGGCTCAGTCCTTAAGCAATCTTGGCGAACCCTTAGGTTACCTCGAGCTAAAGAGGTAGGACCTTACGGTGGCAGCTCCGATCTTGGGGATGTTCACGTGGTAGTCGTGATTAGGCCGTATCTCAGCTCGCTAATCAACCCGTGGGAAAATCAGGGCGTACAAGATTGTTTTAAGAATTATATTTGATCTCCACCATTAGTTTAATAAGGTCGATAGCTTAATGGGGCCTTGAGACGCTTTGATTCATCCCCCTACAGAAGGTGTTTGTTAGTTATTTTGACAAGGTTAGATTTAGAAAGATACATAATTATAGGTCAAATTATAATAGACTCACCCCAACGATGACTGCTAGGACTAAATCTATGATAATCAAAACCATGGGTCTAGCTCATAAAATAAGAAATTTTGTTTTCTTATTTTAATCTAATAGTAGGTTGTTAATAATGGTGTCCATTATTAAATGAGTTTACAACTCTATTTAATTAGTGGTATTTTTTTACTCTTGCCAACCAGGACAAGGATATCATAGATTAGTTAAAAACCTAAAGAAATATAAATATGACTAATTTTGATATTTTTTTTCTCATATCTTAGATATATTTGGTATATGTTGTGCTATTTTATAAAATTTGTGTGGATAGAAGTTTTATTGAGCAAAAGTGATTGATTTCTATTTTATTGATAATTTGTAGTTTTAATTATGGTTGTGTCTACTCCCATCCTTTCTCAATTATCGATGGAGAAGAAAAAGAAGAACAAGAAAGGTAAAGTTAAATGCTTTCACTACAATGAGAATGGGCATTGGAAACAGGATTGCCCCAAGTTTCTAGAAATGAAAATCAAAGGTAATGATTATAGTTCATTTATCTTAGAAACATGTGTGTTTGGAGAATGATAAATATGTTAGGATTATCGATTTTGGATCTACTAACCATGTTTGCAATTCTTTACAGCTTCTTGAATCGTGGGAGGAGGTGGACGAAGGGGGCTTAAAGCTTAGAGTTAGGAATGGAGCGTTCGTTGCGGTCCAAGTTAGAAGAAGAACTCGCCTAAAGTTCATAAATAAATATTTAATTTTAAATGATGTATTTTTTATTCAGGATTTTAGTAGAAATTTAATTTCAGTTTCCATGTTGTAATCACAACGATTTGTTATGACTTTTACAAGTCAAATATATCTATTTCTTTCAATGAATCATAATTTTTTATTGCATGTTTAGAAAATGGGCTTTATATTCTGCGATCTGTTGAACCCTTCACTACGAGTGCACATTTGGACCCAAAAACCCGCAGGACTCGCCCGACCCGCACCCGAGACACCCGAAAAAATGGTAGAACCCGCCAGGTCGGGTCAAGTCAAGCTCAACCCGAGGGTTGCATTGGGTCGAGTTTGGGTTTCTTAACAAACATACTTCAAGTTCGGGTTATAGAGATTTTATTTTTTTTTTTATTTTTTTTCAGTTTTTTACTTTTAGTCTTAAATAAAAAAAACAAAAAAAAAATACAAAACCCTAAAAACTAAAAGTCTCGAGACACCCACCCTACCCTACCCGATCCCCCTTCACCTTTGACTCCTTCTCCTTCAACCCCTCTCCCTCATTGTCTGCAGCGCTATTCCACCTAGCACCCAGACCAGATGCCATCCAGACCAGACCACCACCACATCGATACCAAGCCCATCCCAGTACGCTACCCCCTTTTCTTCTTCTCCCTCTCGGTCCCCCTCCTCCCTGGGTTCGGCGGCTAGGCGTCACGGGCGATGCCTACATCTCCAACAACCGGCGTCAACAATAACGTTGAACCCGATCTGAACCTGACCCCACTTGAGTCTATTTCGGACATGTTCGATTACACTTCTTTCCCACCCGAACTCGACACCACCCGAACCTGAGGTTCCCACACTCGACCCGATCTGAACCTGATCTAACCCCGACTGCATTTAAGGCGGGTCCGGTATTACCTTCTCTCACTTGAAACCCGACAAAATCGAACCTGTAATGACCTAACTATTTCTAAGACCTTGGACCATTAAAACTAATAGACATAGCTACTATTTCGATACAAACATAAGAAATAACATGCCTTTATTGAAAACCCAAAATATAATAAATAGCATGTCTTTATTAAAAATGTAAAATAAAATGTGATATGGTATGGGAATCCATTGTTTACAAAACATAAAACATAGCTTTAAAAACAAGTTCAAAAAAACTGAATGTGGAATTACAAAAGAGACATATTTCAAAAGACTAAAATAAACGTCATCCTCGATCGACATGCAGCTCATCCATTCCATTCATCCTCAACACACATGCCATGCTACCAAGAATCCTTCCGCATCCATAATCATTTTCCTGCATCACACTAAAATAAAGGAATGAGCCTAATGCCCAGCAAGGAAAATCTACTAAAAACAAAACATACATCATAAACATAAGCATAAGACTACATCAAATACTATAAAAGAACATAAGACTATCTAAAACATATATCATATATCATAAGCATACACTATAAAGCATATGGCTACAAAAACATCTATTACAATGGCCATCATACATCTTGGGGCTTGCTAACTAGGCAATCATATGCCCATAATTCTACAGGGCTAGTTATCTAAACAAGTCATATAAATTTATGGGGTTTGTTATCTAAACAAATCATATGCCCAAGGAATATACTATTGGGACTTGTTATCTAAACAAAACATATACCCAAGAACTAAAACATATCATACATATACATATCATAGCATAAACATATAACATAACATAAATATATAAGCACATAAAATCTATCCTATTTTCCTTACCAACACCGGGATATGAGAACAAGGACGGGATTTGGAACACTCCTAAAATCAACAATACAAATTGTGAGTATTTCTAAAGAATAAAGAATGAATGTGGAAGCTAAACCATCAAGAAGAAACTTAAGTTTCAAGAACCTAATCAGAACCAATAACGAAAGTTAGGATTTAAATAAAATGAACTAAAGAAAACTAGAGGGTTTTAAAGAATTGGACTTAAAGAATAGGAGTACCTTAGTTGACCTTATGGATTGGTCTAACTCCAATACCGAAATACACTAAACCTCACTTCCCAAGTATTTTATAAAGCTTAAGAATGGCAAAGATTTTTCCCAACCCAAGTGTTTATCACTCTATGGTAGTACTAGCACCTTGGAGTCTGATCACAGCTAAAGAGTGAGGAGAAGGGCTAGGTTCTAAGTCCTATTTATAGAGTTCTAGGAATAAAAATCTTCTTTTTGGCTTTGAATAAAAATAATGAATTTAATTGAAAATATTTGAATATTCTTCAGTCAAAGGCTTAGGACTCAGTCAAATCGTTCAGAGGGAAGTCTAATGAGTCAAAGCTTGTTTTAAAAATTAAAAATAAAAATAAAAAAATAGAATCCTAACTTCCTAAATCTCGTAACTCTAAACTCACTTGTAGTAAAATCAATATAACTGGAGCTGTATGACTCTGATTTAGACCATATTTATACCATTAGAAATCTAATTCAATTATCTACAACTTTCTAGAAATACTATTTTTCGAAATTCATAATGTAACTGGGTCAAAAATAGGTCGGAAGTTACAGTACCCTAAAGTTACGGGAAAATCTATTTAACTATCTAAATAACAACCTAATCCACAAATTTCTTAACTAACCATAAAATAACAAACTCTAATTCCCTAATAATCATGCTTATCACAAGTGTCATATTCTTATTGGCTCTATCTAAACCTTAGGTTATAATAAATAATACACCTAGGACCAGCAATGTTAATCAAACCTTATGTTATAATTAATATTCTTAAACTATAGGTTAAACTTATAAAATTCATAACTATTGCTATGATTTTCCAACTAAGTCCCGACTTGAACCAAAATCCACGGAATCTAACATACTACAAACTAATACTAACTACTACTACTACTATCTAGCTAGTTAAGTAAATATTCTGGGACTCTACAGAACCCAACCAACCCAAACCCGACCAAGTTGCCTGATGTGCAACCCAACCCCTCGCGTTTAATAATGAATTATTCAAAATAGCTAAACCTAGGACCGATAACTGTCAAAATACCGATAACTATAACATGACGTATTTATGGCATTTGAGACTAGGCCACATTGGCTATGATAGGATTCAAAGACATACAAAGGATGATCCTTTGAGGGAACTCACCTTAGGTGAATTACCTGTCTGTGAATCATGTCTAGAAGGCAAACTGACCAAGCGTCCATTCTCTGAAAAGGTTGATAAGGCCAAAGAACCACTTGAAATAGTACATTCAGATATTTGTGGACCTCTAAATATGGAAGCTAGGGGTGGTTTTGTACATGCAATTGAAACTGTAAACGACATTATAAATGTTGTGTAATCCAAATCAATCCCCAAAACACCTTTAGAACACTGGAATGCTCATGAACCTAGTTTACACCATTATAGAATCTTGGGGTATCTCGCCCATGTCCTGAGGAAAAAGGAAGGAAAGCTAGAACTGCGAATTGAAGTTTGCATATTTTTTGGCTATCCTAAAGGAACTCAAGATGGAATTTTCTATAGTTATTCAGAAAAGAAAGTGTTTACTTCCACGAATGTTATTTTTTTGGAAAATGACTATGTCCAAAACTTCAAACCGTGTAGCAAAGTAGTTTTAGAGGAAATGGTTGAAGAATTGACTCCAACCAATGTTCCATTTTTTTGGGTTTTATGACCTAATTAAAACCCAAATTCTTTGTAATCTCATTTTATTATCAATAAAAGAATAGAAATCATTTTTTTGACTTGGTTAATCACTTTGCTCACATGTTTTATTTTCATGATTATTTGTTTAATATAAACTTCTATTAAATCCCGAGCATATAGCTAATCTTATTTATAGTGATGTAATCACAGTGGAATATAAATATGATTATATGTTAAAAATAAGTTAGTCCTAAGATTAGTCAGTGCACAAGATTTACACTGACTTACCAATCTACGATATGATCTACTTACACATTATAGTGTTATGTTCTCTCCAGAACATTAACAAAGTAGATAAGATCGGATGTAAACATACCGTTATTATCTATTCTAGTCATATCATATAGTTGACCATAGGTCAATTCAATCTCAATTCTGAGTGGTTAGTATTCTAACTGATTGTATTATTTGAGTTCTTTGACTTGTTCGTTACCAGCTTACCCTACGGACTAGCCCATACTTACATCTTGGGAACTCGGTAGTATAATTGAGTGGGAGTGTTAATCATAGATATGAACATCTATAGCTTCTAATGAAAAAGTGAAACGATGGTTTCCTTTTAGTTTGGTTCAAGGTGTTAAATGATAGAGATCTCATTTCAGTAATTAAATTAGTTTACTGAAATATCATTTACAAGGAACTAAGTGTTTTAAGGATAAAATACAATGAGGGGTAAAACGGTATTTTAGTCGCATCTCATTGTAGACCGTCTATAGATGATTGAGTGAAAATTATGGTTGTAACAATGGATAATTAATAGTGTATCTATATTTGTTATAGAGCGTTCTATGAATTCAAGAGTGCAATTTCGAGTCTATAGTGGAGTCACGAGGAATTAATAAGTTAGTAAATTTATTTGTTAGATTTATGATAACTTATTGGAGCTTGATTTCATAGGCCCATGGTCCCCATTGTACCTTGGATAAAATCATGTAGATAGTCTCAATTAATTAATTTAATTATCAATTAGAATTATCAAAGTTGACCAGGTCAATTTTGGATAGTTTCACAGAGTTGTGTAATTTTGAGAAGAAAAGAGAAATTATGGCAGATTTATTAATTAAGATAAATTGGTATCCAAATTAATAAATATGTTTAAATTAAGGTTCAAATTATAAATAATTAATTTGATGAAGGATTTAAAAAATTAAATCAATAGAAAATAATGCAGGCCTTGATTTTAAGTCCAGTGGGCTTATAATCAAATGGGAAATTTCATGGGCCTAAAACCCATGATAATTTCGACCTAGGGCTTCAAATTGGCTATTATTTTATTGATTTTTTAATTAAATTAAATGGCTTAATTGAGTCAAAATAGAAGTTTGATAAGTCACAAGTCAAATTTTCTGATAGTTTTAGATTCTCTATAAACACAAGTCCTTTTCTAAGCCTCTTTGTTATTTTTTCTTCTCCTCTGTATCTATCTCATGTGTTGAGAATTTCCCACACTAGTCTAGGTGATTCTAAGGATACATTGGAAGATTGTGAAGAAAATAGAAGATCGGTTCAGTTTCTTGATAATTCTCTGCGACAGAGAGGATACAAGAGTTAGAGAAACTGAAGGAAGGACTCTTTAATTCTGCTGCGTATACTGTAAGTATTGTATTCTTTGTTTATTTTTTAATTCAATTTTAGAAACATGTTCTAGGTTATCTCATATTAAATTTTTTAATATTAGATCTACATGAAAATAAATAAAGATCCTGTATAATTTTTCCCAATACCATTGTCATCAACGCAAGTTGATGATGAAATTCGCACTCTTCATGTCCAACTGACACAAGTCAATTTAAATGAAGAAAGTAACATTGTTCCTTAGCAAACAGTCATGGAGCCTCGTCGTAGTGAGAGGGTTTCTAGGAACCTAGTATGCTATGGTTTGAATAGTGACACCAATATGGTTGTTGGTGACACTGGTGATGATGATCCTTTGTCTTTTAAATAGGCAATGGCGAGCCCTGAAAAGAAACTTTGGCTCGAAGCCATGAAATAGGAAATGGAGTCCATGTACTCAAATTCTGTCTGGAAGCACCTAGTGACTTTAGGGCCATTGGGTGCAAGTAGATCTACAAGAAGAAATGAGGTGTTGATGGAAAGATCGAAACTTATAAAGTTCAATTAGTTGCAAAGGGTTATACCCAAAGATATGGCGTGGACTATGAGGAAACTTTTAGTCTGGTAGCCATGCTCAAGTCCATTCGCATCATCCTATCCATAGCAGCCGCTCTCAACTATGAGATCTGTCAAATGGATGTCAAGATAGATTTTCTTAAAGGAAAGCTTGGCGATGTCATTTATATGGATCAGCCATAAGGATTTAAAGCAGCTGGACAAGAAGGAAAAGTTTGCAAGCTGAATAGGTCCATTTTTGGACTTAAGCAAGCTTCTCGTTCCTGGAATCTTAGGTTTGATGAGATAATCAAAATCTATTTATTTGAACAAAATATTGATGAGCCTTGTGTTTACCAACTAGCGGAAATCAAATAGTGGTATTCCTGGCTCTTTATGTAGATGATATCTTACTCAATGGAAACAATGTTAAGAAATTATCAGATGTGAAGAATTGGCTTAGCACTCAATTCCAGATGAAGGATTTAGGTGAAGCGAGTTATGTTTTAGGTATCCAGATCATTAGGTATAGAAAGAACAAACTCTTAGCTCTATCTCAAGCAGCTTACATTGATAAAGTGCTTGAACGTTTCTCAATGAAAAATTCCAAGAAAGGACGTCTACCGTCCCGCCATGGAATTCATCTTTCAAAGAAGCAGTCTCCCCAGAATCTTGAAGATGGAGATGCAATGAGAAAAGTTCCTTACGCAACTACAGTTGGAAGTCTGATGTATGCTATGTTGTGTACTAGACCATATATCTGCTATGAAGTGGTAGTAGTAAGTAGGTATCAATCAAACTCAAGATTGGAACATTGGATAGCAGTTAAGCATATCCTAAAATATTCAAGACAGACTAGGGATTATATGTTAGTCCATAAGGGTGGTGTTCTGAACCATGTACGCTACACCGATTCAGATTTCCAAACCGATGTTGATAATAGGAAGTCTACTTCTGGAATGGTGTTTACTCTTGGGGGTGGAGCTGTGATATGGAGAAGCGTAAAGTAGTCTGCATCCACCCTCTCTATTTTTGGACCTCTCTAAAGATCCAAAAAATGCTCCAAATGCTACCAAACATTTTAGGGACCCTTAGATTCCTCCATACATCACTTTAGACCCAAAACACTATTTTAAAGTTCCTACAATTGAAATTCAAATTTTACATCTTTACTATGTGAACTTCACTAAGTGTTTATACCTTGCTTGTATTTTAACACTTATCTTTTTGTATTTAACCAATCATAACAGTCAACACTTATCAAACGAGGCCTAACACCTCTAATGCTAAAAAGTATCTATAAAAAAGTGGCAACAGAAACTCCAATTTATTGTGAAAAATAGTATTTTTGAATTGTTGACCGGCGTTTTGGTCAACGACACTGAATCAATGTATACGACAGAATAAGAATTAAATGAACTGAAATCACGTAAACGACACAAAAGAATTTTATAGTGGTTCGGCCCCGAGAGTAGGTAATGGCCTACGTCCACTTACACTTTTATTATTTAAGGAAGTCTCAAACTCAAGATAAAAAAGAAACAAGGTTCAACTGAGTTTCTTAAGCTGAGAAAAGAATACAATTCGAAGGGTTTTGTATGTAAAGTGCGTACAAATGAAATCTCTAGCCTTTTCTCCTGTAACTTGTGCTTATAGTTAATGATTGAATGAACTCCCTGTTTATAGAGTGCATTAGTGGGCTATAGGCCCTTACAAACAAATCTATGCCCTACACGTGTAGGGGTGGGATAAGTACATTTAGTTACAGATTCAAAATAACACATAAATAGTACAATTTAAATATCAGTTACATAAATATCTTGGGATATTTTCTGGTATCTCATGAAATCTGGATCTTCAGGTAAAAGTGATTTGCTCATCAAGCAAGTATTGCACTCCGAGCAGATTCATGGGATAGTACTGACTGTTGGGATTTTATGCCCTAATTAAAACTCAATTTCTTTGTAATCTCATTTTATTATCAATAAAAGAATAGAATTCATTTTTGACTTGGTCAATCACTTTGCTCAGATATTGTATTTTCATGATTATTTGTTTAATATAAACTTATATTGAATCCCAAGCATATAGCTAATCATATTTATAGTGACGTAATCACAATGGAATATAAATATGATTATATGTTCAAAATAAGTTAGTCCTAAGATTAGTCAGTGCACGATCTACTTACACTACATAGTGTTATTTCTTTCCAGAACATTAGCAAAGTAGATAATATCAGATGTATTTGTTACATCGGATTGGACCGATATTGACTTTAGATGGATAAGTAAATGTACTGTTATTATCTAATATAGTCATATCATAAAGTTGACCATAGGTCAATTCAATCAGAATTCTGAGTGGTTAGTATTATAACTGATTGTATTATTCAAGTCCTTTGATTTGTTCGTTACCGGCTTACCCTACGGACTAGCCCATACGTACATCTTGCGGATATGGTAGTATAATTGAGTGGGAGTGTTAATCATAGATATGAACATCTATAGCTTCTAGCAAGAAGTGAAATGATGATCACCTTATAGCTTGGTTAAATGAGTTAAATGATTGAGTACTCATTTTTGTGATTAAAGTTCACAGAAATATCATTTACAAGGAACTTAGTGGTATTTAATGATAAAATACAATGAGGGGTAAAATGGTAATTTGTACACGGCTTAGTTGTGGATCATCTATAGAGGATTGAATGACAAATTATGGTTGTAACAATGGATTATGTATTTACTTTAAGTGTAAAGTGTTCTATGAGTTCAAGAGTGCAATTCTAAGTCTTTAGTAGAGTCACGATGAATTAATAAGGTAGTGAAATTATTTGATAATAATTTTATGGTAATTTATTGTAGCTTGAATTCATGGGTCCATGGTCCCCACAATGCATTTAATTATATCATCTAGATATTATCAATTAAATTATTTAATTATCAATTAGGATTGTCAAAATTATTTTGTGTCAATTTTGGACAATTTTACTAAGATGTCAAATTTAGAGAAGAAAATAGAATTTCGAGCAAATTTATTAATTATGTCAAATTGGTTTCAAATTGATATATGATATTAAATCGATGTTCAAATTATAGTTAGTTAATTTGAATAAATGATTTAATTAATTAATTAATTAATTATTATTTAAATATATTTATAATTATATATATAAAGTTTTAATAAAAGAGATTTCGTATATAACGAAATCTGTTTATAATATATATATAAATTATATTATATTTATTCAATTAATTAATAAGAGTTTTATTTTATTATATAATTATATAATATAATAGTATTTGAATTTAAGATGCTTTTATGCTTTAAATTTAAAAATGGAAAAATCGCAAGGCTTAGCAAAATATCTAATATTCAGCCACATAGGGATTTTCAAGCTATTATTTTAATTATTTAATTAAATTAAATTAACCCAAAAATATTGCTATAAATAGGGACTTAAGTCTAGGGTTGTCAAGTAAGTATGAAAAAGCTAAAACCTAGACTCAAAAGAGACCAATTGTGGCTGCCCATCACTACTCTCTTCTTCTCCATAATTTTCCTATCTCATGTGTTGAGAATTGCCCACCCTAGTCTAGGTGATCAAAGGAAATTGTGGACGACTGTGTAGTTTGAAGATCAATTTCACTCTCTTGTTATCAATCTACGACAGAAAGGAACATATGTGAAAATATTTATGATCTTGTAAAATATATTCTTAACTTGGTTGTCCTCCTGAGTCCACTGACGGTCCGAGGTGAGGCCGCACGGGAGAAGTGAGGGGGAAACCCAAACGTGCTCAAGACTTACCCCATCTCCCACAGACTTAGCATTATAGATAATAATTGGGGATTTACCTTGGTCCATGGAGAAGGACTCAATGCTCGCTTGAAGCTCCTCCTCGAGCTCCTGGTCTAGACGAGCTTCCTGGGCTACTTGGAGAGTAGAGCGTTCTCGAGGCGCTCTTTTGCCAACTACTGATTATACTGGTCGCAGGCCAGCATGTTTATGTAATTTAAATAGGGTGCAACAATTGCTCGGGACTTCATGGACTTCTGGAAACGGGTCTGGTCCAGGTTGCTGATGCGTTGCCCCCCCCCCCCCCCCCACATCAACTAGGTTCTCGAGCTCCTTCATCGACTGTAGGCGAGCTTGAGCTTTGCAAGTTCTTATCATCCTAATACAAGTGACTCGTGGACTATGGTTAATTAATAACCTGAACCGTGTAAAAATATGTGTTTCAATCTCTTTTTCTTTAAGCTTTTGTTTATTTATTTGTTAGCAAAAAATCTAGTCAACAAAAACATATTAATCAAATTAATTAACTAATTATCATATAATTATATCTTGCCTTGGAAAATTAATTCCCTTGCAATTGAGTCCTTTCTCATTCTATCTTATCAATAACATCCACACCCTAGAGAGTGTTGTTGTAACGTCCCAAATTTGTTAATAAGGCATAATGCCTTGATTAGCGTGTCAGGAGAGAAATAATTGATTTAATTATGTTATTATGTGGATTAAATGGTTATGTGATTACAAATGCATGTTTAGGTGAATCAAATATGCATGTGGGGCCAATTTGGTTATTAGGGGCATATTTATAATTTTGGCCCGCTGAGGGCATAATTGTGAATTATATGTGTGTTGTACTTGCGATCACGAGATTGTGGTGATATATTTGTGATGTGTGATCTGAGACGGTCCTTGGGAGCGAAATAGTCACAACGGGGTCGAATACCCGGCTCGAGGGGGGGGGGGGGAGCCAAGGGGTATTTTGGGAATATAGCATGTAACGCCCTGGATAGCCAAGACCATTACACTGTGTGTTTATAAAGGTTCTCGACTTGCTAATCAAGTCATTTAATTAAGAACGTGTTACTGAAACTATAGTGGAACTAGGGTTAAAAGATTTTGGTCTCAAAAGCCGCATTTCTTATAAATAAACATTTTCTGTTTACATGGAATCCCAAAAATAATAAAATTAAAACCATTTACAAAAGATTCAAGATCTAAGTATAGTAATTAGCCACTCTAAGGAAAAACAGACTGTTAAGCATATCTTGTCCTGATCCACTCCTCGGCCATGGCGGACGAACAACTGACTATGTACATTCAGCCCCGCAGCTCTCCATCTCAGGGTTGGTCCAACTTGCCTTTGCCTTTACCTGCACCATGTAGCACCCGTGAGCCAAGGCCCAGCAAGAAAACACAATAACATAGCATAGTCAATCAACAGGCAATCAAATATCTCATATCACATAAACATGATCTCAACAGTCTAAGCATCCATGATAATCAAGTACTCAGTATATCAAACATATCATTTCATTTCAATAATCAATTCACAAATGATAACTAGGGTTAGCACCCTTAGGCCGCACCCTCTGTTTATCCCACTAACTCCGGCCCACTTAAACCGAGCTCAGTGAATATTAAGCTGTTCTTGGCTACCAGTGGCCAAGCCGCGCCCTGTACGCAAATATTGTATACGGTACCCTTAGGTCGTTTATCACATGTCCCATGGCATAATATCATCTATGACATTATACAGATATCGGGAGCACTTAGTCCTATCACAAACACATAACCGGGTGCAGTTTTCTTACCTTTAAATTCGCTAGCCTCGTTCACTTTGATCCTTGAGCACAATCCCTCAGGAGCCCTAGCGCACACCTAGTCACAACCATAGATCATAATCATCACCAAACCTCAAGTCCAAAACCTAACCTTGGGACCAATCCCGAGAATTCGGGAAGCCCCAATTCCACCAAACGGGGTGGTGGAATCGAACCTTGAACCCCTGGGCAAAAACCCATGAAAATAACTCAAAAACCCCTTTCAGGAAATAGGGTAGCGCTATAGCGCTCTAAGGAGGGCGCTACAGCGCTACAAACAAAGCCCAAAATCATCCTAGGGTAAATGGCCTAGCGCTACAGTGCCCAAAGGCTAGCACTGTAGCGCTAGTCACAGACAACAAATGCTGTTTTTCCCTCCTTCGATTTTCCCCGAGCCCAACCTTATCAAAACTTCTCCAAACTTCAATTAAACTTAGAATCAAGCTTACCAACATGTCTAACTCATCCCAAGCATCCCAACCACACAAAACTTAAACACATGCACCCCTAATCCAAGATTTCACCATAGCTGAACCTAAAACTCAGAAACTCAGCAAAACCACAGCATCACAAAACTTGAAACCAAAGTTCCTTACCTTTGATGGATGAGCTTAGCTTAGGTTATCCTCCTCACTAGCTTGGCCTTCACCTCCTCAAAGCTCAGCTCCAATTCCCCTAGAATTCCCCACCAAATTCAGCTTAGAAATCTTAGTTCAACATCAAAACCAGAAACTAGAGAAAACCTCAAAGTCTTACCTCAACTGGATGGATTGTTCTACCAATTCCTCAAGCTGGTACAGGGAGCCTAGCCTCTAACTCTTATCCAAACTCCTCCTGAGTTTTTGCTCCAAAGGAACCCAAGAGATGGTGAAGAAATCCCAAACCGACCTTGGAAATGCCCTGTTTTTCTTTCCCTTCTTTTTCTTTCTTTTCTTTCCTTTGTTTCCTTCAGAATTTCCAGTCCTTTCTACACTTACCACTAAGTCATAAAGCCTAACTAATACCTATTCTTTATAGGCCAAATGACCACAATACCCTCCCCTTTAATTCTAAATCTCTTAATCCACCTAGGGGCATTTTGGTCATTTCACCCAATTCCCACTAATTCCTCGAGTGTCTCTAATATTTTCCGCTTACTTTCCGACACTTAAATAATCACCAATTATATTCCTCAATGTCAAAATAGACTCCAATAAATTCCCATTTATACCCCCAGGCCCGCCCCGAGCTGGGTATAAATCCCCTCCGTGACTTTTTCGCTAACCTACTCACTAGGATCGTCTCAAATCACAGATCACAAATATATCCACATAATAATGTGGTCTCGACAATTTATCACATATATATACAATTATGCCCTTCTAACCTAATCGGGGCCTACATGCATACTAATACACATAGTCATGCATCTCAGATATTCAAATAGTCATATAACATACTTTTAATCATTAAATCACATATATTCCAATTATGCCCTCCCAGCATACTAATCAAAGCCCTTAAGCCTTATTAGTAAATTTGGGTCGTTACAATTATCCCCTCCTAATGAGAATTTCATCCTCGAAATTTACCTGAATAGCTCAGGATACTAATCCCGCATTGCTGTCTCAAGCTCCCAGGTCGCTTCCTCAACCCTACTATTCCTCCACAACACTTTAACAAGAGGAATTTTCTTATTCCATAATACTTTATGTTTTCGATTCAAGATCTGAACTGGTTGCTCTTCATAAGCCAAATATGTCTGTAATTCCAAATCTTCATACCTCAACGCATGAGTCACATCTGAGACGTACTTCCGGAGTATAGAAACATGGAATATGTCATGAACTCTAGATAACGATGGTGGTAAGGCTATTCTGTAAGCCACCTGGCCAATCCTTTCCATGATCTCAAAAGGTCCAATGAATCTAGGGCTTAACTTGCCCTTCTTTCCAAACCTCCTCACCCCTCGCAAAGGTGAAACTCGAAGAAACACGTGGTCCCCAACCTGGAACTCCACGTCCCTACGCTTAGGATCAGCGTAGCTTTTCTGTCTGCTCTGAGAGGTGAGCATCCTAGCTCGGATCTTCTCTATAGCTTCACTTGTCTTCTGAACCTTATCTGGCACCAAATACTTCCTCTCACCCATCTCATCCCAATGAATGGGTGATCTACGCTTCCTCCCGTACAACAACTCATAGGGAGCCACTCTAATCATTGATTGGTAACTATTGTTATACGAAAATTCAATCAGCGGAAGATTCTTACTTCATGAACCCTCAAAATCAATCACACATGCCTGAGCATATCTTCCAACACCTGAATCGTCCTCTCAGACTGTCCATCAGTCTGAGAATGAAAGGCTGTGCTGAATTTCAACTGAGTTCCCATAGCCTTCTGCAAACCACTCCAAAACATGGAAGTAAAGATAGGATCCCGGTCTGACACTATGGACTTAGGAACCCCATGGAGACGTACGATGTCTCTCACATATAACTCAGCATACTGATCCGTAGTATATGTCGACTTTACTGGAAGGAAATGGGCTGACTTGGTGTATTTGTCCACTATCACCCACACCGAGTCATGAAGCCCAACAGTCCTGGGTAAACCTCCCACAAAATCCATCGAGATATCCTCCCATTTCCACTCGGGAATACCCAAAGGCTGAAGCAACCCAATTGGTCGCTGATGCTCAGCTTTCACCTGCTGACAGGTTAAGCATCTGGCTACGTACTCCACCACATCCATCTTCATCCCTGGCCACCAATATAGCATCCGTAGATCTTGGTACATCTTCGTGGTACCTGGATGAAGTGAGTACGACGTCGTATAAGACTCATCCAGTATCTCTCATCTGATCCCCTCATCAGCTGGAACACGAATCCGTCCCTGATACCGAAGCAAACCAACCTCAGAAATAGAATAGTCCTTAGCTACTCCTACTAAGACATTCTCTCTAATCCCCTATAACTGAGCGTCTGCCAACTGTCCTTCTCTAATCCGCTCTAGCAGGGTCGACTGTAGAGTAATATTGGCCAACCGACCTACCACCAATTCTATCCCTGCTCTAACCATCTCATTAGCTAACTCTCTTAAAATCTGGGTGGAATTGTACAACTGACCTGAGCCTCTCCGGCTCAATGCATCTACCACTACATTGGCTTTCCCCGGATGGTAAAGAATATCACAATCATAATCTTTCACCAACTCAAGCCAGCGCCTCTATAACGCCCTACTACCTTAGAGCCGTTACTAAGTGAGTTTATAAAGTGCAATTAACTCGCTAAGCGAGATTTTAGAACAAAAGTGTGATTAAACAGGTAATCAAGGCTGTAATCTTTAAAAGTACTTGATTTCATTAAAGTTCAAAAATTTAACATTCGGGATCCCAAAGCGATGTTTGTAAAATATTTACAATTCAAAATGGGTTTACAGATAACTAATCATCAAAAAACATAGTTTAATACAGCCATTTCTCAAAATGCCCCAACCCAAAACAGTCGGGCAAGCCAAACATGTATGCGCCGCCCCCACGCTCTCCGTACTCATGGCTAGTTGACTTTCTCTTTGCCCTTACCTGCAACACAGAGCACCCGTGAGCCGAAGCCCAGCAATAAAACTCATACAGCACATAACATATGCATATCACACAAACACTGTAGCAGATAACTCATAGTTAATCAGACAGTCCACAAGATTAAAACACATATACGGCCATGCCGTCCCAAAAGCGTTACCAAAGCCTAGGATCTCGGTCTACACCATAAGGATATCCCATGTATCCTTTGGGGTCTCACCCTAACCATAAGCACTCCATGTGCTAAGTGGTATTCCCGACCCCACTGCCGTTCTCGGCCTTCGCCGTTCTCGGCCTTCGCCGTTCTCGGCCCTTCGCCGTTCCCGGCCCCTTTGCCGTTCGCTCTGCTATTACCACATTTAGCATTCTCAAATAACAATCAAATATATAATCATTCATTTAAAGCTACACCCTAGCAGTGATACAATCTAGGGTCGCGCCCTGCAACAATACTATGGGCCCAAGCCCCGCTCTACGGGTGCTACAGTTTTCTTACCTGTATCCCGAGCTTTCCGATGCACCAAGGCCACAAGCACGGTCCTCTACCATGAGCCTCTCCAAAATCCTCAATCAAAATTCAGCTTGAACTCCTCTCAATTCCAGCTTTCAACCTCTTTCCTCTTGATTATCCTAACTCTGAGTAGTCCCAGCTTAAACTTGACCTTGTTTGTCTCCAATCCCTCTTGAATTTCCTCCTAGGTCTCCCAACTTCAGCCCCTTCTTCTTTTCCCCTTTCCTTTTGATTTTCTTCCAATTTCAGCATAAACCAACATATGACTAAATGTAATACGTATTCCCTTTTCCTTCAGCTGAAGTAATCTAAATCCTTGCCTAATGACCACTTTACCTTTTCATAAGAATTCCTTCCTAACTAAACCTCAAGGGCACTCTTGTCCTTTCACCTATTTTACAATTCTACCATTTTCTATCTAACCTTGTTACTCTCAGCAGTTACTAATGGTTACCCAGGTTACTCAATCACCAATAACCATTAACTACTAATTCTCGAATTTACAAGATTCCCAAAGTACCCCTAGGCTCCTCCCGAGCCAGGTATAAAATCCCGTTGTGACTTTTAAGTTAACTAGCTCTCTAGGACTGTCTTGGCATGTGCATCACACTAATATCACCACACTCACGTGGTAGAAATCACATAATATAATTATCACATTTATGCCCTCAGCGGGCTAAAATTACCAATTTACCCCTATCATTCAAATGGGGCCCACATGCATATTTATACCACCTAAACATGCATTCTAATCACATATTCAATCAAATTCATATATTATCATGTTAATTCACTTATTGCCCTCCAGGCACGCTAATCAAGGTCCTAAACCTTATTAGCAACTTGGGATGTTACAATTATCCCCTCCTTACAAGAATTTCATCCTCAAAATTACCTGAACAACTCGGGATACCGCTCCCGCATATCAGACTCAAGCTCCCACGTCGCCTCTTCGACCTTGCTGTTCTTCCACAAAACTTTAACCAAGGCGATGGTCTTGCTCCGCAAGACTTTGTCCTTTCTATCAAGGATCTGAACAAGCTTCTCCTCGTATGAAAAATCCTAATCCAACTCCAAATTCTCATAGCTCAACACATGAGTAGTATCTGATACATATTTCTGGGGCATGGACACATGAAACACGTCATGAACCCCTGATAGAGCTGGAGACATTGCTAACCTATAAGCCACCTCTCCAACTCGTTCCAGAACCTCGAAGGGGCCAACAAACCTGGGACTTAGCTTGCCCCGAACACCGAATCGTTTCACTCCTCTCAGGGGTGAAACCCTGAGGAACACATGATCGCCGACTTGAAACTCCACATTCATGCGCTCAGATCTGAGTAACTCTTCTGACGACTCTGAGAGGCGAGCATATGAGCTCTAATCTTCTCAATTGCCTCATTGGTCCTCTGAACCATCTCAAGACCTAAATATCTTCTCTTACCTATCTCATCCCAGTGTATCGGTGACCTGCACTTCCTCCCATACATCATCTCATACGGAGCCACTTCGATAGTCACTTGATAGCTATTGTTGTACGAGAACTCAATCAATGGGAGATACTTACTCCAAGATCCCCCAAAGTCTAACACACAAGCTCGTAGCATATCTTCCAATATCTGAATTGTCCTCTCCGACTGCCCATCTGTCTGAGGATGGTAAGCGGTACTGAACCATAGCTGTGTGCCCATTGCCTTCTGCAGGCTCTCCCAAAACTTGGAGGCGAAAGTGGGGTCCCTGTCGGACACTATCAACCTCGGAGCCCCATGAAGTCGAACAATTTCCTTTACATATAGCTCAGCATACTGCTCCACAGTATAAGTTGTCCTCTCAGGTAAAAAGTGGGCAGACTTAGTATACCTGTCTACAATCACCCATATCGAATCATGTTGACCCACAGTCTTCTGTAATCCAACCACAAAGTCCATGGTAATATCCTCCCATTTCCACTCGGGAATCCCTAGAGGCTGCAATAACCCTGCTAGCCTCTGATGTTTAGCCTTGATCTGCTGACAAGTTAGGCACCTTGCCACATAGTCTACCACATCCCTCTTCATGCCTGTCCACCAATACAACACTTTCAAATCTTGGTACATCTTCATAGTACCTGGGTGTAAAGAGTAGGGAGTGGTATGAGACTCATCCAGAATCTCTCGCTGAATATCTGGATCAACCGGAACACAAATCCGACCCTTATACTTTAGTAAACCCATCTCTGAGATAGAGAAGTCCTTAATCGTTCCAGCTAGGACATTCTCCCTACGTTCAATTAATTGAGGATCCTTTCCCTGTGCCTCCTTAATCCTTTCGAGGAGCGTGGACTGGAGAGTTATGTTGGCTAACCTACCAACCACTAACTCTATACCTGCTCTGGCCATCTCTTCAGCCAGTCTATCTGATGCCTGTCTCGAACTAAACAACTGTCCTGGGCCCTTCCGGCTCAATGCATCAGCCACCACATTAGCCTTCCCCGGATGATACAGGATGTCACAATCGTAATCCTTTACCAATTCTAGCCACCTTCTTTGGCGCATATTCAAGTCTTTCTGAGTAAAGAAATACTTTAAACTCTTGTGGTCAGTATATATCTCGGACTTCTCCCCATACAAATAATGTCGTCAAATCTTCAGTGCGAATACCACCGCTGCTAACTCCAAATCATGGGTAGGGTACCGTTGCTCATACTCCTTCAGCTGCCGTGATGCATAAGTTATGACCTTCTCATTCTACATCAACACACAGCCTAAACCCAATCTCGATGCATCGCAATAGACCACAAACTTCCCTTCCCCCGAAGGAAGACTCAACACAGGCGCAGAAATAAGTCGTCACTTCAGCTCTTGAAAACTGTCTTCACACTTGTCTGACCAGATAAACTTCAAATTCTTCCGTGTCAATTCTATCATCGGTGTTGCTATCTTCAAGAAGCCCTCTACAAACCGTCTGTAATAACCTGCCAAACCAAGAAAACTCCGCACCTCCGAGGCGTTCCTTGGCCTCGCCCAATCCCTAACTGCCTCTACCTTAGATGGATCCACCTTAATCCCATCTGTACCCACGATATGTCCAAGGAATGTCACTTCTTGTAACCAAAATTCACATTTCTTAAACTTGGCGTACAACTGGTGCTCCCTCAACCTTTGAAGAACCTCTCGAAGATGAAGCTCGTGCTCTGCCTCTGAACTGGAGTACACTAAGATGTTGTCGATGAAGACAATAACGAATTGATCCAGAAAGTCTTTGAACACCCTGTTCATTAAATACATGAAGGTTGCTGGGGCATTGGTCAAACCAAACGACATGACCAGAAACTCATAGTGCCCATACCTCGTTCGGAAGGCTATCTTCAATATGTCCTCGTCCTTGATCCTCAACTGGTGATAACCAAATCGAAGATCAATCTTCGAGAACACCGTCTTACCCTGCAGCTGATCGAACAAGTCGTCAATCCTTGGTAGGGGTACTTATTCTTGATAGTCAACTTGCTCAATTCTCTGTAGTCTATGCACATTCTCAAAGTCCCGTCTTTCTTCTTCACAAATAAAACTGGAGCACCCCATGGCGAGTAACTAGGCCTGATGAATCCCAAATCCAGAAGCTCCTGCAACTGTATCTTCAATTCTTTCAGTTCTGCCAGTGCCATCATATATGGTGCCCTCGACACTGGCTCTGTCCCCGGCGCCAACTCAATGACAAACTGAATCTCTCTACGTGGCGGCAATCTAGGCAAATCCTCAGGAAACACATCCAAGAACTTGCAAACTAATCTGGTCTCCGCCAGTCCTACTGGTGAAACCCTGGTGGTATCCACCACACTATCCAGAAAGCTTATGCATCCACCCTGTAACAAGTCTCTGGCTCTCAACGCCGATATCCTGGGTACGCGGGGTCCATGCACCGCTCCCACAAAAAACAAAGGGAACCTCACCCTCTGGCTCAAAAGTCACCATCTTCTTTCTGAAGTCAATGGTAGCTCCATATCTAACCAGCCAATCCATACCTAGAATCATATCAAAGTCTTCCATACTCAACTCAATCAAGTCTACTGATAACTCCCTACCATCAACTATCACTGGCAGTGCTCTAATCCACCTCCTAGACACTACCAGTTCCCCTGTAGGAAAATTAGTCCCAAACCCTCGAACACAATACTCACTAGGTCTACACAGTCTGTCAATCACCTTACTAGAAACAAACGAATATGTAGCACCAGAGTCAATTAATACAGTAAAAGGGGAGCCAGCACTAGAAAGCTGACCTGTCACTAACGAGGGACTAGCCTCGTCCTCCGCCCGCGTCAGGGTGAACGCTTGAGTTGGAGTCAAGCTGTCCACCTTCCCCGCATCTCCATTCTTCACTGCCAGGCAATCTTTCTTGAGGTGTCCCACCACCCCACACACATAACAGGCCTTAGCCCAACACTCGCCCGGATGGCGCCTCCTGCACCTTGTGCACTCAGGATAAGTCCTCCATGTATCACCGCCTCCCTGACGGCCACCCTGAGTACCCCGACCTCTCCTATCAGGACCAAGAGCGATCAAAGCATCAAGAGTCTTCCTCTTCAAATCACTGGGGCCTCTGCCCCTACTAGAACCAGAATATGGAGGCACCACCTTGCGGCCCTCCCGCCTCCTCAGTGGTAAGGGCCTTCTCTACAGCCTGGGCATAAGTTGTCCCTCCATGTACTGTTGTAATCCTCACATCTCAGGCAATCATAGCACTAAGTCCTCTAATAAATCTATCCTGCCTAGCTGCATCAGTAGGCACAAGATCTGGTGCGAATTTCGCTAGTCTGTCAAACTTTAGGGCATACTCTGTAACTGTCATATTGACCTGAACTAGCCCCACGAACTCATTTATCTTCGCTGCCCTGATGGCAACATTATAGTACTTCTGACTTAATAGGTCCTTGAATCCTTCCCAAATCAAAGTAGTAACATCCCTGGTCTGTGATGCCACCTCCCACCAGATTCAGACATCCTCCCTCAACATATATGTGGCACAGGCCACTCTGTCATGTCCCTCTACCCTCATAAATTTCAAGATGGTAGTAATCATAGTCATCCACTGTTCAGCCTTCAGTGGATCAGGTCCTCCCTCAAAGATCGGGGGCTGTTGCTTTCTGAACCGCTCATACAACGACTCCCATCTATTCCCAACCTCAACTGGCTGCACAACAGGTACCACTGTAGGTGGCACAATGAGGGCAACACTCCCTGATGGAGCCTGTTGCCGCTGAATTCAGATTTGTTCATCTTGGATCTGTAACCGAGCCTGCATGTCTGCCATAAGCTGCTGCCAGTTTTCAGGGACCAGCGGAGGGGCCTGGCCCTAATCATCATCTCTAATCTCAAACCTACCGGCTAGTCGCGTAGATTTTCTTGGATGCATAATTATCCAAGTCAATCTGCAATCAACGACTCGACAATCAGATTATGATGATAGGGTAATAATCCTTTCATGATCCATCACCGGAACTCCAATCATTCACAAGCAATCAAGATATTGCAATTTATCCAAATATTCATCCATATTCATTCACATGCATAGCAATGCTGATAAGCACGCCTCAATAATATCATGCAATAGTCAAGGGCCAGACCCTATCAGTATCTCATGCTCCCTATTAATCAAGCAGATATCAACAGTCATATCTCACTCAAATCATTTAAGCACATAATCATGTATACAAAATTACTGAACCCTGAGTTGAGCTTGTCTTTCACGGTGAATGTACATGTCCAGCTAGTCTTCAGGAACCCTTAAACTTAAGACGCTCTGATACCAAGTTGTAACGCCCTGGATAGCCAAGACCGTTACACTGTGTGTTTATAAAGGTGCTAGACTTGCTAATCAAGTCATTTATAGTGGAACTAGGGTTAAAAGATTTTGGTCTCAAAAGCCGCATTTCTTATAAATAAACATTTTTTGTTTACACGGGATCCCAAAAATAATAAAATTAAAACCATTTATAAAAGATTCAAGATCTAAGTACTGTAATTAGCCACTCTAAGGCAAAACAGATTGTTAAGCATTCTTTGTCCTGATCCACTCCTCGACCATGGCAGCCGAACAGCTGACTATGTACATTCAGCCCCGCAGCTCTCCATCTCAGGGGTTGGTCCAACTTGCCTTTGCCTTTACCTGCACCACGTAGCACCTGTGAGCCAAGGCCCAACAAGAAAACACAATAACAGAGCATAGTCAATCAACAAGCAATCCAATATCTCATATCACATAAACATGATCTCAACAGTCTAAGCATCCATGATAATCAAGTACTCAACATATCAAACATATCATTTCATTTCAATAATCAATTCACAAATGATAACTAGGGTTAGCACCCTTAGGCCGCACCCTCTGTTTATCCCATTGACTCCATCCAGCTTAAACCGAGCTCAGTGAATATTAAGCTGTCCTCGACTACCAGTGGCCAAGCCGCGCCCTGTGCGCAAATATTGTATACGGTACCCTTAGGCCGTTTATCACATGTCCCATGGCATAATACCATCTATGACATTATACAGATATCGGGAGCACTTATTCCCATCACAAACACATAACCGGGTGTAGTTTTCTTACCTTTAAATTCACTAGCTCGTTCACTTTGATCCTTGAGCACGATCCCTCTTGAGCCCTAGCGCACACCTAGTCACAACCATAGATCAGAATCATCACCAAACCTCAAGTCCAAAACCTAACCTCGGGACCAATCCCGAACATTCGGGAAGCCCCAATTCCACCAAACGGGGTGGTGGAATCGAACCCCGAACCCCTGGGCAAAAACCCATGAAAATAACTCAAAAACCCCTTTCAGGAAATAGGGTAGCGCTATAGCGCTCTAAGGAGGGCGCTACAGCGCTACAAACAAAGCCCAAAATCATCCTAGGGTAAATGGCCTAGCGCTACAGTGCCCAAAGGCTAGTGTTGTAGCGCTAGTCACAGACAGCAAATGTTGTTTTTCCCTCCTTCGATTTTCCCCGAGCCCAACCTTATCAAAACTTCTCCAAACTTCAATTAAACTTAGAATCAAGCTTACCAACATGTCTAACTCATCCCAAGCATCCCAACCACACAAAACTTAAACACATGCACCCCTAATCCAAGATTTCACCATAGCTGAACCTAAAACTCAGAAACTCAGCAAAACCACAGCATCACAAAACTTGAAACCAAAGTTCCTTACCTTTGATGGATGAGCTTAGCTTAGGTTATCCTCCTCACTAGCTTGGCCTTCACCTCCTCAAAGCTCAGCTCCAATTCCCCTATAATTCCCCACCAAATTCAGCTTAGAAATCTTAGTTCAACATCAAAACCAGAAACTAGAGAAAACCTCAAAGTCTTACCTCAACTGGATGGATTGTTCTACCAATTCCTCAAGCTGGTACAGGGAGCCTAGCCTCTAGCTCTTATCCAAACTCCTCCTGAGTTTTTTCTCCAAAGGAACCCAAGAGATGGTGAAGAAATCCCAAACCGACCTTGGAAATGCCCTGTTTTTCTTTCTCTTTTCTTTCCCTTCTTTTTCTTTCTTTTCTTTCCTTTGTTTCCTTCAGAATTTCTAGTCCTTTCTACACTTCCCACTAAGTCATAAAGCCTGAGTAATACCTATCCTTTATAGGCCAAATGACCACAATACCCTCCCCTTTAATTCTAAATCTCTTAATCCACCTAAGGGCATTTTGGTCATTTCACCCAATTCTTGCTAATTCCTCGAGTGTCTCTAATATTTTCTGCTTACTTCCCGACACTTAACTAATCACCAATTATATTCCTCAATGTCAAAATAGACTCCAATAAATTCTCTAAATTCCCATTTATACCCCCAGGCTCGCCCCGAGCAGGGTATAAATCACCGCCGTGACTTTTTCGCTAACTCCCTCACTAGGATCGTCTCAAATCACAGATCACAAATATATCCACATAATAATGTGGTCTCGACAATCTATCACATATATATACAGTTATGCCCTCAACGGGCCCAAAATTACGATTATGCCCTTCTAACCTAATCGGGGCCTACATGCATACTAATACACATAGTCATGCATCTCAGATATTCAAATAGTCATATAACATACTTTTAGTCATTAAATCACATACAATCCAATTATGCCCTCCCGACACACTAATCAAGGTCTTTAAGCCTTATTAGTAAATTTGGGTCGTTACATAGCATGTGTTCGGGTTTACCAGGTAATGGGTGATTATTTAGTGATCATTTGAGTATGTCAGGATTAAACAGGGATTTATAGGAATACTTGAGGAATTAGCGGGATGTGACAATGACGGGTTTCCCCTTGGGGGTATTAACGAGTTGTGCATTTATCTAGGGTTTTGGAATCAACCAGAACCCAAGTCAATCCCTCAACCCACTCTCTGTCACGTTTCCTTCTCTCTCACTCCCTTTGGTGAGGTTTTGGAATTCTAATGGAAAAATCATTGTAATTTATGGAATCAAGGCTAGGATTTGTTGAGGATTGAAGCTAGAAGTGCTGGGAATTGGCTCAGGGACAAGATCATTACAGGGATAAGGATTAGAACATGTTTTGTTCTTGAATTTCACTGTGTTTTTTAGATTTTTGGGGTTTGGAACTCAAGTGGTTGAATTTAGGTGGTAATGAGGTTTTTGTTCAGATTTTTGAGTTTATGTGTTGCTTTGAGTATAGTGTAAGTGATTTGGGGCTTAATTCTGGCATTGCAGTATGTTTGGATTGATTTACAGGGGCTTAGAAATTTGACAAAACGCTGGAAATTATGGGTTCGCGGGGTCGCACCACGACGCTATTCTTGAGCGTCGCGGCCCGCATGAACTCAAGAGGCCTTTGGGATTTGCTAAATCGCCTCAGCACTGCGGCCCTAAGCAAGGCGCATCGCAACGTGTGTCCAAAGAAATCGAGAGTTGGGATCTCTGACTTGTAGAGGGTCGCGACTCTAAATGTAGGGGCATCGCAGCGCAAATAGGGGTTTTTGGTCAAATTAGGGTTTTAAGCTTGCGAACCTAAATCTTAGGACTCAGGAAGGATCCTGCTACTTGGTTTAGTAGGATTCGAGGTCCCGGAGGCTAGAATAATATTATGAAGTTCTTATTTGGTTGGATTGTTATTATGGATGTGTTGTGACTAGGTTTACCTCAAAGCTCGGGTTAGGGGATCGTGTTAATCTGTTAGCTCGGGACACAGGTAAGAAAATTGTTTGTGCCCATAGAGCAAGGCATGACCCTATTATTTGTGTTTTAGGGCATGGCCCTATTATTTGTGTTTAATATATGTGTGAATATTTGTGAATGATATGTTGTGTTGTGCATGCTTATGAACGAACGACGAAGGCTGGGACCAGCGAAGGATGAGAACGACAAGGCCGGGATTGGCGTTAAGCACACTGTGTGCAGGCTGCTAGGGCGAGACCCTCTAGGGTGTTGTTTTCACCCACTCAGTGAAGACAATGAACCCAGTGCCTGGTAAAGCACTTGGATCGGCATAGGCCGCTATATGTTTAATTCATTGACTGTTTATGCTGTATACTCTTGGATTAAATTGTGATATGTTATGCGATGAGTTTTCTTGTTGGGCTTCGGCTCATGGGTGCTCTATGATGCAGGTAAGGGCAAGGGAAAGGTCGATCATCCATGAGTTAGAGAGCATGGAGCGGCGTGTACATGTTTAGCCTACCTGGCTGCCACGGTCGGCGTTGTTTTGCAGGATATGTTGTAATAGTTGATTTTATCACTTAGGTCGACTGTATCTACATTTTTTAGTTGTAATGCATTTTCAAAACAGTATTTTGGGATCCCAAATGTATAACTTTTATGATTTTAATGAATGTCCAAATCTTTTACATTCAATATTGTCAAATGAGTATTTATTTCAATTTAATCACACTTTTAATCTAAAACATCGATTAGTGAGCTAATGACACATTTATAAATCACATGGTAACGGCTCTAAGGTAGTAGGGCGTTATAGTTGTAGAGGTGACTTGAGACCATGAACCTATAATCTAAGCTCCAATAAACTAGACTATTAATTAAACTCTTTAGTTAAATAATCTTATTTATTACTTCCATTATTACTTCACTATAAATATGAAATTTCACTTTTAGTCATTATATAATTATATTTGCAGAATTATCTCGTGCAGTCCATTGATATAATCACTTCACGTAATTATGTCTTCCAATTATTGGTTCATAAATTAGAGTTGGTCTAAATTAATATTTCACCTTTATAATTACCTCTTGAACCTTAAGTATCATTCATTCACTAGTGAATAGTTAATTTATAATCATATTATAAATTTGAGCTCAATAACCATTTAGTTCCAGAATTAACACTTAAGGGAATTAATATTAGATCTATTAGGAAAACTTGGATTCTAAATCTTGTAAGATCATGTTCTCAGCCACATGCTATTGAATCTCCAAAACAAAAGTCACTAGCCTCATTATATTAAGAGACTTTCACGAGTAAATCAAAAGACCCAACAGACATGAACAAGAGTTCATGATTAATCATAATTCAAACTGATCTACATATGATTATCGTGTTGATATGAACTAAATATTTATGGCAAATGACATGTTTATATATAAATTAATTCACATCGGTCTTATCATATATTAAAAGCATTCATTCCAAGAAGAAATTAAATACACTGCTGAAAGACTTTTAGGGTGTGATTGGTTGAGAATTCAAATAGTATTTTAAGTTTTTGAATACTTATAATATAAATGGGCCCACGTGATATTTGATTGGTATGTGATTTTCTAAAACAAACTCAAAACCAGTTTTTGAAAATGAGATAGCTTTTACACGTAGAAGTGGAAAACGATAAAACATTGTTTTCTACAAATGCCTAAAACAAATGGACCCACCTCCATTTTAATTGCAAAACTACAAACCACTCAAGTATTTTAAATGTTAAAATATTATTTTCAAATAAAATTAACAATTTAAATATTTTGTTTTCAAATCATAAACCAACCACCCCCTTAATTTTATTAATCATACTTTTATATTACAATGTATACGTATAAATATAGATATCTTTCAAGAGAATAAAAAATAACAAACTCTTATTTTCTAGGAATAAAATAGTCTAACTAAAGTTGAGTTATTCCTTTTGAATAATTCAACATTCCCTTTCAAGTTGGATGGTATGTACTATGCAATCTAAGCTTGTTTATCAACTTGCAAACGAAGGCACATGCTGTAACGTCCTGAATAGTCAATACCGTTACATCGTGAGTTAAAAATAGTGCTTAACTCATTAAGCGAGTCATTTGGACTCAAAAGTACAATTAAGGTTAAATGACAGTTTAAGTATTAAAAAATTTTGGTAGGTAAGTTGAACTTTCATTAGAAAGGGTTGAATAGTTACAAGGGATCCCAAAAGTTTCTAAATAAAATACAAATTTATCAATATTACAGACTTAGCCGACCTAAGCGACAAATTTCAACTAATGACTAATGTTCCTCAAAATATCTCGACCGTGGCGGCCGAGCAGGTTAAGTATGTACACGCCGCCCCTAAAACTCTCCAACTCATGGCTAGTCCAGCTTTCTTTTGCCCTTACATGCATCACAAAGCACCCATGAGCCAAGGCTCAGCAAGAAAACCCAAACAAATCATACAAATATCCAGATAAACATTAACATGTATTGCATATTACCACAACTTGCTCACATAGATTTTTCCAAACAATGTACGAATCATACCGAGTAGATGAATGTCACATCTTCACAATGGCCCGTCACTATGGCAGATATCACATCTGCATTATGGTCCCACCACTACGACATACATTACGCATGTATAGTCGATAACAGCCTCCCAACCAAGCGTTCAGTACAAACAGTTATAATAGCATAGATTTAAACAAGCAGACATTTAACCATAAACAGATTCGTGACACTGTCATTCCCGTGCCCTATAATTGGGGGGCACGCCCTACACTTGGTGCAAGTGTCGGTTTTTTTACCTCAAGTCCTCAGCGATAGGGTAAAGCGACAATGAGCACGATCATTTCCTCTCGAGCCTTGCGGTACCCCTAGTCACGATCATTCTAAACTGAGTAGTAGAATCCTTCCTAGGCCCTTAGGTTTGAGTCCCTGCAACTCAAAACCTAATTTGGCCAATTCCCCCAATTAGATTCGCGGCCTGCCCTTCAAGGGTCGTGGCGTGCCTCTAGTCAAAGAACCCCGAACCACAAAGGAACAGGACACACACCGCGAAGCTGCCTACCAGGCGTCGCGGCGCCAAGGCGGTTTAGAGGAACCCCCCCAAAAGCCTTTGAGTTCATGCGGGTTGCCGCACTCCAAGAACAGTGCCGCGACACAACCCCATGAACCCAAAAATTTCAGTGATTCTAGAAATCACAACCTCTCCCAAAATCCATCCAAACCCACTCTCAACCCAATTTCGACCATCAGAACAACACTAGCAACACAGAAACACAACAATTAACAATCAAAAGCCTCTAAAACACACCAAACTGAAAATCCAACAATTTTCCAAGAACACCAAAAAGAAAGGGAAAAAAATCAAAAGCTCAAGAACATGAATTACCTCCTAAGATTTGAAAAAAATCAAAAGCTCAAGAACATGAATTACCTCCTAAGATTCGAGTTCTCCATTGGATTTCCCAAGCTTAGCAGCCCCTAATTCTTCAAGAACTAGCTTCAATTCCACTAAGGGTTGCCTCTAAGATCAATACTTTAAGAGTTTTCTTCTTGAGAAAAGTAGAGTGAGAGAAAGAGAGCAAGAGGAAGAGAACGTGAGTGAGAGACTTGCTTCAGTCAGAATTTGGCTAAGTCTGAGTTATTCCCTTGGTAAAAGACCATAATGCCCATACCTTAAAAATCCTTCCTTTAGGCCCCCAAGGGCAAAAAGGTCACTTGACACCACTTTCCCGCAAAACCTCAAATTTAATCTCACTCATCTTCCAAACACCAATATTTTCCCTCAATTATAACTCATACTCCAATATCCCCAGTAATTCACCAAATTACTAAAATACCCCTAGGCTCACCCCAAGCCGCGTATTAATCCCTGACATGACTTTTCTACCAAATTTCTCACTAGGATCACCTCATGCCACAAATCTCAAATATATACACATAATAATGTGGTCCCACTCACAAAGCACATATAATTACAAATATACTATCAGCGGGTCAAACTTACAAAACTGCCCTTTTTTAACAAAAACAGGCCTATAAGCACATTTAATACACTTAAACATGCATGAGCAGTCATATCATAATATAACTCATAAAATTCACATATATAATCACAATTAAATCATACTAACACATAAACATCCAATTATGACCTCCTAGCACAAAAATCAAGGCACTAAGCCTTATTAGCAAATTCGGGTTGTTACACATACAATGCCTTTGGGAAGATGCCAGCGACCTGTTGAATTGTATGAATGTAGGAAACTTTAAGAACCCCTTCATCAATTTTCTCTTTAATGAAATGACAACCAACTTCAACATGTTTTGTACGATTATGATGAACTGGATTATGAGAGATGGAGATAGGAGCTTTATTGTCACACCAAATATTCATGGGACTTTGCATATGAACCTCTAGTTCATCTAGTAACCTCTTTAGCCATAGCGCTTCACAAACACCAGCAGTTGAACGTAATTCAGCTTTATCACTACTTCTTGAGACAACCCCTTGCTTTTTAATATGCCAAGTAACAAGGTTTCCAAATACATAAGAGTAGTAACCAATTGTTGACCTCCTATCATTTGAACAACCAACTCAATCAATCAACAAACATTTCTACACTTCGATTTTCATGTTTCTTAAAAAACAATCCATGACCTAATGTACCTTTAAGATAGCGGAGAATTTGGTAGGTAGCATCTAAATGACACTGAAATGGAGAATGAATAAATTGGTTGATGTAGCTGACTGGAAAATAAATATCAGGTCTAGTGTGTTTAAGATAAATCAGCCGACCAACAAGACACTCGAATCTCCCCTTGTCGACAAGTACATCATCTGGAGAAGGTACAAGCTTAACATTTGGATCTATTGGAGTGGTGGTAGGTTGAGAGCCTATCATCCATGTATACTCTTGCAAGTCCAACACATATTTTCATTGGGACACACTAATTCTAGTGTGATTTCTTGCAATCTCCATTCCCAAAAATTACCTTAATTTTCCAATAACCTTCATCTAAAAAAAACCAGCCAGTTGTGTCTTGATTTTAGCAATGGATAAAAGATGATCACCTGTAATAATAATATTGTCAGCATAAACAATTAAGATAGCAAGTTTTCCATGTTCCCAAAAGTAAAACAAAGTGTGATCACTTTGAGCTTGTATACAACCAAGTTGTTTTATTGTCTTAGAAAATCGGTCGAACCATGCATTTGGTGACTGTTTGAGACCATATAATACTTTTTTAGTCTACAAACTTAAGCATTACCTTTATCACCATGAAAATCGGGGGGTAACTCCATAAAAACTTTGTCTGTCAGATTTATGTTGAGGAACTCATTTTTTTACATCTAACTGTTGAAGAGATCAGTCTAGGTTTGCAACAAGAGATAATAGAACCCAAATTGTATTAATTTTTGCAACAGGAGCAAAGGTTTCCTAATTTTCTATGCCATAAGTCTGTGTGTATCCCTTGGTGACTAACCTTGCTTTGTATCATTCAATGGAGGCATCACTCTTGTATTTAACAGTGAAAATCCATTTACAGCCAACTGGAGTTTTATCTTATTCTAACGCCCTACTACCCAAGGACCGTTACACTGTGTATTTTAAATAGTGTTAAACTCGCTAAACGAGTCAATTGGACATAATCGTGTAACTAATGTGATTAAAGATTTAGGGTTAAAAATTTTGGTCAAAGATACAAACGTTTCACTAAAACGTTTACTGTATACATGAGATCCCAAAATACATTTAAAAGGTTAATACAATAAAGGAGTTACAACCTGCCGACCTAAGCGACAAAATAGGGTTTGACCCTAGTTCCTCTTTAAACCCTCGGCCGTGGTGGTCTAGCAGCCGCATATGTACACATCGTCACCTAAGCTCTCAAACTCAAGGATGTTCCAGCTTTGTTTTCCCTTTACCTACACCATATAGCACCCGTGAGCCGAGGCACAACAAGAAAACTTAAACATGCTCATAAGTAGTTAATAACATGTTACCAAATCATAATAAGCATGCCTAGAAGTAATAACCATACTCATGCATGCATACAATTCATATAAACGACTACAGTGTCATATGGGACCAATTGACCTAGATAAATGATCAATGAATCATATCGGGTCCCAATGCCCAAAATATATGATTATGGAATCATACTGGGACTCAGCGCCCAAACCCATGATTAATAAATCATACTGGCTCAACGCCCTAGGATATGGGACTAATGAGTCACCCCAGGGCCCTTTGCCCTGTCCGATGTATAACCAGCCTTAGAACTGGCCCATCGTACCTAGCGCTTTAGTTATCTCTGACCCATAGGTTGGTCAAGCGCATAATATGCTCCTAGTTAGACAAAATCATATGGACCAGCGCTCTTTGCTATTTCCATGCTTGACTAATAAGTCATTGCCTTACAACCAGCTCTCAGCGTGCTAATGTCGTCCTTGACTAATAAGTCAATGCTTTACGACCAGGACTCAACATGCTAAATCCTTCCTTGACTAATAAGTCAATGCTAGGATATGGGACTAATAAGTCACCCCGGAGCCCTTAGCCCTATCCTTTGTTTAAGTGTACCTAGCGCTGAATTTCTCCACGACCAATAGGTCGGACGAGCGTATATCATGCTCCTGATTAGCCTAACCATAATGACAAGCACTCAGCGCGCTATTGCCGCCCTTGACTAATAAGTCAATGCTTCACAACCAGCGCTTAGCGTTATTGTAACGCCCTGGATAGCCAAGACCGCTACATTGTGTATTTATAAAGGTGCAGGACTGGCTAAACAAGTCATTTAGTTAAAACGTGTCACTAACCATGAATGTGCTAGGGTTAAAAAGGGTTTTGGTCTCAAAAGATACATTTTCTATAATTAAACAGTTTTACACAAGGGTTCCCAAAAAAAAACATTCTTTAACAGTCGGTTTACAGAATTTCCAAAATATAGACAACCATCAGCCATTCTAGGGCAAAACAGACATTTTTGGTTCCTCTGTTCCTGCCTTTCCCTCAACCGTGGCGACTAAGCAGCTGGTCATGTACATTAAGCTCACAGAGCTCTCCAAGTCAGGGCTGATCAAGTTTGCCCTTGCCTTTACCTGCACCATGTAGCACCCGTGAGCCAAGGCCCTGCAAGAAAACATAATATGCTTCACAAACAATCAATAACAGAAGAATAATCCTTTAAGCATGATTTAACACTTAACACTTACATTAATCACATAGCACGTATTCAGAATCAAAGATGCAACCAAGCATTAATAACAATCAAGTTACATGATAACCAGGGCCGAAAACTTAGGCCGCACCCTCTATTTACCCCACTGACTCTGACCCGCTTAAACCGAGCTTAGTGCATAATAAGCTGTCCTCGGCTACCAGTGGCCGAGCCGCGCCCTGTGCGCTAGTGTAACCTTGGCACTCTTAGGTCGTTGGTTTACTGTTTGCATGGCATAATACCATCCTTTCAAAGCATACATATTAGGGAACCCTTAGTCCCATTGCAATTACACAACCGGTTGCAGTTTTCTTACCTTTAATTTCCACGTTCACTGACTACGAGTGACGTCTTTCGAGAACGATCCGTTTCCCGAGCCCTAGCTTAACACCTAGTCACAATCAAGGTAATAAATTCCATTAATATTCTAATAAAGTTTTCTAGGTATAGTTCTAGCATCTGGGACATTGAATTCCGCCAAGCACGGTGGTGGAATCGATCCCGAGTACCCTAAGTTAGATTCCCACGCTTAAAATCCCCAAAAGATCAAGAATGCACCTAAGGGTTGCGGCCCTTGAAACCTAGCTGCGGACCGCCCCTAAAATAGAACCCAAGCCCCTCAGTAGGCAAACACGCGCCGCGGCCCTGCCCTGTGGCACTGCGATGCTCCCTTTTGGCCGAGCCTCCCTAGCTTCTTTGCTTCGTAGGGCCGCAGCGCTCTAGAACAGAGATGAGGCCCAACCCTTCGTGCCCAGAAAATCCACCATTTCTAACATCCTAACCTTATTCAAAACCACCCATAGCACCCTAAATCCAAAACCTATTAATCACAAAACTTTTAACATGATTCTAACAACATAACCCAACAGAAATCCCGCTTAAAAACCTACTAAAATCCCATTTTGATTCCTGAAACCCAGCAGCTCAAAACACCAAAAACCAGTCATGCAAACTCGGATTTTAACCTCTAAATTATGAATTGAAGCTTGCCTTCTTTGTTGAACCACTTCCTTAACAGATTCCTGAGCTAAAATCCAAGCTTCTCAACTTTAATTCAACCCTTAAACATCAAAACCATAAACACCCTTATTACTCAGCCAAAACTCAAAATTCTAATGCTCAAAAATATGATTCAGCCTTTACCTTAATCTTGGTTGAGTTTCCTTAGTTGAGCGCTAGATTAAACCTTCAAGATTCCAGCCCAAACCACTTAATTCCCTTAAATTTCAGTGGTTTTTCTTGAGAGAGAGAAGAGAAGGGAGAGAAGAGAAAAATAGGTCGGTTTGTGTTTTATTCTACCGGTTTCTATTTTGTTCAGTCTAACCCTTGGTTAATTAAGTCAACCCCGAGGCTCGGGGTGCCGGAAACATCCCCGAGGGCAAAACAGTGAATTTCCCCAATATTCCCGCCTAAGCTTCCTAACCTCAAATATATCTCCATATATTTATTTCACCCGATAACCCAAATAATCATCTAGTACCCGAATTACCCCTTGACTTGCCCCAAGTCAAGTATTAAGTCTCGTTGTGACTTCCCACTAACTGGCTCCCTACGATCGCCTCAAGTCGCACGCTGCAGATCAACCCACATAATAATGTGGTTCTCACAGATATAACATTTAACCACATTTACATTCATATAATCATACAAGCATGCTTATCATGTAATCATGCATTAAATGAATAAACTCACACATAAACCAATTATGCCCTCTCGGCACACTAATCAGGGCCCTTAAGCCATAACAATAATTTTGGGTCGTTACAGTTATTGTCGTCCTTGACTGATAAGTCAAGCCTTTCTCAATAAGATAATGCAAACAGGCATATATCATATGTCAAATATCAAGATATAAAGCATTCAACATGCTTAATCAATAATTGCAAGCATGATCATAATCATGCACATTTATAGAGACTAATGCTCTAATCAATTCTATATTCAACATTCAAGCCAGGCCATAATCACATGTATCACATATATCACATACTGGGTGCAGTTTTCTTACCTTTGATCCAAGCACAGTGTACGCCCTGATTTTCCCACGGGATGATTAGCGAGCTGAGATACGGCCTAATCATGACTACCACGTGGACATCCCCAAGACCAGAGCTGCCATAGAAAGGCCCTACCTCCTCAGCTCAAGATAACATAAGGGTTCGCCAAGAATAGACTGAGTTTGGACTCTGAAGACCACAGGTCGAGGGAAGCATACAGCTCGTAGTACGAGCTAGAGTTGGAGGCTGTCACCTTTTATAAAGTCAGCCACGCAAGGTAAACGTGCATATATCAGACATCACGTGTCTGATATACCCCTGACTTCTCGGACACGCAGCAGGAACGTGCGTATTCAGACACCCACGATTGGGTTGGGCCGTGCGGCCCATTATCCCCTTACCTATGAATTTGACCACACTTATGTGTTAGGTTTAGGAATTAATCATGAATGTCACAGAGTTGACATGATAGGTAAGAAGGTCACGGGATGACCTTCTTACCAACTCCCAGGTGCCTTCTCCTATAAATATGGAGACCTTGGGAGTTAATAGGGGTTGGATTCTCAATGGTATGAAATACCCTGTAATCAAATACCCAGTATATAGCAATAATACTGACTAGTGGAGTAGAAGGATTTTAACCTTTGAACCACTTAAAAAACGTATTTTCGAGTCACCATTTCATTTTCTAAGATCATTTATCTGTTTCGGTTCAACCTAGGCACTAATCCCTTTCTCTTCTTTTCTTAATTACCTGTTGGCGAAGAATCGCGTCAACAGTTTGGTGCTTTCATTGAGAGCAAGTTCGATTAGTGCTGTTGCAAACATCCCACTATGGTGACTACTCCATCCAGGCACGGTAATGAGACAGAACAGCATGATGGGCAGGAGGCTCATCATACTGCCATTCTGGATGAACAAATTCCTGAAGCCCAACAGCGGCCCGGCAAGCAGCCGGCGGGCTAAGACGATACCGGAAGTTCGGCGCCCCGGCCACCTAATCCGAACCCATGTTATTACACTACGGTGGAGATGGAGAATGTTCAGTTAGGAGCCAGCTAGCAATAGCTAGCCAGCAAATCAAGGATGTGCTGGCCTGACTACCCCCTCTCACAACCGACGCTAATGTCGGAGAGAGGCAAGGCGAGGCTCCTAAGTCTCGCCGGGGTAACCGGTCCAGGCATAGCCGCTCGGACAGGCTTCCGACAGCCAACTCCACTCCTTCATCGCACCATCGAGAAGCAAACTTCGAAGGAATGCCTAGAGCCGAACAACAGCAGTACAGCCGTTCGGTCAGAACTTCGACTCCTAGTTCCCAACCAGCCTCGAGCGCGCCCAGGTCAGCTCGAAGAAATTCCGGAAGGAGGTCTGTGGAGGGCTCACAGCGTCAGCCTGTCCCCAACAGTCGTCCTGCGCCTCGCCCAGATCGCCAAGCGCAGAACCCGCAAATTGGCAGGGCCGTTTGATCCATCCCGACGGAACTAGGATCACCTCACCGGTCAGGCATCCTCCATCTCCGATTAGATATCCATCTCCTCCTCGGCCCATCCGAGATATCCCGGCCTATGGAAGTAGTAGGAGAGGTTCGCCGTCAGCCGGACCTCCCCGACATAGCAGGGCGCCGAGGGAAAGCCCAGATCCTCACCACCAAAGGCGAACTCCACGCCTATCCAATAGAAGCTACTGGACCGGCAGTCGCCGGAGTGACCTTTCTGGCGGAGACCTACGCCAGCGCTTGAGCTCGGCACAAAGTCCACAAGCCACCTAGGGGGGCGACCTGCAAGATCGCCTTAACTCTCGTAGAGGGGACCCAGCAGGAGGAGACGGCCATGCTCGCTCAGGGGGGCCCTGTCCGAAGTACGTAACGGTGCAAATGCCCCAAATAACCTATCTCAAGATAGGAGGGGAAATAACCCACCAAATGTGTACAATGGATCTAGAGTTGTTGAACAGCCCCGAAATAACCAAGGACATCAAGACCAAACTCTCGAGTGCTTGGCCCAGATGGAGGAGCTGATGAGGAAACTCCTGTCAGAAAAAGAAAAAGATGAATATGATTCAGGGGACGAGATGGAGCTCTTCGCCCCCAACATAGCAGGAACGGCTTACCCACCTGGTTTCCGTATGCCGCACCTGTCTAAGTTCAATGGAGATGGAGATCCACCGGATCATCTGGGGATGTTTAACACCCTGATGATGGCTCACAACATCGGCCCCGAGCTGAGGTGTTTAATCTTTCCTTCCACCCTGACTGGACCAGCCAGGCAGTGGTTCAAGCAAGGAAAAAGACAGTCAATCAGCTCCTGGAAAAATTTCTCGGCTGATTTCAAAAGGGCATTCCGAGCCTCCCAGGCTGCCCGCGTTCAGGTTGACTCCCTGGCTAACGTGAGGCAGCAGCCCGGCGAAACTCTTAAGGCCTACCTGAGAAGGTTTGCGAACGTCGCTGCTCGGGCCAGAGACGTGGATGATAGCTCCAAGCTCATGGCCATGAGAACCGGAATCCTCATCGGAGGGGATCTCTGGAAAGATATACAAAGGAAGGGAGTTAGCTCGGTTAACGAATTCCTCAACAGGGCCCAGGAATGGATCAACTTGGAGGAAGCTGAAGCCTCAGCTGCAGGAATCAGCCAGGTCCCTGATCAGCCCGCTGGAGTGGGGACGGAGGTCGTGGCAGCGACCCAAAACGTCACACAGAACAACCAGCTCGGTGGAGGCAAAAGAAAGGGGAATGGGGAGGGCAGCCAGCACGGCCAAAAGAAGAATAAGTCCGTGGACAAGTTCAAGCCCATCTACGCGACTTATACAGAGCTCACCCAGTCTAGGGAGAATATCTTCCTAGCTAACTCTACTCGCCTCCCCTGGAAGAGGCCGGAGCCATTGAAGCATCAGAAGGGGAAGAGATACACCTCCAAGTTTTGTCGTTTTCACAACGATGTTGGCCACAACACTGATGACTATAGGCATCTGAAAGATGAGATCGAGACTCTCATCCGAGCCGATCCCTTGGCTCAGTACGCGCGGAACAGGGTCCCGGCAAGTCGACCTGCCCCGGAAGTCCTGGCCAGTCAGCCCGAGTCTCGGGTAGATCAGGACGTCCCCCCTCCCGTGGTAGGAGGGGAGATATCCACCATCTCTGGAGGTCCGCATATGGCTGGCATGAGCAGGGGTGCCTAGAAGAGGTACGTTAACGAACTTAAGGCACACAATGGAGAAGAGTTCGTCCTGGAACAGCGCCTGGCAAAGCAACAACGATTGGAGAGGCAACCAATCATTTTTACAGAAGATGATGCGGGCCATGTCCAGTTCCCGCACAATGAACCTCTGGTCGTAGCAGTTCAGCTCGCTAATCGGAGGGTTAGGAGAGTGCTGATCGACAATGGGAGTTCGGTGAACCTCCTATTCAGGTCCACTTTAGAAAAAATGGGTTTGGCTGTCGCCGAGCTGAAGGCGACCTCCATGATGTTGTACGGTTTTTCGGGAGAAGGATCGATGGCCATAGGGACTATCGACCTGGTGATCACCCTGGGGGAAGGATCTCGGACAGTCTCCAAACTCCTCGAGTTCGTGGTCATCGATTGCTCCGCTGCATACAACGCAATTTTGGGACGACCTACGCTCATAACTTTTGAGGCCGTCACTTCCATTCGCCACCTCGCAATGAAATTCCCTACTTCCACGGGAATATGCACTGTCCATGGCGATCAGCTCGCTGCCAGGGAATGCTACAGCATTTCCATGAAGGGAAAATTTAAACCCGGGCAGCTGGCAATGGCCATCCAAGGTGGTGAAGAGGAATCTCAGGAACCCTTAGCTGATCCTGAGATTGAAAAACCTCAAAGCGCCGAAGGGGAAAATATCGTCTTAAGTGAGGATATTGACCCCCGAATAGGCGAGGACAGATCCGAGCTCCAAGCTATTGAGGAGCTCGTGGAAGTAAACATCGATCCGCAGAATCCATCACGGATGGTCAAGCTCGGAAAAAACCTCTGCAGCAAGAGGAAGGCGGAGCTGGTCAAATTTCTGCGGGATAACCTGGATGTGTTTGCGTGGTCACACGAGGACATGGTGGGAATCAGCCCGAGTGTCATCATGCACACACTTCATCTGGATAAGAGCGTTCATGCAAAGTCCCAGAAGCAGAGACGCCTAGGAACAACCCGGGCTGAAGCCTTGGAGGAAAAGGTGGCCCGGCTCAAAAAATGCGGCTTTATCCGTGAAGCCAAGTTTCCAATTTGGGTCGCCAACCCCGTGGTGGTCCCGAAGCCCAACGGGAAGTGGCAGACCTGCATCGACTTCTCCGACCTAAATAAAGCCTGCCCCAAGGATTGTTTTCCATTGCCAAGGATTGACCAGTTGGTGGATGCCACGGCAGGGCACGAGCTCATGTCCTTTATGGACGCGTACTCAAGCTACAACCAGATCGCCATGAATCCGGCGGACCAGGAGCACACCAGTTTCATGACTCCGACTAACGTTTATTGTTACAAGGTCATGCCCTTCGGGTTGAAGAAAGTCGGAGCTACGTATCAAAGGTTGGTGAATAGAATGTTCGCAGACCAGATCGAAAAAAACATGGAAGTGTACATTGATGACATGCTAGTCAAGTCAAAGACTGCCGATAACCATGTTTCTGACCTGGAAGAATGCTTCAAGATCCTACGGGAGTATGGCATGAGGATAAATCCACAGAAGTGCACTTTCGGAGTCGCATCGGGAAAATTCCTAGGTTTCATCCTCAATACCCGAGGAATCGAGGCAAACCCCGACAAGATCAGATCACTGCTCGAGCTTCCCTCACCCAGGTCGCGTAGAGATGTCCAAGGCCTAACAGGAAGAGTGGCAGCCCTCAATCGGTTTATTTCCAAGTCCAGCGATAAGTGTTTGCCATTCTACAACCTGCTCCGAGGAAATAAAAAGTTCGAGTGGACAGAAGAGTGCGAAAGCGCTTTCCTCGACCTGAAAGCACATCTGGCCGAGCCACCCGTTCTATCCAAACCAAAAGCAGGAGAGCCTCTTTTTCTCTACCTGGCTGTCACGGAGGATGCAGCCAGTGCCGTATTGGTCCGGGAAGAAGACCGGATTCAGAAGCCAGTCTACTACATCAGCAAGAGACTTCTCGGAGCTGAATCCCGGTACCTGTTGATGGAGAAATTGGCGTTCTGCCTAATCACGGCCTTGTGAAAGCTCAGGCCGTATTTTCAGTACCACTCCATACACGTCATGACCGATCAGCCTTTATGGCAGGTTTCGCAAAAACCTGAAGCATCAGGACGCTTGTTAAAGTGGGCAATCGAGCTCAGCCAGTTTGAGATTCTGTACGCCCCGCGAACTGCTATAAAGAGTCAGGCCCTGGCCGATTTTGTAGCCAAGTGCACAAGATTCCGGGAGGATCTTGCAGAAGACTCACCCCAGGTCACCTCGGCCCAAGCATCGTGGAGGATATTTGTGGATGGTTCATCCAACAAGAACGGCTCCAGAGCTGGAATCATTTTGATATCCCCTAGAGGCATAGATTCCACTCGGCGCTGAGGTTCGGGTTCAAGGCCTCCAACAACGAGGCCGAATACGAAGCTTTGCTGGCCGGGCTAAGGATAGCTCAGAAGCTGAAGGCGAACTCCGTCCAGTGCTTCAGTGACTCCCAGCTCGTGGTAAACTAGGTTCTTGGCGAATATCAAGCATGGGGACCTAAGATGGCTGCCTATCTAGCAAGGGTAAAGGTTGAGTTGTCCGCATTCGGGCGGGGCTCGATCGAGCAGATACCTCGGGAGCAGAACGCTAACGCAGACGCTCTCGCCAAGCTCGCCACCTCTGGGGAAACGGAGACCTTGGGGTTAGTGCTGGTAGAATTCTTGGAGAAACCGAGTATAGAGGAAGCTAGGGCGGAGGTCGAGATGATCGACGCCAGGCCGACCTGGATGACTCCCATCCTTGAGTACCTCATTGAAGGAAAGCTACCTGAAGGGCGTAATGATGCACGATGAGTTCTGTATCAAGCTCCCAGGTACACTATAGTAGATGGGGTGTTATACCGACGTGGGCACTTCTTACCTCTCCTACGATGTGTTCTTCCAGGCGAAGCAAAGGCCATCCTGCAGGAAGTGCATGAAGGTTTTTGCGGAGATCACACTGGGGGGCAAAGCTTGGCCTTAAAGGTCCTGAGGCAAGGTTATTACTGGACAACTCTATCCAAAGACTCAATCTCATACGTGAGGAAGTGCGACAAGTGCCAGCGATTCGCCACAGTTTCCCGAGCTCCCCCAATCGAGCTAAAGAAGATCTCTTCCCCATGGCCGTTTGCATTTTGGGGGATCGACTTGGTTGGCGCCCTCCCTACTGGAAAGGGCGGGGTTCGTTACGCCGTGGTGGCCGTCGACTACTTTACGAAGTGGGCTGAAGCAGAACCTTTGGCAACGATAACTTCCAAAAAAGTCCTTGACTTCGTGGTTAAGAACATTATCTACCGATTCGGGCTACCCAAGAAGATTGTCTCCAACAATGGGACTCAGTTTGATAGCGACCTGTTTACCAAATTTTGCGAAAGGTACGAAATTGTGAAAAGTTTCTCCTCCGTGGCCTATCCTCAGGCGAACGGCCAGGTCGAGGCTGTCAACAAGACTCTCAAGGCGAGCCTCAAGAAGAGACTGGATGAAGCGAAGGGGGTCTAGCCAGAACAGCTCCCCTAGGTTCTCTGGGTATACTGAACCTCGCATCGGACTCCTACAGGTCATACTCCTTTCTCCCTGACCTTTGGGAGTGAAGCAATCCTCCCCGTGGAAATAAAGGTACTTTCTCATAGGGTCCAGTCGTATGACCAGGACCGCAACCACGAGCTTCTTTGCACCTCTTTAGACTTGATTGATGAAAGAAGAGAAGATTTGCAGCTCCAGCTCGCACATTATCAGCAAAAAATCACTCGCTATTTCAACTCAAAAGTCAAAAAGCGCGCCTTCAGCATTGGCGACCTGGTCCTCAGATGAGTTTTCTTAGCCGGGAAGGATCCCAAAGATGGAGTATTGGGACCAAACTGGGAAGGACCATATCAAATCACCGAGGTCATTAAGGAGGGAACTTATAAGTTAGCTCATCTTGATGGAGGGGCAGTCCTACATACCTGGAACGCCATCCATTTGAAGAGATACTATCAATGATTCACTTGTAAGGCCTGAAAGGCCATTTTTTATGTATTAAGCAATGAGAATCAACTTTTTGTTTATATTTGTACATATTTTCAAGTGTAATCTAAAGTAACCACGAAAGACCCTTTCCCAGTTACTTGGGGGGCATATGGTACTTGGATATAACCAGGTCGCCTTAATGACTTAGATGTTGATTCATATCGATTGATCGTTGTTTTTCTTAAAAAACGCGAGATATTGGTAAGGATTAACGCAAACTAAGTCCTATCCTGGATTTAACCAGGTCATAAAACTTAGAAGTTGATTTAAATCTATTGATCGTTGTTCTTCCTAAAGAGCTCGAGATATTGATAAAAATTAACTTCTAAGTTTTATGACCTGGTTAAATCCAGGATAGGACTTAGTTCGCGTTAATCCTTACCAATATCTCGCGTTTTTTAACACGAACTAAGTTTTCAAATTAAGTTCCTGGATATAACCAGGTCATAAAACTTAGAAGTTGATTTAAATCTATTGATCGTTGTTCTTCCTAAAGAGCTCGAGATATTGATAAAAATTAACACGAACTAAGTTTTCAAATTAAGTTCCTGGATATAACCAGGTCATAAAACTTAAAAGTTGATTTAAATCTATTGATCGTTGTTCTGCCTAAAGAACTCGAAATATAGATAAAGATTAATGCAAACTAAGTTTTTCAAAACAGTAACTAGAATGCGTAGAGGCAAAGGGTAGTAAATCAATTAAAAATAAAATTGATAGTTAAATTGTCTCGAGGTGTAAGCACCTCATGTAGAAGTTACATAGAAAAATTTAAAAATATTCCAAAAAAGGGCACAAAGAGGAAGGCCCTAAGCTCCGCCAGTTGGCCCCTTGGAGGTCACCGTCTCGCCCTGCTCAGCTGCACCGGAGCCCTCCCCAGCCTCGGAGGGTGCTTCTTTATCGAGTCGAGCTTTGAACTTCTCCAGCAAGGGTTCCCAGACAGCCGCTGCCAGGAAGGAAAAGTCGGCGTCTTGGTTATAGGCCTAGCAATGGAAGAACATGTCTTCCATGGCGGCCTCTGAAGTTGCCCGCTCGGCCGCCAGCTCGGCCTTGGCCTCCGCCTTCGCGGCATCTAGGTCTACCCGCGCAGTGGCAAGGGCGGTCTCGAGCTCTTGAAGTTTCGGGCGAGTCTCTTCCAGCTCGGCCTGCGAGGCCGCCAAGGCATCCTTAGCCGTCTGCAGAGAAGTCTGGTGGGTGGCCACCACCGCTTGGTGCTCGCTCCTCATCTCCTCGAGCTGAGTCTTGGTCCGGGCGATGCTCCGGTGAAGGGCAACGGCGCTCTGCGAAAGCGGAGAGGCAATTGCCTTAGGGAAAAGGAAGGAAGAAAGAAAAAACAGGGCAAGGTGTAATAATCAAAAACCATAAAAGGTTGAGGTTAGCTTACCGTTAGGGCCATGCCCAGTGAAGACTCCAGCACGCCCATCGGGCTCCTAGTTTCGATTGCCCTGAGCTCCTTCTCGTTGAACTTGTATATGTGGCTGACGGCATAGTTCGCTGACTCATACACCGTTCCCCGGAAGGCCTCTGGAATCTTCTGCAGGTCCTGGGGGTTGACTTGGGATGTGTACCTCGGAGGGTACAATCACCGAAGTCTCGAGCTCCGCCCCTGCATTCTGGGCGGGGGCCGGAGCTCGCGGAGGGGGTGGGGGCATGTTGCTCCCCCCTGCAGCAGGAGGAACTGTTCCCGCGACCTGGGCGGTTGGGGGCTGCTCTTTCTCCTTTGCAAGAGACTTAGTTGGGGTTCCAGCGGCTTTTTTCGATGTCCGGAGCTTCTTCATTTTTGGCCCAGAGGCCCCGGCTGAGGGGTTCCCCCCAGCGAAGGCAGCTCGCAAACTCCCGTCGAGCTGAGACATCTCTTCCGTCAAAGCAAAGACATGGTTAGTACAAGAGTTAACAGCCATTCAAAAACAAAAGCAAAGAGAGATTCAAGTATGTATATATACTAAAAGGGATCCTACCCCCCGAGCTAGAAGAAGAACCTATGGTTACAACCATCGCCCCCGGAGCTCCTGTGGGAGAATCTAAGTCGATTATTTCCCGAGCTGGTGCAAGTTCTGGATTCGACTCTGGTTCTGAGCTAGATTCTTCTACATATTGCCTAAGTCCCGGAGCTACGGCACCTCTCCGGAGTGATGGCCATGACTGAAGATTGGTCCCATACTCCTCAAATAAGATCGACCTAAAGGCTAGGGTGTTATCTACAACTACGGTACCCCTAGGTCGGCTATCTTGGTAATCCAGGACGAGCTGGTCGACACAGTGGAGCAGGGTTGTATCCAGGTCCGGATCTCTTCGGTGACGTTGGACGATCTGTCTGGGATTGAACCTAGCTAGCCGGGGGTCGGCAATGGCCCAATCTAAATTCCTAAACATATAAGGGTTACCTTGGCCAGAAGGACCCGCGGCTGCTCCGGACCGGATCCTCTCCTCGTTTGTTCTCTGGGCGACCTCCAGCGCCCGCTTCCTGTTCCTCACAAGGGGAACCTCGTCCTCCTCCTCTTCTTCCCCCGCGGCCTCCTCCATGATGGTAGGTCTGGTGTCGCGAGCTGGGGGAAGCCCCCGAGGCCTCCTTAGGTTCAAAGTCTGATTTGGGAAGATCATCTTGCAAGCCACCATCGTCTCGTCTGTTACGAGCACGCGGCAACCCTTCTCACTGGGAGCAAGCCTGACAGTGTCTCATATTGGGCCCCGATGGTCATAGATTTCTCTGTCCTCGCGAAGATAGCTGTAGAATAAATCTAAGTCAGAAAGGGATATAGGAGAAGCTAAACGACACTTAACTTATGAGCTAAGGTTGAAGAGCACTTACGAGGACGATTGAAGTAGTGGAGCTCGCAGTTCCGGAACCACGTCGACATAAAGAATTGATCTTTGAAGTCATTGGGGTGGCTGGGCAGCTCGATGACCGCAGCCGTTTTGGGGAATCGGGTTAAGTAATAAAACCCGTCACCTCGCCCCCGTTGCTCCGGGCTAGCCTTGAGGCAGAAAAAATACAAAATGTTTGCAGGAGTGGGGACCTCCCACTCCTATTTCAAAAATAAATATCTTAACCCTGTCAACAGCCGATAAGAGTTGGGGGGGAGCTGGAAGGGGGCCAACTTCACATAATTAAGGAAGTCAGCAAAATACTGATCCAACAGGAGGAAGGCCCCCGCCTTAAAGTGCTCGTCGCTCCAGGCCGCGAATGCCTCGTCGAGCGGCGCGCAGCTCCGTTCACCCTCTGCGGGAGGTCGGGCAATCACTGATGCTCTCCCCAACCCGATGTTGTGGGAGAGAAATATTTTTTTGACCTTCGTCTGGTCGGTAATCTTTGAGACGATCCTCTCCGCCTCAAAGAACGCATCAGGAGCCACCTCAAGCTCCTGTTCCACCGCTGGCTCGAAGTGAGGGATTGGGGATTCGGCCATCACCGCCTTTCCTTTGTCTTGCTGGGAGGCCGAGCTACCAGCGATCCTCTTTGGGGCATTCTTCTTCGGTGCCATCTAGTCGCCTAGCGAACAAAAGAAAAGATTTCAGAAAAGGCGACCTGAGCATGAGGAAAAATCAAATGTTCTTTGCACGAGCTGAGGTAAGCCCAGCTCATGGAGAGTGAGACCACGCGGTTCTATGAACACGCGCCTGTGCTCCCAACAGATCCCTGATTACTCGGAATTCGTGTGTCAGGAGGGTCATGTTAAAAATTTTCCTTGGAGGGAAAGTTCCAATAGGCATGAAAGGCAAAACCGCCTGTGAAGCGTGTCCCCTAAGCTACCCGGTTTTGCACCCAAAATACTAGATATTTTGGGCTAATGTCCCAAAAATCCTACCCAGGAATTTTCCCCAAAAAATGCATCCTGTAAACCATGCTCCTAAATGGCTTCCTACTACAAACAATACCCTAACCTAAAAGGCTTTCACCCTTCATTCCCACAAAACCCAGCAAACCCTTGCATGCGTCTACAGTAAATATTTACCTAAGCTACAGTAAAAAATAATAATTTCGAAACGTGCATAGTCAGGAGACTTACAGAGTGTTTGGCTGGGAAGTGGATGAGAGTATCGCTTGGGTTGGGGCTTCATTGGAGCAGTTGGTTCCAAGGCTTCGAAGGAGTCTCTGCGCCTGAACTTCTTGAACGATAGGAATGGCGGTCGGGAAGAAAAGGGTTTTTTCTCTTGAAGATGAAGAGAGAAGATGGGAAAGTTTCTGAAAAAGATTGCAAATGAACGGGTGGCCCGTGTGTAGGGTGGCCACCCCTTTTTATATGCGTGAAGGGTCACGTGAAGAGGGTCGTTGGATTGCCCTGATGTGGGATCCAAGGCCTTCCACTCCAAAGATGAAACGACGGCTGGGCATAGGCTCGGCCATTTAATGCGGTTCTCGGAAGACGTATCGTCACCAACCACGATGTTCCACGTATTCGGCGCTTGCGTAGAATGTGGAAAATGAAGAGTTCATGGGGAAGCCTAAAATCCCCTACTGTGGCCTTACACGACGTCGTGTACCACGAGCAGAGGCTTGGGGGGCAGATGTACGCCCTAATTTTCCCACGGGCTGATTAGCGACCTGAGATACAACCTAATCATGACTACCACGTGGACATCCCCAAGACCGGAGCTGCCATAGAAAGGCCTTACCTCCTCAGCTCGAGATAACATAAGGGTTCGCCAAGAATAGTCTGAGTTTGGACTCTGAAGACCACAGGTCGAGGGAAGCATCTAGCTCGTAGTACGAGCTAGAGTTGGAGGCTGTCACCTTTTATAAAGTCAGCCACGCAAGGTAAACGTGCATATATCAGACATCACTTGTCTGATATACCCCTGACTTCTCGGACACGCAGCAAGAGCGTGCGTATTCAGACACCCACGATTGGGTTGGGCCGTGCGGCCCATTATCCCCTTACCTATGGATTTGACCACACTTATGTGTCAGGTTTAGGAATTAATCATGAATGTCACAGAGTTGACATGATAGGTAAGAAGGTCACGAGATGACCTTCTTACCAACTCCCAGGTGCCTTCTCCTATAAATATGGAGACCTTGGGAGTTAATAGGGGTTGGATTCTCAATGGTAAGAAATACCCTGTAATCAAATACCCAGTATATAGCAATAATACTGACTAGTGGAGTAGAAGGATTTTAACCTTTGAACCACTTAAAAAACGTATTTTCGAGTCACCATTTCATTTTCTAAGATCATTTATCTGTTTCGGTTCAACCTAAGCACTAATCCCTTTCTCTTCTTTTCTTAATTACCTGTTGGCGAAGAACCGCGTCAACACACAGGTTACCAATAAACGACCCTCGAGCACGATCTCGTTTCCGTGCCTGTAGCAATAACCCAGTCACAACCATCATATACAATCCCGTCATAAATAAGTAAATAAAGGCTTATGGACAGAGTCCTATCCTTAGAGACATTGAATCCTACCAAACTTGGTAGTAGGATCGATCTCGACCCCTTAGGTTTAGTTCCCATCACTAAAAACCCATTTTGGCCATTTTTCCCCTTTTGAGTCGCGACCCTAAACACCCGAGTCGCAGCCCGCTCAAGAACAGGGGCTAAACCCCTTCTCTATCTACGCCTCATGCTGTGGCACGCCTACCAGGCATCACGGCCCTAAATGCCCAGCAACCCAACCCTCAACCTTCATCAAGCCTGGGCCGCGATGCCCAAGAACAGGTTGGCGGTCTGACCTCAAACCCAGCCATAAAACTCTAATTTTCCCATTTCAAAACCTTCCAATAACCTATTCAAACATATCCAATCCCAAAAACAAAGTTCCCAAACATTTCAATGGCCCAAAACCATCAAAACCCAAGTCCTAATCAATTCAAAACTCATCAAAATGTAAAATCATATCAAAGCTTAAAAACTCAAAATCTCAAAACTTAAAGCTTGGATTACCTCTGATTGAGTTGTTTTCCAGTTAAATCCTCCGGCTCACAAGCTTCCAATCTTCCCTAGAATCATTATGACTCTAACCTTGCTTGAATCTGAGTCCTAAAACTTGAGTTTCCTTTGAAAATGCTATCGAACACCAAAAAGAGAATGGGAGAGAGAGAGAGAATGTGATTGAACGTTCTTTTTATTTCTGACAGGTTACTTCGAGCTTAAGTAACCTTAAGCAAATCCAAATGCTTGGGGTACCCAAAACGTCCCCGGGGGCCAAATAGTCAAAGTCCTCAAAATTCCCTCCTGATCTCATTAACTCCCAATATATCATCAAATATTTATTCCCATTACCCAATAGCCTGGTAATGTACTAAATACCCAATGTACCCCTTGACTCTCACCGAGTCCAGTACGGGTCACGTTGTGACTTTCTCACTAGCTTGCTCCCTAGGATCGTCTCATGCTGAGTAACCAAAATATATTCACATAATAATGTAGTCCCAGACATATATCACATATATGATAAATATACTCATAACGGGCCAAATTATGAAAATTTCCCTATTAATCAGAAATCGGCCCACATGCATATTTAATACACCTAAACATGCATGCCAGGTCATATTATAATATAACTCACATAATCATATAATGATACACACATATATCACATAATCACATAATTTCCATAATTTGCCATCCTGGCCCCCTAATCAAGGCCCTAAGCCTTATTAGGTAATTTGGGACGTTACAACTATCCTCTCCTTACAGAAATTCCGTCCTCGAAATTTTACCTGAGCAGCCCAAGATATAGATCTCGCATATCTGATTCTAGTTCCCAGGTCACTCCCTCGACCTTATTGTTTCTGTATAATACCTTAACCAAAGGTTTAGTTTTGGTCCTCATAACTTTGTCCTTTCTGTCTCATATCTAAACTGGCTATTTCTCATAAGATCACTTTGCCTCTAATTCCAAATCATCATAACCCAACACATGAGTCTGATCTAATACATGTTTCCTCAGCATGGAAATAGAAAATACATTATATACGACTGACAGTGCCAATGGTAAGGCCACTATATGGCCACCTGACTGATCCTCTCCAGGATCTCAAACGGTCTGTTATCCCCAAAATTTGAAAATGATGACGTGGTAATAAAAGTGACAAGTGGCAAGAAATGGCTGGGTCAAAGGTTTTAGATTAATCTGGTGATATTACTGGCATGAAAATTGTTTATCTGGTTTGGCACTACTACAAATATAGGCTTTCTCTGCGGTTTTTTTTAAACAGTAAATAAAAAGCACAGTGAAAAGGTTTGAAAGAGTCAAAAAAATTATATTTAATGTCCGCGCCCTATTTTATTGCGGTTTTAAAAAAAACGCAGTGAAAGGTTTGAATGGCTCACTTTTCTCTGCTGTTTTGGGTCTAAAACCGCAGAGAAAAGTTAGAACTTTTCCCCACCTTTCTCCGCGGTTCTATACCCAAAACCGCGGAGAAAGGTGGTCTCCACCCACTTTAAGCACAAAAACCTATTTTTCCCACTCATTTGCTCATCTTCTTCTCTGTTGAAAGGTCACGACCGAAGCTCTCCCACCACCGTCCCTACCCACGGGTAAGCCCCACATTGTCTATTTTTTTTTGTTTTTTTTCCATTTCCTTGCATATTAAAGCTTGAAATCATGTATATATACTTAATCTTGAGTTATTTTGAAGTTTTAGGGTAAAATTGAAGAAATATTGTGTGGGTTTAATGGTGGTTTCTATGTATGTTTATATGGTTATTTTTTTTAATATTTTTGAAATTTTATATAGGATTGGAAGACATTTTCATTGTTTAAAACGTGTATTGATCACTAAAACTTGATTTCTTTAATGTATATTTCGGTTTAGGGTATTTTTGTATTATTTTATTTAGAATAATGTTGTTTACATAATTTTTTATATTAAAAATTAGTGCTTGCATAATTTTGTATATTATTTAGGTAATGATTTTTTTAAAGTATATTTTTGTTAATTATATTATTTTAGGATCAATTCAATTACCATATATTTACTAATGTTTAACTTTTTATTGTAGGAAATATTTGTTTGAGTGTGAGCTCACACTCAAGGTTGAAATATTTGTTCGAGGTTGAAATTGGTGAATATTAATTTTTAAGGTAAGTAGTAATTACTACTTAATTTTTAATTTTTATTTTTTATATTTACAAACTATTGTTAGAGGAGTTTGAATATATTAGATATTCATCCATAGTGAAGTAGGTTCTGAGATAAAATTGTGTGCTGCGGAGATAACAGAAGGTTGAGAACATGTGTGTCTTAGTGAAGTAGGATCTGTGAATTTTCTGTGTGCTGCGGTGACTTATGGTTGAGAACATGCATGTTGTTTGTTATATGTTTTGTTTGATGTGAATTTATAGGTAGATAACTTGGGATATGCTATAAATACAGAGGAAACTCTGCCCAATTTTTTTTTTATGATATTAGTTGAACATGTTTTATAAGTTACTATATATAATAATAATGTTTTTGTTTTTGTTGAAATTTTAAATACATATGAATTTTAGATATGTTATAGAAATAAATGAAACTCCGCCCATTTCATTTTATAATTTAATAATTGAACATAATTTTAGAGTATTACTATACTAATTTTCTTTTCATTATCAACTTAGGAGTTAGGTAGATATTATCATTATGGATAAGTCATGGATTCTTGAGAATAGAGAAACACAACAATTTCAAGATGGATTCAACCAATTTTTAGAATTTTCCCAAACAAATTGCAGTGATCCGGAAAGAATTCATTGTCCATGTATAGATTGTGGTAATGGAACAAAAGGAATTATTACCATGATAAAAAATCATGTATTTTGTCGGGGATTTGATACAAGTTATCGTACATGATATTGGCATGGGGAATCATTGAAAAATAATAATCCATATCCATTCGGGAGGCAAGGGGTTGATGATTTGGGTTATAGTGATTTTGACGATCATCCTATGGAATTGCTCGATGAAGCACAAGAAGAGTTTGTTGATGATCCTTCAAAATTTGATAAATTGGTTAGAGATGCAGATAAACCATTATTCAATGGTTGTCTGAAACAAAGATTACCAACGATGGTAAAATTTTACAACATAAAAGCAGAAGATGGAGTTAGTGATAAATGTTTTAGTCAATTTTTAGCTGCTTTTAAAGAGATTTTGCCGTCAGATAATTGCTTCCCTGAGTCTACGTATGAAGTGAAGAAAACTTTAAATTGCATAGGCTTGAAGTATGAGAAGATCCATGCATGTCCGAACGATTGTGTGTTATATCGTAAAGAGTATGCAGACATGGACACTTGCCCAGAATGTGATTCACCCCGCTACAAACCTAACAAGAGTAAGGAGATTAGGAAACTTATTCCTCAGAAAGTGATGTGGTACTTGCCTTTGATTCCGCGGCTTAAGCGATTATATCGAAGTGCAGAACACTCTGAAAACTTAATATGGCATGAGACTAGGTGAGTGAAACATGGTAAACTTCGACATCCTGCAGATTCGCAGGCTTGGAAAAAAGTTAATAACTTAAATCCAGAATTTAAAATTGAAGCAAGACATCTTCGTCTAGGTCTAGTTGCTGATGGTGTAAATCCACATAAATCTCTAAGTAGTAGGCATAGTTCGTGGCCTGTCTTCCTTGTTATGTACAATCTTCCTCCGTGGTTAGTGATGAGAAGAAAGTTTTTGATGCTCACGTTAATGATTTCAGGCCCAAAACAACCGGGACACGATATAGATGTTTATTTGGCACCATTAATTGATGATTTGAAAGATTTGTATGAAAATGGTGTTGAGGCATATGACGATTTTAAGAAAGAAGTCTTTAACTTAAAAGCTATTTTGTTGTGGACTGTTAATGATTTCCCAGCTTATGGTAATCTATCAGGGTTAAGCACAAAAGGTTACCAGGGATGTCCAATATGTTGCACTAACAAAAAGGCTATTCGTCTGTCTAATGGGCACAAAATTTGTTATATGGGTCATAAACGATATTTGCCCCTGAATCATCATTATAGGGACAAAAAAAAAAGCATTTGATGGTGATAAAGAACAAGGTGTTGCTCCTTTGCCACTTTCAGGGCAACAAATTCTTAAAGAAGTAGAGAAAATTGATTTCAAGTATGGAAAAATGCAGAAAAATAAGAAAGTAAGTGGATGTTTCCAAAGGAAATCAATTTTTTTTCGTCTCCCTTACTGGAAAGATTTACTTGTTCGACATTGTTTGGATGTCATGCATATAGAAAAAAATGTGTGCGAAATTATTATAGGTACATTACTTGATATTCCCGGTAAAACTAAGGATGGTTTAACTAGTCGTTTAGAATCAATATATTGTTTTTATTTATATAAACTAATTTAACCAAATAATATCTTGAGTAGGAGGACGTCAAAGAAAAATTGATTCGTGGCGAAATTACAACTCAGGGTCGAGATGACATCTTGACTCAAGCATTAGGGACACCAGAACACCCAGGTCGTGTTCGAGCTGGCGGGTATGATAATTTATAATAGTTGTTTTCTTTTAAGAATTATTTAGATTGGTTTATTGATGGACTTTATTGATTTTTTTTGTAGGTTCACTGCGACCGTTTCCAAAATGTTTGGAAAAAAACATAAAACAATGACTGCAAGAGAGGAGATTGCTCGACTAAAAGCTAAGATTGAAGAGCTAAAAAGACATAAATTTAGGACAGAAGAGGAATTAGCTCAAAATGAAGAATATAATGAGGAAAACGATGAGTGTGGATACTACGATGAAGGGCAATTTGATGAGGGATAATATTATGAGAATACAAGTGATGAAGTCTATCGACCTGCCCCCAACGCAGATGATCATTTTCATCAAACTGAAGACTATCCTTTTGATGAAGATGATGGATCATCAATTTATGAGTCTCCGCCACCACCGAGCTATGAAGTTTATTTGTGTTCTGATAATATTGACAATGTGGTGGCTAAGGGTGTACTCATTGTACCAAACATGGGTAGCCAAATTACCGTCCATGGAAATGTACTTGATGATTCAGTTGCGAGGGTTTGGCTTATAGATGTCTTACAAGAAGAAGCTGAGATCCCTATTCCCTTTGGTAACGTACGATATGTTGGGGACGCACGAGACACATTGCTGCCTTGGCCAAAAAATTTAATTGTGGCTTAGATATTTAAATTTTATTTTTAAATGGGTACACTATACTGATATGTTTAATGATATTATGTAGGGTCCATCTTCATCTAATCACAAATCCCTATCACCAAGCCCACATTTATCATCAATTGGATCTCACGTAGTCATCCCCGCTGAAATAACTCAACCAGAACCTTCAAATTGGTTAACAGATAACCAATGGGACAAAATTGATCTGAGTCTAAAATTTATAGTGAAGGAGTATTATTCCAATAAAGGAATAGATGGGGTTGTACAAGTTCCCGTTGACCCAGAGTTTATAGGAGAACGCGAGGCTATCTTCATCACTTCGGAAGACGTTTATCAAGCAGCCTCCATGGATAATATTGGATCCTCAGCTATTCTGTTTGGTATGAGGTATGTATCAATCCGTTATGTCATTACAAACTATTAGAGGAGTTTGAATATATTAGATATTCATCTGTAGTGAAGTAAGTTCTGAGATGAAATTGTGTGCTGCGGAGATAACAGAAGGTTGAGAACATGTGTGTCTTAGTGAAGTAGTTTCTGCGAATTTTGTGTGTTGCGGTGGCTTATGGTTGAGAACATGCATGTTGTTTGTTGTATGCTTTGTCTGAATTGAATTTATAGGTTCTAATAATTTTGGATATGCTATAGAAATAGAGGAAACTCTGCCCAATTATTTTTTGACGATATTAATTTATTAATTGAAAATGTAATATGAATGATTGATTCTCTACAGATGCATTTGGGAAAGCATGCACCCAAATTCACGACAATTATATAAATTTTTTGACACCGAACATCTTTCTATTGGCAATGATGAAAGTAAAAACTATACGGTGGATCTTATAGCCAAATGGATGATGACTATGGATAGACGAGGCCAAATATATTTCATTCCTTGGATTGTTGAGTAAGAACGAACTACTTAAACATTATCACTACTATGATTGAATTTTAATTTTATAATAATCATATTTTATTATTATTTTAGTCGACATTGGATGTTGGTGCTCGTGATGATGCGGGGGATGACCATAATTTTGGACCCTTTAAAAAAGCATAAATCTCCACCAATAATTACGGAGGTTATGGAAAAGTAAGTTCTTCAATTGTAATGTATGCATTATTAATTTTTAAAAGTTGAGAGCATAATATGTATTTAATTAATTTTAATTTTTGTAGAGCATACGCACAATGTTTGGAAAATGAATACATCGGCACATTTACAAAATTGGTGAGAGGTTCTTGTCCAAAACAACCTGAAAGTCATGAATGTGATTATTATGTACTAAGATACATTTATGATCTTGTAAATGCACCGAATCCAGCAGAAGTTATCAAGAAGAAAGTATGTTATATTTTAAACTCTTTTTTGCTTAAGAAAAACTAGATATAGTATTTAATTATCTAATCTATATTAACTTTTCAATTTTCCAGTGGTTTGACAAAAAGTAATTCAATGTCAAAGAGGATCTACTACCACTACAAAGTGATTGGTTAGCTAGATTAATGCCATTTGTTTATGAAATCTAAATTTTTGTATGTATGTAAGATTAAAGTGCTAACTTATATTGGTTAGAATGATTAAAGTCTTTGATTCATTACTAGCCAATTATTTTGTATTAGATATGAAATGTATATATAAAAATTTAACAAATTAGTTATACTATTGAAAATAATTATTTATAATTAAAATTGAAAATGAATTTTTTTTATTAAAAATGCTGGGTTATCAACCGAAATTGAATTTTTTTTTTAATGAGAAGCTCTTTTCTCCGCGGTTTGCTTATTACAACCGCAGAGAAAGCTCTCTTTTCTCTGCGGTTGGCTTACTACAACCGCAGAGAAAAGTTTGCGTAACACTTTTCTCTGCGGTCGAATACACTGCGCTTTTCAATACTCTCGAAAACCGCAGTGTATTGAGTAAAAAAACCGCAGAGAAAGGCCTTTTTTGTAGTAGTGTGGAAGTGATCTGTCCGACCTGGTAGAATTTATGTCCGACCGGAAAAGATTTTTGACTGACCAATGAAGTGCTTGGCTGACCAGTGAAGTGTGTGGCCAACCAGTCATTTGTCTTGGCCGACCAGTGAAGTGCTTGGCTGACCAATCATCTATCTTGGCCAACCAGTGAAGTGCTTGGCCGACCAGTGAAGTGTGTGGCCGACCGGTCATCTGTTTTGGCCGACCAGTCTCTCTTCAAGGAGTGAATTTGGCCAACTAGAGAGATCATCACTATGCAATGAAATTTCATAACGACTTCAGCTAGAATTAGTCGTACCCATGCGGGAATCTCTCAGATTATCCCAAAGAAATCGTATATTGTTGTATTTAAAATTTTATTATTAATTAAATATTGTGAGAGCAACAGAAATATCCCGATTATGATGGATTTCGATTTGTACGATCCTGAGCCTATAAATAAAGAGCTCATGGCATCATTGTGAGGATTCGAATTCTAGTTTTCCTGAGAGAAATATTGTATTCTTTTCATTTACATTTAAGAAACTCAGTTGACACAGGTTCATCTAATCTTGAGTGTAGGTCCATAAATCACAACTCTAAGTGGATTAGGCTATTACCAACATATTGAGGCTAAACCACTATACAAATTATCAGTATCATTTTTTTTCTCTTGAAGATTTATTGTAGTTTTGACGTCTACTCGTCGTTGGCCAAAATCATGGTCAACACGGTCCTACAAATCTAGGGCCTGACTTGCCCTTTTTCCCAAATCACCTCACCCCTTTCCATGGTGAGACTTTAAGGAAGATATAGTATTCCACTTGGAACTCCACGTTCCTTCATTTCAAATTAACATAACTTTTATGTCTATTCTAAGAAGCGAGCATCAGAGCTCTAATCTTTTCAATAGCCTCAATGGTCTTCTGAACTACCTCAGGACCCAAATATTTCCTCTCACCCATCTCATCCCAGTGAATGGGCGACTTACATTTCCTACCATACATCATCTTATAAGTTGCCACTCCTATAATCAACTGGTAGCTATCATTATAGGATAACTCTACTAGAGGCGAATATTCATTCCAGGACCCTTCAAAATCCAATACACATGTTCTCAGCATGTCCTCCCATATCTAGATAACTCTCTCTGATTTACCATCAGTCTGAGAATAATAAGTTGTACTGAACTCCAGTTGTATACTCATTGCCGTCTATAACCTTCCCCAAACTTGGAAGTAAAAACAAGGTCCATCTCCATCGGGATAGACCTCAAAGTCCCAAGAAGGCATACTATCTCTCTCACACAGAGATCTACATAATTGTCAACTATATTATTCATTCTTACTGGTAAAAGTTATCTAACTTTAAATACCGGTCCATAATAACCCGAAATGCATCACACTGGCCCACTATCCTGGGCAACCCCATCATGAAATCCATCATGATGTCCCCCCACTTCCACCATGGAATACACAAAGGTTATAATGGCCTTACTAATTTCAGATACTCTACCTTGACCTGCCAATAGGTTAGGCACTTTGCCACGTATTCAATTACGTCCTTCTCCATCCCAGGCAACCACTATAAAGCTTTCATATCCTAGTACATCTTCATGGTGCCTGGATGAAGAGAATAAGAGGTAATATGAGATTCATCCAAAATCTCCCATTTAATCCCAGTGTCCATCGGATCCCAAGCATGATCTTTATACCTCAATAAACTCATACTTGACACTGCATAGTCCTTGGCTAATCCAGATAAGTCAGTCCCCTCAATCCTTCCCATTTACAGGTCACTCAATTGTTTTCCTTTGATCCTCTCTAAAAGAGTAAGCTCAAGTGTAATATTGGCCCACTAGTAACCCTACTCTAATTCTGGTCATATCCTTCAACTAACGTGATGCATGGGCAATCACCTTTTATGTCAATGAGGTAACAATCCTCGAGAATGCTTCCACAAAACACATGTAATACCCTGCCCATCCAAGGAAACTCCCAACCTCTAAGGCATTCCTTGGCCTTAGCAAATCTCTAACTGAGAGTACACCACAATATCGTCGATAAAGATGATCACCAATCAATTCCAATAATCTTTGAACACCCTATTCATCTAATCCATCAAAACAACTTGGGCATTAGTCAAACCCAAAAGACATGACTCAGCACTCCTAGTTCCCATATTTGATATAAAAGGCAGTCTTCTGCTTATCCTTCTCCCTGATCTTTAGCTAGTAATAACAAGATCGAAGATCCACTTTGGAGAATACTGTTTTACTCAATAACTAAACTTTTAGTTGCTACAGCTCTGCCGAAGTCGTTCAATAAAGTGCCCTAGACCTGGTTTCGTCCTTGGCACAAACATAAGCACCATTCTATCTCTTTGTGTAAAGGTAGCCCTGGCTAATTCCCCTGGAATGTATCTAGAAACTCACAGACTAATCCAATCTATCCTGGTCCCACTAGCACAACCTAAGTGGTACCCACCACACTAGCTATGAATCCTATGCATCCCTCCTACAATAGGTCTCTAGCTCTAAGTACAAATTTCATAAATATACGGGGTCCATGCATAGTGCCAACAAATACAAGGGTTTCTCACCCTCAAGCCCAAGGGTTACTATCTTTTCCTTGCAATCTATCATTTCCCCATACTTGGCTAACCAATCCATATCCGGGATCATATCAAAATCGGTCATAACCAACTCTATCAAGTCAACTGATGAGTCCTTTCCCACAATAATCTAACCCATCTCTTAAAATTACCAATAGGGTACCAAATTCCCATCATAACATAACCACATAATCTGCATATCAAGTCTATGCCTCTCTAGATGCAACAAAAAAAAAAAAACATGACACTAGAACCAATCAATACGATACAAGAATCTAAACCAGAAAGCTAACCTACCACTATAGAAGAACCGACCTCAGTCTCAATCTCTGACTCTGACTACGTTAGAGCGAACACTCGAGATGGAGTCGAGCTATCCGCCCCCTTTTGTTCATCCTTCCTCAGCCCTAGGAAATCCTTCCTGAGGTGCCTAACCATCCCACATAAGAAACATGCCTTTGCTTGACATTTCCCCAGATGGCGCCTTTTACACAAAATGCATTCTGGGTAGAGTTTCCAATACTCATCCTTGCCCTGATGGCCTATCTGAACATTTCATAACCCATTTTCTGATCTAGAGGTACATAATACATTGATAACTTTTCTTTCCTGATCACTGGGACCTCTGCCCCTGCCTGATCCAATAAACGGAGGTATCACTGCATGAGCTCTACGGTCTCCAGCACTCTTCCTCCAAATCTTGTTTCTTGTGCCCTCGACAATAAGGGCCCTCCCTACCACCTGAGCGTAGGTAGAGATATCATGTACTGGGGTGATTCTAACGCCCTAAGCTATCCCATAATTCACTCCCTGGATAAATCGTTCCTTCCGAGCTACATCCGTGGGTATCATATCAAAAGCAAACTTGGCCAACCCATCGAATTTATTAACATACTCTGTTACTGTCTATTTCCCTGAACCAAGTCCAGATTCTCATTTGTCTTAGTAGTCTTAACTGCATCACAGTAATATCTCTAATTAAACAACTGCCTAAATTCTTTCCAGCTCATATCAATTGTATCTCGTGTCTTGGATACCACTTCCCACCACATCCAGGCATCTTCCCGCAACATATATGTAGCACAGATCACCCTATCGTGACCTACCACCCTCATACTATCGAGAATGGAATTGATCATGCCATCCATTATTCAACTCTGAATGGATCTAGGCCTTCCTCAAAAACTAGAGGGTAATATTCCTCGAATCTTCCACACAAAAGTCCCATCTGTTCTCAACCCTAGGCTGAGCCAAAACTGGTGCCACTCCTGGCACAATAGAGGAAGATGTGTTCCATGACAGAACCTGTTTTTTTAAACACCTAATCTCTTCCTCTTGCCTCTACAATCTTAATTACATATTTGTAAACACTTTCTGCCAATTTTGAGCGGCAGGCGGAGGGCTCAGACCTTGGCTGTAATTCCCAGCCTCAATATAAACACCACCGGGTCCCATTAACTGCCTTAGGTACATAACCTCTTCTTGAGTCTGCAGTCAATAACTTGACCCATTAAGCATGATGAGCACATGCAAAAGCCTTCCCCACGAGAACAATCACACAGCACCACATTTACATAGTATTATGGTACTAAAATACATGCCCTTAACATTCATGCATCAATCAATAACCCCTGCTCTTTCCAACATACAACTCATGCCCTTTACTCTAGCATGCAGATAACACATTCATATATCAACTGAGCAGGCAATTACATAATCATATCAATTGCCAAGGGCCATGACCTATCAGAATTTCATGCTTCCTAATAAGGCATGCAGGTAAAGCATTTATATCTTATTTAAGCATTTAAACACATAACCACATAAATAGTCACCAAACCCTAAATGGGGCTTGTCTTTAGTGACGAGTGTACATGCCCAGCTTGTCTTCAAGAACCCTTAACCTTGGCACGCTCTAATACCAAGTTGTAACGCCCTACTACCCAGGGATCGTTACACTGTGTACTTTAAATAGTGCTAACTCACTAAACGAGTCAATTGGCCATAATCATGTAACTAAATGTGATTAACTGTTTAGGGTTAAAAAATTTGGTCAAATATACAAACGTTTCACTAAAACGTTTATTGTATACATGAGATCCCAATATACATTTAAAAGGTTAATACAATAAAAGAGTTACAACCTACCGACCTAAGCGACAAAATAGGGATTGACCCTAGTTCCTCTTTAAACCCTCGGTCATGGTGGTCGAATTGCTGCATATGTACACATCGTCATCTAAGCTCTCCAACTCAAGGATGGTATAGCTTTCTTTTCCCTTTCTGCACCATATAGCACCCGTGAGCCGAGGCTTATCAAGAAAACTTAAGCATGCTCATAAGCAGTTAATAACATGTTACCAAATCATATTAAGCATGCCTAGAAGTAATAACCCTACTCATGCATGCATACCATTCATATAAATGACTACAGTGTCATATGGGACCAATTGCCCTAGATAAATGATCAATGAATCATATCGGGGCCCAATGCCAAAATACATGATTATGGAATCATACTAGGACTCAACGCCCAAACACATGATTAATAAATCATACTGGCTCAACGCCCTAGGATATGGGACTAATGAGTCACCCCAGGGCCATTTGCCCTGTCCTCTATATAGCCAGCCTTTGAACTAGCCCAGCGTACCTAGCGCTTTAGTTATCTCCGAACCATAGGTCGGTCAAGCGTATAATGCGCTCTTGGTTGGACTAAATCATATGGACCAGAGCTCTGTGCTATTGCCATGCTTGAATAATAAGTCAATGCCTAATGACCAACACTCAGCGTGCTAATGTCGTCCTTGACTAATAAGTCAATGCTTTACGACCAGCACTCAGTGTCCTAATGTCGTCCTTGACTAAAACGGTCAATACTTTACGACCAGCACTCACCGTGCTAAGGCCATCCTTAACTAATAATTCAATGCTTTACTACCAGCACTCAACGTGCTAAGGCCATCCTTGACTAATAAGTCAATGCTTTACGACCAGCACTCAACGTACTAAGGCCATCCTTGACTAATAATTCAATGCTTTACAACCAGCACTCAACGTGCTAAGGTCGTCCTTGACTAATAAGTCAATGCTCGGATATGGGATAAATAAGTCACCCCGGGGCCCTTAGCCTTATCCTCTATTTAAGCATACCTGGCGCTGAATTTCCCTACGACCAGTAGGTCAGACAAGCGTATATTATGCTTCTGATTAGCCTAACCATAACGATCAATGCTCAACTCGCTATTGCCTCCCTTGACTAATAAGTCAATGCTTCATGACCAGCGCTTAGCGCTATTGCCATCCTTGAGTATTAAGTCAAGCCTTTCTCAATAAGATAATGTAAACATGCATATATCATATGTCAAATATCCAAACATAAAGCATTCAACATGCTTAATCAATAATCACAAGCATAATCATAATCATGCACATTTATAAAGGCTCAAGCTCTGATTAATTCTATATTCAACATTCAGGCCATGCCATAATCACATTTATCACATATATCACATATTGGGTGCAGTTTTCTTACCTTTGGTCCAAGCACAACTTAACAATAAACGACCCTCAAGCACGTTCCCATTTCCAAGCCCCTAGCGATAACCTAGTCACAACCATAATATAGAATCTCGTCAAAATGAGTAAATAAAGGCTTCCAGAGTGAGTCCTCGCCTCCGGGACGTCGACTCCTACCAAACTGGGTAGTAGGATCGATCCCGAGCCCTTAGGTTTAAGTTCCCATCACTAAAACCCATTTTGACCATTTTTCCCCTTTTGAGCCATGGCCCCAAACACCTGAGCCGTGGCCCGCTCAAGAACAGGGGCTAAACCCCTTCTCTGTTTGCGCCTCATGCCACGACGCGCCTACCAGGCGTCGCGGCCCTAAATGCCCAGCAGCCCAATCCTCCACCTTCATCAAGCCTGGGTCGCTGCGCCCCAGAACAGGGCTGCATCTCGACCTCGAACCTAGCCATAAAACTCCGTTTTTCCCATTTCAAAACCTTCCAAAAACTTATCCAAACATATCCAAATCCCAAAATCAAAGTTCCCAAACATCTCAATGGCCCAAAACCATCAAAACCCAAGTCCCAATTAATTCAAAAACTCATCAAAATGTAAAGTCCAATCAAAGCTTAAAAACTCGAAAACTCAAAACTTAAAGTTTGGATTACCTCTGATTGAGTTGTTTTCCAATTAAATCATCTGAATAACAAGCTTATAATCTTCCCTAGAATCATTATGACTCTAATCTTGCTTGAATCCGATTCCTAAAACTCGAGTTTCCTTCGAAAATGCCATCGAACGCCAAAAAGAGAAGGAGAGAGAGAGAACGTGACGGAACGTTCTTTTTATTTATGACAAGATACTTCGAGCTTAAGTAACCTCAAGCAAATCCAAATGCTCGGGGTACCCAAAACATCCCCGGGGGCCAAATAGTCAAAATCCCCATAATTCCCTCCTAATCTCATTAACTCCCAATATATCATCAAATATTTATTCGTGTTACCCAATAACCTGGTAATGTACTAAATACCCAATGTACCCATTGACTCTCACTGAGTCCAGTATGGGTCCGTTGTGACTTTCCCACTAGTTTGCTCCATAGGATCGTCTCGTGCCGAGTAACCCAAATATATTCACATAATAATGTGGTCCCACACGTATATCACATATATGCTAAATATACCCATAACGAGACAAATTACGCAAATTTCCCTATTAATCAGAAATGGGCCCACATGCATATTTAATACACCTAACACATGCATATCAAATCATATTATAATATACCTCACATAATCATACAATGATACACATATATATCACATAATCACATAATTTCCGTAATTTGTCATCCTGGCCCCTTAATCAAGGCCCTAAGCCTTATTAGGTAATTTGGGACGTTACACTTATGGTCTGTCCATAACTTCCCATGTGCCATTTTTCTCTAGGGCATGAAGTTCTTCAAGAATAAAAACTTTCCATTTATTGTCTAGAAGAGCCTCTTGTATGTTGGTTGGTTCTTTGATAACAAAAAGATTAGATAGAAGAGTTGTCACAGGTTTAGATAAATGTGTATACCTAAGAAAATCTATGATAGGATGTTGTGTGCAAGAACGAGTAACTTTTTTGAGTGCCATAGGGAGATCAAGATCAGATATAGAAGTCGACTCTTGGGGCATTAGAGACTTTGAAATATAAAATTTTCTTTTGTTGTAGGTTTGTGGGAATGGCTCTATCTGACCAAGAATCGTTGGAGGTGCAAGTTGAATCATGTATATTGGTGGAGCTACAAACGGTAGAGAGGAAATAGGACTTGAGTCATTCACAATGGGAAAAAAAGAAGAAATTGGTGGATTATCTAATTGAAAGATTGGGAAAATATTTGAAACATTTCTGTTTGCTGATTTTGTGGAATTACTTCAGGTGGAGAAATTACGTGATTTTAGGGAGCTGAGTTGTCCTCACTGTTTTGAATAATTATGGTATTACTATTTGGTGGAATAAAATCTGGTAGGACCGGATTTGGTAGAGACTTTTGTGGAGTTGAATTCGGTGGAGGAGTTGGTGACCAAAAAAATTTCCAATTTTGATTAGGTTGTTGAAAGCCACGATTTAAATGGTGGGAGAGTGGGATCCAAAATATTCTCCCCCTGAATTAAATTAGGAGAGTATTAAAGTTGATTGTCAAAAAATGTGACATCACGTGAAACAAAGTATTTTCTTTTGTTTGGAAAATAGCAACGATATCCCTTTTGAGATGATGAATAACCTAAAAAAACACACTTTAGACTTCTTGGGTCAAATTTGGATCTATTATGATTATGAACATGGATAAACATAGAACAACCAAACATTCTCAAATTAAGATTTGAAAAATATGAGAGTTTGGAAAAAAAAAATCGTAGCACTAATAATGGTTTTTGAAATTTTAGCACACATGATGGTAAGCGATTAATAAGGTAACATGCAGTGAGAATTGCATCACCCCAAAATTATTTTGTTGCATGGCTGTTAAAAATTAGAGATCTTGCAACCTCTAGTAAGAGACAATTTTTTTCTTTTGGAGATACCATTTTGTTGAAGTGTATTAACACAAGAACTTTGGTGTAAAATACAATTTTTTATAGCAAAGCTAGACATAGATGAATTAAAATATTTTGTGCCATTGTTAGTGCGGAGAATTTTTATTTTTGAATCAAATTTAGTAAGAATCATAGTAGAAAACTGTTCAAATATACCAATAACTTCAAATTTGTCACACAAACGATAAATTCAACAGACACGAGAGTGATCATCAATAAAAGAAATAAACCATTTTTTATTAGAAAGAGAAGTTATACTAGAGGGACCCCATAAATCACTATGAATGAGTGAAAATGGACTCGTCTCACGATAACAATGGATAGGAAACAAAACTCTAGTATGATTTGACATTTGACAAACTTCACATGCAAAAACATTAGCATTGCGAAACAAAGATGGAAATATTTTTTTTTAATAAGAAAATCTTGGGTGGCCGAGCCTTTGATGGAGAAGGCTTATTTTTTGATGACGATCTAGAGATGTAGATCCATGAACTAAGAAACTGAGATATGAATTGACACAAAGAAAATAATATAATCTGGAAGTCTCCTTAGCACACCCAATCATCTTCCCCAAGACTCGATCCTTAAAAACATAAGTTTTGGGTGAAAAATTAGCAACACAATTATAGTCAGAAGTAATATGACTTATGGATATGAGATTGTAAGATAACTTAGGTACAAATAAGACATGTTGAAGCATTAAAAGAGTACTAAGTTCAATTATGCCAATTCCAACAACAAGAGACATCGAACCATCATCCAAGATCACAGTGCGATGACTAGAATAAGGAGTTCACAAAAGAAAGACAAATCTACTACTAGACATGTGTTTAGATGCACCAGAATAAATAATCAATGACTCACCAGAACCATTCATGGAAGTCTAATTACCATCCACCATGAGTGAAGTAGAAGAAGTCAATAGATGACCAAGTTGTGCTTTTGAAAAAATAGCATAAGTGGAAGAGGAAGTCTCAGACTTGGAAGTAGCAGAATTTCCTTTAGCATTAGTGGTGAGTTGCCTGCGAGGAACCCAGTCAGGAGGCTTACCATGGATTTTCCAACAAGTTCTCTTGGTGTGTTGAGGACGTTGGCAATTCTCACACCTGTGAGGAGCTTTTTGAAAGCCACGGTTTTGAGCAACCATGGCAGAGGCATCAGGAACAAGAGAGGACACACCAAAAAGAATGGACATCATCATGGTACGTTGCGATGTTCTTCACGACGAACTTCACCAAAGAAAGTATCAATAACCGGTAATGGTTTAATGCTGAGAATAAAACCACAAACATCATCAATCGAAGAATTAGACTAGCAAGAAAATCATAGATTTTTTCCTTATAAAGCCTTTTTTTTTTTTATATAAGTCAACATCTATAGGATCCTTCAATTCAGGTTGTGTAAAGAGATCCAACTCTTGTCAAAGTTTGGTTAAAGAGTTAAAATAGTGAGTAACATTACCAGCATCGTGTTTCAAGTTACATGACTGTGTACGAAGGTCAAACATTTGCGAAGAGTCTTCGAGATCTGAATAAGCCAATGCAACAACATCCGAAATAGATTTCACAGTTAGGTAGAGAAGATAAATTTCACCAATACTATCTTGCATGGAATTGATGAGACATGCCATCACCATGGAATTTTGAATATCCCAATCAGCAAAGGAGGAATTGGTGGACAAGGGTTGCTTAACGAAGCCATCAATGAGACCATATTTACCCTTGCCACGAATGAGAAGTTGAACAGAACGAGACCATTGAAGATAATTTGGACCAGAAAGTTTGATGCTAGTAATTTGAAGGGAGATATTTTTTTTAATATTAGCAGTGGGAACAATTTTAGAGGGAGTTTGTGATGCATCCTAAGAAGCACAAGAGTTTACACTTCTGCTCGAACCATTGGGACCTATGATCGTACCATCAGTGGGAGAATCCATGGAATTTCTTCAATTGAAAAAAATGCTTCTAATATTCTGATACCATAAAAGCATTCAATCCATGAAGAAATTAAATACAGTGCTGAAAGACTGTTAATTTTATTAATTGTAGTATTAAATTACAATGTATACATATAAATATAGATATCTTTCAAGAGAATAAAAAAGAACAAACTCCTATTTTCTAGGAATAAAATATTCTAACTAAAGCTGACTTATTCCTTTTGAATAATTCAACATATATAATCTAATTATATTAAGTACATTCACTAAGATGTTTATCCACATCAGCAATCCGGATCTAGATCACATATATTTCAAAAATGCTTAGCGAACCATACTAGCAACCATTCATTAAAGATCTCCTACTTTAATATGTTGCTGACTATTTAATTCATTATCTATGATCTTAATCTTATCGTACTCATACAAGATCATACTCTCGGTAATGAATATGATTTTTTTATAATTATAATAATTATTCAATAATAATTCAAACATTCAATTATAAGAAAAAATTACTTTTTATTTAATTCCAAAATAAATTGTCTTTACACATGCTTTTAGGGCATAAAGCCTAACACGAACTACAGTGATCTTGCATTGGCTTCCATAAAAATTAAAGGAAAAAAAACATAATTTCACCACTTGTTTAGTCTGGCATCGACATGCATTGATCTACCATCAAAACGAAGATAAAATCCAATTTAAATTATAAAATCTCTAAACATCAATTTGCATCGAACTCCATTGTTATATTAACAAAGAAAAAAATGTCGATTGAATTACAAATTGATGGTTTTAAAAAAATTGAATTTGAGAAGCCACATTTGACGCTAGATTGATGACAAATCAGTGGCACTTCGATGGTCCTCCCAGATTATTATTTTAGGGACTTGCATCGATCACCCATCGAATTACATTGATTTCAAAGTGTCAAAAAATATAATGATGAACATTTTATCGATTTTGCATCAAATTGACTTAAAAATTGACTCGAGATTTAGATCTCCAAATTTGAACAAAATATAAAGAAAAAAAATGCACAAAACCCACAAAATCATGCACATAAGTGTTTGGAATACATATATTACTAGATAGGGTGAGAAGATACTTACCCATGATATTATTTACTCTAATAATGCTAAGGATGGAATTTTCATGGCTTTAATGGTATCAATCTTTGAGTTTTTAACTGAAGATATTGATTGAATGTGGTAGTAGTTCGAGGGTGGGTGGTCTGGTCGAAGAAAGTGGCTTAGAATAGAATGGAAAAAATAGTAGGTATATATAAAAGAAAGGTGAGGGAATGAAGAAAAGAAAATGATAAGGGAAATTATGTCCAAATTTAACTTTCGAGCATATTAAATAAATATGGGATATTTAGATACAATTGCATGTCATATTTTTTAAACCAATTATATATGGGAAATTTAAGTTTATATGCTTCAAAATACTCCACATTGATATAATATGCTAAACTAACAAATTTTTGAAAACTATGCTTGTAAAACAAATATGGACCAAATTGCCCTTCATACAAAATTCACTATTCTTCCTCTTCTTCTCTTCTCTTTCCCTCCTACTAAAATGAATACACAAACACAATGTAACGAACCAAAATCTACTAATAAGGCTTAAGGGTCTTGATTAGTGTGCCGGAAAGGGATAATTGGTTTATGTGTGTGATTTAAATGATTTAATGCATGATTATGTGATAACATGCTTATATGATTATATGGATATGTGAAATGCATGTTTATGAGTATTAATAAGCATGTGGGCCCTATTTAGCTTATAAGGGCATATTCGTAATTTTGGCCCATTGAGGGCGTAAATGTGATTATTTGTGATAAATTGTTAAGACCACATTATTATGTGGATGTATTTGCAGCACATGGCTCAAGGCGATCCTAGTGAGCAGTTTAGCGAAATAGTTACGGTGGGGATTTATATCCGGCTTGGAGGAGCTTGGGGGTATTTTTGGGAATATATTGGAGATTTTTAGACATTGGGGAAATTAATTGGTGATTAATTGGAGGACAGAGTTTAAGTGGTAAATATTAGGGCCATTCGAGGAATTAGTGGGAATTGAGAGTAAATGACCAAAATGCCCTTAGAGTGATTAAAAGGCTTGGATTTAATTGGAAGGGTAAATGAGTCTTTTTCTTATTAGGAGATATACTTGATATATCTAATGTTTCTTTTTAGAGTATAAGGGAAAGTGGTAGAAATTGAGGGAAAATGAAAGGAAAGAAAAACAGAGACTCCCAACTCACCATCTCTCTCTCCCACACGATTTCTTCTTTCTCTCTCTCTCTTTCTTGTGGATTTTGGAGTTGAGAACTCAAAGAAAGTCTAGACTAGGTCTTGGGACTTTGATCTTTGGAGTGGCTAGGAGTTCAACTGGAATTAGCTTCCAATTAAGGTAAGGTTTAAAAGGTTTTGACTGAATTTGCTGAGCTTTGCTTGGTATGGTTTCTGAGTTTGGTTTTGGGTGGAGGTTTAAAGACTTAAACTTGGGAATTTGAAGGAATCAAAGCTGGGAGGAACACTGAGGGTAACCTAGGGTCGGATTCAGCCATTTGAGGTAACCATTTATGACCTTAACTGTCTGAGTTTTCTGGTTTTCAAATGGTGCTTTTGAGCTTCAAAGCTCAACTTTGATTCCTGTGGTTGATGGGGTTTTTAGCTAAGTTTTGATGTTGTTAGGTTATGTTGGATGAGATATAGTGGACTGTAGGCTCAATTTGGAGTTTAGTTGAGGTTTGGAGTGGGTTTATGGAGTTTTGGCTCGGGAAAATTCGAAGGAAAAACCCAGAAACTTTGCATGTGCCGGTTGTAGCGCTGTAGTGATAGGATAGGAGCACTACAGGGCTATGCATCGTTTCTGGGGTGTTGGCTTTCTGACTGTAGTGCTGTAGCGCCCCTCTTGTGGCGCTGTAGCGCCCCTCTTGTGGCGCTGTAGCGCTACCCTGCCTCTAGAACTTTGTTTTTGGGATTTCTTTTAGGGTTTTTGCTTGGGGGCTCGAGGGTCGATTCCACCACCCCATTTGGTGGAATTGGGCTTCCCGAGAGCTTGGGATTGGTTCTGAAGTTGGGTTATGGAATTGAATGTTAATGAGGGTTCTATTTTACGGTTGTGACTAGGTGTACGCTAGGGCTCGAACGGGATCGTGCTCGAGGGTCGTCTTAATTATCCAAAGCGCTCAGAATTAAAGGTAAGAAACTGCACCTGGTTATGTGGTTATGTTGGGACTAAGAGTTCCCTATACTTGTATGTAATGTTGTATGATGGTATTATGCCATGCGAACATGAAATAAACAGCCTAAAAGTGCCAAAATTAATATTGGCGCACAAGGACGCTGCTCGACCATTGGTAGCTGAGGTTAAGTATATAATCACTGAGCTCAGCCTAAGCGAGCCGAAGTCAGTGGGATAAACAGAGGGTGCGGCCTAAGGACGTCGGCCCTGGATATTGTGTGATATGTTTATTGTTATTAATCTAATTATTATGGCATGTTTATTACCTGGATGATTGATTATTGGTTTGTAGATTGATATCATTGATTATGTGACACAATGTGGTATATTAAGTATCTGATTGATGATTTGTGTATTATCTGTGTTGATTATCGTTTATGCTCTGCATTATGGTTTTCTTGTTCGACCTTGGCTCACGGGTGCTACGTGGTGCAGGTAAAGGCAAGGGCAAGGTGGACCAGTCCTGAGTTGGAGAGCTCTGGGGCAGAATGTACATAGTAAGCTAATTAGCCGCCACGGCCGAGGGATGGTACAGGGACAGAAGAACCTAAAGTGCCTATTTTTCCATTAGAGTGGCTGGTGGTTGTACAGAAACTTTGAAATTTTGTAACTATCCTTTAAAACCTATTTTGGGTTCCCATGTATTAAACGTTTATTTTAATGAGAAATTTCTTGTTTATGACCAAAATATTTTAACCCTAACCTAATTACAACTTTGGGGTCACGTTTTCAACTATATGACTTGATTAGCAAGTTTTGCACTTTTATAATCACACAGTGTAACGATCTTGGTTATCCAGGGTGTTACACATAAAATTCCACTCTCACATCATTTGAGCAAAAACTTTAATAATTATCTTCTAAAATAACACAAAGAATTAAGTTCTTCACTTAAAAATTCACAGTTTGACTCTATTAAAATCATAAAATTTCCATACTTGGCACTATTGGAGTATAAAAAACATGAGAATGATATGCATATGTTGGAAGCACTAATATATGTATTTCAAATAACTTTGAGGCTTTGTTTGCAGTTTGTTTGTTTTTTTTTTCAAATTTAAAAATCTAAATCTCACATGTATTTTCTTCGATGAATTTGATGCAAAATCAATGTTAGTTCGATGATATGTTCATGTTTAAGTTCTTGAGACTTTGAATTCCATGGTGAATTGATACCATCAAATTAACATCAATTCAACATAAAAATTGTCTTCGAAAATCATGTTTTGCTTGAACTATCGAATTGACATCCATTTAGCATTGCAATTGTCTTCCAAAATCAAGTTCTCCTAGTACTATTGAATTAACATCAATTTTGCATTGAAATTGTCTTCCAAAATTAAGTTTTGCTAGTACTATTGAATTAACATCGATTTTGCATTGAAATTGTCTTCCAAAATCAAGTTTTACTTCAATTCAAGTTTTACTTCAATTGCGGGTTAAATTTGGTGGTTGGGAATCATGAGAGTAAGTTGTGTGCTAGAGTGAGAGAGGAGAGAAACTGGGAGAGAGGAATAAATGAGAGAATTATGAGAGGGTTTTTTGTTGTTGCAGTGATTTGCGTCTTAAAGCATATTTTTTTAGTAATGTAATTGCAGTATTTGGTCAAATTTATTATATATTAATTGAGAAATTATACAGTAGGTGCCAATTTAACCCTATTGGTAGTGACATTCACGTTTTCGTATGTATAAAAATTATAACTTAATTTTTTTGTTTAATGGTGTATATTGTAGTTATAGTAGTCGTCCGACTAGTTTTCAAAAAAATCTAAATATTTTACAATACCGACAACTAAAGTTCAGAATAGTTAGTTGTACGCATGCAATTGACTTTTTGAAATATATTTTAAGTATCGTAAATTATTAAGAATTTTCAAATAAACTGGTAGAATGCATATTATAATTACAATATATATATATATATATATGAAATATCCAAGAACTAAATTGACAACTCTACTGTATACTTTCCCAATATTCATTAATGATTAGGACACCAAATATAACATGATGACTAAAATTGATAATGAGGCAGCGGCATCATAGTGTGCGTGCGTTTTGGGGTGAGTCATTAGTCTTTATTCGCATGTTTTTTTTTTTGGTCGCAAGCCTTCATTTCCATCTTGATTGCATCTATGATTCCTGATAGGGAGAACTGTGGGTGCCTTGGCAGTTAGCATCTTTTTAACAATTGAATTTTGAAACGACTGAACCACCATTTACAGGTGCTTGATGAATCCCCTGTACCACCTCCAAAGATTGACCAATCTTCTCCCCCAAAAATCCACCATTTTCTCTTGCCGTAGCCTCCTCCAATTCCAAGCTCAGCTCACCACCACTGGCCTCATCTACTCTGACCCTTCTTGTTTTCTTTCACTCCTGAATCTTACCCTTTCAAGCCCTGCAACTCTTCACTACGCAACTGCCATTTTCAGCCACATCCAACAACCAAATGCGCCCACATGGCCTCTTATGGTCCGCAGACTCGCTTTAGACACCGACCCTTTCCGGGTTTTCTCTTTGTTCAAAACTATGCAAAGGCTGAGACGAAATGACCCACTTGGTGATCCTTATGTATATGCTTCATTAGTTAAAGCTTGTAATAAGTTTTCGGCTATCCGAGAAGGGAAATCGATTCATTGTTATGTTGTTAGGCTTGGTTTAGATTATAATGTGAATATCTTGAATAGTTTAATCCATTTCTATTCGTGTTCAAGGAGCTTGATGAGCTTTGCATGTGTTCTGTTTGATAGAATTCCTGAAAAAACTATTGTTACTGTTAATGGTTTGATTTCTGGGTTCGTGAAGAATGAGTTATTTGATGCTGGTTTGAATTTGTTTAAACGAGTTCTAGTGTGTCTTTTCGGTTTGGACTTGAAGCCCAATTATGTTACTTTGGTCATTTTGATTTCTGGTTGTTTTGAGTTTGGAAGACTTGATGTTGGAAAAACACTCCATTCTTACTGTTATAAAACGGGTGTGGGTTCGGTGACCGAGGCATGTAATGCACTCATTGATTTGTATTCGAAGTTTGAGTGTATGACTGAGGCATCATGTTTATTCGAAGCAATGGTTGATAAAGATTTGGTTTCATGGAATACTATGATTTCTGGTTATGCTTCGGTTGGTGAATACATGACAGCTTTCACTTTGTTTAGAGAAATGAGAACAAAGAATATTGCATTTGATAGAGTATCCTTGATTAGTTTGATTTTGGCTTCTGGTCATGGTAAAGATCTTGATTTGATCAAAATGGTTCATGGTTATATCATAGCTAGTGGAATAGAGATCACTCCACCTGTTGGGACTACTTTGATTACCATGTATTCAAAATGTGGATCCGTAGAGTTTGCTAGAAATGTGTTTTTCAAAGTACAAGATGAAAACATTGCTTATTGGAATGCTATGGTTCATGCGTATGTTGAATCTGGGCATGATCATGAAGCTTTAGAAGTCTTCAATCAGATAAAATTGAGAAAGCTAAAACCAGATGAAGTAACAATGCTAGGAGTAGTCTTAGCTTGCCGAAACTCTGGCAATTTGTATCATGGCATTGGCATTCATTCATACATTGAATCTAGTTCTCATCTCAATCAAAGCATTATATTACAAAATGCTCTTATAGATATGTATGCAAAATACGGAAACATGGACCGAGCTAAGTTGGTTTTTGATAAGATGCCCAAAAAAGATGTTGTATCATGGACTTCAGTTATAGTAGGCCATGCAATCAATGGTCAAGGGGAGGAAGCTTGTGTTGCTTTTAGGAGAATGGAAGCTGAGAAAGTAGAACCAAACTCTGTCACATTTCTTGGTGTTCTCTCTGCTTGCAATCATGCTGGTCTAGTTAAGGAAGGTCAAAACCTCTTTGATTCTATGTGCAAGTCTTACCATATTCAGCCAAAAATTGAGCACTGTGGATGCATTATTGATATGCTTGCACGATCTGGAAGGCTAGAAGAGGCGTACAAATTTGTAAAGAATTTGCCTTTAGGGCCAAACGCAGTTATCAGGAGGATGTTAATTAATGCTTGTAAAGTTTATCGTGATTTTGATATAGGATTGAGTTTGATTGGAGGATTAAAAAATTCGTCACACGGTCCTGAAGATCATGTCGTTTCTTCCAATTTGTTAGCTGAAGCAGGAAGGTGGGATGGTGTTCTCAATGAAAGAAGCTTGATGGTGAAACAAAAAGTGATAAAGGTTGCTGGTAAAAGCATAGTTTCTGATTTAACAGAATGAAATTTTCTGGTAGAAGCTCAGCTATGAAAGGTTCCATGACCTCCACTTTACCCAAGTATGCCTAAACAAAGGTTGAGCAAAATCAATGAAAGATGCAATGAGTGTTAAAGGAGAAGCACAGCGTTGGTGTCAGTATCATTTTCTTTATGATATTCTTTGGAATCTTTACCTTGATAAGCTATGCGTGTCTTGAGATCATTTCCATGATCATTCTAGTACTATTTAAGGCATATTCTAAGATGATCAGAATATTTTGAGTTGCTATAAACAGTGGTTTGACAATTATACACTAGAGCATCTCCAAAGAACTAGTTTAATGAATGTATTAATTGTTTATAGATTATTACTGATATGAGTAGCTTTATTTTTTGGTTTTAAATCATGTTATGGTACATGGAATTATTGAATAAATAATATATGTTTGTTACACATCAATAGACCCAACTCCTACAGATATTCGTATAAAAAAGATTGCAACCAAATGCTTATCTATAAGAAGTCATTAATTCTGTTTCATAGAACGGCTAAGTATTCTCTATTTTTGCTGGGAATACAGGAAAGTAAATTACAAACTTGAATTCCGTTTTTTTCCCATTGTTTTTCTCCTTCAAAAGCAACAAAAACCACCATTGCCAGTAATTTGAAACATGGAAAAGGCACTAGAGACATGGTAAACTCAATAGTTGTTTTTCACTGCTAATCTAGAGAACACTCTCCATCGTCGTTAGCAGCAACAGTACTGCTTGAAGATGGCCCTTGCCAGGACTTCCCGTTTGAATCTGCTTCCGACTGGTTGTTGTTTGCCATAAGATACTTAAGTTCATTACTTTCATGCTGCACCCTTCCAGTTATCTCTAAGCACAAACCACGGGCAAGGGTCCTATTTGGCTGTCTATTTTTAACAGGTTTCTTAATGGGGCCGGGATCCATGAATATTGGTTGAACTTTAAGAGTTGGATTTGGTTTAATCCGATTAGAGTCTCTTTCATCTGGTGGCCTCAGTATTCCCTTATCTGATTGTACTTCCTCATCTTCATCTTTATTTACAAGAACCTGCAAGAAAACTATAGGTTAGCAATGGGTAGAGAAACAAACCTTTGAGGCATCTGTAATGAGCAATGTGAATGAAGAGGAAGGAGATAAGCTCAATATGCATATATAACATCAGAAGAGCAGGTTTATAAAAAGGGATGCTATCATAATCGTGTTAATCATCATTATCGCTTTACCTAAGATAGGATAAAAAATAAATCTATAACAAGAAGAACGACGCAGGAGACAAATTGAAGTTCTGTTATTTCAATCAAATGTACTGGGGCCCCTAAGATTTCAGGTATCTTTAAGGTGTTACTGCCCTTTTGTTAATATTTTCTGTTATCAAAGGGTAAAGAAGGAAAACCTGTAATATTTTAAAGTAAAAATGACTTTTTGTTAATCATTTTTTCCATTATCATTATGCCAAAAAGGCCAAAAAAGGATGACCATTTCGAAAGATCTAACACCTTGCGGCCAACCAAGTCAAATGTCACAACCACTCTGTTTCGCTTTGCCTTCTCCTCTTCTTCAATCTCCTCTCGCTTCTTCCTCAAGAGCTCCTTCTCCTGTAATTGGAAAAAGTCGGAATGAAGAATCAGTGAGAAAAGTAATCGAGTGAATCTATCAACAAATACACTGATACATATATGAGTCTGCAGTCAGACAATATCAAATTTACCTCCATTGACAGCCAGTTGTTACCTTCCATCTCATAGTAATCACTTTGGTCATCAATAACAGTTGTACGTGCTGCAGAGTTTCGATCATAATCAACAAGTCTTTTAGCATAAGCTTCAGCTACAGCTTCGGCATCTGATACAAGAGGCAGACTTTCATCCAAACCAGCGTATTTGCTCCCTTCCCCGAGCACAAGAGAACCGCAAAAACTGCAAGGACCTTCCCCCTCTTGTTCACATACTATCTTGCCACAAGACAAGCAATTGCTGATTAGTCTATGCTGACGGGCTTGGCATGAGCATGGTTTACCCTGTTGGAATACAATTGATCCTTTTGCAGCCTCTGCAAGTGAAATAACTTTCCCAGCTTTCTTCTTTTTGTTATTGTTATTATGATTACCTTGGTCCCCTTTTTGCATAGTTCTTGAGTCACTGGACTCAGCTGAAACTCGAATGCCCCGCTGAGAGGAAACTGCATTCATTTTAGCTTCTGTCTCATTATTGGGGGCTGTAACAACTTTTGGTGTTCTCAATGATTTTTTTGTTCCACTAACAGAAACTTTTTCTGATGGTGGTTTGACATATGCTTGTAATTGAGAAGTTGAAACATTTTGGGTAGAGGTGTGGGGATCTATGTAGCCTCTTCGCTGTAAATACTCCTCAATTACAGGTTTTCCAGCCTCCTGTCCAATAATATTCTGCAGCAGAAATTGAAGATGTTTCAAACTTTTTATAGAGATAGAAACAAAAGTATTGATCACCGTTGTGTACAAAACTACATGGAATGGCAACCATTGCTAACACATTCAAATAACAACATGATCACTTTCTCTTCATACTCTAATTTGTGTCTAATACAAGAATGTGATAAACCGAACCATGATTTCACATTGAAGGCGAAGAGGTATCCATTAAGGTTAAAAAAAACATACTGTGACCAGTTAAGTAAACCTAATGCTGGTTCTACTCATACTAAGGGGCAAAACTCTAACCAAATTGAATGCATGAAAAACTAATAAAAAAAAGCTTAAAAAAATATCATTCCAACAAGAATTCAATCGTGCCTGGTTGAACCGAATGTTCCAAAAACCAAGAACTATCAGGAAATTTACACAAATCTCAGTCATGAAAATTCAATTCAATGATTGTGGGCTATTTACATATATCAAAAATAAATATAAAAAATTGATTCAAGGAACCAGTTTCGATAGTAAGAAAGCTAGAGAGAAAGAGTGGGAAATTACGTCGAGATACTCTTTGGCGTCTTGAGGATCAGCGAGCTCACAGTAAGAGACTAGACCCGAAATCATATCCGCGTCCAAACCCATACCCGTTTCCATCTTTTGGCATAGATGGATCAACGACTTCTGCAACCATTGTCCCGTCGATTCTGCCATGTTGTTCCCTCCGTGAATCGCTGAACACTTTCTCTGCTATTATGGCATTAGTTTCCATGGACTTTGGGCAACGAAGGGACTGGTGATTTCATACGTCGCGGTACCACATAAATCCCATGCTGCTGCATTTGGTTTATGCCACGTGGCAAATATCAATAATAATGGATGATGTGGCAATAGGATAGTAGCTAGTGTATTGTGGTGTACTAGAACTCACCGCAGAGAAACCCATTACAATATAATTCTCTTGAAACCCTAGACACGTCCGAATATCCCCAAATTAATAAATCATCGGTCTCGGCCTCGCTTTTCTCAGGTGAGGCATTACTCTTTTGAGAAAACTTTCAATTTCATCTTCAGGGTCGGTAACAGTGAGATATTTAGTTCAAGTTTCGATTAGGTTTTGTTGCTAAAAAAATCAAAACAAGATTATGGAAGGGGATTTTTACATACCCATATGTAGTTCTCAGCTGGTGATCATTTTTTTCTCTTTGTTTTAGTATTGCCGCTTACAAAGAAAATTTCTGTATCTTTTGGTATAAAGCATACCATGTTTTTACCGTGCCTGAAGAAGCTTGAAGGTAGTGAAGATTTGATAGGGAAAGGGTCAGATTCTTTTGGGCTTTAGAGTTTATTGGTGATTATAGTACAGTTTTTGAAATGGGTTCTGCTTCTTTTCTTCCCAAACATGTTGCCTCTGTAGTAAAGTACCAAAGGGATCCGCTGAAAGCACTTGAATTGTTTAACTCAGTGAAAAGGAAAGATGGGTTTAAGCACACTTTTCTTACTTACAAATGTATGGTTGATAAGCTTGGCCTTCATGGGGAGTTTGAAGCTATGGAGCGGTTGCTCTTGGAGATGAGGATGAACGTGGATAATAGTTTACTCGAAGGAGTGTATATTGGAGCCATAAGAAACTATGGAAGAACAGGTAAGGTTCAAGAAGCTGTAAATGTTTTTGAGAGGATGGATTTTTATAATTGTGAGCCTTCAGTGCAATCTTATAACGCAATCATGAATTCACTCATTGAGTATGGGTATTTTAATCAAGCCCACAAAGTGTATATGAGGATGAAAGATAAAGGAATCGAACCAGATGTATATACTTATACAATTAGGATCAAGTCTTTCTGTAGGACTAGTAGACCTCATGCTGCATTGAGGCTTCTCAATAACATGCCTTCCCAGGGTTGTGAGTTTAATGCAGTTGCATATTGTACGGTCATTGGTGGATTTTATAAAGAAGACTATCGTGTGGAGGCTTATGAATTATTTGAGAACATGCTTGCTCAAGGTTTTTGTCCAAGTATTACAACATTCAATAAGCTTATACATACTCTTGCTAAGAAAGGGGATGTTCGAGAAAGTGAAAAACTTTTCAGCAAGATTTATAAGAGGGGAGTATCTCCAAATTTGTTTACATTCAATATTTTCATTCAAGGGCTTTGCAAAAAAGGTTTGCTTGATGAGGCTGTCGGATTGTTGGATGGAATTAAGAGGGAAGGTCTAAATCCTGATGTTGTTACATATAATACGTTGATCTGTGGTTTGTGTAAAAAATCTAAGGTTGACAAAGCTGAGTGCTATCTGCGTACAATGGTGAATGATGGGCTTGTCCCTGATGGATTTACCTACAACACTATTATTGATGGATATTGCAAACAGGGTAAGATCCAAAATGCGGATAATCTTCTGAAAGATGCTACTTATAAGGGGTTTGTGCCTGATGAATTCACATATTGCTCATTAATTAATGGTTTATGGCAGGAGGGTGACATAGATCGTGCCATGGATGTATTTGCTGAAGCTTTGGGGAAGGGATTAAAGCCAAGTATTGTTCTGTATAATACTGTGGTCAAAGGGTTGTCTCAGCATGGGCTTATTTTGCAAGCCTTGCAGCTGATGAATGATATGTCAGAAAATGGTTGCAGCCCTGATATATGGACCTATAATTTAGTTATAAATGGATTGTGCAAGATAGGGTGCGTTTCTGATGCTAGTAAACTTATGAATGATGCTATTTCTAACGGCTGCCTTCCTGATGTTTTTACCTTTAATACATTGATTGATGGTTACTGTAAATTGTTGAATTTGGATGATGCCATTGAGGGAGTAAGTAGCATGTGGAATCATGGTGTTACACCTGATGTGATAACATATAACACTCTATTGAATGGTCTTTGCAAGGCTGCAAGGAACGAAGATGTGATGGAAACCTTTAGAGCAATGAAGGAGAAAGGATGTGGTCCTAACATCGTTACATACAACATACTTGTAGAAAGCCTTTGCAAAGCTCGGAAAATAAGTGAAGCCCTGGACTTGCTTGATGAAATTCAAGATAAAGGGTTAGCCCCAGATATTGTTTACTTTGGTGCATTGATTAATGGTCTCTGTGATTATGGGGATTTGGATGGAGCGTACAAACTATTTAGAAGAGCTGAACAAGAATTTAAGGTTTCTCATACAACTTCATCGTACAACATTATGATCAATGCTTTCTGTGAAAAACTGAAGGTTAGCATGGCGCAAAAGTTATTTAGTGAAATGGGTGACAAAGGCGCTAATCCAGACAGTTACACTTACCGAGTCATGATTGATGGTTTCTTGAGAGTAGGCAATACTGACTCTGGGTATGATTTCCTTCTCCAAAAGGTTGAGAAGGGGTTTGTTCCTTTGCTGATGACATTTGGAAGGGTGCTGAATTGTCTTTGTGTGAAACATAGAATTCCTGAGGCTGTTGGCATCATCCACCTTATGGTGCGCAAAGGAATTGTTCCTGAGGTTGTGGATACAATTTTTGAGGCTGATAAAAGAGAGATAGCAGCGCCAAAAATTCTTGTGGAAGATCTGCTGAAGAAGAATCATATAACTTATTCTGTTTACGAAATTCTATATGACGGAATTAGAGATAAAAAGTTACTAAAGAAAAGGCTTCCAACTAGGTCTTCTCATGCTATTAGTTGAAGCATTAATTCCTAACTAGTGAATAAACTTTCAAATAGAAAAATTATACATCTTGCCAGTGTGCCATGCAGAACGAAACCAGAAGCTCAAAGTAAAAGCTGTAAGAGTTTTGGAGCTCCAGCTGCATGGAGAGGTTAGTTCCTGCTAAGCTTGGAGTACTTGTTCAGCTCTTCAAATTTTATGACTGTAATTCTGCTTCTATGCCATTAAATCTTCATTGAGAAAAATCTCTTGTTAATAAGATTCAACCATACTGACCCTTATTTTCTTTGAAAAAGAAAGAGAACCTTATTCTGGCACAGACTAAACTTGCTTTTTAACCAGATTATAATATCATTGATGCGGTGAAAGTGCTTTCCCATTAGCCCTGCACATATATGAGAATATATTTGTATGAGATAAGAATTCAGTTTATATGAAACGGATAAGAATGATACTTAGATGTGATTCAACACAAATTTCATAAGATTGTCGAGGAGGAATGAAAGAGCTCAAGTTTTTATTTTAGGAATACATGAATAAAACTAAAATGGAAAGCATTCTCTCTCGATCTCTTGTGCAACTAGAGAAGTGATAAATGGTTTGGGATGTAGCTCCACGGGATTGACATTTTTTGGAAGATGGATGATTATCGTCTAGTTTCTAGTATTCTTTTTTCCTTGAAAAAATTTAGTGCTGATCATACATTAAAACTCAACGCTTAAAAAATGCACTCTTGAATATTGATCATAAATGGTATTCGTTTTTAGTCTTTTAATATGTGATGACATTAAAAATTTCAGCAAATTCCTAGATTCAGCAAGCGAAGATTCAAAATTGGGAAGAGGTTATGTAAAGGTTTTATAATTTAAAGTGTTATGACTTTAATCATGAGATCGTTTGTTACATTGTCAAGATGGCCGAGTTGGTCTAAGGCGCCAGTTTCAGGTACTGGTCCGAAAGGGCATGGGTTCGAATCCCATTCTTGACAACTCATCTGTTTTTTCTTTATTGTCAAATATTAAATAATTAATACAATCTCCAAAATCTCATTCTTGTACTTACAAAACAATATTTGATAATGCAAGAATAGTCGGAATAATATATACACTAATCAATATATCCATTTTAATTTGACCAAAATTCATTACAAATCAGTTATTAAGAATAGAAAATGAACAAAATGAGCCAGAATCAGATAAATACATAAAGTTTGGACAAAATACAAATCAATGAAATATGATACTAGTAGTTATCTTCATGTGGAAATTACATTTTATATGGACTTTTAATTGATATTTTAAAAAATATGGCTTTTTTTTCAACTTAACTTTTCTATGGCTTTTTATACTTTTTTTTTATCACTTTTGTGGTTTTTTTCCTATATTTTTGTTAAGATGTCTTATTATGTCATATGTTTGTTTCTAATGATTTTTTTTAAAAAAATCCAGGGATAATTATGTAATTTTATTTTATTTAATTTTTTAAAATTTTACAAAGGCAGTTTATTTTTTCATTTTTACTTTACCTTTTCCGTTCAGTTTTTTTTTCTTTGTTTCCCAAGTCTTCTTCATTTTTCAGTTTTTTTGCATGCATTTGGGTTTGGTGATCTGTGTTGTTGAAGCGTATTTTGGGGTGATCAAAGTTGTTTTCGGTCATCGGAGTTGTTGAATAGAAGTTGGGGACGCCTGGAATTTTCGGAAGTTTTGGCTAACGGTTGTAAAGGCCATTGGTATGCGTCGTTCTCCTCGAACTCCGACGGTTCCTGTCGACAACGCAGAACCTAACGTTAAGGTATTTTGGTTTCTTTCTGTGTTTTGGTTTGGTTATTAGTTTGAATTTTGTTTATTTGAGTTGGTCTCGTATATTTTTTTTTGTATGTTGTTTTCATTTTTTATAGTTTCATTTTTTGTTTTTATGTTTATGTTTTTTAAGGGAGGTAATGTTGGTTCTTCATCAACAAGTGTTGATGGCGGTTTGCGTTCTTCCCCTCAAGTTAAGGATTCATCAAGGATCAAGAGAACTGCTGCTGGGACAAAGAAAGATCGTCAGAGTAGAGTTAAGGTACGTAGTTACCTTGATTTTTGTTTTCCATGTGTATATGTGTGTTTTTACCTTTTTGCTGCATCTTTCTCTTGAGGGGAAAACTTATATGATATATGTAATTCCCACATATATGATTAATATCCTATGCCTTCATCTTGATCTCAAATTATGATGAATTTGGCTCTGGCTTGTTGCAACTGCAAGTTTAGAGCATGTATTTATATATATATATATATATATAAATGTGTGTGGGTGTGGTTTTGTCAATAAAATAATGATAAAACTTGCTCATACACCTTGAGGTATACTACTGGTTACATACATACATAATTATACACTTAACAAAGTTCAAAATAACTAGGTAACTAGGAAAACATATATATAAACAAAGTTCAAAGTGCATACTACTGGTATTGTTTTCTTTTGTGGTCCCTTGTTTCTTTATATGGTTTAAGTGTATGATTATGTTTATTATGTTTAGTTTTTTGTAATGTGTTCTCATGTGGTCCCTAGTTTCTTTTTAATTGATTTACTTTTATCATTTGTTGTTATTTTAATGTTAAGTTACCCTGTTCTGTATGTTATCCACTTTTCTTTTTCTTTTTCTTTTATAATTTTTTTTGGCTTTTTTGGTTCCGAGTTAGTTGTTGATGTTTAGTGTTTTTTATTTTTTTAAAGTTCATAGTTTATATGTGTTTGGCATTGCTTTTCTTTTTGTGGTACCTGTTTACTTTTTATGTTTTAAACATATTATTATGTTTACTAAGTTTTAGTGTTTTGTAATGTGTTACCATGTAGTCCCTAGTTACTTTTGTGTTGATTTTCTTTTATAATTTTTTGTTATTTTAATGTTAACTTTTCTTTGTTCTGTATGTTTTCCACTTTTCTTTTTATTTTATTTTTTATAATTTTTTGTTGGATTTATAGGTACTGAGTTAGTTGTTTATGTTTATTGTTTTATAATAGGTACCTAGTTACCTTGTTTTTTTTCCCCTTTATATTATTCACAGTTTCTTTATTATGTTTAGTGTTATGTTATCAGTGTGTAATTGATTCCCATGTTTGTTTTTAGGATGCGCATTTCATAATTAAACCTGATAGGCGTTTTGGTAGTAAAGTCCAACAGTGGAATAAGTCTTCTGTTATTAGTGAGATTAAGGCAGTTTTAAGTTCGAAACAAAAAACGATGTTTCGAATAACCCCATTCGGTCACTTTTTGGATATGCCTGATATTACATTTCAGGCACAGTTATTTCATAGTGTTTTGCTTAGGGAGGTTTATCAAAAAACGAAGAATCTGAGTTTTGGTTTAAATTTGGTGGCAAATTAGTTAGGTTCTCAATCAGTGAGTTTGCCCTCATTACTGGTTTGAAATGTGTGGGCAGTGTTGACTTTGACATGTTCAAAGAGGCTGATTTAGGGCTTAGGAAATCTCTTTTTCTGTTGTACGAAGGTAAACTCAGGAAGGAAGAAAAACTTAGGAAAGAGGAGGTTGCATGTGCGATTAATGATAAAAACTTGAAGAAGAAAGGTGATGAGGTTGTCATTAAGTTGGCTATTGTTCATTTGTTAGCCAATTTTTTGTTTGGGACACAAACTGAGACTCGTGTTGACAACTCCCTCTTTCCCATGGTTGATACTAATTTCGTTGAGATGAAGAAGTTTGCTTTTGGGAAAGTGTTGTGGCAAAGAACTAGGTGTGTGATGCGGGCAGTATTGAAAGATAGGAACGCCATGTATGATTATGTTCCTAGGAAAGCTGATGGGTCACTGGATAACTACAGTTATAAGTGTTATGGTTTCCCTATTGCTTTCCTTATATGGATATATGAGACAATTCCTTCTTGTTCTCGAGCGTTGTGTAGAAGGGTTAATTGTTTGTTTCCAAGGATTCTGAATTGGACAAGCAGGGGAAGTGTGTCATATCAGTATTTATTTGATAACGTTCTCTTGGAGGAAGAGGTAATGATTTTTTTTTGTCATTCACTTCTATTTTATATTATGTTTGTTTTATAGTTGGATAACTAATTACTTGTTACAGTTATTTTTTGTCGTTTGCTTAAAAAAAATTGATTATTGCAGTATGATGTTAATGTCATAATCCCTACCAGTGAAGAAATGAGACTGCCTATTCTGAGAGGGTTGTCTTTTGAGAGCAAGTTTTTGCCAACAGATCCACCTGATGATGATGCTGCTAGTCCCTCAGTTATGCATCAGGATCTTATTGCCATTCAATCAAAATTGGCTGAAGTGCAAGATTCCCAGAAGTGTATATTGCTTGTAATTTCTGAATTGAAGGCATCTTTTGCATCTGATTTTGCTTCAGTTATATCTTTGTTGGGTGATATTAAGACATCTATAGCAGCTGGTAATCATAATGTTGGTGGAGAGTTTGAAGATCCTATGCATGCTGAGGCTTCTTCTGAGGTAACTGGTTGCTATTGTTTGTGTGTTTCCCTTTTATGATGTCTAATTTGGTTCTAATTTGTTTAAAAATTGCTGGTTTTTGTATTTGTAGGATTTTTTTGATGGCCATTCCTCTGGGGGTTACCAAAATGTTGATATTGGTGAGGAGTTGGGGGCTGATTTGGAGCATTCCGTTCAGATTGCTTCAAAAAATTTTACTACTGATAAAGTAAGATTTTATTTTTCTTTTATTTGTTTAAGCAATTGGTTTATTTCCCCCTTGTTTTTTTGTTTGTAATGAAGTATTGGTTGTATATTTTTATTTCTTTTTTAGGAGCCAATTAAAGTTGACTCAAGTGTATGCTCAAGTCATCGAACTCCCACATTTCATGTCTCTAATGTAATATGGAAAGTTATTAATGATTCAGTTGAGAGGCCACTTAAAGAGAGTAGTTCTTTGGAAGATAAAAGTAAGTGGTCAATTGTGTTGTATGATGATGCACAAGCAGTTGATACTGGACTGATTTTGGGAAGGAAAAGGCAAGCGAAGCCGAGCGCTGTTGTAAAGTTTCCTTTCTTAACAAATTTTGGATCTTCTGAAGTTGGAGTGAAACAAAAAAGAAAGAGGACGATATTGGATACTATTTGTCCCTTTTCCAATGAACTTGGTGATAATCACACTAAAGAACAACTGTCTGAGTTTGACTCCTGGATTAATCGTGATTTGAAGAAAAGGAACAAGTATGTACAACCATTATTTGTTTTTAAGTTTGTTATATGTGTAATATGTCTGATTAATTTGTTAACTTTTTTATTTTGTTTTTTAATGTATTGTTCAGGTTCAAAAAATATGATGATAATTCCGTAGACCCACCAATTAACTTCACTTTTGTCCATAATCCTGAGAAGACTTGGTTTCATAGCCTTTATTTCTCTGGGCAATTTGTTGATTCATTAGTGAGATTCTTCCTTTTAATTTATCTGTTTTTTCATGTTGGAGTTTTTTTTCCTTTTTTTTACAAGGTAATAAGTCTAGTGATCTATTTATGCTATATATTACGATGTTATTGGGTAACCAGTTCCCTTACTGTTTGCTTTGTTGTAGTTCATTGGGTAGCTGGTTACCCAAACCTTGTAAATGTTTTTGTGTTGATGATGGTCACCAGTTACCCTTGTGTAACAAAATTTTCTTGACTGTCATAGTAGATTTGTTTCTACACATATCATTTTATAATCATGTATTTTTTTATTATGCAGCATATTGATGTGATGATGTATTACTTGAGGAGAAATGTTAAATTGTCTAAAGATTTGAAGAGGAAAGTATCTACGACTGACACTTGTTTTGGGCAAAACATAGTGTTTATGTATGAAGATTTTAAGAAAAAAGGTAGTGGTGCATTTAAAATAGATGAGAGCTGCATTGCTTTGAAGATAATGACGGGGGAATCCATGTTTTGTGCAACTCATTGGAATTTGCTTGATGATGTTGTCATGCCTGTTAATGTGAAGGCTCTTATGCACTGGATTTTGTTGCACTTTAATGTACAACAGAGATCTCTTACGGTGTATGATTCAGTGTCTGGTGCAAAGCATGAAAATCAGACTTTACCTGTCGTTGAGGCATTTGCTATTTTGATTCATCTTCTATTGGAGAAGATTGATTTCTATGATCGTTGAGATATTAATCTTGATGTTAGCCCGTATGATGTGGCAGAGAATGAGGCTTTGAAGTTGAGCATTGCTAAAGGCATTCCTCAACAAATTGATTTGTTAGTTTGTTTATTTGATTTCAGTTTTTTTTTTTGTATTCTTTTTTGTTTATATGTTCTTAGTTGTTTTTTTTTTTACTTTTTTCTATTATGCAGCGATTGTGAGGTGTTTTCTACTTATTTTGCTGAGCAAATAATTCTTGGGAAGGAGAATGAGATGCCTAAACATATTGATGTTCGTCTCATTCGCAAAGACATTGCTGTCAGCTTGTACTATCATGGAAAGAACAAAGAACTTGAGGGATACTTAACTAGCGATGAGTTCACTGAAAAACTTCTGGAGAGGAGACAGAAGAGAATGAAAATTGCTGCATAGGCTTTTAATGATATTATATTTCTTTTGCTTTTTTATTTTTGCTACAACAGTAATTAAATGATGAATCAATTTCTAGTTTAACAGTAAGCTTTTTAAAATTTTTGCATATGTAAAACATTGGGATTCTTAAGGTTATTTTATATATACATATTAGTATATCATTTTGTTAATTATTTTGTTGTAAGCGCTTGGAAGAATGATTTAGAGGGTAACCAGGAACCCAAGTTGTTTCTTTGCTAACATACCGAGTGTAACTGGTTACTTAATTATTTTTATTTTTATTTTTTCCCCATTGGTTTATTGTTGTTAATTGCAATTATTAATATATATTTTAGATAACACTTTAAAGCAGGTAGCTAGTTTTCTTTTTGTTTTTGTATTTTTTTACACTGTTTTATGGAATAATTTGAGGGAAACTAGTTCCCAGTTAGGTTGTTTAACTAATTTTATTGGTGATACTCGAGCAAGAATGATTTTGAGGGTAACCAGGTACTCAGGCTGTTTGTTTCCTAATATACCGAGGGTAACTAGTTACTTAAGTGTTTTTTTTTTAGATTTTTTCCCTAAGCTTGTCTTTTTTTATAGTTATGCAATCAGTTTATTAAGTTAATATTAAAGTAACTTTAATATTATATATAGAGGAGTTTGTGATAGAAGAAAGTAAATGTTTTAATTCTTTTTCTTTTGGCTTTTAGATTGTTATAGTGGGGTAATTTATCTTGTATTGTAACTTCAGGGTAACCAGTTACCTATATCGTTGTTTTGTTGTTAATTTTTGGTAACTGGGTACGATCATTTTTTTTCGTTATGGTTTATTTATCGTGATGGTAACATTGAAAAATAAGAAGCAAACAAATCCAAGAAATTATTTTGAAAGGATTTTATAAGTTTGCATAATCAATCAATGTGTTTCATTTTGAAACAATCTTATTAAAATACTGAATGATACTTGATGAATATGAAGTCTCTCTTTCAATGAGTAAAGCTATGAAAGGTTTGTTTTGTTGTAAAATATGAATCTATGTCTTTGGATTTTTCTGTTTGTTTAGCTTCTCAAATGGAGGATTCCTGCAAGTCTTCCTGTTATGTCCTGGTTGCGCACATTTTCCACAGGTGATTATTACTTTATGTTCCCCTCTTGATTTTATTCTTTTCTTTCTTGGTCTTCCTGCAGGGATTGTTGCATTTGGAGGCAGCACTATTATGTCCAAGTGTTGTGGGAGATTCCATTCATCTTTATGGGGCAAATGATGAACATTTTCTTGATACAATGCTTTCAACGTTTCTGTTTTGTAGAATTTTGCATAATAATCATACACACTCAAGTTTCTCTTTGCAATGACAGCTATTGCATGGCCACAGGGTATTTCATCTTCTTGGAACCTATTGCAAGTACATGTTCTATTATGTATATTTACTGTGAAATTTATCCTCTTTTGATCACGAACTTGGTATTCTATTGTGTTGAAAGGCAAGACCTAAAAATAGTTTTGTCATGAAATAGAATCAGATAATAAACATTTTAACTAGACTTAAGATTTAAAGTAACTAGTTATGCTTCTGTGTAAACTCTTTTTTTCCTGTTCTTATGGAAGGTAACTAGTTACCATCTATTGACAGAATTAAGATTAGTAAGAATAAGTTTAGTTGCATACCTCATACTTCATTTTTAAAACAATGTCATGTCTCACTTTTGTGAATGTTCCATTTGCATTATTTGAGTTGTTCCAAACCCACTTTTGAACCAAACTTCTAAGGCATTCAACCAAGATATCAATGGGGAGATTTCTTGTAGCTTTTAGTGCAACGTTGAGTGATTCTGCGATGTTGGATGTCATCATGGTGTATCTTTTTGTTGGCGAGTATGATCTTGCCCAAGTTTCATACTTGGCTTTTTCTAAATAGGGCCTAATGCGTCTATCAATTCTATCAAGGCCTCTCATGTAGTGTTCACATTTTGTCTTTGTGTATGCTTTTGCTGCTGCAATGAATTTCATTTGTAGCTCTTCTCCATGGCTCCCATATTTGCCTTTCAAATTATTGAGTAAGTGAAACATGCAAGCTCTATGGAAAGCATTTGGGTACACCATATGTACTGCATTGTCTATGCTCTTATGTCTGTCAGAAACTATAGCCAATCCTGTGGAGTACAAATATTTTAAAATAAAATACAAAACTTAAGTATTTTTCAAATTTTTTTTTAAATTTTGGTGAAGGCAACCAGTTACTTTATTCAGATTCTAAAAGAAATAGCATATATTTGTGTATTTTGTTTTGGTAAAATGTTCCTATGTGTTTGTAAACAAGAATATATCGTTGAAGCTATCATACCTTCGGGTTCTCCATAGGTGTCTCTCAGTTTGGAGAAGAACCAAAGCCATGAGTTATCATTTTCAGAGTCTGCTATTCCAAAAGCCAACACGAAAATGTTGTTGTTTGAATCTAACGTTGATGCTGAAAATAGGGTACCACCATATTTTTCAAGAAAGTTCCATCAACAACAATTATAGGCCTAAAGTATCTCCAACCCTTGATTGAGTTAGAGAAAGCTACGTATAGGTATTTGAATCTATCTTCCTTGTCTGTGAGTAGGTGTGTTATTGTTCTTGGATTTGCTTGCTTCAACATGTAAAGATATATTGGCAACTTTTGATATGAATCATTGGGGTTCCCTCGTACTAGATGCAAAGCTTTCTCTCTTGATCTCCATGATTTTTTTGTATCCCATAGTTACTCCGAAGTCATCATTCATGATGTCATTTGGAGTGTAATTTCTTTTGATTGACTTGTACTTATTCTTTATTAATTCCCCAACTACGATGCTTTTTGCTTGCCTATGGTCTTCCAAAACAATTTCAACAGAGCAAGTGTGATTTGGATTGCATTTCCGTACCTTGAATAAATCTTGATTTCTGTACTTAGATGATCTCACCAACCAGTTGCATGTTTCATCTGCGCAAGTAACTAGGTACTCTCTAGGTTCTGATCTTTTTGTTTTGAACTGGAAGTTATGCAGCATTGCATAGTAGCTAAGAGCTGATTTGATTGTGTTCTTATCCTTGTAAATTTGCCCTTGCTCTATTGTGTTGACTCTGTAATCAGATATTTCTAGTTGGATTTCATCCAACTTCTTTTTTCTTTTTGTATTGTCCTCAATTATGAAATCACCTACTTCTTCAGCAAAATGAGGTATGTATGACACATTTATGCTGTCATTTGTTGTGCTTGACATTCCTTCTTCAAGTAACATTTGTTCATTGATGAAAGCTTGATTTGCTTGCATTAATAATGTCCCCACCTCCATTTCTCCTACTGTAGCATTCTGATTTGCTAGTAGAAGAAGGTCATTTTCATTGCTTGATTCTTGAACTATAGTGACACACAATGGTAAATCTGTTATTTTTACAGCAACTTTCTTCTTTATTTCCAGAACGAACAACACTGAATTGTCTGTTACAACCTTCATTGGTGGTGTTCCTTTTTCTACTTGATAAGAAACTGAATAATTGTTGTTTTTTTTTCCTATATCTCATTTTTTTATCAAATTCACCAAGTTGTCAAGAGAACAATTTGGTGGTATTAATATCCTAGTCATTGTGTACCCTTGGTACTCGTTGTTTTCATTCCACTTGCCTCCATATTGAACCAAAGAAGTAATATTGTCCATATCTGTAAAATTTGGCAATTTTTTAAGCAGTTAGTTGGTTCTACATGGGCTAGGTAACTGGTTAACTTAATCTTTAATCACATCTTCTTCTGAAACATTTAGCCTTGGTAGGGTAACTGGTCACACTTAGTTTTATATATTTACTGTTTTTCCAATTAGTTATATATATTGACTGTTTTTGCAGGGTAACTTGTTACACTTAGTTTTACACATTGACTTTTTTTTTGCAGGGTAACTGGTTACCTTAATATTGAATCATATATTGCCTATTTTTACACTTAGTTTTATATAGTTGTAATTTCCACTTAGTTTTATATATTGGCTGTTTTTCAGGGTAACTGGTTACCCTATTGTTACTGATTGTTTTTGTAGTAAAACTTCACACCTACATCAAATAATTTTTTTTTTTATTGTAAAGACAAATTAGAATGTAAAATTTTTAGAGTTCTTGTTTCTTGTCTATTTTTTTGGTTAATCAATGTACACAAACCAATGGGAAGGTAACTGGTTCCCTTAATCTGTAGTCCCATACTCTACTGAAACATTTAGTTGAATTTATTGATTGTTTTTCCAAGTAACTGGTTGTCCTAATGTTTCTGAATGTTTTGGCAGTTAAAATTCACACTAATATCAAATTATTCTTTTTATTGTAAAGACAAATTAGGATGTAAAAATTTCAGAGTTCTTGTTTCTTGTATATTTTTTGGTTAATCAATGTACACAAACCAGTGAGCTTGGATAATTTTTTTCAATTTTTTAGTTTATAAATTGTTTGTGTTTTTCAGCAAGCACATTATGATCATGATCATTATCATTATAATCAAGATAATAGTTCATCTATAATTTTTTATTTTGTATGCAAATAATATAGTTTTATGTAGAAGATTTAAGATAGTTTGCAAATAAAAGAAAATGACAATAGAACAGAGTTGACAGAGGAGACGGTTTCTTGCAAACCTTGTTTCTTGATCGTGTAGTGGATATGCAGATCGCCAGAATCTTCCAAGATTGCAGCTCGTATAATTGGAAGAATGTTGGAATTTATTTGATTTCTGCAGAAAGGGATCAGTGCTTTAGTGATTAGATTTTTGTTAAATTTTTTTGGCAGAAGCTGAGGTCAAACCTTTGTTAGAGTTGGTCGATTGTTGTGGAGATCGCCAGAGATAGGAGTTGTTGCCGGAGAAGAAAGCTATCGCCGGAGAATGGAGTACCGGAGATGGAAGGCATTTGCAGAGAGTTACGTGATTTTTGGAGAAAGCTTTGATCGTGTTTCAGGCATGAGTAGAGGAGGATTGAATTGTTAATTACATTTGTACTCCTGATTGTGCTAATGTGTTTTTGTTTAAATTTCAATTGTCCTATGTACTTATTTTTCCCATAATCTAAGTTTTTCTTATTTAAAATCTTCCATACATATTATAAAAAGATTAATTCCCATATTTTTGCACAAGTATGGATAAAAAGCCATATTTATGAAAAATTCCCTATCTTCATTCATGGCAGGAGAGAAAGATGTGATTTTATATGGGATGTAGGCATAGTTAGCCCTTATGGAGTAGGGTGAAACTAGCCCATGTTAGAAATCCATAAAACACCAAGATACAAGATTGTATATAATTTAAAATATAATGAGAAATTGAAAAATAATTAAGAATACATACCTGATTCTTCCATAGCAATAACTGAGATTTGGTAGTGCAATACTAACCAACTAAGTCTTCCTCCCTAAATCTCTAAATAAGAAGCATATCAAATAGATCAACCAAAATACTACCATATAATTGTGATGAGACAATATGTATTTATAGAGTTAGGGAGGAGATTTAGCTACATAATCCTAGTTGGATTGGGCCTCCTCATAAAAAATTTCAGTCAACTAGAAAGCTCACACTTCTGCTTCAACTATATTTCACACAGTTGTTAAGTTCATTAACTATAGATCACTAATTATATAGGCTAATACAGCAAAGAACGATCTAACAACTCATGTTTTAATAAAACAATTAAAATGTTAATATAAGGCCAAATAAAAGTCTTACATTCTCCCACTTGGGCTACATTAATTGTTTAATACATATGTATATATATATATACTTAAACTAATGTTATTTGAAAACGACTCATGGGTTGAATAACAAGAAAACATTTGTGGTCACTTTTAAAACAATAGTTCTTTGATAGCATCTCAAACAACCGGTCCAGTTTAATCATTGATATTGAACTATGACAATCACTTTGTTTCTTAATCGACAAAAGATATTTATAATCACAAATACCAATAACCAAACTGACATGGTCGACAAGTCTAGTAGTGTGGTAAAGAATTATGTTTGGCATGTGATCAATAAAATAACATAATCTCCTTATCAGTCCTCAATTTCAATGATGTCGTGACGCTTAGTAAATAAGCGAGTGAAATTAACCATTACCACTGCTTAATAAATAAGACAGTATGATACCATTAAATATGCTTAAAAAATTAAGCAAATATGATATCATTGCCATTAAGCTAATAAACTCAAAAGACAATATCACAGCAATATGAACCAAATGCTCTCAATTCAATTATTCTCGAGAATATAACAAAACATAATTAAAAACATAACCATTCAATAACCAAATATTGAAACACAAAATGTAGTTCATAACTTCAATTAGAAAATTACAAAGGATCATGATTTCTAACAACCAAAAGAAATAGAAAAGAAAAACTCCCACTAACCCAAAAGATCAAAAGATTATAAAATGCCCATATCAACAACATGTTTTTTAAACAATGAGGCACTTAATCTTTTTGTGAGAGGATTTGCTTACATCAACTTTGTCTTTCAATTTTCTATAACAATATCTCATTTCTTGACTAAGTCTCTGACAGTAATGTACTTTATCTTCATATGCTTTGAAGCACTACTGATCTTGTTATTCTTTGAAAAGAAAACGACAACACTATTATCACAATAGATCAGCATAGGTAAGGAAATAGATCAAATACTCATATTTCTGAAATCAGATTCTTTAACCACAAAGCTTGTAAAGATGCCCTATAACATGCTACAAACTCAACATATATAGTAGATGACGTAATCAAAGTCTGTTTAACACTTTTTCAAGCATTAGCTGCACACCCAAGTGAAAATATATCCAGAAGTTGACTTTAAATCATCCACAGAACCACCTAAGTCTGAATTAGAATAACTAACAACTTGGAGACTCTCAAGATGCTTATACACAAGCATAAAATTCTTGGTTCTTGGCAAATATCTCATAACTTTCTTGGCTGCAACCCAATGATTATGTCCAGGATCAGATAAATATCTCCTAAGAAAATCGACTAAAAAAGCAATATTAGGTCTAGTGCAAACCTGAGCATACATCAAACTCCCGAATACACTTGCATATTGGATGTTTAACATTGCTTCTCTCTCCAAGTCATTCTTAGGACATTTTTGCTTACTAAACTTGTCCCCTTTTAGAATAGGGACGGAACCAGGCTTACATAGATTCATGTTGAACCTTTTGAGCACACGATTAATGTAAGCTTCTTGAGATAAGCCAAGAACTTTTTGATTCTAGTCACGATGAATCTTAATCCCCAAAACAAAAGACGATTCTCCAAGATCCTTCATATCAAAGTTTGTAGACAGGAAGAGTTTGGTCTCATTTAGTAATGTTAAATCACTACTCGCAAGTAAAATATCGTCCACATAAAGAACAAGAAAGATATAACAACTCCCACTGATCTTCATATAGATACATGATCAAACTTATTCTCTATGAAACCAAACGATGTCACAACCTTATCAAAATTCAAGTACCATTGACGAGATGCATGTTCGAGACCATAAATAGACCGTTTCAATTTGCAAACCAAATTCTCCTTTCCACTTTCCTTGAAACCTTCAGGTTGAGACATATAGACTTGCTCACTTAATTCTCCATTCAGAAAAGTAGTTTTTACATCCATTTGATGCAACTCTAAATCAATATGTGCTACTAAAGCCAAAATAATCCTGAACGAATCCTTAGTAGAAACAGGTGAAAAGATTTCAGTGTAATCAATACCTTCTCTTTGAGTAAATCATTTTGCAACTAAACGTGTCTTATACCTTTCAATCTGACCCTTATTGTCCTTTTTGGTTTTGAAAATCCACTTACAACCTATTGGTTTAAAAAAAAACTAATAATACAACCAACTCCCTGTTGGGAAACTTAAACATGATCTTTATTTATTTTCATGTAGATCTAATATTAAACAAATTAATATGAGATAACCTAGAACATGTTTCTAAAAATTGAATACAAAGAGAAATAATAATAAGAATACTTACATTATACGTAGCAGAATAATAGAGTCCTTCCTTCAGTTTCTCTAACCCTTGTATCCTTTCTGTCGTAGAGTATTACCAAGAAACTGAACCGATCTTCAATTTTCTTCACATCCTTCCAAAGTATCCTTAGAATCACCTAGACTAGAGTGGGCAATTCTCAACACATGAGATAGATACAAAGAGAAGAAGAATGGAAGAGAAAAATTGAGGCTTAGAAAATGACTTATGTTTAGAGAGAATCTAAAACCTATCAGAAACTTGTGTTTCAACTTGTGACTTGACTTATGTTTTCAACTCTCTCTTAACATTCCTTTTATAGACTCAATTAGGTCATTTATTTAATTAAAAAATCAATAAAATAATAGCTAATAAACAGCCCTTGGTCTAAATTATCACGAGCTTTAGGCCCGTGTAATTTTCCATTTGATTATAAGCACATTGGACTTAAAATCAAGGTAAGTATTATTTTCTATTGATTTAATTAATTAAATAATTATTTAAATCCTTTATCAAATTAATTATTTATAATTTGAACATTGATTTAAACTTATTTATTAATTTAGATACCCATTTATCTTAATTAATAAATCTGCCATAATTTCTCTTTTCTTCTCTAAATTACATAACTCTGTGAAACTATCGAAAATTGACCTGGTCAACATTGATAATTCTAATAGATAATTAAATAAATTAATTGAAGCTATCTAGATGATTTTATCCAAGGCACAGGGGGGACCATGGGCCTATGAAATCAAGCTCCAATAAGTTATCATAAATCTAACAAATAAATTTACAAACTTATTAATTCTTCGTGACTCCACTAAAGACTCAGAATTGCACTCTTCAATTCATAGAACGCTCTATAACAAATATAGATACGCTATAAATTATACATTGTTAAAACCATAATTGTCACTCAATCCTCTATAGAGGGTCTACAATGAGATGAGACTAAAAATACTGTTTTACCCCTCATTGTATTTTATCCTTAGAATACTTAGTTCCTTGTAAATGATATTTCAGTAAACTAATATTAATTATTGAAATGAGATCTCTATCATTTAGCACCTTGAGCCAAACTAAAAGGAAACCGTCGTTTCACTTCTTCATCAGAAGCTATAGATGTTTATAACTATGATTAACACTCCCACTCAATTATACTACCGAGTTTTCAAAATGTAAGTATGGGCTAGTCCGTAGGGTAAGTTGGTAACGAACAAGTCAAAGAACTCAAATAATACAATCAGTTAGAATACTAACCACTCAGAATTGAGATTGAATTGACCTATGGTCAACTATATGATATGATATGACTAGAATAGATTATAACAGTATGTTAACTTATCCTATCAACTGTCAATATCGGTCTAGTCCGATGTAACAAATACATCCGATATTTTCTACTTTGCTAATGTTTTGGAAAGAACATAACACTACAATATGTAAGTAGTTCATATCGTAGATTGGCAAGTCAGTGTAAATCCTGTGCACTAACTAATATTAGAACTAACTTATTTTGAACATATAATCATATTTATATTTCACTGTGATTATGTGACTATAAATACGATTAGCTATATGCTCGGGATTTAATAGAAGTTTATATTAAACAAATAATCATGAAAATAAACATGTGAGCAAAGTGATTGACCAAGTAAAAAAAAATGATTTTTATCCTTTTATTGATAATAAATGAAATTGCAAAGAAATTGAGTCTTAATTAGGGCATAAAACCCTAACAAACTCCCACTTGCACTAATTGAAACTAATGCCTTAATTCTACTAATCCCATTTCCTTGATATGCTTATCAAATGTAGCTTCTGGTAGTGTCTTCGTAAACGGATATGCAAGATTGTCTTCAGTTGCAATCTTCATAACCTTCACATCTCCCCTAACCACATATTCTCGAATAATGTGATCCTTCATTTGTATACATTTACTCCTCTTGTGACTACGAGGTTCTTTCGAGTTGGTTATCGCTCTTGTATTGTCACAAAACAACACAAGCGGTTTATCCATTCTAGAATAACACCAAGATCAGAATAGAACTTCTTTAGCTAGACTATTTCCTTAGCTGCTTTTGACGCGGCTATGTACTCAGCCTCCATGGTGGAATCTGAGATTGCAAACTGCTTTACGCTTCTCAATATCACAGCTCCACCCCCAAGAGTAAACACCATTCCAGATGTAGACTTCCTGTCATCGACATTAGTCTGAAAATCTGAATTGGTGTAGCCTACATGATTTAGAACACCACCCTATTAGAGTAACATATAATCCCTAGTAATCCTTATATACTTCAGGATATGCTTAACTGCTATCTAATGTTCCGATCTTGGGTTCGACTGATACCTGCTCACTACTCCCACTACATAGAAGATATCTGTTCTAGTACACAACATGGAATACATCAGACTTCCAACTGCAGATGCGTAAGGAACTTTTCTCATTGCATCTTCCTCTTCAGGAGTCTGTGGAGACTGCTTATTTGAAAGATGAATTCCATGGCGGGAAGGTAAACCTCCTTTCCTGGAATTTGTCATTGAGAAACGTTCAAGCACTTTATCAATGTAAGCTGCTTGAGATAGAGCTAAGAGTCTGTTCTTTCTATCCCTCATGATCTCGATACCTAGAACATAACTTGCTTCACCCAAATCCTTCATCTGGAATTGAGTGCTCAGCCAATTCTTCACATCTCACAATTTCTTAACATTGCTTCCATTGAGTAAGGTATCATCTACACAAAGAACCAGGAATACCACTATTTGATTTGCCTTCAATTGGTAAACACAAGGCTCATCAATATATTGTTCAAAGCCATAGGTTTTAATTATTTCATCAAACCAAAGATTCCAGAAATGAGAAGCTTGCTTAAGTCCATAAATGGACCTATTCAACTTGAAAACTTTTCCTTCTTGTCCAGGTACTTTAAATCCTTCTAGTTGATCCATATAAATGACTTCGTCAAGCTTTCCATTAAGAAAAGTTGTCTTGACGTCTATTTGCTAGATCTCATAGTCGAGAGCTGCTACTATGGATAGGAGGATGCGAATGGACTTAAGCATGACTATCGGACTAAAAGTTTCCTCATAGTCAACTCCTTCTCTTAGGGTATAACCCTTTGCCACTAATAGAGCTTTATAAGTCTCGATATTTCCATCAACACCTCATTTCTTCTTGTAGATCCACTTGCACCCAATGGCCCTAAAGTCACTAGGTGCTTCCAGAAGATCCCAGACGGAATTTGAGTACATGGACTCCATTTCCTGTTTCATGGCTTCGAGCCATAGTTCATTTTCATGGTTAGCCATTGACTGTTTGAAAGACAACGAATCATCATCACTAGTGTCACCAACAACAATATTGGTTTCACCATCCAAACCATAGCGAACTGGGTTCCTAGAAACCCTCCCACTACGACGAGGCTCCGTGACTGTTTGCTCAGGAACAGTGGTACTATCTTCATTTAAATCGACTTGCGTTGGTTGGACATGAAGAGTTGGAATTTCATCATCAACTCATGTTTATGATGATGGAACATTGGATGGAGTCAATTCTTTAACCATCTCCTCTAAAACTACTTTTCTGCGTGGTTTGAAGTTTTGAACATAGTCATTTTCCAGAAAAGTAGCATTCATAGAAGTAAACACTTTCTTTTCTAAATGACTATAGAAATTCCACCCCAAGTACCTTTAGGATTGCCAACAAACATGAAAACTTCAGTTCGTTGTTCAAAGTTTCCATCTTTTTTCCTCAGGACGTGAGTGGGACACCCCAAGATTCAATAATGGCAAAAACTAGGTTCGTGCCCATTCCAACATTCTAAAGGTGTTCTGTGGATTGATTTAGATGGCACGAAATTGAGAATGTCGTTCGTGGTTTCAGTTGCATGTTCCCAGAACGAAGTTGGTAGAGTTGAGTAAATAAGCATGCATCTAACCATTTCCAATAAAGTTTTGTTCCGGCGTTCCGCTACACCATTTTGGTGCGGAGTACCTGTGGCAGTAAGTTGTGATAAAATCTCAAGTTCAATTAATTGATATTGGAACTGCATATCCAAATATTCTCCACCCCTATCAGATCGCAAGATCTTTAACGTTTTACCTAATTGGTTCTGAGCCATCGCTAGGAATTCCTAAAACTTTGAAAATATTTTCTGATTTCCTATGCATTAGGAAAAGACATGAGTATCTAGAGTAATCGTCATTAAAAGTGACAAAATACTCAAAACCACCCCTGGCTTGTGCATTCAAAGGTCCACAAACATCTGAATGCACAAGTCCAAGTGGTTCTTTGGCCCTATCACCCTTTGCAGAGAATGGACGCTTGGTCAGTTTGTCTTCTAGACAAGATTCACAGATAGGTAATTCACCTAAGGCGAGTTCCCTCAAAGGCCCATCCTTTGTATGTCTTTGAGTCCCATCATAGCCAATGTGACCTAGTCTCAAGTGCCATAAATACGTCATATTATCGTTATGGGTCTTTTGACGTTTATTGGTCCTAGGTTTAGCTACTTTGAATAAATCATTGTTAAGAGCGAGGGGTTCGTTAGGTCGTAGAATATAAAGCTCATTTTCCAAACATGCAATACATAATTGTGATCCATTGAAAGAAATAGATATATTAGAACTTGTGAAAGTCATAACAAATTTTTCTAATTGCAACATGGAAACTAAAATTAAATTTCTACTAAAATCCTTAATAAAAAATACATCATTTAAAATTAAAAATTTATTTCCGAACTTCAGACGAGCTCTTCCTCTAGCTTGGACCACAACGAACGCTCCCTTCCCAACTCTATTCTTTAAGCCGCCTTCGTCCACTTCCTCCCACAATTCAAGAAGCTGTAAAGAGTTGCAAACATGGTTGGTAGATCCAGAATCAATAATCCAAACGGAATTATCATTCTCTAAAACACATGTTTCTAAGATAAATGAACTATAATCATTACCTTTGTTTTTCACTGCTAAAAACTTGGGGCAATCTCGTTTCTAATGCCCATTCTCTTTGAAGTGAAAGCACTTATCTTTACCTTTCTTGTTTTTCTTGTTCTTCCCCTTAGGCGTCTGTGCATTTGGTTGTGCACTCGTCTTTGCAGCCTTTGCAGGCTTGGGGTTGTTGTTTTGTCCACCTTTTCTCTTGTTTCCAGCTTTCGAAGACGAAGCTAGGTTAGCTTCAGTCTTAGGTGGATCAGCAGCAACAACATTAGTCTTATTTTCTCATCCTTTACTAGGTCCACCCATGATAGGGTCAATAATCTGAAGCTCGTTCATGAGCTACGTCAGACCATAGTTGAGTTGATCACGAACGTGCAGACACGGTGCCATTCGAGCATTTATGATGCCATCACGAACGTGCGGACATGGTGCTCGTTCTGGGGATTCCTCAGTCATGACGAATTCAGAGTTGTCACCAATCAACTCTATGTTGATATTCCACTTCCAATTAAGGAAGTTTTCTCTAGTGAGTTTTTCCATCGAAAGTTGAGAAAGGATGGGAGTAGACACAACCATACTTAAAAACTATGAATTATCAATAAAATAGAAATCAATCACTTTTGCTCAATAAAACTCCTATTCACAAAAATTTCAAGAAATAACACAACATATATAAAAAATATGTAAGATATGAGAAAAAAATACCAAAATAATCATATCTCTATTGCTTTAGGTTTTTAACTAATCTATGATATCCTTGTCCCGGTTGGCAAGAGTAAAAAATACCACTAGTTAAATAAAGTTGTAAACTTATTTAATAATGGACACCATTATTAACAACATACCATTCAATCAAAATAAGAAAACAAAATCTCTCATTTTATGAGATAGACCCACGATTTTAATAATCATAGATTTAGTCCTAGTAGTCACCGTAGGATGAGTCTAGTAGAATTTGACCTATAATTATCTATCTTTCAAAATCTAACATTGCCAAAATAACTAATGAACACCTTCTGTAGGGGGACAAATCAAAGCGTCTCGAGGTGCCATTAAGTTATTGACTTTGTTAAACCAACGGTGGAGATCGAATATCATTCTTAAAATAAGCTCATTATAATATAAAAAATTGTAATTTTATTATTTATTTTTAGAAAATTAATGACTATGGTTTACCAAAAAAATTGAAAAGATTAAATTTTTAAAACCAAAGTCCTATAATTTCCTATTAATTCTAAAGTGCCACATTGAAACAAATTCAATTAATTTAGAATTAATTTGTTGCTAATAAATATTTAGCTTTAACTAATATAATGAACCTATACAATTAAGTCAAACTCAGGTAAATGGGCATTAACAACTCAAATGAATATCTTAAATATCTCATATCTTAATTCTAATATTTTAATATATTAAAAGATTTAAAATTAAGTTGTTAGTTTATTTTTAAATTTGAATTTGAATCTTTGTAGAAAATATCTAATGATTTAAATCTCAACCAACAAAAATATCTTATTTTAAAAAACATTTTTAAATACAAAAACAAATATGATATTTTTGGCTTTGATTATAAATAAATAATTTTCACAATTTTATTTAAAATAAAAAATTTGGGATGAACAGTACCCGAAACGGGTACTGTTCACCGTGGCTGTAGGCAAGTGATGTGCGCGTGCGCATGAGGGGGTGATGCTGAGGGACGCACGCAGGTGCGAGATTGTGCACACAGGGGGTGCAGGAGGGTAGTGTGGTGCGTGCACGCGTGGGAAGGGGATGCGTGTGGGTGTGCGCGCTTGCAATGGCTGCCAGGCCAAAATTATTCGAAATTTTTTTTTTTGTGTAATTTTTCAAACCAAAACCATTTTATAATTGATTTTTAACATGTTTTACACAAAATAAAGCATATATAAAAATTAATGGCATAGAAAAGACAACACAATAACCTAAAAATTGCTAATAATCACATAAAATTAATATGCTTAAAAAAACATGAAAATCCATCCAGTTACTCAACATATCAAATAATCCAAATTTTAACATGTTCATGCATGAAAATAAAGATTACCAAAGGCTCTGAGGCCAGTTGTTGGGAATCTCATACATGATCTTTATTTATTTTCATGTAGATCTAATATTAAAGAAATTAATATGTTATAACCTAGAATGTGTTTCTAAAATTGAATTCAAGGAGAAATAATGATAAGAATACTTACATTATACATAACAGAATGAAGGAGTCATTTCTTCAGTTTCTCTAAACCTTGTATCTTTTCTGTCCCAGAGTATTACCAAGAAACTGAACTGATCTTCAATTTTCTTCACAGCCTTCCAAAGTATCCTTAGAATCACCTAGACTAGAGTGGGAAATTCTCAACACATGAGATAGATACAGAGAAAGAAGAAGAATAGAAGAGAAAATTTGAGGCTTAGAAATGACTTATGTTTCGAGAGAATCTAAAACCTATCAGAAACTTGTGTTTCAACTTGTGACTTGACTTGTGTTTTCAACTCTCTTAACATTCCTTTTATAGACTCATTTAGGTCATTTATTTAATTAAAAAATCAATAAAATAATAGTTGTGAATGCCAAAAATTGACCAGAGCCATAGTTAACTCTCAAGAGAAAAATTGAGGGTAACCCTCATTAGCCTTTGGCAAACCAAGCAACCTGAAGTCTTGCCCCACACGAGACCCATGTCTCATAGGAGGCCTTAGCGAAGGTTCCCAGAAAGACCCAAGTGCCTCGCTATGCGAGGCTACCCACAATGCGTGCGCGTCTGCCAAGGACCCAAGTGCCTCGCTATGCGAGGCTGCCCACCATGCACGCGCGTCTGCCAAGGACCCAAGTGCCTTGCTATGCGAGGCTGCCAACCATGCGCGCGCATCTGCCAAGGACCCAAGTGCCTCGCTATGCGAGGTTGCCCATCGTGTGTGCGTGCCTGTCGAGACCCCTAGGGCCTCGCTATGCGAGGCTACCCATCGTGTGCACGCGCCTGCTGAGACTTCTAGGGCCTCGCTATGGGAGGCTGCCCACCGTGCGTATGTAGCCGTCTCATGTCAGCACCCGCCTAGGCACCAAGGGTCTCGCCTGGTGAGACCCATCCCCGACCCTCGTGAGTGCCTAAGTCACACATGGGTACTCGCCTAGGCTCCAAGGGTCTCGCCTTGGGAGACCCATCCCCGAGCCTCGTGAGTGCCCAAGTCACACATGGGTACTCACCTAGGCTTCAAGGGTCTCACCTTGTGAGACCCATCCCCGAGCCTCATGAGTGCCCAAGTCACACATGGGTACTCGCCTAGGCTCCAAGGGTCTCGCCTAGGCTTTAAGGGTCTCGCCTTGTGAGACCCATCCCCGAGCCTCGTGAATGCCTAAGTCATGCATGGGTACTCGCCTGGGCACCAAGGGTCTCGCCTTGGGAGACCCATCCCCTAGCCTCGTACATGCCTATTTGAAGGTCTCATACATGGAAATAGGGTCGGGATAAAAGAAGTATGGTTCGACACTTACTAAAATATGAAGAAACCTAGAGAAGATATTTAGGTAAGCGGGACCACTAGGCATGAGATGAATGTACAAGCACGGGATGTACAACCCTGAAAAAGGGCAAAGGCATGACTCTGACATCTGTGTCCTACAAGTAGTGGAGGTACGGGTTTGTATAGAGAGTGGAAGCACTACATGCATACCTCTGACTATGTACCAGGCCGACACCATAACCTTCTGCTCCACCACGACCTGTGCCACTACCCTTACAATGTAACTGTGTACAATCTTGTCCCCTGGGACCACAATGTATGGGGAGTCATTAGAGCTCCAGTATAAATAGATCATCACCCCTCCAGAAAAGGGGTTGGAAAATTGATGGTATGCTAAGGCTGTTAAGTAATATACAATTTAGACTCCATAGTAGTTCTGCATATTTACTCTTTCAAGTTGTCTCCATCTTCTTCTAAGATACCTTTGGCTGTACAGTTTTAGTTTTCTAACCTTATATCGTTGATGAAATTTCACTGTCAACAGTTTGGCGCCGTCTATGGGAAGAACATGCATCAAGCCAATGTTCTTTCATCACTTCCAAAAAAGAGAGATGTCAAGGCGTTCACAATGCTTGCGACAACTACAAGATGTTGAGGTTCACCTGAACGGAGAACGAATGAGGGCTTCCAGGAAAGACCCTCCTCTGCCTGGGCATGGAGATAGGCCAGGGGAATGTCCTCCCCTAGGGGAGGAGAAAGAAGCATCATCCCCGGTTGTCCAGCCTGGCAGAGGTTACTCAAAGCCGCCAGAGTTCCCACATCCTAGTCCCGAGTGGCACCATGCTCAGGCTACCAAGACCCGGACCCCTCGACGCATAGGCCAGGCAAGAGTCCCCGAGTATACTCGGTAAGTTCCGGCTCAAGGGCTCGCTTCTACAAGGATGAGATTCGCGAGTTGCATAAAAAGACTTGAAGGCTAGAAACCACGATAGAGAACATGCAGGAAGTCTTAAATGACCTCCTGCAAGGAAAGTCAAGCATACCCCTTCCTAAGCGTAAAGAGAAGGAGCGTGAAAAAGGGGAAAATACTGTCTCCACAGACGATGGGAGAACCCGACTCTCCAGCAGTAAAACTCCCAAAACAAAGTACCATGAGGGACCTAGGCCGACGAAATGCCCCCGGGAGCAAAGGCGGAGGGAAGACGATGGTTGTAAGAACAAAGCAGAGGTCACCTCAAAAGAGGTGCTCCCTGGCCTAAGAGAAGAGCTCCATGGGAAGAGGTCAGAAGTAAGAAACGCACCCCCCGCAGCTCCCCCAAGGAACACAACCAAGGCAAGGGATCAGCTTGAGAACCCGCAAGACTCCTTATGCAAAAAGAGGAGGGAACTAGACATCAAAATGCAGCACCCTCGTGGCAAGATTATCACCCCACCTGGGGGGCACAGAGATGATGAAGAATTTGACCATGATTCACCCTTCACAAGGGAGATCCAAGCTGAGCAAATCCCCGCCAACCTCAGAGAGCCTCGCATGACTCCATACAAGGGTACTACGGACCCAAAGTATCACTTAGATTACTTCAATAACTTGATGAGGTTAAGAGGGGTCAACAATAGAGAAAAATTTCATTTCTTTGTTGTTACACTTAAAGGTGTTGCATACAAGTGGTTCAAAAGGTTAAGGCCAGGAACAATCAAATCATGGCAGCAATTCTGTGGTGAATTTCTTCAGCAGCACCATGCGGTCTGTGATTACGTTATGCCAATTACCAGCCTCGCTAACATAAAGCAAGGCAAAAATGAAAGTCTAAAGAACTATATCCATAGGTTCAATATGGAAGCAACAAAGGTGGGGAGTTCAACCAAAGTGGAGCTCAAGATGGCTATTACAGCCGGAGTTCGTCCAGGAAGCAAGTTATGGGGTAGCATGCTCAAAAGAGAAGTTTCATATTTAGATGATTTCTTCGAAAGAGCATAGAAGTACATAAGGGTGGAAGAGGGCCATAAGGACTCGCATGTTGAAGAAAGCGAACCTTCCTCCAGTCGCCCTACTACCGATACGTCTGAAGAGTCCATATAGAAGGGGATGTCATGATAGAGGGGTCGCTGACCAAGTTTAAAATTGGACGAGGACCATCTAGCCATAAAAGTCCCGACACGAGGGGAGATCACCTCAAAAATCGTAAAAGGGTCTCAAAGTAGACGCTTGCAAAAAGGGTCTCAAAGTAGATGCTTGCAAAAAGGGTCTCAACGTAGACGCTCGCAAAAAGGGTCTCAAAGTAGATGCTTGCAAAAAGGGTTTCAAAGTAGACGCTTGCAAAAATGGTCTCAACGTAGACGCTCGCAAAAAGGGTCTCAAAGTAGATGCTTGCAAAAAGGGTCTCAAAGAAGGCGCTTGCCGAAAAAGGGTCTCAACGAAGACGCTTGCAAAAAGGGTCTCAAAGAAGATACTTGCAAAAATAGTACTATGCCTAATGACGAGAAGGACGCTTCTCGCAACAAAATAATAAGCGCACGCAAAAATATATAAAAGGATAGCGAGAACCTAAAGGGTCAACATATCCTTACAAGTGTTCAAGGTGCACCAACAGACACGACTCAGAAGACGGGTTCCAAAGGGAACCTCTCACTACCAAAAACTCGGTTTATAAGAAATCGCACAGGAATACCACCAGCGCATAGTAAGTGTAGCCCTATGATGAGTCTACAAGGACGCCCAAAGACCTCCTTATAGACTGGGGGACAAGTGTGAATGCCAAAAATTGACCAGAGCCATAGTCAACTCTCAAGAGAAAAATTGAGGGTTACCCTCATTAGCCTCAGGAAAACCAAGCAACCTGAAGTCTTGCCCCACACGAGACCCATGTCTCATAGGAGGCCTTAGTGAAGGTTCCCAGAAAGACCCAAGTGCCTCGCTATGTGAGGCTGCCCACAATGCGCGCGTGTCTGCCAAGGACCCAAGTGCCTCGCTATGCGAGGCTGCCCACCATGCGCGCGCGTCTACCAAGGACCCAAGTGCCTCACTATGTGAGGCTGCCAACTATGCGCGCGTGTCTGCCAAGGACCCAAGTGCCTCGCTATGCGAGGCTGCCAACCATGCGCGTGCGTCTTCCAAGGACCTAAGTGCCTCGCTATGCGAGGCTGCCCATCGTGTGTGCGCGCCTGCCGAGACCCCTAGGGCCTCGCTATGCGAGGCTGCCCATCGTGTGCGCACGCCTGCCGAGACTTCTAGGGCCTCACTATGCGAGGCTGCCCACCGTGCGTATGCAGCCGTCCCGTGTCAGCACCTGCCTAGGCACCAAGGGTCTCGCCTGGTGAGACCCATCCCCGACCCTCGTGAGTGCCCAAGTCACACATGGGTACTCGCCTAGGCTCCAAGGGTCTCACCTTGGGAGACCCATCCTCGAGCCTCATGAGTGCCCAAGTCACACATGGGTACTCGCCTAGGCTCCAAGGGTCTCACCTTGTGAGACCCATCCCCGAGCCTCGTGAGTGCCCAAGTCACACATGGGTACTCGCCTAGGCTCCAAGGGTCTCGCCTTGTGAGACCCATCCCCGAGCCTCGTGAATGCCCAGGTCATGCATGGGTACTCGCCTGGGCACCAAGGGTCTTGCCTTGGGAGACCCATCCCCTAGCCTCGTACATGCATATTTCAAGGCCTCATACATGGAAATAGGGTCGGGATAAAAGAAGTATGGTTCGACACTTACTAAAATATGAAGAAACCTAGAGAAGATATTTAGGTAAGCGGGACCACTAGGCATGAGATGAATGTTCAAGCACGGGATGTACAACCCTGAAAAAGGGAAAAGGCATGACTCTGACATCTGTGTCCTACAAGTAATGGAGGTACGAGTTTGTACAGAGAGTGGAAGCACTACATGCATACCTCTGACTATGTACCTGGTCGACACCATAACCTTCTGCTCCACCACGATCTGTGCCACTACCCTGACAATGTAACTATGTACAATCTTGTCCCCTGGGACCACAATGTATGGGGAGTCATTAGAGCTCCAGTATAAATAGATCATCACCCCTCCAGAAAAGGGGTTGGAAAATTGATGGTGTGCTAAGGCTGTTAAGTAATATACAATTTAGACTCCATAGTAGTTCTGCATATTTACCTTTTCAAGTTGTCTCCATCTTCTTCTAAGATACCTTTGGCTATACAGTTTTAGTTTTCTAACCTTATATCGTTGACGAAATTTCACCGTCAACAATATTTAATAATCAGCCCTTGGTCGAAATTATCATGGGCTTTAGGCCCGTGAAAATTCTCATTTGATTTTAAGCCCATTGGACTTAAAAACAAGACCTGTATTATTTTCTATTGATTTAATTAATTAAATAGTTATTTAAATCCTTTATCAAATTAATTATTTATAATTTGAACCTTGATTTAAACGTATTTATTAATTTATACACCAATTTATCTTAATTAATAAATCTGCCCTAATTTCTCTTTTCTTCTGTAAATTGTATAACTCTGTGAAACTATCCAAAATTGACCTTGTCAACTTTGATAATTCTAATTGATAATTAAATCAATTAATTGAGACTATCTAGATTATTTTATCCAAGGTATAGTGGGGATCATGGGCCTATGAAATCAAGCTCCAATAAGTTATCATAAATCTAACAAATAAATTTACTAACATATTAATTCCTCGTGACTCCACTAAAGATTCAGAATTTCACTCTTGAATTAATAGAACGCTCTATAACAAATATAGATACACTATTAATTATCCATTGTTACAATCATAATTGTCACTCAATCTTCTATAGACGGTCTACAATGAGATGAGGCTAAAATATCGTTTTACCCCTCATTTCTTAGTTCATTGTAAATGATATTTCAGTAAACTAATATTCATTTACTGAAATGAGATCTCTGTCATTTAACACCTTGAACCAAACTAAAAGGAAACAATCGTTTCAATTCTTCATCAAAAGCTATATATGTTCATATCTATGATTAACACTCCCACTCAATTATACTACTGAGTACCTACGATGTAAGTATGGGCTAGTCCGTAGGGTAAGCTGGTAACGAACAAGTCATAAAACTCAAATAATACAATCAGTTAGAATACTAACCACTCAAAATTGAGATTGAATTGACCTATGGTCAGCTATATGATATGACTAGAATAGATAATAACCGTATGTTTACCTATCCTATCAACTGTCAATATCGGTCCAGTCCGATGTAACAAATACATCCGATCTTATCTACTATGCTAATGTTCTGGAAAGAACATAACACTAAAATGTGTAAGTAGATCATATCGTAGATTGGCAAGACAGTGTAAATCCTGTGCACTGACTAATCTTAGGACTAACTTATTTTGAACATATAATCATATTTATATTCCACTGTGATTACATCACTATAAATACGATTAGCTATATGCTCGGGATTTAATAGAAGTTTATATTAAACAAATAGTCATGAAAATAAAACATGTGAGCAAAGTGATTGACCAAGTCAAAAAATGATTTATATTATTTTATTGATAATAAATGAGATTACAAAGAAATTTGGGTTTTAATTAGTGCATAAAACCCTAACAAAAAGTCCACCCCGAGTACCTTTAGGATGGCCAACAAACATGCAAACTTCAGTTCGCGGTTCTAGCTTCCCTTCCTTTATCCTCAGAATGTGGGCGGGACACCCCAGATTCTATAATGAAGTAAACTAGGTTCACGACCATTCCAGCATTCTAAAGATGTTTTGGGTATTGATTTAGACGGCATGAAACTGAGAATGTTGTTCGTGGTTTCAATTGCATGTCCCCAGAACGAAGTTAGTAGAGTTGAGTAACTAAGCAGGCATTTAACCATGTCCAATAAAGTTCTGTTCCAACATTCTTCTACACCATTTTGCTGCGGAGTACTTGGGGTAGTAAGTTGTGATAAAATCACAAGTTCAGTTAAATGATCTTGCAACTGGATATCCCAATATTCTCCACCCCTATCAGATCGCAAGATCTTTAATGTTTTACCTAATTGGTTCTGAGTCATCGCTAGGAAACCCTAAAACTTTGAAAATGTTTCTGATTCCTATGCATTGGGTGAAGACATGAGTATCTAGAGCAATCATCAATGAAAGTGAGGAAATACTCAAAACCACCCCTGACTTGTACATTCAAAGGTCCATAAACATATGAATGCACAAGTCCAAGGGGTTCTTTGGCCCTATCACCCTTTGAAGAGAATGGATGCTTGGTCAGTTTTCCTTCTAGAAAAGATTCACAGACAGGTAATTCACCAAAGGTGAGTTCCCTCAAAGGCCCATCCTTTGTAAGTCTTTGAATCATATCATAGCCAATGTGACCTAGTCTCAAGTGCCATAAATACTTCATATTATCGTTATGGGTCTTTTGATGTTTATTGGTCCTAGGTTTAGATACTTTGAATAAATCATTGTTAAGAGCCAGGGGTTCATTAGGTCGCAGAATATAAAGTCCATTTTCCAAACATGCAATACAAAATTGTGATCCATTGAAGGAAATAGATATATTAGAACTTGTGAAAGTCATAACAAATTTTTCTAATTGCAACATGGAAACTGAAATTAAATTTCTACTAAAATCCGGAGTAAAAAATACATCATTTAAAATTAAAAATTTATTTCCAAACTTCAGACGAACTCTTCCTCTAGCTTGGACCGCAATGAACGCTCTGTTCCCAACTCTAAGCTTTAAGCCGCCTTCGTCCACTTCCTCCCACGATTCAAGAAGCTGTAAAGAGTTGCAAACGTGGTTAGTAGATCCAGAATCAATAATCTGTCATTTAGCACCTTGAACCAAACTAAAAGATAACCATCGTTTCACTTCTTCATCATAAGCTATAGATGTTCATATCTATGATTAACACTCCCACTCAATTATACTACCGAGTTCTCAAGATGTAAGTATGGGCTAGTCTGCAGGGTAAGCTGGTAACGAACAAGTCAAAGAACTCAAATAATACAATCAGTTACAATACTAACCACTAAGAATTGAGATTGAATTGACCTATGGTCAACTATATGATATAACTAGAATAGATAATAATAGTATGTTTACTTATCCTATCAACTGTCAATATCAGTCCAGTCCGATGTAACAAATACATCCTATCTTATCTATTTTGCTAATGTTCTGGAAAGAACATAACACTGCGATGTGTAAGTAGATCATATCGTAGATTGGAAAGTCCGTGTAAATCCTGTGCACTAACTAATCTTAGGACTAACTTATTTTGAACATATAATCATATTTATATTCCACTGTGATTACGTCACTATAAATACGATTAGCTATATGCTCGAGATTTAATAGAAGTTTATATTAAACAAATAATCATGAAAATAATTATGTGAGCAAAGTGATTGACTAAGTCAAAAAATGATTTCTATTCTTTTATTGATAATAAATGAGATTACAAAGAAATTAGGTTTTAATTAGGGCATAAAACGCTAACACTCACATACATCATTATTCTTCATGGACTCAATCTCATCATTCATAGCTTCTATCCATTTAGAAGATTGTGGACTATTAAGAGCTTCACTATAAGTCACAGGATCCACAAAATGACCAATGTCATATTCTCCTTCTCCAAGGTAAACTAAATAATCATTAGATATCGCTGACCTCTTTTCCCTTTGAGGTCTTCTTGGAGGAAGTATTTATGGAATGACTTCTATCTATGGAGCATCATTTTGAATGACATCTTCCACAATTGGAATTTCTTCAATAACGGGACCCTCATCCATAACAGGAGCAATATGCTCGTCAACAATAGGAGCATTATCATCAGGAGTAGGGATAAGATCGCTATGATTATCATCTTTTGAAAAAGACATAAGAATAAAAAATACATGAGATGACTCCCCCGTTTCAAGAGATGGAGTAGAAATGTTTTTAGCAACATTAAATTCCATAAATTTTGCAGTCTAAGACTCAACAATTCTAGTACCTCGAGTAGGACAATAAAAGAGATAACCTTTTGAGTGACTTGGATCATTAACAAAAAAACATTGGATTGTTCTGGGATCTAACTTTTTCAGATTAGGATCATAAATCCCGACTTCAGCTGGACAACCCCATATGCAGAGATGATTCAAACTAGGCATTCTACTAGTCCACAACTCAAAAGGAGTTTTGGGTACAGATATACTTGGAGCACGATTCAAGATATAAGTAGCAGTCATGCTTGCTTCACCCCATAAGAATTCTGGCATATTAGATATACTCATTACTCTTCTAACCATATCCATTAAAGTGCGATTTCTTCTCTCTGCAACTCCATTTTGTTGAGGGGTACCAGGCATGGTTTATTGAGCAACTACACCATTATCTTGTAAATACTTAGCAAAATTCCCCATGTTTTGTCCAAATTCGGTATACCTGCCATAATATTCCCCTCCACGATCTGAGTGCACAAGCTTAATGACTTTCCCTAACTGTTTTTCAACCTCACTTTGAAATTTTTTGAACTTATCAAGAGCATCTGATTTTTCTTTAATCAAGTAAGTGAACCCATATCGAGATAAATCATCAATGAAGGTGAGAAAATACTTGTTTTTGCATAATGAAGTAGAATAAAGGCCACTAATATCGATATGTTTAATATCTAATAGAGTTTGGCTACGGTTGGCAGTCTTTTTCCTTGTTTTGGTTAACTTTCCTCGAGTACAATCAACACAAGTATCCCAATCAGAAGCATCAAGAGGAGGAAGATTATCAACCTTAATTAATTGATCAACTCTTTCTTTGGAAATATGACCTAACCTTTTGCGCCAAGCAATACATATTTTTCCATAATATAAGATCTCTTAGCCACATTATTCTCAACATTGAAAGAGGAAGCTAAAGAAGTAAATAATAACTTGTAAAGACCATTATAATAAAAATAATTTCCAATAACTCGGGAGTCAAACATAATGTCAACCTTATTATTCGCAAAAGGAAAAGAATATTCTTGTTTATCCAATAGGGGAAACGAAACTAAATTTCTCTTAAAAGTAGGAACATAAAAGGTATTTTTCAAAACAATCTTAAAACTAGACTGTAATTCAAGAATAAATGTGCCAACATAGCAAACTTCAACTCCAACATCGTTTCTCACTTTAAGCTTTGACTCCCTCACATTTGGCTTCCCGAGATCCCTTAGCCCCTGCAAAGTAGTAGAAACATGAATTGTAGCACAACTATCTAACCACCAAGAATCAATAAGAACATCAACAAGATTAGATTCAAAACAAACACAAGCTAAATGTCTACCTTGTTTTGCTTTCTTCTTTTCTAACAGGTCTTAAATTTGTGGCAGTCCGTCCTCCTATGGCCCAGTTTGTCACAAAAGAAACACTTCACATTAGTATATTTTGATTTGCCATCCTCATGCTTCTGTCTATTCCCATGTTCCTTACCATTACCAGTTTTCTTAGAAGCATGGTTCTTATCATTCTTAGATTTTCCTTTTCCTTTGTTGGGCTTGAGTTGAAAAACATAATGAGTAGACTCATTCTTTTCATTTTCAGCTTGTTTTCCTCAGCAACACACTTAGAAATTAATTCATTGACACTTTATGTTTTATTATAAGTGTTGTAAGCTGTCTTAATGAGACTAAAAGAGGCAGGAAGTGCGTGAAGAGCACGATGAATAATGTAAGTATCAAGTAGAGGAATTTTATGATCTTTCAACTTGGACTAAACATTCATGATTTACAAAATACAATCTCTCACCCCCTTATATTCATCATACTTTATGGTTGTTATTTCATCCATAAGATGTCCAGCTTCTGCATTCTCATCAGTGTCATACATATTTTCCACAGCTTTGAAAAACGTTTTGACATCTTTAGTGTCTGGTAAACCACTCAACAGATGTTCATGAATTGATTTTTTCATAGCAATGAGACTAAGACGATTTGACTTTTTCCATTGTGCATAGAGAATTCTTTGGGTAGAAGTACTTAAATCAGTAGGAGCATCAGGTTTATCTTCTCGCAAGCAGAAATCCAAGTCCATTACCCCCAAACTAAATTCTGCATCTCGTTTCCACTTCTTGTAGTTGGAGGCACTCAGAATTTTAATGGAGTCATTATTGTTGTTCACAGAAAAAGAGACTAAAAAGTACAAAAAATGAACACCTTGATTAAATTATGAGCAAAGCAATAAAAAAATATATAAATAGAGTCAAACTGGTCATCATAAACTCCCCTTTGGGTTGCGAATACAATACACATATGATCTCCCTTCATGAAGTGTTAAAAATAAAAAATAAAATATATTAATTAAAAATTTATTACCTGTGTGCAAATAAATTCTTAACAAATATATATTGTTTCAAACCAAAAAAAAAAAAAAAAACTACAACAACTATACACATCAAAATTATTACCTTTGGACAAATAATTTTAAACATGTACATTTATCATTAACACACTTAATGGACCGTAACTAATATATATAACTACCTCCTTTGGGCAAGTAATGACACATATTAATAGCCAAAAGAAATATTTTCTACAAATAAAAGAAATTTGGTGATAAAACAATCATTGAAAATTAATAAATCAAATCACTTTGGTGAAATAATATTAATATTTTTCATCCAAATCTTTAAACTATTTGCTCATAATATGTTGATAATCAAAATAAAGTGTTCTTCATAACACTCTATATCAACAAATCAAGGTAGTCACTTAGAACAACAAAAAAATAGTTTAATTGAAGAAAATGAAGTCATAGCATTTGAGTAGAGAGTACACCATGAATTGTAGGGTAACCAAGAGAGTGAATGTGTACAAAAGGAGAAAATACTCAAATAATTTTATGTGATTTAAAGATTTCAAAAAATAACAAAAATATTTATTATTATTTAATAACTGCAGAATTTGTATCAATTCAATAATAATTATTTGGTGACTTCAAAAACTTAATTAAAAATCACAGAAAAATAAAAAATAAAATTCTAATGAATTTGGAAAAAAATCGTCGAAAAACATTGCTCGGAAGTGTCGCACTCGCCCCCAATCTCTGTTGCTGAGAGTGGGATTCATGTTAGGAGGTTGTCTTCAACCTCCAGGCGGGTCCTGAGGTGGGTCGTGCGACCCAGTTCCATCCAGCCGGGTCGGAGGTGATTTTCCGGCCAAAAAACACTTGAATTCGATGGGAATTATGGGGGTTTTGATTGGAATGGTATTTCTAATGGATCTCTGAAGTTTATTTCAAGGGAAACAAGAAGAACAAGTAGATCCAAAGCTATAATTTTAAAAAATAATAACAAGGAAAAAGCTTGAAATTGAACATATAAAAGTCGTTCATACATGAAATTAAACCGAGCTTAAACTATATAATCCATGTATAACTAAAATTACTAATCAATTTCAGATTTGAACCACTAAATTAAAAAAATCATTTAATTAATTTCATAATAATTTTATGTAAAACCCTAAAACTTTAAACATGAAATTCTCATAAATTACTAATCGAAATTTAGCATAAAATATATCAACAAAAAGATAATTTCATGAGGAATAAAAGCCCTAATGTTTTAGGATCAAACTTTAAAAAATTCAACATAAAATAATAACGAAATTAATATGTAATTAGTGAAAATTAACCTATATCAATTTAATGGTTAAATAAAATATAGATCCTAAATCATATACAATTGGAAATTTGATACCACATGTTAGAAATTCATAAAACACTAGGATACAAGATTGTATATAATTTAGAATACACTAAGAAATTGAAAAATATAATCAAGAACACATTCCTGATTTTTCCATAGCAATAACTATGATTTGGTAGTGCAATACTAACCAACTAAGTCTTCCTCCCTAGATCTCTAAATCAGAAGTAGATCAAATAGAACAACCAAAATACTACCATACAATTGTGATGAGACAATATATATTCATAGAGTTAGGGAGAGGACTGGACCTCCTCATCAAAAGCTTCAGTCAACTAGAAAGCCTACACTTCTGCTTTAACTATACTTCACAAAGATGCTAAGTCCATTAACTATAGATCACTAATTATATGGGCTAATACAGCAAAAACTATCTAACAACCCATGTTTTAATAATACAATTAAAATGTTAATGTAAACCCAAATAAAAGTCTTACAGCCCATACCCTTGGTTTGAGAATGGATTGAAAGATATGAATTGGGTTGAACAATCTATAGTTTACATTTGTTAATTAGGAAAGATAGAGAAAACGAAATAATTTTATATGTATTTTTAGTAAACAATAAAAATAATATGGATAATATAGTCAATATGCTAATAAATATTTGTCATTCTCTTTATTTATATTTTAATACCAAACAACTTTTAGGTAGACATCCAATCTTTTCTTTCTTTCATTTTTTCACAGTTTTTATACAATTCATTCTTAACTTATTCCAAAAACAATTAACTTTACCACTTTTGAATGAAATCCTATTCACAAGAAAATTCTCGTGGTTGTTCATAATAGGAAATCCATTGCAGAGTCACTTGTCATTTTGAATTGAAGAGACTTGGAAAAATAACAATAGCTTTCAACCCGAATGAACCTTATGAAAGAGGTTAAGTTCCCTTCTGAGTTGATTTTGTTCATCAAAAGGTAAGTAAAAAAATGTTAGTTTTCCATAATAATTGTTTTGTTGGTGATTTTTCACACCTATTAATACAGCCTGTGGTGGGTTCATGGGCCTAGGCTCATTGTGAGCCCATATGAGTGCTTGTGGTCTTAGGCGAAGCCCAACCCTTCTAGTTAAGTTCACCTCGGCAAATCACAGATCACTCAGTGGCGTAAAAACCTACCTGACGATTTGAAATCAGGTTATAATAGTTAAAGAAGAAGACAAAAGTTTCACCTAAATGACACTGTTTGGTGAGGATGAGATCTCAAGTATTTGTGCATGGCTTCTCGTGGTTGTAACTTGTGAAAGTTTCAGTTGAAAGAAAACGAAAGAGAGAAAAGTTTAAATTTTGTTAAATATTTTTATAAAGAGTTTATATTAAAGAAAAGATTGTGTGAACTAACCTACACAAACAAAAATGGTCTCATATTATTCAACAGTTCTTCTACATCTAACACATGGGAGACCAATTAAGAGACAATGCAAGGTCAAACAAAGAAGACTCCAAAAATTCTTGAGAGTTGTATAAGATATAAGAACTTTGAATGCAAGTTTCAGAATAGATAAAGGAAAATACTAAGCATAGATGAGAATTTAATGATGTGTGGCCTACTGTTGTGAAATATGTGTATGCAAGTGCATGCAATTGTAACAAGTAAGAGTAGTTCTAAACACACAAAAATTACACACACTTTTTACATGCAGTGATGTGTATTCAATTTAAGTCAGATATTTTAAAGTAGGGACCACATCACTTGGGACATTTTGAACTCCTTTTCCTCTCACCACCCCCCAGTTCTGGTTCAGGAAAGGGTCAACGCAAGAATCTTACTTTGAAGCAATCTCTGGAGTTTTCCTTTATCCGAACGGGTCTTGCAATAAACTTCCAATATGAGTGTAAGACTTGCTTCCTGATCTACCCTTCCTGTGCTAAAAAAAAAGCAGCTAACTGAGAATCCTCTTTTCCTAGACCTGGCAAAGCACCGACCATTTTCGGCTCCAGCAGTCCGAAGTCAGTGGGACAAAGCCCCGACTCACTTATTTGCTAGTCACGACCTCTTTGTGGGAGAACTAGTACTTCCCTTTGGGATAGGATTCCACAACTCTATCATTTTCATGAGAGCCCTTCATAGGGCATCATCAAATGAAGCGCATCTCACATCTCTCTCTTTTTAGGCAAGGGGGTCGGGTTCCTGTTAAAGTGAAACGTTAGTTCTTTAGTTAGGATTCATTTTCACAGTAAAAGCAAGTCGACATGAAATGTTGCCAGCTCTTTCGTCACAACCATTAAGCTAACAAGAAGACGACTAAGCCTATTCGCCCCCCCAAGATATGCTGCCTTTGGGACTTCAACACAAGAAGTTTCAATTTTTTTGTTGAGATTAATTACACATCATTGTGTGTAAATAATGTGTGCAATTTGTGTGTGTTTCAATCATTGCTCATAGATTAAAGCCCAAGGGTGTTTGATTACATCAACTAACCCACTCTATTATTATAACTATTCCAATTTCATGACTCTTCTTCCTAGAATAATAGCGAGTTTAGTAAAACAATTCTGATTCTTTCTCAAGATATAAAACTTAATTAATATGTGAATTTTCTACATCTCTATGATTATTCTAACATGTAAAAGACATTAAGAACTAAAAATCATAAAAACTACACAAATCATACAAATATTCTCATCCAATATGTATTTATGATTCTTTAATTTTAGCATACATAACTCTCACTTCTTAGATCTTGAGTTATAAACTTAAATCATGCAAAAGATGGCCAATTATTCACAAGCATTAAGCATAAATTAAATAATTTAATATATAGATGAAGAAGAAATTATAAAATCATCATAGATAGTAATAAAGATTCAAAGTGACTACATCATAACCCTAGAAAAAATGTTTAATTCAACACAGTAATAAAAACAACCATTGAATTAAATAAAAAGCGCATAAAAAAAGAAGAAGAAAGAAAAACTCTAAGATGTATCCAATCCTAAGACTTTCAAGATGCTTCTAATGTATGTCTCGCATATATTTGATGTGTTAATCTTCTATTTATAGCCCCCCTAGCCTTTTGGACGTTAAAAATATCACTTATTTTCAAATTTGAACTAAAAATGGAGCCAAAATATCAAAATCTGTCAAAAGCGGACATATTACGACATGTCGCGCCCTTTCAAGGTGACAAGCCATGCAGTTTCTAAAAAAAAAAAAAAGAATTTTGACAAGGAAGTGGTGACATGTCACAACTTATGAAGCGACATATCTCCTAAAGCTTTAGTTACGAAGTTCCAAGCTCTTTTTACCTAATTCGACCTCGTTCAATAAAATATGCATAACTTTTTCATTCAAACTCCAAATGCAATTATTCAACATGTTTTAGAAAGCTGAGAAATAGATATTATACTTTGTGTTTCACGAGATCTTTAAGAAAATCATGCTCAAAATTCAGCATGAAGTTTTAGACTTACATTACCGAGCATAAGCAACATGTGTTAAACATCTTCAATTTAGTATTTTCCACCCATAATATCTTAAAACTCCATACTCAATGCTAAATTCATCATATTCATCTAGTTTAACATGAATCTTCTCATTTCACTCCATATCATGTCATTGACTATTAAAATCTGAAATAAAAGAAAAACAAGCGTAAATCTGTACAAACTAAAGTGAAAACACTCAAATATCATCTTAAATTATTCTCTAAAATTAGCATGAAATTAACCTAACGAAATCCTCCAAACTTAACATTTGCTTGCCCTTAAGCAAAGAACTCTAAACACTCCTAAAAACTTAAAGATAACAAACATGAATTTAGCCAACAACAATCAATCAAGTCTCAAAATTATGATTGTCGTGTACATATAATTCTAAAAAATATCAATCATTACAAACTCTAGAATTTTAGCCCAAATGGCCCTCTACTTCACCTTAATTTCACAATGTTTGTGTACATAATCATTATCAATAAGTATCATCACCTGAATAAATGTATACTTGCTAAATTTTTACCAAAATCATTATTTTTTTTTTATTATATCCCATAATTTTGTTCTACTCACACTACTCTCCACTAATGTAAGCAATCATATACTCAAGGATCAAAAGGAAATTAAAAGCTTGTAATGTACGACTTCAATAAATGTAGATGACAATGAGATTTTAGGCTCAATCATACCATAAGCACATAACCAAACAATACCAACACTTTGATTCAACTTCATGTTTTCCACAAACCCTTTTCTCCCCCTTTGTCTTCTTTGGAGAAAATCAATAATTTTTTTTGTTCCACAAACTACGCTCCCCCAAACTTATTTCATTATGAATGCATAAGGAGTGTAGTAAACTATTTTTTTTCTTCCATCTCTCTCTTCTTTTTCTTTTTTGTTGACAACGCATTTTTTTTTTTCATCATCATCCTCTATGAAAAATCTTCCCCAAAAAAAATTCATATGCTCATGGTATAACTCAAGGAAAGAAAAGATAACACAATCTTCAAATAAGTTCATTTACAAGGATGTCAAACAAACAAAAGAATCATATTAGGCTCAAAAGTGGTAACTAGGGATAGTATTCAGCAAAGTTGCCTTGAAAGACTCAAATCATCTCCTTAAGCATGAATTGTCTAATATTTCATCTTAAGTAGTGATCAAGAAAGTTCTAGGATAATTTTTTTTTTTCAAAAACCATAAATCTTCTCCAAGAAATGACTACTTAAACATCATGATTAAGTGATCAATTACATGTAGTGAACACAAGCAAAACAAAGAAACATTTAAACCAAGCACACAAACTAAAGCAACAACATCATCTTCATCGGCTAAATCATCACCAACTTGATTCACATTAACACCCTAAACAAAACATAAAAAATAAACATAAACCTAACAAAACTTGAACAAAAGCTAATTATAAACAAACTAAGATATCTACAATGAGCAAAACAATAAAAATCAACCCCCCCAAACTTAATCTAAACATTGTCCCCAATGGTTAAATAAAAGAAAAGGAAAACAAAACTTTCATGTTATCCAATGCGTTGTTCCATTGCAATGACTTGCACTGTCGTCCTCCTCAGGTTGCACATGTAAAACTATTTCCCAACACATCAATAAGTGGTTGCCACCCATAATATGCATCATACAAGACAACACAAAGGATTTCACTTTGAATGCCTTCATGCTTGGCAAGATATGAATCTATTCAGCATGTTGCACTGACAACACAAGACTTTGAATGACGAGTTTGGGGGAGAGAATTTTGATAGCTTATAAATGATGTAGAATGCCGAAGGTGGGATCAATAGATAATATATATCCATTGGTGGCGTATATGATATAGTACCATTGGTGGCATCAATGACTACTGGTGCTTTCTCATCCTCCAATGTAACATTTTTCTCTCCTTCAAATAGGAACTCCTCTAATAACCTTTCTAAATATTTCCACTCTTCACTTGAATATCCATAACTATGCTTGTGATTTGATCTTCAACAATATCATGATCGAGGATGGACATTAATTCATTCACCACACCGCAATCGTTATCTATCAAACAAGTCAATCGTAGCAAAATTTTGAATTAGTGCAACTTTGAAAGTCTCTTGTTCTTCAACTTTAGGCTCAATATCTTCTAGAGGCTCAACCATTGGTGCTTCTACAATATTCTAATAACTATCCCAACCTAGTTTATTTAAGTCATCCTCTTCGAAAAAATTCTATTTCTGCACTATTAAACTGCCACTATAAAAAAACAATGTCTTCTTCAATTTGGCCATCACTTTTTCATGTTCTGATTTTGTTCTTCATGCTCATACGATTGGTGTATACTATTAGGATATTGCAAATATGGAGGGTATTGGTGACTTTAACCCTGCAGTGAAGGATCCCAATGCCAATGGTAATCAAAACATGCCATATCATTCAACAAATCCATTATAGTTTCATGGCTCCTTCTTAACAAAGGTTCACCAGTTACATCTCCTCCATAATCCACCTAATTTCTTGCTACATCATCCAACTTATTATAAAAGAATATAGTAAGACACACCTTGAGAGATTTTGATGAAATTTATCTACTAGTTTAATAAATCCCCCCCAACCGACATAGAATAGCTCCATGTGTTTAGGAGGAGAAACCAGCCTTCCTCCTCCACAAGACCTCCTAGAGATGCTCTAGGAGGATTACGACAAAAACGACGATTACGACACCGTAGACAATGGTGGCGATGATGAATACTATGAGGATGATTATCCTCAGCCTATGGACATGGAGGACCCGCCAGAGGTGGTGGTGCTTTGCGACCAGGTGGCTACCCAGCAACAAAAAATCAATGTCCAGGAAGGAAACATTGCCTCCCTATAGAAGATGGTTAATGCCATGAGGGCCACTCTAGCGGCCCAAGGGGTGTGAGTGGACTCGCATGGCGAAGTACTGTTTAGGCAGCCAGCAGGTGTGCCACCCGGGCACCCAGCTAGAGTGCCACCTGTTAACACAACAGGTGTGCCTCTCAAGCACCCCGCTGATGTGGCATAAAATCCGCCAGCTAGCGTTCCACCTGCGCACCCATCTGGAACTGGAGCCCCACCTGCGCCACAAGATGACAACCCTGCTCTAGGGTAAAAGAAGGCTTGTTGAGCCCCCAAACACAACAAGGCCCCAAGGCTAACAAACAAGGATAAAGGGCAAGGTGCCCAAGGACATCGCCAGGTTGACAGCGCGCGGGGATCCCAATGCGTTCTGCCCAGGCAGGCCAAGACAGATCATGATAGGCATGGAGGTGGTGTCCCCCTAGCACCTCACCAACCTTGCAGAAACCTCAGCCAAGGGGCCAACATGAGGAATGTTTTTGTTAACCTAGAACAAGGCCCAACTTCTCAGTTAATAATGAAAACATCAAGTATAATGGGGAGACCGAAGTAGGATATACCGAGGATAGTGGTTGCCACCTAGGTCAACCAGACCTACGAGATGACTTAAATGTTCGTAGGGGTATAGCAGCTCTCGGAGGGCAACCCCGGGGGAAGAGATCAGCCACATCTCCAGGAAAATTTTAATGCCCGGAAGAGAGAACACCCGTCACAGAGTGCCAATCAAGACTGCAATCCTCTCCACTCAGGATGGGAGAGCCTGAAAAAGATTATGCTCAGGATGACCTGAAGGCAAGGCCATGACTCTGTCTCGGAAGATGAGGATGGGGAGTCGTGTGCTCCCAGATTATGGAAGCCCTATTACCACGAGGCTTCAAGATGCCAGCCATCACGTCTTATGATGGCACCACGGATCCCACCGACCATCTATCAAAGTTCAACCGATTGATGTCGGTGCATTGTGTCTCCGAGGACGCAAAGTGCCATGTGTTCCCGTTGACCTTGACGGAACCGACGAATGAGTGGTTCAAGAAGCACAAACCAGGGTCCATTCATTCCTGGCATCAGTTCTCGTCCTCATTCTGGAGATAATTTATAGCTGCTCGAAAGGTTAGCTATGAGGTTAGCGCCTTGGACAACATAAATCTAGGACCCCTCGAGATCCTCAAGGCCTACATTAAGCGCTTCAAGGAGGAAACTGCTAGGGCCAAGAGGGTCGACGACGACCATCAACTGATGGCCTTGCATGCAAGTATCCGCGCAGGGTCCCCTCTATGGGCTGACCTCCAGCAGAGGGGATGCCACAGGATTGATGACTTCATTCGTTGAGCACAAGAATACATAATCTGGGAGGGTGCCTAGATTGGAGTATTTGGCAGACCCATTACTTTCCCCAATCTGTTGACTCCGAGCCCTGTGGTTTTGGGGACCTAGTACTTACCTTACACTCTTGTCCAACAGAGTGTTGTGAGTGCCTTGCAGTTCAGCCCAGCTATCCATTCAGTTGGCTTTAGTGCTGTACCTCCTGCTGGTTTCACTGCTGCTCCGACGGTATATGGAGCCGAGCCCACTTGATACAGTGCTTTTCAGCCTGCATTTAGTGCTGGAACTGCGGCTCCAGCCCAATCAACAACATCTAATAGGAACCCCAGCGAAAATAGGCATGGGGGCAAAGGCAAGGGCAGGAAGCCCAAAGGAATTGAGGCAATCACTACAACAAAACCCCCTTTCAATAACACATCATTATAATACTATTAAAAAAGTATTATAGTATATATAAAGTAAATCAGTAAAGTAACACGCGACAAGTGAAAAAAAAAAGCGGCAAATGAATGTGCCTAAGTCTTTTCCCTATTATGTACAGTAGACTCCCCTTTTCATCTCTTTCTCTCTCTGTCTCATTTTCCTTCTCTCCTTTCTCTTCCTGCTATACCCATCTTTATTTTCCCGTCCCCTAGCTAGAAAACAAGTAAAGACTCAACCTTATCTCTATTTTCCCATCCCCTAGCTGGAAAACAATTGGCAAAGACTCAACCTTATCACCACCTCCTCCTCCTCCTCTCTTGGACCGAACCACCTCCTCTCTCGGACCGAACCTCCTACTGGAGCCTTGAGGAAGAAAAAAAAATGGAGCCAGCTTAAATCTCAAGATATATGGTAAAGTATGCTTCTCTATAATTTTTTATTTGAAATTTTGACTATATTTTTCTTGAGAATCACTGCATTCACGAGCCATGTTTTCTGAATATATATATATCTATAAAAAATATAATCTTTGACATTTCCCTCACTACTCTTCCTCATCTCATTCCCTAAATCTCTCGTGACCTTCTCTAGGTTGGGATATGAAAATTTCTATTAACAAGCTTATTTTCAGAATGATGCTGTTAGGTTGAGGAGAACATTTGCAAGTTTGCAAAGACGTGTCTTTTTCCATCTCAGATCAGTGTGATTCTTCATGACTCTCACGGTATTGCTCAGGTGAAGAGTGTTACTGGAAGCAAGATCTTGCGTGTTCTCAAGGCCCACAGTAATCATTCTTAGTGTTTTGTTTTATGAGCTCAAGAGTAGAACCTTATTTTCAGTCAATGTTGAGCCTTATCTTCGGTCATTATCGACCCATTTCATTTCTTTTTTTTGTTGGAAGAACTTTAGGTCTAGTTAACTATTTGCTAAATATTTGAATGAGCGAAGGGAATAATTAATTTTTATGGTTTTTCATTTGTTTAATTTTGGGTAATTGGGATTATAGTGTAATTGAGCTGGTTGTTTTTCTTGTTTGAGTATCTTAATATGGTTATTGAATGATAGTGTAATTACATATCTGATTCGAAATAAAACTAACCAACAACATAAAAACCAGCCTAATTTTTTTTTGTAAGTATAACAAGAGAAAGAATTACTTTTAAGGAATGCTCAAAGTTGGGTAGAGTTGCTGTAACTTGTTCATAACGTTTGAACTGTGTACAGTACATGTCCAACTAGACAATATCTTCCACACTAGCTGAAACAAATGCTTGGATACTGGGGAGACCACTGCTACATTGATGAAAATTGGAATTAATATACAGATGCCATGAATTAGTTTAAAGCAAATAGAATAATGACCGACCTGTAGATTAGTCACTGAAACTACTACTGGGAAAAACACTCACACATCCATCAACAATAGAATTAAAGGACTCTTCTTCCAATAAATTTGCTTTTGCTTTGAACAAGTGAAGTCTCTCCTTAGCTCCATATAATGAAACCAAGTGTATTGCATTTTCTTTGAATCATCTGTACCATTAATATTCATAAACACAACCCACAAATATACACTTTGAATAAATACATCTGAAACCAAACAAATATACCCTTGAAATTTTATTGATAAAGAATAGAATACAAACTGAGGTCTCGAACAGTGACTATTTTGACAGTGTATCCACGCTGTAGTAAGAGGTTGACAAGCCATGAAGCTTGCAGCAGAGTGATTCTTGATGCCTCTCACTGTGTGCATTAAAAGTCTGCAAGTTTAGAATCAACAGGTTCATTTAATTAGAAAATTAGCTAAATAAGAAGAAAAAAAACAAAGAAATTAGCATATTGGAATTAAAAATCAAGTTCTTGTCATTTCCATATACCTCTCCTTGATGATTTAGTGACAGTAAGTAATCATCAAAGGAGATCATATCTCTGCCATATTTTATGGCAACTTTCACCTCTTGATAGGCTATTGGTAAAGATCTTAGCAGAATGATTGCTTGGCTTTCCTCATCCACTTCATGCTTGATATTAGAAAGACCTACAATAGTTTCATTGAACTTGTCAATATTGTCATCTAAGGATAAAGAAGAATTCATTCTAAAATCATATAATCTCTCTAGGAGATTGATGGCTTCATGTATAGTTGTTCCAACTTGTCCCTTTGCTGCTGTCTCGGCAGTTAATTTCCTTCTCACACTATTTGATAGGTACATAATTGTGGTGTGGTAAGCCATCTCCTCAATTTTAGCAATCTCCTCAACCTTTTTCCCTTCTAAGAGCTTTGCATCTCCGACCATTTTGGCCACTTTCTGGTGTACCAAGATGCCTTTCAGGCTCTCCCGCCATAGAGAGAAGTCACCGGTACCATCAAATTTTTCAAGTTCAAATTTAGCCATTGTTGACATGCTTTCTTGGATGAGTTCTTGGACTTTCTTGCTGCATAAATGTTAGGATCTTGATCTTCTATCCTTGATCATGAAACCTGTGTCTGATTTTGAAGGAAAACCCTTTGTTTTCCAGTTTCAAGATCCTGAAACTTAGTTACTTAATAACAATATCAGAGTAATATTAACAAACACATAGAAAACTTAACAGAAAAATAAAACAAAGAAAGAACACAGAGTTTTATACTGATTCAACCAAGATATTTTGGTTTACATCCAGTTTAAGAATATCTATCTTAGATTTATTATTCAGCAACAGTAAGAGTACATATCACAGTCGAGTAATGGCAGCATATCTCTCAAACAATCTCACAAGTGCTTTCTCTCAACACTCAAACCAAGCACAACACTTTCTAACAGTAGTGAGGCCTATTACAAAACCTAGAAACCCAATACTCTTTCTCTCTCGTACTCTTTTCTCTCTCTCTAAAGCCCTTGACAAAATATTTCTTCAGCTGAAAATCTTCTCACTTGTCTCTAATTTTTTAATGAGAAGAAGCTTATTTATATTTATATATATATGGGCCTTAGCCTTATTTGAATTAGTTGCCAAAAAAAAAAAAGAATTGTTTGAAAACAATTGGAGGTTTAATTGAAATAGTTAAAGTTGTTGGGATTTGGTGAAACAAACCCAACAGTAGGCATGTGCAAGATTGAAGTTCTTTCTACTAGATTTTCTCTTTTTCTCCATTCAAGTATTAAAAATACAAGAAAATTAGTAAAAAGATAGTGGAAACTACAGTAATTGCTTTGGCATCATTTGTCATTGCATTTGGATTATGCATTATATAGTGTGTATTTTAAGCCAAGTTATTTCCTATCTAAATATATAATCATCTGGTGTAATGGAATATGGTGATTGTTTTTTGGAATGTATACTTCCACTTTCTATTTTTACTGTCCCTAAAACAGATTTAAAAAGTTGGTTTGAAGCTTTTTTTTTTGGCACTTCTATGCACATTGAGAATGTATAACACTTGTTCTGAATGGCAAAATATTGTAATGAAGATATGCTTGAAAATGACATTTGTGAGAACCAGCTTTGTGATAGAGTTTCTTCAGCACTTCTATTATTATTTTTTTTCCCAAACAAGTCACATTTATCTTAGATTTTTCCTTAACACCTTATTTATTCCGAGAAGTTCTTTCCCTAGTCTATCTATAAGTACTTTGTTCAGTTTGTTCTTGATATATTGTCAATCCATTTTGCTCAATTTAAACCATTTTATTATAACACCTTAAAATTTATAAAAAAACATCTATAGCAAAAAGAATATAATTCTTAACCGCTGGTGTATTATATGAATTATAATAGTTTATGGGAACAATAAAACATAAATAACAATGCTCTATTCTCTACAATAAAAAATTAGCTGAAAAAAAAGAGAGGAGGAAATTAAATAGTTATTAAAATTGCCCTTGAGTTATTATCTTTGTAGGCTCTAATTATCATACTCAATAAGCACAATCATTAAGTAAATTGTGCATTCCATTGATAATTAAGTTCAGCCTCCTGATCACTAGATATTTAGTAGCTTAAGAGGAAGTCTATATCTATATATTAGCAAAAGCACATTTTGGAAGTGGCTCATCAATCAAGTTAATTCTCTTTGTAAGCACAATCACTCTCTTTTTCTCTTGGTTAATGATTCATACTGTCGTTGTTAACTTCACAGAATATAACTGTGATCACGCATAAACATGAGAGTACCAAACCATATATGGAAATGTGTAGTATAATATTGAGTTTGACAAACACTGCTAGATCTAAGCCTGTACATAATACAATGGGACATGCTAAGCATCTTGTCTAGGATTAGTACTGTCTCTTTGCTAATGCATAGACTCCTCAGGATCACGCAGCCCCCAAACTCTGGTTTGTTTTTGCACTACCAAAATTGAACAACACACAAAAACACCTCATGATCACAGCAAGAAACCAGAAAAGAAAGTAAGAAAGAACACACACCATTACAGAACTCAACCTTGCAAGAATGAATATCACATCTCAGCTTTTTTTCTCTGTTTTCACTCTTCTTCTCTTGAGTTTTTTTTCTTCCTCACAATACCCAACTAGCTTTATAAGACAGCTGGAACATTTATACAATGTGTAGGATATAACTACCATAACTAACTTTATAAGCCAACTTTCTAACAACACTAGAAATATATGTTTACTCTAATTATTCCACACAATGGCTTTCTTAAATTGAAATTATTTTATGTATGCTGATACAAGTGAATGAGCGAAGGGAATAATTAATTTTTATGATTTTTTATTTGTTTAATTTTATTATACTTTATCTGATATAAGAACAGAGAAGCTGTCCATGAAAAATGTTTGGGTGCATGTGATACTCTTACCAATATGTTTGGTTTTTAATCTATATGAGAGTTTGCTTAATGTTTGGGACTGTAGAATGCCCTATTTTTTGTGCGTAAATTATAGTATTCTCTGTTATATATACTTAGGCAAGCAAGGCATCATTTTTGTGAGACACTGAGAAATGAAGTTGGTTCAATCATTGGCATAACAATTGTCACACTTGGGCTCATTGGGACCAAAATCTCACGTGAACAGGTAGTAATTTATCAATTATATATGTATATGGATTTATATTCAATATATTTTTTGTGATACATGAGTTTGTAACTTAATTTGTACTTAAATTGTAATTATGATTGGTCTGTGAAATTTGGCTGAACAGGACATAAATTTGGGGTGACTTGTCCCAGAAGAGTCAGTCGAGGGTTGTGCTAAGGCCATAGTGAGCCAAGGAGAGTCTTACTTGATGGAGGCGAGGTGGCTCTGGTGGCTGTTTCCGGCACATATGATATGTCCTGAGGTGATGGAGTGGTGCAACTGTTTTATCTCAGCTTATTTAATTTAGGAAAAGTCTTCAATAATTGAGTCAGCAATTGGAGAGAGAGACCAAGAAGCTTCCCTCCATTTAGAAGTAGTAAGTACTTTTGTTTCTCCATGTCTACCAGTCTATAACTTGTTAATAGAAATGATATTCTTTGTATCCATTCATTTATTAGAGAATTGAACTATGTCTTTTATTTATTAGATAAAATAGAAGCGAATAGAATATCTGAGTAGTATCTGCTCAAGCTTTTATTTATTAGACTAACTTTTATGTACTAAGGAAGGCTTATGTATACAATTTTATTTATTAGATTCAGCATGCCTATTTACTTGAAATAAAAAAATTAATATGAAAAACTCAATGTAAAGTTAAAAAAGAGTTAAGGTTCAGCCAATCATTTTGTTTACAAGAGAGCATAAACATTTATTTTTGGGGGCAAAAAAATGAGTAATTTTAATTGGGGGCAAAAAACAAGTGTTGATGAACTGTTCTTGAGTTCATTTATCAACTTTACCAGTTTATTTTGAGTTTTTATTTGGGCATTTACCAGTTTATGTTTAAAGATCATATTTTGATTGCTATTTTGAACTGTCCTTGAGACAAGATACTTTGATTGATTTTTGGCTCTGAAATATACTGGTATAAATGTTGGGAATGCCAAGTTTCATTAAAATGTCATTCTTTCCTTACCAAAACTACTGTGACAAGCTAGGGTGAGATGGGGGGTCAATGTTTTCGAATGGTGCCACTACAGAAAGAAAGCATGTCTGTTAAAAAAAACCATTTGGGGTTGTAATAAGATAGTTTTATTTTTGAAAAATAATTTTACTTAAAAGAAGAGAAAGTTGAATGGAGAATAAAAGAACATCAACCATCCAAGAGTGAAAACATATACAAGTTAAGATAAAAATCAGGTCAGATTTTAGATCTCAAAAAATGCTAAGTAATTAGCTATTAAATGTTGTATGGCTCTTGTCAATCATAAATGATAAACAAGTAATTGCTAGTCGAGGTTAAGCAAGTTTGGACTAGTTAAAATAGATGACATGTATAACAAGAGCCAATCATAACACAAGACTTATGTAGTTGCTAAAAGATCATCACACTATCATGCATGTATTTTGCCAATTATTAAAATTATTTTCCTTTTCAGTTTTTCAATAGCACTCCTGTAAATATTTGTCTTTGTATGGTTCATATTAATAAGACATATTATATTCATTCATATTGCTCTTTGTAATTAGTTGGTCAATCCACATTTTCCCATTAGTGCCACCTAGAATTGAAACCATGTCATTGATATTACTTTTTACTAAATTTCTCTATCAGTAGTAATTAATGCTCTACTATTTTATCAAAGTCATTTTACCAATGACTGGATCTGTAGCACTGTCCTTTTGGCCCTCAATATGACAGAAAACTGAATTTCACTATCGATAGTGCTGTATTATACATGGTTAATGAGTGGTGATGACAGTTATAGGGAATTATTATTTTTGAAAGTTGCATGGATTAGATTGAAACATACAAGTTTGATTGGAAATACGAATCCATATTAATGAACGTTAAAAATGCATATAAAATTTTGATCCTAATTGATGTTTTGAAAGAATATCAGCTCCCAATTTTTATAGTTTGGGTTTTTACAATCTTTATATCTGTACTTTGCCTAGAAAGAATATCACTTCTAAGCTCTCTTTTTTACTGCTTATATTCTGCTGGTTATTTCTCATTTTTAGCTACGCTTGATGAATTTATGTCTCATTTACTTTGCCTTGAAAGAATATCACTTCTAAGTTTTTTTTTTACTGCTTATATTCTGTTGGTTATTTCTCATTTTCACTCATTAGCTACGCTTGATGAACTCATTTTCCCTGCTGGTCATTTCTCATTTACTTTGCCTAGATTTTGGTTATCACTTCTAGATTTCAGTTCAACCTTTACCCTTTCAATTTCTCTCTGTAATTTCAGCCAGAGTATGTACTGAATATACTAAGTCATACATAAAATGCCTTTAAAGTAAATGTTTGTATATATTTTATCCCTAAATTTTAAGATCGAATTAGATAAATTTTGGATTTCAAAGGCTGTTTTAATATCTATTGACAAATTTTAATTTTGTATTAATCTTTTAAGTATTGATTATATTCTTTAGGTTGGGGATCGAATTGGCGAGGAGCATTGCAAAGTTAATTTGCAAGAGGTACGAAATTTGTTCTTTTAACTCTTATTATTAATATCTTAAAAATGTTAGAGGAGTTTGAATATCATAAATATTCATCCACAGAGAAGTAGGTTCTGAGATTAAAATTGTGTGCTGCGGTGATAACGGAAGGTTGAAAACTTGTGTGTATTAGAGAAGTAGGTTCTGGAAAATTTGTTTGTGTGTTGCGGTGATATAAGGAAGAAAACTTATTGTGTGTTGTTTGAATTTTTTTACTTGGTATTGATAGATGGTTAGGTAAGCTTTTATATGTATAGATTAGATTTTTCATTTTATGTATAGATTAAAATTTTCATTTAGTCATATTGTTTTCATTATTTCCATATGTATAGATTAGATTTAATTGCCATAACCCAAGCTAAAATCTTGTCTTTGATTCAAACCCAATTAGTTAGTGGCTACCATTTTAGAATCTGATTTTTAAATTAAAAACAACACTAGAATCTCTTGAACTAGAGACTATTAAATGGATAGAAAATAAACCAGCAGAATTAACAAAAAATGGTGGTCAAGACTTGTGTTTAGATAAGCCTCCAATAAGATAACTAGATAAGCATTTAGATAAGCCTCCAATAAGAAAGACTTGTGTTAGAAGTTGTCTGGGCTGTTAGGTTGGGAAGATATTGTAGATAGAGAGTGAGATTTACTTAGAGAAGAATTTGGCAATCTTTGGGAAAGGGGAGCCACTCAATCTAACTCAACCTTGTAATGTTTAGGGTTTTGGTCTTTACCAGCACTGTCTATTAATTAATAATGAGGAATTTCAGTAGTTCTCTCTAGTATTTGGTTCCTCAAAAATTACTATAAGGTTTTCAATCAAAGGAAAATCTATCTAAAATAAGTGAAACTCACTCTGCCTTACCGATTTCAACAGAAATCTCCATAATAAAATGCAAACAAGCTTTTCAAGCCACAAAAACAAAAGTAATTTACACATTCAGAAATTGTACACAATATTTTACTATTTATTATCTTTAATATTGATCTCAAAATGAATCCTTCTCTAATTCTTTAGTGCAGCTGACGGAGAGCATTAACTAAACTATTTGTATAGTTTTTAGTTAAAAGAAACTGAATACAGAACTAAGACTTAGAGCAGGATTCATTCTGAGATCAATACTACAAAACTTACATAATAAGAAAACCAAAATCATCAGCAATCCCTTACAATAGTGTATAGACAAAGAATATAATATAAAATCTGACTCAAAATTACAAATCTAGGAAACAAGTATTAGATAGTGTACCCCACGGAATCCCTTTGCTAGCTTGAAAATCTTACCGTTGTTCATTGTTGAAACTTCCTTTTACTGCAGAATCAAACACACTCCGAAATGTATTCTGATTATCTATATAGCCTATAAGTAGGTCCAAACAAAGTGAGTACAATAGATTGAATTTATAATGTATACTAATAGAAAATGGTCACACTAACAAACAGATGGCTATGTATGCTTCTTACATTGGCCTTGAATTGTGAGATAGATGACACTTGTTTTGTTAAAAATGATGTTAAAAATGCATGCTCATTCCAAAAGAAACAGGGGCTGATATGATTAGTTTAACAGAAAATAGAAAGCCATAATTCAAAAGAAAACCAAGAAATGAAATGCTTTTATTTATTCAAGAGAGTAATTAGCTCGTAGAGGGGAAACTGCCAAGACTAGAGGGAAAAAAAACTGGTAAGAATATGATGGTATGGTGGAATAAAATTACAATTAAAAAGTGTAATTTCTTCAATTAATTATAACCCAAATCTGAAAGAACTTAGCCATATGATGGTATGGTGTATTCTAATTATCTATATAGCCTATAAGTAGGTCCAAACAAAGTGAGTACAATAGATTGAATTTATAATGTATACTAATAGAAAATGGTCACACTAACAAACAGATGGCTATGTATGCTTCTTAAATTGGCCCTGAATTGTGAGATATATGACACTTGTTTTGTTAAAGATGATGTTTAAATGCATGCTCATTTGGTAATGTTTTGTTAAAAACAATATATCTTTGAAATTTTTTGTATTTAAAAGTAGTCCAATATTTGGTAATGTTTAGGGTAAGGGAACATTTATCTTTTTCTAAAGATTACTTCTTATTCATTGAAAGGAAAATAATTTCAACAACAAGTTTCTAGGTCAGCCATTTCTTTTTATTTGAAACAAGTAAATAATAATATGCTAAAATTAGTACATATGTAAGAAAATAGGTTCACCATAATCCAAGTAAAACTTTACCCACCATTTATATTCTTGCTCATAAAAATAAAAAATAGGAAGAGAAATCAGAGATCATCGATGGAATATTATACAAAGACAAAAATCTAAGTCTGACCATTGATGATACTGAAAGGATAAATATTTTTGTTTATAAAAGAAAAGATGGTGATGAGGCTGACATTCTCATCCTTCATGTGATTTATTTTATCATACAAAAATAGTCCACACTCCACACTACACACTCCACAAGCTGCTAACATGGCAATGGAATTTTGGAGGGGACCACTCTAAATACTAAGAAATATAATAATAATAATAATAATAATAATAATAATCTTGAGTAAAAATATAATAACAAAAAAAAACAAAAGAGATCAATGTCTTTTCCTTTTCTTTCCTTTTGGTTGGTTACCACCATTTGGATCATATAACCAATTGTTTTTACAGATTTAAAAGACTGAATTAATCATATTATACTCTCAAGGAACAAGTTCTTAAGAGCACATGATGTAGAGTCTGCTTCCCACTAGACATAATATCCCTTTCTTTCTTAATAAAATTAAAAGGGCCAGTGCCCACTAGGCCTTTTCATTGATATATTTACAACCCACAAAACAATTGAGGTCGAAAATAACAATATGGTCAACTTCTCTATTAAACAACATTGACTTAATGACCTTTCTTTTCTTCTTCTTCTTCTGCAAATAATGACCTTGTGTGTTAATGACCATATCATGACCCTGAAATAACAACCGCAAATAATGTGATTGCCTTGTCTAATAGTTGTTAAACCCAGACAAAAAACAAGATTTTATTAAGAGAACAACATCAAATTCAAATTCATTGGAGATGGATAAAAGTTGGATCCATCTTAACAGGTTAGTAACCAAAATCATATAGTATATTTTGGGTATAAGTTTAAGTATCAGTGCTTGATTATTGACGTATGCTCTAAAATTGTAGAGCAACAGTGGAATATGAGCAAAAAGCTAGGGAGTTTGTTAAGACAGCCATGACGAATCTTGGATTTCTAGCCAAGATTCTTTGTCCATGCAACAAATGTCACAATCTAAGACATCAACTTTCAGATGAAGTTGTCGAACACTTAGTTTTGTGGGGCATGGACCAATCTTACAAAACATGGTTTCATCATGGGGAAGATCTAATCCAAAGTAGCATGACAAACACAAGTTTAGAATATGATTTATTTCAGGCAGCGGGAGTATTTTCAAGTAACGCCAATGATTTTGGTGATGATAACAATGATGCTGATTTTCAGAGTCTATTAGCAGATGATGAATCTCCATTGTATGAAGGTTGTTCAAAGTATACAAAAATTTCGTCTATCGTTGGGCTGTATAATCTAAAAACAAAGCATGGAATCTCAGATGTTGGCTTTAGTGAGATGTTGGAGATGATCAAAGAAATGTTGCCGAAAGATAATCTCCTACTGACATCAATGTATGCAGTTAAAAAGTTTCTAAAGATGTTTGATCTGAGCTATAAGCATATCCATGCTTGTGTCAACGATTGTTGTTTGTATACAAAAGAGAATGCTGATGCCCAAGTATGTCCCACTTGTCAATGTAACGCCCTACACTCCAGGGACCGTTACAGTGTGCCTTGTAAACAGTGCTAAACTCACTAATCGAGTCATTTGGCCAAAATCGTGTACTAAGTATGATTAGCAGTATAGGGATTAAAATTTTTGGTTAAGATGTAACGTTTCATTAGAATGTTTAATATATATGTTGGGATCCCAAAATTATAATTTTAGAGTCTATTACAAGAAAATATTTACTACAGGCCGTTCTATGCGGCAAAACAGGGTTTAACCCTAGTTCCCCTTTAAACCTCGGCCGTGGCGGACGAGCAGATGCATATGTACACGTCATCACCTAAGCTCTCCAACTCAAGGATGGTCCAACTTTCTTTTGCCTTTACCTGCACCACAAAGCACCCGTGAGCCGAAGCCCAGCAAGAAAACACAATATAACATGATATAATATCAATAGTGATTGCATCAATTATTCAGGACCAACAGTCCAAACAAATAGGTGACTATCACAAAAGTCACAAATATGGGGACAACACCCTTTACCGTGTGATGATAAGATCACCAGGGCTTAACAAATATCAAAAGTCACTAATATGGGAACAACACCCTTTAGCCATGTGACGATAGGATCACCAGGGCTTAACAGATAGGTGAGCATCTCACTAGATTTAGCAGGATAGGTGCATGGTGATTAGTCACCAACATAACCTTCCTCCTAACTCTAGAGTCATAACTATGGAACAACGTTCCCTAGCCATGTGACAAACAGTCACCGGGGCCATATGCCCTGGCTCTGAATAACTAGTCTCAGACTAGCCGAGCGCTTATAATTTTCATTGACCTTCCGGTCGGTCCAGCATTAATACCCCATATGAGTCATTCAATGTTGATATCGATTAGATCTAATCTTCTTTTGGCTCAGCGTTCACAACGCTATGCCATTTCTGACTCTTAGGTCAGTAAAACACGACCAGTGTTCAACTCATTATGAACTTGACTAATAAATCACAGTCTCACAGATGGATCTAACACCATTGCCGATTCTGACTAATAAGTCAGTGCCACACACAAGTAAGCCATGCCACCAAACATGTATCACATATCCAATATCCATAACAAGGTATTCAACATGCTTACCTACCAAGTACTAGTACAATTAGGACTATGCACGAACACAGAGGCTCAAGTTCTGAACGATATCATACTCAGTATATAAAGCATGTCCTAATCACATGTTTCTTGTGCATCATATGCATTATATTCAACAATCCAACATGCACCCATAATAGCCATGCATGTCATACTTAATAATCAACCAACATGCATCAAGAATAGCCATGCATGTCACATATACACAGGGTGCAGTTTTCTTACCTTTGGTCCAAGCACAGGTTACCAATAAATGAGCCACAAGCACCCCCTGATTCCGAGTTTCTAGTGATAACCTAGTCACAACCATAATATAAAATCTCATCAAAATGAGTAGATAAATACTTCCAAACCCAACCCAAGCCTCCGAGACATCAAATCCCACTCAACTAGGTAGTGGGATCAATCCCAGGCCCTTAGAGTTAAGTTCCTATGCTCAAAACATTAATTTTCCCAAAAATGACAACAAGTGCCGCGGCCCTTAGGCAAAACATAACCTCCACCTGTTTCTTCAAGCCTGGGCCGCGGCACCCAAGAACAGGGCCGCGGCCCAACCTCAAACCAGCCATTTTTCCTCGTTTTCAACCTTTTAAAACCTCTCAAAAGCATATCAAAACATCTCCAAACTCAAAAATCAAAGTTCCCAAACATCCCCATCATCCAAAACCAATAAAACCCAAGTCTCAAATCACCCAAAAACTCATCAAAACACAAAGTCTAATTCAAGCTTAAAAACTTTAAAAACTTATAACTTAAAACTTGAATTACCTATGATTGAGTTGTCTCCAACTAAATCCTCCGACCAATAAGCTTCTAATTTTCCTTAGGATTTCTATGCCTTGATCCTCGCTTGAATCCGAGTCCTAGAACTCAAGTTATCTTTGAAAACGCGATCGGGAGACGAAAATGAAACTTTTAAGGAGAGAGAATGTACAGAACGTTCTTTTTATTTCTTAAAAGGTTACTTCAAGCTTAAGTAGCTTCCAATAAAATGTAATGCTCGGGGTCCCGAAAACACCCCCGGGGATATTATAGTCAAAACTTCCAGAATTTCCCCCGTGATCTTACTAACTCCCAATTTATCACCAAATATTAATTCCCATTACCCAATAACCCGGTAATGCTCTAAATACCCCTTGACTTACTCCAAGTCAAGCTTAAATCCCGTTGTGACTATCCCACTAGCTTACCTCCTAGGATCGTCTTGTGCTAGGTAACCCTGGCATAACCAAATAATAACAAAGCACCACGCCCATTTCACATATATGCCAAAAATGCCCGAAATGGCCAAAATATGAAAATCACCCCGTTAATCACAAATGGGTTCACATGCATATTTAATACACCTAAACATGCATATTATCATTAAAAGAGATTCTACAAGGGCAACCTGCAAAATTGTTGAGATATTTTCCTATTATACCAAGGTTTCAAAGGATGTTTAGAAAAGAAGAGACGACTTTAAGCTTAAAATGGGATTCAACTAATAAAAGAATAGACGGGAAAATGCGGCACCCGGTAGATTCAGAGGCTTGGGATGCAGTTTATGAGAGATGGCCAGCTTTTCAACTTGAACCTAACAACCTTCGATTAGGACTTCCTGCTGATGGGATCAATCCTTACAAAAATATGAGTTCTACGTATAGTTGTTGGCCTATAATGCTCATTGTATATAATCTGCCACCTGCATTGTGCATGAAGGATGAATTTACCTTTCTATCTATGTTGATTCCTGGACCTAAACAACCCGGGAATGACATAGATGTTTACTTAGAGCCCTTAATAGATGAGTTACTTGAATTATGGAATGGTGTTTATACATATGATATTTCTACGAAGAAGTTTTTTAATTTAAGGGCCATGTTGCTATGGACCATAAATGATTTTCCAGCTTATGGAAACTTAGCTGGATGTGTGACTAAAGGAAAGTATGGTTGTCCTGTTTGTGGTGAGCACTCAAATGTTGTTTGGTTGAAGCATAGCAAAAGGATGTCATTTTGCAATCATATTCGATTTCTACCACAAGAACACTGTTACAGAAAGAAGAAATATACAATAGCTATGGCAAGGGAAAGAGCACCACAATGTCCAATTATATTGATAGGTGTTGAAGTAGCTGAGCGGTCAAGCAAAGTGACTAATGACTTTGGAAAGGGAAAAAAGAGGAGTCGTGGTATAGACACAGAACAAATCTGGAAGAAGCATTCTATTTTTTTTAGGCTACCTTATTGGGAAATATTAATTGTTCGTCATAACCTTGATGTTATGCATGTTGAAAAGAATATTTGTGAAAGCATACTTAACACATTGCTCGATTGCAAAGGAAAATCTAAAGATCACTACAACTCGAGATTAGATTTGACAGAGATGGGCATTATGCCTCATCTCCATCCGTATGAAGAAAATGGTGTTACTCGTCTTCCTGCTACAGCTTATACTCTATCAAAATCTGATAAGAAGTTGCTTTGTGAGAGGCTATTTGACTTGAAATTTCCTTATGGATATAGCTCTAACATTAGAAACTGTGTAGATGTGGAGAAACAGAAGCTGACAAGACTTAAGTCTCATGATTTTCATGTGATTATGCAACAACTATTGCCTATTGCTATAAGGGGTTTAATGGAAGAAGGTTGTAGAGAGACAATTCTTTGGCTCTCTAAGTTTTTCCATGGATTGTGTCAATGTGTGGTTGATAAGGAGGAAATTATGAAATTGGAACTAGAAGCCGTTGAAATTCTTTGTCAACTAGAAGAATATTTCCCTCCTTCTTTCTTTGATCCAATGATTCACTTGGTTGTTCATTTAGCACGAGAAGTTAGACTTTGTGGTCCGGTGCAATTTCGATGGATGTACCATTTTGAGAGATATATGAAAGTATTGAAAGGATTTGTAGCAAACTATGCACGACCAGAAGGATGTATTGCAAATCGCTATCTTGCTATTGAATGTGTACGCTTTTGTGAAACATTTTTAAAGCAAAATGATAATCAAGATAGTACATTACTAGAAGAAAATCCACTATCAGCAGCAGAGTGCTTTGAGCTTGATCGATTGAACTTGGCAGTAGCGCATCGGTATGTGTTGTTTAACTCGGATATTGTAGAACCATTTCTCAATGTCCATATGGATGACCTGAAAGAAAGACACTCAAATCTGAATAACAATCAAACTTTGTTGTGGAATCGACATTCTAAAGGGTTCCCGTTATGGTTTTATGAAAAGGTTGTATTCTATTGCCAAGATAAAAGTTTACGTTTTGTTTTAGTGTACAAATTTCTTACAAGTATATTTTTATTTTCAGATTTCTAACATGAACAAAGTAGATGACATGCTAGCTCAATTGGCTGAAGGTCCAAGTTGCGGTGTCACTTCCTACAAAGGGTACATGATTAATGGAATTCGATTCCATAAAAAAAGAGCTGAAAAAACAACTCAAAACAGCGGTGTATACTTGGAAGCACATGACAGTGGGCAATTGAATGATAAAGAAGAGTAATTTGGTGTTATCAAGGATATAATTATGCTTGATTATCTTACTTTTAAGGTGCCATTGTTTTGGTGCGATTGGGTGAATATTCGAATGGGTTTTAAGAAGTCGGAGTTCTATACGCTTGTAAATTTTAATATAGGACAAGCTCAATCCATTAGGGATCTATTTGTATTAGCTTCACAAGTGAAAAAAGATTTTTATGCAAGGGTGAATGACTCAAGTAATTGGTATATAGCTTTAAAGGATTCAAATAGAGGGTGTTTTGGACTTGAATCCAATGAAGAAAATTGAGTTTCCTGTTGTTTCTTATGTACTTTGAATGAAACAAATCTGCTTACAATTTTTGTATGTAATTTTGGTGTATTATTACTCTTTTTTTGAATGAAACAAATCTGGTTTTATTACTCTCTATGGTGTACTTTATGATTTTATTTTAATTTGAATGAAATAATTCTGGTTATATGGTTTTGGTGTATGTTTATTACTCTTTGGTGATCCGCATTTCTGATTTATATACTTTTGTTATCTTTATTTTTATATTGCAGCAATTTCAACTTGAAAAATGAGTACATTACGAAGATCTCCAAGAAAACACCTTCGTCCAGGTGCTTTATGCAATCTTGTGGCCAAAAACCGAAAAGAATCATTGAAGACTCAAGCTGATTGTGACGATATGTTTCTTGGAAGCCCTGTTTTAAAGAAAAAGAGTGCTCTTCGTAGGTTTTCTGCACCTGTTAGAGTTGTAATTGACTCACCACCTGCTCTTAGTACTAGCGCAACAACTCGTCGTATGGTCTATAATACAGAGCTAGATCCAAATGATGATGTGGAAGACATGGAGATGTCACTTGGAAGTTCAAAAACTAGACGATCTCTTAATTATGAAGTAGATAAGGTAGTTGATAGTGTTTGTGAAAAGGGAGTAAGGGAGGAACATGAAGAGATAGCTGATGAGGAAAGGGTTGCTGTAGAATTTGAAGAAGGGGCTGTTGCACAATGTGAAGAAGTGGCTGCTGCAGAATGTGAAGAAGTGGCTGAGATAGAACTTGAACAACCTCTTAGAAAATCTATTAGATTACAAAAAACAACTGATGAGGCAAATCAAACTGAGATTGAAGAAATACCTCAAGATGTAGATGCGAATGTAATGAACTTAGCCAAAAAGACAAGGGGAAAAACTCTATTGGCAAATCTTACCAAGAGGAACAATGACTTATGGATAATAAATTGGAATGAAAAAGGGCAACCAGTTGGTACTAACTCAGTGCAATTTTCTTCTTTTGTGGGCGCTCTTGTGCGAGAGGTTATTCCTTACACTATTTCAGATTGGAGGAAAGTTTCACCAATTATGAGAGATGTTCTTTGGGCATCTATTTAGGTAGAATTACAAGTTTTATGAGTGTATTTTTTTGTATATATTCAGATCTACACTTAAACATATAATATGTTATTCTATATTCTATTGTAGGCACAATATGACTTACATGATGATTGGCAAAAAAAGATGTGCTTTGAAATGATGGCAGAACTATGGAGAGCTGGGAAATCTAGACTTGTAAAGGATATTATCAATGCAAAAAATGAGAGTGAACGATTAGCCTTAAAGCCAGATTGCATAAAAAGTGATGTAGAATGGAGAGCATTTGTTGCCAAAAAAATTAGTAAAGAACATTTGGTAAGAAATATGATGTAAGAAGTGATGTTACTGCCTCTTTTATCTCTGTTGGTGTTAAATTAAATATAGTTATGCCTCTTTTACTTATTTATTAAATAGGATATAAGGCCAAATACCAAGATAGAAGAAAGAAAGCTGTTCCACACACCTTAAGTCGAAGAGGATATGCTCGAACAATCGATGATATGGTAATAATTAAGTTTTATACTGTTTGAATTTTTGCTTCCATTATTGTAGTCTCTATTTTATAATCTCTATTGATGTATTGTGTAGAAGAAAGAAAATGAGGATGTTAAAATATCTAGAATCGATGTTTTTCAGAGAGCCCATACCAAGAAGAATGGTGAACCTGTAAACCCAACGGCATCTGATATTTTTGTGAGTATTAGTCATTTAATTTTTGTGAATTTTTACTTATTTTCCATAATTCATACATTAGTTATACTAATTTATATGCAGAGTTCATTGAATGAGATTCTCCTTGAAGACCCAAAATCTGGAACTACAAACAAGGCTGATGAGGATACCTTGACAAAATTGTTTGGTAACCCAAAATCTGGTCGTTTAATCTGACAAGGAAGAGGCATAACAAGGTCAAAGGTAACTGTTGTTAATATGTGTAATAGAAAGATCTCCAAGTTAGAAGAAGAGCAACATAATATGAAGCTCAAAATGATTGAAATGATGAATCTACTTAAAGAACACTTGGTGCTATTTCTATCTTGCACTTATAAACCTTAGTTTTCTTTTCTTCCAATGAAACTTATCTTGGTTTTATATTTAGGTTGGTGGTAAAGTGACACCAAGTGAAGGACAGTCTCGCAATGTACCGCAGTCAAACAATATTCAGTCCCCTAAGGTAAATTATAAAAGTTGTTATTGTTTTAAATTTTCATTTTAGAAGAACAATTACAGAAACTAATATATTGTCTTTAAAATAAATTTGGTAGAGTATTGCACTAGAAAAAAGACATAACTTTAAAGAAGGGAAGAATGTTTGCTACTTGCTTGATTGGGCAGATGTAATTGTTGCTGAAGGTCGTTGGGATTCTAGTGATCCAAAGATAATTGTACATGGAAAGCCTCTTGGACCAGATTTTATGCGAGTATGGGTTGATGTTGCTATTGTACCAGAATCTTACTTATTTCATCCTAATCATGCGATGCTTACAATACAAGAAGCAGTTGGTTCCACAGTTGCATGGCCTTCTAAAAAAGTTATTCCAAGAGGTACATTTTCATACTCAAAAAATAACCAATGTCTTATAATTTAGTGTTTGGTTTCTTTGTTTGCTTTGGTGTAGTTGTGAATCCTTTATTTTGTATGTGGTGTCCTTTCTTGGATATAATTTCCATAGCATTTTTCTTGAAGTAATTTGTGATGCTAGATAATAACAATAAAATATTTCTTTGTTTATTTTGCAGATGTGACAAGCGAAGTAGAAAAGGATACTTAAGACTCCTTGAAAGTAGTAACTTTATTTATTTCTTTGTGTTGAAAGTAGTAACTTTTAGACTCCTTGAATACTTAAAGAACATTTTGTTGTTGATGACAGTGTTGAATGTTTTAAACTAATTTGTGGATTGTTAATACAATGTTGAATGTTCTTACTTTTTGTTATTTGAAAATCAAGTTCATTTGATGATGCTAGTATATATTAGAAAGCTAATTTTAATTATATAAAAAAAATTAAAATATAATAGAATAAAATAGTGTTATATAAATAAAATATATAATGAGAATTTAAACATATCTAAATATAACAATAATACGAAAATTGAGTTATAATATGTATTACAATAACACTTTTTATGCAAAGAATTATGTTATGCAAACTTCATTATATAACACAAAAAATGTGTTATACTAAAGTATAGTATAACACAAAAAATGTGTTATACTAAAGTGTAGCATAACACAAAAAAAGTGTTATACTAAAGTGTAGTATAACACAAATTTATAAGTATTGAGAAGTGTTATATAATCGACTATAAATAACATAATTAAACACTTCGCTATACATTAAAATAACACAGAAAGTGTGTTATCGTTGACAGTATAATAACACATCTGTATAACACTGATAAAGTGTTATGTAAAGTACCCTGACCTACAATAACATAGTCGGTCTTAACACATAAAAAAGTGTTATGGTATGTCTTGATAATACATTTTCGGTGTTATTAAAAGCATTTTTTCTTGTAGTGAACTCTGGCAGGACAAGGAGAAGCCCCCGACGAGAAGTATGTCTTGCAGTACTCCGAGTACACGGACCTAGTGGACTCTCAAGTGAACATCTTCTTGGCCACAGAGTAGCACGTCCACTACCAGAAACCACAGTCCATCCCAAGGGACAAGGAGAGAAAAGATCCCATCAAACTTTGTCGGTTCCATAATGATGTGGGGGACCACACCAACGAGTGCCGAAAACTCAAGGATGAGATCAATGTCATCAAGTTAGGGCATTTACACTAGTATGCTCAGGGTGGAGCACGCCCAGTTCATGCCCCAGCTGCAGTAGTGCCTCTGCAGTAGGCAGCACCCCAGGCTCCGGGCGTAGTTCCTGCGACTCCACAACAGCAGGTAGTCCATGAGCCCCCCACTTGAATGAGAGAGTGGTACTATCTCTGGAGGACTCGACTTAGGGGGGCACCTCCCGGGGTTTGCAGAGTAGATATGTGCGAGCCCTAAATCATGATGACGAGGTACTGGCATTAACTCAGCTGCTAGTGCAACTGCTCAAGACCAAGTCCTCACATTCTCTGAGGGCAATGCTTGGAGAGTGCATTTTCCCCACCATGATCCTTTAGTGGTCGAGAGCTAGATTTCCAACAAGATGGTGGCTCAGATCCTGGTGGAAAATGAGTGTTTTGTGAACATCCTGTTTAATTCATCCTACGAGAAGATTGGGCTGACCACGAGTGACCTGTCCCCATGCACTTCGACTCTATACGGGTTCTCAGGGGAAGGTCTCATTCCTATGGGGAAAATCAAGCTGCTCGTGATGCTTGGAGAAGTGCCTTGCGATGCCTTCGAGTACTGCACCTTCGTGGTGGTGGACTAGTCCTCGACATATAACGCCATCTTGAGGCATCCAGCCCTAGTAGAATTTGGAGCGGTCACTTCAATTCGCCACGTGTGCATGAAGTTCCCCACAGAGGCGAAAATTGGCACAGTCCGTGGAGACCAGATTGAGGCCAAGCAGTGCTACAACGTGTCCCTTAAGCAACTAGTAATGGTGATTAGGATAGCAGCCTCCTCCCGAGGAGATGGAGGTACTGGTTGTTCAAGCAGAGGAGTCCAATGAGTTGGACCCCATAGTTCAAGAAGAGAGGGTTGTTGAGCCCATGGAGGAGGATGAGGAGGTGATCCTTGATGCATCCCTCCTCGATAGGAAAGCCAAGGTCGGTAAGAACCTCAAGGCGGAGGTCCGAGAAGTGCTAGTGAGATTTCTCCGAGACAACCAAGATGTCTTTGCCTGGTCTCACTCCGACATGATAGGTATTGACCCAAATATAATATGCCATGCCTTGAACATTGACCCCAATGTTTCTCCAATTCAGCAGAAGCGTAGGACGATCGACCCAACCCAGACACTAGCTTTGAAGGCTGAGGTGGACAAGCTTCTCGCCAACAGTTTCATTTGAAAAGCTCAATACCCAAAATGATTATCTAATCCAGTCCTGCCTAAATGATTATTTTCCTGTGACGAAGAGAGATCAGATGGTTGAAGCCACCTCTGGGTATGAGCTCTTGTCCTTTTTGGACGCGTACTCTGGGTATAACCAAATTTCCATGCATATCATGGACAAGGAGCATACCATCTTCCCAACTAATAAGGGAGTCAACTGCTACAAAGTGATGCCCTTCGGACTCAAGAATTCTGGTGCCACCTATCAAAGTCTGATAAACTGTATGTTCAAGAACCAGTTGTGTCGGAACATGGAGGTTTACGTGGATGACATGTTGGTCAAATCCAGGACGGCCCCCAACCATGTGAAAGACCTGGCAGAAGTGTTTTTAGTACTTTGCAGGTTTGGGATGAAGTTGAATCATCAAAAATGCACTTTTGGAGTTGCCTTCGGAAATTTCTTGGGTTTCATTGTCAGCGCCCGAGGAATAGAGTCAAACCCCGAGAAGATCAAAGCTCTGGTGAAGATGCCACCCCCCCCCCCCCCTCCCCCCCACACACACACAAGCATAAAGATGTTCACAGCCTCACCGAGAGGATAGCAAACCTAAGTCTCTTTGTCTACAAGGCATGTGATAAGTGCATACCATTCTTCAACATAATCCAAGGAGGTCAGAGGTTCGAATGAACGGACGAGTGAAACACATGCATTCCAGCAATTAAAGACGCATAAGGTTGACCCACAGATCCTCTCGAAGCCCATGGATGGAGAGTGCTCCTCCTCTATATGGCTGTCTTAGAGAGTTCCATTAGTGCCACCTTGGTACGCTAGGAAGGCCGCGTCCAACACCCCGTGTACTATACAAGTAAGAGAATCCTCATGGAAGAATCCAAATACTCGCTTATGGAGAAGTTAACCTCTTGCCTAATGGTCGCTTCTTAGAAGTCATGGCCTTATTTCCAGGTGCATCCCATCAAGGTCCACCTTAACCATCCCTTGCGGCAAGTCCTTCAGAAGCCGGAGTCATTCGGGAGACTCCTTAAATAGGCGGTCGAACTGAGTTAGTTCGACATCATGTATCACCCGAGGACTGCCATCAAGGGACAGGCACTAGCATATTTCATCGCCGAGTGCACAGGAAACCATGAGAGACCTGGGGATGCCTTAGTGGTCGGGCCTACATGGAAGTTGTACGTAGATGGGTCTTCCAATGAAAACAGAGCCAGAGTGGGCTTGATCTTAGTATCCCTTGAAGGGCATAGAGTTCACAGTGCCCTAAGGTTTGGATTCGATGCCTCCAACAACGAGGCTGAGTACGAAACACTTTTTTCTGGGCTCCTAGTAGCCCTTGTGCTCAAGGTCGAGGGCTTTAAGACCTTCAGCGACTCACAACTCATAGTCAATCAGGTACTCGGAGAGTACTAGGCCTGGGGGACAAATATGGCTGCTTATCTGGCAAAATCCCAAGAAATGCTACAAAAAATCAAAAAATTTACCACACGACAAGTGCCACAGGAATAGAATTCTAATGTTGATGCCTTGGCCAAGCTTCCTACCACCAAGGACGATGAGTTAATCAACATAGTCCCCATTGAATACTTGGTCGCTTCGAGCATCTCAGCCCCCGAGAAGGTAGAAGCGGTTCAACCCTATGATGGTTGGATGGAGCCCATTGTGAAGTATCTTGTCTCCAGGGAGTTACCGCAAAACAAGAAAGCAGCTCAGAAGTTGCTTTATCCGGCACCTCGGTATGTGATCATGGACAGTAAGTTGTACAGGCAAGGATACCCATTCTCTAAAGTGTGTCCAAGTAAGAAGCTAGTCTTATACTCTGGGAAATGCATGAATGCTTTTGCGGGGACCACGCTGGGGGGCAGAGCCTCGCCAAGAAAATCTTGAGACAAGAGTACTTATGGACCACTATGATTGGTGATGCGATGGATTGCATCAAGAAGTGTGACAAGTGCAACGCTTTGCCAACATACCTTGAGCTCCTCCAAATGAGATCACTCAGCTGAAAAGTCCTTGGCCCTTCGCAGTCTGGGGCATTGACCTTATCAGGTCCTTACGCACGGGAAGTGAGGGAGTGAAATATGAAATTGTGGTAGTCGACTACTTCACGAAGTGAGTCGAGGCCGAACCTCTTGCTACCATCACTTCCAAGAAGGCACTGGACTTCGTCATCAAGAACATCGTTTGCTACTACTGGCTCCCGAGGAAGATAGTCTCCGACAATGACCTACAACTCGAGTTGTTCGCAGATTCATGTCAAAGGCATGGAGATGTAAAGATCTTCTCCTCCGTAGCTCACCCGCAAGAAAATGGTCAGGTGGAAGCAATCAACACGACGCTTAAATCCACCTTAGAGAAAAGGATGGAGCAACCGAAAGGCGCATGGCTCGAGGAGCTGCCTAAGGTATTGTGGAGTTACTGCCTCCACTGGTCACTCTCAATTCTATATGGTCTACGGGTGCGAATCCATGCTCCCAGTTAAGGCAAAAATTTCCATGCACCGATGAGATACGTATGATTTGACCAAAAATCAAACTTTACTTTGAGAGTCTCTGGACCTCGTGGAGGAGCTCCATGACGCTTCTCAGCTTCAAGTAGCATCCTACTAGTAGAAAGTAGCCAGATATTTTAACTCTAAAGTGAAGGATAGAAAATTTGGGGTCGATGATTTGGTGTTGCGAAGAGTCTTCTTAGCCACTCGAGATACCGGTGCTAGATTGTTGGGCCCTAACTGGGAAGGTTGGTACCAAGTCGAGAGCATTGTGTGTCCAAGGTCATAAAAACTAGCCCGACTGAGTGCGAAATTAGTACCCACACCTGGAATGCTGAGTATCTTCACCAGTATTACCAGTGATATGAGTTGGGTATTTTTGTTAAATTTTGTAATCATTTTGTAGCTTCCGAGTACAATTAATGGAAACCATGTAGAAAAGACACCCTAAATATTTTTATAAGAATATGCTTATACTTGTTAGTTTCCTTTTTATTATACTTTTACTACTCTTAGAGCACTCGCTTGCTGGCCTGAACAAGTGAGTGCAGAATATTCTCCCATCACTTTGGGGGCATGGGGTTAGGGAATCCTCGCAGAGTATAGTGTCTCATGAATGATGACCTAGGAAACTAAGCTTGTCATGAGCGAAGTAGGCCTAGTTTCAATAACCAGAGAATAGAAAAATCTAGGGATGTCCATGACCTAGGAAACTATGCTTGTCGAGAGCAATGTAGGCCTAGTGTCTCGAGACTTCAAAGACTAAGAATCCTAGTAGCGCAAGAGCGAACTTAGGTTACCTCCCGAAGACATTGAGCCTGAGGAGCTAAGACCAAGTTCCTAGATCTCGAGATGCGAACGGAAACCCGAGTCATCCGTACTCGAGCCCAAAACCTCATGTTACCAAAACTTGAGCACCGTAAGGTTAATTCTAGCATTGGGAACCAATGATCTGGGAAGCTAAGCTAGTCGACGAGTGGAGCAACCTTAGTGTCATAAAAACCCAAAGATGAAACCTAGGAAAAACCCCAATGTCAAAAAAATCCAAGTAACACAAGGATAGACGTAAGGTATTCTCCCGAGGACAGCGCGTGGCCGAGGAACGAAAACCAGGTTCAATCCTCGAGATATGAATGGAATCCCGAGTCATTTGTACTCAGGCACAACCCCAAAACAATTACTGTAGTGATGAGAAATCCAAGTAACGCGAGTGCTGACTTAAGGTTACCTCCCAAGGACTTCATGCCTGAGGAGTAATAACCAAGTCCCTAAAGCTCGAGGTGTGAATGAAATTCTAAGGTAAGAAAACTTGAACATCGCGAAGCCTAGCCTAAGGGAAGAAAACTTGGTAGCATGCTCTGGGGACATAGAGCCCGGGGACAATGAGTTCACAACTTCCACATGGCAAAGGCTTGAGTTACTATATTTGGGGGACAAGATGGAAAGCCCATAATAACATCCCTAGGACAGTGCACCCGAGGAACGATTATCTTAGTGCATTTGACCTCCTAGAGCTTGAGTCATTGGGACTTGACGATACAGGACGACATTAAAGTTACTCATAAGGACAAAGAGCCTAGGAAGCAACACTAAATGACCAAAGTGTCAGTACTAAGATAAAAACCTTAAAACCCTATAGTGCAATAGACCTCATAAGGCCCGAGAGCGTAGGACCGCAAGTGTTCCACCTGACACATAATTAAAGTTACTCCTGAGGACTATGAGCCTGGGGGACAATACTAAACGCCAAAGCGTCTAAACACTAAAAGGAAGATCTTCAAGCTCTAAGTATAATAGATTGCCAAAGGCCCGAGTTGTTGGGACTCGAGAGCATAGGACTGCATTAAGTGTTCTCACTTGACCTCACACTTAAAGTTGCTCTCGATGACTACAAGCCTGAGGGACAACACTAAGTGCTTAAAATAGTCTAAATACTAAGAGAATTCTATAAAGACTCGAGCCACCAAGACTCGAGCACAAGACCTAAGTCTCTAAGACTTAAGGCCCACAAGTTGTGTACGAGTTGAGGTTTCGAACTCTCGTGGCATTATGTTAGTAAGACCAAATTGCATAATTACTAAATATTAACATATTAGTAAAGAAGCAATAATGGTATGAAAAGTAGTGCAAGCTACATAGAAGCTAAGAGTATTTATAATTATGCTTGGGGGCTTGAGCATTAAATTATTTATACCCGAATAAACAAAAGGCACTCATGCCTACTTAATAAAAAACAAAGAAAACAAAAAACATCCCTTTGGGTCCTCGCCCGGAGGAAGTTTCGCTACCACCCCAATGATGGGGTCCCCCTCAGCAGCCCAACCAGCAATCGCAACTTCTCTTTCCTGAGCTACCTTAGCCTCCTCAGCCAGAAGACGCTCCTCCAACATCATCCACATGTTTGGCTCCTCTTTCAATGAAAAATCCATGTCCCTCTTACTCTGCCATGCCACAAACAAGGTGTCATCCACCATCACGTCAAGGTCCTTCTCCAGCTCCTCTGCTCAGAGCCGGAGGTTTTCATTCTCCCGTGCGAGGCTCTCAGTGAATGAAGTAGCTTGTGCGACTTCCTCCTTGGTCTTGGTAGCCTCCTCCTGTACTCTGGCCAGCTTTGCGATGCAAGTTGAAGAATCCTCGCGGCTTAGACGAAGCTCCTCCCAAGTAGTTGTGAGGTCCGCCGACAGCTTGTCATTGGCCTCCTCCACGGTCTGAGTTTGACCCACGACATCCTACAGTAGCTTCGAGGAAGTGTCTTCGAGCGTTGACAGTTTGGACTACTCTGTGGCCAGCTAGGTCTCCAGCTCTAAGGCGCAAGCCTTAACATCTTCCATTTCCTTCTATAGCCACAAGTGCTCTGCCAGTAGGACCGCAGTCTCCTTGAGTTGTGCCAGTTTCTCCCGAATTTCCTTCAACTCGAAGGACCTCATGGTTACGATGTCCTTCAGTCAATGGTTGAAGGTCGTAGTTTGTACCAAAACAATAGACTTGTTAGCTCGATGAAGAACTTAGATAAAAAATGGAAAAAATGGAGGAGATAAAAAAATAGATTTGACTTACCCTCAGGGAGATGTGGCGACTGGCAGCTATCGGTAAGATCTCATTGTCGCTGCCACAACGAGCGAAGCTCCAGAAGGGCATGTTGCATAGGGAACCCGGCAATCCCTGGAGTAGCTCCGTGGCAAGCGAAGCTGTCCTTTCTCCAACTCTCCCCGCGAGGAGAGACTTTAACTCCTCGCGGATCGGAGGAGCGACTGGACCCTGTAGTTTGTCTTCCAGCAGGTACTCTGCAAGAACTTTGAAGTCCTTGTTGCCCTCGTCAATACGGGTGTTGAAGTACTCAACCACCTCCCTGGGCCAAAGGATGGTCTCCGAAGAACACTACCAAAAATTATGAACATCGCTGAAATTTGGGAATTTTCCAGATTCCGATCGAATGGCGAGAAATGTGAAAAGTTGCGTAAAGAGCGCAAGGGGCCATTTTGACCATTTTTAACGTCAAAATGTGCCTGTAAAGGTCTAAATGACCTCTGAAGTGCCACAAATTCAAAATCCTCGGCATGCACCTAAAACCCTTGACAAAATTCAAAACTAAACCCAAAGCCAAACAAGAACGGAGAGGTGAAGACTTACTCAAGATGAAGCGCTTGTATGTGCTGAAGTGAGACTAGACTTTAAAGTAGGATGATTCTTGCCAACCATCCAGAACATCGAGAACTCAGAAAATGGGTGAGATTTGGGAAGCTAGAAAGTGAAGAAGAAGGAGAAGAAGAAGAAAGAGTTAGAAGGTTCCAAGATTTTGAATTTCAAAGGCTAAACTAATTTTTGAGAGGTGGGTCTCGATTTTTGTACTCGAAGAGCTTGGGGTGGAAGCAGCTCCACCCCGACCATTCATTACCTACGACATAGGCACTCGAGAGTAATCCAACGGTTAGGATCCAAAGGGCATTGATTGTGATCATTAGCATGGGAAAATAACGCCTTGGGTACGAGGCGAAAGGACACATAGGGTACGGATTAGACATTTTGGGACGTGGAGTGGACTCCTCATTAATGGCATAGTATGATGGCCCCACCAATAGGGAGTCGACATGTGGCATTACCTTTTTAAGAGTGTGACGTCATGAAGAGCCCAAGCGTCTCCCCCCGAAGACCTTTCGAATTAGTCCTCTTAGTCTAAGTCTTCACTGTTCAGGGACAAGTGAAAACTTAGGGGGAAAATATTGTTCGTGTTTTCACCACTGGACACATAGCAGTCATTAGAGGCGTAATTAAGCTCCTTGATCACTAATGAGATTTTGTAGAGCTTGCGTAGAGCTCCTCAGAGTGAGAAACTCCTCCGAATACTATGATTAGGCCATACGTGGATGCCTCCAAATGAGGCCACATCCGAGGTCTGTCTTCGAGGCACAGATATTTTGATATTTTTCTAATATAATACCAACAATTGGTACCAGAGCAGTCCATATATATATATATATTAAATGTTGTGTGGGTTTCTTGCATTTTTTTATATGTATGTTGATTTGTATATTGAATGGATGTATATGTTTCTTTGATGTATGGTTGAATCATGGATTGTTAATTATATGGTCCTATTGGGTTAGGAATTGATTTTTTTTTAGATCTTGTGTAAGCCCAATGGGGCATAGGATTTTTTGTAATTTTATTTTAGAAATTTTATTGTAAAAAATCTGGTCATAAGAGAAGGAAAAAAAATGAGGGATCTAAGCCATGCACCAATAGCACACGGCCCAAGCCCCTGCTTTGCGCGCCAGCCACCCAACCATGCCCCTGCCCTGCGTGCGCACTACCCTAGCCGAGCCCCTGTCTCGCGTGCATCATCCTTGAGGAGCCCCTACCTTTCATGTGCATCTCCTAACCAAGCCCTTGCTCTGTGCGCGCCACCCAGCTGCGCACCTGCTTGCATGTGTCAGCAACTTGTCGAGCCCTTAGGGCTTATCACCAAAGTCGGCCCTAGGTTGTTGCACCATATTTGGGTCCCTACTTTTGTGTTGATTATCTTTTATTTAATGGATTTTTTTAAATTGTTTGAATTTGAAAAATAAATTATCTTATTTTATTTTTATTAGAAAAATAAAATATCTTTTAGTTGGTTAATATCTTATCTTAAGTTTAAATAATTATTTGAATTTGATTCTTTTAATTATTTAAATTAAACTAAATTAAAAAGATGACAAAAGTGATTATTTAATTAATAATTAGTTTTAATTAAATAAATTAATTAGAATTTTTTTTCCAATTAATTATTTGGGCCTAATGGATTCCTAAGAATTATGAAGATGAACCTATATGAGAAGAGAAGCAGTTTAGAGTCTTGTAAGCAACTGAATCTCACTTTGTACTTTAAATATCTATTTTTTAAGGGTTGTAAATTTAGAAATACCCAATAGTACTTAGTTCATCATCATTATTTATTTATTGTATTTATTTAAATAAATGTTAATGGATGTTTGACTGATTACATGATCATGCATTAGTCTATAACATGTCATACATGAAACCCCACACAGTTTTGATTAATCATGCATCTTTTAGAAACATGATTATCTAGGATTGTCCTTAGTCTTTATATGAATTGTTTTGGTGAAATCAATTGCATGTAAATTGCTAAGTCTTAAATTAGTTAAAACATGGTAAATCACACCATAATAAATGCAATATTTTTTATAAGCCTTTAGGATAACAAATTTTATTTAAAAGGTGTTTTAGTAAAGTTAGATGAATGTAATGAATTATTATTTAGATCACATTAATTGTAGAAACAAACTCTTTTATATTTATATAATTTTTGTAATTAATTACATTCATAGGGTTATTAATAAACGAGTAATTAATTGATTAGTTTAAGAAACACATATATTCTAAAATAGTAAGTAGAACAAGGTTAACATCTCAATGTGACCTATGGTCTCCATTATTAGTAAAACATCATGAAATATGATTAGGGCTTTGAGTGGCTTTGTTTCCATCCCTCTAAGGAAGGTTTCTAGTCATATTAATACAAAGGTTGGCTTATTACGAAGATAGGCGAGAGTGATGTATTTTAGGCTTGACCGACCCTAAGACAATACTCTCTAAGTTAAGTCATAAATTTTGAAATAATGAGTTAAACTTACAAAGATACAATTAAGCTTTTGTAGTGCGTAAAGGTATCTTGACCAAACTAGTAGTACATTATGTTTAAAAGAGAAAATATGAGTTATTTTAAGTTTTAAATAATAAAGATAAGATTGTCTTATATGCTATCTGAATTTAATTTGACTGACCCTAATGCAACACTTTATTTGTTGGGTAGTTTTATCGTGGAATAGTAAATGTTAAGTTTATGCGTTTTAATTGTTGCATTCATGCATCATATTTACTTTCCAAATTATTGGTATTTTTCAAATTATAATATTGTTGTATTTTATTTCTTTCAGTAATGTTGAATGGTGACAATGTGATTACTGCTTTACTATCACTTGAAAAACTTAATGGTGATAATTATATAAGATGGAAATCAAATCTAAATTTGATGTTGTGGATGTCAAAATTCCACACCAAGTGTGAATATAGAAAAACTGCTAAAGGCGCAAGGCGCCTAGGGAGGAGGGTCTCGTAGAGCGAGGCCCAACCTGCCGTATGTCGAACATGCTAAAGGCGCATAACATGTAGTCCCAAGGTGACACACTCCCAGGGGACCTTGGGTCAAATGATGAGACCTTCGCCCCTCACAACCTTGGTTGTATCTTTGCAAGGTCACAGACATGCCCGCGTCGTTCACCTAGCGAGACCTTCATCTCACACTTGGGGTTGCACCTTGGGTTCGGGTAGAGCCTTGCTCCAACAAGGGGCATCGCATCAGTAGAGGGCCTCGCACCTAGGTGGCACCTCAAACCAGAAGTAGGCCTTGTGCCCAACAATCGCTCGGGCCCAGGTGGCGCCTCACACCAGCAGAGAGCCTCATGCCTAGGAAGTGCCTCGCTACCGGGGGACTCCTCATGCCAGTCGAGAGGACTCGTGCCCAGGAAATGCTTCACGCCCACAAGATCCACCATGCGCTAGGAGTGCACCTCGCACCCAGAGTGGCGTGACATAGTTCTAGGTGTCTTGCCCCTAGGCGGTTACAACCCGACCATACCAAACCTCTTGCACCTTGCATCCCCAAACTAATTTTCAAGGTGATCATTCCTTAAACTTTTTGGGATAGTGCCCTTTGCTGATGGGGCCCTACCCTATTTTCTAAGATCGCTGCCACCAGAGGAGCACACTACAAGTAGTGTGATACTTAGAAAAACGTAGAGAATCTTGTGGTGCATGAACACCTTGGATAAGTGAAAACATGTATGGGGCACATGGAACATGTATGGGTACGAAATGTACATATCAACAAAAAGAAGACAAATCACGAGCACGGTGTCTACACCAGACAAGTAGTGGCAGTACAAAGATGGTACATGGCAGAGCCTCCTCTAGCATCCTTCTGACGTTCATGTCAGGCAAGTGGTGGAGGTATGACATGGGACAATGCTAGGAGTATTTTTGCAGACCTCTAACACATATTGAAACCAACCACCACTCCTCCAGCACCACTACCACCTGCCCCATGATCACCTATAGCCTGAATGTCCAGCTCTTTGTCCCTTTGGGACCACAATGTACCTAGAGCCAACAATGCTCACCTATAAATAGGACCTTCCTTCGTCTGAGAAGGGGGTCTGAAAATTTTAAATTGTAACTAGATATTCTTGAGTAATATAAATATTCTCTCCATTTTCACTCTGCAACTTAATTTTAAGTTCATATAGCTATCCTAAGTTCTCCTAAGCTTCTATATAGCTCTTCATTCACTCTTAAGCTCATAAGTTTTGCGATCTGACTTGGTTGACAAGTTCTTACCATCAATAGTTTGGCGTCGTCTATGGGAAGGACAAGTATCAAGCCGCTGTTCTTCCATCAATTTTGACAAGAAGTAATGCCAAGGCGTTCAAGACGCCTGCGAAAATCTCAGGATGTTGAGATTCATCTGAACGGAGACCAACTAAGAGCCTCCAGAAGAGACCCTCCACCACCTGAGAATGAAGGTATTCTAGAGGAACCTCTAGCCCCTGTCCAACCTAACAGAGGTCATCTAGAACCATCAGTCGGCCCCATGGGAGGCCTGGGTACGCAACCTCCTCCTCGACCAACGGTTGTGCTGCGCTACACCAACCGAGATCCAAGTCCCTCTATGCATATACCGGGCAAGAGTCCTCGGGTACACTCCATGAGCTTCAACTCAATAACTCATTTTTATGAGGATGAGATACGCAAGTTTCACAAAAGGAATCAAAGGCTGGAAACCACACTAGAGAACACGCATGAGGTGATGAACGAACTATTGCAAGGGAAGTCAAGCATGTCCCTTCCCAAGCATAGGGAGAATGAACATGGGAGAGGAGAGACCATCATTTCCGTGGATGACGGGAGGGCCTGAATTTCCACTAGCAACACTCCCTGGACAAAGCACCATGAAGGTCCTAGGTCAGCAAAGTACCCTGAAGAGCAAAGGCAGGGGAACGACGCTGGTCGTAGAAACGAAACTGAAGTCACCTCCAAAGAAGCACCCCCTGACCTAATGGGGGAGCTTAATAGGATAAGGTCAGATGTAAGGATGACAACTCCCATGGCTCCCCTCAAGGATGCAGGAAAGGGGAAGATTAACTCTTCCGACCTTAGAGGCTCCTTGAATAAGAGGAGGCAAGAGCTAGACTCTAAAATGAGAAGCCTTCGGAGCAAGATAGTTAAATCGTCGAAAGGACACATGGAAGATGATGAATTCGATTATGAATCACCCTTCACTAGGGAAATCTAGATGGAGCAACTCCCAGCCAATTTCGAGGGTACTACTTTGGGTCAGATGTGCCCCTTGAAAGGGTACACAAGCTCAACCCTTTCAGGGGGCACATCTGACCCTAAGTACCATTTGGATGCCTTCTATGACCTGATGAACGCTTAAAGGTGGTTCAAAAGGTAAAGACCAGGGACCATCAGGTCATGGCAACAATTTTTAGATGAGTTCCTCCAACAACAGGTTTTATCATGACTATGCTATGCATGTACCAGTTTGGCGAACATAAAACATGGCAAAGATGAAAACCTAGAAAGTTATATTCACAAGTTCAACATGGAAGCTGCTAAAGTAGGAAGCTTAATCCGAGGGGAACTCAAGATGGCCATCACGGCCAGAGTTTGCTATGGTAGCAAGTTGTTGGATAATATGCTCAAAAGGGAGGTCACTAACTTAGACGACTTCTATGAAAGAGCACAAAAATACATTCACGTCGAATACAACCATGAGAACTTGAAGATAGGAAAAAATGAACCCATATCCAAGCCCCCAACCCATGAAGGATCGAATGGCGTGAAAAAAGGGAGAGCTTATGAAGGGTCGATGGATGACTGACAAAGAAAACACACACACGGAGGCAAAATCAGGAAAATTCCATATACCTTCTATACAGACCTGACAGATACCAAGGAGCATATATTCACCACAAATGAGAATCAAGTTCCCTTCAAAAGACCCCCGCCAATGAAAAGAGATCGATCCAAAAGGGACCCCAACAAGTATTGCCAATACCATAAGGATATCGGCCACACCACAACGGAGTGTACTCATTTGAAGGTGAAAATTAAGGAACTCATATGTAGAGGATACCTTGACAGGTACCTCAGAAGGGAGAACAAAAGACCCTAGGACTGACTGGCTTCATCACAAGCATGAGAACGAGCCCCAGAAGTACAAGGATAAGTAAGGACGATCTTCAGAGGTCCAGGATTTGGAGGAGAGTCAAGGAAGGGGCGAGACAGGTACACTAGGGAAGCTAGGCATAGTCCACCTCCATGCACCATGAGCCTGGAGCAGCGACCCCCAAAGAGCTTTAAAGGGGAAAATGATTCGATAACCTCCACAGAGGAAAATGCACGAAGGATGAATTTCCCCCATAACGATCCCATAGTACTGACCATCCAACTGGCCAATATGAGGGTGCATCGAGTTCTTGTGGACAATGGAAGCTCTGTAGATATCTTGTATTGCCCTGCCTTGGAGAAAATGGGCTTGGGAATTAGGAACTTAAGACCTTGTCACACCTCCCTGTATGGATTTACTAGAGACTCGATCAGCCCTTAGGAACAATGTAGCTAGCCCTCACTATGGGAGAGCAACCCAGACAGACCACCGTCATGGCAAACTTTGTTGTAGAGGATTGCACGTCAACTTTCAATGCGGTATTAGAGAGACCCTCCCTAAGAGAATTGAAGGTGGTACCTCAATATATCACCTATCTCTTAAATTCGTGACTTCTGGGAGAATAGCTAGCACGAAAGGAGAATAGAAGGAGGCAAGAGAGTGCTACAATACCTCCCTCCGCACAATAGCAAAGCCATGAGAATCCATGGTGATGGTAATACATGGAGGTATGAACTCACAAGAACAATACCCCCACGTTTCAGAGGGCCAAGGGCTGAACTCGTGGAGGAAGTGGAAGAGATTGTTGTGCTTGAAGAACTATCAAGAAAGCTAAAGGTGGGAAGAAACCTTCGAGAAGATATAAAGGAGAAGCTGGTGAAGTTCATGAAAGACAACCTCGAAGTATTCACTTAGAGTCACAAAGACATGGTAGTGATAGATCCTTCCATCATGTGTCATCCCTTGAACATCGACCCTACAGCAAGACCTGTGAGGTAAAAGAGGCGAGCCCTTGTTCCAGAGAGGTATGCAACCCTGAAGGAGGAAGTAGAGAAATTGAAAACCAATGGATTCATTCACGAAGTGTTCTGCCCAGTATGGGTATCAAACCCCGTGCTAGTCTCAAAGCCAAACGAGAAGTGGAGAAGTTGCGTGGATTTTACTAATCTCAACAAGGTCTGCCCCAAAGATAACTTCCCACTTCCAAGGATAAATCAGTTGGTGAATGCAACCGCTGGGCATGAACTACATAGTTTTATGGACGCATATTCTGGATATAACCAAATACATATGAACCCAGCTGATGAGGAGCATACCTCATTCATAATGGATAAATGGCTCTATTGTTACAAGGTAAATGGCTCTATGGATAAATGGCTCATTCAAAATAAAAAAAGGAGGTGCAATTTCTAATAGGGAGAGTAGCAGCACTCAACATGTTCATTTCGAGGTCCACGGACAAGTGCCTCCCCTTATTCGACGTCCTAAAAGGGAGCAAAAAGTTTGCTTGGGACGAAGACTGCGAGAAGATCTTTACTAAGCTAAAATAACACATTGGGAAACTACCTCTACTGGACAAACCCGAGAAGGGTGAGAAACTATACTTATACCTAGCAGTATCTGAGCATGCCATAAGTGTCGCTTTGGTCAGAGGAGAAAAGGAGCGCTAACACCCAGTATACTACATCACCAAACGATTAGGAAATGTGGAAACTCGATACCTAGAGATCAAAAAGTTAGCATATGCATTAGTTGTGGCATCAAGAAAGTTGAGGTCTTACTTCAATGTCATGGCATTGAGGCACTTAACAACAACCCCTTGAGGTAGGTCCTGTACAAACATGAGACTTCGGGAAGAATGTTGAAGTGGTCAGCTGAGTTGAGTCAATTTTATATTTTCAATACACCGAGAGTTTCCATCAACGAGCAGGTACTTGCAGACTTCATAGTCGAGTTTACGTATCGGCCCGATGAGAGAAAAGAAACAGAAGAAAATGAACTGGTTTGCAAGGAAGAAAGAAAGCTAAAGGAGTGGAGCCTCCATGTGGACGGAGCGTCCAATGAAGGAGGGGTTGGAGCTGGCATAGTGATGACTGGGCTTTGGGGGCACTAGATGTACTATGCAATAAGGTTTGGATTTGAGGCATCAAACAATGAAGCAGAGTACGAAGCACTTCTAGCTGGTTTACGGCTGGCCAAAGAGCTAAAGGTAACACATTTGCATATTTTTAGCGACTCACAATTGGTGGTGTTTCAAGTGAAAGGAGAGTATCAAGCGAGATGTCCCAAGATGGCTTCATACCTGATAAGGGTAAAAGGATATTTGGACTAGTTGGAGGAATATACCATAGAGAAAATCCCATGGGAAAGGAACACCAATGCCAATGCGCTCGCAAAACTCGCCTCCACAAGAGATGGAGATACGCACGCTCAAATATGTCCCCGTGGAATACTTATCCAAACTAAGTATCTCTGAAGAAGAAGTTCGCATAGTCCATGTCCTTGGAGAGTCATGGATCGACCCCATTATGGGACACCTTAGCAATGGAACACTGCCGACAGACAAAAAAGATGCCCGTAGGCTAGTCTACAAAGTTGCCCAATACACTCTAGTAGACGGAGTCTTGTTTAAGAAGGGCTTCTCTGTCCCACTCCTGTGATGTATTGGTGAAGAGGAAGCCATAAAAGCTCTACATGAGATACACAAAGGTGAATGCAGAAATCATGAAGGTGGCAATCCAAATCAAAGAAAACATTGAGGCATGGGTACTACTGGCCCACTATGCAAAAGGACACCAACGACTTCGTAACAATATGTGACAAGTGACAAAGGCACGCAAAATACCCCCGAAAATCGCCAAATGAACTGGTTAACCTGACCAGTCCCTAGACCTTTGTTGTATGGGAAATCAACTTGATTGGCACATTACCCATAGGCAGAGGATGAGAAAAGTATGCAGTGGTAGCAGTGGATTAATTCACCAAATGGCTCTAAGCAGAATCTCTGGTGAACATAACGGCCGAACGGATCACCACATTTTCCAACAAGTCCATCGTTTGTAGATATAGAGTGCCCTACAAAATCATCTCTAATAATGACACTCAGTTTGAAGGGGGAATGTTTGAGGAATACTTTAAGGAGAAAGACATAATGAGGAGTTTCTCAGCTGTGGTACACCCATAAGCCAATGGGCAAGTGGGGGCCATTAATAAGGTTCTCAAGAAGAACCTAAAAAAAAAAGTTAGAAAACTTGAAGGGAGCCTAGGATGATGAGCTACCCAATGTACTTTGGGCCTATAGAACCACACCATGCTTGATTAGTAAGGAGACACTTTCTCCTTAGCATACAGATGCAAGACTGTCCTCCCATTGGAAATGAAGATAAATTCTTTCAGGGTACATGCTTACGAGGACCAAGTTGACCATACGGCAATGGCTGAAAATTTGGACCTGTTGGAAGAAAGAAGAAAAAGGGCACAATTTAGGTTGGCAACATACCAGCAACGAGTCGCGAGGTACTACAACTCCAAGGTGCGAAAAAGAGCATTCAAAGAAGGAGACTTAGTGCTGAGAAAAGTCCTCCCCAACATGCGAGACCCAGGGGTAGGTGTGCTAAGGGCGAACTGGGAAGGACCCTACCAAGTCGCATAGGTGATACCCCCAAAAACTAACAAACTAGCACAACTGGATAATACAGTTGTACCCCGAGTGTGGAACATAGAAATCTCAAGAAATACTACTAGTAAGACTTTCACCTCCAATGCAGGAATGTCCATAGTTTAGTTTTTTTATGTTGATATCACTAGTAAAAAATCAAAGAGGTCGCCCAACCCACCTCATGGTAGATGCAATGTAGCCATACGTGCCTTTGTAATCTTTTTTCTATCAGTGAAAGTGTTTCCTCCCTTGCATGTTACATTCTTTCCCTATACAAGCACCTACATAACTCAGATGCATTCATTGTGAAAGTTGATGTTGAGAAGAAAATGATCTAAGCACTTAGTGGAATGAATCCCACCAACCACTTGGGGGGTAGGATAAGAGGGCACTCCCAAAAAAACAAAAAAACAAAATTCTGGCAAACTATCTCTTTGTTTCATACGGATTAGCTACCCTTATGAATATCAAAGGTGTCAAGTAGTTCCAAAAAAAAAAAAAAAATTCATTATTACCTCCTAGCAAAGGGGTAAGGCTTCAAGGAAAGCACCCACCAATAAGTCTAGAGTGGCCATCAAGTCGTCTAGCCAAAAACGATTGTAAAATAGATCTTTGCAAAAAATAGTACAATGCATAATGACGAGAATGACGCTTCTAGCAAAAAATAACAAGTGCACACAAAGGATGTATAAGGATGCCAAAAACTCAAAGGGTTAACATGTCCTCACAAGTATAGTCAAGGTGCACCAAAAAGACTATCATCATCAGGCCAGGGAAGACATAAGTAATTAATACAAAAAGAGGGACTTAGCAAAGCCCTGTACTAATGATAGCCAAAAAAGGATGACAAAAGCTCAAAAGGCCAATACATCCTTGCATTCAGTACAAAGATAAGAAAGAGTCCTATATATAAAGGGTTCGCACACAAAAGCGGGCTTAAAAGGACCTCAGATATAAAAAGATCCAATAACACCTAACACACTTTGTAGGCATCGCATCCTGAAGTCTACTAGAGTGCCTAAATACCCTCTCATAGACTAGGGGGAAAGTGTGGATGTCAAAATTACACACCAAATGTGAATATAGAAAAACTGCTAAAGGCGCAAGGCGCTTGGGGAGGAGGGCCTCGCAGAGCGATACCGCCGTATGTCGAACATGCTATAAAGACCTGACTAACATAAAGACCTTGGACCTTTAAAAACTACTAAGACATATGACTATCTTTTGGATATATTCATAAAAAAAATAGAACTTCATTATAGAAAACCCAAAATACGGGATTCCATTGTTATTACATTAAATCATAAATAAAATGAAACCTTTATTTTAAATGTTCAAATACTAAATACGGAAATCATATATACATAAATAAAAGACTCAAATATCAACGTCATCCTCGATCGATTCCATCGATCCATGTAACGATCCAAAATTATTAATAAGGTTTAAGGACCTTAATTAGTGTGCCGGGAGGGCATAATGGGAGGTTAAGAGAATTAATGGCAAGAAAGCATGAATACGGGTATTGGATAAGTATGTGGGCCCTGTCTGGCTGATAAGGGCATAATCGTAATTCTGGCCCGTTAGGGCATAAATGTGAATGTGTGTGATAAATTGTTGAGACCACATTATTATGTGGATATATAGATAAATATATACATGCGTGTACATGTGTGTACATTTGTAACTGTCGGCACGAGGCGATCCTAGGAGCAAGTAGCGGGAAAGTCACAATGGGGCTTAAGATATGACTTTGGATAAGTCGGGGGTACTTTTAGATAGCAGGTAGAGATTTGGATTATCGGGTTATGAAAATAAATATATGGAGATATATTTGAGGTTAGGATGTCTAGGCGGGAATATTGGGGGATTTTACCATTTTGGCCTCGGGGACGGTTCCGGCACCCCGAGCCTCGGGATTAACTTAACAGGTAAGTTAGACATAAGGAAGCTTATAGAAGAAAAACACAAACCGATTAAGAGCTTTTGCCTCAGCTCTCTTTCACGCTCAAGGAAAACAAAAGGAAAGGAAACACATAAAACAGGGGAAACAAGCTGGAATTTCTGAGATTGGTGGTGAGGATTTGGAGGTTTAGCTCAGGAGTAAATCAAGAACTAAAACAGGGATTAAGGTAAGCATCTGGTCTTCTTTCTTGTGGTTGAATTCTGAGTTCTAGCTGGGTTTTGGTTAAGTGTTGAAACAAATGTGGTTTGGATGTTCTAAGGCAGAATTATGAAGGAAATTTGGGAACTTAGCTTGGCTATGGCTTGGTGAAGTGATTCAACAGCAAAGGTAAGTTTCAACTCCTGGTTTAGAGGTTTTAAATTGAGTTTGAATGATTGGTTTAAGTGTTTATAGCTCTTGGGTTTCAGAAATTGGAAATAGAAGATTAGAGTGTGCTAGGTTGTGTTTTCTGTGGAATTATGCTGTTTAGATCATGCTAAAGGAGTTGGGAATTAATTGGTTAGGAGTTGGGAAGCTTTGGGATGGTTTAAAGTGAGGTTTCAGACTTAAAAATGGTGTAAATTCTGGGTTCGAAAGGGAGGGCCGCGGCTCTGTTCTAGAGCGCTGCGGCCCTAGCATGCAAAGGAGCCAAGGAGGCTCGACCAAGGGAGAGCGCCACGGTGCCCAAGGCAAGGGCCGTGGGGCGTATGTGGTTCTTCTTGGGTGTTGGTTCTGTTTTGGGGAAGGGTCGCGGCTAGGCTTCGGGGGCCGCAGCCCTTGGTTGCACACATGAGTTTTTGAGGATTTTAGGCACGGGAAGGTGGTCTAGTGCGCTCGGGTTTGGTTTCACCACCGTGCTTGGTGGAATTTGGAATCCCAGTAGTTAGTTTTGTAATTGGAAACCTATATTTGAATATTAATGGAATCCATTATATTGATTGTGACTAGGTGATAAGCTAGGGCTTGGGTAGTGGATCGTGCTCGGGGGTCGTTCTTTCTAATTAAAGCATTTGGAATCAAGGTAAGAAAACTGCACCTATGTAGGTGGATAGGTCGGGACTAAGTGTGTAACGCCCTGGATAGCCAAGACCGTTACACTGTGTGTTTATAAAGTGTCAGACTTGCTAATCAAGTCATTTAATTAAAATTGTGTTACTGAAACTATAAGGGAACTAGGGTTAAAAATGGTTTGGTCTCAAAAGCCACATTTTCATTAAGAAACATTATCCTTTACACGAGATCCCAAAAAGATACAAGTTTAAAGTTCGTTTACAAAAGTTATATGGTTTAGATATGATAACAAGCCATGCTAAGGCAAAACAGACAGTTAGGCAGTCCCTGTCCTGATTCACTCCTCGAACATGGTGATCTAATAGCTGGCTATGTACATTCCACCTCGGAGCTCTCCATCTCAGGCTTGGTCCAATCTGCCTTTGCCTTTACCTGCACCACGTAGCATCCGTGAGCCAAGGCCCAGCAAGAAAACACAACAACAGAGCATAAGCAATCAATAAGCAAATCCATATCTCACATAGCATCACAAGTTCTCAAACTTATAATCATTCAGTATGACCAAGTATTCAACACACTAAGCATATCAATTCATATCACTACACAAATGATAACTAGGGCTAGCGCTCTTAGGCTGCTCCCTCCATTATCCCACTGACTCCGGCCCGCTTAAGCCGAGCTCAGTGAATATTCTCAGCTAATAGTGGCCAAGCCGCGCCCTGTACGCAAATACTATGTACGACACTCTTAGGCTGCTTTATATGTCCCATGGCGTAATACAATCATTGACACGATACAATTCTCGGGAGCACTTAGTCCCATCACAAACATATAATCGGGTGCAGTTTTCTTACCTTTCAATTTACTAGCTTTGATCCCTCGACTCCTTGAGCACGATCCCCCTCGAGCCCTAGCGCTCACCTAATCACAATCATGGCCCAAAGTCATTATCAATCCTCAAGTTCAAAACCTAGCCTCGGGGCCAATCCCGAGCCCCCGGGAAGTCCTAGTTCCACCAAACAAGGGGGTGGAACCAAACCCCAAACCCTAGGTCAAAAGCCCTTGCAAATAACCCTAAAATCCCCTTGAGAAGGCAGGGTAGCACTACAGTGCTCATGGGAGGGTGCTACAGCGCTACAAATAGAAACAAAATCCTTCAGCAAGCTTGGCCTAGCGCTACAGCGCCCAAAGGCTAGCGCTGTAGCGCTAGTCACAGATAGGCCAACACCAAATTTCTCCTCCTGCGATTTCCTCGAACCAAACTCAACCAAAACTTCCCCAAACCTTTTCCAACCTTAAAAACAACCTTATGACCATACTCCACTCATCCCAAGCACCCCAAACACCTAGAACTCAAGCACATGCATCCACAAACTCAGAATTCACCATAGCCACTCCTAAGCTCAGAAACTCAACAAAACCAGGAAAAACATCAGGGTTAGAGGCTCAGAATTCATACCTTTAATGGAGCTTCGACCTCAAGACAACCTTTACACCTCCTTAGCTTGCTCTTCCTTAATCTTTGCCCTGAATTTCCCAAAGTCCCCATCAAACCCAACTTGCACACCACAGTTCAAAAACCAAAACCAGCAACTAAAGAATTTATAGAACCTTACCTCAAGTGATGGCATAACCTTGCTAAACCCTTGCCAAATCCTCAAGCTTAGCTCAGAAACCTTGTAGCTTAATTGACCTAGCTCTCCTCTGAATTTTACTCCAAAAAGAATGAAGAACAGTGGTGATAAAAGCACAAACCGACTCAGGGAAAACTACTATGTTTTTCCTTCCTTTCTTTTTTCTTTCTTTTTCCTTCCTTTTCCAGACTTCTACACTTCTCTACACTTCCCACTAACATAAAGCCTTGGTAATACTTAACTCCTGTAAGACAAATGACTATTATGCCCTCCCTATTAAATCTAAACCCTTTAATCCACTTAAGGGCATTCTAGTCATTTTACCCAATTCCTGTTAACTCCTCGAGTGTCTCTAATATTTCCCGCTTAATTCCCGATACCCAATTAATCACCAATATTCCTCAATGTCAGGATAGACTCCAGTATATTCACTAAATTCCCATTTATACCCCTAAGCTCACCCCGAGCCGGGTATAAATCCCCGCCATGACTTTTTTGCTACTTTGCTCACTAGGATCGTCTCGAGTCACAGATATATCCACATAATAATGTGGTCTCGACAATTATCACATATATCAAACCAGTTATGCCCATAATGGCCAAAATTACGATTATGCCCCTCTAACCTAATCAGGGCCTACATGCATACTAATACACATAGTCATGCATCTCAAATATTCAAATAGTCATATAACACGCTTTAAATCATAATCATGAATCTTAATCATTAAAGTCACACATAATTCCCATTATGCCCTTCATGCACACTAATCAAGGCCCTTAAGCCTTATTAGCGAATTTGGGTCGTTACAAAGTGTTCCCTATATTTGTTTGAATTGCTATGCGATTGTGTTGGGACTAAGAGTTCCCTATAATTATATGAATTTCTGTGAGAATATGTTGGGACTAAGAGTTCCCTATAATTATATAAATGTCATGGGGTCGTATTATGCCACTGGGACATGTGATAAGCGGCCTAAGGGTGCCAAAATCAAAACTTGCGCACATGGCGCGGCTCGGACACTGGTATCCAAGGACAGCTTATTAATCACTGAGCTCGGTTAAGCTAGCCGGAGTCAGTGGGTATGTCACTGAGATTGGCCTAAGCGAGCCAAAGACTGTGAATTAAATAGAGGGTGCGGCCTGCGGGTATTAACCCTAGTTATTGCTTGGTGTAGGTTCTATTGTTGATTATGGTGTATGACTTGATGAGCACCTGGAGTTATATTATTGGTTATTGGCCAGTGTGCTGCCTTGAATGTATTTTATGGTGTGCTGGTAACTGATTAGTACCTTGTGATTATTTGGATTATGCTCAACAAACTGTTTAGCTGCTATAACTGTAATATTATGATGTTATGTTTTCTTGCTGGGCCTCGGCTCACGGGTGCTACGTGGTGCAAGTAATGCTAGTTGGCCATGGGTTGGAGAGCTCTGGGGACAAGGTGTACATAGTCAGCTGCTCGGCCACCACGGTCAGGGGAAGAACTACAAGGACGGGAACTTAAACTCTGAATTTTTCCATTAGAGTGGCTTGGTGGTTTATTTGTTAACAAGAATTTTATATTTACATTACTTAAACCTTGTTTTGGGATCCCATGTATCAAACATGTGTTTTAGTAAAACTTAGTTGTTTATAACCAAAATTCTTTTGACCTAACCTGCTTACGTCATTAGTTACACATTTTGAGTCAAATGACTTGATTAACAAGTCTTGCACTATTCAAACACACAGTGTAACGATCTTGGTTATCCAGGGCGTTACAATCCATTTCTTTAGTCCTCTCCCAATACACATGCCAAAGCCACCTAGGATCCCTCCGGCTTTCTATGTTCATTTATCTGCACAATCTAATAAAAAGGAATGAGCCTAATGCCCAGTAAGGAAAACTATTAAAGCATAACATAAAACATAAGACGTAAAAACATAAAACATAAAAAATGGACTACAATATTAATGGCCATTAAATCATTACCGTAGTATGTGATAGAAACCATCTATAGTCCTCTTGCTACTATTTAGAGGTAGGTTTAGGCACAACTATAGTCTACGATAATGATAAAAATCTCGGGATTTGCTTATTTTCTGTCAAAGCAACCATATTTCCCAAGCAACTAAAAGAAATAAAAGCAACATACATACATACACAATGCACATATCATATAAACATAGCACATAAAATCTAGCTTATTTTCCTTACAAAAAACCGGGGTATTGGAGACAAGTGCGAGATCGGAAACTCCTAAAACCAAATAGTAAAACCACAAGTTTCCTAAAGAAAATAAGATCTAAACCATTAAGATAAGAACTTACCGAAAACCTTAAGTTTCAAGGAAAATCAAACACCTAACCAAAAGACATTGTAACAAGTTAGGATTTGAAGAAAAAGAAAAAAAAAAGAGGAATAACATCATTTTCTTGCTTTCCTTCTCCTTGCTAACGTTTTCTTGGAGCTTTTCCACTTCTATAGCTGTTTCTAGAGCATCGAGGAAAGAAGTGGTTCCGAGGTTTGCAAGCTTGACCTCTAATTCAATCTTGGGTCTGAGTCTCTTGGTGAACTTGGTAACCCTTAAGTAGTCGTTTGGGACTAACTCTGGTGCAAACTCGGCTAGACGATCAAATTGCCGAGAATACTCAACTACCGATAAATTGCCCTGTTTCAGACTGGCAAACTCTTCCACCCTCGTAGTGATGACTGCCAAGTTGTAGTGCTTTTTGTGAAACAACTCCATAAATCTGGCCCAAGTCATTGTGGTGATATCATGAGTCTGTTGTACCATATCCCACCAGATTCTGGAGTCCATTTTTAGTAGAGAAGAAACGCAGGATATGCAATTTGCATTGCTGAGGTTCATGTGTGCTAGAATCGACTCTACATTCTTGAGCCATTCTTCAACCTCAAAGGGGTCGGTTGTCCCTTCAAAATTTGGAGCGTGTTGCTTACGAAAATGCTCGTAGACTGGCTCTATGTATTGAGCTGGATAAGGCACATAATTTTCCATTGGCCATCCCCAATATGGATATCCTCCATTCCACTATTGCTGGGGTGCATGAGCCGCTGGCTGAGGTTGTTGTCGTTGTTGGTGCAGTATTTCTTCTACTTGTTGCCGTAACTGGATAATCTCAGCGTTGTTGTCAACCAGAGGTGGTGCGTTTCTATTAGCAGCAGTAGTGGCAGTACGTTTTCCCCTTCTTCGGACTGGAGGGACCTCGTGAGTCTAATTGGTAGTGTTGGGGGCATTGCCATTAGTGCGTACAGACCTTCAGAGCGACATCTTCAACAAAGTTCTAACAATCGAGAAAACCACGTTAGAACTTACCCTAATAGTTTCTAAGGAAAAAACTTTGTCTAAGTAAACATAACTCGGACCTATTAGTTATGATTTCTTATGAAAAATCATGTAAGCCATCTTTATAAATTAGGGCGTGTTTTTATACTTAGACTATTAAGCTATCTTTATTATTTTCTAAGTCGGTTTCTAACCACGCTATATGATTTAATTCTCAAGCTCAAAACTTGTCATTGTTCCAAAGTTAACCATAGTGAGGGATGGCTGGGATCAGTAAAATTGTTCCCACTACTATGGCCCCCTAAACTCTAAATACAGAACCCGGTTCATTAATTTGTATCCACCCTCACTGAATTCAGTCATTATTTATTGAATTTATTCTAAGTTAATTATGATTAAATAAAATAAATTCAAAACAAAAATTCATACATGCAATTCAAAAATAAAAACTTTATTCATTTGGATCTTCTAATAAATAAAGAAACAATACTAATAATAACTGTGGTAAAATCTCTATAAATCAGGATCTTCTACATCTGACTCTTCATCTAGCATATCATCAGTTATTTCGTCATAATCATCAATATCATAAGCCTCGAAACTACCACAGGGAATATTCATTAGGATAATATTTATTTGTTCATTGGTGAATTGAATTTCAAACCTATAGGTAAACCTAAGTATAAGAAAATAATATCTTATGGCTACTGGTAATTCATCTTCATCATCTATAGTTTCCCATAATTCTTCCAATTTGGAAACCACAGAAGGCATATCTTTAAATAGCCTAATTACTAGGACATATTTTTCCATGGCTCACATCATAATTTGCCTAGCGATTTGAAGGTGAACTACTCCTTGTGAAATTTGACCAATCTTTGAGTGATTCTTTCTAGCACTGCTATTGTATCCCTTGGATCTCTAATCCTTTTTAATACCTTAATGGCTCGGATATCTTGATAAGTCATAGCTCCATTCATTTTGACTAAAAACATAATGACTAGACGTTAGATTTTAACATAAACATAATATTCATAACATAAACAATTACATTGGCAGTTAGATCCGGAGCTTTTGCGTGTGTATCAAGGAGAATTTCATGCATATGAATCGTGGCTTTGGTACCAACTGTAAAGTCCCGACTAACTTAAAGACCTCAGACCTTTAAAAAACTACTAAGACATACTACTATCTTTTGGATATATTCATAAAAAAGAACTTTATTATAGAAAATCCAAAAACCAGAATCCCATTGTTATTACATAAAATCATAAATAAAACGAAACTTTATTTTAAATGTTCAAACACTAAATGCGGAAATCATAAATACATAAATAAAAGACTCAAATATCAATGTCATCCTCGATCGATTCCATCGGCCCATTTCTTTAGTCCTCACCCAATACACATGCCAAAGCCACCTAGGATCTCTCCCACCTTCCATGTTCATTTACCCACACAATCTAAATAAAAAGGAATGAGCCTAATGCCCAGTAAGGAAAAACTATTAAAGCATAACATAAAACATAAGACGTAAAAACATAAAACATAAAATTGGACTACAATATTAATGGTCATTAACTCATTACCGTAGTATGTGATAGAAACCATCTATAGTTCTCTTGCTACTATTTAGAGGTAGGTTTAGACATAACTATAGTCTACGATAATGATAAAAAGTTTGGGATTTGCTTATTTAGTATGTAAGCAACCATATTTCCCAAGCGACTAAAAGACATAAAAACAACATTCATACATACACAAAGCACATAACATATAAACATAGCACAAAAAATCTAACTTATTTTCCTTACCAAAAACCGGGGCATTGGAGACAAGTGTGGGATTGGAAATGTAATGACTCAGATTTTTAAGACTCGATAATGCAGAAATATAAATGTTTTCATTTAACCAAAAGTCTCAAAAACCTGTATAAAAAAACTTTTTAAAAGTCGTATGGCCATACTTAACATTTAATACAAACATATTTTATAAAGAGTAGAGTGAGCCTAGTTTAGGAAAATAACACAACATTTCCAAAAATAAAATGGCTTCCCAAAAGGTTGGTCCACATGTACATTTGCAAGGTAGACTACAGCGCTCACTGCTCTGCCTTGCCCTTGTTCTTACCTACAACAGGAAACAACTAGGTAAGCGAAAACGCTTAGTAAGTTCAACTTTAAAACAAAAGCATGCAGAGAATTAGGGTTCCGGATCCATCCGGACCCTACACAATCAAATTCAAGAACGCAAAAGCGTCCTGGCAAACTTATGGTCATGCCTGATAACCAATGACAGATTATTTCATATAAACAGATAAATTCTTGCACTCAGAAAATCCCATAACAAGTAGATATGTTATATCACAACTATTCCTTATCAACAAACAAATCCACGCACTTAGAAAATCCCAGAGCAAGCAAATATAATATACAACAATATAATTCGAGACCAACGCTCGACAATTTCCAACAATTCGGGTGTAACACGCCCTCCAGCATAAATGATAATTTGTAAGGGAGAACCAAGTCTCAACACTAATATCTAGCCAATAAATATCCCCATCAAGGGTAACTATCGTGTTACCTAGGGCATCACTACTTATCCAAGAGTAAATCCCTCACAAGGATAACCATCAAGTTACCTATGGCATCACTACTTATCCAAGAGTGTAATCGAAGTTACACGGGTTTACAGAGACTTCTATGTTAATTAGTGGTGCTGGTGAGCAGTTGCCCCTAGGGTGTTCAGCCTCACTCAAACTTGGCAATCCCTAGTATCTCTAGGCACTCTCACTGAATGGCCAATATTCACAGCTACAATCTGGGAATAACTTATCAAAGCACTTGCTCGGGTTTTAACCATTCACTGATTAAGTAAGCATGAGGGCCCCTAGGTCCCATTCATTTTGGCACCCCTAGGTTTAACCAGCAATCCTCACCTCTTGGCCACTCGTCGTGGTAATGAACTGGAAATAAATAAAATCAAGGAGTATGACAGGGATCAACCGTCTAGAATATGACAGATATCTACCAGTCATATTTTTCTGAATCAGCACCAACTAGACTAACGTCTCTAAGCAAACTTTCTATGACAGTGTATATATGTGCATGTGTCTCTATACTAACATACAATACAATAGTTGTTTCATGTTGCAGCCACACAATATAAGTTGACTTACTTGGAGTCCTTAGCTCCCAGCAGGTTTTCACCCTCCAATATATAGTCCAGTTATGCTTTAGCCAATACTGTAATTATCCATACAGTATACTCATATTAATTATGGCGCTTCATAATTTATTATTATTATGTTGGGCAGTTTGGTCATTTTAAAAATTATTTGTAAGGATTAATGACCCTTATTTGGTTTGAAGCCCATTAAGGAAAATCATAAAAAAATATTTGAGACTAAACCCTAAGTCTCAGGGAGACCTAGGCTCAAGTATCACAATAGTATTTTCCCACAATCCGCTAAAAATCTTTTTCTTTAAAAGTTCCGCTATTAACCCATATTTTCAACAGTCGGTAAAATATATAAAATATTTTAGCCGGTATTATATCCCTAAAATACTAATTAAATTCCTTAATTATTTTTCAAGAAAATAAACTCTTAATTTTCCTTTTATTTTTCTTAAGGTTTTAATCTCTGAAAACCGTTTTAAGAAAAATTGCTTAATTTATCTTAATTAGGAAAATCGTTAAAAATTTCCCACCTTGACTAGTTAATTTTTCCAAAGTCAATTAATCAAGTTTACTTACTAGAAAAATAATCCACTTAATTATTTTCTCAAAATATAGGGTTTTAAACCCTCTTTTAATTTATTAAATTATTAATAAATTAATTCTTTTATTTTTAGAAAGAATAAAAATTCTTTAATAAAAATAATTCTCACTAAACTCAAAGTGGTATTTTAGGTCAAAATATGTTTTCAAGACTTACCAAGTTTTTATCTTGCAATAAGCAAAATTTTACATTTTACCTTAAGTTCCAAAATCTCATTTTTACACTAAGTGTGAAAACTCTATTTTCACATTTTTAACTACATACTTTGTTAGGTCATAACATGAAATTTACTTACCCAATTGTTACCAATTGGTAAAAGTATTTTCCAACAATGAGGTAAAAATGACTTTATTTTCAAGTCCTTATTTTTGTCAAAATTTGACACTTAATAACATTCAAACCGTTCAGTATTTTCTTACCAAATTTTACATTAGAATACCAGGTTATGCTAATAATATGTCCACCAAAAATTTTAGAAAAAACTGGGTTCATTTTCCCTATACAGTGGCTGTCCAAACTTGGTCCTGAATTTAAGAATATGAAAAAACAGTTTTGTACCTAAAATTTGAAATAGCATAACTGACTCATTTTTAAATATTTTTGAGTGTTTCAAAAGCTCAATTTTATGTACTCAATATCAGCAACATCACAGTATAATTAAATTTTACAAAATCAATATACATTGGATGGTTGACCCTTTGGAATTCATAGCTCAAAACATGTATATTGTTTTAGGGTTTCCAACAAAACCCTTGGGGGTTTTGGTCGCTATTTTAAAAAATCTGCACACAAGCATCATAAAAATTATAAAACAACTACCATAACCTTATTACATCACCAATAAGAAACTTTAAGCATTAAATATACAAAATAATGCTTAAAAATAAAAACCATTCAATAACAACCATAAAAAGTAAACTTTTTACCTCTTGTTGTTCTTGCTTAAGGTTTGGATCTTCCTATTAGCTTTGGCTCCTTCAAAACCCTTTCAAAACCTTAACCAACTCCCCTCAACAACATAGATAATTAGATAATGAACAATCTTTGGTTAAAACTTTACAAAAGTCTAGTTTATTAAAACTTTACCTTAGGGAAAAACCCTTCCTAGACCAAAGCTTAATGCTTCCAAGCCTCCTTAGTGTTCTTGAGGTTGAAGGTGGAGAGAAAACTTGAGAGAGTTTTTTTAAAAAAAGGAGAGTGTTTGTGAGAGTATATGATTGGTTTTGGGGGGTTAGAAGAGTAAATACAACTCTAAAAAATATCATAAAACACTCAAGTGTTTTACTACCCACTTGACTATTTACCCTAAATTTAAAATTGGATTAAACTTAATAAATTTGGTCCATATAATTAAACTATATAACATGGACGACCACCCCTTTTGTTATATATGTAATCATATATATATATATATTTTATATAAAGGTTAATAATTATTTCCTAAGAAGAAAAAATCCAATTTGACTTCCTACAACCTTTTCCACCCTTATTAAGTTTTAAACACAAAACTTAACACATAATAATTAAATTAAATATCTCTCACATTTAATTTAATTAATCACATAAAAATTTAACCTAAGGTCCATTTATGGAATAAAATTCCCCAATTCGGCAAAATTAAGCATTTAACACAAAATGCCCTAAAATTTCAATTTTCTCTTAGGTTTATTATTTTTGACCAAACTTTAATTTTTATGAATGTATTTTATGCCAAAATATATTTGCCATATTTTTTCATGATATTTTATGAGATTTTTACCCGATCAGGGTTTTTGTGTCAGTCCAAGACCGAAAGTCTTATCTTGACTATTAAACACTAAATTCATAATTTGGCTAGTAATAACTCATGGAAATAAATTCCAAACAAAATATAATACTATTTAAAATAGTATTCTTAACTCGGAGGAAAAAAAATCCCGACCCGAGTCGTTTCAAGGTACCTGAAAATGCAGGACGTTATAGGAAACTCCTAAAACCAAATGGTAAAACCATAACTTTCCTGAAGAAAAGAAGATCTAAACCATCAAGATAAGAACTTACCAAAAACCTCAAGTTTCAAGGAAAATAAAACACCTAACCAAATGCCATTATAACAAGTTAGGATTTGATGAAAAAGAATAGAATAAGAGGAATAGCAAAAAACTAAACTTGAGGATAAAGAGTACCTTAGATAGCTTATAACTTCTATCTACACCTCAATACTTAAATCACACTCTAACTTACTTCCCAAGTGTTTAGAAAAGCTTAGATTTGAAAGCTTTCAACCCCAAAACCCTAGTGTTCCTCTCTAGAACAAATATAGCATCTTGAAGGCTTTGAGAAGTGTTTGAAAGATGATGCAAATGGCTGAGTGAAGGGTCATATTTATAGAGTTCAAGGAGTGAAACTAACTCCCATAAAAATGAATAAATAAATGAATAAAATTGGAGTTTTTTGCTCAACAAATGCCCAGAACTCAGTCAAAGTCATTCAAGAGCAAGTCCAAGTTGTTGAGGGCTGTTTCTAGCTCGGATTCCACGGAGTTTGAAAATATGCAGGTGGAGCCGATATATCACTCCTATAGGCGATATATCGCCTGCCCCATATTCTTGAGGCTTCGTGGTTTCGTTCGTGTGAAGTCGACGTATTTTTCATATCAACATAGGCGATATATCAGCCCCTATAGCTGCGATATATCGGCTTACGCTGGTATATTAAACATGTTTTTGCACACTTTCAGCACACTTGAAGTTGTTTAAAACCACCTTGACTAACTAATATGAGATCCTAACATCTGAGGGAAGGTTCTAGACTTCCTAGGTTTATCCTTGATTAATTTATTCATCTAAAATCCTTAAATCCTTAATAAACATACATGTGACAAATGTCACATCCTTAATTATTCTATCTAAACCTTAGGTTATAATAAATAATATTTCTAGGACCAACTTTAATAATCAAACCTTATGATAAAATTAATATTTCTAAACTATAGGTTAAACTTACAAAATTCATAACCATCTCTATGAGTTTCCAAATAAATCTCGGCTCGAACCAATAACCATGAAAACTAAAATACTATAGCACAAGCTACTACTATCTAACTACGAAAAATTATGAGACACTACACATTCTAAAGGAACATAGCATGTAGTCCTAAGGTGACACACTCCCAAGGTAGTCTCGGGGACCTTGGGTTGAATGGTGAGACCTTCCCCCCTCGCAACTTTGGTTGCATCATTGCAAGGTCCCAGACATGCTCGCTTCTCAGAACTACCAAGACCCTCATCTTACGCATGGGTTGCACCTTGTGTTTGGGTGGCACCTCACACCAGCAAGGGGTCTCGTGCCAGTAGAAGGCCTCCAACCTAGGTTGCTCAGGCCCAGGTGGCACCTCACGCCAGCAGAGGGCCTTCTGCCCAGCAAGCGCCTCTGGCCCAGGTGGCACCTTGCGCTAGCAGAGGGCCTCGCGCCCAGGAAGCGCCTTGCGCCCAAGGGGCACCTCATGCCAGCCGAGGGGCCTCATGCCCAGGAAGCACTTCATACCCACAAGAAGCACAAGGCACCAGGATCGCGCCTCGTACTCGGAGTGGCGTGACATAGTTCTACGTGTGTCGCCCCTAGGCAGTTACAACCCGACCTCACCAAGCCCTTTGCACCTTGCATTCCCAAACAAACTTTCAAGGTGATCAGTCCTTAAACCTCTTGGGATCGTGCACCTCGTTGATGGGGCCCTGCCTTATTTTCTAAAGTAGGAGCCACTGGTGGAGCACACTACAAGTAGTGTGATACTTAGCAAAACGTAAAGAAGCTTCAGGCCCATGAACACCGTGGATAAGTGAAAACATCTACGGGGCACATGGAGCATGTATGGGTAAAAAACGTACGTATCAACCAAAAGCAGGCAAAGCACGGGCATGGTGTCCACGACAGATAAGTAGTGGCAGTATAAAGACGGTACATGGTAGAGCCTCCTTCAGCATGCTTCTGATGTTCAAACCAGGCAAGTGGTGGAGGTACGACATGGTACAATGCTAGGAGTGTTTTCGTAGGCCTCTGACACATATTGGAACTGAACACCACTCCTTTAGTATCACTATCACCTACATCACGATCACCTGTAGCCTGGATGTGCAGCTCTTTGTCCCTTTGGGACCACAATGTACCAAAAGCCAATAGTACTCACCTATAAATAGGATGTTCCTTCACTGGGGAAGGGGGTCAAATTGTTTTGAATTGTAAATAGAGATTCTTGAGTAATAAAAATATTCTTTCCATTTTCACTCGGCAACTTGATTCTAAGTTCATATAGCCATCCTAAGTTCATCTAAGCTTCTTTACAACTCTTCATTTACTCTTAATCTCATAAGTTTTCCGATCTAACTTGATTGATGATTTCTTACCGTCAACAGATGTTAATCTGGGAGAACCATAAATTTGTTCTAACTGAGGAATCTTCTGAAGAATTCGCTGCCAATGCCCTGAAAAATATTTAGGAAAAATATGATGTCTTGATTCAATCCAATAATAAGGGTAAGTGTTACATGCCTGTGAGGATGATTGATGTTTTGAGAACAAAGCTTGAACCCATGGAAACTGCTTTTGAGATAATGGAATATCTATAGGCCATGTTTTGGCAACAATCTGATCAAAGCGGACATAAAGTTACTAGAACCTACATGACTACTAAGATGAAGAAGGGTGTTTCTGTGCATGAACATGTCTTGCGCATGATTAACGTGATGCATGAAGCAGAAATATATGGGGCTATCATTTATGAGCATACACAAGTAAGCATCATACTTGAATCGCTCATTCATGCTTTCTCTGCGTTCACAACCAACTACATTATGAATATGTTGTAGTTCAACATGACCCAGTTGTTGAATGAACTGCAAACATTTGAGTCTCTTAGGAAAACCATAACTAAAGAGACTAAGGAAAATGTAACAGAGGAGAAACCTTCAACCTCTAAGGATAAAACCTAGAAGAGGGAGAAGAACAATGACAAGGACAAAAGTAAGGGAAAAAATTCCAAGAAAGGCAAGGCACCAAAAGCCAATGAGAACAAGAATGAAAATAACTCCAAAAAGAATGAACCCAAGGGAAAGTGTTTTCACTGTGGAGTTGAAGGTCACTGGAAGAGAAGCTGTAAAAAGTATCTCGTTGAGCTGAAAAACAAAGGTAAATATGATTTACTTGTACTTGAAGCTTGTATAGTGGAAGACAATATGTCATCCTAGGTTTTAGATTCAAGAGCCACTAACCATGTTTGTTCTTCTATACAGATACTTGAGTCATCAAGGGAACTTGCTGACGGCGAGGTGACTATGCGAGTTGGAAGTGGAGCAATGGGAATAGTCTGTTTATATTTTGGAAACAATTTTCTTATTTTGAATAATGTTTATTTTATTCCTGAATTTTTGAGAAACTTAGTTACTTTATCTATGTTACATGAAGAATCTTTTGATATTTCTTTTGATAATAATGCAATTGTTATTTTGAAGAATGGAGTCAAAAAATTTGAAGCGGAACAAACAAACAGACTGTATATGCTCAAGCCGAATGAGCGATTGCTAAATAACTCTAAATTATTTAAAGTGACTAAACCAAAAGGTAACAAAAGACAAAAGGTTTCAAATTAGAATGATACATATCTTTTGGAATCTTAGACTAGGTCACATTGGTCTAGACAGAATAAACCGGTTAACAAAAGATGAACCATTGAGAGAACTAGTTGTTGGAACTCTTCCGGTTTGCGAATCTTGTCTAGAAGGAAAAATGATCAAATGTCTTTCTCATCGAAAGACAATAGAGCTAAAGAACCATTAGGGCTTGTACACAGCAATGTTTGTTGTCCAATCAATGTACATGCTAGAGAGGGTTATGAGTACTTCGTCACTTTCATTGACGACTACTCAAGATATGGTCATACTTACCTAATGTTTAGGAAGTCATAAACTTTTGGCAAGTTTCAAGACTTCAAAGCTAAGGCTAAGAAGCAGTTAGGTAAGACTCTTAAAACACTTCGATTAGATCGAGGTGGTGAATATTTGGAATTAGAATTCACAGATTTCATGTTGGATCATGGTATTCTATCCTAACTCACAACACCTTGAATGCCACAACAAAATGGTGTTTAAGAAAGAAGAAAAAAGGCATTGTTGGATATGGTCATGTCTAGGGATATTCATGTCAAATGATGACTTATATTTTGAATGTAGTCCCATCTATGACCACAAGCAAGACACCACTGAAACTGTGGAATGGTAACAAGCCTAGTTTGCCCCATTTCCGCATTTGGGGCTCTCCTGCTCATGTTCTTAGACTTAAGTCAATGAAACTTAAATCGAGGTCTGAAGTGTGCATTTTTGTGGGCTATGTTCCAGAGACACGAGGTGGTTATTTCTACAGTCCCAAGGACTAGAAGGTATTTGTTTCCATAAATGCTACCTTCCTTGAACACGATTATATGACTAATTATAAACTTCAAAGAAAGGTAGTTTTGGAGGAACTCACAGCTGATAAAATTCCATCACCTTCATCATCATCATCACTAAATGATAAAGACAAACTGAGGAAACCACTATTCCTGAAAAGGAAACCCCAATGCAATGTCGTAGTGGGAGGATTGTGAGACAAATTGTTCGCTATGAACATGAGGCACATGTCCTTGTTTCTGATATAGACAAGGACGACACATTGACCTTAAAAGAGGCAATAGAGGATTTTGAAAAAGGAAAAGTGGCAAGAGGCTATGAACCAAGAAATGGAATCAAGGTATTCTAATTCTATCTGGGAACTTGTAGACCCACGTGAAGATGTCAGGCCGATCGGGTGCAAATGGATCTTCAAGAAGAAAAGAGGTGTAGATGGGAAAGTAGAAACTTTCAAAGGGAGGCTAGTAGCCAAAGGTTACACTCAGAGAAAGGGTGTTGATTATGAAGAAACATTTTCTCTTGTGGTCATGCTGAAGTCCATACGCATTCTCTTATCCATAACTACCACCTATGATTATGAGATATGGAATATGGATGTCAAGACAACTTTCCTCAATGGCTATCTTGATGAAATATCTATATGATACAACCATAATGGTTCATTAAGAAATGGGAAGATTATAAGATTTGTAAGTTGCTAAAATCCATTTATGGATTGAAGCAAGCATCTAGATCTTGAAATATAACCTTTTATGGGACAATTTAAACATATGGCTTTGAACAGAATGTCGAAAAAGCATGTGTGTATAAATATGTCAAAGGTAAAATGGTGGTTTTCATAGTTCTTTATGTGGATGATATTCTCCTCATTGGAAATGATGTAGAGACACTGTTAAACGTGAAAAAATTGTTAGCTGAAAAGTTCCAAATGAATGATTTGGGGGAAGCGAGCTATGTTTTGGGAATCCAAATCCTAAGGGATAGGAAGAACAAGCTCTTGGTACTTTCTCAAGCTAATTATATAGATAAGGTGCTTGAGAGGTTCTCTATGGAGAATTCCAAGAAAGGTCAGTTGCCGACCAGACATGGAATTACTCTTCACAAAAAGCAATGTCCAAAGACACCTTATGAAGAAGAGGACATGACAAAGTATCCCTATGCTTCAATAGTTAGGAGTTTAATGTATGCTATGTTGTGTACTAGGCTGGACATATGCTATGCAGTAGGGATTTTAAGTTGTTATCAATCAAATCCTAGTTTGGAACACTAGATTGCAGTAAAGCACATTCTCAAGTATCTTCGAAGAACGAGAGATTATATGCTTGTATATTCAAGGGGTGATTTAAACCCAACTGGATACACTGATTTTGATTTCCAATTAGACAAAGACAGTCGTAAGTCGACGTATGGTTAGTGTTCACTCTTGGGGGATGAGTTGTAGTCTGGAGAAGTATTAAACAATCTAGCATTGCTGATTCAACCATGGAAGCCGAGTATATAGCGGATCGTAAAACTGCGAAGGATGCGGTTTGGCTTAGGAAGTTTTACACTAATTTGGATATAATTCCAGATATGGAGAAGTCACTAATCCTGTAATGTGACCATAGTGGAGCAGTAGCTAACTCTAAGGAGCCTAGAAGCCACAAGAGAGGAAAGCATAGAGAAAGGAAATACCATCTGGTAAGAGAAATTGTGCACCGAGGTGATGTGACTGTTATGAATATAGCGTCGGAATGAAACTTGGTGGACCCATTTACCAAGACACTTCCTACAAAGTTGTTTATGGGTCATCTACGTGACATGTGATTAAGAGAGATGCCTCACTTGCTGTAACACCCTGGACAACAAAGATCGTTACACTATGTGTTTATAATTGTGCAAGACTTGCTAATCAAGTCGTTTAGTTGAAACTGTGACCCTAAAGTCATAATCGAGCTAGGGTTAAAAGATTTTGGTCATAAATGGATAATTTTTCATTTAAATAAACATTTAGTACATGGGATCCCAAAAACAGGGTTTAAAAGACAAATTTATAGCTTTCAAAAGTTATAAACAAGCAAAGGCCACTCTAATGGCAAAATACACATTTTTAGGTTATCTTGTCCCTGTATTATCCCTCGACCATGGCAGACGAGCAACTGACTATGTTCATCCCGCCCCTAGGGCTCTCCAACTTGGGATTGGTCCACCTTAGCCTTGCCTTTACCTGCACCACGTAGCACCTGTGAACCAAGGTCCAGCAAGAAAACCTTAGAGCATAGCATAAACAATACAACCAATCAAATAATCCATAAGGCAGTTAACCAGGTATTTGGCATGTTATAAACATCATATTAACAATAGTAAACATATCATAATCATCATACAATACTCAGGGTACCCTCTATTTAACCCACTGAGTCTGGCTCGCTTAGGCCGAGTTAAGTGATTATTTAGCTGACCTCAGCTCTCAGTGGCCGAGCAGCGTCCTATGAGCAAATATCAATCCTGGCACTCTTAGGCCGTTCATTTCATGCTCACATGGCATATAATAATCATACATTATTTGTATTCAAATATAGGGAACCTTAATTGTAACAACCCAAATTCGCTAATAAGGCTTAAGGGCCTTGATTGATGTGCCGGGAGGGCATAACTGGGATTAGAATGAATGTTATTGATTTAAATGCGTAAATGTATGATTATTAATGTGTTTATGATAATTAGTGATATTATATGATGATGTGATATATATGTTTGAGATATATGCGAGAACCACATTATGATGTGGATAATTCTGCAGCCGGCGACTCGAGGCGATCCTAGGGCTAGATAGCAGGAAGAGTCACAACGGGGCATTATAATTGACTTTGGACAAGTCAGGGGTATTTTAGGTATCGGGTAGTGAGTTAGACTATCAGGTGATAAAAATAAATAATTGGAGATATATCTGAGGTTAGGATGTCTAGGCGGGATTATTGGGGGATTTTACCGTTTTGGCCTCGGGGACGTTTCCGGCACCCCGAGCTTTGGGATTAGTCTAATAATCTAAGGGTATACTTGGAAGACTTAGGAAAATACTAGACAGAAAAGTGTAAACCGACCCTATCTCTATTTCTCTTTCTTCTCTCTCTTAGCAAAGGAAAACTACTGAAACTTGAGAGGGAACTGCTGGAATTAAGCTGTGTCTTGGGGAATTGAAGGGAATAATCTGGAGGATTAGCTCAGGAACTGATCAAGGTCTGAGATAGAGCTAAGGTAAGTTTTGAATTTTAGTTTCTGAGGTTAGGAATTTAAAGAAAATGGATGAGTTTTAAATATCTATGGTTTTGGAATTTAAGGTGGGATTGAGGCTTGAAACTTTGAGGATAGGTCAGGGGACTCTGGGAGAATCGATTCTACAGCTGAGGTAAGGTTTAATTTAAAGTTTGATGGTTGAATTTGAGAGTTTTCATGGCTGGTTTTGAGTTCTGTGGGTTTGAAATTTCAGAAGTTGGAATTGGGGTTTTGGTGAGTCTTAGGCTGGATTTTTGGTTGGATTGTGTTGTTTAAATCATTCTAATGTTGTTATTATTAATTGGTTTTGAGTTGGGGGCTTTGGGATGGTTTAAGGTGAGGTTTAGAGATTGAAAATTGTGGTTTTTTCTGGGTTCGAAGGGTCGGGCCGCGGCATGGTTCTTGGTGAGCCGCGACCCTTCGAAGTTGTTGCATGCTGAAGAAGAAGGGCGGGCCGCGGCATGGCCCAAGCAATGCCGCGGCCCTTACCTATTTTTGTGTCATTGGAGGTTCTGTTTGGGGGCCATGCCGTGGCATGGGTGGCCTATGCCGCGACGCTTAAGGGATTTTAAGATTTTAGGCTTGGGAATTTAACCTAAGGTGCTCGGGGTTGAGTCTTTTACCATAATTGATGAAGTTCAATGTTCCGAGTACTAGAACTTGGCTTGGAAACTCATTTAAGGTTGTTAATGGTGTCTTTCCTCATGGTTGTGACTAGGTGTCTAGCTAGGACTCGAGGATCGGATCGCGCTCAAGGATTATCGCCCGTAACTAATTCATCTGAAAGCTAAAGGTAAGAAAACTGCACCTGGTTGTATGATTGTGATGGGACTAAGTGCTCCCGAGAATTGTATCGTGTCAATGATGGTATTATGCCATGGGACATGTAAAAGCGGCCTAAGAGTGATGTACATGATATTAGCGCACAGGGCGCAGATTGGCCACTGGTAGCCAAGGACAACGGGATAACAGAGGGGGCAGCCTGAGGGTGCCAGCCCTAGTTATCGTTTGTGAACTGTAAATGACACGAATTGATATGCTTATTATCTGAAATACCTGATTATATCGATTGATTACATGGTTGAGATTATGTAATTCGATGTGAGATATTGACTTGTTGCTAATTGCTTATGCTTTGTTGTTGTTGTTGTGTTTTCTTGTTGGGCCTTGGCTCACGGGTTCTACGTGGTGCAGGTAAAGGCAAGGGCAAGCTGGACCAAACCTGAGGTGGAGAGCTCTGAGGTGAAATGTACATAGCCAGCTGTTCGATCGCCATGGTCGAGGAGTGAGTCAGGACAGGGATTACCTAACTGCTCGTTTTGCCTTAGTATGGCTGGTTAATGTATTTGAACCTTGTAACTTTTGTAAACGACCTTTAAACTAATATTTTTGGGATCCCGTGTAAGTAAACAATGTTTCTTAATGAAAATGTAGCTTTTGAGACCAAAATATCTTAAACCCTAGTTCCTTTACAGTTTCGTAGACACGCTTTCAACTAATAGACTTGACTAGCAAGTCTGGCACTTTACAAACACACAGTGTAACGGTCTTGGCTATCCAGCGCGTTACATTAATCCCAACACAACCACATAAGGGTACAGTTTTCTTACCTTTAATTCTGAGAGGAGAAAGTGAAATTGTTCCAAGCACAATCCTTAGCCCCAAGCCTAGGCGATAAACCTAGTCACAAGGGCCAATGGGTATCCATCAACTTCCAATCAAAATAGAATACCTAAGAGACAAAAACTAGCCTCCAAGACCTCATTTTCTACTAATCCGGGTAGTAGAAATTGTCCTGAGCGCCTAGGTTCGAACCCTCGAGCTCTACCAATTCTTGAAACAATTCTAAAGCTAAAAATCCATAGGCGGGTCGCGACTTGGCTTAGTGGGTTGCGACTTGCCCCCAAGTCAGAGAGCAAGCACCCCCAGCCAAAAGGGGAGGTGGGCCGCGACTTGGCCTAGTAAGTCGCGGCGCACCCCTTCGAACCCAGAAAAACTGGGTTTTCTCCTTCTTCTCCCAACCAAGAACACCAAGGTTCTACCTAAAATTTTCCTCAAAAATTCACCTCAATTCAACACTAAACCAGTTACAAATTTAGAATTAAATCACATACTTAAAATAATAATCTCCTAAACAATTATGCCGGAATAAATACCCCAACTCAACTAGAATCCATCACTCCAAAATCTAGTCTAATTCTACTCAAATCCCATACTAACCCATGTTTTAAGCTTTAAACTACTCAGTCCAATTATACACAATTGAAGCTATATTCTTAGCAAATTAACAGACCAAAACTTACCTCAACTATGGCTTGATTCCACACAAGTTTTCCTTCCAAAATCCCCAGCCTAAGCCTAGCTTTTGCCCTTCCTTTCCTTCCTAGCTTTTGATCAAATTGAGAGAGAGTAAGAGAGAGGAGTACGTGAGAGAGAAGGGGCATGAAGGTTCTACTTCATTCTGTTTTAATCCTAAGTAAATATGATTATATCCCTTTATAGAAAAGACCAATTTTCCCTCTCACATAACACTTATTCCACTAATCAATCTAAGGGTATAATGGTCATTTGCTCCCAATTCCCGCTAATTCTTCAAGTGTTCCTAACATTTACCGATTAATCCTGTCTTCCAATTAACTTCTAATCATTTATCCAATGTCTAATAATCCCCAATATATTTTCTAAATTCCCAAAAATACCCCCAGACTCCCCCGAGCCGGGTATAAATCCCCAACGTGACTATTATGCCAATCTGCTCACTAGGACCGTCTCGAACCTTATACTGCAAATATATCCACATAATAATGTGGTCTCACCAATTTATCATATATAATCACATTTATGCCCTCAATGGGCCAAAATTATAAATATGCCCTTATAAGCTAAACAGGGCCCACATGCATATTTAATACTCAGAAACATGCATTTCACATATCAATATAATCATGTATGCCACAAAATCATGCATTTAATCATTAAAATAACACATAAAGCAATTATTCCCTCCCGGCATACTAATCAAAACCCTTAAGCCTTATTAATGATTTTGGGTCGTTACACTTGCTTTGAGGGAAAGTGGGAGATTGTTTAGGTTTATGCCCTAAAAGCATGTAAAAATACATTTTATTGATTTAAATAAAAGTACAATTTTATTATATTTGAATGTTATAATTATTGTTTGAATAATTTGTATAAATATCAAGAAAATTCCATATTCATTTATGAGGTTATGATCTTGTTTTTTTATGAGAGAATTAAGATCATATACAATGAATAAGATAGTCGGTGACATATTAAAGTATGGAATCTTTAATGAGTGGTTGCTAGTACGATTTACTAAGCATACACGAAGCAGGTAGTCTAGATTGAGATTACTAATGTGGATAGACATCTTGGTAAATGTGTTGTATATAATAGTGATTATATATGACAGGACCGATATGAATTAACTATCTTTATAAACTTTTCATTTTCCATAAAGATTTAATTCTTATCATAATAGATGATCATTTGTAGATCAGTCTAAATCATGAGTTGTCATGAACTCATGTTTGTGCTTATTTGATCTTCTGATTCATTCATTGAGGTCTCTTGATGTAATGAGGCTAGTGACTTTTTTTTTTGAGATTCAATATCATGAATGATTTTACAATAATGGAATCCATGCTTTCCTAACGGATCGAATATTGGTTCCCTTAAGGGTTGATTCTGGAACTAAATAGTTATTGAGCTCAAATCTATAATTTGATTATAGATTAATTATTCGCTAGTGAATTAATGGTACTTACGGAACAAGAGGTAATTGGAAAGGTAAAATGGTAATTTTGACCAACTCTAATTAACGAACCAAGGACAGAACTACATTTATTGATTATATCAATGGACTACAAGAGAAAACTCTGTAAATATAATTTTATAAATACTTAGAGTGCAATTCTATATTTATAGTGGAGTAATCATGGAATTAATAAATAAGATTATTGAATTAAAGTGTTCAATTAATAATATGCTTTATTGGAGCTTCGTATTATAGGTCCATGGTCCCCAGGTCGCCTCTATCCTACACTATCGAGGGTAAGGATGTCATAAGAAATATTTATAGAGAGAATGACTTAATTGCAATGTGAGAATTATGGGTAATTGATTGATTGTGAATTAATTAATTAATTAACTAATATAGTTTTGATTTGAAAAACTTTATATTAAAATAAATATTAATCATGTTTGGATTAATATTTGGGAGAGTTTAATTATTATCTTATTATAAGATAATTATTTAAAACAGATAGTTTTTTAAGATAAAGTTAATTTTGAATCAACTAGTATTTATTTTGGGATAAATATCTTGTATTAAAATTAATTAAAAAAATCAGGGATGGTCCAAATGAGAAAATATCTTGTCACTGTCAAATACAGTGACTGGCGTCACACACAAATCCCATCCCTAGGATTTGAATTTTGAATTTAAATTAATTTGTTTATTTAATTATTTTAATTATTCTTTTTTTAAATATGATTTAAATTAAATAATTAAAATAGGTTGTAACTGATCAGTTTTATTTTAATTAAATAGAAGATTAATTAAAATAATTTCATTATCTTTATAAACATGAAAAGAAGCGATTCTTTTCTAAGTCAGCAGTTTCTACGTTATCATACTCTCTCAAAAGAAAGAAACGATAGAATTTTCTATACCTGAAATTCTAGAAGTTTCCATAGCCTTTCTCTTCGCAAACATCTCTAGATTTCATGTGTTGAGTACATCTATAGGGCTTAAAATCAACATGTGAATCCTATATGCCCACACATGTCCTTGTGTGTTAGAGGAATGACTTGGAAGACTAAGGTGTGAGCTTTCATAAGGATTGAAAGATCGTTGATTTTACTAAAAGACTTAAGGACACTTGATAGGCTACGAGAGGTAATCTATATTCCTTGTGTGTTATTTAATATATCTATATATGTATGATCTTGGCTAGTATTAATGTTTTTTTTAAAATCCCTCCCTATACATTTCGTTGCTTATTTTGATATTTTTCTAATTTAATACCAACAATTCTTTCTCAACATATAAGAACTCAATTAACATGTGAATTTTTTACATTTTTATAATCATTTTAACATGTAAAATGCATTAAGAATGAAAAACTCAAAGGCTACACAAATCATACAAATATTCTCATCCAATATGTATTTTTGATTGTTTAGTTTTAGAATATAAAACTCACTTCTCAAATTTTGAATTATAAACATAAATCATGCAAAATATGGCAAATCATTCAATAACATTAAACATAAGTTAAAGAATTCAATATATAGATGAAGAAGAAATCATAAAATCATCATAGATAATAATAAAGATCAAAGTGACTACATCATAACCCTAGAAAAGATGTTTAGTTCAACATACACTACTACAAAAAAGAACATTTGCGTCACTTCCTATCTATCACAAAATATTTTTTGCGTCAGATTTAAAAGTGACGTGAAATACCATGACGCAAATCTCGCTAGCATTTGTGACAATTGGCAATTGATACAAATTGAGCATTTGTGACAGTTAACAACTGACTGAAACGTTAACATTTGTGACAATTCACAACTGACGCAGACCACCTTAATTTAAAAAAAAAAAAGTAAAAATCAAATCTCAAAACCTAGATTTTAATTGAAAATGGTCATTACACTAAAATAAAAATACAATTCCAGCAAAAAAAAAAATTTCACAAATCAGTCCAAACATACAAAATCAAAATAAAAAATAAAAAATAGCATTACTCCACTTCATTCAGCAGCAGCAGCAGTAGTAGTAGTAGTAGTAGTAGTAGTAGTAGCTGCCTGGATTTAGTTACTATAGGGGTCGATATATCGCCTATATGGTATACGGAAAACACATTGACTTTGCACAAAAGAAACCACAGAGGATCGGGATATAGGGGCAGGCGATATATTGGCTCCCTTTGGCATATTTGAAAATTCGTGGAATCTGAGCTAGAAACAGCCCTCAACAACATGGACTTGCTCTTGAACGTTTTGACCGAGTTATGGGCATCTGTTGAATAGAAAATTCAAATTTATTCAATTATTATTCATTTATTTATTCATTTTAAAAGGGGTTAGTTTCACTCCTTGAACTCTATAAATAGGACCTTTCACTCAGCCTTTTTCATCATCATTCAAGCATTGTTCAGAGCCTTCAAGCTACTAAGTTCATTCTAGAGAGAAACACTAGGGTTTTGGAATCAAAAGCTTTCCAATCTAAGCTTTTCTAAACACTTGGGAAGTAAGATAGAGTGATATTTTGTATTGACGTGTAGATCAAAGTTCTAATCTATCTAAGGTATCCTTTATCCTCAGGTTTAGTTCATTATTAGTTCCTCTTATTCTTTTCATATTTCTTCAAAATCCTAACTTATTATAATGGCTTTTGGTTAGGTGTTTGAGTTTCTTGAAACTTAAGGTTTTCGGTAAGTTTCTATATCGATGGTTTAGATCTTCTTTTCATCTCCATTTCTTTAGAAAACTTATGGATCTTACTGTTTGGTTTTAGGAGTTTTCAATCCCGCTCTTGTCTCTAATATCCCAGTTTTTGGTAAGGAAAATAGGTTAGACTTTATGTGTTACGATTATGTTTATATGCCATGTGTATGTATGTATGTATATGTTTTATGTTGTAGTCACTTGGGAAATATAGTTGCTTAGATAGCAAATAAGAAAATCCCAAGATTTTTATCATTATCGTAGACTATAGTTATGATTTAACCTACCTCAAATAGTAGCAAGAAGACCTAGATGGTTTGTCATATATTATATTGTGTTTAAACCTACCTCGAATAGTAGCAAGAGGACCTAGATGGTTTCTATCACATACTACGATAATGAGTTAATGGCCATTAATATTGTAGTCCTATGTTTTATGATTTACGTTTTTATGTCATACGTTTTATGATTTATGTTTTAGTCTTATATTTTATGATATGTTTTAGTAGATTTTCCTTGCTGTGCATTAGGCTCATTCCTTTTTATTTTAGATGGTGCAGGAAAATGAGTATGGAAGGCAGGACGGATTCATGGCAGCTTTGGCATGTGTATTGGGCAAGAACTGAATGAATGGACTGATAGGAAAGATCGAGGATGACGTTTTGTTTCAAGTCTTTTCAATTATGTATTTATGTTTTTCCGCATTTAGTATTTGAATAAATAATTGAAGGTTTTTGTTTTCTTTATGATTTTATGTTTAATAATGGGATCCCGTATTTTGTATTTTCTAATAAAGTGCTATTATTTTATGTATTTATTCTAAAATAGTAGTTATGCTTAGTACTTTTTAATGATCCGAGGTCTGTAAGTTAGTCGAGTCATTGAAGTTGGTATTAGAGCCCACAGTTCATATGCATGATGTTTTCCTTGATACACATGCAAAAGCTCTGGATCTAACCGCCAATGTAAGTGTTTATGTTATGAATGTTATGTTTATGTTAATAGCTAATGTTTTAGTCATTATGTTTTCAGTCAAAATGAATGGAGCCTTGAACTATCATGATATTCGAGCCATTAAGGCATTGAAAAGGGTTCGAGAGCCAAGGGATTCAATAAGAGTGCTAGAAAGAATCACTCAGAGATTGATCATATTTCACAAGGAGATAGTTTACCTTCAAATCGCTAGGCAAATCCTGTTGAGAGCTATAGAACAATATGTCCTAGTAATTAGGCTTTTTAAGGATTTTCCTACTGTAGTTTCAAAATTTGAAGAATTATGGGAGACTATGGATGATGAAGATGATTTACCGGTAGCCATGAGATATTATTTTCTTATACTTAAGTCTACCTATAGTTTTGAGTTTCAATTCACTAATGAACAAAAGCATAATATCCCAATGAATATTTCCCGAGGTAGTTTCGAGGCTTATAGTAATGATGGTTATGAGGAAATAAATTATGATATCTTAGATGAAGGGTCTGATGAAGAAGATCCTGATTTTGAGAAATTTTTTATTATTAGTATAGTTTCTTAATTTATTTTGAATTTATGATTGTAATAAGTGAAAATCTTTTTCCAAATGAATAAAGTTGTTATTTTTGAATGACATGTATGAGTTTATTTTTTTTTACAATCATAATAAACTTAGAATAAATTCAATAAATAATGACTGAGTTCGGTGAGGGTGGATACAAATCAATGGACCATGTTCTGTATTGAGAGTTTAGGGAGCCATAGTAGTGGGAACGATTTTATTGATCCCAACCCTCCCTTAATATGGTTAACTTTGGAATGGCGACGAGTTTTGAGCCTGAGAATTAAGTCATATAGGGTGAATAGAAACAGACATAAAAAATAATAAAGATGGCTTAATGTTCTAAGTATAGAAACACACCCTAATTTATAAAAGATGGCTTACATAATTTTTCATAAGAAATCATAACTAATAGGTCTGAGTTATGTTTTCTTAGACTAAGTTTTTCCTTAGAACCTATTAGGGTAAGTTTTAACATGTTTTCTCAACTATTAGAACTTTGCTAAAGATGCCACTATGAAGGTCTGCACGCACGAATTGCCATGCCTCCAGCACCGCCAACGAGACTCATGAAGCCCATGCAGTCCGAAGAAGGGGAACACATGCTACCAATGCTGCTACTAATAGAAATGCACCACCACCAGTTGACAACACTACTTAGATTATCTAGTTATAAAAACAAGTAGAAGAACTTTTGCAGCAACAACGACAACAACCTCAGCCACAGCCTCAACCGCAGCATCAGCCGCAGACTCAGCCACTGCCTCAACTGCAGCTTCAGCCGTAGACTCAGCCAACGGCTCAAGCACCCCAGCAAGGGCAGAACATAGGATATCCATATGGGGGATGGCCGATGGAAAACTATGCGCCTTATCCAGCTCAGTACATACAGCCAATCTACGAGCATTTCCATAAGCAGCACGGTCCAAACGTTGAAGGGACAACCAACCCCTTTGAGGCGGAAGAATGGCTCAAGAATGTAGAGCCTATTCTAGCACACATGAACCTCAGCAACGTGGATCGCATATCCTGCGTTTCCTCTCTACTGAAAAAGGATGCTAGAATCTGATGGGATTTGGTATAGCTGACTCATAATGTAACCACCATGACTTAGACAAGATTTTTGGAGCTGTTTCAAAAAAATACTACAACTCGACGGTTATCGCTACGAGAGTGGAAGAGTTTTCCAATCTGAAGCATGGAAATTTGACAGTAGTCGAGTACGCTCGACAATTTGATCGTCTAGCCAAGTTCGCACTAGAGTTGGTCCCAACCGATTTCTTGAGGGTTACCAAGTTCACCGAGGGAAATAGACCCAAGATTGAGTTAGGAGTCAAGCTTGCAAACCCTAGATTCACTTCTTATGTCGATGTCTTAGAAATAGCTATAGAGGTGGAGAGGCTCCAAGCCAATGTTAGTATGGAAGAGGCCATCAAGTCTGAACGCAAGCAGCAGAGTCTGACTCAGAATGGTCGAAACCACAACAACAACCAGCATAGAAATACTGGGTAGAAAAGAAAGCACCCTAATAATAAGCAAGCCAACGCTGACAAAAGAGCACGATCTAATAACGGTAATAATAGGTCGGGTTATGTGGAATACCCTCGATGCTCCAAATGCTAGAAAAGACATCATGGGGAGTATCGTGCAAACACCAAGGGTTGTTTCAATTGTGGCCAGGAAGGTCATCAGAAAAATGAATGTCCGAAGCTCAAAATAGAAGAAAAGAAGGACAACAAGATGGTTCCAGCCAGAGTCTTTGCCTTGACTCAGGGAGAAGCCGAAGCTAGTAACAAGGTGGTCAGAAGTTAGCTTCCTATCGTCAATAATATATGTTCGGTATTGTTTGATTTAGGAGCAAGACACTCGTATATCTCACTAGGAATGATAGAGAAATTAGACAAACCTTGTGAAAGATTTAGAACTAGGTTTGATATGGAATTGCCTTCAGGGGAAGTAGTTCTATCATCACAAATAGTACGAGGAGTACCGATCAAAGTTGAGAGCATGGAACTAGAAGGAGACCTGATAGAGCTAGAGATCAAGGACTTCGTCGTAATATTGGGCATGGACTGGCTAGTAAGGCATGGCGCAACCATCGACTGTAGACACAAGCAAGTGACGTTCAAAACTCCTGATGATTAGAAACTATGTTTTATGGGAAAGGTTTCAAGACTACAGACACCGCTTATCTCATCTCTCAAAGCTCAGATGATGATAAAGAAAGGATGTCACACATTCTTAGCAAGAGTCACGGATGTGGCATAAGAAACACAATTAAAGTTTGGAGACGTCCACATTATAAAGGAATTTCCAGAGATATTTTATGACGACTTACCAGAGTTTACCCCTACTCAAGAAATTGACTTCACAAATGAACTAGTACTAGGAACCGAGCCTTTCTCAAAGGCACCATACTGGATGGCACCTACTGAACTCAAGCAGTTGAAAATGCAGTTACAAGAGTTCTTAGACTTGGGTTTCATCAGACCGAGCCATTCGCCATGGGGAGCACCAGTTAAGAAGAAGGATGGAAGCATGCAGATGTGTATCGATTACCGTGAGATAAACAAGGTGACAATTAAGAACAATTACCCGCTACCCCGGATCGACGACTAATTTGATAAACTCCAAGGAACGACTGTATTTTCATAGACTGGTCTACGATCCAGTTATCACCAGCTCATGGTAAGGGAAAAAGATATAACAAAGACAACTTTTAGGACTCGATATAGACATTATGAGTTTCTAGTTATGTCTTTTGGTCTTACCAATGCTCTAGCCGCATTTATGGACTTAATGAATAAAGTCTTCAAGGATTACTTGGACAAATTCATCGTAGTGTTCATTGACGATATTTTGGTGTACTCTAAGGATGAAGTCGAGCACCAGAAAATTTAAGACTAACCATGTTGCGACTAAAGGAGCATCAACTATTTTCCAAGCTCAAGAAATGCCAATTTTGGCAAACACATGTGGCATTCCTCAGCCATATAGTATCCAAGGATGGAGTCGCAGTAGACCCAACTACGGTAGAGGCTGTGAAGAATTGGCCAAGACCTAAGAATGCGTCAGAAGTTAGAAGTTTTCTCGGGCTAGCAGGCTATTGTCGGATATTTGTAGAAGGCTTTCTTAAGATATCCACTCCGCTTACCAACCTAACCCGGAAATAGAAAAAGTTCAACTGGATGGATAAATGTCAAGAGAGCTTCCAGTTGCTTAAAGATAAATTATGCCAGCACCAGTACTTTTCGTACAAATACCAAAGGGCAAGTTTGTAGTATACTGTGACTGTCCAAGCAAGGTTTATGATGTGTGTTGATGCAAAATGACAAAGTATCTTTATGGAGAATGGTGTGAGATGTATACGAACCACAAGAGTTTAAAATATTTCTTCACGCAGAAGGAGCTCAACATGAGGCAACGTAGGTGGTTAGAACTAGTAAGGGACTATGACTGCGAAATCCTATACCACCCTGGAAAAGCGAATGTAGTTGTAGATACATTAATTCAAAAGAGTTACAGAAATCTAGCAGCATTTTCCAGAATAGAAAAGTCGCTACAACAAAAGCTGATTAATGATGGGATAGAAATAATCAGGAGTCAACTAGCTAACTTGTCCATCCAGTCAATTTTACTAGATGATATACGGATCGGGAAAGGACATGTTGACACGTTAGTATCACATATGGCTGTAGTCAAAGAAGGCAAGAGTATAGATGTTGATGGTAAGAACTCGTCAACAAAGTTAGATCAAGAACTTTATGAGTTCTAAAAGAAGAGAACTTAAACTGACTAACCTTCAAGCAATCATCCTTATAATTTCAAGAACACAAAATGTATGTTAGAATTCCAGAGTGAAAAATAGAGAGAATGTAGAATATATGTTTTCATTAGCAATCACTGGTTAGAAAATTCCAAAAAATTTGGAGCCCCTCTCAGGTGAAAGGAGGTCATATTTATAGTAGATCACCATTGGCCCACTGTACATGGTGGTCCCTGGGGACACGACCTTGCATATGCAATCTACAGATGGTTGTGGTGCCAAGAGCGTGGTGGTCGGCTCCAGTACATGCCAATGGTATGCAAGAGTACCTCAATTTTAGTACCTGGTAGTATCTCCACTCTCCATCCGATACCAATGTTAGAGGCTGGCTGGGTAGGACCACACCAGGTATCTTGCACGTACAACCACCACTTGTCTGGTGTGGAGTTAGGGTAAGACATATGGCGTTTTCAGGGTCGTATCCCCGTACGTATTTTGTACCTGTGGTGGAGAAGGTTCACTCCTTGTCTGCGCATTCCACACATGTACGTGCTCTTCTGGTCATGTGTGGGTTTTCATCCTCATAGTGCATCCTATTCTTTTAACCTTTAAGTGTTGAAGTCTCTTTTGTTCGTCATGGAAGATATGGCCCCAAAGGGTGTGGAAGGCAAGAGCCTCATGAGATGTTGGTGCAAGACGGAGGCATGCGGGCGCGAGGTTGTGCCTCAAGAAGCCTTAGCACGAGACGGAGGCATAAGGCCACGAGGCTGTGCCTCGCGAAGCCTTGGGCCAAGATAGAGGCATACGGGCATGAGGTTGTGCCTTGCAAGGCCTCGGTGCGAAGTGGGCCATTCATAGCAAGACATCTGCCCCCTTGGGACCCTCAGTGCGAGATGCGTCATTAGCTCTGAGGGGTGATCCTACCTAAGCTTGGGCACGAAGCGAGGCTCTGTAAGAGAGGCGCATGCCTTGCGAGAACTTTCGCGCAAGGTGCAAGGCCGATCTTGGCTATTTCTGAGTGTTTATATTGAGGTTCACAAGGTGGCGCCTTGTGTAACTAAAATTCTGGTATCCACACTTACCCCCTAATCTATGGGAGGGCCTTTAGGCACTTCAGTAGACTTTTCGGTATGGTGCATTCAAGTCGCTTGTGGTGTTAATGTGTTTCTTTGCTTTGGTAGTGTGAAGTAACACATTTTGGGATGGTGATCGTCATGATTCCTTGAGGATAAATATGAGCCTATCATTTGGCTTCGCGAATCCCAATATGGGCATTTGGCTTCATCCTTGACCATGGATCCAATATTGGATTCAATGGCTAGGATGAGTTTGATCCTCCTATAAATAAGTCTTCTTCTCAAAGACAATTACTAAACTTTCTTTTCTTAGCTTGGTGGTGCTTTTGTCTTCAAGGCTTCCAAGAGGTGAGTTGTTTTATCCCTCACAAGGGCACTTTGTATTTCTTTCTATTTTTTTTATAAATATTTCTAAATGTGCTTGGAGACTAAAATAACTATCTCCTTTATTTTTGTAGGCGTGTACTTTTAAACCTTGGTACTTTTGCAGCTGCGGCGGAGCGCAACTTCACCTGCTCAAGGTATGCCTTCACCCTTTCTTGAGTTTAGTGGGTCTAAATTAGCGTTATTTGGGAAGGGTTGCCTCGGCCGGAGCTCCTCGTGAGCTACCTTGTGTATATGCACCCATTAGCACATATACCCTCCATGGCACCCTGTAGTTGGTTATTTCAAGCACTTGTGTCTAGAGGTTTTGAGCTTATTCCTTTGTGTTTTGTAGTACACTTTCCACATACACTTGCACCCATATCACCAATGAGATGCGACTTTATGGCATTTGAGGGGTCGTCTAGTGTCCCTCCAGGGGTCAAGTTCGTAGACTTGTCCTCAGACTCGGGGTCCCCCAAAAACAACCATTACCAAAGCTACGATACCTTAAGAAGGGCCCGTATATATCACCTTGAGCGCATGGCCGAGCTTAGGCATAAAATCTGGGTGATGGAGTCCCTTTCTCCTTTGATCTTAATGATCACATTGCTAGCCTTAGAGTGAGCCTTCTTGACCTACAAATGGAGCAAGAGTTCATGGAGGGAAATCTCCCTCCTGAACCCCAGCCCCATGTTCTCCCTATAGTTGTCCCAAGGTCACTCCTAGTTCCCCTCAACCCTTGTCCTTAATCCACCCGTGTTTGATGCTTCCACACTTAATGTCTCGATGGAAATCTCTCACAAGAAAAAGAAAATGGAGGGTAAAGTGCTCGGTTTTGACCTCACATTTTTCTTTTGGTTTGGCAGACATGTCGAAGAGAATAAGGTGACAAGTTGCCCCAAGAAGCTGGACTCTGGTCCTTTATTGTCGTCCACCATCATTTCCAACGTGTCAGAAAACAGGCTGTTAGAGTTGTCCGAGAAATACCACATTATTAAGGAGTACAAACTGTATGTACCATCCAATAAATGTCGGCTGATAATCCCCCCAGGGCTACGTCGCTATGAGCGAACATAATTTGAAGGTGGGTGGGACCATTCCCCTACACCCATTCTTTGTCATGGTCCTGAATCACTTTGACCTTGCTCCACTTTAGCTGGCTCCCAACAGCTAGTTGACCTTGAACTGCCTGTATTTGGCATTCATGAAGCTTAACGGCCGCACTCCCATGACCCATGAGGTGCATTTCATGTACAATCTCATGCCCACTCCTAAATTTAAGGGCTTCTACTTTTTACAGACTCCTGGGTCTCTTTGATAGAAGGTTTCGTATCCAACTCGAATTCGTGGAAGCAGGACTTTTTCTTTGTGAAAGGTCCCCTTTCTGTCCACGAACATTTTCGCTCATCTCCAAGTAAGCACTTCAAGTCTTTCCTTTTATATTGAGTTTGCTATTGTGGAACTTATACTCATATTGATAGCTGAGTAGATTGTTCAGAGAGTTTTAGTATCCCCGACGTTCATGAGTCAGAGGCAGCACTGGTAGATGTCTTCCTTGATGCAGACCCTGGAAAAAAAATGGTTGCCCATCTTTTTACTGTGGCCAACCTCAATTACTATGGTCTATCTAGGGTTTCGGAGCCTGACCTGCTATGGCACATTTCTGAGCGAAAGAAGGAGACTCCGGTGGAACCTCACTCAGATGAGGGTGATGTTGAATGGGTGCATGAGGGACTTCACCTGAATCAAAAAGTCCAGCCCGGCTATCTCCAGCCTCCAGGGGACGCCCCTCTTCTGCTCCTATGGACCGCGACACGAATTCTCATTCCCGCGGTTCGTCGTCCATGCAAGGGCACTTTGTTCTGCCTTCTTTCGATGAATTTGACAATCTCCCTCATGCCCCCGCTAGCCATGGCTATTCCAGGTACCCTTCGTCTGATGCTCCTGCGCCTCCTCCTCGCTTGGTGAGTGGGTCATATGTCCTTGCTCACCCGAGCGCTCCTAATTTGGAGGGGACATCCTAAGTGAATCGCACATCAGCCCCTTATGTACGAAGGTATACCCGAGTTTCCGAGGGTATCCTCGAGACCGAGTGGAGAGGTCTCGAGCATTTTACCATGGCGGAGCTTGGGGAGACCCTTATGCACTCCACTACTTGGGTGAGTTCATGCGTCTTACATTGGTCTTTCTTGTGTTTTGAGTTCCTTGTTTGCTCACTTTTTTCTTCCTTACATGCTTCTCTGGTGGCTCAGCTCTTTATAGACTCGGCACAAGACCTATCTTTTTCCAATGCTGAAAGGTATTGCCTAGCGATCAGAGTTCAGGAGCTTAAGGGACAGCTTGCTGATGTCAATCTCAAGCTGGAGAAAGCCCTGGCGAAGGCCTCTTCATCATCCAAAAAGAAGAAGAGAGCGGAAGCTCAAGCTGAGGTGTTGAGGGAAAAGATCACCCTCCTGGAGGATGATTTGGCAGAGGTTGAGTACAAGTATGTAGAGCGCACCCTTTATGAAATGTGGAGGCAGAATCTCGTGTTAGACTTCTCCTTCTTTGGTGATCATGCCGTGGCAAAGGTGGCCGAATGGAATGCTCGTTGTGGGAGGCCTTGAGATTTCATTTTTATAGCTTTTATTTTCCATTTTGATTTGGTTGTATAATTATTCGAACCTTATTATGCCGGAGAGGTTTCTCCAGGTTCTTTGCTTTTTCCTCCAAGAACTTATTTTAAGTCTTGTTGTGGTTGGTGCTGACTTTATCCTGCAACATTATCACAACTTACTTTATATATATGTGTGTGTGTGTGTGTGTGATCTTTCGTTGTTGTTTCTTTATGCTTGAGGTCCTTTTAAGCTCGCTCCTGTATGCAGGAGAAAAAGGGGTTTGATAGGTCTCTCTTTTTTTCTAATAATTCGTTGATGTTTTATTTGGACTGGTAGGAAAAAGTCTCTTTGGTGCACCTTGATTGTATTTGTAAGGATATGTTGAGCCTTTGGGTTCTAGCTATCATTTTATATATTTTCGTGTGCGCTTGTTATTTTTTGCGAGAAGTGTCTTTCTCGTCATTATGTATAGTACTATTTTTACAAGGGTCTCTTTTAGGACCCTTTTTTGCTAAACAGCTTGGTGGCCATTCTAGGATTATTGGTGGATGCTCTCCCTGAGGCCTTTCCCCTCGTGGAGGTATCAACCTTTATTAGGAGGTTCTTCCTATAGGACCTTTTCACTGTCTAAATGTTCATAAGGGTAGCTAATCCTCATGAACTCAAGAGATGCCTTGCAAGGTTTTCTTCCTTATTTTTTTTACAAGGGTCTCTTTTAGGATCCTTTCTGCCTTTTTTTTTTACAAGGGTCTCTTTTAGGACCCTTTTTGGCTATATACTCTACCCCCAAAGTGGTTCGCGAGATTTATCTCGTCGGGCACTTTGATCATTCCAATTGGTGATAGGTACACGAGAGTTAGATGCGTGCTTACGTAAATGAGGAGTGTGACATGCCAATAAGAAGCATATTCGTTAAAAATGAGTAGATTACATAGGTATTTACGGCAATAATGTTCCTACTTCGTACCAGGGCATCTAGGTTACTCCCCTAATTCATAGCTGCTTCTAAGGAGATGATTCACACTATGTTAGGAGGCTAACTATGGTAACCCTTTTGATTTATCGTACTAAACGTGGAGCTCTACCTGTTGTTCCCTCTCCAGTGCGTATGCACTACCATCGATTCTAATCTCCTCAGTAACTCGGGGGTCTAATTCATGCGGGTTTGTGCTCTCATGCACTATCATTGCCATAGGTACTGGTGGTTTCATGACTGTGCAGAGGGACGTGTTATAACATTCCCTTGCTTCTTTCTATTCCCCTTTCATGCTCACTACCCCCCCCCCCCCCCCCACAGGAGTTGGGAATTTTATGGCCAAGTGGTATACTAAGGTTATCGCCTTCGATTCTCTTAGGGAGGGTCTCCCTAATACCGCATTGAAGGCCGAGGAATAGCTTACTATGGCAAAGTTAGTCATTACAGTGGTCTGTCTGGGTGGCTCTCCCATGGTGAGGGCTAACTCGATTGTGCCTAGGGGCTGTATCGAGTCTCTTGTAAGCCCATACAGGGAGGTGTTGCAGGGCTTTAGGTTCCTAATGCCCAGTTGCATCTTCTCTAAGGCTGGGTGATATAGGATTTCTACGAAGCTCCCATTGTCTACCAGAACCCGATGCACCCTCATGTTAGCCAGTTGTACACTAAATACTAAGGGGTCATTGGGTGGAAAATGTACACCCCGTACATCTTCTTCAGTTAAGGTTATTGAATCGTTGTCCCTATAAAGTTTTTTGGGGGTCGTTGTTCTAAGCTTAACAAGCACGGGGGTGGACTTCGTCTAGCTTCCCTAGCATATCTATCTCGCCCCTTTCTTGATTCTCCTCCAAATCTGGTCCTCTGAAGATTGTTCTCACCTCTCCTTGCACCTGGGGCTACATCTCGTGCCCATGGCAAGGGTGGTCTATCATTTGGTCTTTGATTTTCTCTTCGGACGTATCTACCTAAGTGCCCCCTGCATATGAGTTGTTAAATTTCCACCTTTAAATGAGTGCATTCCATTGTAGTGTGGCCAATGTGTTTATGATACTATCAGTACTTTCCGAGATCTCTATTTGATCGATCTCTCTTCATTGGTGGGGGTCTCCTGAAGGGGACTTGATTCTCGTTTGCTACGAAGATATGTTCCCTAGTGTGTGTTAGGTCAGTGTTAAAGGTGTGAGATGTTTGCTTAGGGTTACCTCCGTGTTTGTGCTTCCTCTGGTGGTCATATCTTGGCCCTTCGTACACTCTTTTCTTTTTTGTGCCATTCGAACCTTCAGGGGTTGAGGGCTTGACAAGTGATGCACTTTTTCCTGCCTTCAGGTTCTCATGGCCATCTTCGACACGAATGTACTTTTGTGCCTGATCATAGAAATCGTCTAAGTCAGTGATCTCCCTCTTTAGCATGTTATCCCACAGCTTACAACTCGGGCACACTCCAGCTGTAATGGTCATTTTGAACTCCCCTCGGGTTAGGCTTCCTACTTTGGCTGCCTCCTTATTGAACCTATGGATATAGCTCTTCCGGCTCCTTCCTCTCCTTGTTTTACATTAGCGAGGTTGGTGCTTGGCATGGTGTAATCACGCACGGCGTGATGTTGCTAGAGAAATTCGTCAGAAAATTGTTGCCAAGACCTGATGGACCCTGGCCGGAGTCTCTTAAACCACTTGTACGCAGGACCCTTTCATGTGACAGCAAATCAGTGGCATCTTGCTCTGCTTGTAATTCCCCTTAGCTTCATTAGGTCATTGAATGCGTCAGGATGGTATTTTGGATCTGTATTGCCCTCGTAAGGGGTCATGTGAATCTCTTTGAAGTTGGCTGGGAGCCGCATGACTTGAATTTTCCCAATGAAGGGTGATTCATAATCAAACTCGTCATCGATAGCGTGCCCCCCAGTTGCGGTGATTGTCTTGCTCTGCAGGATCTTCATCTCAGTGTCTAAGTCTTGCCTCTTTTTGTTCAAGGAGTCTCTCAAGTTGGATGGGTTGGCCATTCCTTTCCTTTTGTCTTTCGGGGGAGCCACAGGAGGTGTGGTCCTCTCATTCTTCCTTTTCTTGTTGAGTTCTTCCCTTAAGTCTGGGGGTGTTTCCCTTGAAGTGACCTCAACTTCGTTATGAGGATTAGCGTTGTTCCTCCACTCTGGCCTCTTAGGCTATTTCGCCTGTCCGAGATGTTCATGCTCCTTTGGCTGAGGGGTATTTCTAGTGGAGAGTCGTGTCCTCCTGTCATCTATATGGACTGTGGTTTCTCCTCCTTCATGGCCTTCCCCTTTTCGCTTAGGAGGAGGCATGCTTGACTTTCCCTGTAAAATTCCATTCAAAACCTCTTGCATATTTCCTAAGGCCATTTCTAGCCTTTGATTTTTTTAGTGTAACTCATGTATCTCCTCTTCATAGAATCGAGTCCTAGAGCTCGAGCTTATGGAATGTACCCGGGGACTATTTTCGGACTTGCGCGTCGAGGGCACCAAATCTTGCCAGCCGGAGTTTGGCACCTACGGCAGCCTTGGGGGAGGCAACGCTTTTGCACCCCCAGTAGTTGCAGCCGCTGGTCTTGGATGGTTTTCATTGGGCTAAACAACTGGGGATGAAGCTTCCCTTTAATCTTTAGGAGCCCTGGGCTCCTTTGGTGCATCCACATTTTCGGGTGGTGGAGGAATCCTTATAGAAGCTTTCAGCTGATCTTCGTCCAGGTGCACCTCAACCTCTCGTGGTTCTCTCAGATGCTTAGAACGTCTTGGCATCTTTCTCTGCCAGAATTAATAGAAGAATACTGGCTTAACACTTATCTTTCCCATAGACGGTGCCAAACTGTTGACGGTAAGAACTTCTCAACTAAGTTAGATCAAGAACATGATGAGTAGTAAAAGAAGTGAACATAAACTGACTAAACTTCAAGCAAACTTCCTTATAATTTTAAGAACACAAAATGTAAATGTTAGAATTCTAGAGTGAAAAATAGAGAAAATGTAGAATATATGTTTTCATTAGCAATCACTGGTTACAAAATTCCCAAAAATTTGACCCCCTTCTCAGGTGAAAGGAGGTCATATTTATAGTAGAGCACTATTGGCCCACTGTACATGGTGGTCCCTGGGGACATGACCCTGCATATGTAGTCGACAGATGGTGGTGGTGCCTGGAGTGTGGTGGTGGCTCCAGTACACGCCAAGGGTATGCGGGAGTACCTCGATTTTAGTACCTAGTTGTATCTTAATTGTCAGTCAGGTACCAATGTTAGAGGCTGGCTGGGTAGGAACACATCAGGTACCTTGTGCGTACGACCCCCACTTGTTTGGCATGGAGTTAGGGTCAGACATCTGGGCTTTTCAGGGCTGTATCCCCGTACGTATTTCGTACATGGGGTAGACAAGATTCACTACTTGTCTGCGCATTCCACATATGTACGTGCTCTTTAGGTCATGTGTGGGTTTTCATCCTCATAGTGCATCCTATTATTTTAACCTTTAAGTGTTGAAGTCTCTTTGGGTTGTCATGGATGATATGGCCCCAAGGGGCGTGGAAGGCAAAAGCCTCACGAGATGCTGGCGAGAGATGGAGACATGCGGGTGCGAGGCTGTGCCTCATGAAGCCTTGGCGCGAGACGGAGGCATGCGGGTGTGAGGTTGTGCCTCGCGAAGCCTTGGAGTGAGACAGAGGCATGCGGGCGCGAGGCTGTGCCTTGCGAAGCCTTGGCGCAAGATGGAGACATGTGAGTGTGAGGTTATGCCTCGCAAAGCCTTGGCGTGAGATGGAGGCATGTGGGCACGAGGATGTGCCTCACGAAGCCTTGGCGCGAGACAGAAGCATGCGGGCGCGAGGCTGTGCCTTGCAAGGCCTCGCCTTGCAAGGCCTTAGTGTGAAGTGGGCCATTCCTTGCAAGACATCCGCACCCTTGGGACCCTCAGTGTGAGATGTGTCATTAGCTCTGAGGGGTGATCCTACCTGAGCTTGGGCACAAAGTGAGGGTCAGTAAGAGAGGCGCGTGCCTTATGAGACCTTTGGCGCAGGGTGTAAGGCCGATCTTGGCTATTTCCATTTTGAGCCTTTATTTTTAGTGTCATAAGGTGGGGCCTTGTGCAACTAAAATTTTGGTATCCACAACTGATTTCTCTATATCAGGACAGGGGTTCTTGAGATATAAGGGTTGGGTGTGCGTGCCAAATGACCATGAGATTAAGACAAATATTTTAGAAGAGGCACATGCTACCCCATACTTTGTTCACCTGTGGTCGACCAAGATGACTCATGACCTTAAGGCACTATATTGGTGGTAGTGAATGAAGAAAGACAGCAGAATATGTGTCCAAATGCCTTATATGCCAGCAAGTGAAGGCAAAACATCAGTGACCCGCGGGCTTATTACAACCGCTTAGTATTCCGGAATGGAAGTGGGAAGACCATAGTATCCGTTAGAGAATCGGTTTTTACATCGAGATGTTGGGGAAGCTTGCAGCAAGCCATGGGTACCAAGCTAAGTCTCAGTACGACATTTCATCCTCAGACCGACGGTCAGTCCGAGCATACCATACAGATTTTAGAAGATATGTTGCGCGCTTGTGTACTAGACTTCAGAGGATCATGGAGTATGTATTTGCCATTTCTAGAGTTCTCCTACAATAATATCTACCAGGAAACTATTGGTATGGCACCCTATGAGCTATTTTATGGAAGGAAATGTTGGTCGCCATTACATTGGGACGAGGTAGGAGAAAGACAACTTCTTGTACCTGAAGCTGTTAGAGAGGGTCAAGATGTAGTGGGGGTGATTAGAAAACATATGCTCATTGCTCAGAGTCAACAAATTAGTTATGCGGATGCCAAGCGGCGAGATGTGGAATTCAAAGTCGGAGATCAAGTCTATTTAAAAATATATCCTATGAAATGAGTGAAGCAGTTTCGGAAGAAAGGCAAACTTAGTCCCCGGTTTATAGGTCCTTTTGAGATATTGGACAAGGTGGGACCAGTAGAATATAGATTAGCCCTACCGCTAGCTCTAGTAGAAAGCCACAATGTGTTTCACATCTCGATGATGCGTAGATATGTGTCAGACCCATCTCACGTTCTCAAGTATGATATGTTAGCACTTCAAAAAAACCTGAGTTACGAGGAACGACCGGTTAGTATCCTAGAGAAGGGGATAAAGGAATTACAGTCTAAGAGTATTCCTATAGTTAAGGTCTTATGGAGTAATAGTACAAAACGGGAAGCAACGTGGGAGTTGGAGGAAGATATTCGAGCTCAGAATCCAGAATTTTTTGGAAAGTAAATTTCGGGGACGAAATTCTTTTAGGTAGGGGAGAATTATAGCGTCTCAGAATTTTACTTAGCTAGATAGTAGTAGTAGCTTGCAGTATTTTAGTTTTCATGATTATCGGTTCAAGACGGGATTTAGTTGGAAACTCGTAGAAATAGTTATAGATTTTATAAGTTTAACCTATAGTTTAAAAATATTAGTTTTAACATAAGGTTTGATTAATATAGCTGGTCCTGGAAAAGATATTTATTATAACCTAAGGTTTAGATACAATAATTAAGAACGTAACACTTGTCACATGCATGCTTATTAAGGTTTTTAGATGAATGAATAAATTAATAAAGGATAGATCTAGAAGGTCTAGAACCTTCCAGCAGATGTTAGGATCACGTTTTATTCAGTCAAAGTTGTTTTAACAAACTTCAAGTGTGTTGAAAGTGTGCAAAATATCAGCATATGCCGATATATCACAGCTATAGGGACCGATATATCACCTATGGGTGATATGGAAAACACGTCAACTTCTCATGAACGAAACAACGGAGGCTCGGGATATAGGGGCAAGCGATATATCGCCTATAGGGGCGATATATTGGCTCCCTTTGGCATATTTTAAATTCTATGGAATCCAAGTTAGAAACATCCCTCAACAACTTGGACTTCCTCATGAACGTTTTGACCGAGTTCTAGGCATCTGTTGAATAGAAAATTCAAATTGATTCAATTATTATTCATTTATTTATTCGTTTTAAAAGGGGTTAGTTTCACTCCTTGAACTCTATAAATAGGACCTTTCACTCAGCCTTTTTCATCATCATTCAAGCATTGTTCAGGGCCTTCAAGCTGCTAAGTTCATTCTAGAGAGAAACACTAGGGTTTTGGAATCAAAAGCTTTCCAATCTAAGATTTTCTAAACACTTGGGAAGTAAGATAGAGTGATATTTCGTATTGAGGAGTAGATCAAAGTTCTAATCTATCTAAGGTATCCTTTATCCTCAGGTTTAGTTCATTATTAGTTCCTCTTATTCTTTTCATTTTTCTTCAAAATCCTAACTTGTTATAATGGCTTTTGGTTAGGTGTTTGAGTTTCTTTAAACTTAAGGTTTTCGGTAAGTTTCTATCTTGATGGTTTAGATCTTCTTTTCATCACCATTTCTTTAGAAAACTTATGAATCTTACTGTTTGGTTTTAGGAGTTTTCAATCCCACTCTTGTCTCCAATATCCCGTTTTTTGGTAAGGAAAATAGGTTAGATTTTATGTGTTATGATTATGTTTATATGCTATGTGTTGTAGTCACTTGGGAAATATAGTTGCTTAGACAGAAAATAAGCAAATCCCAAGATTTTTATCATTATTGTAGACTATAGTTATGATTTAACCTACCTCGAATAGTAGCAAGAGGACCTATATGGTTTCAATCACATACTATGGTAATGAGTTAATGGTCATTCATATCGTAGTCCTATGTTTTATGATTTACATTTTTACATCATTCGTTTTATGATTTATGATTAGTCTTATGTTTTATTATATGTTTTAGTAGATTTTCCTTGCTGGGCATTAGGCTCATTCCTTTTTATTTTAGATGGTGCAGGAAAATGAGTATGGAAGGCAGGACGGATTCATGGCAGCTTTGGCATGTGTATTGGGTGAGAACTGAATGAATAGACTGGTGGGAAAGATCGAGGATGACGTTTTGTTTCAAGTCTTTTCAATTATGTATTTATGTTTTTCCGCATTTAGTATTTGAACAAATAATTAAATGTTTTTGTTTTCTTTATGATTTCATGTAATAACAATGGGATCTCGTATTTTGTATTTTCTAATAAAGTTCTATTAGTTTATGTATGTATTCTAAAATAGTAGATATGCTTAGTACTTTTTAATGGTCTGAGGTCTGTAACTTAGTCGGTTCATTACACAACATCACAAGCACTACCAACCCACTGCTACCACCACCACATGCATACATCAAAACAAAGAGCATTTTATTTATTTTATTAAATTAATTGTACATGAATGTTATAGAATATACCTCCTCTAGATCAACCAAGATGAGAGGGGAAAATGAGAGGCTTTTAGGGTTATAGTAAAAATGGGCTTAGACCCTTTTTTTTTTTGTGTGTGATTGGGGCAAATGAGAAGCTTTTAGGGTTAGAGTGAAAATGGGCTTCAGCCCATGTTTGTTTTAATATACACATTTGTGACAGTGCAAATGTGACACAATTATTGGGGTTTGTGGTAGTGCAAAAGTTACGCAAATGGTGGGTTTTGTAATATTTCTCAACGAACTTAAACTTCGCAAACATGCAACGTCAGTATACGTGCTGGTGTCGTTTCTTCTATTTTTGTGTCACCTCCCAACTGACGCAAATGTCGATATATGGTCAATTGATTCGTTGACTGATGGGTTTTACTGACACTAAAGGGGTTTTTTCTTGTAGTGATAGTAATAAAAACAACCATTGAATTAAATAAAAGTGCATAAAGAAAGAAGAAGAAATAAAAACTCTAAGATGAATCCAATCCTAAGATTTCCAAGATGCTTCCAATGTGTTTCTCCCTTCTAATTGATGTGTTATTCTTCTATTTATAGCCTCCCTAGCTTTTTGAACGTAAAAAATATCACTTATTTTAAAATTTGAAGTAAAAATGTGTCCAAAATATCTAAATCCTTCAAAAAAATGGGCATATGGCGACATGTCGTTCTCTTTCAAGGTGACATGTCACATGATTTCTCAAAAAATAAGCTTTTTGGCAGGGAAGTGGTGACATGTTGTAGCTTATGATGCAAAATGTGTCCTAGAGCTTTAGTTACGAATTTTCAAGCTCATTTTTTTTCCCGATTTGACCTCGTTCAGTAAAATATGTATAGCTTTGTCATTCAAACTCCAAATGTGATTATTCAAACCAGTTTTAGAAAGCTAAGAAAGAGATCTAAAACTTTGTGTTTCACGAGATTTTCAAGAAAATGATGGAATCATGGTCGAAATTTGACTTGAAGTTTTAAAGTTGCATTATCGAGCATAAATGACACGTGTTAAGCATCTTCAACTTAGTATTTGTAAACCATAATATCTTAAAACTCCATACTCAATCCTGAATACATCATATTCATCTTGTTTAACATGAATCTTGTTTTTTCACTCCATATCATGTACTTGACTATTAAAACCTGAAATAAGAGAACAATAAACGTAAATTTACACAAACTAAAGTAAAAACACTAAAGTAACATCTTAAATTACTCTAAAAAATAACATAAAATTAACGTAACTCCTATTTATGGTAAGTATAGTATTGAACCACAAGTGTTTTTAATACAAGGATTTACAAGATATATTTATATTAGTGTATGATATGGAATCACGAAAACATATTGTGATGTTAAACCATAAATAGTATAACAATGCTCCTACATAAAATGCACAATTATTATATCAAATATATATATATATATACTAGGTAGAAGCAACGTGCAATGCACGTTTGCTTAATTTTAAAGCTGTAAACATTGTATATAATATTAATAAAAATTGATTCCCTGTTTTTAAAAATATATATAATAGAAAGATTTATAATTCTATTGTATATATAAATATTTATATCAATAATCTCTACATATATGACATCTAAACACAACGTTGACATGGATATATATATACATATTTACATGTGTTGACATCGTTTTTCGTCAACTTAATTATGAAGAGCTCTAAACAATATTTCATAAAAAATAGATGAACACAAGATCTTTTACGTGGTTCAGCAGTTAAAATATGCCTACTCCACGAGTCAATATTATTGATCTTGATACTCTCTCAAATTTCTTTCGGAAAGCAATTTGGCAGAATCGTCTCAGTACAATTTTGTGTGTCATCACAAATGAAATTCCCTAGGCTATTTATAGACCTAGTTGACAGAATGTCTTCCCCTTATTTCGGGAAGTTACAATCAATTATTAAAATTTCAAATAAATGTAAATAAATTCATTAATTAATAATATCCCATGATAATTGGGATTTGATATCTGACAACAAAAAATCCCCAAGGAATAGAGATTTCCTAACAACTGTCGTGTGCAAAACACATTGTTGATCTCGAATGCAAGGTTGATACACTTTTGAGACCGATCCTAACTTTGAGCTCATCATTCCAGTCAGCTTTATCCTCATTTAGTAATTTCGTCGAACTCATGCTTCGGAGAAGGTTCCTGCTTTCGAGTCTGAAACTTAAGCTCGAATCTTTCAACTTGTACTTGATTGCCAATAATAACATATCAAGAATCATCTTAATTTATACAAGTGTTCAGCCAATGCCTGTTATTTTCAAGCTTATGATTTTTGAGCCTATATTTCGAGGCTCATTTATTCTTCCTCGAAATTTGGGTGTAACATTTTTCCCCCTCAAAAGTGTTGGTTCAAATCGTATGAGAAGGAAACTTTTGAACTCCACTTTCAAAAAATGTGCCCACCTACCTCACTCGAGTGCAAATACATGTTGTTAGGGGATTGCTTATCGAGTGTACTCGAGTACCTCCCTATTATGCACACGTCCTTTCCTATGACCTTTTTGCCGCCAGTTTCTATAATTAAATGTCATCCTTTAGATCCTCTTTTAACCCAAATCAAGGGCCCAGATCACTTCGACCCTTGACATCCCCACTGGGGTATTCTGGTCACAAGTTTCATCTAGCTTAAGAAATAGGGTTTTGGATTAGGGTTTTAATGCATGTATCCCGAATATATCGCCTTTTTGGGTAACTACCCATTTTTTCCATAGAAATCTGGGATTCTCTTAAACTGGTAATAACCGCCCCACTCTCGCGTGGGTGCACTCTTGACATCCCGAACTTCATAATGGTTTGGGGTAGTCATTCGAGTTAACCTCGCCATTTTGAGCCTTCAGACTCGATTAAGGCAATCTCGTTATCTTGAGCTTGCAAACTCGAGTTATCAAGATCTCAAAATTTTCCACTCTTTAAAATTTTGGGCCCTGACCTTTTTCTTTCTTGTTAGATGTCGCAGTCTTCAGAGAATCGGTGGGGGCCCTAGCCTGCCATTCCATACTACCGACCATCTCCTCGACCTGAGTCACTGTTCACTTGCAACCAACGGCTAATCCATGAACACAAGGAAAAGCTAAAATTAGAAGACATCCAAGCCCACTTTCGACACCAGATTGATGAGGTTGAAGAGAAAAAAAGGAAGAGGCACCGAGTTGTGACGTATCCCGATCTGGACCCCAAGATTCAGCCAATTTCACTAGACCCCAAACTCAAAGTCACCGTAGCCTACTTTCCTGGTGAACTCACATTTAGTCTCATGGAGGGTCCATCTAACCAACCATCCAAAGCCCCCAAATCTCTTTCCATTCCGGTCAAGAAAAGTTCTTTTTTTGAGGTCGAACACTACCAAAGCTCCATAACCTTGTCCCGATAGATTTCTGAGCTCTTCTCCTGCTATGGGTTGAAGTTCTCTAGCTAGTTAGTATGTCGTTCCGCCAGCTTTGAAGAGAGGAACTGTTTTTCCCTTGGTGATGGCGATCCAGGTAGAAAGGTTAAGCTCGCAGCCTGGAGTCATGAGTGCTTGTGAGCAGGGGCTTTACTGCCTCTGAAGAATTACTTCTGGAGCTTCTAGACTATGCTGGCATAGCCCCATTCTAACTCTAGACAAACTCGTACAGGGTCCTGACTACATTGAGATCATTGTACCAGGAGATGAAGTGGGAGGAGCCCACGACACATGAGATTTTCTATCTCTTTTTCCTCAAAAGCAACCCTTCCCGAGCTCACGACGGAGATAGGTTCTATTACCTTTTGATCTATCCCAAGGAGAAACGGCTATTCGAGGATATCCCCAATCACCCTCCTAATTTCAAGACCACCTTTTTCTGGATGGATAGTCTCGCTCCCTCTCGCTTTTACTCCTTCCAGTGAATTCGTAAGTGTTTTGCTGTAGTCCTTACTGATTTGATCTTCCCTTTTATTTTCAAGCTCAATTGACTCACTCACATCTTGCCTACAACCAACTATCACCATCCCCAGCCTACAGACGCCATTAAGGAACATAGGGAAGCTCTCATTATGCTTCCCTATGGTCGGCAATCCTTCTCTTACCTTCTTCATGAAGACAAGCTCCAGCTTTGCAACCCTCTTGGAGAGGGTGAGTCCACTGAAGACTCAGGCAATCGCATGCAAGATGGGAAGACGTGTCCGTGCCCACTGCCAAGCTACCCGTGAAAGGTAAAAAATCAGGCCCGAGCTCGCGTTTCCCCAAATCTCGCCCAATCAAACCCTTGGGCTTGGTAATGAGGCAAAGGACGAGGCCACAACGAGCTCGTCAAGAGGTAAAGTCGTGCTCGACCGATCTATGTTGTAGCGTCCCAAATTTGCTAATAAGGCTTAAGGCCTTGATTAGCGTGCCAGGAGGGCAATAATTGATTTAATTATGATAATCTATGAATTTGGTGATTATTTGATTAGACCTGCATGATTGTGTGTACTAAATATGCATGTGGGCCCATTTTTGTGTACAGAGGCGTGTTTGTAATTTTGGCCCATTGAGGGCATAAATGTAAATATCCATGTGTTGTGAGTGAGATCCCAGTGTTATGGGGATATATTTGAGTGTGATCTGAGACGATCCAAGGAAGCAGATTAGCGGAATAGTCACAACGGGGTCAAATACTCGGCTCAGGAGGAGCCCAGGGGTATTTTGGGTATGTTACATGTGTTCAGGAATTATCGAGTAATGGGTAGTAGTTTAGTAATGGTTTGGACATGTCGTGATTAAATGAGGATTTATGGGAATACTCGAGGAGTTAGCGGGATTTGGCAATGATAAAATTGACCTTGGTGGCATTAAGGGGTTTAGAATGGATTCAAGGGTATTTTAGGTAGTTTGGGTCTTAGACAGCTGGAGATAGACTTGGTTTTGGCCTAAGACTCTAGAACATCTCAGAAACACCCTCTCAGCCTTCTTTTTTTTCTCTCTCGTTACTCTCTCTCTCAAGGCTAAGGAAGATTTTCTTGCTGAAAATCAAGGGAGCAGGCTTGACGATTGAAGTGAAGTCTGGAAGTAGTTAACAACAGCTGAGGAATTTAATTCGTCATTAAGGTCTTACCACTCAGGCACGGGATTAGGATCGTGCTCGGGATCACTTTGGACTGTCATCTCGGGACACCAGGTAAGAGAACTGTTTGTAGTCGTTGAGCTATGTGGTGTATTGTACTGTATGTATTGTTTAAGTTTGTTATGTCATACATGTGATTATGACTGATCGGCAAGAGACGGGAGCGGCAAGAGCCGGGAGAGGCAAAAGTAGGGAGCGGCAGTGGGCCGGGATTGGCGTTAAGCATGCTGAATGCTGGCTGCCAGGGCGAGACCCTCAAGGGGGCTGTAGACACCCGTTCGGTCGGGACCGCGGACTTGGTGCCTAGTAACGCACCCCAATCAGCGAAGGCCACTGTTGTAGTATTGAGCTGCTCTGTTAATATAATGTTGTATTATTATGTTAACGTGCTATCTTATTGTATTGAGTTATTGTACTGCCATGTTATGGTACTGATGTGTTATTGTACTGCTGTACTATTAGGTTGTTATGCCATTGTGCTTTTGAGATGTTCTACTACTATGTTGTTGTGCATTCTAATAGTTTAGTTTGTCGCTCTGATTAAGTATATTTCGTGAAGATATATTGTTATTTTATGTTGTTGCTTGAAGTTCTCTTGCTGGGCCTCGGCTCACGGGTGCTCTGTGGTGCAGTTAAAAGCAAGGAAATTGGGTCGAACAACCATGAGTTGGAGGGCGTGAAGCGGTGTGTACATGTTTGGCCTACCTGGCCACTACGACTGGGGTTATTTTAAGGAACACGTAGTAAACATTCAGCTTTGTCGCTTAGGTCGACTATACTGTACCTTTGGATTGTAAATGTATTTCAAAACAGTGTTTTGGGACCCCCAATGTAATATTTTTATGAATTTCAATAAAAGACCAAAACTCTTTGTACTTAATGTTTATTAAATGAGTCTTTATTTTTATCCAAACACACTTTTTAACCTAAAACCTCGATTAGCGAGCTAATTGCACATTTATAAATCACTTGGTAACGGCTCTAAGGAAGTAGTGTGTTACAACTTGGTATCAAAGCATGCCAAGGTTTATGATTCCTGGAGATTGACCAAACTTGTACACTCGCTGCTAGAGACAAGCTCGACTCAGGGTTGGTATTAAATGCAATATTTGTTTAACTACTTATGTGAGTTTCCTTATTTGCTACAATAGGGAGCATGATAAATATGTATGTGTTTAGTGGGAATGAGGTTTGATGATTTATGCTTGAGCATTACGATTTTGTATTGTAGTATGTGTATTACATGGCTATTGTGTTGATTAGTCTTTCTATGGTTTATCGTTGTATGAGAGTATCAGGGCTGGTAGGCCAAGTTTTTGCCTGCAGATAGATTTGGAAGTTTTGTATCTGAGGTAGTCAATTGGATCAGGCAGTGTGGATGGTGGCAGTTGAGGCCAGAATCATCCGTCAACCCTGGTATTGGCGGCAGGTGTTTGCTGACATACAGACAGGGTTGTAAAGGCAAGAGGAAGAGATTAGGTGATTGAGACAGTGGGTTCCATCACGGAACGCTGCCTTGTGAGGGCTGGCAAAAATGGCACCAATTACGACTTAACCTAATGGTGGAAATAGATGGGAATTATTATATGAAAGACTTCAGAAGTGTTAACTTCCAGTCGCTGAGGGAGGTTTGGACCCATTTAGAATTGAATAGTGGACGAGCATGGTTAGCCTCGTCTTCGGCTATATAGGAGTGAAAGGAAATGATGGAGTGGCTTGTGCCACGTATGTGTTGCGGGAGGATACTCGAACATGGTGGGAAGTTATATCCCAGACTCAGAATATTGTCATGATGAGTTGGAAGGAAACTCAGACAATGGTTCAATGAGAGCACTACAATGACACAATTTGAGTTGCTAGGACTGATGATTTTATGAACTCAGTTCAGAGTATGACAGTGACAAAGTATGTTAGTGAGCTATGTAGATCGGCCAGATCTGCATTTAGTTTGGTACCAACGGATGTGACCTGAAAGGAGTGATCCACTCGAGGATTGAGCCTTGGGATGGCCAGTGTGTTAGGATCGCTCTAGTGTAAGAGATTGTTACCTATGCTTGGGCAGTAGGGAGGGCCCTTATTATAGAGGATGCAGGAGTCAAGACATGAAGTAAGAGTGCCAATGGGCAGAAAACTCGTCCAAAGGTATCCTCATTTGTGGGAGCAGGTAGGGGCAGAGGCCCAGTAACCAGGAAAGAAAGACCTCCGATGGTTCTATTACTCCTAGTTCTAACAGGAGAGTTCATAGTGTTCAGGGTGGTCATTAGGACGACGGTGAGGTCTGGAGGGGTTACATGGTATGTGCTGGGCGCAAGAGACTTCATTTGGGTGAGTGTTGAGCGAAGGCATGTTATTAATGAGGAATCGTAGGGCTCATCAAGGAGAGTTTCCCAAAGACAAATACGAAAGAACTAAAGAGTACAGATAACCCTACCCTAGCTCGAGTAACCATTTCGATATGGTTAGAGCCCAAGGTTGGTCCTCAGAGGCAATTGGTTGGGTTTCTAGTTCTTGTTCCTATTTATAAATTGAATTGATTGAGTTGGTTTTATGAGATATATGAGGTGATCTTGAATGTGGATTTGCCTGTTAAATAAGGGACAACTATGGATTGAAGAATAAGATGGTGACTTCTGAGGTTAAAAGGAAAGGACTTAGTTGCAGTTGTTGGGTGCCTAGCTGTTGAGGAAGACACCACTAAGGTTATACCAGATAAACCAAACGAATATTGGATCAGCGGATAAGGTTTTAGATGGGTTCATGAGGATTCGATGGGATAATTTTTGCATTTAGGGAAAAGAGCGTGCAACAGGATTAAGGCAGAGATAGAAGCGGTATTCGAGACATTATGAAGTATAGCACTGGCTCAGCAGAAAGAATTAAGGTTTAGTTGAAGAAGTGTTTGACTTGAGGGTTGATCAGATGGAGCATCTTATCATGAGACACGTCAATACGGTTTGACAAGAAATGGGCTAGGTCTACGAGGATGTGTATCGCATGTGGGCAGTCAAGGGAGTGATTGTTAGGGATAAGTATCCATTGCCTAGAATAAAGGTTTCATTACCCGATTGTGAGGGTAGGACAATGTTTTCAAGAATTACCCAGTTAAGGATCAAGGCAAGAGGCATTTCAAGGATTTCCTCTTGCACTAAGTAGGATATGATGGATTATTGGTAAAGGCTTTTAAACTGACCAATGCTTCAGCAGCCCAGGTAAGTTTGATAAGCAGATAATACAAGGATGATATTGATGAGTCCTATTTAGATTGATCAAGGATATTTCAGACTATCCCAACTAGAGGCAGAACACGAATAACACCTTTATTGATAGTACCAAGGTTAAGTAAACAAGGTTACAGGTAAGGTTGAAGAGGGACAAGTTTTGATTTCTCCATAAAATGTTCAGGGTCCTGTTCTGGGAAGAAATGGGATCATGTATAAGGTAATTAAGATGGAAACCTTAACGGAATTACTAAAGGAACGCCTTAGGGGCGAAAAGCATTGTGAAACCAGAGGGACATCTACTACTATATGAAGCATCTTCGAGTACATCCATACTTTGACTAAGGTAACATGAGAACATAAAGTTGATCTAAATGGATGGTTGTGTACCAGATTTTCAGAAGTTGGTATAAGGATTGATTCACGTATCACGGTATTAAAGTTTGTATGTATGGACTGGTACGGGAGAACGATGCGAGAGACATCGTCTTTGCTTAGAATGTGGAGTTCTGGTGCAATATGTTATGAGTTAAGGTGTGTCGTGTGTAATTGAAAGAGTGATCGTTTGCACCTCATAATGGATGGCAAGGTGATAGTCATGCTAGTTAACCAAGGTTAGAATGAAGTAATGACTGAGTTTGATTTGGAACTTGCAGTTGATAGTTGGAAAATATATTCCTATGAATGAATAGTGAAACGCAGGAAGAGGATCTTGTAGGAAAGGTTAAGAATCCTACTACTTTGGAATAGATGAGTTAAACTATGAGGATCAGATGACCTAATCATTTAGTAAATAAGAGGTAATAATCATAGGCCAGAAGGGCTATTATGATTCTAGTATATCCTGGAGTTAGTATAAAGGGGTATGATTATGAACCTTAGGGGTGGACCACCTTGGGTTATAGATGAGGTAAGTAAATATGAAAGTTGTGTTTTGACCTATTTGGTTGGCACACCATGGTTGGTGTGAGTGAGGTATCAAAAGAGAGAATGGGTACAAGAGGATACCGTACTTCTCCATTGGACACCAAGGGTGATAGTGTTAGATTGGAACCCATGGACTTCCAGGTTCTGGAAGAAAGGTGTCGTAGAGTGACTCCGAGTAGAATATTGTGAGACAGGGAACCAGAAGTGCTTACTCCAAAGACGAACCTAGGGACAGGAAGTACCCTAGCTCAGAAATAGCTTAGAGGACCAGTGAAATTATTAAGAAACGTTAAGGACAGGAGTGTCTGCGTTATTACAAGGACATGAGAATTCGCAAGTCTAGATTTGGGAATGTGGAGTTTCGGGATTGTGAACTTTGTGTCCTCCGTGTGTTATGAACTACCAAGAGTATGATGGTTCAGGAAGGAAAATAGGAGTTTGACTTTAGAGTTGACTTATTTTTTTGAGATCCTAATATGGATTAGGCCAGGGGCCTATAGTTTGGCCTTACCCCAGTACGGATTAAGGCTTACAAGATGTTACTGATGCCAATGTCGAAGAAAGTGGGTAATGAGTACAACCCCTGATTGGGTGAGGAGACCCTGGGAATTTAGGGAATTTACTGTGTAAGGAAAAAGTCAGTGGAATTTTGGATAAAAGAAAGAAGGTCTTATAGATCAAGACTATTGTTCTTGTGAGAATGTTGTAAGTAGTGACAAAGTAAAAGACCTGAATATGGGATTATATTCAGGTTTACGAGATTAGTCTTCCGAGGTATGTGAATAAATTTCGAGGACAAAATTCTAATAAGGAGGAGATAGTTGTAGCGTCCCAAATTTGCTAATAAGGCTTAGGGCCTTGATTGGCGTGTCGAAAGGGCAATAATTGATTTAATTATGATAATATATGAATTTGGTGATTATGTGATTAGACATGTGCATGATTGTGTGTATTAGATATGCATGTGGGCCCATTTTTGTCTATAGGGGTGTGTTTATAATTTTTGCCCATTAAGGGCATAAATGTAAATATGCATGTGTTGTGAGTGATACCCAAGTGTTATGGGGATATATTTGAGATGTGTGATCCGATACGATCCTAGGGAGCAAATTAGTGTAATAGTCACAACGAGGTCAAATACCCGGCTCTAGAGGAGCCCAGGGGTATTTTGGGTATGTTATATGTGTTCGGGAATTATCGAGTAAGGGGTAGTAGTTTAGTAATGGTTTGGACATGTCAAGATTAAATGGGGATTTATGGAAACACTCAAGGAGTTAGCGGGATTTGGCAATTGATAAAATTTCCCTTGGTGGCATTAAGGGATTTAGAATGGATTCAAGGGTATTTTACGTATTTTGGGTCTTAGGTAGCTGGAGATAGACTTGGTTTTGGCCTAAGACTCTAGAACATATAAGAAACACCCTCTCAACCTTCTTGTTTTTCTCTCTCTCATTACTCTCTCTCTCTCTCAAGGCTAAGGAAGATTTTCTTGCTGAAAATCAAGGGAGGAGGCTTGAGGATTGAAGGAAGTGAAGTCTAAAAGTAGTTAACAACAGCTAAGGAATTGAGTTCATCATTAAGATCTTACCGCTCAGGCACGGGATTAGGATTGCTTTGGATTGTCAGCTCGGAACACCAGGTAAGAGAACTGTTTGTACTTGTATAGCTATGTGGTGTGTTGTACTGTATGTATTGTTTATGTTTGTTATGTCATACATGTGATTATGACTGATTGGCAGGAGCCGGGAGCGGCAGGAGCTGGGAGTGGCAGGAGCCAAGAGCGGCAAAAGCTGGGAGTGGCTAGAGCCTGGAGCGGCATGAGCCAGGAGTGAAAAAATCTGGGAGAGGCAAGAGTTGGAGAGGCAAGAGCCGGGAGTGGCAAAAGCCAAGAGAGGCAATAGCCGAGAGCAGCAAGGGTCGGGAGCGGCAAGAGCCGGCAGAGGCAAGAGTCGGGAGCAGCAAAAGTCGGGAGAGGCAAAAGCTGGGAGGAGCAAGGGACTGGGATCGACGTTAAGCATGTTGAATGCTGGCCGGCAGGGTGAGACCCTCAAGGGTACTGTAGACACCCATTCGGCTGGGACCGCGGACTTGGTGCCTAGTAACGCACCCCGATCAGCGAAGGCCACTGTTGTAGTATTGAGCTGCTCTGTTAATATAATGTTGTATTATTATGTTAACATGCTATCTTATTGTATTGAGTTATTGTACTGCCCTGTTATGGTATTGATGTGTTATTGTACTGCTGTACTATTAGGTTGTTATGCCATTGTGCTTTTGAGCTGTTCTACTACTGTGTCGTTGTGCATTCTAATAGGATCTGGTGTTTGTTTGTTGCTCTGATTAAGTATGTTTCATGAAGATATATTTTTATTGTATCTTGTTGCTTGAAGTTCTCTTGATGGGCCTCGGCTTACGAGTGATCTGTGGTGCAGGTAAGAGCAAGGAAATTGGGTCGAACAACCATGAGTTGGAGGGCGTAGAGTGGTGTGTACATGTTTGGCCTACCTGGCCACCATGGCTGGGGTTATTTGAAGGAACACATGGTAAACGTTCGGTTTTGTCGCTTAGGTCGACTGTACAGTACTTTTGGATTGTAAATGTATTTCAAAACAGTGTTTTGGGACCCCAATGTAATATTTTTACAAATTTCAATAAAAGACCAAAACTCTTTGTACTTAATGTTTATTAAAAGAGTCTTTATTTTATCCAAACACGCTTTTTAACCTAAAACCTCGATTAACGAGCTAATGGCACATTTATAAATCACTTGGTAACGGCTCTATAGAAGTAGGGTGTTACATATGTTGTCTCCCGCTCTTCTTAAATATGAACCTGATGTAATGGTTTTCTTTAAAGACCCCAGGAATAACTTCCTAGCATGGTCGAGGGTAAACCTTAGAGTCCATAAGTTCGATAGCTGGTTAGGGAAATACTAAACAATGTATAGTTTAAACGAGGTTTAGGATGGGGTAGTTGCGCAATATGGTACAAATGTCTATAGGGACCTTTCTAGGATGTCCCTACTTTCAGAGAGGGGACTCCAGTAGCCTCGTCAGAAGATAGGTAAATTTCCTGGTCCCCTAGCTCGAGCTCAAATGAGCCTCTAGTTAGGTTCCTTATACTTAGTCATTTTTACGTATGGCAGCCTTAATAATCTACTGATATACTATTTTCCTTTTTTCGGGTGACATGGACTTAGACTTGGATAACCTTTTGGGGAAACCTCTTAAGGGTTGAGGTATCAAGCGAGGGTGCGCCACCTCAAAGAAGGGCGCTCCTCCTACGAAGGCTGCAGAGGGTTCCTCTCCCTCGAAGGTTGTTTCTACTGAGCCCATGACCCAGGCCCCTGATCCTTTGGATGTGGAAGGGGGTGCGGTTTCTTTGACCACGAAGGTAATCATAGTCACAGTTTGAGATAAGGGAAAAAGGGTTGTACTTCCCTCGGCTCCAAAGCCTGTAAGTGCCCCGGTCCCGACCATGGTTCGCCAGTTTGTATCCTCGTCCCATGTGCAGGAATTCCCCTTGGCAAGTGTGGCCGGGGCCCTAAGGGCCGACCTGTGCTCAGACTTTCTCTCTCTGGCCGGACATTCATGCAGCAACCTTGATGTCGACGTGTGGTGATTTCTGAGGGGGGAAAACCCCACACGCCTCATTGACCAGACTACGGAGCTCAGGGTTTTGGTAAGTCTATTTCCTTTGACTTTTACTTTCTTGGTTTCATGTTAGTTTTCTAACTATTGTACCACCTTGTGTTTCAGACCCTTCTTGGTATCCTACGCCAAAGCTCTCTTTTCTCCTCGAAAATGGTGGCGGCTGAGACCCTGGTTTATGACACAAACCAGGCTCAAATCCATGCTGAGGATAATTTGAAGGAGGTCGAGGAAGTCCTCAAAATTTCCCAAGCCAAGCTTGCATCTTCTGAGGCTAATACCAACAACCTGAAGGCGGAGCTCAACACCAAGACGGCTAATTTTGATGTAGCTAAGTCCGAGATCGACCGCCTGAAAATGAAGATAAGCGCTACTAAAGCATAGGCAGAAAATCTGAAGGAAGAGAAGAACTCTACCTTCGAGGTTATTGATGATGAAAAGAAATGCATGCTCGAGGAATTCAAGGCCAAAAAAGACTGGGCTACTGACCGGGGCATGTTCCTGATGTGGTCTTCGAACCCCGACTTGAACACCTCATTCCTCGAGGATAAGGAAGAAGAGTTCATCTCCAAGTGGAAGGCTCGGTTAGCCGAGGATGAGGTCGCAGCCACTACCTTGGATGGCAGAGGTGAAGAGGAGACAAGGGAGGAAGTCGAGTCTGTTCTTGCTGGCCAGAACTGAACCTCACTTTAAAAAGAGTTCCATCCCTCATTATTTTTTGTAATTATTTTTATGTCCTAATTTTTATTTTTCTGCTTACATTCCTTTCTCGAAACATTTGCGCATATTGTCTACCTTGGATGCTTTTTACTTCATCATATGCTTACATTTATTGCTTGAAATATTTACGCATATTGTGCTTAAAGTGTTATATGTGTTTATCTGTACAAATATTTGTTGGGCTCAAGCTCGAATTGTGATGCATTCATACATAGTTCATGCGACTGTCCTTTTTCAACTTCGTTATTGTCAAGGTTGAATATTACTTTTACCACATATTTTTATTAAAAAATATTTAGTGGTGTGTAACCTCATTAGTCTTGTTATATTTTGTTCTTTCATAGTAACTTTTCCTCATCCTCAAGTATGGTCTCCAGGTTGCGAGATTGAAACTTATTTGCGAAAATTTCCAGCCCTGTCTCGACTTATGATTTTTGTTGGTTTATCTAAAATTCCAACTTTTGATCGTGTCGACTAAGGTTTGTTGGTTTGTTCTAGACTTGTTTATTTCGTGTTCAGTTGATAATCCATACACTGCTATTGATGTTATATTTTTTCGAGCTCATGGTATGATTGTATACCACTTATGCCCCCTTATTATCCTATGATTGTGATCTTAGGTTATTGAATTTTGAGAGCTTGAAAAAAGTATAACAATAAAAATACAAAATTTGAATAAAAATCACTGCTTTATTGATGGAAAGCAAAACTTAAATATAAGATGGGCTAAAATGAATAAACATCGTTCCTACATTATTGATAAAAAGGTCGTAGATGTTCATCATCCCAAGCTCGCGAGACCAAATCTCCATTCAATCTCGCTAGTTTATAAACACCAGGTCAAATGATGGACTCAATTTAATATGGTCCTTCCCAATTAGGCCCGAGGAATCCTGCAGATGGTCTCGTGTTGCCAAAAACACGCATCTGAGTACCAACTCTCCCAATCCAAATTTCCTATTTCTAACCCTCTTGTTGAAATATCTTGTAGCCCTCTGCTGGTATGAACACTTTTTAGTTGGGCTTTGTAATGCCTTGGTTAGCCAAGATTGTTACACTATGTATGCAATCTATGGTTGCCCCATACTTTACTAACCATTCCATACCCAGAATCATGTCAAAGTCGATCATAACCAACTCTATCAAATCCATTGACAACTCTCTACCCTCTACTGTCACTAGCAGTTATCTGACCCATCTCCTAGATACTACTAACTCCACAGTGGGAAATAAGGTCCTGAACCCCACAGCATAATAATCACATGGTCTACACAGTCTATCAATAATTCTACTAGCAACAAAAGAATGTGTAGCACCAGAATCAATCAAAACAATATAAGGGGTTCCAGCACTAAAAAACTGACATGTGACTACTGAGGGACAAGCCTCAGCTTCTGCCTGTGTAAATGTGAACACTCGAGCTGGGGCCGAGTTTTCGGCCTTTCTTGGTTCTTCCTTGCTTTCCCTCGGTCAATCTTTCTTTAAGTTTCCTACTATGTCCCACTATCTCACATAAGAAGCAGGCCTTTGCCTGACACTCCTCTATATGGCGCCTCTTGCATCTGGCACACTCAGGAAAATTCCTCCAACTCTCATTGCCACTCTGGCGGCCTATTGTAATACCATGTGGTCTCCTGTCAGGACCTAGAGCTTGAAAGGCATCATGAGCCTTCCTTTTCTGATCACTGGGGCCTCTGCCCCTACCTGAACTCACAAATGGAGGTCCCACCATCCTAGTATCTCTCCTAGCCACATTCTCGCACCAGATTTTGTTCTCTGCTCTCTCAGCTATGAGCGCCTTCTCAACAACCTGTGCATAGGTAGTCACCCCTGGCACAGTGGTAATACAATCATCTCAGGCTATCATAGGTTGTAGCCCCTGGAGAAACCTCTCCCTTTTGGTCCCATCAGAGGGCACCAGTTTCCTGACAAACTTTTCCAATCTATTAAATTTCAGGGCATATTTAGTCACTGATGAGTGGCCCCGAAGTAATTTGCTGAACTCTTCAGACTTTGCTGCCCTGATGGCATCTGTTATCCCCAAAAATGGAGATTGATGACGTGGCAATAGAGGTGACAAATGGCAGTACATGGTCCATAAAAGACACATTAAATAGTCAATAAATACATTGACTCCTTAGAGTTGTGATATAGTAACCCGGTAGACTGATGAAGACTTTTGACTGCTTGAGAGTGTCGCGTCCAAGCCAAGTACATCCGAGGAGCAGTCCAAGTGCCCGGTCGGACCTTGGTCCGATGAAAGGCCAAGGTGAGATCGGACCTTAGTCCGAGGAGAGCCAAAGGGACCTTGGTCCGAGGAGAACCCAAGAGAGTGGTCCGAGGAGACCCCAAGTGACCTTGGTCCGAGGAGAACCCAAGAGAGTGGTCCGAGGAGAGCCCAGGGGACCTTGGTCCGAGGAGACCCCAAGAATGTGGTCTTTATACATATGTCCAGCAAGTGCATGGTTGCCCAAATAAAGAGTGCCATGTTAGAGGAGAGATATGGCATGCTAGAGGAGAGTGCCATGTTAGAGGAGAGATATGGCATGCTAGAGGAGAGTGCCTTGTTAGAGGAGAGGAGTGCATGTCCTACCACCATGCACTTGTCCGACCAACAAAAACATGTCCTACCACCATGCACATGTCCGACCAGCAAATGCTTGTCCTACCAGCACTTGCATGAGTGGTCAGTAGGAGATATGGGTCGACCAGATAGAGGAGGACTAAGTCAAGATTCCCAGAAACGGCTTCAACAAGAACCGGTCTTTACACACGCGGGAATCTCTCCTTCTTCCCACAAATTGGGGGTTTTGTTACATTTTGAATGTTTTTTGTAATTTAAATGTAATAAATATAATAAAATATCTCGATTCTAGGGGATATCAGATGTATGATCCTAAGCCTATAAATATATGGCTTATGGGATCAAAAAGGGGTTCTCTCTTCTTTTTTGGGAGACTTTTGGGAAATTTGGGTCTGTGTATTCTAGAGAGAGAAAGTGCTGGTATTGGAAAGAATTCTTGTATTTTTGCAATCTGTACTGAAGAAACTCAGTTGGCTCGGTCCATCTGATCTTGAGTACAGATCTATAATCACAACTCTAAGTGGATTAGGCTATTACCAACATGTTGGGGTTGAACCACTATAAAAATCTTGTGTGTTCTTTATTTTCTTTATTAAACCGTCTGTGTCGTTTAAATTCTCTTGAAGGTTCATCGTTTTTGACGTTCTCACGTCGTTGGCTAAAAACACAGTCAACAGCATCATTATAGTACTTCTCATTAAACAGAGTCCTAAACTCTTCCCAATCCAGGGCATTAATGTTTCTGGTCTGGGATATCACTTCCCACCAAATTCGGGCATCCTTCCGAAACATATATATGGCACAGGCCACCGTCTCATTACCAACCACCCTCATAAAGTCTTGGATGGTGGTAACCATGCTCATCCACTATTCGACCTTGGCCAAATCTACACTACCCTCATAGATTGAGGGGTGTTGTTTCCTGAACCTTTCATAAAGAGGTTCCCATTTATTCCCAGCCTCTAACAGGTGGTGCCTCTAGCAAGATGTTCTCTGCAGGAACATGTTGTTGTCTTAGGAGGAAGATTCCTTCTTCCTACCTCAATACCCTATCTTGCAAATCAACAAGCAACTACTGCCAGTTCTCAGGAGTTGGCTGAGGGGTCTGACCTTGGTCATTATCCTGACCCTGTCTCTCATTCTGGCCTTGATCTTCCTGGCCAGCTGATGATTCAATCTGCCTTGGAAGCATACTTCCAAGCTTATACCTTGCTGCAATAATCAATTTGGCCAGTTATGTAACGACCCAAAATTGCTAATATGGTTTAGTGCCTTGATTAGCATGTCGGGAGGGCATAATTGGATATATATATATATGTATGTTTAATTGGTTAAATGTGTGACTATGTGGCATGCATGATTAATATGGTTATGTGAGTATGTTATATGCATGTTTATGAGTATTAAATATGCATGTGGGCCTTTATTGTTTATAAGGGCATATTTCTAATTTTGGCCCGTTGAAGGCATAAATGTGATTATTTGTGATAAATGGTTGAGACCACATTATTATGTGGATATATTTGCAGTATATGGCTAGAGACAGTCCTAGTGAGCGGATCAGCGAAATAGTCACAATGGGGTTTAAATACCCGGCTCAGGGGAGCCTGGTGATATTTTGGGAATTTAGAGAATATTTTGGGATTTATTGAGTAATGAATAAGTATTTGGTAATTAGTTGAGCGTGACAAGATTAATTGGTAAATGGTAGGAACACTTGAGGAATTAATGGGGAATTGGGATAAATGACTATTATGCCCTTGGAAGCAATAGGAAGGGCTGTGATAATTAAGGGGTATTTTAGTCTTTGTGGGATAAAGATTGGGTTTAGCTGAGGCTCTAGGATTGACCACAACTCATTAGAAGCACTAGAAAGTCCTACACTCTCTTTCTCTATCTTTCCTATTGTACGAATTCTCTCTCTTTCTCTTATACTTGGAAGCTAAAGGGAAATTGAAGGAGAAAAGCTTGAGCTACGTTGGGAAAATCTGGATTTGAATCTTAAGAAGTCAGGAATTTAAAGTTGGTAGAGGGCAGAAAGCTTTTGAGGATTCAGGCAACAATTGAGGTTAAGTCTTGTTTATGTTTTTCTAGAAATTTAGATCATTAGGTTGTAATTAAGTTGAATATTTGGTGATGAATTACCACTGTATTTGGGTAGTAGCTTCAGTATGATTCTTGAGGTTTTACATTTAAGATATGTGATTAAGAGTCATAGACTCATAACTGAGCTTGATTTTTGGTTAGGGTGCTTGTTAAGTTGAATTTTGAGGTTTTGGCTGGGAAGGATGCTAAGAAAACCCAGAAAATTCTGGGTTTGTGGGGGTGCACCGTGACCCAGCTCGTGGGCGTCGCGGACCGCATGTCCAAAATGCCCTGGGATGGCTTTCTGATTTGAGGGTGTGCCGCGGCCCTAGGGGGGCAAGTCGTGGCCCGCCTCCCCCCAAAGGCATAGGGCCACACCTCTAACTTGGGGTGTGTCGCGACCCTCAAGGCCAGGTCGCGGCCCGTGTAGGGAACTTTGGCCTAGGTTAGTCTTTAGGCTCGGGGGTTTGAACCTAAGCGCTTGGAACAATTTCTACTACCAGGTTTAGTAGAATTCGAGGCCCCGAAGGCTTGTTATTGTTTCCTAAACATTTATCTGGGCTATGAATTGATGATCACCCATTGACACTGTGACTAGGTTTATTACTAAGGCTCAGGACTGAGGATCGTGCTCGGGACCGTTCTTAATTCTCCACTCAGGATTCAAGGTAAGAAAATTGCACCCTTGTGGTTGTGAACGAGACTGAGGTTCCCAATATCTGAATGCGTGTACTATGTGATTGTACGATTGTTATGATATATGAGAATGAACGGCCTAAGGGTGCCGGGCTGATGATATGCGTACTGAATGTAGCTTAGCCTAAGTGAGCCAGGGTCAGCTAGGTAAACAGAGGGCTCTTTCTAAGCGTACCAACCCTGAACAATTGTGTAACTGGATAGATATGAACTTGAGATTATATGTTTACCATTGGCTAGTTTGATGCTTGTATTATGTTGTTTAATTGAACTGATTGAGTAAGATTGATTGAATATGTTTGTTGCTATATGTGCTTGCTATTTATGGTTTTCTTGCTGGGCCTTGGCTCACGGGTGCGACACTATAAGAAAAAATACTTTCAATAAGATCAAAATAGTAATATCAAATATATACCAATACATTTTTTTATGTGTTAAAAAAGCAATGTTATAGTAGGTCGAAGCACTTTGCATAACACTTTTCCATAGTTATAAAGAAGTATTATGGTATAGTCTACAATAATACTTTTGTTATGTTATTTTAATAAATAGATAAGTGTTTCATTATGTTATTTATATTGAATTATATAACATTTTTTTGTACTTATAAATTAGTGTTATGGTACACTTTATAATAACACATTTTCTACATTATATATCATAGTTTGTCTAACACAATTTTATGCTTATAATCTAGTGTTATTGTAATAAATAGAATAACACATTTTTTGAATTATTTAAAAAAATTGATATTCTTGAATTGTTATTATATATTAGTTTACATAATACTTATTTTTTATTACTATTAAAACATGCTTAATTAAATATGCTTATTAAGTCCTTAAAATGAAACAAATTTATTGGAAGATACTAGTAATAAGATTCATAATATGGTTCATTAAATAATACTTATTTTGTTGTGCAAAATCAACTTAATGGACAAACAATAGAACAATCTTAGTCTTAGATCATTTAACATATTCAAAGGTGAAAGCCACATGTTATCATCTACCAACTATTAGCAAAACATATCCTTCAAATTCATCACTATCAAATCTTGGTTTACATTTTGCTTGTAGAATCTGGCATACAGTCTTGGTTCTATGCACAAGAATTATGTTTAAGACAAATACAAGCATATAATGAGCCAACAAACTACTGTTGGTGCCTATACATGCTTTTGGTTCGTCTACACCAATAAATCTTGAGAAGGTTGATGATCCTGTAAAAAAACTGCGAGTGAGCTTTTATCTATAACTTGCAGCAACACAAAGGGCCAATATTTAGGCAAGATAAGACTAGTCATCCAGCAAGATTATCCCTTGTGAGAAAGTTTTGGAAAGCTCCAAAAAAACATTAAGTCAAAAAATTCAATGGTAGTAATTATATAATGTAAAATATGGCATTTAAAATGTCTATCAGAAATTATAGTTTCAAAAATTGAAAGCTCTTAGAAAAACCAATATTAGAATACTTGGCACATATGTGAGAGTTGATATGACTCCAAAATAGAATATTTCATTAATAAAATTCTAAATAAAGCTCATGATTAGGAAAAAAAATGCTAAAGATGGCACAACAAATTATATATATATATATATATCTTCCTAACTCAAAGCTAAAGAAGCATATGGCACTACTAAGAAGACTTATTTTTATTTTGAATAAATCAGACCTTAGAAGTAGTATTCTTCTTTAGAGTTGCGCTGCCATTTGGTTTTCCTTCTCGAGAGGTTTCTCTAAAAAGGCACAAAGACATCATATTAATATAGAGTTGCTAGTTTTAAGATTGAAAAGCCATACCTTGTTTCTTGTTACATGCATAAAAAAATGTTTATGTAAATAGATGTAGCCTACAACTATAGAAACGACTAATTAGGTAAGCACATAAGAAACTTATTCCAAGATATTTGGCTTAATTGTAAATTGAATCAAAAATCTTTTAAGCTATAAGTAAATTCGATGGTACATCACTTAGTGTGTATACGTATAAATATATATATATACCAGCTAAAACATTTGAGAATAAACATGCAGCCCAAAATATTATTAGAACCAACGTAACTAATAAATAAAAAGTGACAACTTAATAGCTCATGTATTTAAATCTTTTATTAGCTTATAAGTTCTTGATGCAGCGGATTGGATTGTTGAGCAAAGCTCATGCCAAATCCATGGCAAACATGGAAAATACCCCAAATATGAGAAACTCTCAAAATTCTATTTCAAAATATTAATTCTAAAGTTCCATTACATTCTTTCCACTAGGCTTCTATAGTCATTACAATAAAGCTAATAAAATGATAAAATAATAAAAAAGCAAAATATAACAAACTAAAGTTTTAGAATATTCTAATACATATATGCTACATCATTCACCCTCTCTATGAAAGAACTCGACCTCGAGTTCAAATTGAAACACACAAAAGGCTGCATAAGGATTGAAGGAAGCTCGAACTATTGAAGCAAACAACACCATTGTTGAACTTGTGAGAGTGGTAAACCCCAATAGAAAAGTCTCTTCGAAGCTCATTCCAAAGCCACAATGGTATCAAAGAGAGAGTCAATCTAAATGATAAAGAATTCCAAGCTATCCACCATTGTCGTCGCCTTGCCATTCTAGTCTTGAAGCCCCTAAAATCAATACCAAGATTATCAACCAATTGGTCAATTACAAACTTTGGCTTCACCACTAATTTGTCAAAAATTAATTTCTCTGTTGGATCTTCAATTTTGATGATATCAACATCTGCCATAAGATCATCTTGAGCATTCTTGCTTTCATAACCAATCGTTTCTTCCAAATCAACACCAAAAGAATTATTAACTTCCTCAAAATGAAACCATTGTTCTAAAAATACATTCATTTAAGCAATTGTTGTGGGCTTAGCTTTTGACAAAGTGGGCCTTAAATTAAATGATGGTGGAATGTGCTGCACGGGCTTGGGTTTTAAATTAGTATTGAAGGGAATAGTGGGGCCTTCTTTTGGTGGAATATGCTTTGAGGAAAGGTTATCCTGGGCTGGGCTTGGGTTAACACAATTTTGGCCCATCTGAACATGGGAACCCACGTGTGCTAGGGTTGTACGAAGAAGAGGATAGCTGCTTAGAGATGGAGCAGTAGCCGTTGCAGTGGTAGAATGAAGAGAGCCAACGACGAGCTCTGCCACCGTTCGTGCATAATGGAGGTCCGTTCTTGGGCTGTTGGCGTTGTAAGACGCGAATGGGTAGCCATTGTTACCGAACCCATGACTATCTAGCTCTCCCTCTCTTAATAAAAGACCATGGATACAATTTTCTATCATATAACTTTGATCTTGTGCCTGGTCTTTGTTATAAATGCCTCTGTGAAAACTGAGTTTGCTTGGCAGGTTCAATGTGTCTTACGTGTTGGGTTGTATGGGTTTGTGGTGTTGATAGATATTGGCAATGATTATGGTGTGTACGAAGTTCATGGTGATATAGTGGGCTACTTTGGGTTAGAATTTTAGGGTGGTGATGATGGCCGATGGAGGGTGAAAGAGTGATAGGGATTGGGTATTGATTTTCTTGTTGAGAAATGGTGTGTGTATAATGCTGAGGGAGACTAGATTGGAAAAGAGGAATTGATGAATCTGAGTTCGTGTAGCTGGATTGATGATCGGGGTAAATGGAATGGGAATTTGGTGATTGTGATTCACGGTAGTGAGTGGAAGGGAGGTGGGGATGATGATGGTGCCGAGAAGAAAACGAAGAAGAAAATGGAGGTGATGGTGGTGGTTGTGGGGGTTCACGGTAGTGTTGTGGTGGTGGTGGGTCTGAGTTTGAAGTATGGTGATTTAAATGGCGGTACCGAGAATGAGAGGAAGATGAATATGAGTGAGGTTGTTGTAATGCCCCGGAATTCCTATTTTGGTTTAATGGCTAGATTAGTAGGCCGGGAGGGCCATAACTATTTAATTATGCCATTAAATTAATTTATGGATGTTTATGAGAATTATATTATAATATGATATTAAACGCATGCATGTGGGTCCACATTTGTTTACAGTGGTGTTTTGGTAATTTGGCCTGTTGAGGGCATAATTGTATATTTGTTTGCATGTCAATGATATATTGTGAGGCCACATTATAATGTGAATTGGTTCAAGTTAATCGGCATGAGACGGTCTTTGAATATAAATTATCGGTTTGGTCATAACAGGCTTAAGCTCGGGGCTCGGGGTGAGTCTCAGGGTGTTTTTAATGATTAGAGTGTTACCGGGAATTATAGGGTAACGGGATAAGAATTATTGGTGTTGGAGATTATCAAGATTAGCGGGAATTGGAGAGCGTTAATTATGATTAACGGTATAGGTTGGAAAGGACAATTTTACCCTTGGGATGACTTTAGAAACCTTAAGTGACCTAGGGGCATTTAGGTCATTTGGTTTGGATGTATATGAAACTTTAGTTGGCTGTAGAAAACAGAACAAAACAGAGCCTTTACTTCTCCTTCTCGTACATCAATCCCTCTCATTTCACATTTGGAGTTTTTGAGCTCAAAGTGAGGAATCAGGCTAGGAAATCAAGGGGCTGAGTTTATAGAGTTGGTTCAGCCATTGAAGGGGATTTAATCTCAAGTTTGAGGTGAGTTTCAACCATAAGTTTTTTGGTTTTACTCTGTTTTCTTTTAGATTTCAGCCTATGATTTTCTTGAGGATATCTTGGATAAATGGAAGTTTTGATTGATGTTTAACTTGGGTTTTGATGAGGGTTTGATATAGATGATGTTTAGGGGTTGGATTGAGTGTTTGGAAGAGGTTTGGAACTGGTTTGAGGGTTTGGTTCGAGGAAAACGCAGGGGAAGACAAGCTGGTGCTTGCTGGTTTGGGTAAAGGGATGCGGCATGGCTATGGTGAGCTGCGGCCTATGTTGGTTTCTAGGGTGAAAATGGCTCTGTCAGGGGGGTGAGCCGCGACCCATAAGGGCATTTTTGGCCAGAAATGTGTTTTTAGCTTGGGGATTCAAGCCTTAGGCCTCGGGATCGATCCTACTACCCGGTTTAGTAGGATTCGATGTCTCGGAGGCTAGGTTTTGGTTTGGGAACCCTTTGTTATCATTTTCATTGATGAATCCTATATCTTGGTTATGACCAGGTGACCATCAAGGAACTAAAAGATTGATCGTTCTCAAGGGTCGTTCTTATATTAAATTGTCACTCGAACCAGAGGTAAGAAAACAGTGTATGAATACAGTTGCACCCTGTATATGTATAAGACATGCATGAGTGTTATTGAGGCATGTTGATTAATATATGTGGACATAGATTGCATGTTAAATGCTAGTGAATGTTGATTACTTGTATATGGCACTGACTAGTCAGGGACACTGACCTAAAGGTCAGAAACGGCATAAGCATTCTAAACGCAGGGCCGAATAAAGATTAGATCTAATCGATATCAGCATTAAATGGCTCCATGGCATTAATGCTGGACCGACCCTAAGGTCGATGAACTTATAAGCGCTTGGCTAGTCTAAGACTAGTTACTGAGAGCCAGGGCATAAGGCCCAGGTGACTGCTTGTCACATGGCTAGGGAAAGATGTTCCACAGTTATGACCTTAGAGTCATGAGGAAGGTTATGTTGGTGACTACTCACCATGCACCTATCCTGTTAAAAGCTAGTGAAATGTTCACTTATCTATTGGTGATCCTATCTTCACATGGCTAAAGGGAGCTGTCCCCATATTTGTGACTTTTGCGACTGTCACCTATTCATTTGAACTGAAAGTCTTGAATAATTGTTACGATCATTGTTGATATTATATCATGTTATATTGTGTTTTCTTGTTGGGCCTTGGCTCATGGGTGCTATGTGGTGCAGGTAAAGGAAAGAAAAGCTCACCCAACCTTGAGTGGATAGCTTAGGTGGTGTTGTGTACATATGCGGCCGCTTGACCACCATGGCCAAGGAGTTCTCAGAGAGACTAGGGAGTTTACCCTATTTTTTCCGCTTAGGTCGGCAGGGATTGTAAATTTGAAACAGTAGCGACCATTTTGTACTATAAACAACTTGTAACACATTTTGAATGGCTCATGAGCAGTTTATATACTTAATGAAATATATGCTTTCTTTTTTACTAGTTTTTCACCTTAACCTAATAATAACACTTAGATCACGTTTTTTAACCAAAGGACTTGGGTAGCGGGTCAAATTTTCGGTTCACTGTTCACCGTAACTGTTCTGGGGTAACCAGGGCGTTACAGTTGTGGTGATGGTGATGGTGAAGGGTCACGGTGGTGGTACTGAGTATAAGATGAAACTGAAAATGGAGGTGAAAGTGATGATGAACAATACCTGTAAGATAAAGGTGGGGAATACGATTGTTGGTGGGCACTGTTGGGGTTTTATGCCCTAATTAAAACTCAAATTCTTTGTAATCTCATTTTATTATCAATAAAAGAATAGAAATTATTTTTTGACTTGGTCAATCACTTTGCTCACATGTTTTATTTTCATGATTATTTGTTTAATATAAACTTCTATTAAATCCCGAGCATATAGCTAATCTTATTTATAGTGACGTAATCACAGTGGAATATAAATATGATTATATGTTCAAAATAAGTTAGTCCTAAGATTAGTCAGTGCACCGGATTTACACTGACTTGCCAATCTACGATATGATCTACTTACACGTTACAGTGTTATGTTCTTTCCAGAACATTAGCAAAGTAGATAAGATCGAATGTATATGTTACATCGGACAGGACCGATATTGACAGTTGATAAGATAAGTAAACATACCATTATTATCTATTCTAGTCATATCATTTAGTTTACCATAGGTCAATTCAATCTCAATTCTGAGTGGTTAGTATTCTAACTAATTGTATTATTTGAGTTCTTTGACTTGTTCATTACCAGCTTACCCTATGGACTAGCCCATACTTACATCTTGGGAACTCGGTAGTATAATTGAGTGGGAGTGTTAATCATAGATATGAACTTCTATAGCTTCTGATGAAGAAGTGAAACGATGGTTTCCTTTTAGTTTGGTTCAAGGAGTTAAATGATAGAGATCTCATTTCAGTAATTAAATTAGTTTACTGAAATATCATTTACAAGGAACTAAGTGTTTTAAGGATAAAATTCAATGAGGGGTAAAACGGTATTTTAGTCCTATCTCATTGTAGACCGTCTATAGATGATTGAGTGACAATTATGGTTGTAAAAATGGATAATTAATAGCGTATCTATATTTGTTATAGAGCGTTCTATGAATTCAAGAGTGCAATTCCAAGTCTATAGTGGAGTCACGAGGAATTAATAAGTTAGTAAATTTATTTGTTAGATTTATGATAACTTGTTGGAGCTTGATTTCATAGGCTCATGCTCCCCATTGTACCTTGGATTAAATCATCTAGGTAGTCTCAATTAATTGATTTAATCATTAATTAGAATTATCAAAGTTGACCAGGTCAATTTTGGATAGTTTCACAGAGTTATGTAATTTTGAGAAGAAAAGAGAAATTATGACATATTTATTAATTAAGATAAATTGGTATCTAAATTAATAAATAAGTTTAAATCAAGGTTCAAATTATAAATAATTAATTTGATAAAGGATTTAGATAATTATTTAATTAATTAAATCAATAGAAAATAATACAGGCCTTGATTTTAAGTCCAATGGACTTATAATCAAATGGGAAATTTCACGGCCCTATAGCCCATGATAATTTCGACCTAGGGCTTAAAAATAGCTATTATTTTATTGATTTTTTAATTAAATTAAATGGCCTAATTGAGTCTATAAAAGGAGTGATTAGAGAGAAGTCAAAACATAAGATTTCTGATAAGGAGTTTGATAAGTCACAAGTCAGATTTTCTAATAGTTTTAGATTCTCTCTAAACACAAGTCATTTTCTAAGCCTCTTTGTTATTTTCTCTTATTCTATCTATATCTATCTCATGTGTTGAGAATTGCCCACACTAGTCTAGGTGGTTCTAAGGATACATTGGAAGATTGTGAAGAAAATAGAAGATCGGTTCAGTTTCTTGATAATACTCTGCGACAGAGAGGATACAAGAGTTAGAGAAACTGAAGGAAGGACTCTTAATTCCGCTGCGTATACTGTAAGTATTATATTATTTGTTTCTCTTTGAATTCAATTTTAGAAACATGTTTTAGGTTATCTTGTATTAATTTGTTTAATATTAGATATACATGAAAATAAATAAAGATCTTGTATAAGCTTTTTCCAACAGGCACTCCACCACTGAAGTCGCCATTCTCCGTCGCTTGAATCTCTAACTCTCTCGGATCGACATTGAGCTAAATCTCTTCTTCGCATCCGATCAAGTTTTTGATCCGCCCAAAAGGCTTCCGCTTCATGTTCGTCGACATCGAAACGACTCCAAACGCCATCCATGGCTATCATACCTCTCGAGAAAGAACCGAGGCTCTGAATACCAAATGATGCAGCGGATTGGATTGTTGAGCAAAGCTCATGCCAAATCCATGGCAAATATGGGGAATACCCCAAATATGAGAGACTCTCAAAATTCTATTTCAAAATATTAATTCTAAAGTTCCATTACATTCTTTCCACTAGGCTTATATAACCATTACAATAAATCTAATAAAATGACAAAATAATAAAAAGGCAAAATATAACAAACTAAAGTTCTAGAATATTCTAATACATATATGCTACATCAGTTCTGTTACATCAATCATTCCTAAACAATTCAGCATTCTTGAAATTCCAAACCTATATTTAATTTCATTGCCCTCACATATACAGTGCATGCTTTCGTCCTCACATAAAATTAGCCATATAAAAATACATCATTAACTCTCTCAGAGCGATTTATTCTTAATGATTTATGGTGGTGTAAGAAAAAACAAGCATAAATAAAAAAGTCATTTTCCAAATAAAATCATAAAAATAAAAGATACCATTACGTTATACTCTTCTCCACCATCTTTATGGTTGTACCATGAATAATATAATAATTAATAATAATGATAGTTATCACAACCCATATCATATACGTACACTCATTTTATTCCTCCACACCCACTTAAAATTTATAGAAATCAGTATTTCTAAAAGACTCTATAGCTATTATGAATAGCTTTATGTAGGGTAAATATGAGTGTAAGAAAAATCAAAGTGTAAATAAATATAAATGAAAGAGCCCATTATATATGACTTCTCCACTATATCTACATATTTATCCCATCAATAAGATAACTATCACTACTAACCCACAGCTTACTCTAGCCACTAATCACCATATACCCTACACACATATTATATTCATCCACACCAACATATAATGGATTTCTCAGGCTTTTAAGAACCTGTATATAGAGTTATTACAATCTAATAGAGTAGTGAGTCTTTAGTAAAGTAGAACAAAACATTTTTCTTTTACTAAATAATATTTATGAACTTTTAAATTTTCTCATAATTAACTCTAGAGAGAAAAAGAAATTAATTAAAAATTGACATGACTTTTGTTTTCTTTTGAGGATATAAATTAAGTGATTACGAAAGTTATGACAAGAAAGAAAACATATAGTCTAGAATTTTTATTTATTACCTGAGTTCATGTTGAACAAATAAAGCCAAGTCATTACAGAGGCATTAATTACATGAAAACATTAATAAAAAAGTAAAAACTAAATAAATAAAAAACTCCTTAATTTAACACTTGCATAATTAAGTTTCAATAAAGACCACTACTAATGGTATAGACAATAAAAATAATAATTAAAAAAAAAGATGATCACTCATTGTTGGAAACTATCTAAATTTGTCAAGTCATTACAGGGGCATTATATCAATAAATAATATGCTATAATGTTGAGAAATATAGTAAAATTCAAATAAAGTTTTCAATGCACACCTTATATCAGCTTCAGCAAGTGTGAACTTTCATTATGGTTAAATTCAACTACAGCAAGAACAAACGAAAGGTTGGTCTAATATAATATAGAAAAAATAAACATATACTGGAAAAAATTTAGCCATCACCCACTAATCAACATGGAACTTCCAAAGAAAGAGAAAACACACACATATATATATATATATATATTATATGTGTATATTTGTCACCGCGACATCCTCAATATTATCGTTTAAGAAATATGAGGATGTCAATACATACCAAAGCTTGATGTCGTCTCCCTGAATCATGAGGATATGTCCTGTAGCTTCTTAAATTTACTTAAATCTCCATCATTTGCTGCAACTTGTTCATTTCAAACACAATGTCGAAAAAGGTCATACTGCAAGGATAAAGAATCAAGTAACATTAACACCTCACTTGCAAGGATAAAGAATCAAGTAACATTAACACCTCACTGCTTTCATGCTTTCATCGTATATAAATATTTATATGTATATAAAGAACTAGAAAAAATATTGAGATTGAAGAAACTCTTTATCAATGTTTTACCCAAATATTGGTCAAGTCCCACAAAACCAAAGAGTATGCACACTTCACTTCGTTTATAAATCTTTATGTTTATAAAATATTTTAAAACTATTTCAGCATGAAACTTCTCTAGCAAATTAGACTTTATCACAAAAAAAAATCCAAAAGAATGGCAAACTTCCTAGATATCATTTGTAGTTTAAGATATTAAAGTTATGGGTGTAATTAAAATACGACATTTTATACAACCAAGTATAATGTCTGTAATTAAAAATTAGAAAAATGATACCAAAAGCAACACAATTAAACTAATGAAAGATGAAAACATATTGATACCCAAAGCTAAACTGAACATCACGAAATTCCAAAATCACAAAAAGAGAATAAAAAAATGGTGATTGAAAGAATAAAACCAATCATAAATTAAACAAGAAAACTAAATACTTTAAGCAAAATGAATCGCAAATATAAAAACATGAAATAATATAACTCAAAGCACCTGATAAACCCAATGAAAAATTAAAAACTCTTGCAGTAACTGAAGGAATATATATTAATCAAAGAAACCCAAATACAAAATACCCAACATCTATGGTTTCAATTCTTTAAAATCATAAACAGAAAAATATAACAATAAGAGTAATAAACTAGAGCAATAAGAAAATCGAGGCATAAAATCACAAATAGAAAATATAACAATAAGAGTAATAAACCAAAGCAATAAGTATATAGAAGCAGTGAGAGACATTTACTGTGAGTAAAGCACAAGAGAATAAATAAACTTTGATGGAGGATATTGAAAGCAAATGTTTGTATATATATGCATTTATAAATATATATATATAACATTTGAATTGATGGATCTAGACATGGATTAAAGCAGCCAAGAAGTCTATTCTTAGATGGCCCATAATACATAACGTAATGTCTGATTAAAGTAGTACAATAACAATGTAAGAACAAAAACTCAAACATCAATAGAAAAGCAAGCAAAGAAGAAAACCTAAGAACAAAAACAAAAAGTCCAATCCATAACAAAGGCCTTACCTGGATAGCAAATGGTGCCAGAGAAGATACAAAATGGTAGATAATCAAAGTTGTTGAAGATGATAGGAGAGATGGCAGAGACAATCGGAAGAGAAACAATGCAGGAGAAAACTTAAAGCTAAAATGGAGAGAATAAATAAATAAACCCACTTTTACAAATAAATAAATAGACCCTAATTCCTAATACATAACAAAGAGATAGATGATTTACCTAATCAATTTCAGAGAGTACTTAATAGAGAATGTGTGACTGCTGGAGCGAAGAGAGTCTTTGAGAATGGGGATGAGAAGAATATATCAGAATAGAATGGAAGTGGAAAAAAGCGAACAAAATACATTTTCTTATATTTTGCTTCAAACAAAAAGAAAAGCTTTCAGGTTTAGTGGGCTTTTGCCAAAAAGCTACTGCCTAATTTTCATTTCCCGCTATTATAATACATTTCAAACTCTTTAATTTTTTGTAATTAATTTACTTATTATAATACTTTTCAATAGAGTTATAATGATATGGTGTGGAAAAGGTTATTTGGTGGTAGTGCTATCTGGTGCATGTAAAGGCAAAGGGAAACTGGACCAACCATGAGTTGGAGAGTGTAAATCCTACAATTGACATATTTTATAGAAATGTCTTTTTAATTAAAAGATCAATTTCTGTTTCCCTTTATTGTGATTTTCGAATATTCACTTTCCCTTTTTTGTGAATTTCGAATTATATTAGCTTCCTTATTTAGCCTTATATTGTCTCAATTTGATTATAAAGGAAAGTTATATATTGCAAATATTCAGTACTTACCCAAAGTCATTTCTGGAATATTTGATTGTATATTTTCGTGCAGCTCAATAATTGAAATTCAGGAAACTGAATCTTTAATGCCATTTATTGTTCTTTCTATTTTGAGCTGTTTTTTATCTGACACAGGTCTGAGTTGTCCCCACCAAAATCGTATATGTCGGATCAGCATCTTCTAAAAAAGGAAACTCTTCATCAATCAAGAATATCTTCAATTATTCTTGCCTTTATTAGGAGATTCTTTTTCAACCTTTATGAGCACGAAAAAGGACTCTATAAATAGGGCTCTAAAGGCAGTGAGAAAAGTGAAATCTTAGATGCATAATTTGTGAGTGTATTATAATATTTGAGAGAGTTCCTTATTTATATTCAAGATCATAGTATTCACGTGATCTTGTAGAAATATGAGTGTTTAGTTTTTGTGGTGAGTTTATACCACGTTCATGAGTGAATACACACTTTAATTTGAACACAACTTTTATAGTCTTCGGGAGAAGATTTTTAACAAGCCTTACGTCGGGAGGATGCAAGCACTCGCTGGCCATTGAAGGGAGTTCAAGTGGTTGAGTGTTTCAATCAAGATCAAATTAGTGAAGAGAAGTACAACAAAGTTGCAGAAAATATCAAGAGGGAGTCTTGTTTTGTTTAAGTCAATATTTTGTACTTGTGATTCTTTATTAATTGGTTTTATTCTCTGGGCGTGGCCCCAAGGAGTAGGTTATCTGAAAGGGTTTTCAAACCTTGTGAGAATTCGTTGTGTTCTTTATTGTTTTGCACTGTCTTTTTATTGTGTTCAGTTTCTGTCGTGCCAAGTTCGGATTTTGTCCCGACAGAACTGCAATCTGGTTAAACAGTTAATTACCATTCTGCACTTTAATTAATTCGCATGGTTTAATTAATTTGGTAATTACTAAAAACAGAATTTCAATTGGTATCAGAGCAGGTCACTCATCTCTGAGTGTGATCTTGGTTTATTCTGTTTGTTGTTCTTATTCTTGCAATGTCTTTTTTCACAGAAGGAGGCTCCACAACTCGCCCTCCTTTACTCAATGATTCGAACTATCCATATTGGAAAGTTAGAATGAGAGCATTCATCAAATCTCAAGATGAAAAGGCTTGGAGAGCTGTTTTAAGTGGTTCGACTCCTCCAGTAGAAAGTGATGATGTAACTAAGGTAAAATCTGAACTTGATTGGACTGATGCTGAAGATAAACTATCCAGTTACAATAATAAAACACTACATGCTATTTTTAATGGTGTTGGTGAAGGTTACATTAAATTTATTTCTTCATGTGTTTCGGCCAAAGATGCTTGGCAAATCCTTCAAACTCAATTTGAAGGAACTGCTGATGTCAAGCGCTCTAGGCTTGTTATTCTCACAACAAAATTTGAAAATTTAAAAATGAAACCCTCGCTGAATTTTATGAGAAATTGTCAGATATTGCTAACGAATATTTTGCTCTTGGTGAAAAACTTGAAGAGAATGTTTTGGTTCAAAAAATTGTTAGATTTCTCCCTGACAGGTTTCAGACGAAGCTAACTTCAATTGAAGAAGCAAAAGATCTAGAAAAAATAAAAGTAGAAGAATTGATGGGTTCACTCCGAACTTTTGAACTAAACCAACAAATTAGACAAAAAGGTAAGACAGAAGAAATCAATGAGAAATTTATTGCCTTGAGATCTTCTAAAGAAAAGAAGGAAAGTTCGAATAATGAGATGGCTCTGTTGACAAAAATTTTTCAAAAATACATAAAGAAATTGGGAAACGAAAAGGCCATATCCAAAAACCCCAAAGGTAATTTTTCTAAACCCTTTGAGACTAATAAAAAGGGTATTCAGTGCAGGGAATGTGAAGGATTTGGACACATTCAATCTGAGTGTGCAAATACCTTAAAGAAAAAGAAAGTCATGACAGCCACGTGGAGTGATCAAGACTCTGAACAGAGTGATGGGGAGGAAAATGGTGTTTCCTTAACCTCTGTTCACAAAGGTACGGTTTTCTCTTCAGTTGATTACAAGGATGTGTTATGCCTTAATAATTCTGTTCAGAATAATGAGAATTCTGACATTGATTCTGATGATTCTGACTTAGATGAGGAAAGAGTCTTATAAAATAATGTATGATCAATGGCTGAAAGTGTGCTCTGAGAATCGTCTAATGGCTAGCAATAATAAAAAATTTGTTAAAAAAATTGAAGATCTTGAGATGATTATTGCTTCCAAAAATGATGAAATTAATTCTTTGAGTAAAGAAATTGATCTTTTGCAAAAAGGTGTCAAAATGCTTAATCCTAGATCTGGAATATTGGATGATATTATTTCTACAAGAAAAAAGGCTGGTGATTATAGTGGATTAGGATCTAATGGATCTGAATCCTCAAGAAAAACAGTTTTTGTAAAATCTATGAATTATCTGACTGTTGTGCCAACTAACCGTTTTGTAGGAACAAGTCACTCTGCGGAGACCACAAAGTTGTCATCTGTTCCAACAGGTTTACAACCAAAGAAAATTTCTCCAAAAAGAAATTCAAAGGACAATTTGACAATTTTGTCATTTTTGTGGGATGAAATGACACATAAGACCTAAGTGTTTTTCTCTGTTAAATTTGTTTAAAACGAATTATGTTAAACACTTTGGTAGTACGAATCAATTCTTGACCAAAATAAATTCAAAATAAAAAACAATATGGGTTGAGAAAGTTAACTCTGTTTGCTTGGCTACCTTTACCTATCATAAAATGCATGCATCTAGTTCATGGTACTTTGATAGAGGTTGTTCAAGACATATGACAGTTAATGCCAACATACTTACCAACTTCAAATCCTTGAAGTGTGGATTAGTAACATTTGGGGATGGAATGACAGGAAATATTTTAGGTAAAGGTACTCTAATCATTGAAGGGTTACCGAAACTGAAAAATGTGCTTCTTGTTGATGGGCTGAAAGCCAACTTAATTAGCATAAGTCAAATTTGTGTTCATGGTAAGGAGTTTCAAAATTCTGTTTATGATGAATATTGTAAATCTTTTGGAATTTTGCATGAATTTTCTGCTCCCAAAAGCCCTGAACAAAATGGGGTAGTGGAACGGAAAAATTGTACTTTGCAGGAAATAGCCAGAATTATGCTAAATAGCAAAAAACTCACAAAGAAATTGTGGGCTGAAGCAATTAATATAGCTTGTTACATAATTAATCGTGTTTTTCTGCGTCCAGGTACAAAGAAAACTCCTTATGAAATCTGGAAAGGTAGAAAACGCAATGTCAATTATTTTCATGTATTTTGTTGTTATTCTTAGAGATCGTGAGAATCTGGGCAAATTTGATGCCAAAAGCGATGTGGGAGTTTTTCTTGGATATTCCACTAATAGTAGGGCTTATTGTGTTTATAACATGAGAACCCAAACTATTATGGAATCAGCTAATGTAGTTGTAGATTATTTAAAAGATTTTTCTGAGTACTCTCATGAGGAGGAAATGGGCAGGCTCATTGATGTTCAACATCATAAAGAAATGGCAGATCTGACAGCACAACCTTCGAAGGCGACAACAGCCACTACTGATGTATCAAACGCTGATTCTGTCGAAACAACAACTGGGAAAATAGAAAAGGAAAATCCAGTTATTTCCTCTGACTCTATTCAAAGAGAACCATCAACTAGAGTAAAAAAGAATCACCCTTCTGATCTTATTTTGGGAAATCTTGAAGAGAGTATGGTCACTCGAAAGAGGTATGTAAATTTGGTTCAATTTGTTTGTTTTACTTCTACTTTGGAACCAAAAAATGTGAAGGAAGCCTTAAATGATGAATCATGGATCAATGCTATGCAAGAAGAGCTAGATCAATTCACAAGGAATGAGGTATGGATCCTTGTCCCTAGACCGAGTCATACTAATGTTATAGGTACAGAGTGGATATTTAAAAATAAAATTGATGAATTTGGGACCATAATAAGAAATAAAGCTAGACTAGTTGCACAGGGGTACACTCAAGTTGAAGGAATTGATTTTGATGAGACATTTGTCCTTGTTGCAAGACTTGAATCCATAAGATTATTACTAGCTATTTCATGTGTTCTTGGTTTTAAATTGTTCCAAATGGATGTAAGATCCGCCTTTTTAAATGGATTTTTGAATGAAGAAGCTTATGTGGAACAACCCAAAGGGTTTAAGGATCCATACAATCTTAATCATGTTTTTAAATTGCAAAAAGCTTTGTATGCGCTGAAACAAGCCCCATGGGCTAGGTATGAGAGACTAACTCATTTTTTGGTCTCAAAGGGGTACAAGAGAGGGGGAGTAGACAAAACACTTTTTATCAAAAATGTTGATGAAAATATTATGATAGCACAAATTTATGTTTATGATATAGTGTTTGGTTCTACTAATGACTCTCTAGTGCAGGAATTTGTGAAACAAATGCAGGAAGAGTTTGAGATGAGCATGGTAGGAAAACTCAATTTTTTCTTAGGACTTTGTTGACGCGGTTCTTCGCCAACAGATAATTAAGAGAAGAAGAGAAAGGGATTAGTGCTAAATGTAGAACCGTAACAGATATATGATCTTAGAGAGTGAAAAGGTGACTCAAATCACGGTTTTTAAGTGGTTCAAAGGTTAAAATCCTTCTACTCCACTAGTCACTATTATTGATATATACTGGGTATTTGATTACAGAGTGTTTCTTACAAGAGATCAATCAACCAACCCCTTATCAACTCCCAGGATCTCCATATTTATAGGAGAAGGCACCTGGACGTTGGTAAGAAGGTCATCCCGTGACCCTCTTGCCTGTCATATCAATTCTGTGACATTCATGATTAATTCCTAAACCTGACACACAAGTGTGGTCAAATCGATAGGTAAGGAGATAATGGGCCGCACGGCCCAACCCAGTTGTGGGTGTCTGAATACACACATTCCTGCTGCGTGTCCGAGAAGTTAGGAGCATATCAGACACGTGAGGCCTGATATATGCACGTTTAGCTTGCGTGTGTTGACTTCATAAAGGGTCATAGCCTCCATATCCAGCTCGTACCACGATCTGCATACTTGACTCGACCTTCGGCCTTCAGAGTCCCTGCTCCAATCTTGGGCAATGAAGGTGAGCCCTTGGGGCTTCCTCGAGCTAATGACAGAAGCTCCGGTCTTGGGGGTATCCATGAGATTAATCAAGATTAGTCCGCAGCTCGGCTTGCTAATCAGCCCGAGGGAAATTCAGCGCGTACAGACTTCAAGTGAAGCAGTCAGATGAGGGAATTTTCATTTCACAAAGCAAGTATCTAAGAAGTCTAGTGAAAAGATTTGGACTCGATGCATCTAAACCTGCTAAAACTCCAATGGGTACTACGGTCAAATTATCTAAAGATGAGAATGGGAAGAAAGTTGATCCAACTCTTTACACGAGTATGATTGTGAGTCTCCTATACTTAACTGCAAGTCGCCCTGACATCAGTTACAGTGTTGGAGTGTGCGCTTGTTTCCAAGGGAACCCCATGGAGTCTCATGTGACTGCTGTAAAAATAATTATTCGTTACATCAATAATACTCTTGATTTAGGCATTTGGTACTCCAAAGAAACAAATTCTAACCTTGTGTGTTATAGTGATGCAGATTGAGCAGGAAACACTGATGATCGCAAAAGTACAAGTGGTGGTTGTTTTTACTTAGGAAACAATTTGGTCTCCTGACATAGTAAAAAACAAAACTCCATCTCCTTGTCAACAGCCGAAGCTGAGTACATTGCTGTTGGAAGTTGTTGTACTCAACTTTTGTGGATGAAACAAATGTTGGCAGACTATGGGTTTGATATTAAAACTTTAACCATTTTTTATGATAATACAAGTGCTATTAATATCTCCAAAAATCCTATTCAGCACTCTCGCACCAAACATATTGACATTCGTCATCATTTTATTAGGGAACTTGTTGAAAACAAAACATTGATTTTAGAATATGTTGAGACTAACAAACAAATTGCAGATATTTTTACTAAAGATTTAGACACGGTCAGATTCGATTCCCTCAGGAAATCCTTGGGGGTTTGTTTTATTTGAAATTGCCAATAAATTGATTATCTTGCCTTGCATATGTGCTTGTGTAAATCTCTTGTCCTGTTTGGAAGAAAGTTGATGAGCATATTTTTTGTATTTTAGAAAATGATCGTTATAAGTCTTATACTTTGTTTGGAATAAAAAAACCATATTTGAAAAATTATAAACCATCCAATTTATATTTTATCAAATCATTATGATTGTATGATCATTCCTTAATCCAGTTTCTTTTTTAGGCTCCATTTTGGAAAAGAGCTACCTATACTGATGTGTGAAAGCCGACACTAAGTAAGTTGGTACCAGGTAATTAGCAATTATATTGGAGAATACTCTACTAGTGTAAAGGGCTACCATCAGTATAAGAGTTATAGCCTCCATTATGGTTACAATTTGAAAAATTCTACAATCGCCAAATATGGGCAATGACCCTAGCTTTAAAAGGCCAAAAAGAAACGCAAAATTGATTACACATGCACACACACATACCTGTTGACTAGACTGTGTAAGATGGTTGTAAGACTCATACATATAATGAATTAATTCGAATATGTTTTGTGATTGGTATATTTTTCGAATTATGGTCACTTAGTATTTGAATTATAACTCATTTCTCTAATTTGTGAAAAATATGGTTATCTTGTTTCTTTTGAACAGGACTTGGCATTTACATAGACACATATGGTATGGAAATTTACACTCTATTTTCAGCAATTTTGTAATAAAATAATAAAAAAAATTGATAAAATAAAATCTGTTTTGAACTGTGTACTTAAAAAAAAGTTTGAAAAATTAATTGATGCAATTTATTTGTTTTATCTCAATATTTTCTAAAATATTCAAAAAGTTTCCAATTTTGAGGTGTGAAAGAATTTGTTTTAAAAAGGAGATATTTTGGCATTTATCACATAAAATCCGGTTACCCATTTTTTATCTTGCCTCATTTGTGCACCAAATACTCTATATATTCATATTCACTTTGGTTGTTTCATTCTCAGTGTTTTCTTGTTTGTCTCTCTCACTTATAACCAAAGTGTTTAGGGTTTTTTCTTTGTGTGTTTCACTTGTTTCATTCTTAGCAGCCATGAAGACTCGAGGCCGTGGTTCATCTTCCAAATCTGTGAAGTCTCAGTAGGAGACAGTTCCTGAGTCAGTTCCCACTGCCACTCCTCCCGTCCCAGCATCAATCCCTGGTGTCTCGCCTCCTACAGGCCGTCGACCTAAAAACACAGCAAGAAAGAAGGTTCTTGCTCTTTCGGGTCCTATAGGATCTACCGTTCTTGGAGCTTCAAGTAAAGGAGTTACTTTTCCCAACCCGGATGCTTAGCCAATCCAAGCCTCAGCGGTTCCACTCGCCTCTTCCGAAGGTCAAATAAAAGCCAAACCCGCCTTGGCTACAAGTCATTCCCAATCAATCTCCACTGAAGTTGTGTCTGATCCATCTGATCATGACTCTGAATCGTCGTTATCCCCTGATGTTTTGACCCCCAAGGGAAAGGGCAAATGCAAGACCAAAGCTGTTGGAACAAAGAAAGGCAAGAAGGCCAAAGTGGCTCCAAAAAAAGGTACTAGCTCCATCTCTGATTCATCTCCTTTATCCCGATTTAAATTGAAGGCAAAAATCAACCCACCTCCTTTCACCTCATCGGAGGATGTTTCTCCTGAAACGGAAGACTCTCAGCCTGAGTTGGACCCTTCCTTGACCGAGCCAAATCCTGATGTTCCTTTTGATGATTTGGCGGAGGAGACTGAATCTGAAGAAGACCCCTCAGAAGCCTCTCCTATTGCATCTGACCCAAAAGGCACCACACCATTGGCATTTCCCGAATTGTCTTCCAAACTCCCTAAACAAAAAGGTGCTCCTGTCCGTACCTCAGGTTCTTTCAAAGCTCATTCTCTTACTTTCTATTTTAATGATAATGAGAAGAACATGCAATTTTATAAGCATCGTCACTTTATTAGTGAGCGTAATTTCCTTTTTGCTCCTCATCGTGTTTTTGGGGTTTTACTTACTTTAGAGGAAAGGGGTTGGTTGCGATCCTTGTCTGGGTTTGATGGGTTTGTGCCTCGGGTTGTTAAAGAATTTTATGCAAATTTGAATGATGAGTTGTTCTTCTTCTTTTATGTTTCATAAAGTGTATGTTAGGGGACATTGGTATAAGTTTGGTCCTTCTGAAATTGCTAAAGCTCTCAATCTCGTTCCTGTTGAGATTGATGATTCTATTGAGTTTGCAAAGGATCAAGTGTTGTCTGAGTTGGTTGGTCAAGCTATGGTGTGGGAACCAAGCACCTCTCTACGAGTCTTAGATCTCACTCACTATTATGGTGCTCTTTTCAAATTCGCATTGTTTAATTGGATTCCTATCACTCATTCCTCTACTATCACTCAAGACATGGCTTTTCTATTGTTCAAAATTGGGACTGGAGTCGCAATTGATCTTGCTGCTATTATATTTTATCAAATCATGTCCTTGAGTGGTGCCAAACACAAGGGTCAACACTTGATGTTTCCACAAGTCATTTACAAACTTTTGGATTCTCAGCATCCTTTGAAGAAGTCCCATGAGACCTTGACTTCTCCTTTGGTTGGTCCTACCTTCACTGTCAAAGATGACCATGCTCCGTCCACAGCTAAGGCCAAAGGCATTAATCTAGCTGGTTCTGGTTCTGGCAATGTTGTGACTGACACTCCTGCTGTCCCGACTGATCTCGCTTCTGTCCAGACAGGAATTACAAGTCTTTCTAACCGGTTCACTCTTATGGAGGATACTCAGCGCCAAATTCTTGCTTCGTTGGCCATTATCAGTGCATCCACCTCTCCTGCTCCATGATGGTTACAGTTCCTTTCGATCTTTTTTTATTTGATTTTGATAATTGTAAAAGAACACTAGATGTGTCTTTCTTTTGGTTTAGTTTCCTTTGTTCTTTGGCATTTTCTTAGACAACGAGGGGGGGAGAGAGTAACTATATTTTTGGTACTTTGATTCTGTTGTTTGACCTACTATTTCTCATTGGTTTTTGTTAACAGTTTTATCTTATGCTTTGATTCATTTTGGGAGAGGGAGTCATTTTGTGACTCTTGTGATTTTAAGCACTTACTTGTGTTTTGCAGGGATCTTTTAAAAATAGATATGTTTTGTCTATAAAATTGCCAAAGGGGGAGATTGTAAATCCTACAATTGGCATATTTTATAGAAATATCTTTTTAATTAAAAGATCAATTTCTGTTTCCCTTTATTGTGATTTTCGGAAATTCACTTTCCCTTTTTGTGAATTTCATATTATATTAGCTTCCTTATTTAGCCTTATATTGTCTCGATTTGATTATAAAGGAAAGTTATATCTTGCAAATATTCAGTACTTACCCAAAGTCATTTCTGGAATATTTGATTGTATATTTTCGTGCAGCTCAAGAATTGAAATTCAGGAAACTTAATCTTTAATGTCATTAATTGTTCTTTCTATTTTGAGCTGTTTTTTATCTGACACAGGTCTGAGTTGTCCCCACCAAAATCGTATATGTCGGATCAGCATGTTTTAAAAAAGGCAACTCTTCATCAATCAAGAATATCTTCAATTATTCTTGCCTTTATTAGGAGATTCTTTTTCAGCCTTTATGAGCACGAAAAATGACTCTATAAATAGGGCTCTAAAGGCGGTGAGAAAAGTGAACTCTTAGATGCATAATTTGTGAGTGTATTATAATATTTGAGAGAGTTCCTTATTTGTATTCAAGATCATAGTATTCACGTGATCTTGTAGAAATATGAGTGTTTAGTTTTTGTGGTGATTTTATACCACGTTCATGAGTGAATACACATTGTAATTTGAACACAACTTTTATAGTCTTCGGGAGAATATTTTTAACAAGCCTTACGTCGGGAGGATGCAAGAACTCACTGGCCATTGAAGGGAGTTCAGGTGGTTGAGTGTTTCAATCAAGATTAGATTAGTGAAGAGAAGTACAACAAAGTTGCGGCAAATCTTAAGAGGGAGTCTTGTTTTGTTTAAGTCAATATTTTGTACTTGTTATTCTTTATTAATTGGTTTTATTCTCTTAGCGTGGCCCCAAGGTGTAGGTTATCCGAAAGGGTTTCTGAACCTTGTAAAAATTCGTTGTGTTCTTTATTGTTTTGCACTGTCTTTTTATTGTGTTTAGTTTCTGTCGTGACAAGTTCGGATTTTGTCCCGATAGAACTGCAATCTGTTTAAACAGTTAATTACCATTCCACACTTTAATTATTTCACATGGTTTAATTAATTTGGTAATTACTAAAAATGGAATTTCAGAGAGCTCTAGGGGCAAAGTACATAGTCAGCTGCTCGTTCGCCACGGCCAAGGGAAAGTGCAGGGATAGAGCCCTAAAGCTTTTGTTTTTCCATTAGAGTGGCTTTTGGTTGTATTATCTTTTGGAGATTGTAAATTATTACTTATACCCTTTTTTTGGATCTTATGTATTAAACATCCGTTTTAAAGATAATTAACCATTTATGATCAAAATCTTTTAACCCTAACCTAATAATTGGTCTTAGGATCACATTTTTGTTCAAATGACTTGATTAGCAAGTCTTGGACTATTTCAAATACACAGTATAACGGTCTTGGTTATCTAGGGCATTACAAGTTAGGTAGTGATAACTAAACCTCTTGCCGCCTCACGGTCCAAGATCAAGCATACAACCACTCACATTAACAATTAACAATGCTAATAAGCTGTAACGACCCAAATTTACTAATAGGGCTTAAGGACCTTGATTAGTGTATCAGGAGGTCATAACTGGATTATATGTGATTTAATGATTAAAAGCATGTTATATGATTACTTGGATATCTGTGATGCATGACTATGTTTATTAGTATGCATGTAGCCCCTGATTAGGTTAGAAGGGCATATTCGTAATTTTGGCCCATTGAGGGCATAAATGTAAATAACTATGATAAATTGTTGAGACCACATTACTATGTGGATATATTGGTAGCTTGTGACTCGAGGCGATCTTAGTGAGCGGTTTAGCGGAAAAGTCACGGCGAGGATTTATACTCGACTCGGGGCGAGCCTGGGGGTATTTCTAGGAATTTAGGAAATATATTGGAGTCTATTTTGATATTGAGGAATATAACTGGTGATTAGTTAGGTGTTGGGAAGTAAGCCATAAATATTACAGACATTCGAGGAATTAGCGGGGATTAGGTGTAATGATGAAAATGCCCTTAGGAGGTTTAAAAGCTTAGTTTTAAATGGGAGGGCAGTTTGGTCTTTTGGTGTTTAAAATTAGAGATAAGGGTTATGATGCTTTATGCCTTAGTGGGATGTGTAGAAAGTAGTAAAAGTCTGAAGAAAAGAAAGGAAAGAAGGAAAAAGAAATAGAAGGCTCTCTCTCACGGTTTGGGGTTCTTTCTTCAATTCTTGGGGTCTTTTGGAACTAAAATTCAGAGAAGCTCTTGGCTAAGGATATGCACTTGAGACCTTGATCAAGTTTGAGAATTCAGCAGGAAGTAGGCATCCAACTGAGGTAAGTTTCTAGGTTCTGCCCTTGTGTTTCTGGTTTTGGCTGAGATGATTTTCTAACTTAAGTTTTGGATGGAGACAAGGGGGATAAGCTTGAGGAAGTGAAGGGCTTGAGGCTGAAAGGACACTAGGGATAATCTAGGTTGAGAATCTCCATAGAAGGTATGAAATTCTAGCTCTAAAGTCTTGAGGTTTTAGTTGTTTTCTGTTGAGTTTTTGAGCTTTAAGCTTAGCCATGGTAATTTCTGAATTTTCGGGTGTATGTGATTGAATTTCATATGGTTAGGTCATTTGGGGTGAGTTGGAGATGTTGGTAGGCTTGCTTTGATGTTTGGTTGAAGCTTGGAAGAGTTTTGGAAAGGTTTGGCTCGGGAAAAATTGAAGGAAGAAAAAACAGGGTCGATTGTGTTGTGACTAGCATTGTAGCTGTAACGACCTAAATCTACTATTAAGGCTTAAAGGCCTTGATTAGTGTGTCGGGAGGGCATAACTAGATTATATGTGATTTAATGCATAAAAGCATGTTATAAGATTATTTGGATATCTGTGATGCATGACTATGTGTATTAGTATGCATGAAGGCCCTGATTAAGTTAGAAGGGCATATTCGTAATTTTGGCTCGTTGAGGACATAAATGTAAATAACTGTGATAAATTGTTGAGGCCACATTATTATGTGGATATATTTGTAATCTGTGACTCGAGGCGATCCTAGTGAGCGGTTTAGCGAAAAAGTCACAGCGGGGATTTATACCCGGCTCGGGGCGAGCCTGGGGGTATTTATGGGAATTTCAGAAATATATTGGAGTCTATTTTGATATTGAGGAATATAATTGGTGATTAGTTAGATGCCGGGAAGTGAGCGGTAAATATTAGAGACATTCAAGCAATTAGCAGGAGTTGGGTGTAATGACTAAAATGCCCTTAGGAGGTTTAAAAGCTTAGTTTTAAGTGGGAGGGCAATATGGTCTTTTGGTGTTTAGAATCAGAGATAAGGGTCATATTGATTTATGCCTCAGTGGATTGTGTAGAAAGCTTTAGAAGTCTGAAGAAAAGAAAAGAAGAAGGAAAAGGAAAGAAGGGGAAAAACAAGAGTCTTATCTCTTGTACGGTTTGGGCTTTTCTTCACCAATTCTTCTGGAAATTTGGAGCTAAAATTCAGAGAAGGCTTAGGCTAAGACTCAACACTAGGAACCTTGATTTGGCTTGGGGATTTAGTAGAGGTTATTCATCATTTGAGGTAAGGTTTTGAGGTTGTTATTCAGTTCTTGGTTTTGGTATTGAATTGGTTTTCTAAGCTGAGTTTCTGTGGGAATTCTAGGGAAATAAACCTAAGGGTTTGAGGAGGTGAAGGCTAAGGAAGTGTGGAAGATAACCTAGGTTGAGCTCATCCATCAAAGGTAAGAAATTCTAGTTTTAAGTTCTGTGATTTCTGTTGTTCTGTTGAGTTCTTGAGCTTCAAACTCAGCCATGGTGATTTCCTTGTTTTGGGGTGCATGTGATTGAATTATTTGTGGTTAGGTTGTTTGGGGTGAGTTAGAGGTGTTGGTAGGCTTGTTTTGGGGTATGGTGGAGGTTTGGTTGAGTTTTGGAGGGTTTTGGCTCGAGGAAGTTTGAAGGGGAAAAACTTGAGTGTTGTCTGGCTGTGACTAGCGATGTAGCGCTAGCTTTAGGGCACTACATCGCTAGGATTGGGTGTGTGGGAGCCTGTTGGCTCTGTTTGTAGCGCTGTAGCGCCTAGTTTAGGGCGCTGTAGCGCTACCCTGTTCCCAGAAAGGGATTTTTGGGTTATTTATTAGGGTTTTTTCTCGAGGGCTCAGGGTTTGATTCCACCACCCCGTTTGGTGGAATTAGGGCTTCTTGAGGGCTTGGGATTGGTCCCGAGGCTAGGTTTTGGAATTAAAGTTTGGAGTTGGTTCTAACTTGTGACCATGACTAGGTGTATGCTAGGGCTCAAATGGGATCGTGCTTGAGGGTTGAATTGAACAAAGCTATCGGAATCTAAGGGTAAGAAAACTACACCCGGTTGTGTGATTGTGTTGGGACTAAGAGCTCCCTATATCTGTATGATGTCATAGATGGTATTATGCCATGGGACATGTGATAAACGGCCTAAGGGTGCTGTAAATAATACTTGCGCACAGGGTGCCTCAGTGGATTGTAAACTGTCTTTTAACTTTACTACTTCTGGGATCCTATGTAAAGAAAATGTTTGATTATAAGAAATGAAACTTTTGAGACCAAAATCTTTTAACCCTAGTTCAACTGTAGTCTTAGTAACACGTTTCTAACAGATTGACTTGATTAGCAAGTCTTGCACCTTTATAAACACACAGTGTAACGGTCTTGGCTATCCAGGGCGTTTTAGTAGCGCTAGCCTTTGGGCACTACAGCGCTAGGCCTTGTGGTCTGGCCGCCTGTTGGCTCTGTCTGTAGCGCTATTGTAACGACCCAAATTTCCTAATAAGGTTTAGGACCTTAATTAGGAGGCCGGGAGGGCCATAATTGATTCATTGTATTATTTTATGATTATATGCATGATTGTGTGGGTCATATTAATATATGATGATATAGGCATGCATGGGACTATATATACTCTGCTGTGAGGGTATTATGGTAATTTGGCTCATTGAGAGCGTAATTGTGTATTTGTGTGTATATTGGTAGGTTAATGTTGAGACCACATTATTATGTGGATATATTTGTGATCTGTGACTCGAGACGATCCTAGCGAGCAAAGTGGCGAAAAGTCACGGCGGGGATTTATACCTGGCTCGAGGTGAGCTTAGGGGTATAAATGGGAATTTAGCGAATACACTGGAGTCTATTATGACATTGAGGAATAATATTGATAACTAATTAGGTATCGGGAATTAAGCGGGAAATATTAGAGACACTCGAGGAATTAGCGGGAATTGGGTAAAATGACTAAAATGCCCTTAAGTGGATTAAAGGGTTTAGACTTAATGGGGGAGGGCATACTAGTCATTTAGCTTGCAGAAGTTAAATAATACCAGGGCTTTATGTTAGTTGGATTTGTAGAATATTGGAGAAGTCTGAAAAAGAAAGAAAAGGAAGGGAAAAGAAAGAAGGGAAAACAGAGAGAGTTCTCTAAGTCGGTTTATGTTTTCTTCACCAATTTCTTGAGGATTTCTGGAGTAAAACTCAGAGGGAAGTTAGTCCAATTAAGCCACAAGGTTACTGAGCAAAGATTGAGGATTTGGCAAGGGTTTAGCAGGATTAGGCCATCACTTGAGGTAAGGTTCTGTAATCTCTTCAGTTGCTGGTTTGGTTTTGTTTCTGGTTTTTAAGCTATGGTGCTTAGGTTGAATTGGATGGAACTTTAGGAATTCAGGCTTAAGATTGAGGAGAGGCTAGCCAAGAAGGTTTAGAGACAGCTTGTGGTCGAAATTCTATCAAAGGTATAAAGCCTAAACTCTAACTTTGTAGTTCAGCTGGTTTTGACTGAGTTTTAGAGCTTAGGAGTGGCCATGGTGAATTCTGAGGTTGTGGATGCATGTGCTTAAGTTCTGGATGTTTGGGGTGCTTGGGATGAGTGGAGTATGGTCATGAGGTTGTTTTTGAGTTTGGGAAAGAGTTGGAAGAGTTTTGGTTCGAGTTGGTTTGAGAAAAATCGCAGAAGAGAAAAATGGTGCTGGGCTGTCTGTGACTAGCGCTACAGCGCTAGCCTTTGGGCGCTGTAGCGCTAGGCCATTATGCTGAGGGGACTTTGGCTTCTGTCTGTAGCGCTGTAGCGCCCTCCCAAGAGCGCTGTAGCGCTACCCTGCCTTCTGAAGGGGCTTTTTGGGTTGTTTGCAAGGGTTTTTGACCTAGGGTTTGGGGTTTGGTTCCACCACCTTGTTTGGTGGAACTAGGACTTCCCGGGGGCTCGGGATTGGCCCCGGGGCTAGGTTTTAAACTTGGGGATTTATAATGACTTTGGTCATGATTGTGACTAGGTAAGCGCTAGGGCTCGAGTGGGATCGTGCTGAAGGAGTCGAGGGATCAAAGCTAGTGAATTGAAAGGTAAGAAAGCTGCACCCAATTATGTGGTTAGGTTGGGACTAAGTGTTCCCTATGCTTGTATACATTGTTATGTGAATGTGATTAACCATGTGAACACGATGGGACTAAGAGCTCCCTCCACTTGTATATTATGTCGTGAGATGGTGTTATTATGCCATGGGACATGCGATTACCGGCCTAAGGGTGTCGGAATCAATATTTGCGCACTGGGGCGCGGCTCGGCCACTGGTAGCTGAGGCAGCTTATTTATCACTGAGCTCGGTTAAGCTGGCCGGAGTTAGTGAGTATTACACTGGGGGCGGCCCTAATGAGCCGAAGACAGTGTGTTAAATAGAGGGTGTGACTAAGGGCGCCAACCCTGAATGTTATTTGATGGTTATGACAATCTATTGGCTATGAATGTGAATATTGTGTTATGAATATAGTTGGTTGACTGTTTGGATGACAAACTGTTATTACTGCTTGGATAAATGTTATGAAATATCGAATTCTTAGTTGAGCATTGTGAAATATTAGATAAGTGTTGCTGATCTTGCTATGTTATTATGCTTTCTTGCTGGGCCTTGGCTCACGGGTGCTACGTGGTGCAGGTAAAGGCAAGGGTAGGCTGAATCAACCATGAGTTGGAGAGCTCTGGGGGCGAGGTGTACATCGTCAGCTGCTCGGCCGCCACGGTCGAGAAATTGTACAGGAACGGAAACCTAAAATGTATATTTTTCCATTAGAGTGGCTTGAACTATTTGTAACTTCTAGAATTTGTTGTAACTAAGACACCTAAACCTTGTTTTGAGTCTCCATGTATTAAACCGTCATTTTTAATGAAAATAGCCTGTTTGTGACCAAAATCTTTTTATTCTTACTCTGATAATGGTGTAGAGTTTACACTTTGTCTTAATGACTTGGCTAGCAAGTCTTGCACTATTTTAAACACATAGTGTAACGGTCTTGGTTATCCAGGGCGTTACAGCTATAGAACCCTCTTTATGGCGCTATAGCGCTACCTTGTTTCCAGAAGAGGGTTTTTGGGATATTTCTTAGGGTTTTTGCCTGGGGGCTCGGGGTTTGATTCCACCACCCTGTTTGGTGGAATTAGGCTTTCCCGAGGGCTCGGGATTGGTCTCGAGGCTAGGTTTTGGATTTGAAGTTTGGTATGGTTCTAACTTGTGACCGTTACTAGGTATATGCTAGGGCTTGGAAGGGATCTTGCTTGAGGGGTGTCATCATTGATCAAAGCTACCAGATTTCAAAAGGTAAGAAAACTGCACCTGGTTATGTGTTTGTGTTGGGACTAAGAGCTCCCAATGTCTGTATAATGTCATAGATGGTATTGTGCCATGGGACATGTGGTAAACGGCCTAAGAGTGTCGTAATCAATATTTGCGCATAGGGCGCGGCTAGGCCACTGGTAGCTGAGGACAGCTTAAAAATCACTAAGCTCAGTTTAAGCGGGCCGGAGTCAGTGGGATAAATAGGGGTGCGGCCTACGGGCGTTGACCCTGGTTACCATATGTGAATTGGTTATTAGTATGAAATGATGAACTTGGTATGCTGAATACTTGATTATTGTGAATATTTGGAATGTTGAGTATATGATTATACAGTATGAGTTATCTTATTGTTTTGTTTGATGATTATGCTCTGTTATTGTGTTTTCTTGCTGGGCCTTGGCTCACGAGTGCTACGTGGTGCAGGTAAAGGCAAGGGAAAAGTGGACCAGTCCTGAGATGGAGAGCTTTGGGGCTGAATGTACATAGTCAACTAATCGGCCGCCACGGTCAAGGAGTGGTACAGGACGAGAAGAGCCTAATTGTTTGTTTTTCCCTTAGAGTGGCTATTGACTATATTTTAATCCTGAGTTTTTGTGAAGTGTCTTTTAACGCTACTACTTTTGGGATCCCATGTAAAAATGTTTGATTATAAGAAGTGAAACTTTTGAGACCAAAATCTTTTAACCCTAGTTCAACTGTAGATTCAGTAACACGTTTCTAACTAAATGACTTGATTAGCAAGTCTTGCACATTTGTAAACACACAGTGTAGCGGTCTTGGCTATCCAGGGAATTACATAAGCACTTCATGATATTAATAACAATTAACAATACTAATAAGCATTTTCTGGCATACATGTATCTATGACAACGCTAACGACCATGTCCTGACCTACATGACCATATAATCGCACTAATAAGCGGTTCCTTTGCATTCACAAAAAATATCAGTGCTAATAAGCACGTTCCATTTAAATCATGCAGCAATCAAGGGCCAGACCCTATTAGTATATCTCATGCAACCTAATAAGGCATGCATATAAAACATTTATATCCTATTTAAGCAGTTAAACACATAACCACATAAATAGTTACTGAACCCTGAGTCAAGCTTGTCTTTAGTGGCAAGTGTAAATGCCTAGCCTGTCTTCAAGAATCCTTAACCTTGGCATGCTCTGATACCATGTTGTAACGCCTTGGTTAGCCAAGACCGCTACACTGTGTATTTTAAATAGTGCTCAATGAGTCTTTAGGTCAAAACGTGCATCTAAGTGTGATTACTAGTCCAGGGTTAAAAATATCGATTAAAATGAATGGATGTTTCATTAAAACATTAAATTGTACATGGGATCTCATAATAAACATTTACAAAGTTGTTTACAGTTCCAAAATGGTCATTACAATTCAAAAGTTACAACACGCCAACCTAAGCGGCAAAAATAGGGTTAAACCCTAGTTCCTCTCTGAAACCTTGGCCGTGGTGATCAAGCAACCGCATATGCACACGTCGCCACTTAAGCTCTCCAACTCATGGTTGGTCCAACTTTTCTTTTCCTTTACCTGCACCACATAGCACCCATGAGCCAAGGCCCAGCAAGAAAACTTATACATGCTCATAAGCAGTTAATAACACATTTCCATATCATAATAAACATGCCCAGTAATAATAACCTTACTCATGCATGTATACCATTCATATCAATGACTATAATGTCAAATGGAACCAAATGCCCTAAATAATGATTAAATGAATCGTATCGAGGCCTGTTGCCAAAGTACATGACTAATAAATCACATCGGGCTCAGCGCCCTAGAATTTTGGACTAATAAGTCACACCGGGATCCATTGCCCTATCCTCTAAATAACCAGCCTTGGAGCTGGCCCAGCATACCTAACGCTTTAGTTTTCTATGACCATTGGGTCGGACAAGCGTGTAATGTGCTCCTGATTAGATCTGATCATATCAACCAGCGCTCAGTACTCTATTTTTGCCCTTGACTCATAAGTCAATGCTTTGCGACCAACACTCAGCGCTATTGTCGTCCTTGACTAATAAGTCCATGCTTTTCTCAAGTATATAATGCTAACAGGCATTCATCATATAACAAACATCCATATATAGAGAACTCAACATGCTTCATCAATAATCACATGCATAATCATAATCATGCGCATCTACAGGGACCAGTGCCCAATTAAATCTATATTCAGCATTCGGACCAAGCCCTAATCATGTACATCGCATAATAAGTGCAATTTTCTTACATCAGGTTCAAGTGTAATGAAAAATAAGAACGAACCTCGAACACGATTGATAACTCTTGAATAAAGAGTTATTTCATGTGCTTTTGAACTTATAATTGTGAAAAATCATGGGTGATGTTAGTTATTTTTAGCTTTTGTAGCTAACTTTGGTATTTTTATTATCTTAATTAAGTTTAATTATTTTTTTTTAGTTTTTAATAGCTAGTGGGTTAAAGATAATAATTTCATGGATAAATATTTGCACAAAGGAATGAGCTAACATATGAATCTATTTTGATGAAATTATGTTGTTGATGGCTGAATATTCAGGTTTGCTGCAGCAAAATTGAAGCATTTTGATCAGGCAGATTTTGGGGCACATGGAACGTGTGGCAGTCAATGGGTGAGCTGACATTTTGGCTGAGGTGGCAAGGGCAGAAAGAACTAGTCAGCATATTGGAGAAAAGGACAAAAATCATAAGAAAGGAGGACTTCATGTTTTGGGAGAAAAATGGGCAATATGGTACTTTTGGAAGGAGGAAGAAAAAAACCTAACATACACAAAAGAGGGTTTCAGCCGTATCAAGAAGCAGCAGCCATTTTTGGAAAAGAAAACCAGAAAAAGAGATGAGAAAAAACTCAGAATATCAACAAGGAAGAAGGAGGACAAACAAAGAAAGCTCAAGCATCATTTTGGATTTGTTCTTTCTTCTTTTCCTAAACTTTATTTTATTAATTTCTGAGTTGGATTCTAAATCTGAATATTATGGGCTGTTTTGATTGTGAATTAATGTTTATGAACTCAGTCATGAACTAATTTTTAGGTGGCTTTAATTGTTGATGAACCCTATGTTATAGTCTATCAATTTCTTGCACTTTATTTTAGTAAAATCTCCTTTGTTCATTCAAGTGTGCTTATATTAATTTCTTGTTGTTGTTTGGCCAGCAATGGCAAGTTATTAAATTATGTTTAATGCTGGAAAGATTAAATGTAATGGGAAGAACTTGGATGACACAAGTCATAATCTAGGTTAGGTTATGTTAGTAAGTAACATAGGGATATGTTATTTGCCTTGTGTAACTTTGAGAATTGAACTTTGAATTGCATTATTAGATCTGATTTTGCATAGGAATATGTTTAATTAGGTAGAAGAATTAATGTCATAAAATTTGGGAAAGTTTTATGGGTGTTTAAATGAATTCTTGTTAACCTAGAAGTTTTGCTAGAATATTGTTGCAGCAATCTATCCGCAAGTTGTTCAGGATGAATAATATAGGGGAATTCAATAATTCAAGTCCATTTTGCAATCCATATATTTATCTCAATTTTCTTGTTCAGTTCAGTTTTTAATTTCAGTATTTCCATTTTATTTTAATATTTTTCTTAGCCTATAAACAACCCACTTGATTTTTAATTTCTTAAAATTGTTTAGTAATTGTTTTGCTTATTTTTTCTCATTTGCAATCCCTGTGGAGACGATTTACTTATCATTATATTACTTGTGTGATTACGTGCACTTGCATATTTAAAATCAAATAATAAATTTACAACAACAAGTGTTTGGCACCGTTGCCGGGGATTGGAATTAGAACTTTTAGTAATATCAATTACTTGCAATTTATTTTTTATTGTTTTTCTTTATTGAGCTGACTTTGTTTGCTTGCTCTTGTGTTTCCTCAGGTGATTTACTATATGAATGAGCAAGAAGACATTGAATTAGCTCCTATTGACCCTGAGATTGAAAGAACAATTAGAAGAAGACTAAGGGAACAACGGGCTCAAAATCGCCTTAATATGGCTGAAGAGGTTGAAGGAGTTGAGGGTGCTAATAATGTCACTAACACAAGTGCTATGGCTGATGATAGAGAGAGAGCCATAAGGGAGTATGCGGCCCCCATGTTTAATGAGCTCAATTCGGGCATTGTTAGGCCTGAAATTCAAGCACCCCAATTTGAGTTAAAGCCCGTTATGATCCAAATTTTGCAAACAGTGGGTCAATTTAGTGGGCTACCTACTGAGGATCCTCACCTTCATCTTCGTTCATTTTTGGAGGTGAGCGGTTCTTTCAAGCTACAAGGAGTGACTGACGAGGCCCTAAGGTTGAAATTGTTCCCTTTCTCTTTGAGGGATTGAGCTAGAGCTTGGCTCAACACCCTTCCTCCCGACTCGGTGACTACATGGAATGAGTTGGCTGAAAAATTATTGATGAAGTACTTCCCTCCTACCAAAAATGCCAAGTTTCGCAATGAAATTATGTCATTTCAGCAGCTGGAAGATGAATCATTTTGTGAAGCTTGGGAGAGATTCAAGGAGTTATTGAAATGATCCTGATCCCAAGCCCCTAGCAATAACCTAGTCACAACCAAGTATAGAACCCTATCAATAATGAGTAAATAAAGGCTTCTGGACCGAGTTCTAGCCTCTAGGACATCAAATCCTACTAAATCGGGTAGTAGGATTGATCCCGAGCCCTTAGGTTTGAATTCCCACACTCAAAACCTCCCTAAGGCCAACTTTCCCCTTAAGCGTCGTGACCTCACACCCCTGAGCCGACCTCAAGATAGATCCACTGCCTCTTTCTGCCTACGCCTCATGCCACGGCCCTAATGCCCAATAGCTAAGTTCCTCCCCTTCATCAAGCTTGGGCTGCGGCGCCCAAGAACAGGGTCGCGGCCCGACCTGAAACCCAGCCATAAAACTTTGTTTTTCCCATTTCAAAACCTTCCATAAACCTATCCAAACATATCCAAATCCCAAAAACAAAGTTCCCAATCATCTCAATGGCCCAAAACCATTAAAACCCAAGCTTCAAACAACTCAAAAACTCATCAAAACATAGAATCCAAATTCAAAACTTAAGAAACTTTAGGAAATGGAAACTCAGGAATTCAAAGCTTATATTACCTCTGATTATGTCGTTTCTCACTAAATCCTTCGACTAATAAGCTTTTAATCTTTCCTAGAATCGATATGACTCTATCCTTGTTTGAATCTGAGTCCTAAAACTTGAGTTTTCTTCAAAAATGCAATGAACGGTAAAAAGGGATAACGGGAGAGAGAGAGAGAGAGAGAGAGAAAGTGTTTGAATGTATATATGTTTCTGTCAAGTTACTTCGAACTTAAGTAACCTTAAGTAAGACCCAAGGCTTGGGGTCCCAAAAACGCCACCGATGGTAAAATAGTCAAAATTCCCATAATTTTCTCATGATCTCACTAACTCCCAATATATCCTCAAATATTATTTCCCATTATCCAATATCCCGGTAATGTACTAAATACCCATAATACCCCTTGACTCACCCTGAGTCAAGTATTAATTCTGTTGTGACTTACCCACTAGCTTCTCCCTAGGATCGCCTTGTGCCGAGTAACCCAAATATATCCACATAATAATGTGGTCCCACACATATATCACATAAATGCCAAATATACCCATGATGGGCCAAATTACAAAAATTACCCTTCTAATAAGAAACGGGCCCACATGCTTATTTAATGCACCTAAATATGCATATCAAGTCATATTATAATATAACTCACATAATCACATAATTATATGCATATATAACACATAAACATGTAATTTCCATAATTTGTCATCCTGCCCCCCTAATCAAGGCCTTAAGCCTTATTAGGTAATTTGGGATGTTATAGGCTTCATCTCATCTATCTTCAATAAGGTCTAGACTCTCCTTAAGCTGGGATTGGTTCGAGGTTTGGTCATACGCCTCGCATCTTATTGTTGGGATTTCAACCTCAATAGGCAACATAAAAAGGGGGTATGTCCTGTTGACGTCCGTGTCTTTGTTCTGTACGCCCATAGGACTTGTGATAGAACATCTGGCCACCTTCCTTTAGCTTTTTCTGGCCTTTTCTTGATAGAACTCTTTAGATTTTTATTTACTGCTTTGACCTGGCCATTTGCCTATGGATGGGCCACAGAGGAAAAGCTCTTAATTATTCCATTCTTTTCACAGAAATGTGTGATCAGGTCGCTGTCGAATTGGGTCCCATAATCTGATACGATCTTCCTGGGCATCCCATATCTACAGATTATGTTCTTTACTACGAAATCCAGGACTTTTTTCGAGGTGATAGTAGCTAAGGGCTCAGCTTCGATCCACTTCGTAAAATAATCAACAATGACTACAACATATTTTACTCCTCCTTTTTTGGTCGGCAAGGAGCCTATGAGGTCGATTTCCCATACCATGAATGGCCACAGAGAGCTCATCATGGCAAGCTCAGTGGGTGGAGCTCGCAATATCAAAGCGAACCGTTGACACTTGTCATAATGTATTCGAACGAGTCTGTTTTAACTGTAGGCCAGAAGTATCCTTACCTAATCACTTTTTTGACAGATTATGCCCCCCTTTGTGGTCTTCACAAAATCCTTCATGGATTTCTCCTAAAAAAATCTTGCCTCGGGCGGAGTTACACACCTCAATAGTGGTATGGAATACCCTCTTTTGTACAACTTTCCTTCCAAGATGGTGTGTCTTGGTATTTTGTACATAAGTTTCCTTGCCTCATTCCAGTTTGCAGGGAGACTTCCAATTTCGAGGTAGTCAATTATTGGGGTCATCCAGGTGGGTTGCGAGTCAATCATCTTGACATCTTCTTCCTCAGTCTCGGTTATACTCGAGACTGGTAAGAACTCAACTGGTACCACGTTAAGTGTTTCAGCCTCTTTGATCATGGCGAGCCTATTCAATGCGCCCACATTTGAATTTTGCTCTCGTGGAACTTGTTCTATGGCATAAAACTCAAATTCCCCAATCGTCACCTTAGCTTTCTCCAAATAGGCTGCCATTTCAATGCCACGAGCCTGATACTCACCTATGACCTGGTTAACGGCTAATTGGGAGTCACTATAGCAGTGAATGGCCTTCGCCTTGACCTTGATGGCTACCTAGAGTCCTGCTAGTAGCGCTTCGTACTCAGCCTCATTATTTGATGCTTCGAAACCAAATCGCAAGGCCAAGTGAAAATGATTTTTCGTCGAAGTGATCAAAAAGATTCCTGCCCTCGACCCATTCTCATTGGAGGATCCATCGATGTAAAGTCTCCACAACTCACTGGCTGGGGTTATGACTTCCTCGTTGGTGATCCCCGTACACTCAACTATGAAATCGACCAAGGCTTGCCCTTTGATTGTGGTTCTTGGATGATAGGTGATCTCGAATTTCCCGAGTTCGACGACCCATTTTAACAATCTCCTGGAGGCCTCCGGCTTGGATAATACTTATCTTAGTGGTTGATCAGTTAATACATGTATAGAATGCACTTGAAAATAAGGTCGAAGTTTTCGAGATGCATGTATCAAGCACAAAGCAATCTTTTCCATTAATGGATACCTCGACTCTGCCCCTAGTAACCTTTTGCTGACATAGTAAACATGTTTTTGCACTTTCTTATCCTCTCGAATAAGTACTGCATTGATGGCATGCTCGGTTGTGGTGAGGTATATATACAAAACTTCCCTTGTGATTGGTTTGGACAAGATTGGTGGCTCGACGAGGTTCTTATTAAGATTTTGAAACGCAAGTTCACACTCGTTTAACCACTCAAATTTCTTGCCCTCTCTTAAAAGATTAAAAAATGGAAGTCACTGATCTATAGATTTCAAGGTAAACCTACATAAGGTCGCAATTCGTCCAATTAAGCTCTAGACATCTTTATGTTTTCGAGGTGAGGGCATACTAAGCCTTAATCTTATCAGGATTAGCTTCTATGCCCTGAGCATTCACTATGAATCCGAGAAATTTTCCCGAGGACACTCCTAATGAGCATTTCTGTGGGTTAAGTCTCATATTGTATTTTTGGAGCACAGCGAAGCACTCAGCGATATCATCCACATGGTTACATTTATTCTTGAATTTGACTAGCATATCGTCCACATAAACCTCCATGTTATTTCCTATCTGCTTATCAAACATTCTATTCACCAGTCTTTGGTATGTGGCTCCTGCGTTCTTGAGCCCGAAAGGCATTACATTGTAGCAATACAAACCTTTATCGATCATGAAGCTTGTATGTTCTTGGTCAAGCACATGCATGACTATCTAGTTATATCCAGAGTATGCATCCATGAATGACATGATGTCGGGACCTGCAGTGGCATCTATGAGCTGATCGATTTGAGGCAAAGGAAAGCAATCCTTTGGACATGCCTTATTGAGGTCCGAATAATCAATGCAAGTTCGCCACTTTCCATTGGGCTTTGGAACTAATACATGATTGGCTATCCAATCAGAGTAGAAAGCATCTCAGATAAACCGATTTGCCTTTAGGCTTTCGACCTCTTCTTTCAGGGCTTTCTTCCTATCATCGTCCAAGAGCCTTCTTTTTTGTTGCTTCGGATGGAAGCTTTTATCTATGTTGAGTGCATGGCTTATAATGCATGGGCTGATCCCAACCATATCTGAGTGCGACCATGCAAATACATCTTGATTTTCTCTCAAGAAGCGAATTAATTGCTATTTCGCATCATTGGAGAGGTTCTTCCCTATTTTCACCACCCTCGTCGCATCTTTCTCATCGAGCTCTACTTCTTCAATGTAATGCCCCAAAATACCTAATGAGATTTAATGGTTGGATTAGTAGGCCGGGAGGGCCATAATTGAGTTAATATGACATTAAATGATTATGTGAGTTATATTATTTTATGATATCAAATGCATGCATGTGGGTACACATTTAATCATAGGGGCATTTTGGTAATTTGGCCTGTTGAGGACATATTTGTATATTTGTGTGTATGTTTGTGATTTATGGATGAGATCCCATTATTATGTGGATATGTTCAAGCTATTCAGCATGAGACGATCTTAGGATGCAAGTTAGCGGTTTTGTGATAACGGGGTCAATTATTGGGATATTGGATAATGAGAATGATTATTTGATGATATATTGGGAGTTAGTGAGATCATGAGGAAATTCTGGGAGTTTTGACTATTTTTCCCCCGGGGACGTTTTTGGGACCCCGAGCATTAGGATTTACTTGAGATTACTTAAGTTTCAAGTAACTTTTCATAAGGAAACTACGTTCAAACACCTTTTCGCTTTCTCTCGTTATTCCTTTTGACCGTTCGTTGCATTTTCGAAGGAAACTTGAGTTTAAGGATTCAGAATCAAGCGAGGATCGAGGCATAGCGATTCTAGGAAACATTAGAAGCTTTTTAACCGAAGGATTTAGCGAGAAACAACATAATCAAAGGTGATCCAAGCTTTAAGTTTTGAGCTTTTGAGTTTCTAAGCTCTTATTTTAATTTTATGTGTTGATGAGTTTTAGATTTATTTGAGCCTCGGGATTTGATGATTTTGGATCATTGGGATGTGTGGGAACTTTGATTTTTGGATTTGGAGATGTTTGAGTAGTTTTTTGGAAGGATTTAAAAGTGGAAAAATGAGGTTATGGCTGAGTTTCCAGGTGGGGTCGCGGCTCTGTTCTTGGGCACCGCGGCCCGAGCTTGGTGCAAGTGAGTGGTGGTGCTGAAAGGCCTGGGGGCCGCGACGCTTCGGGAGGCTGGCCGCGGCGCTTGGGGCAGGTGCTTGAGGCTGGCGCCTCTATCATGGTTCGGGGCCGTGGCTCAGTGAGGTGGGGTCGCGACGCTTGAGGGCATTTGTGGCTAAAGTAGTGTTTTGATCATAGGAACTCAAACCTTAGGCCTCGGGATTGTTCCTACTACCCGGTTTAGTAGAATTCGATGTCCCGGAGGCTAGGTCTTGGTCCGGGAACCTTTTATTACTCAATTTATTGATGGAATTCCATGCTTGGTTATGACTAGGTAATCACTAAGGGATCAAAGGACTTGCCGTTCTCAATGATCGTTCTTTTATTATTCACGCTCGAATCAGAGGTAAGAAAATTGCACTCCATATATGACATGCGTGGTTATTCATGAGGCATGTTGAGTGTTTAAATGTGGACATTGATTGCATATCAAATGCTTGGCAAATCTTGCTTACTTGTGAATGGCACTGACTTATTAGTCTAAATCGGCAATGGTGTCAGTAGTAATTATGAAGTTGTGACTTACTAGTCAAGTTCGGCAGTAGTATTGAGCACTGGTCGTATGGTATTGGCTTAAGAGTCAAGAATGGTTTTAGTGTGTTTAACGCAAGCCGATAAAGATTAGATCTAATCGACATCAGCATTGAATAACTCATCATGAGCATTAATGCCGGACCGACCCCAAGTTTGATGAAAACTAAAAGCACTTGTCTAGTTCCATGACTAGTCACTCAGAGCCAGGGCCAGAAAGCCCAAATGACTGCACTGGCACATGGCTAAGGGTACGAAACCCACACTAGTGACTCCATGGTCACTCATCTGATTTTCATTAGTGACTTGCTCATAGTCACTCATCTGGTTTAAGTTAGTGACTCCCTGGTCACTCATTTACTAAGGGTGCAAAACCCTCATTAGTGACTTACACATCTGTCACTCATCTGTTTAGGGCTATAAGTCCTGTATGATTATCATGATTGTCGTTTGATAATATATACATGCAGTAGTGAGTTTTCTTGCTGAGCCTTGGCTCATGGGTGCTATGTGGTGCAGGTAAAGGAAAAGAAAAGCTCACCCAGCCATGAGTGGAGAGCTTAGGTGGTGATGTGTTCATATGCGGCCGCTTGACCACCACGACCAAGGAGCTTCTCGGAGGAACTAAGGGGTTACCCCTATTTTTTCCGCTTAGGTCGGCGGGTTGTAATTTTTACACTGTAATGACCGTTTTGGATTGTAAATAACTTGTAAATGATTTTATGGGCCCATGAACAATTTTATGTTTTAAATAAAATATATCCTTTCCTTTTTTATTAGTTTTTCACCTTAACCTATTAATAACACCTAGATGCACGTTTATAACCAAAGAACTCGATTAGCGAGTTAAGCACGGTTCAAAGCTCACAGTAACAGTCTTGGAGTAACTAGGACGTTACAGCTTGGTATCAGAGCGTGCCAAGGTTTAGGGTTCCTGTAGACTTGCTGGGCATGTACACTCGTCACTGAAGACAAGATCGACTCATGGTTTGGTAACTATTTATGTAGTCATATATATTTAACTGCTTAAATATAGTATAAATTCTTTACCTGTCTACATGAGATACATTGATAAGGCTGGGCCTTGACTACTGCATTATCAGCAAGAACGTGCTTATTAGTACTAATATTTCTATAACATGCTTATTAGTATTGTTCATTGTGAATTATCAATTGATATGTGTTAAATGATAAATGCTATGATCATGTATCCATCTGTATATCTGTATAATTTTGGGATATGGTGATTATCTGCTTGTTCATGGACCATGAGGCGACAAGAGGTTTAGTTATCACTGCCTAACTGGCCGTATTGACTATTACAGCAAGGTTTAAGTTGATAAGAATAATTCCAAGACAAACAGATTCATCAGCTGGCCAGGGTGATCAAGGCCAAAATAACAATCAGGGTCAAGAGAATGACCAGAATCAGATTCCACAGCCATCTTCTGAGAACTTGCAGCAATTGTTTAATGATCTGCAGGCCATAGTATTGAGGCAGGGAGAAGAACTTTGACTCATGAGACAACAGCAGGTCCCTGCAGGAACCAGTGTACCAGAGGCACCATCTATAACGGTGCTAGCAGTTGAGCAGCTGTCAGAGATTGTAAATAAATGGGAGCCTCTCTATTGGAAAGGTTCAGAAAGCAACAACCTCCAGTTTTTGAAGGTAGTGCAGATCCTGCTAAAGCTGAGATGTGGATGAGCATGATTACCACCATCCTTGACTTTATGAGGGTGACTGGTAATGAAAGGGTGGCCTGTGCCACGTATATGTTTCGGGAGGATGCCCGAATTTGGTGGGAGGTTATATCCCAGACCAGAAACATCGATGCCTTGAGTTGGGAAGAGTTTTAGACTCTGTTCAATGAAAAGTACTACAATGATGCCATCAGGGCTGCAAAAATTGAAGAGTTTATCAGGTTACTTCAGGGAAGTTTATCACTGACTTAGTATGCCCTGAAGTTTGATAGATTGGCAAAGTTTGCTATGGAGCTGGTTCCCACTGATGGGACCAGAATAGAGAGGTTTCTCCAGGGGCTACAGCCCAGATTAGCCTGGGATGTTCGTATTACCACTATGGTAGGGGTTATTACCTATGCATAGGTGGTTGAGAAGGCACTCACAGCTGAGAGTGCAGAGAACAAGATCTGGCGGGACAATGCTGCCAGAAGAGAGTTGAGAAGGACATGTCCTCCATTTGTGGGTTCTGGTAGGGGTGGAGGCCCCAGTGATCAGAAGAGGAAGGTTCTTGACATCTTCGCAGCTCCAGGTCCTGACAAGCGACCTCGTGGTATTTCAATGGGTCATTAGGGTGGCAGTGAGGCCTGGAAGACTTATCTCGAATGCCCTAGGTGCAAGAGGCGTCATTTGGGAGAGTATAGGGCAAGGACCTACTTTTTATGTGGAGCAGTGGGTCATCTCAAGAAAGATTTCCCTAAGGCAAGAAAGGAATAACCTAGAAAAGTGGACAGCTCAGCCCAAGCTCGAGTGTTCGCATTGACACAAGCAGAGGCTGAAGCTTCACCCTTGGTAGTTATAGGTCAGCTTCTTAGTGCTGGAACCCTTTATAATGTTTTGATTGATTCTGGTGCTACACATTCTTTTGTTGCCAGTAGAATTATTGATAGACTGTGTAGACCATGCGATTATTATGTTGTGGGGTTTGGAACTTTGTTACCCACTAAGGAGTTAGTGGTATCCAGGAGATGGGTCAGATCTTTGTCAGTGACAGTGGAGGGCAGAGAGTTGTCAGTAGATTTGATAGAGTTAGTTATGACTAACTTCGACATGATTCTAGGTATGGACTGGTTAGTGAAGTATGGGGCAACCATTGATTGCAGAAGGAAGATGGTCACCTTTGAGCCTGAAGGTGAGGATCATTTTGTGTTTGTTGGCACTGTGCATGGACCCCGTATACCTATGATTTCTGTTATGAGGGCTAGAGATCTATTTCAAGGAGGTTGCATTGGATTCTTAGCTAGTGTGGTTGACACCACTCAAGTCATGCCAATGAGACCAGAAGAGACTAAACTAGTCTGTGAATTCCTAGATGTGTTTCCAGAAGATTTACCAGGGTTGCCACAACATAGAGTGATTGAGTTTGTGATAGTACTGGCACCAAAGACGGAGCCAGTGTCTAGAGAACCTTACATAATGGCCCCAGCTGAGTTGAAAGAATTGAAAGTATAGTTGCAAGAGCTATTAGATTTTGGTTTTATCAGACCTAGTTTCTCACCTTGGGGTGCGCCAGTTCTGTTTGTGAAGAAGAAAGATGGTTCTCTGAGAATGTGGATTGATTACAGAGAACTGAATAAGTTAACAATCAAGAACAAGTATCCTCTGGCAAGGATAGATGATTTGTTTGATCAGTTGCAAGGTAAAAAGGTATTCTCAAAGATAGATCTTCATTCTGGTTATCATCAGTTGAGGGTCAAGGAGGGAGGCATACCGAAGACTACTTTTCAAACCAGATATGGGCATTATGAGTTCCTAGTCATGTCTTTTGGATTGACTAATGCCTCAACTGCTTTTATGGATTTGATGATCAGAGTGTTCAAGGATTATCTGGACCAGTTTGTAATCGTCTTCATCGATGATATCCTGGTTTATTCTCAGTCAGAGTCAGAACATGAGCAACATTTGAGATTGGTTCTACAGAGACTGAGAGAACACAAAATGTTTGCAAAGTTCAAGAAATGTGAGTTCTGGTTATCTCATGTATCTTTTCTTGGGCACATTGTCAGTAAGGAGGGGATTAAAGTAGATCCATCCAAGATTGAGGCAGTCAGAGATTGGCCAAGGCCAAAGAATGCTTCTGAGGTTAGAAGTTTCCTTGGATTTGCAGGTTATTACATATGTTTCGTGGAAGGGTTCTCAAAGATTGCTACTTCATTGACTGAGCTGACACGCAAGAATCAGAAGTTTGTGTGGTTAGACAAGTGTGAGAACGGCTTCCAGGAACTGAAGCATAGATTGATTACAGCTCCGGTTCTAAGTCTTCCAACAGATCATGAGAAGTTTGTGATTTACTGCAATGCTTCACATCAAAGTTTGGGTTGTGTTATGATGCAGACGGGAAAGGTGATTTCTTATGCCTCACGTTAGGTGAAGGAGTGTGAGCAGAAATATCCCACTCATGATTTAGAGTTGGCGGCTGTGGTCTTTGCTTTAAAGGTATTGAGGCATTACCTTTATGGGGAGAAGTGTGAGATCTACACTGACCACAAGAGCCTAAAGTACTTCTTCACACAGAAAGACCTGAATATGAGACAAAGACGTTGACTGGAGTTAGTAAAAGATTATGTCTGTGAGATTTTATATCATCCAAGAAAGGCCAAAGTGGTAGCTGATGCTTTAAGCCGAAAGGGTCCGGGACAAATTTATAGTGCGAGGCTGATAGCTAGAGAGTTAGCAGATAATATGACCAGAGCTGGTATAGAGTTGCTGGTGGGCCAGTTGGCCAATATTACACTACAGTCTACACTGTTGGAGAGAATTAAAGAGGGTCAGTTGAGTGATCCACAGCTGATCAAGATTAAGGAGGATGTTTTAGTTGGAGCATCCAGAGATTATACAGTGTCTGATTTGGGCTTGCTAAGATACAAGGATCGGATATGTGTTCCATTAGACACTGCTATGAGGCAAGAGATTCTAGATGAATCTCATACTACACCTTATTCTTTACATCCAGACACAACGAAGATGTATCAAGATGTGAGGTCTTTGTATTGGTGGCCGGGGATGAAGAGGGATGTAGTAGAATATGTGGCTAAGTGCTTAACATGTCAACAGGTCAAAGCTGAGCATCAGAGGCCGGCAAGGCTATTGTAGCCTATGGATATCCCAGAGTGGAAATGGGAGGACATCACGATGGATTTTGTGGTGGGGTTACCCAGGACTGTTGGTCAACATGATTCTATTTGGGTTTTTTTGGATCGCTACACCAAGTCAGCTCACTTCTTGCCAGTGAGGACTACTTATACAATTGGCTTGTATGCAGATCTCTATGTGAGAGAGATTGTGCGCCTCCATGGATCACCGAAGTCGATCGTGTCAGATCGGGACCCCACTTTTACTTCCAAGTTTTGGAGGAGTTTACAGAAGGCCATGGGAACACAGTTGAAGTTCAGTACTGCTTATCATCCTTAGACAGATGGACAATCTGAGAGGATAATTCAGATATTAGAGGACATGCTGCGAGCATGTGTGCTGGACTTTGGTGGATCCTGGAGTAAGTATCTATCTTTGATAGAGTTTTCCTACAACAACAGTTATCAGTCTACCATTGGGGTTGCACCTTATGAGATGATCTATGGTAGGAAGTGCAGATCTCCCATTCATTGGGAAGAGACAGGTGAAAGGCGATACTTGGGTCCTGAGGCAGTTCAGAGGACCAGTGAGGCCATTGAGAAGATTAGAGCTAGGATGCTCGCTTCTCAGAGTAGACAGAAAAGTTATGCAGATCCTAAGCGCAGGAACGTGGAGTTCTAGGTGGGAGACTATGTTTTCCTTAGAGTCTCAGCATGGAAAGGGGTGAGAAGATTTGGGAAAAAGGGCAAGCTGAGCTCTAGATTTGTCGTTCCATTTGAGATCCTGGAGAGGAATGGTCAGGTGGCTTACAGGTTGGCCTTACCACTGGCATTGTTATTCGTGCATAACATGTTTCACGTTTCAGCTCTTCGGAGGTATGTATCTGATGTGACTCATGTCTTGAGTTATGAAGATCTGGAGCTTGAGGCAGATCTCTCCTATGAGGAACATTCGGTCCAGATACTTGACAGAAAAGATAAGGTCCTCAGGAATAAGATGATACATTTGGTTAAGGTATTGTGGAGGAACAGCAAGGTCGAGGAAGTGACCTGGGAGCTGGAGTCAAACATGCAGAATCAATATCCCGAGTTGTTTAGGTAAATTTCGAGGACGGATTTTCTATAAGAAGAGGATAGTTGTAATGCCCCAAAATCCCTAATGAGATTTAATGGTTGGATTAGTAGGTCGGGAGGGCCATAATTGATTTACTATGACATTAAATGATTATGTGAGTTATATTATTATATGAAGTTAAATGCATGTATGTGGGTCCACATTTAATCATAAGGGAATTTTGGTAATTTGGCCCGTTGAGGGCATATTTGTATATTTTGGTGCATATTTGTGATTTATGGATGAGATCCCATTATAATGTGGATATGTTCGAGCTATTCGACATGAGACGATCTTAGGATGCAAGTTAGCGGTTTTGTCATAACGGGGTCAATTATTGGGATATTGGATAATGAGAATGATTATTTGATGATATATTAGGAGTTAGTGAGATCAGGAGGAAATTCTGGGAGTTTTGACTACTTTGCCCCCGGGGACGTTTTTGGGACCCTGAGCATTAGGATTTACTTGAGATTACTTAAGCTTGAAGTAACCTGTCAAAAGGAAAACTACGTTCAAACACCTTTTCTCTTTCTCCTGTTATTCCTTTTGACCGTTCGTCGCATTTTTGAAGGAAACTTGAGTTTTAGGATTTAGAATCAAGCGAGGATCGAGGCATAGCGATTCTAGGAAAGATTAGAAGCTTTTTAACTAAAGGATTTAGCGAGAAACAACATAATCAAAGGTAATCCAAGCTTTAAGTTTTGAGATTTTGAGTTTCTAAACTTTGATTTGGATTTTATGTGTTGATGAGTTTTTGATTTGTTTGATCCTCGGGATTTGATGATTTTGGATCATTGGGATGTTTGGGAACTTTGATTTTTGGATTTGGAGATGTTTGAGTAGGTTTTTGGAAGGATTTAAAAGTGGGAAAACAAGGTTATGGCTGAGTTTCCAAGTGGAGCCGCGGCCCTGTTCTTGGGCCCCGGGCCCAAGCTTGGTGTAGGTGAGTGGTGGTACTGAAGGGCCTGGGGACCGCGGCGCTTGGAGAGGCTAGCCGCGGTGCTTGAGGCCGGCGCCTCTGTCATGGCTGGGGGCCGTGGCTCAGTGAGGTGGGGTTGCGGCGCTTGAGGGCATTTGTGGCCAAAGTAGTGTTTTGATCATGGGAACTCAAACCTTAGGCCTTGGGATTGTTCCTACCACCCGGTTTAGTAGGATTCGATGTCCCAGAGGCTAGGTCTTGGTCCGAGAACCTTTTATTACTCAATTTATTGATGGAATTCCATGCTTGGTTATGACTAGGTAATCGCTAAGGGATCAAAGGACTGATCGTTCTCAAGGGTTGTTCTTTGATTATTCACGCTCGAATTAGAGGTAAGAAAACTGCACCCCACATGTGACATGCGTGGTTACTCATGAGGCATGTTGAGTGTTTAAATGTGGACATTGATTGAATATCAAATACTTAGAAAATCTTGGTTACTTGTGAATGGCACTGACTTATTAGTCAGAATCGGCAATGGTGCCTGTGAAGCTGTGACTTACTAGTCAAGTTCGGTAGTAGTACTGAGCACTAGTTGTATGGTATTGGCTTAAGAGTTAAGAATGGTTTTAGCGTGTTTAACGCAACCTGATAAAGATTAGATCTAATCGACATCAGTATTGAATGAGTCATCATGAGCATTAATGCCGGATCGACCCCAAGTTTGTTGAGAACTAATAGTACTTGTCTAGTTCCATGACTAGTCACTCAAAGCCAGGGCCAGAAGGCCCAGGTGTAACGCCCTACTACCTTAGAGCCGTTACTAAGTGAGTTTAAAATAGAAATCGTGCTTTTGACTGACTCTAAGTGGTTTCTAAAACCAAAAGTGTGGATAAATCAGAATTTAAGGCTGTACTCTTTTAAAATGTTTAACTTCATTGAAACGTTAAATGTAAAACATCTGGGATCCCAAAATAAGGTTTACAAATATTTACAACTCAAAAATAGATTTACACTTGATCAGTTGTCAAAAGAATGATTTAATACAGCCATATACAAAATGCCCCCAACCAAAGCAGTCGGGCAGGCCGAACATGTACGCGCCGCCCCCACGCTTTCCATACTCATGGCCGGTTGACTGACTCCTTGCTTTTACCTGCCACACAGAGCACCCGTGAGCCGAAGCCCAGCAAGAAAACCCAAATAGTACATAACATATGCAAATCATATAGCTGGCATAATTCACTGATGAATAGAAAAACCATCATAATAAACAAGTACGGCCATGCCGCCCCGGAGGCCTTACCAAAGCCTGGGGTTTCGGTTCTCACCGCGAGGATAACTCATGTATCCCTTGGGTCCCACCCTGAATATAAGCATCCCATGTGCTGTGTGTTACTTTCGGCCCCACGGCCGTACCCGGCCTACGCCGCACTCGGCCCTTGCCGTTCATTTCATTATAATCACACATATAGTACATTCGAAATAATCATTCACACACATTATGATTCATTTAAGGTTAAACATTTGCACATAATACAGTCTGGGGCCATGCCCTGCAATCACACAGTGGGGCCATGCCCTATTCTCGGGTGTTACGGTTTTCTTACCTTTAGATTCAGTAGCCTTGATCAACCTGACTCCTTGAGCAAGATCTTACCCGAGCCCTAGCGCTTACCTAAGCAAAATCCACAAGTCAAAGTCATCACCAATCCTTAAGTCCAAAACCTAGCCTCGGGACTACTCCCGAGCCCCCGAGAAGTCCTAGATCCCCAAAACAAAGTGGCGGAATCAAGCCCCGAACCCTAGGTCAAAATCCCTTCACAAAAGCCCAAAAATCCCCTCTGTGAACAGTGCAGCGCTACAGCGCTCAAAAGAGGGCACTGTAGCGCTACAAGCAGAACCACCCTCACTAGACAGGGGCTAGCGCTACAGCGCCCCCTGACTAGCGCTGTAGTGCTAGTTGCAGCAGACCAAAACCAAAAATCGCATCTTGCAATTTTCTTCCCCCATTTCGACCCCAAACTTTTCCAACTCTTTCCCAAGCCCAAAAACAAACTTATACACACCTCACACTCATCCCAAGCACCCCATGAACTCAATCCCAAGCTCAAGCAACCCACAACTCAAAATCTAACTCAATGAACCCAAAAACCAGAAAATCACTCAAACAACAAGGATAGGGTCTTAGAAATCATACCGTGGGTGGAATTTCGACCTTGAACTGAATCCTAGACCTCCTTGGCTTGCACCTTCACAACCTTGACCTGTTTTCCCCAAAAACCCCATCCATTTAGCTCAAAAACACAGCTCAAAACCAGCAAAACCCTAAAACCGAAAACCTAAAGAACTTACCTCAAATCTCTGATGTGATCTTGCTAATCCCTTGCCAATCCTCAAGCCTAGCTTAGGACCCTTGATGCTCAGCTAACCCTAGCTTTCCACTGAGCGTAACCTCAAGAAAAATCAAGGGAGATGGTTGGGAGAGCCACAAACCGAATCCTTAAAGCCAAACCCTTCAGTTTTCCCTCTTTTCTTTTCTCTTCGTTCTTTCTTTCGTTTCAGCCTATGCTTTTCTCTACAAAATCCACTAAGTATAAGGACCTTCTTTATTTTATCTCTTACAACCCTAATGACCAAAATTCCCTCCCTTACTAATTCTAAACCTTTATGTCCATAAAGGGGCATTTTAGTCATATTACCCAAATTCCCACTAATTCCTCAAATGTTCCTAATAATTCCTGCTCGCTACCCAATACCCGATTAATCATCAAATATATTCCCAGATTCTCAATTAAACTCCCCAGGCTTAACCCAAGCCGGGTACAGGTTCCCGCTTTGACTTTCCGCTAACCCGCTCATCCTAGGATCGTCTCGAGTCATAGATCACAGGTATCAACATAGTCATGCCCAACATGGCCAAATTACAAATATGCTCAATCAGGTCTACATGCATACTAATTCACATAGTCATGCATCACAATTAATCACCTAGTCATATAACGTGCATTAAATCATAATCATGCATAAAACTCATTAAAGACACACACAGAATTCCATTATGCCCTCCAGGCACACTATCCCAGGCCCTAAGCCTTAATAGCGAATTTGGGGTCGTTACACCAGGTGACTGCACCGTCACATGGCTAAGGGTACGGAACCCACACTAGTGTCTCCATGGTCACTCATCTGATTTTCATTAGTGACTTGCTCATCAGTCACTCATCTGGTTTACGTTAGTGACTCCCTGGTCACTCATTTACTAAGGGTGCGGAACCCTCATTAGTGACTTACACATCTGTCACTCATCTGTTTTGGGTTATAAGTCCTGGATGATTATCATGATCATCGTTTGATAATATATACATGCAAGCTTGCTGAGCCTTGGCTCACGGGTGCTATGCGGTGCAGGTAAAGGGAAAGAAAAGCTCACCCAGCCTTTGCGGCCACTTGACCACCACGACCAAGGAGTTTCTCGAAGGAACTAGGGGTTAACCCTATTTTTGCCGCTTAGGTCGGCGGGTTGTAATTTTTACACTATAATGACCGTTTTGGATTGTAAATAACTTGTAAATGCTTTTATGGGCCATGAACAGTTTTATGTTTTAAATAAAATATATCATTTCCTTTTTTATTAGTTTTTCACCTTAACCTATTAATAACACCTAGATGCACGTTTATAACCAAAGAACTTGATTATCGAGTTAAGCACGGTTCAAAGCTCACAGTACCGGTCTTGGAGTAACCAGGGCATTACATTCAAGCTCTTCTATTGGTCCAAGATCCGCCCTATCTTCTTCTACCCTAGGGTCGATTTCTTCTTCAACTTCGAAAACAGTTCCATCGGACCAGGGCGATATTTACCAGTGTTTGCCCTGGGCCTTGGCTTGGTCTGTTGGGCCCTTTGTTTAGCCATTCTGGCAGCCATACTCCCGCAGGGATGCCCTCTGGTCCTCTGAGGAGGTGCCTGGGCCTCAACATCCTGCCTTGCTAACTCTTCATTACGTCGTGTGGCTTCGGCCAAATTTTGGCACAGTTGGCGATTCTCTAGTTCCACAATGGGCACGTACCTCTTGGGATTATAATAGAGGTCCTCGTCGAGCCTAGAAGTTGGAGCAGGTGGCCCTCTGGAGACAGATGATGCACTTCCTTCATCCGGGCCCTGATCTGCCATGGGCTGCTTCCCAGGCCTTTGCGGGTAGTTCTCAGTCTGTGGAGTTTTTTCCTCAGGGATTTGGGGCAATGGTCGCCCACTAGTTGCTAGATTGTTCGTGGCGGCCATTGATGCTATGTAGGAGGTTTTTGATTAAACAATATGGAGATTTGGTTAATGCTCTCAATGAAAGCACCAAACTGTTGACGCCATTTTTCGTCAACTTAATTATGAAGAGCACTAAACAATATTTCAGAAAAAATAAATGAACACAAGAGGTTTTATGTGGTTCAGCAGTTAAAATCTGCCTACTCCACGAGTCAATATTATTGATCTTGATACTCTCTCTAAGCTCTTTCAGAAAGCAATTTGGTAGAGTCTTCTCAGTACAATTTTGTGTGTCATCACAAATGAAATTCCCCAGACTATTTATAGACCTGGTTGACAGAATGTCTTCCCCTTATTTCGGGAAGTTACAATCAATTATTCAAATTTCAAATAAATGAAAATAAATACATTAATTAGATAATATTCCATGATAATTGAGATTTGATATCTGATAAAACAAATCCCCAAGGAATATGGATTTCCTAACAGCTTCCGTGTGCAAAACGCATTGCTGATCTCGAATGCACGGTGACGCGCTTTCAAGACCGATTCAAACTTCGAGCTCATGATTCCATTAAGCTTCTTCATCATCTAGTAATTTCCTCGAACTCATGCTTCGGAGAAGGTTCCTGCTTTCGAGCCTGAAACTTAAGCTCGAACCTTTCAACTTGTGCTCGATCGCCAATAACAACAGATCAAGAATCATGTCAATTTACACAAGTGTTAAGCCAATGCCTGTTATTTTCAAGCTTACATTTTTCGAGCCTACATTTCGAGACTCATTTATTCATCCTCGAAAATTGGGTGTAACAACATGGCTACATGACATATATATAAAATACAATAATATTTAAAAAGAAATTAATAATAGAAATAAAATAAGAATAGAAAAAGTCATAGTGTAGACAGTAGTATACATGCATCATCTTTTTTTGTTTCTAATGTACCTTACAATTTCCTTTGGTGAATTTGATGACGAAAAAGAGTTTCAATCACTTGATAAAAAACAAACTATCACACAAATTTATAAGATAAAAAAATGATGTTTGTCTTTATTATTTTTAATTAAATGTGATTTAATTATTTAAATTATCATAAAATATTTTTAAAATATCCTATTTTAATTTATTATTTATTTTTGTTTAAGTTTATGTTTGTTCTAATTTTTAAATTTGGCAGTGACAACAAAAAATTATAAATTATATGTTTAATATAATATTTAATTTAATTTAATTTAAGGTATAAAATATATGGTTTTATTATTTTTAAATAATTATCATAGTAAAATATCTAAAAAAATATCCTATTTTAATTTGTTTAATTATTTATTTATTTAATTTTATTTAAGTTTAATTCATGTTTACAATCTACTGTTAAATATAAGAATATTTTGTTAAATATAATAATATTTCGTTAAAGTTAACGGAAAAAAAAAAATAAAAAACTGTTAAAACAAAAAATTTCTATTATCTACGTACTTTTTATATAGAAGATATATATATTATGCTTGTGGTACTAATATATCTTTTTGTACACACTGAATGTTATTATGATATTGTGTTGTGTGTGTACTAGAATGTTAGTATGTATTATGTAATAGCCTTTTCTAAAGGACAACAGCAACCTTCAATTGTCATGACTGTACAGTATGATTAAGCTACTTTTTTGCACAAATATTTTCCAAAATACAAATTTTGTGACTGTACAGTATGATGCATGTGGACCATGATAAAGATTTTCCACCACAAAAGAGGAAGATAAGAATATAGACTTTTCTTGACTTATTAAGATCTCACCAAGAACAGAATAACCTTGGGCATCACTCTTAGAAAAGACTTGTGCATCAAGTTTGGAAAAGACGAGCACCAAAACTAGTACCAAGGGAAACAAGTTCTATATATATGTACAGCAACAAGTTCATGCCACTTTTGAACTGAACAGAAAGATAGAACAAGTATATGGCTGAGGAACACAAGGTGAAGCTGCATGGTGCTTGGACTAGCCCTTATACTAAGAGGGTGGAACTAGCCCTCAAACTTAAGGGCATACTCTTTGAATATGTGGTAGAAGACTTGGTGAACCAAAGTCCATTGCTTCTCAAATACAACCCTGTCCACAAGAAAGTTCCTGTCCTTGTTCACAATGGAAAATCTATTTCAGAGTCGTCTGTCATCCTTGAGTACATTGATGAAACATGGCCAAATGCTCTTAGATTTCTGCCTAAGGATCCCTATAAAAGGGCCAAAGTTCGATTCTGGGCAGGCTTTTTTCAGCAACACCTGTATGAGACCATGTTCTTGATTCTCAAAACTGATGGAGAAACACAGGAGAAAGCCATCAAAGAACTCTCTGAAAAATTTGGAATGCTTGAAGAAGGAATGAAGGACTTGTTTCCAGATGGAACTCCTTTTGATGACAGAAGTATGGGACTCCTAGACATTTTACTATGTTCAACTTTTGGTGCTTATAAAGCTCAGGAAGAAGTCCTTGGCCTAAAGGTAATTGATCCAAATAAAAACCCACTAATATTTTCTTGGTTAAATGCTCTGATTGAAGTGCCAGTGGTGAAAGAGTCATGCCCTCCTTATGAAAAGGTAGTTCAACTTCTTTGTAACTTCAGAAATCATGCTCTTAAATTGTCTTCCTTTTGACCTTTGTGGCTTATAGATTATGGCGTGTATTTTCATTTTCTTTTTCTCTTTCTGCAGGAATGTTGTTTTCCAATTTATGTTTCATCTTGTGTGGTACTTTTTTTGGGTGACAAAACAAGCATATTAGTTGGCCTATGCTCTCATTAGCTTCAAATTTCATTTTGCAAAGGATTATTTTTGTCATCATATAACTTATTCGTTTTTTTCTAAATTACCAAAGTAGTCAGTACAACTAGAATGAAAAATAATTGAGTTTCTGAAAACATGCAAGTCAGTAAAAATAATTGGCACAACTACTGCCAAAAGAAAACAAAACAAATTACTTGCTCAAAAAGTATTTTTCATAATGATTTATTAACACCATTGACCATGATAATGAGACAAAGTTATTATTTAATAGGATAATGTTGTTCATCTGAAGATGGTTAACTTAAACATGGTTTGACTATATGAAGTTTCCTTGAGAAAGAAGAAACCTGTCCATTATTTACTAAATAAAGAGTTTATTTACTAATAGCAGCTATCATATTATTTTTCTATTATGTTTGACCAAAACTATGATTATTTATTTTTTGTCGATTTTTTCATTTTTAGTCATAGAGCTTATCATAGAAGGATCACTTAAAAGATTCAGAGTATTCTTTCTTTACGACTAATTTATTTTTCTTTCATTTTTTTTCTTCATGAATTTCTATATTAATTAGCACTTGAAAAAGAAGTCCAGAAAATTCATGCTGAACATTTTTTGTAACATTTAGAGGATCATAACAAGCACACACATGGTTTAGTGGTTAACCCTTAATTAATGTGAACTGGTTTTTACTATGATAAGAAGAGTACAAAAGGACCAAGATGAATGGACTTTGAGTAGCGCTATTGTTCATATAATCAGACTCTACACGTTGAATATACTTTTCTTCTATTTTATAATACTATTCAACACATCACTACAACCCCAGTAAATCAGAACAATGATTTTGAGATTATAATACTATTGACTGACCAATAAAAGAACTACTGACTATTTGTAATCCTTACACTAATCTATATAGTTATCTTTACTTGGAGAATTCTTTTTCTTAACAATGACATCTTACCCTGCTCTTTCTGATAAATTTTCACTCAACACTAGCTCAAATCTACTTAAAGTAAAAGTCAAGATTACTTGAAGTCTATTTATATCTAAACATACACTTTCGAATAAGAAACAAAGAGTACTAATGGCAGAGGAACACAGAGTGACACTTCATGGTATGTGGGCTAGTTCTTTCTGTAAGAGAGTAGAAGTAGCCCTTAAAATTAAGGGTATACCTTATAAACATGTGGAAGAAGATCTAATGAACAAAAGTCCATTACTTCTTCAATACAATCCTGTTTATAAGAAGGTTCCAGTACTTGTTCACCATGGAAGACCTCTTTCAGAATCACTTGTCATCCTCGAATACATTGAAGAAACCTGGAGAAATGGTCCTATGCTTCTGCCTGAGGATCCCTTTAAAAGGGCCCAAGTTCGCTTTTGGGTGAACTTTTTTCAGCAAGTGGTGAGATATGATCATATTTTGAACCCGTTTTTATTCTTCTTTTTCATATTCAATAGCACAATAACTAGAACTATCTCATGTGTTGATATTTTTATTAGTTTGGAGAGACTTTTTATCTGTTCAGAAAAACTCAGGATCTATTTGATACTTTACAAAACAGTGTTAAATAATAATATTATAATCAAAAGTATTCTTGTTGAATTTCATGCTTAGAAATTTTCCCAAGTGCAGCTGTTTGAGAACAACATTTTCTACGCAACCATAACTGATGGAGAAGAACAAGAGAAAAATATCAAGGAACTGCATGAAAAATTGAGACTGCTTGAAGATGGAATGAATGATTATTATGTCTCAAATGGGAAAACTCCAAATGAGAGAGGAAATCTTGGAGTCCTAGACATTCTAGTGTGGTCAACCTTTGCACCTCACATAGTTTATGAAGAAGTTATTGGGACAAAGATTGTAGACCCAGAAAAGTATCCACTTATATTCTCCTGGATTGCTGCTCTAGACAAGGTACCAGTGTTGAAAGAGTTAGGCTATCCTCATGAAAAGCTATTGGCACTTCTTCTTAGTGTCAGAAACACCATGTTGAAAACTAGTTAGTGCTGCTTGATCTTGTGGTCAATTATTGTTTTATGTTTTGGGGTTTTTGATTTCTTGAAACTTTTTTATTTTAATTTTCATTGGTGTCTCTTTATGGTCTTCTTGTGAGTGTGAAATAAGAAATCAATAATTTGATCACCTTGTTATTGGGTTCCTCTTTGTCAATTTCCCTTTACCTTGCTGATATAAGTCAACGAGGATGAAACTTTTGTAATAAAAAAGCTTCTACTAAAATGAGAGTTAGTACTATTATTGAGGGGTTGCAAAAATTAAAGTGTTGGTAAAATTTCAAATGATTACCTATTACGACTCTCCTTCGGCTTCTTTAATAATTAATTTCTGAGCTTTGGACCAGCTGATTATTACCGTTAAATGGTATGAACTTAGGAAACAATATTTATAAAAATAAAATGAAAATATATATGGTTCATTCCATATAAATAATGATATGGTATGTATGTATGGTATATCTGTTATCTGTATATAATGATTAACTTAAAGAATATATATTTAAAACTTATTAAAAAAATATAGTAGAATAAATATTTAGTAATTTTATTAATATAAGTTTAAGTTGTGCAAATTTTACCAATTGAAAACTTTATTTTATTAAATGACAAATTGAATTCTACATTTTGCAAAATGAAATAAAAAAGCACCTTCAACCAGATTTCAGTCAAAAAAAATTTAAATAGGACCAAAATATTCTTATATTTTATTAATTAATTAATCAAATAAATAATGAAAAATATATTTTAAAATAAAAATTAATTGAATTATTTTAAACTAAAAAAATAATTAAATAATATTTTAAATAATAAAAAAATAACATAAATAGTTTTTAAAAAATTAACAAAAATAATCAGATTTAATAAAAAAAAATTAAACATAAAATTTAAAATTAAATACTAAAATTAAACTAACAAACTTAATATTAATAAAAACTTTTCCTAAGAAGAAATTAGAGAAAGAAAAAAAACGTTTCTATTAGAAGGTCCCCGTCTTCTACTTCTCCTTCTTAATCTTCTTCTTCAGACCTCATCCTCGTCTTCTTCTTCTCCTTCTTGATCTTCTTCTTCAGATCTGGTTCACGCAACACCGATCTATTGCAGTTTGGGGCTCGCGGACGGAGGCCTTGGACGGGAGGGAGAACATCGTGGATCTGAGATCTGGAGCTTCCCAGCCAGACGCAACGAAAAGAGAACGTCGGGTCTATGCTTCAGGGGTGGCGGGTCTGTGCTTTAGGGGCGAGGACGATAGATCTGGTTCTTCAGGGACGAGGAGCTTCGTGAGGAAGTTTGGACAGCAGATCTGGTTCTTTATAAGGAAGGCTAGTGTTTTGGAGTGAATCTCATTTTGCATTTTTGATTTGATTTTTCTAAAATTATTGAGTAAAGTTTATTGGTTTTCGTGTTTTTCATTTGATTTTGTGGTTAGAAGTCTGAATTGAAGAATAAAGCAAAGGAAGAAGATCTATGTTTGCTCAAACAAAGTAAAACATCTCCACTTCGGATTCCACATAAACAGATCTGGGTTTTGAACTTTTATAATTATTTGGGTAAAATCAAATTATGAGATCTGAGATTTTGGATTTTTTGTGTTATGATTTTGTTGTGATGATGAGAAGATGAACATATGAAAAAATTGGTAATTTTGAGTTGATTTAATTTTTTCTTGAGAAAATGTACACATTTACATTAATTTATTGTTATGTAAAATAGATTGGTAATTATTTTTTATTTTAAAATATATTTTAATTATTTATTTAATTCATTAATTAATAAAATATGATGATATTATGGTCTTAGAAAGGTTTGACCAAAATCAAATTATTATTTAACAAACAGAGGTTCGGTAATTTTTGCATAATATATAGTCTAAAATAGTATTTATCTTAAGATATATATTATAAAATATCATTATTATAATAATATTTAATTATTATGTTAATATAAATTTAAATGTTATGAAATATCATTATTAGAAGAATAAATAGTATTTTTTTTCCGGAACTTTGATCATTGTAGAGTTTTGCTCTCTAATTTTTTTTTTTTGAAAACATATTCCCCCGAACTATTATAACCATTACAAATGTCTCCCTTTAGTTGTATTTCATTCATTTTTTTAAGCAATTTGCTGATGTAACATTGATATAAAGCTAATCTAACATAATTTAATAGTCCGGACAATAGTCTAATGACAAATTATGAGAATATATACTGGCATTCCTAGAGCTAATGTTTGTATGTTTAATGTCAATAAACTCGGTTTCAACTAGTTTAAGCTAGTTAAATAGACTCTCATGACCACTAGCAAACAGTTAAAAAAATGAACAAAATGCAACTAAAGGAGCACATTTGCAATGATTGTTATAGGTCGGGTGAAATTTTGACAAAAAAAAAAATTAGGGGGCAAAACTCTACATAGGTGATAGTTCAGGAAGGGGGAAATTCCTATTTATTCTTATTATAATAATAATATATAATACAAAACTAAATATTTAATAATTATATTAATATAAATTCAAATTTATAAAATATTATTATTATAATAATATATAAAAGACTTAATTTTTATAAAATTTGGCTAGAATAAATATTTAGTAATAATATTAATATTATAAAATATTATTATTATAATAATATTTAATACAAAACTATATATTTAATAATTATATTAATTTAAAATTCAAATATTATAAAAATATCAGTATTATAATAATATATAATACATAAGGTTATTTTTTATTAAAAAAGTTATCATTTATATTTGAAAAGAAAACATGTTACTTTTTTATTACTTAATATTAACTAATATCAATATATATTCATATTAAATAACAACAAACATTATAAATATGTGTCGTGTGTGTACAAATAGAATAATTGTGTAATTACATAAGAAATTAAAATAACATTTCTTTTCTATCGATAATAAATAAGTTTTTTCTCTAATCATTAAGGTGTTCTTTGAATAATATCATTAATTTTTTATATATTAAATATGATAGTTTGTGATTAAAAAGTTATCATATTATAATTTTTTTCAAAAAACTCATAGACAATGTTTTGTTTAATTTTTTTTTAATATGTTTATGTCATTATTTAATATGTGATATCGTTTATTTATTTTTAAATTAATATGATAATCATAAAAACATAATAAAAACAATTAATAAATTTTCTATATAAAACTAAGCAAACGCTCATTGCACGTTGTTTGCATCTATTATTGCACGTTGTTTGCATCTAATATATATATATATAAATTATATCTTACCAATATAATAAATGCCTGACAAAGATTGTTGTCGATAAACAAATTGTTGTGGCTTAACGGAATATTTTTAGAAAATGTGTTATTTTAATAGAACTGTTAATTGATTCAGCTGTGACTCTTCAAAACAGTGCAATTAAAAATATAAATAAATAATATATAACAAAAAAGATACAAACTTAGATTCGATTTTTTTAAAAATATATATATATATATATATATATATATATAAATGACAACTCTAGAAACCAAACGATGCAATCCCACATTTTTTTACTCTCTTCTTCCCCAATGTTCATTCTTAAATTTTTCTTCTTCTCTCTTTAACAAACAAACAAAAAAGAGTCTTTGCATCAATTTTTGATTGAGAGAAATCTTTGATTTAATTTACAACAAGAACATTCGTCATAGGATATTTTGGAAAAAAAGATCATCAGTAAAAATGAGACCATCAATTTTTCAACGTTTGTTTTGTAAACATTTTAGAAACCTCCATTTATGATTATCTTATAAAAATTATATTTGTGTCTTTGATCAATTTTGTTCTACTGGTTTCATTGTTTATATGAGTATTTCATTAAAAAAAAATACATTTGAAAATAAAATTCTAGGAAAAAAGACTTATTTCCAAGTATATTGTTGACTGTCTTTTTCTCTATCAACGTAATAAAATAGAACTTCAAATAAATGAATTAAAGAATAAGAGATTTTATGTGGTTCAAGTTATTAATTAACCCTAGTCCACAATGCTATTGTATTAGGATTGGTGAAGCTTGGTTGGGCAAGCTTCTATGGGGTTTCAGTCAACGTTCTTCCAATGCTCTGAATACAAAAGTTTAGGGGATCCCTTTACAATGGATGCCCTAGCCCTATTTATAGAAGATGAGAGCAATTAATTCCCTTAATGGGATGTTATTACAAAAATATCCCCAAAAAAGCTAATTAATACACATTTTTGTGATATATGTGGTGGTGGGCCTGTGCGAATGACACGAGGCCCATTTACGAGGTTGTAAGCCACCATTTTCTAGGGAGACATGCTCTTGACAGTGTCAGAAAGTGGTTACACATTTTCCCATGCCAGGCGACACATTGGGGCATGTTGTTTGTTGCCTGTACGGGCACGACACCACGATCTGTAAGATAACAACTTTTTCAGACAATTACCAGTGGGCCAGGGTCTCTGCACGTGACACCTAGTGTGTAACGCCCTGGTTACCCTAGAACAGTTACGGTGAACGGTGGACCAGAAATTTGACTCGCTACCCGAGTCCTTTGGTCAAAAACGTGCTCTAAGTGTAATTAACAGGTCAAGGTATAAAACCAGTAAAAAGGAAATGTAGATTTTCACTACAAACTGCTCTGCAGAGCTAAACAAAACGTTTACAAGTTGTTCTCAGTACAAAATGGTCACTACTGTTTAAAATTTACAATCCCGCCGACCTAAGCGGCAAAAATAGGGTAAACCCCCTAGTTCCTCTGAGAACTCCTTGGCCGTGGTGGTCAAGCGGCCGCATATGTACACATCACCACATCAGCTCTCCACTCAAGGCTAGGTGAGTTTTTCTTTCCCTTTACCTGCACCACATAGCACCCATGAGTCAAAGCCCAGCAAGAAAACATAACACTTTTCATAAACATTATCAAATGATTATCATTATAATCACACTGAGCATAACTCCTTCAAATAAATGAGTGAACATCACATGAGGTTCCGATAAACCATATTGAGTGACTGACAAGCAAGTCACTAATTCAAATGGAAGAGTGGCTGCTAGGTAAGCCACTAACCTTCAACAGGTTCTGGTAAACCATACTGAGTGACTGACAAGCATGTCACTGTTTCAAGTGGGAGAGTGGCTGCTAGGTAATCCACTAGCCTCCAAGCACTTAATTCATTCATCGACCCTCGGGGTCGGTCTGGCATTAACGCTCTTTGAGACATTCAATGCTGATAGTTGATTAGATCCAATCTTTGTTGGCTTGCGTTACACGCTAAGGCCGTCCTGACTAATGAGTCAGCGCAATGTGACCAGTGCCCAATACCACTGCCGAACCTGACTAATAAGTCACAGCTTCACAGTTGATACTAGCACCTTTGCCAAATTTGACTAATGAGTCAGTACCATGCACAAGTGAGAAACATATGCTAAGAATTCTATATTCAATCCATGTCCATATTTACACAACCAACATGCCTCATGAATATCCATGCATGTCACACTCGGGGTGCAGTTTTCTTACCTCTGGTTCGAGCGGGAATGAATTAGAAAAACAACCCTGAGAACGATCAACCTTTAGATTCCTTAGCGGTTACCTAATCATAACCAATTATAATCTATTAATAAAATAAATTAATAAATGGTTTACAATCTAAAACCACACTCCCGGGATCAAGCCCCTACTCTCGGGATTCTTAATATACTCAAACGGGGCAAAGGAACCAAACCCCGAACCTTAAGGATCATTCCGAGCCCTAAAATAGGTTTGCTGAAAAATGGACTAGCGATGCAGCCCCATCAAATGGCGCTGCAGCCCTATGAGTGGCGCTGAAGCCCTAATAAATGGCGCTGCAGCCCTATTTCCAAGTCAGAGAGCCCAGCTCTGAGCCCTGAATAGCGCTGCTGCGCCCTAAGTGGCGTTGCTGCGCCAATTACAGACCAGAAACTTTCTGGTTCATCTCCTTTGCGATTTCTCTTGAAACCAAACCCTCCAAACCAATCCAAAACCTTACCAAACACCCAATTCAACCCCTAAACTTCATCTACATCATACCCTCATCAAAACCCAATCAATCTTACACACAAACTCCCATTGATTCCAACTATCTACACCAAAACTATAAGCTGAAAACTATAAAGTAAAACAGAGTATGGCTTATTTTTCATGGATGAATTCTCACCTCAAATAGAATTAAAGTCCTTTTCAATGGATGACCCGAGTCTACAACTCCCAAGCTTTGATTTCCTAGCTTGTATCTTCAAATTGGGACCAAAAACTTCAAAGGAAGAAAGAGAGAAATGGATGTACGGGAAGGGTAATTCTTGCTCTATTTTTCTGTTCTGTTTCTACAGCCATCCAAAGCCATATAAATCCAAACCCAAATGACTAAAATACCCCTAGGTCTTTAAAAGTTTATAAATCCTTCCCAAGGGCAAAGTTGGTACTTTCGAACCTATATTGTTAATCATAATTAACGCTTCCCAATTCCCGCTATTCTCAAAATTCCCAAACACCAATAATTCATGTCCCGTTACCCTTTCTACTCCCGGCAATGCTTTAATCATTAAAACATCCCGAGACTCACCCCGAGCCTCGAACTTAATCCCGTTATGACTAAACCGCTACTTTAACACTTAAAGATCGTCTCATGCCGAATAGCTCGAACAAATCCACATTATAATGTGGCCTTAAAACAATATATCACCAACATGCATCCAAATAAACAATTCACCCTCAACGGGCCAAGTTACCATCACACCCCTGTAATTAAAAATATGGACTCACGTGCATGCATTTCACATCATATCATAATATAATCAACATATACATGCATTTTTTTCAATTAATAACACAATTAAGCAAGTATGGCCCTCCCGGCCTACTATTCACGCCGTTAAACACATCGGAGAATTCAGGGCATTACATAGTGCTACCATCTAAACTCCGAGAGGTCTTCTCGCAAACCAAGAAGACTCACATGGAGGAACCTCAAGCTAGCGTATCCAAGGTTCTCGAGATATGGCCCGCTGGAGGACAACCTTCTCCTAAGGAGCCGCTCGAAGACATGGGGTCACCTATCTTCCAAGTAAACAATGAGTTCAATAGAGATTACTAAGCCCTCTCAGAGAACCTAACTACTCTTGGAGACTACCACGTCACTTGGTGAAAATACAGACAACATTTTCCCCCAAAGTCTTCACTCGTCCTCAAACAATGTTGACTTAGACTGACAATAGCACTTTCAAGGAATGAACTCAGGGAAAGATGTTTGGGCTCCTCAAGACATCAAACCTACCAAAAGGTGATGCCACGTTTTGACTCCCTACTGTTGGACCCATCAACCGACTCCATTTAATGAAGGGTTTAGTCCACACCCCAAAAACGTCTATTCTGTAACCTATGTGTCCTTTCACGCTACATTCAAGGCGTCTTTTTCCCGTGTTATGATTACGATCTATGCCTCAATATTTGTGACTGTTGGATCACACTCGAATACTTACTCCATATGCAATCGATGGTCAAGAAATAGTTACTTCCTTTCCAAGTTCTAGTGTATAAAACTTAAAATTTGCATCCCATTCTTTTACCTTAACAATTGAAATTTCCACAAACCAGAGCTCATGCAAACCCCTTCATTGTCCCATGATTGAAATCCTCACTAGAAGCCTCTTCACCAGCAATTCTGGATGGCTGGAGGGAAGCAATCTATTTCTTGGTTAACGACACTAAATATCTTTGCATCCAGATACGACTTAGCATATATCGTCGGTTCATCTCGGGTAAGCATTTTCTCTCCTTTCAGGTTCATTTCAAAAAAAAATTCTTTTAGGTTCTCTTGATGAATTTTAGTTTGCATGCCTAGGTATTTTGTGGTCTTTGATGTTTTATAGGTCATTTCAACCCCTTTGTGGTCTCTTTAGGTCCATTTTCACAATAAGGCTACGAAAAATGGACCATTCAGGCCCCTTTGTGTTATTTTTGCATTTTCAGACATTCGAACGGAATTTGGAAAATTTCCAGACTCCAGTGAAACCTTTGAATTCCGATGGTGTTCTCCTAAATCAGACCCAAGGCTCCGGGGACACCCCAGTCCCTTAGATTTCTCTTCCTTCTTCATTTCTCCACACCTTTGTCTTAGGGTTTCTTGTATTTTTGCATTTTCTCTTCTGGTTAAGATGCTAACTTCTTGGCTTTGTTTCAGATGTCTGAGTAGCTCCAGCACTTGCACCAACAAGGCTTTTACTCTTTCGATCACGAGATACAAACTATGACTCGAGAAGATCGTAGGCCACAAGAAGCTACTCGGACGGAGGCCCCAGTACCATCATAAGCGCTGGTGGTATGAGAAGTGGCTCTGGTTTCCGAGAGGCCCACGTCGTAGGTACAATGCAGACTAACTGAGGAGAGGTTAACTAAGCTCCCATTCCTCATCTCACTAAAAAGTATGAGGTTGCAGGCTTTGAGGCGGAGCCATACCCTAGCAAGCTTAAGCATTCTCTTGCCTTGGAGTGCATAATGAATCATTATTGAATCGGCAAGGACTTCCTGGTGCGCCGTTGGAGAGAGTTGGAGAGAGCGCACCGTAGCGTCCACGGTCTCGGAGCATGGATCCAAGCACAACTGATGGGCGAAGCCGCCTTGTGTTGGAGTTTTATGCCCTAATTAAAACTCAATTTCTTTGTAATCTCATTTTTATTATCAATAAAAGAATATAAATCAATTTTTGACTTGGTCAATCACTTTGCGCACATGTTTTATTTTCATAATTATTTGTTTAATATAAACTTCTATTAAATCCTAAGCATATAGCTAATCGTATTTATAATTGACGTAATCACATTGGAATATAAATATGATTATATGTTCGAAATAAGTTAGTCCTAAGATTAGTCAGTGCACATGATTTACACTGACTTGCCAATCTACGATATTATCTACTTACACATCGCAGTGTTATGTCTTTTCCAGAACATTAGCAAAGTAGATAAGATCGGATGTATTTGTTACATCGGACTAGACCGATATTGATAGTTGATAGGATAAGTAAACATACAGTTATTATATATTCTAGTCATATCATATAGTTGACCATAGGTCAATTCAATCTCAATTCTGAGTGGTTAGTATTCTAACTGGTTGTATTATTTGAGTTCTTTGACTTGTTCATTACCAGCTTACCCTACGGACTAGCCCATACTTACATCTTGGGAACTCGGTAGTATAATTGAGTGGGAGTGTTAATCATAGATATGAACATCTATAACTTCTGATGAAGAAGTGAAACGACAATTTCCTTTTAGTATGGCTCAAGGTGCTAAATGATAGAGATCTCATTTCAGTAATTAATATTAGTTTACTGAAATATCATTTACAAGGATCTAAGTGTTTTAAGGATAAAATACAATGAGGGGTAAAACGATATTTTAGTCCCATTTCATTGTTAACCTTCTATAGAGGATTGAGTGACAATTATTTTTTAACAATGGATAATTAATAGCGTATCTATATTTGTTATAGAGCGTTCAAAGAATTCAAGAGTGCAATTACGAGTCTTTAGTGGAGTCACGAATAATTAATAAGTTAGTAAATTTATTTGTTAGATTTATGATAACTTATTGGAGCTTGATTTCATAGGCCCATGGTCCCCACTAGGGGTGGCAATTTGGGTCACGACACGACACGATTAAGGTAAACACGAACACAACACGTTTAATAATCGTGTCGTGTTCATGTTTGAGTTTTTGACACATTTAATAATCGTGTCGTGTCGTGTTCGTGTTTACCTTAATCATGTTGTGTCATTATCGTGTTGACCCGTTTAATAATCGTGTCGTGTCAGACACGATAACATGAATAATTTGTATAGGTTTTATGATTTTTTTCCATATAGTTATGATTAATCGTGTCATAATTGTGTTATCTTGTTCGTGTCATGTTGACCCATTTAATAATCGTTTCGTGTTCGTGTTCGTATTTTTGACACGTTTAATAATCGTGTCGTGTTTGTGTTTACCTTAATAGTGTCGTGTCATAATCATGTCGACACGAATCTAACACGTTTACACGAATTGCCAGCCCTAGTCCCCATTGTACCTTGGATAAAATCGTCTAGATAGTCTCAATTAATTTATTTAATTATCTATTAGAATTATCAAAGTTGACCAGGTCAATTTTGGATAGTTTCACAGAGTTATGTAATTTAGAGAAGAAAATTGAAATTATGACAGATTTATTAATTAAGATAAATTGGTATCTAAATTAATAAATAAGTTTAAATCAAGGTCCAAATTATAAATAATTAATTTGATAAAGGATTTAAATAATTAAATCAATAGAAAATAATACAGGCCTTAATTTTAAGTCTAATGGGCTTATAATCAAACGAGAAATTTCACGGGCCTAAAGCCCTTGATAATTTCGACCTAGGGCTGTTCATTAGCTATTATTTTATTGATTTTTAATTAAATAAATGACCTAATTGAGTCTATAAAAGGAATGTTAAGAGAGAGTTGAAAACACACTTGTTTTTTAGAAGATCAGAAGATTTAGTAGGTTTTAGATTCTCTCTACAACATAAGTCTTTTTTTAAGCCTCAATATTCTTTCCTCTTCTTCTCTCTGTATCTATCTCATGTGTTGATAATTTTCCACCCTAGTCTAGGTGATTCTAAGGATACTTTGGAAGGCTGTGAAGAAATTTGAAGAACGGTTCAGTTTCTTGGTGATACTCTGGGACAGAAATGATACAAGGGTTAGAGAAACTAAAGGAATGACTCAATCATTCCACTGCAAAATAATGCAAGTGCTCTTATCATTATCTCTGTATGAATTTAATTTTAGAAACATATTATAGGTTATCTTATATTAATATTTTTAATATATGATTTACATGAAAGTAAACATGATCCTGTATAAGTTTTCCCAACATCTGACCTCAAAGCCTTTGGTAATCTTTATTTTCATGCATGAACATGTTAAAAATTGAATTATTTGATGTGTTGAGTAATTGGATGGATTTGATGTTTTTATGAAGCATATTGAATTTTATGTGATTATTAGCAATTTTAGGTTATTTTGTTGTGTATTCTATGCCATTAATTTTTATAAATACTTTGTTTTGTGTAAAACATTGTGACAATTAATTTGAAAACGATTTTGGTTTGAAAAAATTTCCAATTTTTTTTTAGAAATTTCTTGTCTGGCTGCTAGCCGTGCATGTGTGCATGCAGTCATCACCCCCAGTCACCAGCGCGCATCACTCAGCCATCCCTCGGCAGCTAGAAGAAATCCGTGCGCGCACTTGCAGCACACGGTGAACAGTACCCGTAGATTTTTTTATTTTTTTTTAACTTAAAGAAAATAAAATTGTGAAATTTATTTTTATATGTTAAACCCCAAATATCATATTTATTTTATCTTTTAAAAATATATTTTTTAAATAAGATATTTTTGTTGTTTGATATTTAAAAAATTAGATATTTTCTACAAAGATTTAATTTCAAATTTAAAAATAGGCTGACAACTTAATTTTAAATATTTTAATATATTAAAATATTAGAATTAAGATATCAGATATTGAAGATATTTTCTTTTAAATACTTGTTATTTTTATTAAATCTTTATTTGAAAATATTAGTATATGTTTATTCTATAGTTTTCAATATTTAAATTATTTGAAATTTGTTAGTTTATGGATATTTGAATTTGTTTAACTGTTTTGAGATATTTTGGGGTTGTTATAACTATTACTATTTTTTTTAATGGTTAAAATATTTACTTATAGTTGTAACAACACAATATATTTAAAAAAAAAAACAGTTAAGATATTGATTTTTAAAATTTAAAATTGGTTAAATTTTGAAAAATATCACATTTTTTCAACCAATTAATAATATTTTTAATGGGATTTAAATTAACTTTGGTTAATTGTTGATAAATTCTATTTAAATTAAATTAATATCTTTCAAATTAACCTAAACCAAGTTGATTGTTGATAAATTTTATGTAAATTGACTTATTTTTGTAAAAATTTAATTAATTCGATTTTTTTTGATAAATTCTATAAAATAAATTGTGGTATTTTTTGCATAAAATACATGATTAGGCTCATCCAATTATAATATGTCTGTTTAAACTATATGTGGTATTTTTGCAATTGGTCTTAGATTCATATAGTGGTCCATATGTTTGCTTAATATATGGATTTTGCCAAATAAAATATTCATAAAATGATAGTTTTTATTTGGGCCCATTAGAAAATGTAAAGTTTAAATTCCTCTCTTGTGGATGGTTCCACTTGTGAATGCTCATTTGCTTTGCATGACTATAGTGGGCCTAATCAATTAATAACAATTAATAAAATGAAGGTTTAAATTCCCATCTTTTGGACCTTGTATGGAAGTATGGGGGCTTTAGTAGTGGGAACGATATAGTAGACCCAACCCTCCTTCATACAAGCCAAATTGTTAAGGCTTATTTGCCTAAGTTGGACTTAAATGTATAGGTTCATTATAATAGTTAAACCTAAATATTGATTAGCAACAAATTAATTCTAATTTAATTGAATTTGTTTCAATGTGACACTTTAGAATTAATAGAAAATTATAGGACTTTGGTTTTAAAATTTTAATTCTATAATTTTTTGGAGAACCATAGTCATTAATTTTCAAAAATAAATAATAAAAATACTATATTTTTAATTTTATAATGAGCTTATTTTAATAATTATATTCGATCTCCACCGTTGGTTTAACAAGGTCAATAGCTTAATGGGGTCTCGAGACGCTTTGATTCGTCCCCTTACGGAAGATGTTCATTAGTTATTTTGACAAGGCTAGATTTCAAACGATAGATAATTATAGGTCAAATTCTACTAGACTCACCCCTACGGTGACTACTAGGACTAAATCTATTGATTATCGAAACCGTGGGTCTAGCTCATAAAATAAGAGATTTTGTTTTCTTATATTGATCGAATAGTAGATTGTTAATAATGGTGTCCATTATTAAATAACTTTACAACTTTATTTAACTAGTGGTATTTTTTACTCTCGCCAACTGGGACAAGGATGTCATATATTAGTTAAAAAACTAAAGAAATAGAGATATGATTATTTTTTGTATTTTTTTCTCATATCTTACCTATTTATGGTATATGTTGTGCTATTTCTTTGAAATTTGTGTGAATAGGAGTTTTATTGAGAAAATGTGATTGATTTATATTTTATTGATAATTTGTAGTTTTAAGTATGGTTATGTCTACTCCCATCCTTTCTCAACTTTCGATGGAGAAACTCACTAGAGAAAACTTTCTTAAATGGAAGCAAAACATCAAAATTGTGTTGATTGGTGACAACTCCAAGTTCGTCATGACTGAGGAATCCCCAGAAGTTCCAGCTAAAGGAGCTACCAAGTCTATGAGGGATAAGTATGAGCGTCGGCAGGCGGCTAACAACAAGGCGCGGTACTACATGTTGACTAGCATGGTCGACACTCTCAAGACAAAGATGAAGAATGTCGAGATGGCCTACGAAATCATGGATCAGCTCCAAGATATGTTTGGTGCCAAGTCAGCACAGACACATTTTGAGGCCACCATGAAATATGCCAATGCTCGGATGGCACCTTCTCAACATGTTCGCGATCATCTGATCAAAATGACAAACTACTTTCAGGAAGCTGAACTGCATGGAGCAACAATAGATGAGGAAACTCAAGTCGGCTTAATCCTCAACAGTCTCTCTCCAGCTTTCCTGTCATTCACTACAAACTATGTGTTGAATAAACTCAACTATAGTATGACGCAACTCATGAACGAGCTTCAGACTTTTGAATCTATCATGGGTGGACAAGGTAAGGGAGGAGAAAAGAACACAACTACTACTATTGATGTTGATCCAGCTAAGGCTGAAGCTAACCAAGCTTCAAAAGCTAGAAACAAGAGGAAAGATGGACAAAACAACAATCCCAAGCCTGAAACGGCTGCAAAGACAAGTGCACAACCAAATGCACAGACGCCTAAGGGGAAGAACAAGAAAAACAAGTGTAACGACCCAAAATTACTAATAAGGCTTAAGAGCCTTGATTAGTGTGCCGGGAGGGCATAATTGGTTTATGTGTGATTTAAATGATTAAATGCATGATTATGTGATAAACATGCTTATATGATTATATGGATCTATGAGATGCATGATTATGAGTATTAGTATGCATGTAGGCCCTATTTAGCTTATAAGGGCATATTTGTAATTTTGGCCCGTTGAGGGCATAAATATAATTGTTTGTGATAAATTGTTGATACCACATTATTATGTGGATATATTTGCAGCTTGTGGCTCGAGGCGATCCTAGTGAGCGATTTAGCGAAATAGTCACGGTGGGGATTCATACCCGCTCGAGGGAGCATTGGGGTATTTATGGGAATTTGGGAAATATATATGAGACTATTTGACATTGGAAAAAATAATTGGCAATTAGTTAGGTGACGGGATTTAAGTAGTAATTATTAGGGACGCTTGAGGAATTAGCGGGAATTGGGAGCAAATGACCAAAATGCCCTTGGAATGTTTAAAGGCTTAGGTTTTAATGGGAGGGAAAAAGGTCTTTTGGATGGTTAAAAGAGGATAAGTGTTATTCTGCCATTTAGTCTTAGTGGAAGTTGTAGAAAATAGTAGAAACTGAAGGAAAGAAAGAAAGAAGAAAAACAGGGACTCTTTGCTTTCCCACACGATTTCCTCTCCCTTCACAATTTTTTCTGGAATTCGAAGCTGTAAACTCAGAGGAGGCTTAGGCTAGAGCTTGGAACTTGGGTCCTTGGTGAAGCTAGAAAGTTCTGCTGGAATTAAAGTTAAATTAAGGCAAAACTTAAAGAGTTTGGTTTGAATTTTCTGACTTTGATGAGTTGTTTATGAATTTGAGCTTTTGGATGGGAATTCAAGGATTTGAGCTTGGGAAATTGAGGAGCTAAACGTTGGAAGGGTATTAAGGGCAACCTAGGGTCAGATTATCCATTAAAGGTAAGGAATTGTGGACTTGATCATTTGAGTTTCTGGGGTGTTTCTTGTTTTTCAGATGAGTTCTTGGGTTTCAAACTTAATTCTTGTTTTTCTGTGTTTAATGATGCATTTGGCCAAGTTTGATGTTGTTGGGCCATGTGGGGTGAGATATAGTGGATGGTAGGATTAATTTTAAGTGTGGTTAAGATTTGGAGGGGTTTTAGGGAGGTTTGGCTCAGGGAAATTTGAAGGAAAAACTCAGGGGAGTTTCTGGTGTTGTCTGTTGCGCTGTAGCGCTAACAGTAGAGCGCTACAGCACTATGCCTGGGTTTTCTGGGGGTTTTTTCCTCTGCTTGTAGCGCTGTGGCACCCATCTTGTGGCGCTACAGCGCTACCCTACCTTCAAAAATGGAGTTTTGGGTATTTTCTTAGGGTTTTCGCTCGGGGGCTCGGGGTTTGATTCCACCACCCCGTTTGGTGGAATTGGGGCTTCGTGAGGGCTCGGGATTGATCCCGAGGTTAGGTTTCAGAATTGAATGTTAATGAGGGTTCTATGTTACGTTTGTGGCTAAGTGTATGCTAGGGCTCGAACGGGATTGTGCTCAAGGATCGTTTCAATTAACCAAAGCGCTCAAAATCAAAGGTAAGAAACTGCACCCGGTTATATGGTTATGTTGGGACTAAGAGTTCCCTATATTTGTATGTGATATCATGAGATGGTATTATGCCATGGGGACATGTGATAATCGACCTAAGCGTGCCGGAATCAATATTTGCACACAGGGTGCGGTTCGGCCACTGGTAGCTGAGGTTAAGTACATAATCACTGAGCTCGGCCTAAGCGAGCCGGAGTCAGTGGGATAATCAGAGGGTACGGCCTAAGGGCGTTGACCCTGGATATTATGTGATATGTTTATTGTTGTTTAGCTGATGATTGTGACAAGTTTGTTATTTGGATGATTGATTATTGACTTGTAGGTTGGTATCGTTGTTTTTGTGAGCAATATGACCTATTGTATATCTGATTGATGATTTGTAAATTATTTGTCTGTTGGTTGTCGCTTATGTTATGTATTATAGTTTTCTTGTTGGGCCTTGGCTCACGGGTGCTACGTGGTGTAGGTAAAGGCAAGGGCAAGGTGGACCAGTCCTGAGTAGGAGAGCTCTAGGGCTGAATGTACATAGTCAGTTGATCGGCCGCCATGGCCGAGGATTGGTACAGGGACAGGAGAACCTGAAATGTCTATTTTTCCTTAGAGTGGCCAGTAGTTGTATATTTCCTGGAATTTTGTAAACTGTCCTTAAACTCTATTACTTTTGGGATCCCATGTATGAAATGTTTATTTAAATGAAATGTATCTTCTATGACCAAAATCTTTAAACCCTAGTTCAATTATAGCTTCAGTAACACGTTTCTAACTAAATGACTTGATTAGCAAGTCTTGCACCTTTATAAACACACAGTGTAATGATCTTGGCTCCCAGGGCATTACAACTTGGTATCAGAGCGTCCTAGGTTTAAGGGTTCCTGAAGACTGGCTGGATATGTACATTTGCCGCTAAAGACAAGCTCGACTCAGGGTTTGGTAATTGTGTATACATGTTTATATGCTTAAATGAATGGAAAAAAAATATGAATGCTGATTTCTGATTGATTAATAGGGAGCATGAGATACTGATAAGGCCTGGCCCTTGACTGCTGTGTGATGATATTGAGGCATGCTTATTAGCATTGCTGTGTATGTAAATGAATATTTGAATAAACTGTTATATCTTGATTGCTTGTGAATGATTGAGGTCTAATGGTGGATTATGGAAGGATTATTACCCTATCATCATAGTCTGACCGCCAAGTCGTTGATGCAGATTAACTTGGATAGCTATATGTCCAAGACGATCTATACGACTTACTGGCAGTAGGTCTGAGGCAAGGGATGATGACCAGGGCCAGACCCTCTGCCAGTCCCTGAGAACTGGTATGAGATTATGGCAGACATGCAAGCCCGACTTTTGAGACAGCAAGCTCCGTCAGGGGGTGCTGCCCTTATTGTACCACCTATAGTGGTACCAGTAGAACATCCAACAAAGGTGGGGAACAGATTGGAGCCGTTGTATGAGCGGTTCAGGAGACAACATCCTCTAACTTTCGAAGGTGGACCATATCCACTGAAAGCTGAACAGTGGATGAGTATGATCACCGCTATCTTGGACTTTATGAAGGTAGAGGGTCATGACCGAGTGGCTTATGCTGCATATATGTTGAGAGAGGATGCCCGCATCTGGTGGGAAGTAGCATCACAGACCAGGGATGTTACTACTTGGAGTTGGGAAGGATTTAGGGGGTGTTTGGTATGGGGTAAAGTAAAGATGGGAATGGGAATCTAAATCCCTTCCTATGTTTGGTTCAAATTTTAAGGGGGTAAAGTTAATAATTCGTGTGAGCCCCACATGTATTTTAAGGGTAAAGTGAACCCTTTTGTACACAAGAGTTTATAATTACCTCCATCCTAAGTCCCTCTACACTTTCCAAGGCAACTCAACTACTCAAAAAAAAACACCCCCTTAAGGATTTGTTCAGCCAGAAGTATTATAATGTTGCCATCAGGGCAGTAAAGGTTAATGAATTTGTGGGATTGGTTTAGGGCAATATGACAGTTACAGAATATGCCCTGAAGTTCGACAGACTTGCGAAGTTCGCACTAGATCTTGTGCCTACTGATGCAGCTAGGCATGACAGATTTATCAGAGGGCTTAATGCTATGATAGCCGCAGATGTGAGGATTACAACAGTTCCTGGGGTGACAACTTATGCCCAGGCTGTGGAGAAGGCTCTTACCGACCATAAGAGTTTGAAGTACTTCTTTACACAAAATGACCTGAACATGAGACAAAGGCGTTGGCTAGAGTTGGTAAAAGACTATGACTGTGATATTCTTTACCACCCAGGAAAAGCCAACATGGTGGCATATGCATTGAGCCGCAGGGGCTCGGGACAGTTATTTAGTTCCATTCAGATATCGAGGGAGTTGGCTGATGAGATGTCTAGAGTGAGGACAGAGTTGGTGGTGGGCCGGTTGGCCAACATTACTCTGTATTCGACCCTGCTAGAGCGGATTAAGGAAGATCAGTTGATAGACGCTCAGTTACATGAGGTTAGAGAGAATGTCTTAGCGGGGGTAGCTAAGGGCTATTCTATTTCTGAGGTTGGTGTTCTATGGTATCAGGGGCAGATTTGTGTTCCAGCTGATGTGGGGATCAGACGAGAGATATTGGATGAGTCGCATACTACGTCGTACTCACTTCATCCGGGTACCACGAAGATGTATCAAGATCTACAGACGTTGTATTAGTGGCCCGGGATGAAGAAGGATGTAGTGGAGTACGTGGCCAAGTGTTTGACTTGTCAGTAGGTGAAGGCTGAGCATCAGTGACTAGTAGGGTTGCTTCAGCCTTTGGGTATTCCCGAGTGGAAATGGGAGGATATTATGATGGACTTTGTGGGAGGTTTACCCAGGACAGTTGGGCTTCATGATTTGATGTGGGTGATAGAGGACAGATACACCAAGTCAGCTCATTTCCTTCCAGTGAAGATGACTTATACGGTGTATCAGTATGCAGAGTTGTACATGAAGGAGGTTGTACGTCTCCACGGGGTTCCTAAGTCCATAGTGTCAGATCGGGATCCTATCTTTACCTCTAAGTTTTGGGGTAGTTTGCAGAAGGCTATGGGGACTCAGTTGAAGTTCAGCACGACCTTTCATCCTCAGATTGATGGATAGTCTGAGAGGACAATTCAGGTATTGGAGGATATGCTTAGATCGTGTGTGATCGATTTTGAGAGATCGTGGAGTAAGTATCTCCCGTTGATTGAGTTTCATACAACAATAGTTACCAATCAATGATTGCAATGGCTCTCTATGAGATGTTATATGGGAGGAGATGTAGATCACCCATTCATTGGGATGAGATGGGTGAGAAGAAGTATTTGGGACCGGACATGGTTTAGAAGAACAGTGAGGCTATTGAGAAGATCCGAGCTCGAATGCTCGCCTCATAGAGCAGACAGAAAAGCTACGCTAATCCTAAGCGTAGAGACGTGGAGTTCCAAGTTGGAGACCACGTGTTTCTTCGAGTTTCACCACTGCGAGGGGTGAGGAGGTTTGGGAAGAAGGGCAAGTTGAGCCCTAGATTCATCGGACCTTTTGAGATCCTAGAAAGGATCGGACAGGTGGCTTACAGGTTAGCTTTACCACCGTCATTTCGAGAAGTTCATGACGTATTCCATCTTTCTATGCTTCGAAAGTACGTCTCAGATACAACACATGTGTTGAAGTATGAAGACTTGTAATTGCATACCGATTTGTCTTATGAGGAACGACCGGTTCAGATTTTAGACCAGAAGGATAAGGTTCTACGGAATAAGACAATTCCTCTGGTTAAGGTATTATGGAGGAATAGTAGGGTCGAGGAGGCGACCTGGGAGCTTGAGTTAGCAATGCAAGATTAGTATCCTGAATTATTCAGGTAAATTTCGAGGATGAAATTCTCAGTAGGAGGGGATAGTTGTAAAAACCCAAAATTATTAATAAGGCTTAAGGGCCTTGATTAGTGTGCCGGTAGGGCATAATTGGTTTATGTGTGATTTAAATGATTAAATGCATGATTATGTGATAAGCATGCTTATATGATTATATGGATATATGAGATGCATGCTTATGAGTATTAGTATGCATGTAGGCCTTGTTTAGCTTATAAGGGCATATTTGTAATTTTGGCTCGTTGAGGGAATAAATATAATTATTTGCGATAAATTGTCGAGACCACATTATTATGTGGATATATTTGCAGCTTGTGGCTTGAGGCAATCCTAGTGAGCGGTTTAGCGAAATAGTCACGGTGGGGATTCATGCCCGGCTCGAGGGAGCCTGAGGGTATTTTTGGAAATTTGGGAAATATATTCGAGACTATTTGACATTGGGAAAAATAATTGGTGATTAGTTAGGTGACGGGATTTAAGCAGTAATTATTAGGGACGCTTGAGAAATTAGCGGGAATTGGGAGCAAATGACCAAAATGCCCTTAGAATGTTTAAAAGCTTAGGTTTTAATGGGGGGGGGGGGGGGGGGGAATGGTCTTTTGGATGGTTAAAAGAGGATAAGTGTTATTCTGCCATTTAGCCTTAGTGGAAGTTGTAGAAAATAGTAGAAACTGAAGGAAAGAAAGAAAGAAGAAAAACAGGGACTCTTTGCTCTCCCACACGATTTCCTCTCCCTTCACAATTTTTTCTGGAATTCGAAGCTGTAAACTCAGAGGAGGCTTAGGCTAGAGCTTGGAACTTGGGTCCTTGGTGAAGCTAGAAAGTTCTGCTGGAATTAAAGTTAAATTAAGGTAGAACTTAAAGAGTTTGGTCTGAATTTTCTGACTTTGATAAGTTGTTTCTGAATTTGAGCTTTTGGATGGGAATTCAAGGATTTGAGCTTGGGGAATTGAGGAGCTAAAGGCTGGAAGGGTATTAAGGGCAACCTAGGGTCGGATTCTCCATTAAAGGTAAGGAATTATGGACTTGATCATTTGAGTTTCTGGGCTGTTTCCTGTTTTTCTGATGAGTTCTTCGGTTTCAAACTCAATTCTTGTTTTTCTGTGTTTAATGATGCATTTGGCCAAGTTTGATGTTGTTGGGCCATGTGGGGTGAGATGTAGTTGATGGTAGGATTAATTTGAAGTGTGGTTGAGGTTTGGAGGGGTTTTAGGGAGTTTTGGCTCGGGGAAATTCGAAGGAAAAACTCAGGGGAGTTTCTGGTGCTGTCTGTAGCGCTGTAGCACTAACAGTAGAGCGCTACAGCACTATGCCTGGGTTTTCTGGGGGTTTTTTCCTCTGCTTGTAGCGCCCACCTTGTGGCGCTACCCTGCCTTCAGAAATGGATTTTTGGGTATTTTCTTAGGGTTTTCGCTCGGGGGCTCGGGGTTTGATTCCACCACCCCGTTTGGTGGAATTGGGGCTTCCTGAGGGCTCAGGATTGGTCCCGAGATTAGGTTTCAGAGTTGAATGTTAATGAGGGTTCTATGTTACATTTGTGACTAGGTGTACGCTAGGGCTCGGATGGGATCGTGCTCGAGGATCGTTTCAATTAACCAAAGCGCTCGGAATCAAAGGTAAGAAATTGCACCCGGTTATGTGGTTATGTTGGGACTAAGAGTTTCCTATATTTGTATGTGATGTCATGAGATGGTATTATGCCATGGGGACATGTGATAAACGACCTAAGATTTTTGAAATCAATATTTGCGCACAGGGTGCAGCTTGGCCATTGGTAGCTGAGGTTATGTACATAATCATTGAGCTCGCCCTAAGCCAGCAGGCCGGAGTCAGTGGGATAATCAAAGGGTCCGACCTAAGGGTGTTGACCCTCGATATTATGTGATATGTTTATTGTTGTTTAACTGATGATTGTGATAAATTTGTTATTTGGATGACTGATTATTGACTTGTAGGTTGGTATCGTTGTTTATGTGAGCAATATGACCTGTTGTATATCTAATTGATGATTTGTGAATTATCTGTCTGTTGGTTGTCGCTTATGTTATGCATTATAGTTTTCTTGCTGGGCCTTGGCTCATGGGTGCTACGTGGTGCAAGTAAAGACAAGGGCAAGGTGGACCCGTCCTAAGTAGGAGGGCTTTGGGGCTGAATATACATAGTCAGCTGATCGGCCACCATGGTTGAGGATTGGTACAGGGATAGGAGAACCTAAAATGTGCTTTAGAATGGCCAGTTGTTGTATATTTCCTAGAATTTTGTAAATTGTCCTTAAACTCTATTTCTTTTGGGATCCCATGTATGAAATGTTTATTTAAATGAAATGTAACTTTAATGACCAAAATCTTTAAACCCTAGTTCAATTATAGCTTCAGTAACACATTTCTAACTAAATGACTTGATTAGCAAGTCTGGCACCTTTATAAACACACAGTGTAACAGTCTTGGCTACCCAGGGCTTTACAAAAAGAAAGGTAAAGGTAAGTGTTTTCACTACAAAGAGAAGGGGCATTGGAAACAGGATTGCCCCAAGTTTCTTGCAGCTAAAATCAAAGGTAATGATTATAGTTCATTTATCTTAGAAACATGTGTTTTAGAGAATGATAAATCTGTTTGGATTGTTGATTCTGAATCTACTAACCATGTTTGTGACTCTTTACAACTTCTTGAATCGTGGGAAAAAGTGGACAAAGGCGGCTTAAAGCTTAGAGTTGGGAACAGAGCGTTCGTTGTGGTCCAAGATAGAGGAAGAGCTCGTCTGAAGTTTAGAAATAATTTTTTAATTTTAAATGATGAGTTGTTTATTCCGGATTTTAGTATAAATTTAATTTCAATTTCCATGTAGCAATTAGAACAAATTGTTATGACTTTCACAAGTTCTAATATATCTATTTCTTTCAATGGATCATAATTGTGTATTGCATGTTTGGAAAATGAGCTTTATATTCTGTGACCTGAATAACCCCTCGCTTGTAACAATGATTTATTCAAAGTAGCTACACCTATGACTAATAATGATAACATGACTAGGTCACATTGGCTATGACAGGATTCAAAGACTTACAAAGGATGGGCCTTTGAGGGAACACACCTTAGGTGAATTACCTGTCTTTGAATCTTGTATACAAGGCAAACTGTAACGACCCAAATTTGCTAATAAGACTTAAGGGCCTTGATTAGTGTGCCCGGAGGGAATTAATGGAATAATTGTGATTTAATGAGTAATTATATGTCTGATAATGTTTATATGATAATTGATTATATTATGTGGTACTATGATATGTGATATATGTGAGAACCACATTATTATGTGGACATGTTCGCCGAGCACGAATCAAGACGATTGTAGGGCCAGATAGCGGGAAAAGTCACAACGGGGCTTAAGATATGACTTTGGAGAAGTCGGGGATATTTTTAGGTAGCGGGTAGTGATTTGGGTTATCGGGACATGAAAATAAATATATGGAGATATATTTGAGGTTAGAATGTCTAGGCGGGAATATTGGGGGATTTTACCATTTTGGCCTCAGGGACGGTTCCGGCACCCCGAGCCTCGAGATTGATTTAATATGTGAGATAGACTTAAGGAAGCCTTTAGAAGGAAAACATAAACTGACTTTAACTTAGCTTCAGCTCTCTCTTTCACGCTCAAGGGAAAACAAAGGGAAAAAGAAAACACAGGGAACTTAAGGGGGAAACAAGCTGGAATTATGAGATTTGAGGTGTGGATTTGGGGGTCTAGCTCAGGGATTTATCAAGCATCAAAACAGGGTTAAGGTAAGCTCTTAATTTTCTTCTCTGTGATTAGAATTCTGGACTTTGATTAAGTGTTGAAACAAGTATGGTTTTGGTGTTTTAAGGTAGAATTAAAGAAGGGAACTTGGGGACTTAGCTGGGCTATAGCTTGGTGAAGTGATTCTACAGCAAAGGTGAGTTTTAACTTCTGGTTTAGAGGTTTAAGTTGAGTTTAGGTGGCTGATATGAGTGTTTGTAGCACTTGGGTTTTAGAAGTTGAAAGGAGGTGATTAGAGTGTGCTAGGTTGTGTTTTCTTGGGAATTATGTTGTTTAGATCATGCTAAAGAAGTTGGGAATTAATTGGTTAAGAGTTGGGAAGTTTTGGGATGGTTTAAGGTAAGGTTTTGAGCTTTGAAATGTTGAAAAATCTGGGTTCGAAGAGGAGGGCCGCGGCTCTGTTCTAGAGCGCCGCGGCCCTAGCATGCAAAGAAGCCAAGGGGGCTCGGCCAAGGGGGCGCGCCGCGGCGCCCAAGGCAAGGGCCGCGGCGCGTGTGCGGTTCAGTGAGGGAATAGGTTCTGTTTTGGGGAAGGGCCGCGGCTAGGCTTTGGGGGCCGTAGCCCTTGGTTGCACACTTGAGATTTTGAGGGTTTTAAGCATGGGAAAGTGGTCTAGTGTGCTTGGGTTTGGTTTCACCACCGTGCTTGGTGGAATTAGGAGTCCCGGGAGTTAGTTTTGTAGCTGGAAACCTATATTTGAGTATTTATGAAACCCTATACTTTGGTTGTGGCTAGGTGATAAAAGCTTAGGCTCGGGGACGGATCGTGCTTGAGGGGCATTGCTCGTAATTCGATAACTGTACAGACTAAAGGTAAGAAATCTGCACCTGGTTGAATATGTGTGACGGGACTAAGGGCTCCCTATTGTAGAAGCTTGAAAAGATGGTATTATGCCATGCAAGCCATTTAGTGAACCAACGGCCTAAGGGTGCCAAGGGTCTCACTAGTGCACAGGGCGCGACTCGGTCACTGGTAGCCGAGGACAGCTTAATATGCACTGAGCTTGGTTTAAGCGGGCCAGAGTCAGTGGGTTAAACAGAGGGTGCGGCCTAAGTCGTCGACCCTGAATATTATGTGATGTGAATATTATATGTGATAGAATGTATCTTGTATTGGATTGTATACGCTGAATATCTGTTGTGGATTATCTGATGAGTATGCATGCTTACTGAGCTTTTTGTTTGTTGTCATTGTTTGAGATATCTATGATGTTTTCTTGCTGGGCCTTGGCTCACAGGTGCTACGTGGTGCAAGTAAAGGCAAGGGCAAGTTAGATCAGCCCTGACTGGAGAGCTCAGCGAGCGGAATGTACACAACTAGGTGCTCAGCCGCCATAGCTGAGGTGTAGGCAAGGACGTGGAACCTAAAGACTGTCTGTTTTGCCTTAGTATGGCTAGTGGTTACACATGTACTTTTGGGAGTCTGTAAACTTATTTTAACTTTGTTTTGTATGGGATCCCATGTTTACTACAGTTTAAATATATGAAATGAGTCTTTTAAGACCAAAACCTTTTAACCATAGACCTTACATGTTTAGTGACACGTTTTTAAACTAATGACTTGATTAGCAAGTCATGCACCTTTATAAGTACACAGTGTAACGGTCTTGGCTATCCAGGGCGTTACAACTTGGTATCAGAGCGTCCTAGGTTTAAGGGTTCCTGAAGACAGCCTGGGTATGTACATTCGCTGCTGGAGACAAGCTCAAGTCAGGGTTTGGTAATGTGTATATGTGTGCTTATGTGCTTACGTGCCTGAGATGAGCTATGTATGTTGATATTTATTGAATTGCTAGGAAGCATGAGATACTGATAGGGCCTGGCCCTTGATTGCTGTGTGAAAATATTGAGGCATGTTTATTAACATTGCCATGCATGTAAATGAGTATATGGATGACCAACTGTTTATGGTGCATGGATGCTTATATGTGTTGGTTACCTGTGATTGATTATGTTCTATTGTTGAGTTTTGGAGAAGTTTTTACCCTGTCATTGTGGTCTGACTGCCGAGTCGATATTTGCAGATTGACTTGGATAGTTATGCGTCCAAGGAAATCTTCACGACTAGCCGGCACTAGGTCCGGGACCAGGGGCAATGACCAGGGCCAGACACCTCCGCCAGTCCCTGAGAACTGGCAGCAGTTAATGGCTGAGATGCAAGCTCGATTACAGAGCCTAGATGAACTGATTCGTATTCTGCCGCAGCAGGCTCCATCAGGGAGTGCCGCCCCTTCTTTACCACCTGCAGTGGTACCAGAAGTGCAACCTGGGGAGGTTGTTAGCAAGTGGGAACCGTTATATGAGCGGTTCAGGAAGCAACAATCCCCAGTCTTTGAGGGAGGACCAGATCCGTTGAAAGCCGAGCAGTGGCTAACCATGATTACAGTAATCCTGGATTTCATGAGGATTGAGGGACAGGATAGAGTGGCCTATGCCACTTATATGTAAAGGGAGGATGCCCATATTTGGTGGGAGGTGGCGTCGCAGACCAGAGAAGTTGCTACACTGACTTGGGAAGGTTTCAAGGATTTGTTTGGCCAGAAGTACTACAACATTGCTATTAGGGCAGCAAAGGTCAATGAGTTTGTGAGTTTGGTACAGGGCAGTATGACTGTTACTGAGTATGCCTTGAAATTTGATAGGCTGGCGAAGTTTGCACCAGATCTTGTGCCTACTGATGCTGCTAGGCAAGATCGTTTTGTCAGGGGGCTTAATGCTATGATAGCCCGGGATGTTAGGATTACCACGGTACCTGGAGGAACAACTTATGCCCAGGCCGTTGAGAGGGCTCTTACCGCAGAGGAAGCGAAGAACAAGATATGGAAAGAGAGCGCAGTGAGGCGTGAGGGCCGCAGGGCGGTGCCTCCTTATTCTGGGACAGGTAAGGACGGAGGCCCCAGTGACTTCAAGAGGAAGACTCCTGAAACGTCGGCCGCTCCTAGTTCTGACAGGAGAGGTCGGGGTGGTCGTCAGGGAGGCGGTGAGACATGGCGGACCTATCCAGAGTGCCCGAGGTGTAGAGGACGCCATCTGGGCGAGTGCTGGGCCAAGGCATGTTTTGTTTGTGGAGCAGTGGGGCATCTCAGGAAAGACTACCCAACGGTGAAGAAAGGTGAAGCGGGAAAGGTGGATAGCTTGACTTTAGCTCGAGTATTCACCTTGACTCAGGCGGAGGCTGAGGCTAGTCCCTCAGTAGTGACAGGTCAGCTTTCTAGTGCTGGCTTTCCTTTTACAGTATTGATTGATTCTGATGCTACACATTCCTTTGTTTCTAGTAGAGTGATTGATAGACTGTGTAGACCTAGTGAGTATCGGACTGCGGGGTTTGGGACTTTGTTGCCTACAGAGGAGCTAGTAGTCTCTAGGAGGTGGATTAGGGCACTGCCAGTGATGGTTGATGGTAGGGAACTTTCAGTGGATTTGATTGAGTTAGATTTGGGAGACTTTGATATGATTCTAGGAATGGATTGGCTGGCTAGGTATGGGGCTACGATTGATTGTAGGAAGAAGATGGTTACTTTTGAGCCGGAGGGCGAGGACCCTTTTGTCTTTGTGGGTGCGGTGTCTGGACCCCGCATACCTATGATTTCAGCGTTGAGAGCCAGGGACCTGTTGCAAGGGGGATGCATAGGTTTTCTGGCTAGTGTGGTGGATACCACCAGAGTTATGCCGACAGGGCCGGGTGAGACCAGATTGGTATGTGAGTTTCTGGATGTCTTCCCTAAGGATCTGCCAGGGTTGCTGTTGCGTAGGGAGATACAGTTTGAGATCGAGTTGGCACCGGGGATAGAACCAGTATCTAGGACACCATACAGGATGGCACCAGCAGAACTGAAAGAGTTGAAGATACAGTTGCAAGAACTTATGGATTTGGGGTTTATCAGGCCTAGCTACTCTCCATGGGGCACACCGGTACTGTTTGTTAAGAAGAAGGACAGGACCTTGAGGATGTGCATCGATTACAGAGAATTGAACAAGTTGACTATTAAGAATAAGTATCCTCTGCCAAGGATTGATGACTTGTTCGATCAACTGCAAGGTAAGACGGTGTTCTCAAAGATTGATCTTCGATTTGGTTATCACCAGTTGAGGATCAAGGATGAGGATATACCAAAGACGGCTTTCCGAACGCGTTATGGGCATTATGAGTTCTTGGTCATGTCTTTTGGTCTGACCAATGCCCCAGCGGCTTTTATGGATCTGATGAACAGGGTGTTCAAGGACTTTCTGGACCAGTTCGTTATTGTCTTCATCGACGATATCTTAGTATACTCCAGTTCAGAGACAGAGCATGAGCAGCATCTCCGACAGGTTTTACAGAGGTTAAGGGAGCATCAGTTGTACGCTAAGTTTAAGAAGTGTGAGTTTTGGCTACCAGAGGTGACTTTCCTTGGACATATAGTTGGGGCAGAAGGGATTAAGGTGGATCCGTCCAAGGTAGAAGCAGTTAGAGATTGGCCGAGGCCGAGGAATGCCTCGTAGGTGCGGAGTTTCCTTGGGTTGGCTGGCTATTACAGGCGATTTGTAAAGGGGTTCTCGAAGATTTCTTCGCCGACGACAGAGTTGACAAGAAAGAATCAGAAGTTCGTTTGGTTAGAGAAGTGTGAGAACAGCTTTCAGGAGTTGAAGCGACGGCTTATCTCTGCGACTGTGTTGAGTCTTCCTTCGGAGGAAGGGAAGTTTGTGGTCTACTGTGATGCATCGAGGTTGATTTTAGGCTGTGTGTTGATGCAGGATGAGAAAGTTATAGCCTATGCGTCTCGACAGCTGAAGGAGTATGAGCAGAGGTACCCGACTCATGATTTGGAGTTAGCGACGGTTGTGTTTTCATTGAAGGTGTGGCGTCATTATCTGTATGGGGAGAAGTGCGAGATCTACACTGATCATAAGAGTCTAAAGTATTTCTTCACGCAGAAGGATCTGAACATGAGACAAAGACGTTGGTTGGAGTTGGTTAAGGATTATGATTGTGATATCCTTTATCACCCTGGGAAAGCCAACGTGGTGGCAGATGCATTGAGCCGGAGGGGCCCAGGACAGTTGTATAGCTCTACTCAGATCTCGAGAGAATTGGCTGATGAGATGGTCAAGGCAAAGATAGAACTGGTGGTGGGCCAGTTAGCCAATATCACTTTGCAGTCGACCCTGTTGGAGCGGATCAAGGAGGGTCAGTAATAGCAAAGCCTTGAATTTAAATAAGGAAAGAGTAATTAGGGCATTTAATCTCATCAACTATCCTCCCTATTAATCCCTAATACACATTACCAATTTCTTCTATTTTTCTTCCTTTTTCAATTAACGAGTTGACAAAATTAGTTTATAATCATACTATGAATTATAAACTCAACCTAAGTGAAAATTTCCTATATTTCTATGGTCAATTTAATCACAAAGACAACATTAATCACAACAACTCAAAAGATAGTTACACAATTGATCTAGATACTCTCGTTCCAAATTAGAATTGTGTCCTAAACAACCAAAGCAAATTCAAATCGCACTTCTCAGATTTTGATTCAAAAACATAAAGATAATGACTATAGATGGCCAATCAATAATCAATCAATAAGCACACATTGTAAGGAATTGAAAAGAAGATGAAGAAGAAATGATAATTGCATTAGTTCATAATAAGGCTTCAAGTGATTCAACTAACAGCCCTAAACAGAAAATTAGTTCATAATTGTCATTCTAATCACAAAGAAATTCAAGAACAACATAAAGAAATAGATGAATAACAAACAATTGAGAATCCTCCTTGAGTGTTCTCCAAGCTTTTCAGCCACACAAAACTATATCTCTCTATCCCTCTCCAGCTATCTCATTCTGTTTCCCCTATAAAGCCTAATTTATTTTCATTTTTAAAAGAGGCGGGTCACGGCTCTACTTGCACCATGCTTCGGCTCGTGTCCTTAATTCCTGAAAATTTGCACCTCTAGGCCGCGGTTCTCCCAAAGCCATTCTGCGGCCCGTGCCTTTAATTTCTGGGATTTAGCTCTGCAAAGGCGCGACCCTCCTTAGCCATGCCACGACCCGAGTCTCGACTTTGAAACATTGATTTTGTTAAGAGGCTGGCCGCGACCCTTAAGAAATTCTTCAACTCATGCATTTTTAAGCCCAAAAAATCACCAATGCCTTCAAATCATGCAGAGATCCATCATTTGTTGAAAACAACATCAAAACTTGGGTATTTCTTCTCTTTTTGAATCAATTTCCTCCAAGTATTCAAATCTTCCATTTTATTCACTAAAACTGTAAAACAAACAAACAAAAGCGTAAAACTGCACTAACTGAAATAAAAACGACATAACAGACTACCTAAAACACCAGATAACCATGACATAAACTAGACTCAACAAACTCCCCCAAACTTAACCTTTACTCGCCCTCGAGTAAAGATCGACTCTACACTTAAAACATAACATACCACATACAGTTAAGCCTCCACATTATTCACATTGCATTGTCATCATTCACAAAATATCAACTGCATTTTACAACCAGAATTTCAATCCGATCACTCTAATAATTATCCTGAATGCCTCATTTTGAAATTAGAATATGATTTGCAAATTACAAAATGAACAATTAGAATACCTCATACATGTCTCACTTATACCAACAATCCACTTACCAATATTCAATATGCTTGCATACTTGCCTTTCTCCACTAATGTCAACAACACATGTTTTGGAATCAACAGGACTTTTGAGGTTCATAACAACGTGGCTTAGGTAACGGTAATTGAAAAGACATTTAAGCTTCATTATACCATAAGCACATCAAAAACCTATCAAACCAACCTTCTTGCCTTTAATAATCATCCCCCAATTCATCAATTTTCCAACAATTTAGAAATCACAAAACAATGCTCCAACATCACTTTATTTAATTATTTTTCACTCTTTAAGTCTTCTTTTCCTTTTCCTTTTTTTTTTCTTTTCGAATGGTATACATAAATTAGTGATGTTGCAAGAACTTCTACATTTCTCTCAATCATTAAAATACATCATTTATCCACATATCGACAATCTCACCCAATACAATTCGTTTCCCCCAAACTTATTTCTAAGCTTATGGCATAATTCAAGGACAAGGGAAAATAGTAATGTGTACATTTTTGGCTTAATAGTGTGGTTAAACAATTAATCAAGAAAGTTAAGGCACAAAGGGGAAAACTAACGATAAAATAATATCGGTAAGCTTGAAAGGCTCAAATGTTCCCACAAAATTTCCTAGATCATTTTCCAACACACATGTCATCAAGGATTTTGTCTCAAAAGACAAACAATGCAAGTTCTATCCTATTCCACAATTCATTCCGCATACCCAACTAAAACATGTATAACATGTGCTAATTACTCACATTTACACAACATATTAAAATTTCCAAGAAGCATTAAAATTAATCCAAAGAGTAATCAAACCAAGCACACGGCTATTCACACAATCTCTATTTCACAAGTGATGACAAACGACATTATTAAAGAAATTTCATCGGCTTAACTTTTCGACAATAAAGACAAAACTAAAATAAAAACATTAAAGTAAAAAGAAAATAAAAACGAAGTAAAAATGATAAGCCCCTCCCCCAAACTTAAATTTCACATTGTCCCCAATGTGACATGACGACCATGGAGAGAAAACTTACCTCAAAAGACACGCCACATCAGTATGGCGGCGGCGGTGGTGGTAGGTTGTATGGGTGAAACTGTGGTGGAGGGGTGAAGTAGTGTTCATCCGCAGAACTCATCGTCCACCTAGTTACCAAAACAATCAATTCTTCCACATGAACATGAACATGCCCATACTCATTCTGTTGTACCATGTAATAATTGTAATGTTGATGTTGCGCTTGATGTAACTGGATTAAATACTGATTTTGGCGGATGATATAATCCAGTCAATCATGCGTACGCTGAGTGTGCTCATCAATAGGCCCACCAAGTGTCAAATGTGATGTGGGGTTACTGGGACCCACATCATCAGCTCCCTCCTCATCCACGGGGTCAGTGTCAGCTACTTCATCGGCCCTTCGACGCTTATAATGCTGTCCAGGTGGTGGTGGGACAAGAGAGGCTGGAGGAAAGGTAGCAAACAGAGTTTGATTAATCGGCCCCATGGGCTTCCGAACTAGATCACTTACAAAGATCGGTACATCATAAGTGTCACACAGGGTAGAGATAAAAGAACCATGGGCAACACCAATGGTGGTGTTGAACTTACTGATATTGCGGATGCTATAATGAATGACTCGGCCCACATCAAATGTCATCTTCATCATAATAACATACACCAACAAACAACGCTCTCTATCAATAGTAGATAAGTGAGAAGTAGGCAACATGCGAGAACGAACAAAAAGTACCCAGGCCTTGGCAAGCAGATTAAGTTTCCACCGGTACATGTCTTTGGCCTTGCCATGCTGATAATTAAAACGAGCCACCTCCATGCTCAAAGTTTCAGCCACTACATTATAGTCTGGCTCGCTAAAGTGAGCCAATTGCCAATGCTCATCATCAAGTGCAGACAACGTAGGGAGGTGAAACAATGAATTAAATGAATAAATTTTAGTAGGAACCTTTTTACCACGAATGGAGTTTTATTGTTCTGTATCAAGATAACAAAAATTGGCATAAAACTCAAACATCTGTGAATAATTTGCCACACCAACGTGAGTGGAGTTGCAGAAAACACCCCAATTCCTTCTCACTATCATAGGGGGGATTCTGTTCAAATGGTTCCTCTTGAAACTCAAACCCTCTCTCCCTAACCACAGATTTCTCATGAATTTTTTTGAACATATCTGCTGCCTGCTTATTGGCAAATAGATTAGTATCATAATCAGTAGGAGGTGGTGGTGGGGGGGTTTTGGTCTCGGGATGTGGAAGCATCCTTTTTATTGGTATCTCGAGGTAGGTTTCTTTTAGGTCTAGCGGCCATAATAATTCTTCACAAATCTCTAAACGTCCCACGTTCCTAAAACAATTAGGACAACACCTCTCCTTGATTTCCCACTCCCCAAAATCACCAAAGCACAATAAACAAGCAACCCAACCACTTACACTAGATATAACCACTCAATTTCTCAATAAAAAGTCTCAAAACAGTCCAAATCAACAAATTTTTTTTCAAGATTCCAATAAGAAATCACTAAAAAGGAGATGTGACACTTACTTGAATGGGAAAACTTCATACATTGTCTCCTTCTTTTAGTCTCCTTGACAAGTGAAACACTCAAAATGAGAAACTGGGCTATGAGAGAATGAAGAGAAGGGAGGTTAGGGCTGGTGTTTATGGTAAGAAGGAGAAGAGAAAATTGGGGATTTAACCCTTGCTGCATTGTGCGGACCGCAGCCCTACCTTTTCAATGCCGCAGCCCGCCCCAATTTCTGGAAAAACCTGGGGAGTCATGTTGCGGCTGAATAAGACCATGTCGCGGCCCGCATCAAAATTTATGGGAAAACCAAATCCTTATGCTGTGACTCTACCTCTCCATGCTGCAGCCCGTCCAAATTTTTTTAAATTCCTAGGCCTCTGTAAGGAGCCATGCCACGACCCTCAAAGTCATGCCGCGACCCTTAAGAAATATTGTTTTTCATTTTTCACGCTTTCCACGATTCCATAAGTACAATAATAAACCAAATATTCATAATTTACAAGTGAAAAAATTTAAACCTAAACTTTTGTTCCAACTAGACTAAAAAGTAAAGAAAGCAATAAAAATATATGGGATGCCTCCCACGAGTGCTGTCATTAATGTCATTTAGCCGGATGCTGAACTCCTCTTCAAAAGAGCATCAAGTGGATTATTGCCTTTGCTTGATCAAATGCACTGCACACATATAGCTTCAACCTTTGTCCGTTCACCTTAAATGGATCTCCATTCTTTCCTTGCACTTCCACTGAACCATATGGAAGCACTCTCACAACAGTAAAAGGACCTGACCACTGGTACTTCAATTTTCCAGGAAATAATCTCAACCTTGAATTAAAAAGAAGTACTTGCTACCCAGGTTGAAACTCTTTTCGGATTAGGTTCTTGTCATACCAAACTTTGGTGCATTCTTATAGATTTTTGCATTTTCGTATGCCTCATTACGAAATTCATCAAGCTCATTCATTTGCAAAACTCTATTCTCACTAGCAGCATTCCAATTAAAGTTTAACTTTTTCATTGCCCAATATGCCCTATGCTTTAACTCAACTGGAAGATGAAAAGATTTTCCAAAAACTAAGCGAGATGGAGACATACCTATCAGTGTTTTAAATGCGGTCCTGTAAGCCCATAGTGCATCATCCAACTTCTTTGACCAGTTTTTCCTTGAACTATCCACAGTCTTTTCAAGGATACTTTCCACCTCCATGTTTGAAATTTCAGCTTGGCCATTTGATTGGGGGTTATATGGCAATGTAGTGCGATGATATACACCGTAGCGAGCTAAAAGTGCATCAAGTTGTTTGTTGACAAATGACTCCCTTCATCGCTAATGAGAGCTCAGGGTGTACCAAAACGAGTGAAAATGTGTTTATGGAGAAAGTTCAATACAATTTTACCGTCATTGGTCTTCGTAGCAGCAACTTCCACCCATTTTGACACATAATCAACTGCTAGAAAGATATACTCATTATTGTAAGATGGTGGAAATGGACCCATGAAGTCAATGCCCCGAACATCAAACAACTCAACTTCCAAAATCACATTGAGGGGCATCTCATTTCTCCTTAAGATATTACCAATGCGCTGACACCTATCACAAGCCTTCACAAAATAATTAGCATCTTTAAATAGGGTTGGCCAATAAAAACCACTTTGCAATACCTTAGCTGGTGTTCTTGTGGCTCCAAAATGCCCACAACATTGTAAATTTTGGCAGTGGGCAAGACTAGAATGTATTTCATCCTCAGGTACACAACGACGAATGATTTGATCAACACAATGCTTATAGAGAATAGGCTCCTCCCAGTAGTAATGCTTCACCTCAGAGTAAAATTTCTTCAACTGTTGCCTTGTCATCTCAGGAGGCACAACCTTTGCTATAAGGAAATTCACAATATCAGTAAACCAAGGCACAACAGGATTTTCACTCACCCCAAATAACTGTTCATCTGGAAAGAAATCATTAATCCACATAGCTTTCTCATTCTGACTCTCTTCTATTTCAAGTCTCGACAAGTGATCAGCTACCAGGTTTTTAACCCTTTTTTTTCACGAATCTCCATATCAAACTCTTGTAGCAATAGAACCCATCTGATTAAGCAAGGCTTTGCATCTTTCTTAGTCATCAAGTACTTGATAACAGAGTGATCAATATACATAATCGCCTTATTATCAATCAGATAAGGTCTGAACTTGTCAAAAGCAAATACTATGGCTAGCAACTCTTTCTCTGTTGTGGCGTAATTCAATTGTGCATCATTGAGAGTTCTACTAGCATAGTAAATGGAGCAAAATACCTTGTCAATACACTGCCCCAAAACTGCACCCACAGCATAATCACTAGCGTCACACATCAATTCGAACGGTAAGTCCCAATTTGGAGCCACAACTATAGGTGCAGATATTAGCTTCTCCTTGAGTACCTTGAAAGCATGAAGACACTCCTCATTGAAATAAAAAATCACACCATTTATCAATAGTGAAGAGAGAGGCTTAGACACTTTAGAAAAATCTTTGATGAATCATCGATAAAACCCTGCGTGGCCAGGGAAACTTCTGACACCTTTCACTGACACCAGAGGCAGTAATTTCTCAATTGTTGCAATTTTTGCTTTATCCACCTCGATACCATCTCTAAAGATCTTGTGTTCCAGAAAAATTCTTTCTTTTACCATAAAATGGCATTTTTCCCAATTTAACACCAGATTTGCTTTTTCACAACAATTCAATACATTTTCCAAGTTACCCAAACACATATCAAACGAAGAGCCAAAAACAGAAAAGTCATCCATGAAAATCTCAATGCTCCTTTCCACCATATCCGAAAAGATAGCCATCATGCACCGTTGAAATGTTGCTGGAACATTACATAGTCCAAATGGCATTCTCTTGAAAGCAAATGTGCCATAGGGACATGTGAATGTTGTTTTCTCTTGGTCCTCTAGTGCAATAGCAATCTGATGGTACCCTGAATACCCATCCAAGAAACAGTAGTAGTTGTGGCCTGCTAATCTGCCAAGCATTTGATCAAGGAAAGGCAAAGGAAAATGATCCTTCCTTGTAGCCTTGTTGAGCTTGCGGTAATCAATACAAATCCTCCATCCCGTCACAGTTCTAGTTGGAATGAGTTCATTGTTTTCATTCTTCACCACAGTCATACCACCCTTCTTTGGTACCACTTGCACTTGACTCACCCATGCACTATCAGATATTGGGTAGATCACCCCAACGTCCAACCATTTAAGGATCTGCTGAAGTACAACCTCCTTCATAGCTGGATTGAGTCTTCTCTGAGCCTCTATAGATGGCTTGCTATCTTCCTCCAATAAAATTTTATGCATTACTGTTGAAGGACTTATTCCTCTAATATCCACCAATGTCAACCCAATGGCCAATTTATGATCCCATAAAACCCTCAACAATTTCTCCAATTTAGTTTTTGAGAGGTCAGCTGAAACAATTACAGGTAAAGTCTCCTTCTCCCCCAAGTATGCATAACACAAATGATCCGGAAGAGGCTTTAATTCCAATTGTGGTGGCTGCTGAATGGATGTTAATGGTCGTTCTGGTCCCTCCGCCAACTCTTCAAACTTCTTCCTCTACAGTTGGTAAGAGTTAATCCAATTTACATATTCTCTCATCTCAACATCATCATCATCTACTTCACCACCTATCAACACCGCCTTTAAAGCATCACTACTCACACTTCTTTTTGAAACTACTTTATCTATCACATCCACATTATAACAACTGTCACTAGCCATCGGATATGTCATTGCCTTAAAGACATTGAATACCATCTCATCTCCTTGAACTCTGAGTTAAAGCTCTCCCTTTTGAACATCAATGAGAGCTTGTCCTGTGGCTAGAAATGGTCTTCCAAGAATAATAGGTACATCCATATCCTCCTCCATGTCAAGAACGATAAAGTCAGCAGGAAAAATAAACTTATCCACATTCACAAGAACATCTTCTATGATACCCCATGGATGCTTCACTAATCGATATGCTAATTGTAGAGTGATTGTTGTTGGTCTTGCCTCACCCAAACCAAGTCTTTTGGACACAGATAAAGGCATCAGATTAATACTCGCCCCCAAATCACACAAGGCATGCTTTCGTTCAAATTTTCCAATTGTACAAGGTATAGTAAAGCTCCCCGAATCTCTCAACCTTTGGGGCAGCATCCTTTGCAATATAGCACTACATTCTTTAGTGAGCGCCACAATTTCATAGTCTTCCATTTTTCTTTTCTTAGACAAAATCTCTTTCATGAATTTTACATAACTGGGCATCTGCTCCAAAGCCTTAGCAAAAGGAATATTGATATGCAGCTTTTTGAACACCTCTAAAAACTTAGAAAACTGTTTATCAAGAGTAGTTTTTCTAAGCCTCTGAGGATATGGAACTCAGGCTAGCTGGTCAACAACAACTGGAGGAATCTTCTTTGTACTCTTGTGATTTTCAGTGACCTTTTTCCCTTCTGTATCAAACTTTTCACCCAAATCTTCATTATGACCCACTGATTGTTGTACACTAGACTGCTCAATTTGTTTACCACTCCTCAGAGTAATTGCCTAAACTTGCTCCTTAGGATTAACTTCAGTGTTGCTAGGCAAGTTTCCCTGTGGCCTATTATTAAGCATATTAGCCAATTGCCCCACTTGTGTTTCAAGATTTCTAATAGAAGATCTGGTCTCTATCATAAACTAAGTTTGAGTGTTGGTGAGAGTCAATTATGCAGCTTGTAATTCATTAGGCCTGTCTGGTGGAGCTTGTGGCCTAGGCTGATGTGATGAAGAGGCTTGATTCATTGGTTGTTGAGGCATATTCTGCTGAACTGACCTTGAAACTGAGGTTGCTCGCCCTGATTGTTTCTCCAAGAAAAATTGGGATGATTTCTCCACCCAGGATTGTAAGTGTTGGAGAATGGATTGTTGAATGGCCTCTGAAAATTTCCCACAACTTGAACCTAAGTTTGGTCCATAGGAATGTTATTATTACTACTAGTAGGAAACTAATCAAAAGAGTGAGAACCACCACAAATTTCACACCTAGCTGCCATCTGAATCGCATTAGTAGATACAATATTCTGTTGTAATTGTTTTGTCAACGAGGCCACTTGTGCTATCAAAGTAGTAATTGCATCAAGTTCATGAACCCCAACTACCTTTCTAACCCCAGATGACCTCTCATCAGACCACTGATGAATATTTGTGGCCATGTCCTCTAACAGTTCATAAGCTTCATTGGCACTCTTACTCATGAATGCCTCACCAGCTGCAGCATCGATAATTGTTCTTGTTGAACCACACAACCCATTGTAAAAATTGTGAACCAACATCCACTTTTCTATATCATGGTGAGGAAATTTCCTCAATAGCTCCTTGAAATGATCCTAAGCATCATATAATGACTCCCCATCCATTTGATAGAAGTTATTAATTTCTCCCCTCAATTTAGCAGCCTTCAACGAAGGGAAAAACTTACCCAAGAATTTCTGAGCAAGGTCTTGCCATGTATTAATAGAGTTTGCCTATAGCGAATTAAGCCAACTCTTAGCTCTCTCTCGCGGAGAAAATGGGAAGAGTCTCAACCTTATAGCATCATCACTGACCTCATTGCATTTGAAAGTGTCACACAACTCCAAGAAATTTGCCAAGTGCATATGGGGGTCCTCAGAAGGAAAACCACCAAATTGGACAGTGGACTGCACCATTTGCAAGATCGTGGGATTAATCTCAAAATTATTGGCCTCCACAGTCGGCGGTCTGATACAGTTCTGTACTCCCGTTACAATGGGTAGTGCATAGTCTCTCAGTCTCCTTGCAGCAGGATTTTGAGCTTGACCTTGAATAACCTCGGGAACCTCATTATTCCCATCATTTTGTGCCATCTCCATAGTCTGACGAGCCAACCTCTTATTTATTCTATTTTGTTTGTAAGCCTTCTCAATCTCAGGATTAACAGGAACAAGACTACCTGCCCCTCTTCTGCTATGCATATAACAAAACTACTGAAATTGACAAAGAAACGCAGTTGAAACAAATTAGAAACAAGACAAAAAAATAACCAAATTAGAAATAAAATTAATTAGACTGATATTGATAGTTTTCAGTCCCCGACAACGGCGCCAAAAACTTGTTGCGAAAATTATAGTTAAGCAAGTGCACGTATCGTTATTTAGTAATAATCTTGATAAAACCAAGTATCATTCTCAAGGACTGAATTACCAATTACCAGTCAATTAATATTTTTGTTTCTATTTGGTCAATTAAACTTTGATTTATTATTTTTTATAAAAAGACACAAGAAAATATAAATTGCAGAAAAAATAATTAAGAACTCAATAAAGAAAAATCAGTAATAGCAAAGCCTTGAATTTAAATAATGAAAGAGTAATTAGGGCATTTAATCTCATCCACTATCCTCCCTATTAATCCCTAATACACATTACCAATTTCTTCTCTTTTTCTTCCTTTTTCAATTAACGAGTTGACAAAATTAGTTTATAATCATACTATGAATTATAAACTCAACCTAAGTGAAAATTTCCTATATTTCTGTGGTAAATTTAATCACAAAGACAACATTAATCACAACAACTCAAAAGATAGTTACACAATTAATCTAGATACTCTCGTTCCAAATTAGAATTGTGTCCTAAACAACCAAAGCAAATTCAAATCGCATTTCTCAGATTTTGATTCAAAAACATAAAGATAATGACTATAGATGGCCAATCAATAATCAATCAATAAGCACACATTGTAAGGAATTGAAAAGAAGATGAAGAAGAAATGATAATTGCATTAGTTCATAATAAGGATTCAAGTGATTCAACTAACAGCCCTAAACATAAAATTAGTTCATAATTGTCATTCTAATCACAAAGAAATTCAAGAACAACATAAAGAAATAGATGAATAACAAACAATTGAGAATCCTCCTTGAGTGTTCTCCAAGCTTTTCAGCCACACAAAACTATCTCTCTCTATCCTTCTCTAGCTATCTCCTTCGGTTTCCCCTATAAAGCCTAGTTTGTTTTCGTTTTTCAAAGAGGCGGGCCGCGGCACTACTTGCACCATGTCGTGGCCCGTGTCCTTAATTCCTGAGAATCTGCACCTCTAGGTCGCGACTCTCCCAAAGCCATGTCGTGGCCCGTGCCTTTAATTTTTGGGATTTAGCTCTGCAAAGCCGCGACCCTCCTTAGCCATGCCGTGGCCCGAGTCTCGACTCTGAAACATTGATTCTGTTAAGAGGCTGGCCGCGGCTCCAAATTTCTTAAACTGCGGCCCTTAAGAAATTCATCAACTCATGCATTTTTAAGCTTGAAAAATCACCAATGCCTTCAAATCATGCCAAGATCCATCCTTTGTTGAAAACAACACCGAAACTTGGGTATTTCTTCTCTTTTTGAACCAATTTCCTCCAAGTATTCAAATCTTCCATTTTATTCACTAAAAATATAAAACAAACAAAAAAAAGCATAAAACCACACTAAATGAAATAAAAACGACATAAAAGACTACTTAGAACACCACATAACCATGACATAAACTAGACTCAACATTCTCCGCAAAAAACTGGTGTAGAGAAATGCCGGAATAGAACTTTATTAGAAATGGTTAGATGCATGCTAAGTTACTCAACTCTACCAACTTCGTTCTGAGGACATGCAATTGAAACCATGAACGAAATTCTCAATGTCGTGTCATCCAAACCAATCCCCAAAACACATTAGAATGCTGGAATGGTCGTGAATCTAGTTTACGCCATTATAGAATTTGGGGGTGTCCTGCACACGTCCTGAGGAAGTGTTTACTTCTATGAATGCTACTTTTATATCCTAAAGTGTTTATTAGCTATCCTAAAGGTACTCGGGGTGGAATTTTCTATAGTCATTAAGAAAAGAAAGTGTTTACTTCTATGAATGCTACTTTTCTGGAAAATGACTATGTCCAAAACTTCAAACCACGCAGAAAAGTTGTTTCAGAGGAGATGGTTGAAGAATCGACTCCAACCAATGTTCCATCATCAACAATGCGAGTTGATGATGAAATTCCCACTCTTCATGTCCAACTGACGCAAGTCCATTTAAATGAAGAAAGTACCACTATTCTTGAGAAAACAGTCACAGAGCCTCATCGTAATCAGAGGGTTTCTAGGAACCCAGTTCGCTATGGTTTGGATGGTGAAACTAGTGATGATGATCCATTGTCTTTCAACACAACCAATGGATATCCCTGAAAAGGAACTATGGCTCGAAGCCATGAAATTGGAAATGGAGTCCATGTACTCAAATTCCGTCTGGGATCTTGTGGAAGCACCTAGTGACTTTAGGGCCATTGGGTGCAAGTGGATCTATAATAAGAAACGAGGTGTTGATGGAAATATCAAAACTTATAAAGCTAGATTAGTGGCAAAGGGTTATACCCAAAGAGAAGGTGTGTACTATGAGGAAACTTTTAGTCTGGTAGCCATGCTCAAGTCCATTCGCATTCTCCTATCCGTAGCAACCGCTCTCGACTATGAGATCTGGAAAATGGACGTCAAGACAAATTTTCTTAATGGGAAGCTTGACAAAGTCATTTATATGGATCAACCAGAAGGATTTAAAGTAGTTGGACAAGAAGGAAAAGTTTGCAAGTTTAATTGGTCCATTTATGGACTTAAGCAAGCTTCTCGTTGGACTCTTAGGTTTGATGAAATAATCAAAACCTATGGCTTTGAACAAAATATTGATGAGCCTTGTGTTTACCAATTGAAGGCAAACCAAATAGTGGTACTCCTAGTTCTTTATGTAGATGATATTTTACTCATTGGAAACAATGTTAAGAAATTGTTAGATGTGAAGAATTAGGTGAACACTCAATTCCAGATGAAGGATTTGGGTTAAGTAAGCTATGTTCTAGGTATCCAGATCATTAGGGAAAGAAAGAACAGACTCTTAGCTCTATCTTAAGAAGCTTACATTGATAAAGTGCTTGAACGTTTCTCAATGAAAAATTCCAAGAAAGGACTTCTATCGTCTCGCCATGGAATTCATCTTTCAAAGAAGTAGTCTCCCCAGACTCCTGAAGAGGAAGATGCAATGAGAAAAGTTCCTTACGCATCTGTAGTTGGAAGTCTGATGTATGCTATGTTGTGTACTAAACTAGATATCTACTATGCAATGGGAGTAGTGAGCTGGTATCAGTCAAACCCAGGACCAGAACATTAGATAGCAGTTAAGCATATCCTAAAGTATTTAAGGCAGACTAGGGATTATATGTTAGTCTACAAGGATGGAGTTCTAAACCCTGTAGACTACACCGATTCAGATTTTCAGACTGATGTCGATGACAGGAAGTCTACTTCTGGAATGGTGTTAACTCTTGGGGGTGGAGCTATGATATGGAGAAGCATAAAGCAGTCTACAATCTCAGATTCCACCATGGAGGTTGAATACATAGCTGAGTCAGAAGTAGCTAAGGAAATAGTCTGGCTAAAGAAGTTATATTCGGATCTTGGTGTTATTCTAGAAATGGATAAACCACTTGTGTTGTTTTGTGACAATATAGGAGCGATAGCCAACTCGAAAGAACCTCGTAGTCACAAGAGAAGTAAGCATATAGAAAGGAAGTATCACATAATTCGAGAATATGTGGCCAGGGGAGATGTGAAAGTTAAGAAGATTGCATCTGAATACAATCTTGCAGATCCGCTTACGAAGACACTTCCAGAAGCTACATTTGATATGCATATAAAGGAAATGGGATTAGTAGAATTAAGACATTAGTTTCAATTAGTGCAAGTGGGAGTTTGTTCGGGTTTATGCCCTAATTAAAACCCAATTTCTTTGTAATCTCATTCTTATTATCAATAAAAGAATAGAAATCAATTTTTGACTTGGTCAATCACTTTGCTCACATGTTTTATTTTCATGATTATTTGTTTAATATAAACTTCTATTAAATCCCGAGCATATAGCTAATCATATTTATAAGTGACGTAATCACAGTGGAATATAAATATGATTATATGTTCAAAATAAGTTAGTCCTAAGATTAGTCAGTGCACAAGATTTACACTGACTTGTTAATCTATGATATGATCTACTTACACATCGCAGTGTTATATTCTTTCCAGAATATTAGCAAAGTAGATAAGATCAGATGTATTTGTTACATCGACTGGACCGATATTGATAGTTGATAGGATAAGTAAACATACCGTTATCATCTATTCTAGTCATATCATATAGTTGAGCATAGGTCAATTCAATCTCAAGTCTGAATGGTTAGTATTCTAACTTATTGTATTATTTGAGTTCTTTGACTTGTTTGTTACCAGCTTACCCCGGACTAGCCCATACTTACATATTTTGAACTCGGTTGTATAATTGAGTGGGGGTGTTAATCATAGATATCAACATCTATAGCTTCTGATGAAGAAGTGAAACGAAGGTTTCCATTTAGTTTGGTTCGAGGTGCTAAATGATAGAGATCTCATTTCAGTAATTAATATTAGTTTAATGAAATATCATTTACAAGGAACTAAGTGTTTTAAGGATAAAATACAATGAAGGGTAAAATGGTATTTTAGTCCTATCTCATTGTAGACCGTCTATAGAGGATTGAGTGAAAATTATGGTTGTAACATTGGATAATTAATAACGTATCTATACTGCTTATAGAGCATTCTATGAATTCAAGAGTGCTATTCCGAGTCTTGAGTGGTGTCACGTGGAATTAATAAGTTAGTAAATTTATTTGTTAGATTTATAATTTCTTATTGGAGCTTGATTTCATAGGTCCATGGTCCCCAATGTACCTTGGATAAAATCATCTAGATAGTCTCAATCAATTGATTTAATTATCAATTAGAATGATCAAAGTTGATCAGGTTACTTTTGGATAGTTTCACAGAGTTATGTAATTTAGAGAAGGAAAGAGAAATTAGGGCAGATTTATTAATTAAGATAAATTGGTGTCTAAATTAATAAATAAGTTTAAATAAAGGTTCAAATTATAAATAATTAATTTGATAAAGGATTTAAATAATTATTTAATTAATTAGTCAATAGAAAATAATACAAGCCTTGATTTTAAGTCCAATGGGCTTATAATTAAATGGGAAATTTCACGGGCCTAAAGCCCATGAGAATTTCGACCTAGGGCTGATAATTGGTTATTATTTTATTGATTTTTTAATTAAAAATAAATGGGCTAATTGATTCTATAAAATGAATGCTAAATGAGAGTTGAAAACACACTTGTTTCTGAGAAGATCAGAAGATCTAGTAGGTTTTAGATTCTCTCTACAACATAAGTCCTTTTCTAAGCCTCAATATTCTTTTCTCTTCTCTCTGTATCAATCTCGTGCACTAAAAAATTTCCACCCTAGTCTAGGTGATTCTAAGGATACATTGGAAGGTTGTGAAAAAAATTGAAGAACTATTTAGTTTCTTGGTGATACTATGCGACAGAAAGGATATAAGGGCTAGAGAAACTGAAGGAATAACTCAATCATTCCTCTGCACAATAGTGTAAGTGTTGTTATCATTATCTTTGTATGAATTCAATTTTAGAAACATGTTCTAGGTTATCTTATATTAATATGTTTAATATATGATTTACATGAAAATAAACATGATCCTGTATAAGTTTTCCCAACACCTTGCCCTTGCACCAGCACTTTGTGGATTTCCTAAAGTACATAGGAATAACTCTTTTCGAACTCTCCTCCAATGGGTACAGGGTCTTGGTGGGCATGTACATCATGTACCAGAGGAAGAACTGGCCAACACCTTCTCTGCAGAAATCTTGTATTCTTATAGCTTCTGAAATACGCCAAGGAAAAAGCAGAGTGATCTCGATGGGCATTACGCGTTGATGAAGTATAGCTAGCCCTTGTTGAACTATAAGACACCACATCTCAACAAGAATCATTCTCAGGACTACAAAGACCAATTTTTCTTCACCAACGACTTCCCAACTTGCACCAACCCCATGCTTTTACTCGAGTTCTCCAGGGTTAGTGAGTATTATTTTAGTCAAGATTTGTTATTTTCGTGTTTCCATAGCTTGTCCCACACTTAAATCATTTTTCGTACCCAAGAGATGAAGGCCCTTGCTGATATCAGGATGGAACTAAGCCTTCTGGTGATGGAGGAGAACCTGAGAGAAGTGGGTCTCCTATAATTGGAGGAACGCATTAGCAACGTGGAGTTGACTGGTTTCGAGATTTCCCACAAGTCCCAAGAATTGGCTTTCTGGCACATCAAGTACATCGATGGGCGGGCCCTTGAAATCTTCAACCAACGACTAGAGGAGTGGTTCGAGAACATCCAAGCAGTTTGAGAGGCTGAAGAAGCCCAGCTAGACTAGGAGCTCGAGGAGGAACTCTAGGTGGGGATAGAGAGCTCATCCCTTGACCAAGGTAAAACTCCTATAGAAGTTTATTACGCTAGACAAGTAGGGGACGCCATTAGCCCCGAGCACATGCGGGCTTCTCTATCCCTTCTTTGGTGTGGCCTGATCTCCGATCGCCACTGGAGCATATAGGAATTTCAGGATTACCAAGATTTAATAGATGCCTATCTCCACCACCTACAAAGATAGTTGCCTCGGGGGGGTTTGTGCCCCTAGACGATGTGACATCTTTCCACATGGAATGGTTTTTCTAGTATGAAACTAACACTACCCAGGAAATGGGAAGGCTAGTTAGGGAGTTCTCGCACTTAGTCCTTCACCCAAATGAGCTTAGTGGTGGGGCTTCCAAGAATGCCTTGTGCTTTCTAGTTATGTTTACTCTTTGTTTTTGTGCAATTGCTAACTGTCTTTTTTGTCTTGTAGATCACATGGGATTGGTGGACATTGCCTGATCAACTCTCAGACTTGAAGGAGCTCCGAGTTCATCTTCAGTGGGAGGATCGCAACCTCTTCTGGAAGGAGCGATCCCTCCACCATTCAAGTGACACCGGACTTCCTCCCCCCAGGGAAAGGTTCCTCGGCTGGTGGAGATGCATGTCCATGATATTTCTTCTTCTCCATCTCCAACTTGCAAGGAGGTTCCGAGAGCGGAGAGCTAGAGATCAGTGACCCTACACCAACTCTTAGTTTATTCGAAGACTTTCAAAAGGAATATGCTAGAGCGCAACCAGGCCGTGGTCCAACATTTCAACACCTGCATGGAGGAAGAGAACAGGGCTCTCCAGGAGACTGCGGAGGCTCTGCAACAACTAAAACCTCCAAGGGAAAGGCCCTTGAGTCCCCAATTGGTCGTGCAGATTTGAAGACTCAATTCTTGGCCAAGCTGGGAGAGGTCGTGGCTTCGATGGCGACAGAGCTTCTCCAAGTAGTGAGCTCCACTGTGTGTGAGCTCACCGTTCAGAGCTTTGCCTAGTTGGGTGACAGGAATGAGGCGTCCCTTGTCACCTCCTGCCAATATGACACCATCCATGTAAGTTAGCTAACCATAAGTTGTTTACTATGTTTTTGTTTTTTTTAAAGTAGTACCAGCTAAATGGGGACATAATGATGTAGAAGTCTTATGAGCTTCATCAAGCCCAGGCTGAGGTTTCCACGCTCAAGGAAAGGATCAGAGTGCCCCTAGAGGAACTGGTCTTCTGGTGGACCTCTCTTGAGGTAGAGCAGGCCCAGACCAAGGCGCTCTAAGATTCATCACGTAGAGCATCCGAGGAACTTCAGGCCACAAGGGAGGAGGTTCCGAGAACTAAGGATGAGGCTACAAAGTTTATAAGCGAAGCTTCCCAAGCTATGGAGGAGGTCACCAAGGCTCGAGAAGAGAATGCGATTGCCCTAGGAAAAGCTACAGCTAGTGAAGACAAGGCCACGCAAGTGACGGAGGAGGTGAAGCCTCTTCAACAAGAGGTGAAGGTCCTCAAGAGGGAGGTCAAAACCATTGCTGAGGATGCCTTCTATGTAGCCTAGTTCCATAATCAAGAGATGAGCCTTGACTTCACTGGCGAAGTAGACAAGTACCGGCTACTCTTCGTGGAGCATCTGAGCGTGACGAAGGCTGCGGATACTGCCAACGTCGTAGCCACTAAAGCTGGGATGGTACCAGAGGTGGACCCCGTCATCGAAGTTGTCAAGGAGGTTCCTTAAGGCCAAAATTAACCCTCTTCATGTAAAATAAGCCTGCGTGTCATCTCTTTTTTTTTTCTGGGCAATGAAAATTTTACTACTCGATCATTCGAGCACAACTATGTAATGTTTTAACTTCTGAGAATGGCCTATGCGTGCACTATCTATTTGCCTTCTTTTCATTATCACCAAAAAATAATTAACTGGCGTTTAGCAATTCTACAGATTGGTCTTAAAATTCATAATTTTTTCAACTCTCAACGCAACTCATCGCCACGAGAAAGTTTTGTTTAACCTTAATTTGTCCACCATACATGGGCCTTAGTCGTGAGACTGAGGTCTAGCTGCCATAGTTAGTTCAATTAGGTACTTATGCCTGAGTCTCGCGGACTTGAGTCTAGTCGATCCACCTAGTTCATTGATGCTTCCAAGCACTTAGTGTTGCTTCCCGAGATCGTATTCCTTGGAAATAAATTTAGTACGTTGTCAAGTGTGAGCACCTGACATGCCTTTGCGCCCTCGAGTCTTAAACTACTCGAGGCTAAGGAGGTCAAATCATCTTAGGGTTTGATAACACAGTGTTACTCCATAGTCACATTGTCCTCACGAGGTTACCTTGGACCTTTTTGTTAGGCACGATCATAATTTTGCCCCCGAGTACAGGTTACTCGAGGCTTTTATATTAGGATATTGGGAACTCATCCTCGGGCTCTATGTCCTCAGGTCATAGATCGAGTTCTCCTTCATATGTTATTGGGTCTTAGAGCACTAAAGATTTTTGAAACTTGACGCTTGGATCCGAGTGTTTGTGACTCGGGGTTTACTTTGCTTGTTGGGAGTTGGGAAATTGCTGTTAATCCTCAGGCACAATGTTCTCGGGAGACGACACAAGTCTGCTAGGTATGTAGCACTAAGTTTGCCCTAGTCTCGCAAGTTTCGACCTTAGGCTTACTACGCTTATGATAAGCTCAGTAACTCATCCTTCCTAGGTCATGCTCAGTGTTACTCCATGAGCACATGGTCCTCAGAATGTTATAGTACAAATAGTTATGAAAGTATAGTTGCCCCCTGAGTACAGATAACTCGAGGGTCTGTTCACCTATTCGAAGTCAGGAACTTATTACTGGTCCTCAAGCACATACTCCTCAGGATATAATTCAAGTTCTCGGCCCGTAGGTTACTTAGTTTTTAGCTTGTTCATGCCAACTTTGACACCAGGCTTGCCCCGTTCATGATAAGCTTAGCTTCCTAGATCATGCTCCGCGAGACCCAGCTATGCCTCCTAAGTGATCGGAGACTGGTTTGTATTCACTTGTTCAACCCAGCGAGCGGGTACTCCTCGAGAAGTAAAATTACTAATATTAATATTAAAATACAAGCAACTTTTATGATTTTCATCTATCGTGCTTTACATACACGATTTACATTAATCGTGCCCGGAGGCAACAAAATGACTACAAAACTTAGATGCTCGGAATTCTAGGCATGGGCTACTAGCACCCCATTTAGTTGGGGCAACTTGTATGTCCCTGGACACACGCTGCTCTTGACTTGGTACAGGCCCTCCCAGTTAAGGCCCAATACTCCAGCACAAGGATCTCGGGTGGCGAAGAAACTCTTTGTAGCACAAAATCTCCAAACCCAAATTTCATATCCTTCACTTTAGAGTTGAAATATCTGGCCACCTTTTGTTGATAGGATGCTATATGCAGCTGTGAAGCTTCTCGGAGCTCCTCTACAAGGTTCAGAGATTCTTAGAGTAAAGCATGATTTGTGGTCGGAACGTATGTGTCTTGTCGATGTGTGGAGATTGCTGCCTTAACTGGGAGCATGGTTTCATACTCATAGGCCATGGAGAATATTTAATGGAAAGTGGAGGTCCTATAAGTTGTACGGTAGTTCCACAATGCCTTAGGAAGCTCCTCGGGCTAGGCGTCTTTTGCCTATTCTAGCCTTTTCTTTAAAGTGCCCTTAAGCGTCTTCTTGACCGCTTCCACTTGTCTGTTTGCCTGAGGGTGAGCTACAAAGGAAAAACTCTTCATAAATCCATGCCTTTGACAAAAGTCTATGAACAGCTCACAGTCAAATTGCAAGTCATTGTTAGAGACTATTTTCCTCGGGAGCCCATAGAGGCAAACTATGTTTTTGATGACAAAGTCTAGCGCCTTCTTGGAAGTGATTATAGCAAGAGGTTCGGCCTCGACCCACTTCGTGAAGTAGTCTACTACCACAATAGCGTACTTCACTCCTCCATTTCCCATGGGTAAGGACCCGATAAGGTCAATGCCCTAGATTGCGAAGGGCCAGAGACTTGTCGTTTGCGTGAGCTCATTCGAAGGAGCTCAAGGTCTGTTGGCAAAGCGTTGGTACTTTTCGCATATCTTGACATAATCCATTGCATCATCATTCATCGTGGGCCAGAAGTATCCGTGTCTAAGAATTTTCTTGGTGAGGCTCTACCCCCCAGCGTGGTCCCCATGCACTTCTCGGAGAATGAGGATGGCCTCGTGCTTAGACATACACCGGAGTAGTGGTAATAAATATCCATGCATGTACATCTTACTATCCATGATCACGTACCGAGGTGCCTGGTAAAGCAGCTTCCGAGTAGCTTTCTTGTCCTGCGATAATTCTCTGGAGATGAGATACTTCACTATTGGTTCCATCCAACCGTCCTGAGGCTGGACTGCTTCTACCTCTTCGGGATCTGAGATGCTTGGAGCTGCCAAGTGTTCAATAGGGACCACATTATCAACTCAGCATCCTTAGTGGCTGCAAGCTTGGCTAGGGAATCATCATTGGAATTCTATTTCCTTGGTACTTGTCAGATGGTAAACCTTTTGAAGTTGTGCAACATTTCCTGGGCCTTAGCCAACTATGCGTTCAGCCTTGCTCCCCTAGCCAGATACTCTCCGAGGACTTGGTTTACCACGAGTTGAGAATTGCTGAATATCTCAAGGCCTTCAGCTTTTAGTTCTAGGGCCACTCGGAGACCAGCAATGAGTGCCTCATATTCAGCTTCATTGTTTGAGGTGTCAATGTAATGACCCAAAATTACTAATAAGGCTTAAGGGCCTTGATTAGTGTGCCAAGAGGGCATAATTGGTTTATGTGTGATTTAAATGATTAAATGCATGATTATGTGATAAGTATGCTTATATGATTATATGGATATATGAGATACATGATTATGAGTATTAGTATGCAAGTAGGCCCTGTTTAGCTTATAAGGACATATTTGTAATTTTGGCCCGTTGAGGGCATAAATATAATTATTTGCGAAAAAGTGTTGAGCCAACATTATTATGTGGATATATTTGCAGCTTGTGGCTTGAGGAGATCCTAGTGAGCGATTAAGCGAAATAGTCACGATGGGGATTCATACCCGGTTCGGGGGAGCCTGGGGTATTTCTGGGAATTTGGGAAATATATTGGAGACTATTTGACATTGGGAAAAATAATTGGTGATTAGTTAGGTGATGGGATTTAAGCGGTAATTATAAGGGACACTTGAGGAATTAGCAGGAATTGGGAGCAAATGACCAAAATGCCCTTGGAATGTTTAAAGGCTTAGATTTTAATGGGAGGGGAAAATGGTCTTTTGGATGGTTAAAAGAGGATAAGTGTTATTCTGTCATTTAGCCTTAGTGGAAGTTGTAGAAAATAGTAGAAACTGAAGGAGAGAAAGAAAGAAGAAAAACAGGGACTCTTTGCTCTCCCACACGATTTCCTCTCCCTTCACCATTTCTTCTAGAATTTGAAGCTGTAAACTCAGAGGAGGCTTAGGCTAGAGCTTGGAACTTGGATCCTTGGTGAAGCTAGGAATTTCTGCTGGAATTAAAGTTCAATTAAGGTAAAGCTTACAGAGTATGGTCTGAATTTTTTGACTTTGATGAGTTTTTTTTGAATTTGAGTATTTGAATGGGAATTCAAGGATTTGAGCTTGGGGAATTGTGGAGCTAAAGGCTGGAAGGGTATTAAGGGCAACCTAGGGTCGGATTCTCCATTAAAGGTAAGGAATTCTGGACTTGATCATTTGAGATTTTGGGTTGTTTTATGTTTTTCTGATGAGTTCTTGGGTTTCAAACTCAATTCTTATTTTTCTGTGTTTAATGGTGCAAGTGGCCAAGTTTGATGTTGTTGATCCATGTGGGGTGAGATGTAGTGGATGGTAGGCTTAATTTGAAGTGTGGTTGAGGTTTGGAGGGGTTTTAGGGAGTTTTAGCTCAGGGAAATTCGAAGGAAAAACTCAAGGGAGTTTCTGGTGCTGTCTGTAGCGCTGTAGCGCCCACCTTGTGGCGTTGTAGTGCTACCCTACCTTCAGAAATGGATTTTTGGGTATTTTCTTAGGGTTTTTGCTTGGGGGTTCAGGGTTTGATTCCACCACCCCGTTTGGTGGAATTGGGGCTTCCCAAGGGCTCGGGATTGGTCCTGAGGTTAGGTTTCAGAATTGAATGTTAATGAGGGGTCTATGTTACATTTGTGACTAGGTGTACGCTAAGGCTCGGACGGGATCGTGCTCGAGGATCGTTTCAATTAACTAAAGCGCTCGGAACCAAAGGTAAGAAACTGCACCCCGTTATATGGTTATGTTGGGACTAAGAGTTCCCTATATTTGTATGTGATTTCATGAGATGGTATTATGCCATGGGGATATTTGATAAACGGCCTAAGAGTGCCGGAATCAATATTTGCGCACAGGGCGCGGCTCGGCCACTGGTAGCTAAGGTTAAGTACGTAATCACTGAGCTCAGCCTAAGCGAGAGTCAGTGGGATAATCAGAGGGTGCGACCTAAGGACGTCGACCCTGGATATTATGTGATATGTTTGTTGTTGTTTAATTGATGATTGTGACAAGTTTGTTATTTGGATGACAGATTATTGACTTGTAGGTTGGTATCATTGTTTATGTGAGCAATATGACCTATTGTATATCTGATTGATGATTTTTGAATTATCTGTCTGTTGGTTGTCGCTTATGTTATGCATTATAGTTTTCTTGCTCGGCCTTGGCTCATGGGTGCTACGTGGTGCACATAAAGGCAAGGGCAAGGTGGACCAGTACTGAGTAGGAGAGCTCTGGGGCTGAATATACATAGTCAGCTGATCGACCACCACGACTAAGGATTGGTACAGGGACAGGAGAACCTAAAATGTCTATTTTGCCTTAGAGTGGCTAGTAGTTGTATATTTCTTGGAATTTTGTAAACTTTCCTTAAACTTTATTTCTTTTGGGATCCCATGTATGAAATGTATCTTTTATGACCTAAATCTTTAAACCCTAGTTCAATTATAGCATCAGTAACACGTTTCTAACTAAAAGACTTGATTAGCAAGTCTTGCACATTTATAAATACACAGTGTAACGGTCTTGGCTACCCAGGGCGTTACAACTTGGTATCATAGCGTCGTAGGTTTAAGGGTTCCTGAAGACTGGCTAGATATGAATGCTGATATCTGATTGATTAATAGGGAGCATGAGATACTGATAGGGCCTGGCCCTTGACTGCTGTGTAATGATATCGAGGCATGCTTATTAGCATTGTTGTGTATGTAAATGAATATTTGAATAAACTATTATATCTTGATTGCTTGTGAATGATTGAGTTTGAATGGTGGATTATGGAAGGATTATTACCCTTTCATCATAGTCTGACCGCTGAGTCATTGATTGTGGATTAACTATGATAGCTATGCGTCCAATACGATCTGTACGACTTACTGGCCAGACCCCTCCGCCAGTCCCTAAGAACTGGCAGCAAATTATGGCAGACATGCAAGCCCGACTTCTGAGCCAGGAAGAGTAGATCCGACTTTTGAGACAGTGTAACACCCCAATTTGCAAATAAGGTTTAGGACCTTGATTAGCGTGCCTAGAGGGAAATAAGTGAATTAACATGTTAATATATGAATTTGAATGAATATGTAATTAGAATGCATGTTTAGGTGGTATAAATATGCATGTGGCCCCCGTTTGTATGTTAGGGGTAAATTGGTAATCTTAGCCCGTTGAGGGCATAAATGTAATAATTGTGTAATATGATTAGTACCACGTATGAGTGGTGATATTACTGTGATGCATGTGCCGAGACGGTCCTAGGGAGCTAATTAGTTTAAAAGTCACAACGAGATTAAATACCCAGCTCGGGAGGAGCCTAGGGGTATTTTGGGAAATTTACACTTTGAGGTTGTGAGCTAATGTTTAATGGTGACTGAGTAACTTGAGTGACCATTAGTAACCATTAAGAGTAACAGAATTTAGATAAGGAAAATGGTAGAACTGTAGAAAAGGTGAAATGGCAAAAATGCCCTTGAAGTTTAGTAGGAAAGGATTTTGAGAGAGGGGTAAAATGGTCCTTTGGCAAAGGTTAGATAGCTTCAGCTGAGGGAAAGGATGAATCACGTTTTACACTTAGTCATATTTGGTTTATGCTGGAATTTGAAAGAGAAAACTAGAAGGAAAGGGAAACAGGAAGGAAGCTGAAATTTGGAACCTAGGAGGAGAATCAAGAAGCTTGAGGCAACTAAAGTCAAGTATAGGCTAAGATTGTTCATAGGTAAGAGTTTATCCTTTGTTTTTGTTTAAGTTTAAGCTTGATTTTCAGAGAGTAAGTGTGAAAATTTAAAGATAGTATGGCTGGTTTTGCATGGAAACTCAGTTTGGTAATCAAGGGGAGAGTGGCTTGAAGCTAGGATTGGAGAGAGTTCAAGCTTAATTCTTGATTGAGATAAGAGTTTTTAACATCTTTGAATTTTCGTATCTGATGTGGTTTAAGAATTTGGAAGCCTGGTTTACATTTTTCAAGCTCTGGTTTAAGTTTTAAAAGCTATGGTTTAAGTTTCTGAAATCTGAAACCAAAGTATGGATTTTGGGTGTGATTGTGTGTTTGAGCTTTTTGTTGGTGTTTATAGGTTGTGAAATGGTTCATTTGGGGTTTTAAATTGGTTTTGGGGTTTAGGTATGTGTTTGGGTTGAATTGGCGGTGTTTTGGCTCGGGAAAAACGCAGGGGAAAACCCAGAATTCTGGGTTCGTGAAGGAGTGCCACGACCCTGTTCTTTAGTGCCGCGGCGCAGGGCTGCATCAGGAGCAGGAAAGTTTCTGGGCGCCGCGGCCCTTAAAGGGGAGCATCACGACCCTAGGCAATTTTCAGACAGTGAATTTTGCATTTTTAGGGCTTTTGCCCGGGGGCTCGGGAGATATTTTTGTTGCATTGTTTTAGGGAAATAGGGGTCCCGAGAGTACAAGATTGGTCCCGGGAAGTGGTTTTGGATTGGTTAGTATTAAAGAGTATTTTATATGTGTTGTGACTATGTTTTTGGAGAGGCTCGGGATAGAGGACCGTGCTCGTGACTTTGGTGCATTGGAAAGCTCGGGATATAGGTAAGAAAACTGTAGTACCTGTAAAGCAGGGCATGGGCCCATAAGTATTGTTGCAGGGCACGGCCCTAGATTGTATTACATGTTAGGGTGTAGCCTTGATTGAATTGTTATATGATTGAATGTTGTTTGAGTTAAGCTATATGTGGTTATAGTTGAATGAACGACAAAGAAGCCGAGAATGGCAAGGAGTCGGGAACGGCAAAGGGCCGAGAACGGTGAAGGCCAAGAACGGCAGTGGGGCCGAGAGTAATATTGGGCACGCAGAGTGCATACACCCAGGGTGAGACCCCAATGGATACATGGGATATCCTTACAGAGAGGACCGAGATCCCGGGCTTTGGTAATGCTTCTGGGATGGCATGGCCGTATATGTGTTTAATCTGATGGACTATCTGTTTATCTGTGAGTTATCTGTTATAATGGTTGTATAATATGCGTATATTATGTGTTGTGTGAGTTTTCTTGCTGGGCTACGGCTCACGGGTGCTCTGTGTTGCAGGTAAGAGAAAGGAAAAAGTCAACTAGCCATGAGTACAGAGAGCGTGGGGCGGCGCGTACATGTTTGGCCTGCCCGACTGCTTTTGTTGGGGGCATTTTGAGAAATGGCTGTATTAAACTCTGATTTTGATGGTTAATTACCTGTAAACCAATTTTGGAATTGTAAATATTTTATAAACTGTATTTTGGGATCCCAAATATAAGACACTTGAAATTTTCAATGAATTAAGGAATTTTCAAAGATTACAGCTTTGATTTCTGTTTAATCACACTTTTGTTCTAAAAAACCTCGTTTAGCGAGTTAATTGCACATTTTAAACTCACTTAGAAATGGCTCTAAGGTAGTAGGGCGTTACAGACAGCAGGCTCCGTCAGGGGGTGCTGCCCCTATTGTGCTACCTACAGTGGTACCAGTAGAACAGCCAGCAGAGGTTGGGAACAGATGGAAGCCGTTGTATGAGTGGTTCAGGTGACAATATCCTCCAACTTTCGAAGGGGGACTAGATCCACTGAAAGCTGAACAGTGGATGAGTATGATCACCGCTATCTTGGACTTTGTGAAGGTAGAGGGTCATGACAGAGTGGCCTGTGCTGCATATATGTTGAGAGAGGATGCCTGCATCTGGTGGGAAGTAGCATCACAGACCAGGGATGTTACTACTTTGAGTTGGGAAGGATTTAAGAATTTGTTCATCCAGATGTATTACAATGTTACCATCAGGGCAGCAAAGGTTAATGAATTTGTGGGATTGGTTCAGGGCAATATGACAGTTACAGAATATGCCCTGAAGTTCGACAGACTTGGGAAGTTCGCACCAGATCTTGTGCCTACTGATGCAACTAGGCAGGACATATTTATCAGAGGGCTTAATGCTATGATAGCCGCAGATGTGAGGATTACAACAGTTCCTGTGGGGACAACTTATGCCCAGGCTGTGGAGAAGGCTCTTACCGGTGAGGAAGCAGAGAACAAGATCTGGAGGGAGAGTGCAGCAAGGCGGGAGGGCCGCAGGGCGATGCCTCCATACTCTGGATCTAGTAGGGGCAGAGGCCCCAGTGATCTAAAGAGGAAGACCCCTGATGCTTCGACTGCTCCTGGTCCTGATAGGAGAGGTCGGGGTACTCAGGGTGGCCGTCAGGGAGGCGGTGATTCATGGAGGAGCAATCCTGAGTGCACGAGGTGCAGAAGACGCCATCTGGGTGAATGTCGACCTAAGGCCTGTTATGTGTGCGGGGTGGTAGGACACCTCAAGAAAGACTGTCGAACATTGAAGAAAGGGGAAGCAGGGAAGGTGGACAGCTTGACTCCAACTCAAGTGTTCATCCTTGACATGATTTTGGGGATGGATTGGCTGGTCAGATATCGAGCTACTGTTTATTGTAGGAAGAAGAAGGTGACCTTAGAACCGGAGGGCGAGGACCCCTTTGTTTTCGTGGGTATGGTATATGGATCTCGCATACCCATGATATCAGCGCTGAGAGCCAGGGACTTATTACAAGGAGGATGTATAGACTTTCTGGCTAGTGTTGTGGATACTACCAGGATGTTTCCAGCAGGGCCAGAGGAGAGTAGATTGGTTTGTGAATTCTTAGATGTATTCCCTGAGGATTTACTAGGACTGCCATGGCACAGGGAGATTCAGCTCATCATTGAGTTGGCACCGGGAACAGAGCCAGTGTCGAGAGCACCATATAGAATGGCACCAGTAGAACTGAAGGAATTGAAGATACAGTTACATGAGCTTCTGGATTTGGGGTTCATCAGGCTGAGCTAATCACCATGGGGTGCTCCAGTGTTATTTGTGAAGAAGAGGACAGGACAGTGAGGATGTGTATAGACTACAGGGAATTGAACAAGTTGACTATCAAGAATAAGTATCCGCTACCAAGGATTGATGACTTATTCGATCAGCTGCAGGGGAAGATGGTATTCTCGAAGATTGATCTTCGATCTGGTTATCACCAGCTGAGGATCAAGGACAAGGATATACCGAAGACGGCCTTCCGAACGAGGTATGGGCACTATGAGTTTCTGGTCATCTCGTTTGGCTTGACCAATGCTCCAGCAGCCTTCATGGATTTAATGAATAAGGTGTTCAAGGACTTCTTGGATCAGTTCGTCATTGTCTTCATCGATGACATCTTAGTGTACTCCAATTCAGAGGCAGAGCACGAGTTTCATCTTCGACAGGTTTTGCAGAGGTTGAGAGAGCATCAGTTGTACGCCAAGTTTAAGAAGTGCGAGTTTTGGCTACCAGAAGTGACATTCCTTGGACATATTGTTAGTGAAGATGGGGTTAAGGTGGACCCATCTAAGGTGGAGGCAATTAGAGATTGGCCGAGGCAAGGAACACCTCGGAGGTTCAGAGTTTTCTTAGTTTACCGGGTTACTGCAGACGGTTTGTGGAAGGCTTTTCGAAGATTGCGACACCGATGACAGAATTGACTCGGAAGAATTTGAAGTTCGTGGTCAAACAAGTGTGAGAACAATTTTCAAGAATTGAAGCGGCGACTTATTACTGCACCTGTGCTGAGTCTTCCTTCGAAGGAAGGAAATTTTGTGGTTTATTGCGACGCGTCGAGGTTGGGTTTAGGCTGCGTGTTGATGCAGAACGAGAAGGTTATAGCCTATCCATCGCGGCAGCTGAAGAAGTATGACCAGTGGTATCCTACCCATGATTTGAAGTTGGCAGCGGTGGTATTTTCATTGAAGGTTTGGCGGCATTATCTGTATGGAGAGAAGTACGAGATATACACCAACCATAAGAGTTTGAAGTACTTCTTCACACAAAAGGACCTGAACATGAGACAAATGCATTGGTTAGAGTTGGTAAAAGACTATGACTGTGATATTCTTTACCACTCAGGAAAAGCCAACGTGGTGGCAAATGCATTGAGCCGGAGGGGCTCGGGACAGTTATTTAGTTCCATTCAGATATCGAGGGAGTTGGCTGATGAGATGTCTAGAGCGAGGACAGAGTTGGTGGTGGACTGGTTGGCCAACATTACTCTGCAGTCGGCCCTGCTAGAGCAGATTAAGGAAGGTCAGTTTGTAGACGCTCAGTTACAAGAGGTTAGAGAGAATATCTTAGCGGGGGTAGCTAAGGACTATTCTATTTCTGAGGTTGGTGTTCTACGATATCAGGGGCAGATTTGTGTTCCAGCTGATGTGAGGATCAGATGAGAGATTGAGGTTTTTGCCTCTGCTTGTAGCGTTGTAGCGCCCACCTTTTGGCGCTGTTGCGCTACCCTGCCTATAGAAATGGATTTTTGGGTATTTTCTTAGGGTTTTTGCTCGGGGGCTCAGGGTTTGATTCCACCACCCCGTTTGGTGGAATTGGGGCTTCCCGAGGGCTCGGGATTGGTCCCGAGGTTATGTTTCAGAAATTAATGTTAATGAGGGTTCTATGTTATGTTTGTGACTAGGTGTACGCTAGGGTTCGGACAGGATCGTGATCGAGGATCGTTTCAATTAACTAAAGCGCTCAGAATCAAAGGTAAGAAACTACACCCAGTTATATGGTTAAGTTGGGACTAAGAGTTCCCTATATTTGTATGTGATGTCGTGAGATGGTATTATGCCATGGGGACATATGATAAACGACCTAAGAGTGCCAGAATCAATATTTGCATATAGGGCGCGACTCGGCCACTGGTAGCTGAGGTTAAGTACGTAATCATTGAGCTCGGCCTAAGTGATCCGAAGTCAATGGGATAATTAAAGGGTGCAGCCTAAGGGCGTCAACCCTGGATATTATGTGATATGTTTATTGTTGTTTAACTGATGATTGTGACAAGTTTGTTATTTGGATGACTGATTATTGACTTGTAGGTTGGTACATTGTTTATGTGAGCAATATGACTTGTTGTATATCTGATTGATGATTTATGAATTTTTTGTCTATTGGTTGTTGCTTATGTTATGCATTATAGTTTTCTTGTTGGGCCTTGGCTCACGGGTGCTACGTGGTGTAGGTAAAGGCAAGGGCAAGGTGGACCAGTCCTGAGTAGGAGAGCTCCGGGGCTGAATGTACATAGTCAATTGTTCGGCCGTCGCGGCCGAGGATTGGTACAGGGACAGGAGAACCTAATATGTCTATTTTGCCTTAGAGTGGCCAATAGTTGTATATTTCCTGTAATTTTGTAAACTATCCTTAAACTCTATTTCTTTTGGGATCCCATGTATTAAATGTTTATTTAAATGAAATGTAACTTTTATGACCAAAATCTTTAAACCCATGTTCAATTATAGCTTCAGTAACACGTTTCTAACTAAATGACTTGATTAGCAAGTCTTACACCTTTATAAACACACAGTGTAACGGTCTTGGCTACCCAGGGCGTTACTTTCAAAGTCAAACCTTAAAGTGTATTGAACCTTGTGCCCCTCAGGGGATACTATGATGACGCCTGTGCCAGCCCCATTCTCATTGGAGGACCCATCTTCCATGTGGGTCCGTCCACCAGGGCCTCCCCGGGTTGATCATCTGTTCTCGTGCACTCGACAATGAAATTCGCTAGTGCCTATCCCTTTATGGCAGTCCTTGGGTGATAAGTGATGTCGAATTGACTTAGTTCGACCGCCCACTTGAGGAGTCTCCTGGAGGACTCTGGCTTCCACTAGCCTTAAGGGCTGGTTGGTGAGGACCTTGATGGGATGCGCCTGGAAGTAAGGCCTTAGCTTCCGAGAAGCCATTATCAGGAAAAAATTTAGCTTCTCCATAAGCAGATATCTAAACTTTGCTCTGAGGAGGCTCTTGCCCACATAATAAATAGGATGCTGGACACGAGCTTCCTTGCGAACCAAGGCAACACTAATGGTATTCTCAAAGACAACCATATAGAGGAGGATGGGTTCCATGTCTACGGGCTCTGAAAAAATTGGGGGATTCATCATGTGATCCTTTAATTGCTGGAATACATGTTCACACTCATCCATCCGTTCGAATCTCTGACCTCCTCGGAGAATGTTGAAGAAGGGAACACACTTATCGGTCACCTTTGAGACAAAATGACCCAGGGCTACTATCTGACCAGTTAAGCTTTGCACATCCTTTTGCATCTTGGGGGATGGCATATCTATCAAAGCCTTTATCTTCTCGGAGTTAGCCTCTATTCCTCGGGCACTGAAAATGAATCCCAGGAACTTCCTGGAGGCTACACCAAAACTGAATTACTAAGGATTCAACTTTATCCGAACCTGCAGAGAACTGAGAGTACTTCTGCCAGATCTTTCACGTGGTAGGGGTTGTTCTTGACTTCACCTTCATTTCATCCACGTAGGCCTCAATGTTCCGACCGAGTTGGCTTTTGGACATGCGGTTTACAAATCTTTGGTATGTGTCGCTAGCATTCTTGAGGCCATAGGGCATCATCTTGTAGCAGTAGACACCCTTGTTTATTATGAAATTGGTGTGTTCTTGGTTCGTAGCATGCATGGATATTTAGTTGAACCCCAAGTATGCATCCATCAAGGATAAAAGCTCATACCCAGAGGTAGCGTTGACCATCTGATCAATCTTGGAAAACGAAAAGCAATCCTTTGGGCAGGCCTTGTTAAGGTCAGAAAAGTCTATACATGTCCTCCAAGCGACATTTGGCTCAGGCACCTAGACTAGGTTTAACAACCACTTCGGGTATTAGGCTTCTCGGATGAAATCGTTGGTGAGGCGCTTGTCAAATTCTACCTTTAAGGCCTCCACCTGAGTTGGGTCAATTGTCCTCCGCTTCTGTTGCACCTGGGAAAAATCTGGATCAATGTTTAAGGTGTGGCATATGATATTAAGGTCAATGGTCATCATTTTGGAGTGGCACCCAGCAAAGACATCCTAGTTTTTTCTTGAGAGAGCTTACCAATGCTTCTCAAACCTCCACCTTGAGGTTAGTTCCAACTTTAGTCTTTCTATCAAGAATGGAGGAATCTAGGATGATCTCCTCAGCTTCCTCCATAGGCTCAACAACCTTTTCTTCTTCGACCCTGGGGTCTAGTTCGTTGGACTCCAGTTCCTCTTGAACAGCCTGGACCTCAATCTCCTCAGGAGGAGGCTGCTCAGGGGCAACTGCTTCAACAACCATTACGGGATGTTTCAGTGACACATTGTAGCACTGATAGGCCTCTTTTTGGTCTTCGCGGACAGTGCCTATTTTTTCCTCAGTGGGAAACTTCAGGCATAGATGGCGTATAGAGGTGACTGCCCCAAATTCTACCAGGGTCAGACATCCCAAGACGACATTATAAGTGGAGGATCAATCTAAGACCACAAAAGTACAATACTTGAAGGCTTGATGAGGCACTTCTCCTAGTGTCGCTAGCATCTTCATTTGCCTCATTGGAATAAGATCTTCCCCCGAGAACCTGTATAGAGTAGAGGTGCATGGGGACAGGTCACTAGTAGCCAGCCTAATCTTCTCGAAGGTTGTCTTGAATAGGATGTTCACTGAACTCTCATTATATACCAGGATTCGAGCCACCATCTTGTTGGAGATTTGGCTCTCGACCACTAAAGGATCGTGGTGGGGAAAATGCACTCTCCGAGCATCGTCGTGGTGACTTGGTCGGTCATCTGTGTCATCTACGCTGGCTGCTAAGCCAACCCAAACACTTCAGCGCCATGGTTTAAGGCTCACGCATAACAGTTCTGTGAGCCCCTTGAAGTGCCCCCCAAGTGGGGCCCTCAGAAGATATTTCCTACTCTATCGTTCACCGGGGAAGGTCCATGGGCTACCTGCTGCTGTGTGGTCACGGGCATGGGTCCTAGAGCCTGAGGAAACACCTACTGTGGAGGCAATCCTGCAGCTGGAGCCTGGGCTAGGCGTGATCCGACCCTAGCATACTGGTGGAGGTGCCCCAGTTTGATAAGACTCTCAATCTCATCTTTAAGTTTCATGCACTCATTGGTGTGATACCCTACATCATTGTGGAATCGAAAAAACTTAGTGGAATCTCTTCTATCCCCATCCCTCTGCATAGGTTGCGGTTTCCAGTAGTGGACCTGCTGCTCCGTGGCCAAGAAAATATTCTCCCGAGTATCCACCAAGTACGTGTACGCGGAGTACTGGGGAGCATACTTCTCGTCCAGAGATGATGAAGTCCTATTGGGCTTCTTACCCTTCCCCCTTTCCCCCACACCTGATATTGCTGGGGTTCTCGCTGGGTTCCACTGTTGGGGCTGAAGTCGTTGTTCCAGCACTGAATGCAGACTGAAAAGCACTGTATCCAGTGGGAGTTGCTCCATAGCTGGAGGATGCGGAAATGAAACCAACCGCAGGAACAGTACTGATGCTAGCTGTGGAACAGCACTGAAGCCAGCTGTGGAAACAACACTGAAGCCACCTGGTGGAACAACTGGGTTGAAATGTAGAGAGGTTATAACACTCATTTCGGCTAGAGTGTGTCGATAGAAAAAATTCCATGCTTGAAAGATGTCCAAAGTGAACGCTAAGGTCCCATGAATGCCTAAATACATGCCTGGGCCGCGAGGCCCTCGGGCCACCATCATCTCGCGGATAGGTACATGAGGCTAACCTCGACGTGCCTAGCATCCATGTACCTCGGCACGACCATCATCTCACACTGCATGGGAAGGAACGTCTCACAACCAGATGGTCGAGGGGCCTCGCGCAGGCCAGCGCCTCTCGCGCCCGATGCATGCCCAGGTGGCCGAGGAGCCTTGTGCGCCCCATGCGTGCCCATGTGGCCGAGGGGCCTCGTGAAAGTCAGCACCTCGCGCGCCCCACACGTGGCCAGATGGCCGAGAGGCCTCGCGGAGGCCAGCGCCTCGCACACTCCATGCCTGCCTAGATGGCCGAGGGTCCTCGCGTGCCCTACGCCTGTCCAGATGGCCGAGGGGCCTCGCGGAGGCCAGCGCCTCGCGTGCCCCACGCGTGCCCAGGTGGCCGAGGGGCCTCGCGGAGGTCAGCACCTCGCTCGCCCCATGCGTGCCTAGATGGCTGAGGGGCCTCGCGGAGGCCAGCGCCTCGCATGCCCCACGTGTGCCCAGATGGCCGAGGGGCCACGCGAAGGCCAGCGCCTTGCGCGCCCCACGCGTGCCTAAGTGGCCGAGGGGCCTCGCGGAGGCCAGCACCTCGCGCACCTGTCATCCACGTGCAAAGCACCCAAGGACTCCGTTTCGCACCCCGACCCCTGTGAGCACCAGGTGTCTCACTCACAGCACCTCAAGCGGGTGTCTCGTGTGAAGGTAAAAGTCCAAGGGCAATTCGAAAGGGTCATATTAGTACAACCTCGTATGGGGTGCAACCTTTAAGATCCCATATGACTAATCCACATACTCATATCAGACAAGTAGTGGGAGTACTAGGAGAGGGGGGATGGCATGTATGCTTCTAACCGAATGTCATAATCGACACCACCACCAGCACCACTACGCCTGGAGCCACTCCTCTGACACTCATACTAATAAGTAGTGGAGACATCCTCACAGACTCTGACCATGTACTGGAGTCGACACCACTACACCTGAGACCACTCTCCTGATAGCGTACTTTTGTACTACCTAATCCCCTGGACCACCATGTATCAAGGGCCAGTAAATCCCAATATAAAAGGAGTCCTACTTCTACATGGAGAGGGGTTGGAAAAAACACTGTAGCACTACACCATAAGAAATACAAGTTCATTTCACCATTTTCTTTCTGCAACTGTTCTTTGAGTTTCCGATTAAATATTTGAAGTTTTTCATTGATAAGTTCCATATTCCAATTTTTTTCTAACTTAACTTGGTTGACGAGTTCTCACCGTCAACAGTTTGGTGTCGTCTATGGGAAGGATAGATTGCAAGTCACTGTTCTTCTGTCGATTCTGATAAGAAAAAATGTCGCGACGTTCGAAATGGTTGAGAGAGCCGTACGAGGTGGAAGTCCATCTTGACAGAGATCAGCTAAACGCCTCCATGAGGGATTCTCCTCCACCTGCAAACATGGAGGCCCCAAGGGAGCCTGAGGTTCCCAGAGACGAAAGGGAGGCCTCATCCCCGGCGGTCCCACCTGAGGAGGATCGCCCAAGGTTGGCGGTTGCCCCAGCAAGGGGTGCCGATGAGTTCCTGCCTCCAAGGCCGTCGCAGGTGTCGAATCCCGGCCGACTGGATCCAGGCCCGTCGAAGCGTCAAGCTGACAAGAACCCTCAGGTCCACTCCGTTAGCTCGAGTTCAAAGTCTCAATTCTACGAGGAAGAGATACGAGAACTTCACCGCAAGAATCAGAGCCTAGAAACCACCCTGGAAAACATGCAAGAGGTGCTAAATGGGCTATTGCGAGGGAGATCAAACATGACACTCCCTAAGCAGAAAGAGAGAGACCAGGGGGGTAGAAACCACCATCCCAGTAGATGACGAAAGGACCCAACTCTCCACTAGTAACAGCCCCCGGACGAAGCAGCGCGAACATCCCCGACCACCGAAGCAGCCCCAGAAGCCAGAGCCGAAGACCAACGTTGCCCCTCGTAACGATGACGAAGTCACCTCAAGGAGAGCACCCTCAGATTTACGAGAAGAACTCAACAAAAAGAGGACGGGTAAAAGGACCACACCCCCTATGGAGCCCTGGGAAGGCAAAGGGAAGGGGAATCCTAACCCATCTGCTCTGAGAGACTCCCTAAGCAAGAGGAGGCAAGACCTGGACACATAATTGAGGAGCCTACGAATCAAAATCATCACCGCCTTCAGACGTCAAGCCTTTGAGGATGAGTTCGATCATGAGTTGCCCTTCATCAAGGAGATCCAAGCCATTTGGCTCCCAGCCAACTTCAAGGAGCCCCATATGACCCCCTATGAAGGAAGCACAGATCTGAAATACCATCTAGATGCATTTAACGACTTGATGAAGCTGAGGGGAATTAGTAGCGGGACCAGATGTCATTGCTTCGCTGTTACATTGAAAGGACCTGTGTACAAATGGTTCAAAAGACTTAGACCGGGGTCCATCAGATCTTGGCAACAGTTTTCTGATTAATTCCTCTAGCAGCACCACGCTGTGTGGGACTACACGATTCCAGGCACCAGCCTTGCCAATGTGAAGCGAGAAAATGAGAGTCTGAAGAGCTACATTCACAGGTTCAATATGGAGGCAGCTAAAGTAGGGAGCTTGACCCGCAAAGAGCTAAAAATGGCCATTACAGCTGGAGTACGCTGAGGAAGCAAGTTATGGGATAACATGCTCAAGAGTGAGGTCACGGACTTGGATGATTTCTACGAGTGGGCGCAAAAGTATATTCGCGTGGAAGATGGTCACAAAAGCCTCAAGGCCGGAAAATACCAGACTCCACCGAAGCCCTCAATCTGGGAGAGCCAAAGCAATGCGAAGAAAAAGAGGGTCTATGAGGGAACAAGAGATGATGAACGCAGACAGGGCCCCTACACCTTTTATACTGATCTCACCCATGCGAGAGAGCATATTTTTGTTACAAACGAAAACCAGGTCCCTTTCAGAAGGCCCCCGCCAATGAAAAAAGACCGGTCTAAAAGAGACCCCAGCAAGTATTGTCAGTATCACAAAGATATAGGCCACACCACTGCGGAATGCAACCATTTGAAGGTGGAAATTGAGGAGCTCCTCCATAGGGGACACTTGGGCAGATATGTACGCAAGGAGAACCATAGGCCAGAAGAAGGAGCATCCTCGCTGCGGGCACGAGAGGTGGCCCCAGAAGTATAGGGAGAGGTCAGGACCATCTTTGGAGGACCAGGATTCGGGGGCGAATCAAGGAAGGGACGAGACAGATATGCCAGGGAGGCCAAATGAAGTCCACCACCGCGCGTCCTAAGTCTAGAGCAACACCCCCCGAAGAGTTTTAAGGGTGAAAATGACTCAATAACCTTCACCGAAGAAGACGCCCGGGGTGTACACTTCCCCCACAATGACCCCCTAGTGTTGACTGTCCAGCTGGCTAACATGAGGGTACATCGGGTCTTGGTGGATAACGGAAGCTCTGTGGACATCTTATATCACCCAGTGCTGGAGAAGATGGGACTAAACCTCCAACACCTAAAGCCTTGCAATACTTCTTTGTATGGATTTACGAGAGATTCGATACAGCCCCTGGGTGCAATCGAGTTAGCCCTCACTATGGGAGAACAGCCCAGACAAACCACCATAATGGCAAAATTCGTTGTGGTAGATTGTACCTCAGCCTTCAACAAGGTATTAGGGAGACCTTCCCTAAGAGAATTCAATGCAATAACTTCTGTATACCACTTAGCTATGAAATTCCCAACTCCCGAGGGAATAGCATGCATGAAAGAAGAGCATAATGAAGCGAGAGAATGTTATAACACATCCCTTCGCACAGCCACAAAGTCGACAACACCTATGGCGATGGTTGTGCATGAAGGCACGAACCTAAGCGAGTTGGACCCACGAGTCACAGAAGAACCCAGATTTGAACCGGTAGAGGAACTGGAGGAAGTAACGGTCATGAATGAGCCATTGAGAAAGTTGAAGGTAGGAAAAAACCTTGCCTGTGACATGAAGGAGAAACTAGTAGAGTTCTTAAAAGCCAACCTCGACATATTCGCCTGGAGTCACGAGGATATGGTAGGGATAGACCCAGCGGTCATGTGCCACCATTTGAACATCGACCTAAAGGCAAGGCCAGTGAGGCAAAAAAAGGAGAGCACTAGACCCAGAGAGATACGCGGCCCTAAAAGAGGAGGTTGACAAGATGAAGGCGAACGAGTTCATTTGAGAGACATTTTACCCACTATGGGTATCAAACCCAGTGCTAGTCCCGAAGCCCAACGGAAAATGAAGGGCTTGTGTGGATTTTACCAGCCTCAACAAGGCTTGCCCTAAGGACAGCTTCCTGCTTCCTAGGATAGACCAGTTGGTAGACGCCACAGCGGGACACGAACTACTTAGCTTCATGGATGCATATTCTGGGTATAACCAAATACCCATGAACCCTGCTGACGAGGAGCACACTTCGTTCATAACAGACAAGGGGTTGTACTGCTATAAAGTGATGCCATTTAGTTTAAAAAACGTAGGTGCCACTTATCAAAGGTTGGTGAACAAAATGTTCGCGAATCAAATAGGAAGGAACATGGAAGTGTACGTGGACGATATGCTGGTGAAGACAAAGAAAGCGGAGGAGCTCACCAGCGACCTCATGGAGATGTTCAACACCCTTCAAAGGTATAGAATGAAGCTGAATCCACTCAAATGCACCTTCAGAGTTTCGTCAGGAAAATTCTTGGGTTTCATGGTGAATTACCGAAGTATCGAGGCTAATCCTGAAAAAATCAAGGCCTTGCTGGAAATGAGCCCATCACGAAGCAAAAAAGAGGTGCAATGCTTGACGGGGAGAGTGGCAGCCCTCAATAGGTTCCAGGTCTACTGACAAATGCCTCCCTTTCTTCAACATCCTAAAAGGGAACAAAAATTTTCCTTGGGATGATGAATGCCAGGATACCTTCACCAAGCTAAAGGAACACCTTGGAAAGCCACCCCTTTTGGCCAAGCCATAAAAAGGGGAGAAGTTGTACCTGTATCTAGCTGTATCAGACCATGCCATAAGCGCCGCCTTGGTCAAGGGGGAAAAGAAGCACCAGCAACCTGTCTACTATGTGAGTAAGCGGTTGGTAGACGCAGAAACCCGGTACCCAGAAATAGAGAAGTTAGCATATGCCCTGATAGTGGCTTCTCGAAAGTTGAGGCCTTATTTTCATGCTCATGCGATTGAGGTGATCACCAACACCCCCTTGCGTCAAGTCTTGCCCAAGCCGGAAACTTCAGGAAGATTGTTAAAATGGTCGATCGAATTGAGTTAGTTCGACATCACTTACACTCCAAGGACCTCAATCAACGGGCAGGTACTTGCAGACTTTATAGTCGAGTTTGCCTACCGACCCCAAGAGGAGGGGGAAATAGAGGAGAATGAACCAGTGCATGAAGAGGAAAGGCACCCTGAAGAATGGAGCCTCCATGTAGATGGGGTGTCTAATGAAGGGGGAGCCGGTGCTGGCATAGTGATGATGGGACCTGAAGGGCACAAGATGTATTGTGCCTTGAGATTTGGATTCGAGGCTTCCAATAATGAGGCAGAATATGAGGCGCTGTTGGCCGGCCTATAGCTAGCTAAGGAGTTAAAGGTATCCCACTTGCATGTCCTTAGTGACTCACAACTGGTAGTGTTGCAGGTGAAGGGTGAATACCAAGCTAGAGGTCCAAAAATGGCTGCACACCTCACCAAGGTGAAGGAGTATTTGGATCAGTTCGAAAAATACACGATGGAATAGGTCCCCAGGGAGCAGAACACGGATGCCGATGCACTCGTGAAACTCGCCTCCTCACGAGACGAAGATACGCTTGAGTCTATACCAGTCAAATATCTCCCCAAGCCAAGCATAGTCGAAGAAAGGATCAACACGGTCAAGAGCTCCGAGGAGCCATGGTTTGCACCCATTGGGAGGTACTTAAATGACGAGACCTTGCCTTTGGATAAAAAAGAGGCCCGCAGACTGGTTTTCAGAGCCGCCCAGTACACCCTAGTAGATGGAGTCTTGTATAAGAGAGGCTTCTCTACCCCACTCTTGCGGTGCATTGATAAGGGAGAGGCATCAAAATTTTTACAAGAGATACACAAAGGGGAATGTGGAAACCATGCTGGGGGGCAGTCCATGTCAAAAAAGGCCACCTGCCAGGGGTATTATTGGCCTGCGATGGAGAAGGACACGAGTGACTTCGGAAGAAGGTGTGACAAGTGCCAGAGACATGCGACTTACCCATGACAGTCACCAAATGAGCTGGTGAGCATGACCAGCCCGTGGCCCTTCGCTGTGTGGGGGATTGACTTGATAGGGGCACTACCAGCAGGAAGAGGAGGAGCTAAGTATGCGGTGGTAGCGGTCGACTATTTCACTAAGTGGGTGGAAGCGGAGCCTTTAGTCAACATAACAGCTAAGCAAATCACCACCTTTGTCAACAAATATATTGTTTGCAGGTTCGGAGTGCCTTACAAGATCATCTCCGAGCAGTTTGAAGGAGGGGTGTTCAAGGACTACTACAAGGCAAAAAGAATCAGGAGGAGTTTCTCCGCAGTAGTACATCCCCAAGCCAATGGGCAAGTAGAGGCCATCAACAAGATCCTGAAAAGGAACTTGAAAACTAAGTTGGAAAAGTTGAAAGGGGCCTGGGTCGAGTAACTCCCAAATGTGCTCTGGGCCTACAGGACCACCCCTCGTTCCACCACTTGGGAGACACCTTTCACCTTGGCCTACGGCTGCGAGGCTGTCCTTCCGGTAGAAATGAAGGTTAACTCCTTCCGCACGCAAGCACATGATGACCAGGCTAATATCACAGCGTTGGTCGGGAACTTGGACCTGCTGGAAGCCAAGAGAGAAAGGACACAACTAAGGCTGGCAACATATCAGCAACGGGCGACGAGGTATTACAATTCAAGGGTGCGAGAGAGAAAGTTCAGGGTAGGAGACTTAGTATTGAGGAAGGTACTCCCCAACACGCGAGACCCGGAGGTGGGGGTACTGGGGGCAAACTGGGAAGGACCCTACCAAGTCGCTCAGTGCATACCACCGAACACCTATAAGTTGGCGCGCATGGATGACATCGTCATACCTCGAGCATGGAATGCGGAACACCTCAAGAAGTACTACCAGTAAGACTTCCACATCCAATGCAAGCAGTATTTGTGTTTAGTTTGTTGCATGTTATTTTAGCTTAGTAGACAAGAATCAAAGAGGTTGCCTAGATAACCTCCCAAGTAGATGTAAAATTTTTATATATATCGTTGTAACCTGTCTACTATGAATGAAATTGTTCACAACTTCGCATGTTATTTTTCTTCTCTATGCGAGCATCAACCAAAGTGCCTGCCGAAATAAATTTCACCAGACGCTTGGGGGGATAGGACAGGAGGCAAAACATACAGCAAGCAGGGGGATCCTAAAAAGGACTCCTCGTATCAGGAGGATCCTAAAAAGGACCCTCTATCAGGAGGAACCCAAAAGGACCACTTATATCAGGGCCTTAAACGAGGTCCTTATAAAAAAGGACTCCTCATATCAGGAGGATCCTAAAAAGGGCCCTCTATTAGGAAGAACCCAAAAGGACCCCTTATATCAGGGCCTTAAACGAGGTCCTTATAAAAAAAATGTGTGATGAACCCTAACAAACAGGGAGGAGACCTTGCAAGGCATCTCTTGAAGTTCACAAGGATTAGCTACCCTTATGAACATCAAGGAGGCCAAAAGGTCTTACAAAAAAAAAAGAAAAAAGAAACAAACTACCAAATAAAGGCAGATTCTCTCTCAAAGGGAAAAGCCCCAAAAAGAGCACCCGCCAATAAGCTTAGAGCGGCCACCAAGCCATCTAGCCAAAAAGGGTCCTAAAAGAGACCCTTGCAAAAATAGTACTATGAATAATGACAAGAATGACGATTCTCGCAAGAAATAATAAGCACGCGCAAAAATATATAAAAGGATAGCTAGAACCCAAGGGGTCAATATATCCTTATAAGAACAATCAAGAGGCACCAAAAAAGGACCTATTGAACCCTCTCACATTGGCTCCAAAGGACCTCTAGCTTGATAAATAAAAAGGGGAACCTACCAAACCCCATCATACAGGCTCAAAAAGACCTCGAACATAGAGGAATAAGAGATGAATAATCGTATATGTATATATATATAAAAAAAAAAAAGAGTTTTGGTAACATGACAAGACTTAAAAAAAATTGTTACAAGCACAATAAGGCTCGAACGAGCATACATCCACAGCAAACTAACTGGAAAAAATTATGAAATGCCGATCTCAAGGCCTCCTGCCACGGGCGTTCCACCCAGTCGCCCAGGCAACGGCGTGCTTGCCAAAGGAGGAGAAATTGAAGATTGGATCCTGCCTCCATACACCATTAAGGACACGCTCTATGGACCTATACTCAATGGCTGCCCTGTCCGCCTTTAAGGAAATGACCCTCTCCTGCGACACAACTGCAGCAGCCTTAGCACCCTCAAGTTCGACCTCTAAGAAAGCAACCCTCTCTTGTGACGCTGCTGCGGTAGCCTTGGCACCCTGGAGTTCGGCCTTTAGGCTGGTGACCCTTTCCTGCAACATCGTGGCCTAAGCAATCGCCCTCTTCTTCTTTTTTGATGAGGCAGAAATTTTCGCCAAGGCCTCTTCTAGCCTAGACCTGGTTTCAGCAAGCTCCCTCTCGAACTCTTGGACCCGAACCGCAAGACGGTCCCTCTCGACATTCGACGTGGAAAGGTTATGAGCTGAGTCGGCAAACCCCTAAGCCATGGTATAGGCATGCACAAGAAAAATAACAACAACAGTGATAAGTAACAAAAAAAAAGGAATAAAAAGAGATAAGGCCAACGTAAGATGCCTGAACTCACCTAGGCAGTAGAGCGCGTAAGAGTCTCCCCAAGATCCAACATAGTGAAACTCCCAAGACCACTCCAATCAGCTTCGGGGAGGTCTGAGGCGATCTGGACATACCACCGCCCGTAAGAGGCCGCCATGCGACCCACCCAGGGCGCCCCTTCTGAGCCAAGGGTACCTGGCTGGGTAAGGACAGATGACCCACTCGCCGAAATAGGAGGGGGCGCAGGAAGATCGGAAAAATGAACCCCGGGTAGATCAGGAGGGGGTGCAGGAAGATCGGGAAAGTAAGCCCCCGATGGACCGGGGTCGAGGGGAGCCTGAGGAAAAGCGTCAAAGTCCTTAGGATCGGGGCAAACAAAATGCCCCGGCATGGCCTGTTGACCCTGGGATTGGGAAGCCATGTCAGGGTCGAAAGGGGCAAAGGGAGGGCATTCCCCGGGGGACGAAGATAGCTGGTGAGGTTGCCCGTGTCCAAGGGAGACTCCCTCCGGCACACACTCGGCCTCACCTTCACCCGAACGATGCTCAGCCAAGACAACCTTCGTCTTCTTTGACCCGGGAAGAGTCCATAGCAACCCGGGATCTGAAACCAGGGATAGCTTGTGAAAGTTGAGTTTTTCCACAGTGAAGAGGTATGTAGCCCTTTTCACAGCGGGGTCAGCACTGATGAGTGTGTTCACAGCGTCCACCTCCGACCCAACAACTACAGGTATGGCGAATTTCTCTGTACGATTCACACCATTGTCGACACAAATATAAGTTATAAAACAATAAGTTTCAAAAAATAGAAAGAAAAAAAAGGGTGGCTCGAAGTACTTACTGGGAGCAGAACGAAAGTGCTCACGAACAGAAAGGGGGCCCTCCACAATGAAAAAGTCCTGCTTCCAGGACCCCGGGTTGGACACAACACCCTCTATCAAGGGGACTGCAGTATTGGCTTTTTCCAGGAAATAAAAGCCCTTGGATTTGGGAGAGGGCATAAGATTGTACAAGAAATGCACCTCTTGGGCCGTAGGAGCACGACAGACAAGCTCCATAAATGCGATGAAGAGGCAGCTCAAGGTCAGCCAACTATTGGGTGCCAGCTGAATTGGAGCGAGGTCAAAATAGTTGAGAATCGCGACGAAGAACGAGTGTAATGGGATTGTACCACCCGCCTTTAGGATATGCTTGCTCATGTCCATGTAGCCTGTATTAGGGCAGTCAGCCCGACACTTGTCCGAAGGGATGTATAATGCGTACTCCGGAGGAACACGGTAGTTATCTACTATTTCCATCAATTTATTTTCGGACACGTGGGACACTAGGGAGGATGCCAATAGGGGGCAGTGTCCTGGTCATCAGTAGCCACCTGTCGTCGTCCTCTCTTCGACATATCTGCAAAACCAAAAGAAAAAGGTGAGGAGGAGACAGAACACTTTACCCTCCATTTTTTTCTTCCTAGCAAGAGTCTTCCACCGAGGCACCGGCTGCGGAAGCGCTAAACTAGGGAAGATCGAAAATAAGGGCTGAGGAGAAGACGGGACAGCCCCATGACAGTCATCAGGAAAGAACGGGCTAGGAGGCTCAGGTGGGAGATGTCCCTCCATAAATTCCAACTCCATCTGCAAATCTAAAAGGGTCACCCTAAGGTTCGCTACGTGGTCGTTAAGGTCAAGGGGGAAAGGTACTCTGTCTCCTCTCAACACCGAGTCAATTTCACTCTCTACCACCCAAATTTTACGCCTAAGTTCAGCCATGTGCTCGAGATGACGAATACGGGCCTGCCTTAAGGTGTCATGGTCACGGTAAGGATTTTCCTCAAGGGACTCTGAGTCTAAAGACAAGTCAACAAACTCGACCCCCAGAGGAATGCGGAATGGACTTTCACCTGCCATGAGACCTCATCCCGAAAGCAAAAAGGGTTCACGTATAAATGAGAGGATTGCTACAAAACACAAAGGAAGGGGCTCAAAACCTCTAGGCACAAACGCTCTAAATGACCCACTATGGGGTATGAATAAAGGGGCATGCAACAAGATAAACTCACGACAAGCTCAGGCCAAAATACCCCATCCCGAGCAGTGCTAATTTGGAGACAATGAACATAAAAAAAAAAAGAGAGAGAGAATATACCTCAAGTAGGTAAAATGAGACACTGTCGTGGTCAAAAGGAGGTTGAGGGCCAAAAGCACCGTCACGGTCAAAAAGAGCCAAATGGTCGAAAGTACGTGTCTGCAAAAAATAAACAGAAAATATGTGTTAGCCTTCAAACATATGAAGGGATATAGACATACCAAAAATGAGCTCAAATATATATATATATATATATAAAAAAAAAAAGGGGGAGGAAACAATAACAAAAATGAGATAGTGGGGGATTGAACCCCTCGCCTCTTGAAAGAAGAAGGAATCTCAAAACCACTAAGCTAAGGAAGTAAGGTGTAAATAATAGGCTAGGCATGAAGGCCTATTTATAAGAATCAAAGAGAAGAGTCTACCAGAGCACCTAAAGGTCCTCTCCTAGACTGGGGGGCAAGTGTGGATGCACAAAATTCCACGCTTGAAAGATGTCCAAAGTGCACGCTAAGGTCCCATGAATGCCTAAATACATGCTTGGGCCACGAGGCCCTTGGGCCACCATCATCTCGTGGATAGGTACATGAGGCTAACCTTGGCGTGCCTAGCATCCATGCACCTCGGCAGGACCATCATTTCACGCCGCATGGGAAGGAACGTCTCAGGACCAGATTGCCGAGGGGCCTCCCGGAGGCCAGCGCCTCGTGCGCCCCACGTGTGCCCAGATGGGCGAGGGAACCTCGCGGAGGCCAGCGCCTCGTGTGCCCAGGTGGCCGAGGGGCCTCGCGGAGGCTAGCACCTCGCGTGCCCAGGTGACCGAGGGGCCTCGTGGAGGCCAGCGCCTCACGCGCCCCACGCGTGCCCAGGTGGCCGAGGGGCCTCGCGGAGGCCAGTGCCTCGTGCGCCCCACACGTGCCCAGATGGCCAAGGGGCCTCACGGAGGCCAGCGCCTCACACACCTATCATCCACGCGCAAAGCACCCAAGGACTCCGTTTCGCACCCCGACCCCTACGAGCACCAAGTGTCTTGCTCACAACACCTCAAGCGGGTGTCTCGCGTGAAGGTAAAAGTCCAAGTGCAATTCGAAAGGGTCGTATTAGTACAACCTCATACGGGGTACAACCTTTAAGATCCCATACAACTAATCCACATACTCCTGTTAGACAAGTAGTGGGAGTACTAGGAGAGGGGGATGGCCTCTATGCTTCTAACCGAATGTCAGAATCGACACCACCACCAGCACCACTACTCCTAGAGCCAGTCCTCTGACACTCGTACTAATAAGTAGTGGAGACATCCTCATAGACTCTGACCATGTACTGGAGCCGACACCACTACACCAGAGACCACTCTCCTGACAGCGTACTTGTGTATTACCTGGTCCTCTGGACCACCATGTATCAAGGGCCAGTAGAGCCCAATATAAAAGGAGTCCCACTTCCACGTGGAGGGGGATTGGAAAAAACACTGTAGCACTACACCATAAGAAATACAAGTTCATTTCACAATTTTCTTTCTGCAACTGTTCTTTGAGTTTCTGATTAAATATTTGAAGTTTTTCATTGATAAGTTCCATATTCCAATTTTTTCTAACTTAACTTGGTTGACAAGTTCTCACCATCAATAGAGTGTATGGCGAGTAGTGGGTTCCCAGAACCATGGTGTTTGGGAAAAACGGAGCGGGGAAAGGGACTGATCCTTCGAAGGCTCCAATCTGTGCATCCTCCCAGATGATGTATTCTTGGGCTCGACATATGACGTCGTTGAGCCTATGGCATCCTCTTTGCTAGAGGTCATCCCATAGTGGGGAATCTTCTATTATGTCAGCTTGTAGGGCCATCATCAACCCTCTTGTTCCTAGCTACTTCTTCCTTAAAGCATTTGATGTAGGCTTTAAGGGTCTCAAGTGGTCCGTGCTTTATTTTATCCAAAGCATTGACCTCGAAATTCATCTTCTGAGAAGCAATGAATTGTCTTCGGAAGGAGGATAGTTGGTGCTTGGAGTGAATGGATCCTGGCTTGTGTTTCTTGAACACTCATTTGCTAGTCTCGTCAAAGTTAATAGAAAGACGTGGCATTAAGCGTCCTTAGAGACGTAGTGAACTGGCACCAATCTGTTGAACTTCGAGATATGTGTTGGTTGGATATGTGCTTCCACTGAATGAATCGATGTTTGTAATTTTGAAGCCTCGAGGAAATAGGGCTTCCACAATGTGGGGAGCACAAGGCTCCTCATTGTCATCCTCCGAGTCAGAGTCATGACCTTGTCTCTAGGCCATCTTCAACATTATCCTTTTCAAACTCTCCAACTCTGCACGGAGAGAGTCACGATTTTGATTGTCACTCTGTGCCGGGTGTTCTCTCCTCCGAGCATTAAGGTCATCTATGAGGTTTGCTTGTTGTTGTCTCCCAAGATTATCCTCAGGAGCTGCTCTATTCCTGTGAGCATTCAGGTTGTCTTGCAGGTCAAATTACATGTGGCGGTGACCACAGTCCTCGGGGTATCCCACCTCAGTCTCCCCGTCAGAGTTAACATCTTCATTGTTAACCGAGATGTTGATTCCCTGTCCTCAATTGGCAGAGTAATTTCTCTTGTTGGCCCCTTCGCCAAGATTACTCAGACGTTGCCGAGGTGCTGGTGAGACACCACCTCCAAGCCTAACGTGTTCTGTTGTGGCACGCCTGGGCGGAAGGCCTTAGGCTCCACAAAAGCTAGCAGCCTGGCGGTGTCTTCAGGCACCCGACCTTTGATTATTGTTGCCCCTTCTCGAGGGCTGAATGGGCTCGGATGCCCGATGAGTTCTCTTTCTCCCAACTAAAGGCTCTTCATCAACCTTGCCTTTGCTACGATCTTCTTTCGTAGGTGGGGCTAAAGATGGGTGCGCAGGTGGCACATCAGCTGGCGGATCTTGCACCATGTCAATGGGGTGCTCGGCCGGCACGCCCACTGGCATAACAGGTGGCACTCCAGCTAGCTGCCTAGGCGGTACTTCTCCATGGGGGTCCACTTGCAGCCCTTGGGCTGCCAAAGTATCCCTCATGGCATTAACCATCTCATGTAGGGCAGCGATATTCCCCTCCTGGACATCGCTTTTTTGCTGCTGGGAGGCAACTTGTCCTTTGAGAGCCACCACTTCTGTTGGCTCCTCCGTCTATATGGGCTGAGAGTAATCACTCTTATAAAACTCGATGTCTTCTCCGTCGTACTCGGCGTTTTCATCGTAGTCTTCCTGGGCCACCTCCAGGTTTTCTAGTGGAGGTGTTCGACTGGATTCTTCTCCCTTAGTCACAGTGGGAGGCACAATGTTGTCTGGAATGTTTCTTCTAATGGTCACCATTGTCAATTCTTCAAAGCTTTCCTCAAGCTCTCAATGAAAGCGCCAAAATGTTGACTGCCTTTTTTCGCTATCAATGTAATAAAACAAAACTTCAAAGAAATTCACTAAAGAGCAAGAGATTTATGTAGTTCAGGTTATTAATTAACCCTAGTCCACGAGGCTATTGTATTAGGATTGGTGGAGCTTGGTTGGGCAAGCTTCTATGGGGTTTTAGGAAGCATTCTTGCAATGCTCTGTCTACAAAAGTCTAGGGATCCCTTTACAATGGATGCCCTAGCCCTATTTATAGAGGCTGAGAGCAATTAATTCCCTTTATGGGAAGTTATTACAAAAATATCCCCAAGTAATTGGGATTAAAAGCTAATTAATACACATTTTTGTGATAGAGGTAGTGGTGGGCCTATGTGTATCACACAGGGCCCATTTATGAGGTTGCAGCCCACCATCTTCTGGGGAGACACGCTCCTGACAGTGTCAGAGAATGGCTGCACGCTTCCCACATTAGGCGACGCATTGGGACATGTTGTTTGTCACCTCTACAGGCTCGACACCACGATCTGTAGGACAACATCTTTGTCAAACAATTACCTATGGGCCAGAGTCTCTGCGTGCAACACCTTGCGCTACCATCTAGACTCTGAGAGGTCTTCTCGCAAGCCTAGAAGACTTGCATGGAGGAACCTCAAGCTAACGTATCCAAGGTTCTCGGGGCATGGCCCGCTGGAGGACAACCTTCCCCCAAGGAGTCGCCCGAAGACGTGGGGCAGCCTATCTTCTAAGTAAATAGTAAGCCCAATAGAAACTACTAAACCATCTCGGAGAACCTAACTACTCTCGGAAACTACCACATGTCACTTGGTAAAAACACGGACAACATATATATATATATATATAATAGGGGCAAGCAATGTGCAATGATTTGAAAATATGTTACAAAAAAGATTTATTTCACTATTACATATATGTTTGGATAAACAAAATATATTCAATGACAAAATAAATAATTAATAAAAGAAAGACATAAATATGTTTTGGCTATAGTTTTGAAAACATAATTGATAGAATAATTTAAATAGTTTAATATGAAATTTTAAAATATGTGTTGAAAAATTATTATGACTTTTTTTTCTTTAATTTATTTACCTATACTTAGATGACTTTAATACTAACAGTAACAATAAAAAAATGTTAAATCTTAAAAATAAAAAAAATAAAAACAATTTTCTTTAAACACACATTTATTACATATAAAGATATATGTAAATAAGCAAACACACAACCATAAGTAAGGGCTCATCAAGTCCTCTCTTAAATTTTATTGCCTAGTTAAACTTGTTAAATATATTAGTAAATTTTTGCTAGATGTAGACCAATGTTTGTTTTAATAAAATAGAAATTTATTCTCCTTTAAAATTTACAATTTACAGATTGCTCATTTTATAGTCTGACTTTTTCCGTCTGGATATATATATATATATATATATGAGTTCAAGAGATAGGTTGTTACGACAAATATTCTAGGTTGTTACGCATTTTCCCCACAAATATAATAGTAGCTACATAACTACTATTTATATTTATATGTATTAATATGTCATGAAAATCTGTAGCTACGTGTTCTGAATTTATTGTGAAATTATAAATTACAATTTCCAATATTGACTAGAATATCATTTGAGTCATTCAGCACATACTCCAAAGTGTTATCAATAAGAGCGATCTTTAAATATCAATTCATGTCACAAAGGATCATTAGCCACGCAATCTTGATAATACAGTATAACCAATTATAAAATTAAGCCTGTACCATTGTATGCCAATCTAATAGTAAGAAAACAGTACTTAAAGGACTCGCAATTCGGTGATCTATATCCTTTCTCTTTTTAAACACTCAAAAAATCAACACTAAGTACCCAATTAAGTGATCATGGCAGGAGAAGAGGATAATGTTACTTTGCATGGTGGGGGTAGCCCTTACTCCAAGAGAGTGGAACTGGCCCTTAAACTTAAGGGTATACCTTACAAATTTGTGGAAGAGGAACTTAAGAGCAAAAGCTCAAGTATAACCCTATTCACAAAAAAATACCTATTCTTGTTCACAATGGAAAACCCATTTCAGAATCACTTATCATCCTTGAATATATCGATGAAGCATGGAAAAATACTCGTCCTGCAATTTTTTTTTTTAAGAGGACCCTTACAAAAGGCCACAAGTTCATTTCTGGGCAAGCTTTATCCAGCAACAGGTGAGAAAGTTTAAAAGCTTTTATAATACTAATTTATTGTCACGCCCCGAGCTCTAGGCCATGACAGATTTGTAATATCCATAATTTTGGTGGTCAAAAACCAAACTTTGACCCTCGTTGAAAAATAGTCTTTATAAATGATCATGTAATTTATATTAAATCGTACTAAAAGTTAAAATAATGAAATAACTCATATAATTATACATAAAAATATTAGTAATAAAAGTATGATAATTTATCATTATACATAAAATAATAATATTCTCACAGTTATGTAATCACCAAATAGTTAAATTTAATAAGTCATACACACCCAAAATAATACTTAGCATCCACAATTCCTCATCCCTAACTATTTCATAGCTCATTCAGATATACCGATTATTAGATTCCAAGTCGAATACATATATAAAATGCTCAAAAGATAAGACAATGACATGAAATAGAAATAGGCTAAACACATTGGCCCCATCGATAATTCATCTTTTCCACGTTCCCGTCACTAGGCTCCTGGAATGAGAGAGATAGGGGTAAGCTTATAAAGCCCAGTAGGAAAACAACTAATAACATAGGACCCAAAAGTTTAATACAACCCCTGCATGGTTAGCTTTGAAAACAAAACATATATCATCATGTATAAACCAAAATAGAGAAACCACAAATAATCATAAGAGCATAGCTACAAGTGCACATCACAATGTCCACTAGATCCCTAGTTCCCGTTACCCACCATAGAAAATCCGACATCCTAAACCGGGTAGTCGGACCTGATAACCACCATAAAAGGAGGCTCAGAACACTTCCTGTATATAGTTGCTAGGTCTTTACACCTACAGGTGAGTGGACACCTGATCTACCTATGATGACACAGAGACTAGTTCGTAAAATAACAACGTGCACCAATCATGATCACTATAGCTCTCATCGGTATAACCAAATGCAGGTAAACATAATATTCCCTTTATATTTTAGAAAATTGGACAGCATAATAGCCACATTTGAATAAACCCAAAAATCATAACCTACATAAATAAGTGAACAAAAATATATATATTTGGCACTTAGTGCCCTCAGAACAGATCAGAAAATATGCAGGTTAAGTTTTCAATTTTTCAAAAATCTTATAAATATCAAAATTGGAATATGTTGAATACAATTTAATATGAATAAAATAAGTCCAATAGTCTAGTTGAGTCCCTACCTCTTTAGAATTTAATTTGAGCTCAAAGCGACGTCAAAGCGATGCTCCTAAGCTTAACGATGATCTAAGAATTATTTAGTCTGATTTTTAATATCACATTTTTCCTACGTGCACCAACCAAATAAGCAAATGATTATCATTATAGCATTCCTTATTCAAAATCGTGTCCAATAACATATAATATGACCATATTTAAAATTTCAAGTTCCGCAACCTCACCCAAGCATAACACAATAGCGGTTGGTGGAAGTACCGGAAACTTCAACGAATATATGCATGACATATATCAAAACGATCAACTCGATGAGTACATCACGAAAGTACAGCTCCTTCGCCCAAATAACGTCCGATGTTGCTGGAAAATGCTTACAAAGGACGAAGATACCCAAAATCTCGCCGGAGAAAAATGGCGAGTTGACCGGAATGACCTAGTGGGCGACGATCCTCTCACGATGTTGATTCCAACGATACCACCCACTCGCCGAACGGTAGTCGGAGTTCGCCGAAAAGTCACCTCAAAGTTTTGACGGCGAAACTTCGGAGTGATCGTACATGCGCGTCCTTGCTCCGATGGTCACCAAATTTCAGGGTTGTCGTCGTCACCGGTTAGGGAAGCTGCAGCTCTGGCGCGTGCTAGAAATGGTGCTCCGGTGGTGGCTGGTCTGAAGCTTGCCGTGCGCTGCTTTGGAGAGAGAAAAAAAGAAAGAGAAAGAAAATAGACAGAGAGTAGGGGTGAGCACGGTGTGGTTTGGGCGGTTTGAACACTTTTTAATACACCACGCCACAAGTGCGGTTTAGTAACTAGAACACACCATGCGATGTGATTTGGTTGCACCAAACCGACCAAACCAAACCATTTTTTGCGGTGTGGTTTGGGTGATTTTCCAAGGTTTGTGTAAAAAAATATGTCATAACAAAATTTAAATTTTAAAAAAAATACTAAATCTTTAGTTCATAACAAATCATTAATAAGTTCTAAACAACATCACAAGTTATCAATTAAGTTCAGTGAAACACAAAAAAAATATACAAGTCTCTCATATTGGGTAGCTATAAAAAATGGTATATATGTAAAGTTTATTTATTTTTAATATATTTGTAAGTATGCGGTGCGGTGCGGTGCAAACCAAAATTTCACACCGCCAAACCGCGCATCGCACCGCACCGCGCGATTTAGCTAAAATACAAACCATACCGAACCATTACACTTTTGACACCGCGGTTTGCGGTGTAGTATGGTGCGGTGCGGTCGGTCACCGCGGTTTGTCGGTTTAGATGCTCACCCCTAACAGAGAGTAGTCGGGGAAGAGGAGGGAAAAGGCCAAAAGAAAAAAAAATGGGACTTTGACCCAGGTGGGTCCCACCTCTATATAAAATAAAAATATTATATTTATTTATTTATTTTATTTTTTTCCTGAGACTTTACATTTATAATATTCCAGTGCTTCAAGACTAACATTATTTTTAATTTTATGTGTGGTTGGTCATACTTATTGCAGTTATTAGATACGTTTTCCTTGGTATTTTTAGCTATGGAGAAACGCAAGAAAAAGCTGTCCATGAACTGTATGAAAAATTTACAATACTTGTGGAAAAAATAATTAAGGGATCAATTTTCCCAGATGGGTTTTATTTTTTTGATGGGAAAAATCTGGGTATTCTTGACATTTTGATGTGTGCAAGTTTTTGTACTTATAAAGTTCAAGAGGAAGTTTTAGTTATAGACCCAGAAAAAAACAACCCCACTTATATTTTCATGAGTGACAGCTCTTGGTGAGATACCTGTGGTGAAAGAGTTATTCCCAGTTCCTTTTGAGAAGCTAGTAGAAATTCTTGGTGGCCTTAGAAATAATGTCCTTAATTCTACTCCTGCTGCTTGATTTGTCCTACTCTTTTTCAGCTTTCTCTTATGATAAGGCGCTATTGGTACTGTTTTGTTCTGCTTGATATTATCTTTGCTCCAAGTGCTGTTGTGGCATCTATTTTCACTCCAAATTTACACATGTTATTGTCGAGTTGTTGTACTCTAGTGTAATGTAAAATTTGTGAAATAATTATTAGTGTTTACCATATAGAAGAGGAAAATCTGAAAAGAATTGTTATTCTTTGGTTGATGCTGAATCTTTACACGAAGTCTATACATAGACCAAGTCTTTACACGAAGTCTATACATAGACCAAGTTGCTAACCTAAACAGTGAGTAAAATAACTAATACCAACCTAACAGAATAATGTAACAAATGATGTTTATTAATCTTAATACGACCCCTCAAGAGGGAGTATACAAGTTAAGAATACCCATCTTGGATCTTTGAAGGCAGTGGGAAAAAGAGATTTTGTGAAGACATCGACAAGATTTTGTGAAGAGCTAACATGAATCAACTTGAGAACTTGAGCTTGAATTTTCTCTCTTACTATATGGCAATCAATCCCAACATGTTTTGTCTTTTGTGGAAGATCGGATTTTCGATATGTGAATTGATGCATTGTTATCACAAAATAATATTGCTGGAGGTGAATACTTCATGCCAAAGTCTTTAAGGATGGATGTAAGCCCAGTTATTTGGCATGTAACATTGGCCATTGCAAAACTGTAGGTTGTTTCTTGGATTTCCATGAGACTTAGTTCTTTCCAAGGAATACACAATATCCAGAAATGGATCCTCTAGTATTAGGACAAGTTCCCAATCGGCATCAGCAAAAGTTTTAATAATATAAACAATTTATATGACCAAAAAATAATCTAGAAACATTAACATACAATATTATTAATCATGCAACAAATATATAATTAAAAATATATTTATATACAACATATAAATAAAAAAAATCAAGAACATAAACTTTTACCTCTTGAAGCCTATCAAGTGTCATTGATTCTTTTCGTATTATTAGCAATATTCCTATCCAAAGCTTTGAGCACTCAAACCACGATCTTCCGAAGTATTCTCTATACCTCAATAATGGTGTGGGCACATAAAGAACATGAGTTTGTATTTTAAAAATCACAAGTATTTCTCAACACATGAAAACTTGGATTATGGTATGAGAATGACTAAAATAAAGAAGAAGAAAAAGAAAAAATAAAGTTGTCTCACAAAAATTCTGAGAGAATTATTCTGAATTGTCTCCGTATTGTTGTGTGTTTTCTTTCTATGTCTTTTCTCTTCTTCTTCTATATCATATATGTAGAAATTTATCTATCACCTTATTATTCTTAATAATAATAGTAATATATTAAAATATAATAATGATGATAGAATTTGTTTTAGGTAAATATCTAACTTACAAAATTTGAAAAATCATTTTCAAATTATTAAATAATTAAATAAATGAAATAAAAACTATATAGATACAATATATGTATATGTGGTACACGCATGGCACAGTCCTTGGACTGTGTCAGGCATGTACTGCTATTCTCTTTTCAAAGATTTTGTATTTTTATTTTATTTAATTATTTAATTAAATTCAATCTCCAACAAAATAAGGTGTTAATCTTTTTAAGAAAAAGACGACAACCAGATTTCAAATTTTAAATTTTAAATTCAAAATTCAAAATACAAATTCATGATCATCATTATCATCATCTTTTAAAATTAAATAAATCAAAAACTATTTTTGACTTATCAATTTTATTTTCTCACACTCAAATAAAATAATTAATTTCAAAAATTAATTAATTTATTTATATATATATGAATTTCGAAATTTATATATTTAAATTAATAAAAGTATTTTCCAAAACTAATAATTAATTCTAAATTAATTATTCAACATTAATTATCATATAATTGCATACTTGACCCGAAGAATAATTTTTTTTTTCAAAATTTCAAATTACAGTTATACCCTTGTATCAACTCTTACCTTGATATGGTGTTGATAGAGATACCCTGGAGACCTTTGGACCTACAATATCAAGCTCCAATATATATTACATTATTAATCAAAGCTCTTTGATTAAATAATCATATTTATTAATCTCATGATTACTCCACTAAAAATATGAGATTGAACTCTTAATAATTATAGACATATATTTACTGAGTAATTTATTAAAGAATAAAGTGTCAATTGATATAACCATTACATACAACGTTAATCCTCTATTAACGGTTCATAATTAAAAGGGAATAAAATAATTATTTTACCCTTTTAAGGGCACTATTGCTTTAAGGGCACTATTCCCAACATTCTCCCACTTTCCCTAAAGAAAATTGAGGTATGTCTTTTAATATGTCAATCATATTCTCCTGACTGAATTTGTCTAACAAAGTCTTTGTAACCGTTTTGTAAGAAACTATTTTGAAGTTATCTTCAAGATCATTACATCAGTTATGTAAAACTGTCTTGAATTAAATGATACTTCATTTCATGTGCTTTATCCTCTCATGATTTCTTTTTCTTCTAGAATACTTGCATCTCCATTGCTTTCATAATGAGATACGAGTTGTTTTCTAGTCTGAAAACCTTTCCAAAATGTCAAAGAACTTATATTTAATTGCTCGTAGTTGTTACATTTCAGCTTTTGTGGTGAAACATTTAAATATGAGATGTCTAACACATTTCCAAATCAATGTGTCTACTCCACAGTTATGGAAGCTAATTTAAAATCAATTCATCATTTGGGATATTTAGGTCTCTACCTAAATGCACATACATATAATCTCTATTATATTCAAGATACTCAAAATTAAGTCATTATAATTATTCAATGAATCAATCCTATCATTAGATTGACAACTGCTGACTATTCTCACCACTTAACAAATGTCAATTAAAAAATATAACATTTGATACATTAAACAGTCTATCACTGAGTTGTAGAAATAAATGTCTCATGTCATCTTTTCTAGTAAAAGAATAAATGAACATTTATTATTTAGATAATACATCTTCCTTACCGGGAAGGCAAAAATCATTTCTTGGATTTTTGTAAACTAAAGTATTTAAGCTTCTTACCTATATAAGTTGCTTGAGACAGAGCCTAAGGATTGTTCTTTCAATCTCTACATAATTGAATGTACATAACATTCTTGGCTTTTCTAAATCTAATATTTAGAAATGTTCAGCTAACCTTTTATTTTCTATTGACGACATCTCTACATCACTCCCAATGATTAGAACGTTGTCGATATTAAGAATAAGAATCACAACAGAATCTTTCTAGTCGATATCTTCAAATGATTTTTTCCATTTCAGCCATTCAGTAAAGACTACTTAGATATGCATTTAAATTAATCTCATAATCCATGTATAAAGCAGTGGATAAGAGTATGGAAACAAATTTAAGTTTGGTTACAGTAGAAAATATTTATTCATGTAATAAATTCATCTTTATGTTCATAGCCTTAGGCTATTAACATAACTTTGAAAAGCTTGTACTTTCCTCTGTTCTCCTCTTCATCTTGAATATACTGTTTCAAACTGAAGTTCAATAAACTTTAGTTGGATGTTCAAGAATCCAGATGACATAGAATTCCAAATTCCATTTCTAGATTCATGGTGTTTCAACCATTGTTTTCTGTAAAAACTTTTTCATTTCATATACTAGTATGTGAATGAAGTATAGTTAGATCATGTTTCATACAATTTAACTATCTTTATATTAGTAATGGAATAGTTACTAACTAATGCTCCCATTACAACAATGTTTTACTGAATTTGTGATATTCTTTGGTTTTATCATTGTTAATTATCAATAACTTGCTTACTTGACTTGCAATCATTATTTCTAGTACATATTAACTAGAAAATATAGTGATTAAAATAATCATGCTTCATTAAAGTAGCATTTAAAGAGATACAAACTCTTTTGTAATCTTTTATGATTATTAAATTGTTTCACTAAATGACTTCATGGAAAATTTTCAATTTATTCACATAACCACTTGTGAATCTCAACTTCTAAGTCTTTGATGTTGTACAATCAAATATGTACATAGTATAACAAGTGTTAAAATTATAGAAATAATAAAGACGATAATGGTAGACCACTATCTATTTAAGCTTATCTAATATGATTATATTCCATTTCCAAAATACTAATTATGCTTGGCATTCTAGTTGTATGTGAGTTGGGTTTGAATTCCAAGTTTACATGCAAACTACTTGAATTCCAAATTCGAGTTTAGACTTCCTTTTGATCAAATCAAACAAGTTTCTAAGTGACTTTACTTTGAATGTTGCATAAAAATTTCTAGAAAATTTCTTTTGCATTTGATCAAAGTTTAAACATATCATAAATAAATGTCAATCAATATTGACTTACTATTTATTATTTATTTTAGCTTTGAACATTAAAATGTTCAACATGCATCTCTATGTATTAGCTAAACGATTATGTAATTTTTGAGCCTTTATTAGAGTAACACCTTTTTGGTTAACTTCAATTAATAGATCATATAAACAAAGAGAGAACCATTGAATGGTTGCAATAAAAGACTGTCCTTTATATGTTATATGTATCTAATTAGTTTACAAGTCAATCTAAAAAATAATTCACATATATGTTTCACTTAATTGTGGTTGGAATAAGATGGCTTACTAAATCTATGATTTGCACAGTAATAAATAATTCATAATTATCGTTCATACTCAATGATGAAATAGTGGAAGCAAGTATATTTCAAAAAATAAAAACTGAATTTATTATTCAAAAGAAATATTAAACTTGTTCATTCATTAAATAAGGAATCTAAAAACACAGTTTCTAGAAAGAATTCTAGAACTACTTTAAAGAAAAAGAACTTATTAATTTCTTTTATAATGAAAATAAACTATTTCAAAATGAAAAAATTTAAATTGTTTTAAACTAAACAAAATAAATTTATAAACTAATATTTTTGTTATTCAATTTTCTTCATCATTTCTTCTTCGCTTTGGTTTCAATGCAACTACTCTTTTCCTCAAAACATTTCTACATTCCTGAAAACAAGAACATATGAAAAATATTATTAATGGCATATTTTTTAATCAAGTATTCAAAAACAAAATTAAGGAAGAGTTTTTGAGAAAATAGAATTTACCACGTATTTCAAAACTTGAGCATGTGCTATTGCATCATCCTTTATTATGGCCACATCTCGTAAGCAGTTTCAATAACTATATATCTTTCTTTAATGTCTCCATGCATGGTCGATAACATGAATTGATGTGCCAGGTGATTGGATCTCGTCCATTCACCATATTTTCATGTTCATCAAAGCTACATGAAAAACTTGGTTCCTCTGGTGGTAGATCATAGATCGATCCATACAAGTTTTGTATTCCGAAGGCAATATGAATCCCATCATACCAACTTCTCATGTGGTTAAGATTAAATGGAATCATTTCCAAGAGTTTGTCAATGAGGTTGGTTTGATTTCCCAAGTTCTCAAGTACGTGATCAGGATTAAGATGATTAACCATTATTGCCGGAAATAAATAAATAAAATATAATGAATTAAAACATATAATAAATATCATATTTTATTTGGAAAAGCAAATATGATGCATGAATGCAACATATAAAAACACATAAAAATGTATACTAATCCACGATAAATTAATTTGAAAAGTTAATGGACCGCCTTAGGGTAGGTCAGACTAACTCCAAATTAATTTTGAGACAAATCTCAATTTCATAAGTGAAAACTTAAAAACGCATTTTTCTCTTTTGACTTATGAACTACCGCTAGTTTGGTGAAGATGCACTAGTCGTGCTCGAAATCCTAGATATACCTTTGGAGTGTAACCCATTATTTTCAATCAATGACTTAACTCAAGAGTGTGCCTTAGGGTCAATCAAACTTGAAATACATCACTAATTATATTCTCATAAGAAAAGTTAACCTTGAGATAAAATAAACATATTCAGAAGCCTTTCCTTAGGGAGGTCGCAAACGGAGGAGACACGAGGCCCTTCCTATGCCTCTCGGTGTTCAACCAATAATGGAGATCATGGGACTTATTGTCATAACTCCCTCTCCTACTCTCCATTTTGGAAAAGTGTGTTTTTTTTCACAAAAATCAATATTTTTTAATTTAGTTGTAAAAATGAATTTAATTATTTTTACCAAATGATATTCTATTAATTACTAATCTAATTGAGCAAACCAAAAACAAAATTGTGCCCTTAATTCAAATTCAAATTTTGCTTTAACTAAGAGAATATCATTTTTATTTTAATAAAACATTTTTCATTAAAACAACAAATTAAACAACTTTAATTTTGATTCACCATCTTAACTAATTAAGACTAAATTTATTATTATATGAATTATCACATTTAAACATATAACAAAAATATAGGATGTTCCTAATAGCATGTTTCTACACAAATGTAATGCATGCTAGTTGGATATTGTGTGGGGTATATGAATGGCATGTTATAATGCATGACAAAATATTAAACATTTTAATCACATTCAAACATTTATGATAAATAAATAAAATAAAAGCGGGTATGGTAACTTTTGGGTATTTTTAGAAAAAATTACAACACTTGCAAAAATATACATGAAAAATGTAACCTAGACTAATTAAGGCTTGATAAAGAACACTTTAATCTTGAACCTTGAGATGTAGTCTTGTTGAGTCAATGCCACCCTTTTTTTTATATCCTTTTTTAATTATACAACTTTATAATTATTTTAAACAAACTTTTAAAATAATTAAACTTTAGGTTTTAACACCCAAAAGTTTCTAAGGCCCAATTTGAATTTGGGTAATTTTAATTCAAAAATAAAATTAAACAATGTAATTTTAATAAATTAAAATTCAAGATAATTTTAATTTTGGATATTTTAATTAAAATAATTTTAATTATGGAAGATAACAATTAAAACATTTTTAATTAAGGTAAATAATCATCACTATTTCAATTAAAAAAATTTCTAAATTAAAACCATTTTGTTGTACCCTAATTTTAGCCCGAGTTCATTCACTCAGCTCGGGTACAGCTGACAAAAAAATATACGGAGAAATTACCAAGGGAATGATATCTGCTTATTATCCATGTGGACAACTCGAGTTTCATGTGGTCACGCGTGGTGTTAGCCGTCCTGGGTTTAACTCGAGCTAGGGATACGAAGGCTGTGAAGTGCGAGCTCAAAATATTAAAACAGCTGTCGAAGCACGAGCTTGGAGGAGATATCCAGCTCGTGGTAGTTCTAGTATATTGCATACCCGCGGATCCCCAGAGACTCGGGATCCCTTTATACGTATATTTATGACCAGGTTGTCATATTTATATCCCAGATATTAGGAATACATTTACCTTGTGATCAAATCATATCCCAATATAAATGGGAATTATTTGTATTAAATGTAATAATTATGTAAATGTGTGATTGACTCACGCGGTTACCCAAACCTGTCCATGAATTTCCCTTATAAATATTGGGAATATTGGACAGGAAAAAAAACAATTATTATGTAATACCAAAACTCTGCCAAAATAGAGAGAGAGGAACAACAATAATATAGACTCGTGGACTAGGTGGATTTTAACCACTGAACCACGTAAAAAATTTGTGTTCTTGAGTGAATTCATTTATTCTTCATTACGTTTATTGAGCACTAATCAACCTTATTATTTCTTAATACACTGTTGGCAAAAAACCGCATCAACATTTTGGTGCTTTCATTGAGATGGAAATTAGTGCTTCATCAAGATCCCAGTCGATTCTCATCATGGTGCGCACTCGCTCAATGCACGATAATGAGATAGAACAGCCTGGTGGGCAGGAGGCCCATCATACCGCTGTTTCGAAGGAACATGGCCCTGAGATCTAGTAGCGTCCTGGAAAACAATTAACGGGTCATGGCGACACTGGGAGTTCAGTGTCATTGCCACCGAATCCAAATCTACACTACCTAACTACCGTCGAATTGGACAACATGCAATTAGAAGCCATCTTGATAAGGAAAACAGGCAGATTGAGGAAGTTTTGGCTCGGTTACCCCCTCTTGCAACCGACGTTAATATCGGAAAGAGGCAAAGTGGGTCTCACAAGTCCCACAGGAATAATCGATCCAAACCAAGTGAATTAGTTAGGACTGCCACCCCAAGTTCTGTACCTATAGGGCATGATCGCCAGAATGCTCAACCCAGTGGCTCTCATAGGGCATCAACTTGTTAGTCGGTCGTTTAGAACCACAACCCCAAGTTTGATGCCTCCTTCACAGGTCCCTAGAAATGCCCCTGACAATCCACGAGAAAGGACTAGGACAGGCTCACAAAGACAAAATGTTCCAACAAACCCTCCTACGTCATGATCGAACCGTCAGGTGCAGAGAACTAGAGACAATGGAGTAGAACATAGGCGGGCTAAATTAGTCCGCCCTGATGGAACAAGGATTGCCTCACCAATAAGGCATACCCCGTCACCTATAAGACATCCGATGCCACCTCGTCCTACACGAGATATTCCATCTTATGGAGACATTAGGAGAAATCATCCCCCATTTGCCAATACTTACATCCCACGGACACGTGTTGAAAATCCAGATCCTCGGCCCCAACCGCGAGCTGTAAGCTTCGCAAATGGGAGTTACTGGACCGAAATTTTTCGTAGTGGTAGGTCCGAGGGTGACCTAAGAAATCAGTTGAGTTCAGCACAAAGCCCTCGGTACGAGTCATAACCCGATTTGCGTGATTGCCTGAATTTGCAGAGAAGGAATCCAACTCAGAATGAAGATGTTAGTTATACTTGACAAGAGGGAGGTCCATCCATAGTATGTGATAATGGGAATGCCCCACCAAACCAAGCTCGAGCTTGGAGGGACAATAACCCATCAAACTCATATGATAGGATGGGAACTGTCAAACACCCCCCAGATAACCTTGGGACCAGAGACCAAACCCTCAAGAGGCTAGCTCTGATGGAAGAGAAAATGAAGAGGCCTTTATCTGGAAAATACAAAGATGATTGTGACTCAGAGGATGAGCTCGAGCCTTTCTCTCCAAATATTACAGCGGCCACATATCCGGTAGGCTTCAGAATGCCACACTTGTCAAAATTTGTTGGAGATGGAGATCCGTCAGACCACCTCAGAATGTTTAACACCATGATGATGTCCCATAATGTCGAACTCGATCTAAGGTGTATTTTATTCCCTGGAACTCTGGTCGGGCCAGCCAGGCAGTGGTTTAAGCAATACAAGAGACATTCCATAAGCTCGTGGAAGAAGTTTTACTCCGAGTTCAAAAAAGAATTCTGAGCTTCACAGGCAGCTCGGGTTAATACCAATTCATTAGCCAATGTAAAGCAGCAACCTGGTGAGACATTGAAGGCATATCTAAGTCGGTTTGCCAATGTTATTGCACGAGTTAAGGATGCTGATGACAACTCCAATCTCATGGCACTAAGGACAGGAATCCTCGTCGGGGGCGATTTGCGGTAGGAACTCCAAAGGAAAGGAGTTAAGAGTGTGGACGAATTCTTGGCCCGAGCTTAAGAATGGATTAACTTAGAGGAGGCACGAGCTTTCATCACAGGAACTAGCCAGACCCTTGTCCAGCCCGTTGGAGCGGTTGTTGGATTAGCTTATACATGATCTTTATTTATTTTCATGTATATCTAATATTAAACAAATTAATACGAGATAGCCTAAAACATGTTTCTAAAATTGAATTCAAAGAGAAACAAAGAATAGAATACTTACAGGATACGCAGCGAAATTAAAGAGTCCTTCCTTCAGTTTCTCTAACTCTTGTATCCTCTCTGTCGCAGAGTATTATCAAGAAACTGAACTGATCTTCTATTTTCTTCACAACCTTCCAATGTATCATTAGAAGAACCTAGACTAGTGTGGGTAATTCTCAACACATGAGATAGATATAGAGAAGAAGAAGAAGAAGAAGAGAAATAATCAAAGAGGCTTAGAAAAGGACTTGTGTTTAGAGAGAATCTAAAACTATCAGAAAATCTGACTTGTGACTTATGTTTTGACTTCTCTCTCAGCACTCCTTTTATAGACTCAATTAGGCCATTTAATTTAATTAAAAAATCAATAAAATAATAGCCATTTTAAAGCCCTAGGTCGAAATTACCATAGACTATAGGCCCGTGAAATTTCCCATTTGATTATAAGCCCATTGGACTTAAAATCAAGGCCTGTATTATTTTCTATTGATTTAATTAATTAAATAATTATTTAAATCCTTTATCAAATTAATTATTTATAATTTGAACCTTGATTTAAACTTATTTATTAATTTAGATACCAATTTATCTTAATTAATAAATCTGCCATAATTTCTCTTTTCTTCTCAAAATTACACAACTCTGTGAAACTATCCAAAATTGACCTGGTCAACTTTGATAATTCTAATTGATAATTAAATCAATTAATTGATACTATCTAGATGATTTTATCCAAGGTACAATGGGGACCATGGGCCTATGAAATCAAGCTCCAATAAGTTATCATAAATCTAACAAATAAATTTACTAACTTATTAATTCATCGTGACTCCACTATAGACTCGAAATTGCACTCTTGAATTCATAGAACGCTCTATAACAAATATAGATATGCTATTAATTATCCATTGTTACAACCATAATTGTCACTCGATCCTCTATAGACGGTCTACAATGAGATAGGACTAAAATACCATTTTACCCCTCATTGTATTTTATCCTTAAAACACTTAGTTCCTTGTAAATGATATTTCAATAAACTAATTTAATTACTGAAATGAGATCTCTATCATTTAACACCTTGAACCAAACTAAAAGGAAACCATCGTTTCACTTCTTCATCAGAAGCTATAGATGTTCATATCTATGATTAACACTCCCACTCAATTATACTACCGAGTTCCCAAGATGTAAGTATGGGCTAGTCCATAGGGTAAGCTGGTAACGAACAAGTCAAAGAACTCAAATAATACAATTAGTTAGAATACTAATCACTCAGAATTGAGATTGAATTAACCTATGGTCAACTATATGATATGACTAGAATAGATAATAATGGTATGTTTACTTATCTTATCAACTGTCAATATCGGTCCTGTCCGATGTAATGTTAAATCCGATCTTATCTACTTTGCTAATGTTCTGGAAAGAACATAACACTGTAATGTGTAAGTAGATCATATCGTAGATTGGCAAGTCAGTGTAAATCCAGTGCACTGACTAATCTTAGGACTAACTTATTTTGAACATATACTCATATTTATATTCCACTGTGATTACGTCACTATAAATAAGATTAGCTATATACTCGGGATTTAATAGAAGTTTATATTAAACAAATAATCATGAAAATAAAACAAGTGAGCATAGTGATTAACCAAGTCAAAAAATGATTTCTATTCTTTTATTGATAATAAAATGAGATTACAAAGAATTTGGGTTTTAGTTAGGGCATAAAACCCCAACAAACTCCCACTTGCACTAATTGAAACTAATGCCTTAATTCTACTAATCTCATTTCCTTGATATGCTTATCAAATGTAGCTTCTGGTAGTGTCTTTGTAAGCGGATCCGCAAGATTGTCTTCAGTTGTAATCTTCATAACCTTAACATCTCCCCTGGCCACATATTCTCGAATAATGTGATACTTCATTTCTATATGCTTACTCCTCTTGTGACTTCGAGGTTCTTTCGAGTTGGCTATCGCTCCTGTATTGTCACAAAACAACACAAGAGGTTTATCCATTTCTAGAATAACACCAAGATCCGAATAGAACTTCTTTAGCCAGACTATTTCCTTAGCTGCTTCTGACGCAGCTATGTACTCAGCCTCCATGGTGGAATCTGAGATTACAGACTGCTTACCGCTTCTCCAAATCACAGCTCCCCTCCCAAGAGTAAACACCATTCCAGAAGTAGACTTCCTGTCATCGACATCAGTCTGAAAATCTGAATCGGTGTAGCCTACAGGATTCAGAACACCACCCTTGTAGACTAACATATAATCCCTAGTCTGTCTCAAATAATTCAGGATATGCTTAACTGCTATCCAATGTTCCGGTCCTGGGTTTGACTGATACCTGCTCACTACTCCCACTGCATAGCAGATGTCTGGTCTAGTACACAACATGGAATACATCAGACTTCCAACGGCAGATGCGTAAGGAACTTTTCTCATGGCATCTTCCTCTTCAGGAGTCTGGGGAGACTGCTTCTTTGAAAGATGAATTCCATGGCGGAATGGTAGATGCCCTTTCTTGGAATTTGTCATTGAGAAACGTTCAAGCACTTTATCTATGTAAGCTACTTGAGATAGAGCTAAGAGTCTGTTATTTCTATCTCTAATGATCTGGATACCTAGAACATAACTTGCTTCACCCAAATCCTTCATCTGGAATTAAGTGCTCAGCCAATTCTTCACATATGATAATGCTATCCAATAAATTAGCATTGGTGACATGGCAAGTAATCTCTGGACACGTGGCTGACACCTGGAAGCGTCTGCTAGAGTATCGACCAGAAGACACAGTAGAAGCAGGGTAAGCCTGTCTTACCCGCGACCAGTCTGGTCGATGGTTCCGTGTACAAGGCAACATTTATGGGAAGATCTTTATGAATCCCGAATTTATCTCATACAATCTTCTGGGTATCCGATTATTCAGGAAAGAATATCTGTAACAATCTTTTGTAACCCTCCTTGAGCCTATAAATAGCTCAAGGGAGGGGACTTTTGGCTTTTGAATCATTCGAAACTATAATAATTATCTTAGTAAACTTGTATTGTTCTTGAGAGGTTAGTGAAACTCATTGATCCCTAGTTCTTTGATCACTCTTCTAATTCTTATATCAATATCAGTCTAAGTCGACGTAGGTCATTACCAGATCCTGGGGCCGAACCACTATAAATCACTGTGTTTTGTTTGCTTTTGTCATTACGTTCTTCTCTGTACATTCATTCACATCAATCACATTTTGACTCCGTGTCAGTTGGCCAAATCTTGGGTCAACATTCTGGTGCTTTCATTGAGAGATTGATTTATTGCTGTTAAGAAAACTAATGGCGAAAGCAGGAAAGAAAGCTGGGCAGGCAACCACCGCTGCACCGTCAAACCCGCCACCTCCTCCTCCTCCTGCAAGCATAGCGGAAGATGAGCCGCAACTGGATTTTGAAGAGGAGGAAATGGACGATGCAATGCTGAAGAGTACTCTGGGCGCGTTGCAGGAAGAACTGGCTAATCTGAGGGCCAGTCAGGAGACTGCCGCTGAAGTTATGGCGCGGCAGCAGCAGGAGATAGAAAGGCAGCGCGCGGAATTGAGCGAAAGACAGGCAGAGGTGGATCGCCGTCAGAACAAAGCTATGGCAGCCCTGGAGGCAGCCTTGCTGTTGGCTAGAAATCAGGTTGCACCTGCCTCGCAGCCTGACCAACCGGTGAATGGGCCACCCCGGAGGGGTCCTAATCCGAGTCCACCGATTCAGCCTTCGAGTCCGCAAAGGCCCGTGCAGCTTCAGATGCCCCATGACGATGTCCCACAGGATCCTGAGGCGCAGCCACCATCCCAAGCTACTCGGGGTAATCCCCCGCAACAGAGGCAGAATAGGGCCGAGCATCAGCCTCGCAGCCCTAGACGCCGTGGGGATGATGAGCCGAACCTACCGAACAGAGGTCGGAATCCTCCTGGCAACAGGAGAGACTCAGAGTTAGGCTCTGCGGTCCGGGGGCCCCCACGGCACGATGGTGCACGGGGACACCACGACCAGCGCAGACCACCCTCTAACGCTCAGGATGGTTCAGCCAGGAACGGGCATCGGGGGAACAGTCGATCTCACCATAGCCAGTCAAGGTTCAGAGATGGCCACGGATACAATGAGGCTGACTCAGGCAAGGGAAATGACGGTGGGAGGAATGGAGAAAGAGGTAAAAGCAGGAGCCAAGTACCTCAAGATGACCAACCAAATAGATAGGATGCTGGGGGGCAGCCCAGACAAAATAATTTCTTCAACCGGCTCGGTGGTAGCGAGCAGAGAAGAAGAGAAGAGGACCTGAGAGATGTACTCAATGATCGCCGCGAGAGGCACGACGAAAACGTCCCCCCAGCAACAGAGGCCACCGCGATTCCTACCATAGTGCAGGCCCAGATAGACGCACTCAACCAGGCTGTTTAGCAGCTGGTCGGAGGAAGGACTTCTTACATCGACCACGATAGGAGGAAAGGCACTCCTTTCGTCCAAAGGATAGCTAACGCTGAAACTCCCAGCAAATTCAAGATGCCTATGCTCCCAAACTTTGATGGATATCGGGACCCAGTCTCACATGTGAATAAGTTTGAGATTCAGATGGACATTCAGAAAGTGTCCGAAGACGCTCGGTGCAGGATCTTCCCTGCAACACTTTCTGAAGCAGCGCAGGAGTGGTTCTTTAAGTTCCCGCCTGCAAGCATAGTTTCCTGGGAAATGTTCGTAAGGGAGTTCTACGGACAGTTCTATGCGGGTCGTGTGCACCCAACCGAAGCAAACCAGCTAGTCGAGATTCGCTAGCAGGACGGAGAGTCGGTGAAGGATTACGTCCAGCGCTTTATGCGAGCGGAAGCTGGAGCAAAAATAGTCGGAGACGAAGGCAAGATGATGGCCATTACCGCAGGGGTTAAACGTTGTTCTCCCCTCTGGAAAAGTCTCCGAAAGGAAGGAGTTAAAGCAACCCAGGAGTTCTTGGACCGAGCTGATCGTTACATCAAGCTCGAAGAGGCCATTGCTGATGATGGAAAACCCTCGAATAAGGGTAAGAAGGCCGCCGAACCCGCCAAAACCACCAATGGTTCTAAACCTAATGGAAACGGCAAAGGCAACGGAAACGGCAATGGTAATGGCAAGAATGGTGGAAAACGGCCGTATAACGAGCCTTCCACCTCCGACAACAAACGAGCCAAGGGTAATCGTTATGAACCTAGGTTCACTAACTACACTGCCCCCGTTGAGTCTCAGGGAGAGGTTTACCAAGCCACAAGCTCTAGTGTGCCTTACAAAAAACCTGGACCCATTCGAAAGGACATTTCGAAAAGAGACACTACCAAGTTTTGTCGTTACCATAACGACTACGGACATGACACTAACGAATGCAACCAGTTAAAAGACGAAATCGAGTTCCTTATTAGACAAGGACACTTGAGAAGGTACGTACGGGCCTCGGGAAATTCCCAATGAGAAGCTCCAGGTGGCAACGAGCAGGCGTCCACACGCCAACGCTCGCCACCATTACAGCCTGCCCCCGTGGCTGGAACACTCTTAACCATCTGTGGAGGCCCGCACCTCGCGGGAAATAGCGGAAAGGCCAGAGAACGATATGCTCGGACTCTGCACCACGACCAGGACATCGAGATGATGACTGTGGAGGACCGTGCACCAAAAAAGGCTCGGTCAGAGGAAGGTGAGATAACCTTCTCTGATGGCGATGCCCAACACGTCCGGTTCCCAAATTCCGATCCGCTGGTCGTGGACATCCAGATGGCCAATATGATGGTAAAGAGGGTACTAGTCGATACAAGAAGTTCAGTGAACATCCTATATAAGTCAACACTGGAACGCATGAAATTTTCCGTAAAGGACTTGGAGCCCTGCAATCAGACGATATATGGCTTCTCTGGAGAAGGACTCGCCCCAGCCGGAATGATCAAACTTCCAGTAACGACGGGTACAGCGCCTGCAACAAGGACATTACTCGCCACTTTTGTAGTGGTCGATTGTCCTTCGGCGTACAACGCCGTTATCGGAAGGCCCATACTGGTTGATCTACGGGTCGTCATCTCTATGTGGCACCTAGCCATGAAGTTCCCAACGGACACGGGGGTAGGATGTGTTTTAGGAAACCAAAGGGAAGCCAGGGAGTGCTACAATGCCTCGATCACAAAGGCGAAAAGTGGAACGTCGAGGAGTACCACTCCAGACCGATTGCAGATGGCAGTAGATACGCAAGCCCAATCAGGTGGTGAAGTCACCAAATAGGGTGTTGCCCAAAGTGAGGATGGAGATTTGGATCCTCGCTTTGGGGATTTTGAAGAGAATGTTGGACCCGTCGAGGACCTGGAGGAGGTCCAACTTGACAAAGAAAACCCGACCAGAGTCGTGAAGGTTGGGAAAAACTTAGAGCCTACCACAAAGCATGCACTGGTGGAATTCTTGCGAAAGAACCAGGAAGTTTTCGCCTGGTCGCACAAAGACATGGTGGGGATAGATCCTGCGGTAATCAGCCATGTCTTGAACATATATAAAACTTTTCCACCCGTGCAACAAAAAAGAAGGTTGCTCGATAAAGATAGATCAAGAGCCTTGAAAGAAGAAGTTGAAAGACTTAAGGAGAATGGGTTTATCAGGGCGGCGTTTTATCCGTCGTGGGTCTCAAATCCGGTGCTGGTCCCCAAGCCTAACGGCAAGTGGCGGACCTGTGTGGATTTTACAGACCTCAATAAAGCCTGCCCAAAAGACTGCTTCCCACTCCCAAGAATCGACCAGATGGTCGATGCGACTGCAGGACATGAGATCCTCTCGTTCATGGACGCATATTCGGGATACAACCAGATTAGCATGCATCCCCCTGACAAGGATCACACCAGCTTTCGGACCGATACGGGCTTGTACTGTTACAAAGTCATGCCCTTCGGACTGAAAAACACAGGTGCTACTTACCAACGGCTAGTCAACCACATGTTTAAGGAGCTGATCGGCGCAAACATGGAGGTATATGTGGATGACATGCTGGTAAAGTCTAAAAGGGCAGAAGGACATGTGAGGGATCTACAAGAGTGCTTTGATGTGTTAAAATAGTACCAGATGAAGTTGAATCCCCTCAAATGTTCCTTTGGAGTCGGATCAGCGAAGTTTTTGGGGTTTATAGTGAATTCAAGGGGAATCGAGGCCAGCCCTGACAAGATAAAAGCCCTGATCAACATGAAGTCGTCGGAGAAGATCAAGGATGTACAAAGTTTGACCGGAAGGATCGCTGCCCTGAGTAGATTCATCTCCAAATCAACTGAAAAATGTGTCCCTTTCTTCAATCTACTCAGGGGCAATAAGAAGTTTGAATGGACGGGAGACTGCGAGCAAGCATTCCAAGCCTTGAAAGCTCATATGGCGCAACCTCCCATCTTGTCAAAATTGATCGAAGGAGAAACTTTGTTTATTTATCTGGCGATTATTGAAGTTGCTGCTAGTGCGGTGCTTGTACGGAAAGAAGAAGGCGTACAGAAAGCAGTCTACTATGTCAGCAAAAGGCTAATCGGTGCAGAATTGAGATATCCGCCAATCGAAAGGTTAGCATATTGCTTAATACTAGCCTCCAGGAAGTTGTGTCCTTACTTCCAAGCCCATCCTATCACAGTGCTAACCGACCAGCCCCTTCGGCAAGTCCTCCAAAAACCTGAGGCGGCTGGGCGATTGTTGAAATGGGCAGTCGAACTAGGGCAATTCGATATAACTTATTCACCGCGAGCAGCAATAAAGGGACAAGTCTTGGCCGATCTTGTTGCGGAGTTCACTGAACTCCCAGACAGTGAGCAGTGCGAACAGCCTAAAGCGCCCATGCCTCAAGACAAAACTCCTTCGTGGAAGCTATTCACGGATGGTTCATCCAACGAATCCCACGCTGGAGCGGGAGTGATATTGATAACGCTAGAAGGGGATCGATTTCACTGCGCAATCAGGTTTGACTTCGCCGCATAAAACAATGAAGCGGAATACGAAGCACTCCTCGCTGGATTAAGGATGGCCAAAGATATGAGCATAAAGACGCTTGATATTTACAGTGACTCACAGCTAGTCGTAAGTCAAGTCCTGGGAGAATATCAAGCACGAGGCTTAAAGATGATGGCCTACCTGAATAAAACGAAGGATTTGCTAGCCCAGTTTACAAAGTACACCCTCCAGCAAATTTCGCGAGACCAGAATTCGAATGCGGACGCCCTGGCTAAACTCGCAAGCGCAAAGGATGCAGACACCTTGAACATAGTTCCAGTAGAAAGACTGAATAGGCCGAGCATAGAAGCGGCCGAAGCCAATATGGAGATTCGTCTAGAAGATACATGGATGGCACCTTACTTGGAGTATCTGACGAATGGTACACTGCCAGCAGATAGAAACAAAGCCAGGACTTTGCAAAGGTGAGCCGCTAGGTACATACTGGTCGATGGTGTTATGTACCGAAGAGGATATTCAATGCCACTACTCAGGTGCGTTACACCAGAAAAAGCTAAGGAACTCATGAAGGAGGTGCATGAAGGCTTTTGCGGGGATCATGCTGGGGGGCAAAGTTTGGCGAAAAAGATTCTAAGGCAAGGCTACTTCTGGCCAACAATGAACGAGGATTCGATGGAGTATGTGCGAAGATGCAACAAATGTCAAAGGTTCTCCAAGATTCCACGAGCAGCTCCAAATGAACTAAAACAGATGCAAAGCCCGTGGCCTTTCGCAGTATGGGGAATAGATTTGATTGGATCCCTGCCTACAGGGAAAGGCGGAGTAAAGTACGCAGTTGTGGCAGTTGATTACTTCACCAAATGGGTCGAAGCTGAACCACTCGCAACCATCACGACCAAGAAAGTTCTTGACTTCGTCATCAAGAACATTGTATGCCGGTATGGTCTGCCCAGGAAGATAGTTTCAGAAAACGGGACCCAGTTTGACAGCAACTTATTCACCGATTTCTGCGAAAGGCATGGAGTTATTAAAAGCTTTTCTTCAGTCGCACACCCCCAAGCGAATGGGTAAGTCGAAGCCGTGAACAAAACTCTTAAAGACACCCTGAAGAAAAGACTTGAAGAAGCTAAAGGAGCGTGGCCAGAGCAGCTGCCTGAGGTCCTATGGTCGTATAGAACGTCCCACCGAACAGCAACAGGCCATACCCCATTTTCCTTGGCCTATGGATATGAGTCCATGTTGCCTGTCGAGTTAGATCCCCCCTCAAATCAGCGCTTAACTTACGACCAGGATCAGAACAGCTAGCTAATGATGGACTCTCTAGACACAATCGACAAAATGCAAGAGAAATCTCAACTCCGAGTTGCTGCTTACCAGCAAAAAGTCGCCCGGTACTTTAACTCCAAAGTTAAAGAAAGAAAATTCAATGTCGGTGACTTAGTACTACGACGAGTTTTCTTAAATACCCGCGACCCCACTGCTGGAGTGCTCGGACCTAATTGGGAAGGACCTTACCAGATTGAAGAAGTCCTTCACCAAGGCACATACAAACTTGCACGCTTAAACGGAGATCTCGTTCCACGCTATTGGAATGGAGAACACCTGGGCAAGTATTATCAATGAACAGTCCTTTTTAAAGAACTGGCTTGTGTAAAAAAAATTCAATTTTTTTACAAGTTTTGCAAAGAGGGTTAGCCACGCTGTTTGGCTAACTGCTTGTATATGTAAGGTTCTATTATAGAATCACTCGTAAAGACATGTTTAGTCCATTTTTAATACGAGATTATAAGGGACTGTGCGCAGCCAGTCATTCTTTCCAACCTTTGTGAATTTACATTTGCAAGTATTTGTTCATTACGTGTGTTGTTTTGCTGTATTACTAGTATCATTTTTTACACGAACAGGAATGTTCGAACAGGCCATGGTCAAGGCAAGTGACCAAGGACCTAAAAGCTCCTCGATCACTTGGGGGGCATATAAGGCACATCGATAGCAAAGCATACTCTCAAGGTATGTAAACACATGAACAAAATGAGTGAAAGCATGCTACAGTACTTAGAGTATTTTTCAAAATTTAGGTTTTGTTAAATCATGCCAAAGTACTATGTTAAGTTCGGTCATTCGGACAAATGTTATAATAAGTAAAAACGTTATAGCATCAAGATTTAAGCTTTTACACCGCAAGCATTGCTGCTTGGATGTAACTGTTCGAGTAAAAGAAAAAAGATTTACTGCCCGTGCAGCAAAGTTTAAAAAAGAAACTATTTTCTTTACATCACGACCCGTGGGTCGTATATCCAAAAAGAAAGAAAAAATATAAAAAAAATCTTAAGAGGCATTCCGGGCCGGAGGGTCCTGGGCAGCATCCTGGTTAGTCGCGTCCTCGACAACTTCTTCTTCTTCCACACCAGCGACGCTTGGAGTGGCAGGGGTTGCAGCTCTTGCCTCCTCTTCGGCCAGTTGGGCAGCGCATCGAGCCAACTCAGCAGTTCTGACTTCCTCTGAAAGGTAACTAAAGTCAGCACCCTGATTATGTTTCCAGAAATTGTAGAAACATCAGAGTGTCGTCCTCTTGTACTTTTCCAGATTCTTGGAGTTGTCAAGCTCCAACTGCTTCACCTTGCCCCCGAGAGTGACAATAGCCTCATCCTTAGACTTGAGTACCTCTCCCAAATGCTTGATTTCACGAAGATGGGCTTGGTTGAAATCTCGATACTCCTACCTCAACTTGACTGCTTCATTCTTCGCAGCTTCAGCCTCTAACATCTTAGTCACTGCCGCATCCCTCTCTCGGACCATTGCCTCCAACTCTTTGGCATGCCTAGCCTCAGCAGCCGAAAGCTCCTCGGCCGCCTTCACCTGATACCTCTCGATGGCCTTTGCCTTGGCCTACTCGAGGTAAGCCTGGGCTCGGGTACGAGCAGTAGTGGCAGACAGCAAGGCCTGTAAATAAAGCAAAAAGGAGTTAGAACTTATCATGAGGACTAAAAGACTAAAGCTTGAAATATAAAGAAGTACTTACGCTGGAGATTTCGTTCAGAGCCCTGTTCAGGATCTGGTTGACTGGCAGCTCTTCAGCTTCGACCATTGCAGCTCTAACACGGTCGCCTTTACCGATACGATCGAGACGGTCCCTGGCAGATCGAATGGCATGGCTCATGAGTCTGGCCCCAAGAGCTTCTTCGCGAGTAAGCTGCTCTCCGGCAGGCACGGCTGGAGGTTTCGACGGGGCAGGAGGAGTCTGCTGCTCAGAAAGAACTAGAGGAGGGGTAGAAGTTTTCCCTGTTGGCACAGGACTTTGCCCAGTTGGCGCGTCCTGAGGAAGGTCTTCTGTTCGACCCTTCTTGGCTGGAGGGCCTCGGCTGGATTCCCCAGTTCTCTTCTTAGGCTTCCGTTGGAGTTGAGGAATTTCCTCCTCATCCTCGGCCTGGTACCTGTCAAAGATGTTGGGAGTAGACATATCTACATGTAAATAAACATAGCAAGTTAGTAAAAAAAGAGGCAGGTGAAAGTATGTTAGACAGCTGAAAGAAGGTAACAAAGTAAATACCCGAGCTACAACTACTGGTTGCTACACTATTGACTCTAATAGTCATATACTCATTATCTGGCATGAAGAAGTCTGGCCCTAGATTTGGAGCATATGTAAAGTTACCATCCCCGTCAAACAAGTGACAGGGAATTGGCAAACCATTTAAAAGCGAAATAACTTTACCATTATCGTCAGAAGATTCTCCCAAGTCAACAATAGGCTCTTTGGCCTTTTCTTTCCCCTTGCCTTGGGGAGCAGAAGGCCTTTCTGCGGAAGGGCTGCCCGTGGGTTCCCTGATTGTAACCCCCGTTGGCCTCCTCCTCCGAGGAGGCACAGGGGGTTGCTGCTCGGGAACCCCCTTGGCAGTGGCTTCGTCCACCACAGACCCTCTATTTTCATGGCGAGGAGCCAGAAGGCCAGACAGCCTCAAGTTTGTTTCAGTTATCAGGGTCTGGACACTTTTTGCTGCGTCAGACATCCTGGCCAGAGTTTTGGACCTCAACACCATGTCTGGTGCATGTCTGGTGTTGGGGCCAGACGTAACCAAGGGCCTGAAAAACAGATTAAAGTTTGAGAAAAATGAAAGGAGACACCTTAGATTAAAGTATCGACTAGTCAAAGACAAGATCTTACCTCCTCGTGCGAAGGCTAAATTGTTGCTGGTTATGTCTGGAGTAAGGAAATACTCCTTATTGTAATGCCCCACGTTTGATATATGGGTGGTGCCACTCAAGAACGTTCGGCCGGTCTCTTGGTGGCAGAAGTGGAAGAAGCCCGTCCCGTTTTGCTGTGGGTTAGATTTAAGGTCAAAAAGATAGTTGACCTCGTGGGGCGAAGGTTCTGGCCATTTGTTAAGTTTATACAGAATATAGAGTGCGGCCAGCATCCTATATCCATTTGGAGTTATTTGGAAGGGGGCGACACCAAAATAATTAGCCACCCCCACAAAAAAGGGATGAAGAGGGAGGTAAGCTCCCGCCTCAATATGATACCGGGACCAGGCGCTGTTTGCACCTCCTGGGAGGTTAGCCCTCTGGTCTGCGGTAGGACGTATAATAGTAATCCCCATGAGGGGGAATTTCCTGAAGCAATTAGTGACCATTCGAGGGGTCACTAGACTGGCTGGGGAAGTATACCACTCGACATCAGGCGGATTCCGATGACGAGGGCGGGCCCTAGTTTGGATATTAGGGTCAGGAACGAGATTTTCTCGACCACTAGTCGAGGGAACCCTAGCTTGCGAATCAGGCTGGGCAGGAGAATTTGGGTTGTCTTCGGACTCAGGTCTTTTCTTCCCAGTAAACTTGGAGCGGGCCATTGGAGAGGAAGAATGGGGTCTGGAAGAGGATCGCGAGAAAGGAATCTCGTGGATACGGTCAGCTGGTTGTTCTTCTCCCTCGAGCAGCTGGGCGAGAAGGTCGTCGTCGATGGGTCTTTCACCTCCCCACAAATCTGGCATTAAAGTCTGCAAACAGAAGAATGGGGAGGTGAGGATATAGAACTTTAAAAGGCTTTTTAGAATAACGCTGGTCGAGTATAAAAGTTAGGCTTTTATACAACAACATTCTAACAAAAAGCTAAATCTTTCTACACGAACAGTTTGAAAAACGGATCAAAGGGTGAAAGTAAAAAAGTTTTTGTGGAAAAGCTTTTTCAACTCCCCTTAGGGCGGGAAAAATTTATTTTTCAACTAGCTTAAAGATCGAAATTTTACTTCGATTTTACGTCCTAAAAAACATGATCCTGGATTTTAAACTAACTCGTAACTCTACTTTGCCTACAAAACATTCTGTCTACAACCACCTTAAACCAGAAACGGAAAAACTTAAACAGTCCACCATCAGAAGCATGCACCACGAGAAATTAGACGCATGGGGTTTCGAAAACTTACCAAGAAGAGTGATCGTGGAGGTGGAAGAAAGGTCTTCGGAGACTAAGGAGCCCACGGTCTGAGTCTTGGAAGTGCAGGAAAACGGTCTCCGGAGAAGTTTAAAGCTCTGGTTTTTAGGGTTTTCTGCAAAGACAATGGCGTGCGTAAAAAGAAAGAGGAGGCTTCGACGGTCTTATATAAGTTTGTCTCTGATATTAAAAAAGTGTAATCATTAGTTTTCCTTTTTCAAAGTATGGGGAAACGGGATGGCCGCCGAAGTCGTTTCTGGGGAACTGAAAAGGCATGATTAGACAGAAGTGGGTTGCTTTTTTTAAGAACACACGAAGGGTTCTGACACGTCAGGTGGGGTTACCGAAGAGTCGTTCGTTCAAAAGTTTATTTACTGCTTGTAGTAAATAAACTTTGGGGGGAAAATGTTATCCAATAAATTAGCATTGGTGACATGGAAAGTAATCTCTGGACACGTGGCTGACACCTGGAAGCGTCTGCTAGAGTATCGACCAGAAGACACAGTAGAAGCAGGGTAAGCCTGTCTTACCCGCGACCAGTCTGGTCGATGGTTCCGTGTACAAGGCAACATTTATGGGAAGATCTTTATGAATCCCGAATTTATCTCATATAATCTTCTGGGTATCTGATTATTAAGGAAAGAATATCTGTAACAATCTTTTGTAACCCTCCTTGAGCCTATAAATAGCAAGAGATAGCTCAAGGGAGGGGACTTTTGGCTTTTGAATCATTCGAAACTATAATAATTCTCTTAGTAAACTTGTATTGTTCTTGAGAGGTTAGTGAAACTCATTGAACCCTAGTTCTTTGATCACTCTTCTAATTCTTATATCAATATCAGTCTAAGTCGACGTAGGTCATTACCAGATCCTGGGGCCGAACCACTATAAATCACTGTGTTTTGTTTGCTTTTGTCATTACGTTCTTCTCTGTACATTCATTCACATCAATCACATTTTGACTCCGTGTCAGTTGGCCAAATCTTGGGTCAACATTCTTAACATTGTTTCCAATGAGTAAGATATCATCTACATAAAGAACCAGGAATACCACTATTTGATTTGGCTTCAGTTGGTAAACACAGGGCTCATCAATATTTTGTTCAAAGCCATAGGTTTTGATTATTTCATCAAACCTAAGATTCCAAGAATGAGAAGCTTGCTTAAGTCCATAGATGGACCTATTCAACTTGCAAACTTTTCCTTCTTGTCCATATACTTTAAATCCTTCTAGCTGATCCATATAAATGACTTCATCAAGATTTCCATTAAGAAAAGCTGTCTTGACGTCCATTTTCCAGATCTCATAGTCGAGAGCGGCTACTATGGATAGGAGGATGCGAATGGATTTGAGCATGGCTACCGGACTAAAAGTTTCATCATAGTCCACACCTTCTCTTTGGGTATAACCCTTTGCCACTACTCGAGGTTTATAAGTCTCGATATTTCCATAAACACCTCGTTTCTTCTTGTAGATCCACTTGCACCCAATGGCCCTAAAGTCACTAGGTGCTTCCACAAGATCCCAGACGAAATTTGAGTACATGGACTCCATTTCCTGTTTCATGGATTCGAGCCATAGTTCCTTTTCAGGGCTAGCCATTGCCTGTTTGAAAGACAACAGATCATCATCACTAGTGTCACCAACAACCATATTGGTTTCACCATCCAAACCATAGCGAACTGGGTTCCTAGAAACCCTCCCACTACGACAAGGATCCATGATTTTTTGCTCAGGAACAGTGGTACTTTCTTCATTTAAATTGACTAGTATCGGTTGGACATGAAGAGTGTGAATTTCATCATTAACTCGCATTGATGATGATGGAACATTGGTTGGATTCAATTCTTTAACCATCTCCTCTAAAACTACTTTGCTGCAAGGTTTAAATTTTTGGACATAGTCATTTTCCAGAAAAGTAGCATTTGTAGAAGTAAACACTTTATTTTCTGAATGACTATAGAAAAGTCCACCCCGAGAACCTTTAGGATAGCAAACTAACATGCAAACTTCAGTTCGCAGTTCTAGCTTTCCCTCCTTTTTCCTCAGGACGTGAGCAGGACACCCCCAGATTCTATAATGGCGTAAACTAGGTTCACGACCATTCCAGCGTTCTAAAGGTGTTTTAGGGATTGATATTGACGACACGACATTGAGAATGTCATTCGCGGTTTCAATTGCATGTCCCCAGAACGAAGTTGGTAGAATTGAGTAACTAAGCATGCATCTAACCATTTCCAATAAAGTTCTGTTCCGGCGTTCCGCTACACCATTTTGTTGCGAAGTACCTGGGGCAGTTGTTGTGATAAAATCCCAAGTTCAGTTAAATGAACTTGGAACTGCATATCCAAATATTCTCCACCCCTATCAGATCGCAAGATCTTTAACGTTTTACCTAATTGGTTATGAGCCATTGCTAGGAATTCTTGAACCTTTGAAAATGTTTCTGATTTCCTATGCATTAGGTAAAGACATGAGTATCTAGAGTAATCATTAATGAAAGTGACGAAATACTCAAAACCACCCCTGGCTTGTACATTCAAAGGTCCACAAACATTTGAATGCACAAGACCAAGTGGTTCTTTGGCCCTATCACCCTTTGCAGAGAATGGACGCTTGGTTAGTTTGCCTTCTAGACAAGATTCACAGACAGGTAATTCACCTAAGGTGAGTTCCCTCAAAGGTCCATCCTTTGTAAGTCTTTGAATCCTATCATAGCCAATGTGACCTAGTCTCAAGTGCCATAAATACATCATATTATTGTTATCGGTCTTTTGACGTTTATTGGTCCTAGGTTTAGCTACTTTGAATAAATCATTATTAAGAGCGAGGGGTTCGTTAGGTCGCAGAATATAAAGCCCGTTTTCCAAACATGCAATACACAATTGTGATCCATTGAAAGAAATAGAAATATTAAAACTTGTGAAAGTCATAACAAATCGTTCTAATTGCAACATGGAAACTGAAATTAAATTTCTACTAAAATCCGGAATAAAAAATACATCTTTTAAAATTAAAAATGTATTTCTAAACTTCAGACGGGCTCTTCCTCTAGCTTGGATCGCAACGAACGCTCCATTCCCAACTCTAAGCTTTAAGCTGCCTTCGTTCACTTCCTCCCACGATTCAAGAAGCTGTAAAGAGTTACAAACATGGTTAGTAGATCCAAAATCAATAATCCAAACAGAGTTATCATTCTCTAAAACACATATTTCCAAGATAAATGAACTATAATTATTACCTTTGTTTTTATCTGCTAGAAACTTGGGGCAATCTTGTTTCCAAGCCCCTTCTCTTTGAAGTGAAAACATTTACCTTTACCTTTCTTGTTTTTCTTGTTTTTCCCCTTAGGCGTCTGTGCATAGGGTTGTGCACTCGCCTTTGCAGCCTTGGGGTTTTTGTTTTGCCCACCTTTCCTCTTGTTTCCAGCTTTTGAAGACGGAGCTTGGTTAGCTTCAGCCTTAGCTGGATCAGCAGCAGTAGTAGTAGTTGTCTTCTTTTCTCCTCCCTTACTAGGTCCACCCATGATAGACTCACAAGTCTGAAGCTCATTCATGAGCTGCGTCAGACCATAGTTGAGTTTATTCAACACATAGTTGGTGGTGAATGGAAGGAAAGCTGGAGAAAGACTGTTGAGGATTAAGCCAACTTGAGTTTCCTCATCTATTATGGCTCCGTGCAGTTCAGCTTCTTGAAAGTAGTTTGTCATCTTGATCACGAACATGTTGAGAATGTGCCATTCGAGCATTGGCATATTTCTTGGTGGCCTCAAAACGAGTCTGCGCTGGCTTGGCACCAAACATGTCTTGGAGCTGATCCATGATTTCGTAGGCTGTCTCGACATTCTCCATCTTTGTCTTGAGAGTGTCGACCATACTAGTCAACATGTAGTACCGCGCCTTGTTGTTAGCCGCCTGCCAACGCTCATACTTGTCCCTCACAGACTTGGTAGCTCCTTCAGCAGGAACTTCCGGGGATTCCTCAGTCATGACGAACTTGGAGTTGTCACCTATCAACACAATGTTGATGTTTTGCTTCCATTTAAGGAAGTTTTCTCCAGTGAGTTTCTCCATCGGAAGTTGAGAAAGGATGGGAGTAGGCACAACCATAACTAAAAACTGCAAATTACCAATAAAATAGAAATCAATCACATTTGCTCAATAAAACTTCTATTCACACAAATTTCAAGAAATAGCACAACATATACCAAAAATATGTAAGATATGAAAAAAAAATACCAAAAACAATCATATCTTTCTTTAGGTTTTTAACTAATCTATGATATCCTTGTCCCGGTTGGCGAGAGTAAAAAATACCACTAGTTAAATAGAGTTGTAAACTCATTTAATAATTGACACCACTATTAACAACCTACTATTCGATCAAAATAAGAAAACAAAATCTCTTATTTTATGAGCTAGACCCACGGTTTCAATAATCATATATTTAGTCCTAGTAGTCCCCGTAGGGGTGAATCTAGTAGAATTTGACCTATAATTATCTATCTTTCGAAATCTAACCTTCTCAAAATAACTAATAAACACCTTCAGTAGGGGGACGAATCAAAGCGCCTCGAGGCCCCATTAAGCTATTGACTATGTTAAACCAACGGTGGAGATCGAATAAAATTATTAAAATAATCTCATTATAAAATTAAAAATAGTATTTTTATTATTTATTTTTAGAAAATTAATGACTATGGTTTTTCAAAAAAAAAAATAAACAGATTAAAATTTTTAAAACCAAAGTCCTATAATTTCTTATTAATTCTAAAGTGTCACATTGAAACAAATTCAATAAATTTAGAATTAATTTGTTGCTAATCAATATTTAGGTTTAACTAATATAATGAACCTATATAATTAAGTCCAACTCTTAAATGGGCCTTAACAATTGGGCTTGTAGAGAAAAGGGCTGGGTCCAGTATGTCGTTCCCACTACAAATGCCCCCTATCTTCCATACAAGGTCCAAAAGATAGGAATTTAAACCTTCGTTTTATTAATTGTTATTAATTGATTAGGCCCACTATAGTCATGCAAAGAAAATGGGCCTTCACAAGTGGAATCACCCACAAGAGAGGAATTTAAACTTTACATTTTCTAATGGGCCCAAATAAAACCTATCATTTTATGAATATTTTATTTGGCAAAATACCATATATCTAACAAACATATGAGCTACTATATGCATCTAAGCCCAATTGAAAAAATACCACATATAGTGCAAACAAACATGTTATAATTGGATGGGCCTAATCATGTTACTATATGAGCAATTTTATGAATTTATGCAAAAATACCACAATTTATTTCATTTGCAAAAATACCACAATTAATTATCTAGAATTTATCAAAAAATTCAAATTAATTAAATTTGTACAAAAATAAGTCAATTTAAATTAAATTTATCAACAATTAACAATAGTTAATTTAAATTTCATTTATCAACAATCAACTTGGCTTTTAGGTTAATTTGAAGAAAACAAATATTAATTTAATTTAAATAGGATTTATCAAAAATTAACCAAAGTTAATTTAAATCCCATTTATTAAAAAAATATTTTATTAATTGGCTGGAAAAAAATGATATTTTTCAAAATTTAACCAATTTTAAATTTTAAAATCAATATCTTAACTATTTTCCAAAAATATCTTGTGTTGTTACAACTATTAGCTGATATTTTAACCATTTAAAATATATATATATATAAATAGTTATAACAACCCTAAAATATTTCAAAATAGTTAAACAAATTCAAATATCCATAAAAATATCTAACTAACAATATTCAAATTTCAAATAATTTAAATATTAAAAACTATAGAATAAAAAGATATTTATACTTTCAAATAAAGATTTAATAAAAAAAATCAAGAATTTAAATGAAAATATCTTAAATATCTATATCATAATTCTAATATTTTAATATATTAAAATATTTAAAAGTAAGTTGTTAGCCTATTTTTAAATTTGAATTTGAATTTTTGTAGAAAATATCTAATTATTTAAATCTCAACTAAGAGAAATATCTTATTTTTAAAAAATAATTTTAAATACATAACAAATCTAATATTTTTGGCTATGATTATAAATAATAAATTTCCACAATTTTAATTTTCTTTAATTAAAAACAATTTAAATTTTTTTTTGGATGAATAGTACTGTGGGTACTGTTCACCGTGGCTGGTGCGCGTGGGCGCACGCGGGTGGTGCGCAGGCGTGCACGGACCCATGGGAAGCCAAGGCGAATGTTTTCCAAAAAAAAATTTTGAGCAATTTTTCAAACCAAAACCATTTTCTAATTAATTTTTAACATGTTTTACACAAAATAAAGCATATATAAAAATTAATAGCATAGAAAACACAACAAAGTAACCTAAAAATTGCTAAAATTCACATAAAATCAATATGCTTCATAAAAACATGAAGACCATCCAATTTTAAACATGTTCATGCATGGAAATAAAGATTACCAAAGGTTCTGAGGCCAGTTGTTGGATTAGCTTATATAGGATCTTTATTTATTTTCATGTATGTCTAATATTAAACAAATTAATACGAGATAGCCTAAAACATGTTTCTAAAATTGAATTAAAAAAGAAACAAAGAATAGAATACTTACAGTATACGCAGTGAAATTAAAGAGTCCTTCCTTCAGTTTCTCTAACTCTTGTATCCTCTCTGTCGCAGAGTATTATCAAGAAACTGAACTGATCTTCTATTTTCTTCACTGCCTTCCAATGTATCATTAGAAGAACCTAGACTAGTGTGGGCAATTCTCAACACATGAGATAGATATAGAGAAGAAGAAGAAGAGAAAATAATTAAAGAGGCTTAGAAAATGACTTGTGTTTAGAGAGAATCTAGAATTATCAGAAAATCTGACTTGTGACTTATGTTTTGACTTCTCTCTAAGCACTCATTTTATAGACTCAATTATGTCATTTAATTTAATTAAAAAATTAATAAAATAATAGCCATTTTAAAGCCCTAGGTCGAAATTATCATGAGCTATAGGCCCGTGAAATTTCCCATTTGATTATAAGCCCATTGGACTTAAAATCAAGATTTGTATTATTTTCTATTGATTTAATTAATTAAATAATTGTTTAAATTATTTATCAAATTAATTATTTATAATTTGAACATTGATTTAAAATTATTTATTAATTTAGATACAAATTTATCTTAATTAATAAATCTGCCATAATTTTTCTTTTCTTCTCAAAATTTCACAACTCTGTGAAACTATCCAAAATTGACTTGGTCAACTTTGATAATTCTAATTGATAATTAAATAAATTAATTGAGACTATCTATATGATTTTATCCAAGGTACAATGGGGACCATAGGCCTATGAAATCAAGCTCCAATAAGTTATCATAAATCTAACAAATAAATTTATTAACTTATTAATTCCTCGTGACTCCACTATAGACTCGGAATTACACTCTTAAATTCATAGAACGCTCTATAACAAATATAGATACGCTATTAATTATCCATTGTTACAACCCTAGTTGTCACTCAATCCTCTTTAGACGATCTACAATGAGATAGGACTAAAATACCATTTTACCCCTCATTGCATTTTATCCTTAAAATACTTAGTTCCTTGTAAATGATATTTCAGTAAACTAATTTAATTACTGAAATGAGATCTTTATCATTTAACACATTGAACCAAACTAAAAGGAAACCATCGTTTCACTTCTTCATCAGAATCTATAGATGTTCATATCTATGATTAACACTCCCACTCAATTATACTACCGAGTTCCCAAGATGTAAGTATGGGCTAGTCCATAGGGTCAGCTTGTAACGAACAAGTCAAAGAACTCAAATAATGCAATCAATTAGAATACTAATCACTCAGAATTGAGATTGAATTGACCTATGGTCAACTATATGATAAGACTAGAATAGATAATAACGGTATGTTTACTTATCTTATCAACTGTCAATATCGGTCCTTTCCGATGAAACAAATACATCTGATCTTATCTACTTTGCTAATGTTTTGGAAAGAACATAACACTGTAAGTAGATCATATCGTAGATTGGCAAGTCAGTATAAATCCAGTGCACTGACTAATCTTAGTACTAACTTAGTTTGAACCTATACTCATATTTATATTCCACTGTGATTACGTCACTATAAATAAGATTAGCTATATACTCGGGATTTAATAGAAGTTTATATTAAACAAATAATCATGAAAATAAAACATGTGAGCAAAGTGATTAACCAAGTCAAAAAATTATTTCTATTCTTTTATTGATAATAAAATGAGATTACAAAGAATTTGGGTTTTAATTAGGGCATAAAACCCCAACAGTGGTAGCAGACGTTGCAGCTACGACTCAAACCGTTATCCAGAATAATCAAGGGGGAAATAACAAAAGGAAGGGAAATGGAAAGGGAGACCAAAGCGGGACAAAGAAAAGTAAATCCGTGGGTAAATTCAAGTTTGTTTACGCCACTTACACCGACCTAACATATAATAGGGAGCGCATCTTCCTGACAAATTTTACTCACCTTCCATGGAAGAAGCTCGAGCTGTTGAAGAACCAGAGAGCGAAGAGAGATTATGCGAAGTTCTACCGATTCCATAATGATATCGGTCATAACACTGATGACTGTTGACAGCTGAAGGATGAGATCGAAACTCTCATTAGAGCGGGACCTTTTGCCCAGCACGCCCAAAATCGGGTGGTCCGTAATCAGCTCGTTGGACCAAACCCTCCGTCAGTCCCCGAAGCTCCAGTAAGTCAAACGTGAGCTCAAGCGAATCAGGATGACCCTCCTTCGATAGTAGGGGGAGATATAGCCACCATTTCGGGAGGACCTCATCTAGCAGGCATGAGCAGCGGGGCCCAGAAGAGGTACATTAACGAACTGAAATCCCATAATGGAGTGGAATTCGTCTGGGAACAACGATTATCGAAACAACGACGATTTGAAAAACAACCAATCATTTTTACATAAGAGAATGCTAGCCACGTCCAATTCCCACATAACGATCCTTTGGTCATAACCGTTAAGCTCGGCAACCGGAGGGTCCAGAGGACACTAGTAGATAATGGAAGTTCTGTGAATCTACTTTTCAGGTCCACCTTGGAAAAAATAGGGTTGTCTTTAACTGACTTGAAGGCGACCTCAATGACTCTGTACAGGTTTTCTAGCGAAGGGTCAATAGCCATCAGGACGATCGAATTAGTGGTAACATTGGGAGAAGACTCACGAACTATTTCCAAGTTACTTGAGTTCATGGTAATCGACTGCCCAGCTGCATACTATGCAATTTTGGGCCGACCTGCGCTGATGGAATTTGAAGCCATAACCTCTATCCGCCGCCTAGCAATAAAATATCCCTCAGCTGCGAAATATGCATCGTCAGAGGTGATCAGCTCGCTGCCAGAGAATGCTATAGCATTTCTATGAAGGGAAAATCACAACCTGGGAAGCAAGCTATGGTCATAAATAACGGAGGTGAGGAGTCTCGGGAAGTAGAAGATTCATGCGAGACGGAAGAACCTCAACAAAAAGAGGACAGTAAGGACGCCCAACGCGATGACATTGACCCATGGATAGGCGAAGACAAGTCAGAACTCCAAGCTATAGTGGAGCTCGAGGAGGTAAACATTGACCCCAATGAAGCTTCAAGAGTCGTAAAGATTGGGAAGAATCTTAACGATAAAAGGAAAAAGGAGCTGGTCAATTTCTTACAAGAGAATCTGAACGTTTTCGCCTGTTCACATGAAGATATGGTGGGAATAAGGCCGAGTGTAATCATGCACACTTTAAATTTGGATAGGAACATGCCTGCAAAATCTCAAAAACGGAGACGCTTGGGAACAGTCTGAGCTGAGGCTCTTGATGAAGAAGTAGCTTGACTACTAAAGTGCAGGTTTATCCGTGAAGCAAAATACCCGATCTGGGTCGCCAATCCCGTGCTGGTCCCAAAGCCAAACAGGAAATGGAGGACCTGTATCGACTTCTCCGACCTCAACAAAGCTTGTCCCATGGATTGCTTTCCTCTACCAAGGATTGATCAGTTGGTAGATGCCACGGCAGATCACGAGCTCATGTCCTTCACAGATGTGTATTCTAAATATAACCAGATCGCGATGAATCCTGTGGACCAGGAACATACTAGCTTCATGACCCCAAATAACGTATATTGTTATAAAGTCATGCCCTTCGGGCTGAAGAATGCTAGAGCAGCATATCAATGCTTAGTCAACAAAATGTTTGTTAGTCAGATCGGGAGAAATATGGAAGTGTATGCCGATGATATGCTTGTCAAATCCAAGACTGCCGATAACCATGTATCCGATGTGAAAGAATGTTTTGAAATCTTAAGGAGGTATGACATGAAGCTGAATCCTCAGAAGTGCACGTTCGGAGTGACATCTGAAAAATTTCTGGGTTTCATAGTCAACACGAGGGGAATAGAGGCAAATCCCATAAAAATCATATCGTTGTTAGAAATGCCCTCGCCCAGGTCGCGTAAAGAAGTTCAAAGCCTGACTGGAAAGGTGGTAGCTATGAATCATTTTATTTCAAAATCCACTAACAAGTGCCTGCCATTCTACTACTTTCTTAGGGGAAACAAAAAATTTGAGTGGACTGAGAAGTGCGAACGGGCATTCCTCGACCTAAAAATGCACCTGGCCAAGCCCCCAATGTTATCTAAGCCTATGTCTGGAGAACCTCTGTTCCTTTATTTGGTCGTGATAGAAAATGCAATCAGTTTCGTATTAGTTCGAGAAAAAGACCGTTCTCAAAAACCAGTATATTATATAAGCAAGAGACTTCTCCGAGATGAATCACTATATCCATTGATAGAGAAACTGACATTCTATTTGATATTGGCTTCCAGGAAGCTCCGGCCATATTTCCAGTCCCATTCAATCAACGTCATGACCGACCAACCTTTAAGGTAGGTTTTGCAAAAAACTGAAACGTCGGGACGTCTATTAAAATGGGCTATCGAACTTAGCTAGTTTGAGATATTGTACATACCATGGACCTCAATCAAAAGTCAGGCCCTTGCTGATTTTTTGGATGAATGCACCGGATTTCAAGAGGAGCTCTCGAAGGAGCCGGTGCAGGAGTTATGGAAAATCTTCGTGGATGGATCATCAAACGAGAACAGATCAGGAGCTGGAATCATCTTAATCTCCATAGAAGGGCATCGATTTCATACAACTCTGAGATTCGGATTCGAGGCATCCAACAACGAAGTCGAATATGAGGCTTCACTAGCTGGGCTGAGAGTGGCAAGGGAGCTCAAGGCAAAAGTCATCCAATACTATAGTGATTCTCAGATTGTGATCAATCAGGTGTTGGGAGAATATCAAGCTCAAGGTACCAAGATGGCGGCCTACCTAGCTCAGGTGAAGGGAGAACTGTCTGAATTTGAGTACATTTCTATTGAAAAAATACCTCGCGAGCGAAATTCAAATGCTAACGCCTTGGCATGACTTGCTGTTAGGAAAATATAAATTTGCCTCAATGGAAATAATAAGAAATTACAACTCTATGCAATATATTACAAATAATAATGATTGATTAAAAGGAGTTACAACTCTATAACTGAAAATTACAAATAAACAAAGAAAATGAAGAAGATGATGAAGAAGAATAGAATAGCAAAATACAACTCTAAGCAAAAGGTTACAAATAAAGTAAAGTGTTTGAAACAAAAGAAAAGAAAGATTACAACTCTTGAACAAGAAATACAAGTAAATAGAGAAGAACAATATATAGATGAAAAGCAATAGAATGAAAGAAAGGAACAAGAAACAAAAGATAAATGACTCTCACTCACACTACCAAAGTGAATAGTGTTGGGGATCACCAACTTGAACAAGGTTTGAAACCTTTGTCCAAAAGCTTATTTCCCCCTAACTCAAGCACTAAGGGATCTCTCTCAGATATTGGAAAAGCTTTCTGGAATTATCAAGCCTCAAGGTGGTTCTAGCCAAGTGCTCTAATGGATAGAAATGTTGTGTCTTAAAAGTGAGCTATAGGCTCCTATTTATAGAGTTTAGAGACACCCTTTGAATTTCAAATTCCACCAACCCCCATGGCTGTTACCAATGTTTAATTGAAATAATATGGAATTAAAAATGAGATTTGGGAGTTATTTGGGTTTTTTGAGCCGTTCAACAAAGATTGAAAAAACTGAAAAAATTGTCAGTTTTTGGCCTGTGGTCGCGGCCACTCGCCTCTGTCCCACAGGCTGCGGCCACCAACATTCAATGGTCGCGACCACTGACCATTTTCAGCACTAAAAAATGTGTTGTTTTTCCAAACGGTTCCAAACCCTCCCAAATGATTTTGTAACTCCCAAAATACATTATTGGGGTTAAAATCATATCTCTAACAACCATATCACATATGACTTTATGAAATTCATCTCAATATTGTGTAACAACAAATTTACACAATAAAGGGTAATATTTGGAAGTTACAAATTTGTAACACCAAATATGTTACATTATTTGGATATATCTCATATATCTAAATATTGTAACTCTCTATTATATGTTACAATATGTGACACTCTTTGTCACATTTATTTAATCTAAAATATTATATTATAATATAATATAATATTACATTATATTATATTATAAAATAATATAACATTCCCCCACTAGATTAAATAGTTATCTATTGTAACACTTATTTAATCAATCATTATATTTTAAAATATAACATATCCCCCACTTGATTAAATAAGAACTCTCTCTTATAGGAGTCATTGCATTAGTGCATAAAGCAAAATGTTTTTCAACTTGAACTTTACTATAGTGTAATTATCACAAAATTTGTCGAAAATTTGGTTGCACTAGGCATTGAACTATATTTTCATGATAACAAATTGGTGATAACACACAAACCTTTGCGATGTTCACTTGAGACCTCTATGTCTCGCTTTGCACCGTTAATGGCCATGTGCACTTTACATTCATGGACATTCTTGAGAATACTCCCAATTCTCATGAGAGGCGGCACCACCCCTAGGTCTAGGTAGAATTCTTACAGTATTTTGTTACCAAAATTACTTGTCTTTACAAGACTAAATTCTATTAAAAAACCTTTCGGTTTTAACCCTCAACTTGGTAACACACAAGTACTCAATATCTCATATGGGACTTGTTTTAAGTACAACTAATATTCACTTGATTGACTTGTTATTACCTATTGAACCTAACACTAGTTGAATAACTAGTGTTAAGATAGGTTACCATCAATCGTGAATCTCTTTAGGGAGTTTAAGTCCCATCCCTCGAGATGATGCAGCCACTAAATCCCTCGTTAGTGGCTTAGTGAAAGGATCCGCCAGATTTTCACTTGTTCTCACATAGGAAATTGAGATGACTCCTCTTTGAATCAATTCTCTTACATATCCATGTCTTAGACTAATATGTCTAGAATTCCCATTATACACTCCGTTGTATGCTCTAGCCAATGTCGCTTGGCTATCACAATGTATCGATATAGTAGATACATTATCTTTGATTAGGGGAATCTCTATCAACAGATCCCTTAACCATTCGACCTCTTTGCCGGTAGCAGCTAGAGCTATGAACTTTGCTTCCATAGTGGAATGAGATATACAGGTTTGTTTCTTGGAACCCCAAGAAATTGCACCTCCACCAAGTGTAAATACCCAACCAGTTGTGGACAAGCTGTCCCCAAGATTGGATATCCAACTTGCATCTGTATATCCTTCTAATATCGAAGGAAATTTGGAGTAGTGAAGGCTTAGTCCTTTGGTTTTCTTGAGATAACCTAGAGTCTTCCAATTGCCTTCCAGTGATCCACACTTAGATTACTTGTAAACCTACTAAGTTTACTTACTGCAAATGCTATATCAGGTCTAGTACACTGGGCAGCATACATTAGACTCCCTATAGCACTAGCGTACTCCAATTGAGCCACCGCTCTTCCTTCATTCTTCTCTAGTTTTACACTATGATCGAATGGAGTATTGGCATCTTTAACCTTGAGATGGTTAAATTTGTTCAATACTTTCTCAACATAGTGAGCTTGCCCTAACACAAAACCCCCACTATGTTTCTTTACTTTGATACCGAGTATGGTATCAACTTGTCCAAGATCTTTCATCTTGAAGGTTGATGATAGAAACCTCTTCGTTTCTTCTATCCCTTTCATGCTATTACTTAGAATAAGCACGTCATCCATGTATAAGAAAACAATGATCACATATCCCTTACAAGTTTTGGAATACAAACACTTGTCTCCCTTGTTATGTCTAAACCCTTTAGACATGATGGCTTGATCAAATTTCTCATGCCATTGCTTAGGAGCTTGTTTCAATCCATATAAGGATTTTACAAGTCTACAAACTTTATGTTCATATTTTGGTAGGACAAACCTTTCGGGTTGTTCCTTATAGACCTCCTCATTGAGTTCACCATTAAGGAATGTCGTTTTTAACATCCATTTGATGAACATACAAGTTGTGTATAGAAGCTAACGCGAACAAGATTCTTATAGAAGTTGTTCTTGCAACAGGCACATAAGTATCGAAATAATCGATACCCTCTTTTGCCTAAACCCTTTAGCTACTAATCTAGCTTTAAAGGTTTGGATAATGCTGTCAGTATGGTATTTTCTCCTAAATACCCACTTACACCCAATTGGCTTAGACCCCGGTGGGAGGTCTACCAATTCCTAAGTGTTATTGGAAAGAATGGAATCCATCTCATCATTGATGGCTTCTTTTCAAAATGCACTATCTCTCGATTGCATAGCTTCTCTATAAGTCTTAGGATCATCCTCAACGAGAAGTACAATAGGAATTTTCCTAATGACTTCCTCTCTATTTCCTTCTACCATGTAGAATGAAATTATTTGAGAATCTATCTCATCCACTACTAGACTTTTATGATTTTTAAGCCTTTGACTTCTTCTAGGTTCAAAGGGTTGCTTTACATCCTTTTGAGAATTCTCCTCTTGAGAATCAACTTTGGATGTAGAAGCTTGAGAATTGTTCTCATATAACAAATTCTCCTTTAGAGATGTTGAAGCTTGAAAATTGTTGTCACATTTCATATTCTTAAAGAATTCAACTTCTCTAGATTCAATCACAATATTAGACTCTAAGTCTAATAGCCTATAAGCTTTACTATTGTTGGCATAACCAACAAAAGCACACTTTATGGCTCTTGAACCTAACTTTGTTCTATTAGGTTCATTTTTCTTGCAATATGCAAGACACCCCCACACTTTGAAGTACCCTATGTTGGGTTTTCTTCCTTTCCATAACTCATATGGAGATATCTCATTTTTCTTCATTGGTATTCGATTAAGAATGTGACAAGCGGTTAAAAGTGCTTCACCCCATAAGTTGAAGTTCAACTTAGAAAACATCAACATAGAATTTATCATCTCTAGATAAGTCCTATTTTTCCTTTCGGCAACACCATTGTGTTATGGTGTATAAGGTGCAGTGCACTCATGAATTATACCATTTTCTTCACAAAATGTATTGAATTCATTAGATAAGTACTTTCCTCCTCAATCACTTCTTAGCACCTTAATCTTTTTATTTAGTTGATTTTCAACTTCTAACTTATACAATTTAAAAGCATCAAAAGTTTCATCTTTATGCTTTAAAAGAAACACATAGGTATATCTACTAAAATCATCTATAAAAGTAAGAAAATACCTTTTACCACCTCTAGTTAAAACACCATTTAATTCACAAAGATCACTATGGATTAAATCTAGTAAATTAGATGATCTTTCTACACTAGGAAATTGTTTCTTAATCATTTTCGCCTTAACACGTGCTTCACATTTACCATAGTTTTTAATATTGCATGCAATCATACCACATTTTACTACTCTTTTCATGGTTGAAAAACCTATATGCGATAGTCTAAGATGCCACAAAAATAAAGAATCATACTCAACAATATAGGCGGAATTAGCATTTTTATTTATAACATTGAAAGTTACATCATTGGTGCACAATTTAACCATTCCCTCACAAGAGTACCCTTTTCCCAAGAATACATTTGATTTGGTAAGTATAAGTTTACCGGACTCAAAAACGGCTTTAATGCCAGGCTTGACAAGCAAATCACCACTTACCAAGTTTCTACTCATTTCGGGAACATAAAGTACATTCACTAATGTAACTTTCTTGCCGGAGGTGAAGTAGACTTCAATAATACCTTTGCCAAGTACCTTGGATTTGCCCTCATTGCCCATTTGTATCTCATGGTTGCCCTTTGACTCTTCAAATGTCTTGAACAATGATTTGTCATAGGTGACATGGACGGTGGCACATGTATCATACCACCACCCTTTCACCTTACCTTGGACCGCATTCACCTCACTAAGGGTAGCAACTATGTTTTCCTCTTGAGTTGTGTTCAATGTCTACACTCTCTAGCACAGTGACCCTTTTTCCCACACACAAAGCAAGGACTTTTCTCGCCCTTAAACTTGTTTGGGTTGGTTTTTGGACCCAAAGGTTTCTCATTACCCTTTTTCCCTTTGTTTTTTGGATGTTTTGGTTGTGACACCACATTTGCTTTGGAAGTCTCTCCATTAGACCCCTCCACAAGTTTATCTCTACATATCGATTCCTCTTCGATTTGAATATATTTTTGGATCTCCTCCAAAGAATAATCCTCATTTTTATGAATGATTCTTTTCCTATAGCTCTTCCAAGTTGGTGATAATTTAGCCACAATAGCACCAACTTGAAAGGCCTCAGGAAGCTCAATCTTTAACACTTTCAATTTATTAACAATACTTTGCAATTCATGTATTTGAGGAAGAATAGGTTTATCACCAAAAAATTTGAAATCGAAGTATTGAGATATCAAAACTTTTTGGTACCTTCCTCTTCCGCCTTAAACTTTTTCTCAAGTGCATTCCATATCTCCTTCGCCGATTTGGTCTCGGTGTAGAGGTCATAGAGCCTATCGGATAGGACGTTGAGGATATGACCCCTACAAAGGAGATTTTCCTCCTCTCTCTTCCTTCTTTTCTCCACCTTCTCGGGAGTGTCTTTGTCGGATGGCTCGGCTAGAGGTGCCAAGGATGACTCAAGGATGTAGGCGATTTTGAGAGTGGTTAAAAGAAACCTCACCTTGTCTTGCCACCTAGTAAAATTGGATCCATCAAACCTATCCAACCTCACTAGGTCTTGGTTCATGATCTTGATGGTCTCCCCTTCCATTGAAACAAAAAAGGATAAGATTTTGAATGTTAGAAAAATATAAATTTGCCTCAATGGAAATAATAAGAAATTACAACTCTATGCAATTTATTACAAATAATAATGATTGATTAAAAGGAGTTACAACTCTATAACTAAAAATTACAAATAAACAAAGAAAATGAAGAAGATGATGAAGAAGAAGAGAATAGTAAAATACAACTCTAAGCAAAAGGTTACAAATAAAGTAAAGTGTTTGAAACAATAGAAAAGAAAGATTACAACTCTTGAACAAGAAATACAAGTAAAAGGAACAAGATAATAAGAAGAAAACAATACAATAGAATGGAGAACAGAAATACAAGGAAACTCCCACTTACACAACCTAAGTGAAGAGGGTTGGGGATCACCAACTTGAACAAGGTTTAAAACCTTTGTCCAAAAGCTTATTTCTCCCTAACTCAAGCACTAAGGGATCTCTCTCAAATATTGGAAAAGCTTTCTGGAATTATCAAGCCTCAAGGTGTTTCTAGCCAAGTTCTCTAATGGATAGAAATGATGTGTCTTACAAGTGAGCTATAGGCTCCTATTTATAGAGTTTAGAGACACCCTTTGAATTTCAAATTCCACCAACCCCCATGGCTGTTACCAATGTTTAATTGGATTAATATGGGATTAAAAATGAGATTTGGGAGTTATTTGGGTTTTTTGAGCCGTTCAACAAAGATTGAAAAAACTGAAAAAATAGTCAGTTTTTGGCCCGTGGCCATTAGCCTCTGTCCCACAGGCCGCGGGCACCAACATTCAGTGGCCGCAGCCACTGACCATTTTCAGCACTAAAAAATGTGTTGTTTTTCCAAACGGTTCCAAACCCTCCCAAATGATTTTGTAACTCCCAAAACACATTATTGGGGTTAAAATCATATCTCTAACAGCCATATCACATATGGCTTTATGAAATTCATCTCAATATTGTGTAACAACAAATTTACACAATAAAGGGTAATATTTGTAAGCTACAAATTTGTAACACCAAATATGTTACATTATTTGGATATATCTCATATATCTAAATATTGTAACTCTCTATTATATGTTACAATATGTGACACTCTTTGTCACATTTATTTAATCTAAAACATTATATTATAATATAATATAATATAATATTACATTATATTATAAAATAATATAACACTTGCCACCACAAAAGAAGCTAAGACATTGAATGTGGTGCTAGTGGAGTTCTTGGAGAATCCGAGTGTAACAGAAATGATAGAAGTCAAAATGATCGACCCAAGACCGACCTGGATGACTCCCATAATGGAATACCTCGCAACAGGAAGGCTACCTGATGATAGAAAGGACGCAAGAAAAATACTTTATCAAGCTCCGCAGTATGTGATAGTGGATGGGACCTTGTACCGACGTGGTCATTCATTGCCTCTTCTACGATGTGTTCTACCCGAGGAAGCTAAAACCATTTTGCAAGAAGTGCATGAAGGATTTTGTGGAGATCATGCTGGGGGGCAAAACCTAACGCTGAAAATACTGAGGCATGGCTATATTTGGCCCACTCTAACAAAAGACTCAATCTTGTATGTTCAGAAGTGCGACAAATGCCAGAGTTCCACCATAGTTTCCCGAGCTGCTCCAGTTGAGCTAACGATGATCTCATCCCCATGGCCATTCTTGGTATGGGGAATCGACCTAATAGGGTCCCTACCTATGGGAAAGGGAGGAGTTCGTTATGCGGTGGTAGCGATCGACTATTTCATGAAGTAGGTAGAAGTCGAACCTCTAGCAACCATCACTTCAAAAAGAGTCCTAGACTTCATGGTGAAGAGTATTATATGTCGATTTGGGCTTCCTAAAAAGATCGTGTCAGACAATGGGACACAATTCGACAGTGATCTCTTTACTGATTTCTGTGAAAAATATGGAATTATGAAGAGTTTCTCCTCAGTAGCATATCCGCAGGCTAACGGGCAGGTCGAAGCTGTGAACAAAACCTTAAAGACAAGCCTAAAGAAGAGGTTAGACAAAGCCAAAGGACTATGGCTCGAACAGCTCCCGCAAGTACTGTGGGCCTACCGAACTTCTCACAAAACCTCCATGGGGCATACTCCTTTTTCCTTAAATTTTGGAAGTGAGGTCGTGCTTCCAGTCGAAGCCATGGTAGCCACTCACAGGCAAAGGACATTCAACCAAGAGCAGAATGATGGGCTACTTAACGCATCCCTTGATCTGATTGAAGAAAAACAAGAAGGGTCGTAGTTACAGCTCGCCCATTATCAACAAAAAATCAATCGCTATTTTAATTATAAAGTTAAGACATGTAGATTTGGATTGGGCGATCTGGTTCTTCGAAGGGTGTTTCTAGAAAATAAGGATCCCAAGGACGGTGTTTTAGGCCCGAATTAGGAGGGACCATATCAGATTGTTGAGGTTTTGCGTGAATGAACTTTCAAGATAGCTCGGCTAAATAAGGAAGTAGTCCCACGGGCCTGGAACACCCTACATTTGAAAAAATATTATCAATAATACCACCATAATGTAAGGCTTATTTATAAAAGCCATTTGATTAAACTACATATGGATTTTTAAATTTTTTTTAAGGTTGAATTAGTTCGTATTCTAATATTTGTAAAAGCAACTAAGAAAGTTTCCACTTTCTAGTTACTTGGGGGGCACATAACCCAAGGTTGGCAACATTAAGTCTGCTTGATAAGATTAAGAAACTTAGAAGCTTGGAAATATTGATTATTCAATGGTTTTTTAAAGTTCAAATTTTCAATAAACCCAGCGCGAACTAAGTTTAAAATCATTTAAAATCATGCACATAACCAGGTCCGAAATTTAGAAGCTTGGAAAAATTGATCATTCAATGACTTTTTAAAGTTCAAATTTTCAATAAACCTAGCGCAAACTAAATTTAAAATCATTTAAAATCCTAGACGTAACAAGGTCCGAAACTTAGAAATTTGGAAAAATTGATTATTCAATGGCTTCTTAAAGCTCGAGTTTCAATCAACCTAACGCGAACTAAGTTTAAAACATTAAAAACCCTGGATATGACCAGGTTTGAGTCCTGATTCTTGATAGGTAGGGTACAAGTAACCAAACAAAAACGTGGATATAACCAAGCTCGATAAAATCTATCTCGATCTAAAAATCGATTCCTAAAATCTCGAATGTATAAGTCTAAGGATTCACAAGCATGAAAGATAATAAGGGAAAGATAAGTGGATTAAAATATGGATATATATCGAAATAAAGCCAATAAATTACACAAGGAGAAAAAAACTCGAACTGAGCCCGAAGGCAATTGTTTAATATAAAAAAAAATTGTTAAATAATTACAAAGAAAAACAAATACAATGGAGATAAGTGGGTTCCATCAGCTCGCCCCGAAGATGTGACCTCCTTGCCATCTCCCTTTTCCATTCCGAATGCATCACTAGTCTACGATAGTTCTTGCAAGAGCCGAGCCTTTTGCAAGGTACGAATCCCACAGCCCGGGTCCCATGAAAGAGAAGTGCCCATCCGGATTGAAGGCTCAGTAGTGGTACAGCATCTCTTCCATGGCCGACGATGAGGCTGCCTTTTCTTCTTTGACTGCAGCCTCGGCCTCGAGCAGTTTTTTTTTGGCCTCATCAACCTCGGCCTGAAGTTATGCAGTTTGAGCCTAAGAGGCAGACAATGTAGTCTTTGCAGCCTGTTCGCTTTCTTTGGATGAGGCAAGAGCAGCCTTGGCATCGTGCTCATTCTTCTGAGCAGCCTAGTGGAGCTTGTTACAAGTATAAAATTCTATTTCAATATGTTTAATCTAAGGCCCATTGGGCCAGCCCAAGTCTAGTTGGACGCTCCAGTTGTCCTTTGTTCATTGACAGTGACTGGCGTGCGTGAACCGTCATGGGGATTTGGGGGACAAGATGTGTTAGAGTAATGGTAGTACCAATCCCTAAGAATATTGTGTTTTTTGTGTGCACCCCTTTTGCAGGTTGGTTGAGGAGACCAACTGCCGAACTTCTCGGGGATGGCGTCAACAGGATGACGTGTTTGTCTTGCGCTTTTCAGACGGAGATTCTGGGTTCACTTCCAAGGGTAGGTATCCTTTCGTGGTGATGACTCTAGGATATACCCTGGTGCATCAAACTGGGATGCATGGATGGAGTCTGAGATACCATCTAGGTCTCAAATGATGGGATCTATTCATTGAACTGGGCTATACACCGTAATAACCTTTTTCTAGGTTGATATGGGCTTTTCGCGGTCATGGCATAGGTCCAGGCCTTTGCTTCAAGTCCGGATTCTTGCCATACTTCGGGTAATTATTATTTATTTGACCCAAGTTGGGCCTGGGCTACCTTCAGAGTTAACAAAGCCCATTTAGTGGTGCCACGTGTCCTTAGTAGAAAATACGGACAACATTCACCCTCCAAGTCTTCATCCATGTTCGCGCAATGGATACTTGTTCCTTCCTCCCAGTTCAATCTGTTGGGGCCAACTGACCAACCCTAACCTTTTGCATTCCAAAGAACCCTAACCTTTCAAATTCCAAAGGCCTTGGGCACATTTCTCCAAGTGGGTAGTATGTTGACGCTACCCATGCCCTGAACACGTGTGGAAACCCCTTCATTGTCCTGGGTGACTGATGGGTGTCAGCGCATTTCTTGAGACATCCCATCAAGGTGAATTGACGTTTTAGCACTCAAGTAGTGTAATTAATGTTCGTTCATCTTGGGATACTCAATGTGAGTCGTTGGATCAGAAAGGCACAGATTACGAGTCTGTTTGTGTAAATACACATACAAACTTCTCTCTTCACTTTTACCATATTCGAATTTCCAAACCAGAGAGCAATGGGATTTGCCTATGATAGTCTGAACTTGTCAACAAACTTCACCACCATTTATTACTACTCCAAGCCCACTTATTCTCGTCGAATCCGGCTTCCATTCATCAAGAGGAGTCCTTCACCTCAACCAGCCCCTCTAGGAGTGTTGACGAACTGCTTTACCGCCTTCTCAAGTTCAAGGTCAAGTTTTTACTATTGATTTCGCCCTTTCATCACGAGGCTTCAAACTCAATTCTGTCAAGTAAGTGTTTCCAGCAATCTCTCTGCTTTATTTTTCATCGCTTTATTGCCTTAGTATTGTCTATTAAGATTCCAGTTGTTAGGGTAAATGCCACCATATTGGGTGTCTCTAGGTAGCATAATAAGTAGACAAATTAGATTTTAAGGCGATTCCCCATCAAAATGCATGTTGTGAAGATTGAAGCGGTCTGAGCCGCTTCAAATCATCAAACTCGAACGCCATAAAACCGTTTGGGTGGATTTTTTCATCTCTGCAAACTTTTTTTTTCTTTTAGTTCCTGACTTTTGCTTCTGGGACCTTAGTTGTTCCTGGCACTCTGTTCTGAGGGAACTTCTCCAAGTAATTTAGGAGAGTACCCGTAACAAACCATTTTTCTCAGTTTCGATGCTAACTGCTTGGTTCTTGCTTCTTTTTTCACGTCCAGGTCCTTGATCATAGTCGGTATTACTATCTTTATGGAAGATGACGTCAACGCGACTCATTTGGTCCTGGAGGGGCACAAACTCCCTGCCAACAATACTTGGGAGATGTAGATGGAAGTGAACGAGTTCTGGAACTATCGGATGCTGAATGAGCTTAAGAAGTCCTTCAACATCGTGTCAACTCTGGAAATCTTTTTCAATAGATTGGCCTGGAGAGAAGAGAGGGCCCACTCCGTCGATGGTTGGTACGGGGCCTGGAGCACAGGCCACATCAGCGCCTGGGCCAGTCTCCTATTACATGATTACTTTGCAAGGTTCCTCGAGTTCATGGGAATCGCCCCATTCCAGCTTCTTCCCCAGGCGTACAAACTTCTCGTGGGGTGGTACGTGTTTTGTGCATGGAAGGAGATGGTTGAACCTACTCTTGTGAAGGTTCTTTATTATTACTGATTGGAGTTGCAATTGAACTCGAAGGACAAGAAATGGGATGGGTTTTACAAGCTGAGAACTTGTAACATTGGTCTGACACCTTCTAGTACCTGGAAGCATCCCCCTGATGTCAAACACTACTGGATCATGACATCTAGGTTCCTCCTTGACAAGAATCCAACTTTGGTTCTGGACTTCCAGCGTGTGGGTAAGTCTTCCTTTCCCACTCTACACTTCATCTTTCCTTTTTCTTTATCTTTCTTCAGATATTCATGTCCCTTTTAACAGGTCTGTATGCCCAGACCTGGATGACTAAGTTCATCCTGGACCGGAAGAGAAAATATGCCACCTTTAGTGTCGAAGATCTGGATGTGGGGGGTTAGTGAACATGGAAAATCTTCGCCTGGCCAGATTGCTTGTTGGCCATCAATCGATAGATGCCCCCAATCTCTGGGGACTGCAATGTGAGAGGGATCTTGCTCTGAGGGAAAAGTTTGCCCTCATTCATATTGAGGCAGTGGAGGCTGCGGTCAAGACTGACGCGGAGAGGTCGAAGGCGAAATGTAAGCGCCTTGTAGAGCGGGCCGAGTCCAAGGAGCTGGATGCCTTGCTCAAGGGGAGGCAACCCAACATTGGAGCTCCCTGAGACAGCATCTCGGGGCTAGGTAAATTGCCTCTGTCTTTAACTCATTCCCTACACATTGGGGACTATGTTAGGATTAGGCAACAAAACCTTGACCACTTAGTTGGGAGTCCCAGCAACAGGAGGCCTTCTCCTAATCCTTTTGTTGTAGACACTCTTACCCTCATGAGTTCGTCCTGGTTTCTTCAATATGATAGCTTCCTGAGCCCGGACGACATGGGGGATCGGATTCATTCCTTTGCCCTAGGAGAATTAAGTCGTGCTAGATCTACTACTAAGGGTCCCTCCAGGAGAAACTTAGACTTATTTTTATAGTAGTGTTTTACATACGTCTTTCTGTCCAGCTTTGTTACTGACCCTGATTTGTTTTTATCTTGGGTGAGCAAGACATGGCAGACCTAGTAGCAAAAATGAAGGGGTTCATCGAGGCCAAGGCTGCCAAGGCCAAGACGGCTGTAAAGAAGGCCACCAAGAGCTTAGCCAAGACCAGAATGATAATCCTGCTGGCCCTTTTCATGGAGCCAGCTGTCGAAGCCCCAGAGATGTCAACAGGCACCGTCCCAGTTAGCACGGCTTCAACAGAGCCGCGACTACCCCCAGCCGATGGATGGTTTGGCTTAGAAGAATAAGGTAGACACCGCTAGGCGAACTCAGGGGGATTGTGCGAAGAAGGCCAAGACGGTGGGGGGTCCTGCTGTCAGTGACACACATTTCCCCGAGGACGTCTTCACCATTACGTCGGTGTTCCCGAATGCCCATGTTCTTCCCTTCAACCCCACCCTTCCAGGAAAGGTCGAGTTGGTAATAATGATGGAGAGGCAGATGATGGTGGTGAGGACTTGGGATGATGGTAGAGATCGTTGGGATGAGGTGGCTCAAGCCCTGAACACCTGACGCAGTGTAGAGTTCTCCGGCCATCCCAAAGCATTCAATTCTCCACAACAAATTATGGTCTGATTGGGAGTTGAGACCGGATTCTATCCCAAGTTAGGGAAGGACTTGGCTCCATTTTCCACAGACCTTCTGGCCCAGGTGGGGACCTCCATTACTCACCTTCGACTCAAGCGTTACACCACCTTGGCCAGCAACGATGCCCTCTTCATCTCCCAAGCCACCGCAGTAAGCCTTGTTGGTTTACTATGTTTTCATTGTTTCCTTGTGTGTTTCTAACTCTAATTTGTTCTAGGATGCTCTGTTGGCTCACTAGAATGTGAAATTGGTGGCGAAGTTGGCTATGAAGATGGAGATGGCCTAGCTGGAGTTGGAGGCGGCCATCAACCATTGGGAGTCCACCAAGGAAGCTCTTCCTAAGGAAACAGCACATATTCGAACTGAACACTAGGAGGCCTTGTCCCAGAAGGTTTTCGACCACAAAAAGGTGGTGGAAAATCTAACTAGGGAGTTGGAAAAGTTGCGGGCCAAGGTGTATGGTGCCCGTAAATCGGAGGCCTCCCTTAAGGCACTTCTGGAGATAGTAGAGACACATCTGCAGCAAGAGTAGGAGAAGGTGGAGTTCCTTGGGGGTTGGGTCTAGGCGTTGGAGGCTCAAGCTCAACTGGAGTGGGAGTGATGTGAGAAGGCTCAGAAGGAGAAGGAGCAAGTGGATGCTCTGCTCGCGGTCACCTTCGATGAATCCATCTACATGGTCTAGCTCCAAGACAATAAAATGAACCTTCAGCTCTATCCCGATCTAACTACCAAGTGGGTCGAGTTTATGGCCAATGAGAAAGAGGACGTGAAGCCCCTTGAGGTTGACGACAATGAATATGCTGTCGTCCCCCCTATCTCAGACCAAGACGAGGCCCAAGCTTAAGGGTTTTTGTAATGATTTTACTTATAACTCTTTTTTTTTGTAATGTCTTGAATGGGCGCAGATTCGCTTAAGATAATTTTTTGTTACCGTTCTTACATTAATCTCCATCTTTTCAATCTTTTAGTTCCCATTTTATATTTATTTGTCCCTTTACAAATTCACTAAATGTGTTACCACTTTGCATGAACTTTTTATTTGTGAGAACTTGGTTCTAATGGCCAAGACCATTAGGGGGGAATATTAGAAAAAAATTAATTAAATTATCCCGGACCTAAGATCTTGGTTCCAATGGCTAGGACCGTTAGGGGGAATATTAGATAAAAATTAGCTAAATTATCCCGAACCTAAGATCTTGGTTCCAACGACCAAGACCATTAAGGGAAACCTTAGATATAGATTAAATAAATTTCCCCAAACCATGTTAGGTCTGAACCAATTTTCGGCTTTTAGGGGGTTCTAGACCCCTAGTCTATATGAATCCGAATTAGGACTAGGCCTCGGGCCTTGCATCCTTTTTCTCCAGATTGCATAGACAATTCTATTGATGGCCCTATATGAATCCATACTAGGACTAGGCCTTGGGCCTTGCATCCTTTTCTCTCCAGATTACACAGACAGATCTATTGATGGCCTACCCCCGAAGTGATCAAAGAGTACGGTCTTAGGTCACTTGTTTGGGAATAGATTAAAGATGGACACTAAACTTCTTTATTTTTATAAAATACTTCTTATGGTGTTTTGTTCACACTATTTTCATTTAATCAGAAATGCCCTTGGGGTGTACATTGACTGAAAATAAATACATTGAAAAGAAAAGATAAGATTAAACCCTCCCAACAACTGATAGTAACAGCAGAGGTGTTCATCATTCTAGGCCCTTGGGACCTTTGTTCCATCTAGCCACCTTAGCCTATATGTTCCCGGACACGCTTCATTTTGGATTTCGTAAGGTCCTTCCCAGTTAGGTCCTAGAAGCCCCACCCCTGCGTCTTGTGATGCAAGGAAAACTCTTCTTAACACTAGATCACCAATCCCAAACTTTCAGCTTTTGACTTTAGAGTTAAAATGCCTTGTGATCTTTTTTTGATACATTTTCAGTTGAACTTGTGACACTTCCCAGACCTCTTCAACAAGGTCCAGGTATTTTTGGAGCAAAGAGTGGTTCTGGATTGGATCGTATGTGTCTCGTCTTTGAGATGGGACTGTGTTTTCCACTAAGATGACAGCTTCACGTCCATAAACCATTGAGTAGGGAGTATGTCCAGTTGAAGTTCTTTCTGTGGCCCGGTATACCCATAGCACATGAGGCAACTCTTCCGGCCACTTACTCTTAGAATCTTGGTGATTTTTCTTCAGTGTTCCCTTTAAAATTTTGTTCACGGCCTCTGTCTGCCCATTTTCTTGAGGCCTTGCAACAGCGAAGAAGCTCTTGATTATTCCATGTCTCTCACAGAAGTCAGTGAAATGGACGGTATCAAATTGCTTTCCGTTGTCAGAAATGATTTTATGCAAGAGGCCGTATCAACACACAATGTTGTTGATGACAAAATCTAAGGCATTTTTGTAGGTAATAATGTTCTTTGGTTCTACCTCGACCCACTTGGTGTAATAGTCAACAGCTACGATGGCATATTTTAACCCGCCCTTCCCAGTCGGGAGGGATCCTACCAAATCAATTCCCCAAAAAACAAAAGGCTAGGGATTGGTCATCAGGGTGATCTTCATAGGAGGAGCTCATGGAACCTTCGCATATCTTTGGCATTGCTCACATTTGCAGATGTAATCCATACAGTCCTTCTTCATCGTTGGCCAACAGTATCCTTGCCTTAGGGTCTTCTTGGATAGGCTGAGTCTGACTGTGTGATCTCCACAAAACCCTTCATGTACGTCATGCATGATCGCATTTATTTCAGTCCCGGATACACATCAAAGATAGGGTGTAACACCCTGGTTAGCCAAGACCGTTACACTATGTGTTTTAAATAGTGCTTAACTCGCTAAACGAGTCATTAGGCCATAAACGTGCATCTAAATGTGATTAATGGTCCAGGGTTAAAAATTTCAGTCAAAAGGAATGGATATTTCATTTAAAACATTAAATTATACATGGAATCTCATAATAAACGTTTACAAAGTTTTTTACAGTTCTGAAATGGTCATTACAACTCAAAAGTTACAATGCGCCAACCTAAGCAGCAAAAATAGGGATTAACCCTAGTTCCTCTGAGAAACCTTGGCCATGGTGATCCAGCGTTCCTTTCCCTTTACCTGCACCACATAGAACCCCTAAGCCAAGGTCCAAGACGAAAACTTAATACAAGTTCATAAACAATATATACAGATTCAGATGTATATCTAGCATGCCCAGCAGTAATAACCTACTCATGCATGTAAACAAGTACAAATAAATGATTATAGAATCACTTTGGGGCCTGCATCCCTAATCAGATGAGCATATAGTCAACCTGGGCCCTTTGCCCTGAATAGATGACCATAGAGTCAACCTGGGGCCCTTTGCACTAGCTATGTGACCATAGAGTCACCCAGGGCCCTTTTCCCTAACTCTGAGTAACTAGCCATAGAATTAGCCAAGCGCTTTATTTTTCAAGCGACCAGATCGGGTCCTACCCTTTCGATCAGTGCGCAATGGGCTATTGGCTATCATGACTAATAAATCAAGGATACAGATAGACATACTTCAAATAATTCAAGTATGCATACAAAATAATCTTATATTCCCGCAAATCAGATACAAAGATAGTAATAACCATGCTCCTTAACAGGGTCGAGCCCTAATTATGCTGACAATGTAAACAACCAGTAAATAATTATCCAGAAACAGAGAAGCATGCTTAATCAATGAGCATAAACACAGCCTTAATCACGTTCATTCACAGGGGGTCAAGCCCTATTCATAGTTATAATCAACAACCGGGCCAAGCCCTAATCACATATACCACGTATTGGGTGCAATTTTCTTACCTTTGGTGCAAGCACAAGCTATATATAAATGATCCCTTGAGCACGATCCTGTCCCAAGCCCCAGAAGTAACCTAGTCACAAACATAAATGGTGTTTCAATAAGTTTAAATTCCAAAATCTAATCCCGGGAAAAATCTCGCGCTCTCGGAACCTCCAATCCCACCAAACAGGATGGTGGAATCGTCCCCTAAGCCCTCGAGCCAAAACCCCTATAAGTACAAAAATTCATGTCCTAAAAAATAGTACGGCACTGCCTACCAGGCGCTACGGCGCCAAAGTCAGAAACACCAACTTGACAACCCAACCCGCGCTGTAGCGCCATCTACTGAGCGCTATAGCGCCAAAGATAGAGACCCAATGGCGTTGTTGTGCCACCTACTAGGCGCTATAGTGCCAATGACAGTGAACCCAATTTTGGGTTTTTCTCTTCGTGTTCTCCGAGTCTCAAACCTCAAAAATCAATCCCAAACCTCAACCATACCCACTACTGAACCCAGTTTTTAGTTCTACACGTCTTGGACATCAAAACCAAATCAAAACTTCCCCAAAACCTCAGTAAGTCTCAAGACTAAAATCAAATCATAAACTTAATAAAAACTATAAAATAGAGGAAAAACTCAAGATTCAAGCTTAGAAAATCGTTACCTCAAGAGTTAAAGAGCTTCCTAGTGATCCCCTAAGCAATTCCCTAGCTTCAATTCCTTAATTCCAAGCTTTTTCCTCAAAGAAATCCAAAGAGAGGAGAAAGACAGAGAGAGTAACTGAGAGTAGAGATGGAGGAAGCTCTGTTTTGGGTTTCCTTTGGCTGAAGAAAGCTATTAGTTGTCATTATATTGGAATAATGACCAAAATGCCCCTTGGTCCAATATCACCCCTTCAATGCCACCAAGGGAAGTTTACTTTTTTACCATTTTCCCTCTAATTCCTCAAATATCACCAATACCTCCAAATAAAATTCCCATTACCCAAAAATTCTTGGTAATGTGCTAAATTACCAAATTACCCCTTGACTCGCCCCTAGCTCGGTATTTGACCTTGTTATGACCAAACGACTACTTTGCTCGCTAGGTTCGTCTCGTACCGAATAATCCAAATATATTCACATAATAATGTGGTCTCATCATATATCACAAATATATAATCATATATTCAAATATACCCCTAATGGGTCAAAATTACAAAAATGTCCTTCTTATAAGAAACAACCCACACGTTTATTTAATACACTTAAACATGCAATATTAGTTATATAATAATATAACTCACAGAATCATGCATATTATCATATAATAATACCATAAACCAATTATTGCCCTCCTGGCTCCCTAATCAAGGCACTAAGCCAGATTAGGGAATTTGGGATGTTACAACTATCCCCACCTTACAGAAATTTTGTCCTCAAAATTTTACCTGAACAGCTCGAGATACTGACTCTACATATCTGACTCCAAATCTCAAGTTGCTTCCTTGACCTTGCTATTTCTCCATAATACCTTAATCAAAGGTATAGATTTGTTCCTCAAGACCTTGTCCCTCCTGCCTAGTATTTGGACTGGTTGTTCCTCATAGGAGAGATCTGCCTCAAGCTCCAAATCCTCGTAACTCAATACATGAGTCACGTCTAACACATATTTCCAAAGGACCAAAATATGAAATACATTGTCTATGCCCGACAATGCCAGAGGTAAGGCCAATCTATAAGCCACCTGACCAATCCTCTCTAGGATCTCAAATGGTCCTACAAATCTTGGGCTCAGCTTTCCCTTCTTCCTAAATCTCCTCACCCCTTTCCATGGTGAGACTCTAAGGAATACATAGTCTCCCACTTGGAACTCCACGTTCCTACATTTGGGATCAACATAACTTTTATGCCTGCTTTGAGAAGCGAGCATCCGAGCTCTGATCTTATCAATAGCCTCATTGGTCCTCTGAACTGCCTTAGGACCCAAGTATTTTCTTTCTTTTGTCTTATCCCAATGAATGGGAGATCTGCATTTCCTACCATACAACATCTTATAAGGATCCACCCCAATGGTCGAATGATAGCTGTTATTGTAGGAAAACTCTATCAAAGGTAGATACTTACTCCAGGACCCATCAAAGCCCAGCACACATGCTCGCAACATGTCCTCTAATATATGTATCGTCCTATCAGATTTTCCATCTGTCTGAGAATGATAAGCAGTACTGAACTTCAACTGTGTACCCATGGCCCTCTGCAAACTTCCTCAAAACTTGGAAGTAAATGTGGGACCTTGATCTAACACGATCGACCTCAGTGCCCCATGAAGGTGCGCTATCTCTCTCACATAGAGATCTGTATACTGGTCAACTGTATATGCCATCCTCACTGTTAAGAAGTAAGTTGATTTGGTGCATCGATCCATGATAACCCACACCAAATCATGTTGACCCACGGTCCTGGGTAACCCTACCACGAAATCCATCGTGATGTCCTCGCATTTCCACTCTGCGATGTCCAAAGCCTATAATAGCTATGTTGGTCTCTAATGCTCAGCCTTGACATGTTGACATGTCAAGCACTTAGCCACATATTCTATCATATCCCTCTTCATCCCAAACCATCAATATAGCAATCTCACATCCTGATACATCTTCATGGTGCCTAGATGCAAAGAGTAAGAGGTAGTATGAGATTCATCCAGAATCTCCGTCTAATAACAGTGTCTATCGAAACACAGATCCAACCCTTGTGCCTCAGCAAGCCTATATCGGACAATGTATAGTCCCTAGACACTCCGGATAGGACATCCTATATGATCTTTGTCAGTTGTGGATCACCCAACTGAAATTCCTTTATTCTTTCTAACAGCGTAGACTGTAGCATAATGTTGGCCAACTGGCCCGCCAACAACTCTATACCAGCTCTAGTCATATCCTTTGCTAATTCTCTGGATATCTGTCTCACTCTATATATATGTCCCGAGTCCTTCTAGCTTAAGGCATTTGCCACCACGTCGACCTTCCCTGAGTGATACAAGATTTCACAATCATAATCCTTCACCAACTCCAGCCAACGCCTCTGTCTCATGTTCAGGTATTTTCTGTGTGAAAAAGTACTTCATGCTCTTGTGTTCAATATAAATCTCACACTTCTCCCCATAAAGGTAATGCCTCCATACTTTTAATGTAAATACCAATGCTGCCAATTCTAGATCATGAGTGGGGTATCTCTATTCATACTCTTTTAGCTAACATGATGCATAGGCAATCACCCTCCCTAATTATATAAGAACACAACCCAAACCATGATGTGAGGCATCACGGTATATCACGAACTTCTCCTCATCTGTCGCGAGACTCAAAACCGGAGCTGTAATCAATCTCTGCTTCAGTTCTTGGAAGTTGTTCTCACACTTATCTAACCACACAAACTTTTAATTCTTGCATGTCAGCTCAGTCAATGAAGTAGCAATCCTTGAGAACCCTTCCACAAAACGCCTATATTAACCTGCCAATCCAAGGAAGCTCCTAATCTCTAAGGCATTTCTTGTCCTTGGCCAATCTCTAACTGCCATAATCTTGACTGGGTCCACCTTGATCCCATCCCTACTGAAAATATGACCAAGGAAAGTGACCTGAGGTAACAAGAACTCACATTTCTTGAAATTTGCAACTAGTCTATGTTCCCTCAGCCTCTGCAGAACCAACCTGAGATGTTGCTCATGTTCTGACTCTGACTGAGTATAAATCAAAATATCATCGATGAAGACAATCACAAACTGGTCTAAGTAATCTTTGAACACCCTGTTCATCATATCCATAAAATTAGATGGGCATTAGTCAACCCAAAGGACATGACTAAGAACTCATAATGCCCATATCTGGTACGAAAAGCAGTCTTCAGTATATCCCCCTCCTTGATCCTTAGCTGGTGATAACCAGATCAAAGATCCATCTTTGAGAATACCATTTTCCTCTATAACTGGTCAAACAAGTCATCTATCCTTGGCAGAGGATACTTGTTCTTTATTGTTAACTTGTTCAGTTCCCTTTAGTCTATGCACATCCTCAGAGAACCATCTTTCTTCTTTACAAACAGGATCGGTGCACCTCATGGTGAGAAACTAGGCCTAATAAAACCCAAGTCTAACAGCTCTTGCAGTTGTACCTTTAGTTCTTAACTCTGTTGGGGCCATCCTGTATGGCAACCTAGACACTGGCTCTGTCCCTGATGCCAGTTCAATAACAAATTCAATCTCTCTGTATGGTGGCAACCTTGGTAAATCCTCTGGAAACACATCCAGAAATTCACAGATTAATCTAGTCTCCTCTGATCCCACTGGCACGACTTGAGTGGTATCTACCACACTGGCTAAGAATCCTATGCAACCACCTTAAAATAGATCTCTAGCTCTCAATACAAATATCATAGGTACGCGGGGTCCATGCAAAGTGCCAACAAATACAAAAGGATCCTCACCTTCAGGCTCAAAGGTTACCATTTTCCTTCTGCAATCTATGGTTGCCCCATACTTCACTAACCAGTTCATGCCCAGAATCATGTCAAAGTTGGTCATAACCAACTCTATCAAATCAATGGAAAATTATCTGTCCTCCATCGTCACTGGCAATGATCGACCCATCTCCTGGATACTACAAACTCCCCAGTGGGAAATAAGGTCCCAAGCCCCACAGCATAATATCACATGGTCAACAAAGTTTATCAACAATTCTATTAGCAACAAAAGAATGTGTAGCACCAGAATCAATTAAAATATTATAAAGGGTTCCAGTGCTAAAAAGCTTACTTGTAACTATTGAGGGAGAAGCCTCAACTTTTGCATGTGTTAACGCGAACACTCGAGTTGGGGCGAGCTATCCGCCTTTCTTGGTTCTTCCTTTATTTCCTTTGGGAAATCTTTCTTTAAGTGTCCCACTATCCCGCATAAAAAGTAGGCCTTTTACCCGACACTCCCTTATATGGCGCCTCTTGCATCTAGCGCACTCAGGAAAATTCCTCCAACCTCACTACCGCCCTGGCGGCCCATCTGAATACCACGAGGTCTCCTGTTAGGGCCTGGAACTAGGAAGGAATCAAGAGCCTTCCTTTTATGATCACTGGGGCCCCTCCCCTACCTGAACTCATAAACGGAGGTCTCACCCTACTAGTATATCTCCTGGCCATGTTCTCGCGCCAGATTTTGTTCTCTGCACTCTCAACTGTGAGCACTTCTCAACAACTTTTGCATAGGTAGTCACCCCCAGCATAGTGGTAATGTGAACATCCCGGGCTATCATAGGTTGTAGCCCCTGGAGAAACCTCTCCCTTCTAGTCTCATCAGTGGGCACCAGCTTTCCGACAAACTTTGCCAATCTATCAAACATCAAGGTATATTCAGTCACTGATGTGTTTTCCTATAGTAACTTGCTGAACTCTTCAGCCTTTGCCTCCCTGATGGCATCATTGTAATATTTTTCATTAAACAGAGTTCTAAACTCTTCCTAATCCAGGGCATTAACATTTTTGTTTGGGATATCACTTCCCACCAAATTCGGGCATCCTCCCGAAACATATATGTGGCACAGGCCACCCTTTCATTACCAGCCACCCTCATAAATTCTAGGATAGTGGTAACCATGCTCATCCAATGCTCCCTTGGCTGGATCTACACTACCCTAAAAAACAGGAGGGTGTTGTTTCCTGAACCTTTCATAAAGAGGTTCCCATCTACTCCCAGCGTCTGGTGGCTACTCAACTGTTGGCACCATCACAGGTGGTGCCTATGGTAAAATATTCCCTGTAGAAACCTGTTGTTGTCTCAGGAGGCAGATTTTTTCTTCCTGCCTCAATACTCTGGCTTGCAAATCAGCAAGTACCTGCTGCCAGTTCTCAGAAGCTGGCGGTGGGGTCTGACCCTGGTCATTACCCTGACCCTACTGTCATTCTGGCCCTGATCTTCCTAGTCACCTGATGACTATATCTTCCTTGGAAACACACTTCCAAGCTTATACCTTGCTGCAACAATCAATTCGGCCAGTTAGGTAGTGATAATTAAACCTCTTGTCGCCTCACGGTCCAAGATCAAGCAAATAATCATTTACATTCAACAGTCATGCTAATAAGCATGTCGATTCATATTCATATCCAAGTCTAGTGCTAATAGGAACTGCCTGGTATTCATAACAATTAACAATGCTAATAAGCATTTTCTGGCACTCATAACCATACAACAATGTTTGTAAACATTTTCTGACATACATGTATCTATGACAGCGCTAATGAGCATGTCCTGAAATACATGTCCATATAACAACACTAATGAGCACTTCCTTTGCCTTCACAAGCAATATCAATGCTAATAAGTGCATCTTTTTATATCATGCAGCAGTCAAGGGCTAGGCCCTATCAGTATATCTTATGCTACCTTATAAAGCATGCAGATAAGGCATTTATATCCTATTTAAGTAGTTAAGCACATACCCTTATAAATAGTTATCGAACCCTGAGACAAGCTTGTCTTTAGTGGCGAGTGTACATGCCTAACCTGTCTTCAGGAACCCTTAACCTTGGCACGCTCTGATACCAAGTTGTAACACCCTAGTTAGGCAAGACAGTTACATTATGTGTTTTAAATAGTGCTTAACTCGCTAAACAAGTCATTAGGCCATAAACGTGCATCTAAATGTGATTAATGGTCCAGGGTTAAAAATTTCAGTCAAAAGGAATGGATATTTCATTTTAGACATTAAAATGTACATGGGATCCCATAATAAACGTTTACAAAGTTGTTTACAGTTCCAAAATGGTCATTATAACTCAATAGTTACAATCCACCGACCTAAGCGACAAAAATAGGGTTTAACCCTAGTTATTCTGAGAAACCTTGGTTGTGGTGGTCAAGTGGCCGCATATGTGCACATCGCCACCTAAACTCCCCAACTTATGGCTGGTCCAGCTTTCCTTTCCCTTTACTTGAACCACATAGCACCCGTGAGCGAAAGACCCGGCAAGAAAACTTAATACAAGTGCATAAAAAAAATATATAGATTCAGATGTATATCTAGCATGCCCAGCAGTAAAAACCTACTCATGCATGTATACAAGTACAAATATATGATTATAGAATCACTTTGGGGCCTGCAGCCCTAATCAGATGACGATAGAGTAAACCTGGGGTCCTTTGCCCTGAGTAGATGACCATAGAGTCAACTTGGGGTCCTTTCCCTAAGCTATGTGACCATAGAGTCACCCAGGGCCCTTTTCCCTAGCTCTGAGTAACTATCCATAGAGCTAGCCAAGCGCTTTAGATACAGATAGACATACTTCAAATAATTCAAGTATGCATATAGAATAATCATATATTTCAGCAAATCAGATTCAAAGATAGTAATAACCATGCTCCTTAATAGGGCCGAGCCCTAATTATGCTGACAATGTAAACAATCAGTAAATAATTATCCAGACACAGAGTATCCAACCATGCTTAATCAACAAGCATAAACATAGCCTTAATCACATTCATTCACAGGGGGTCAAGCCCTATTCATAGTTATAATCAACAACCGAGCCAAGCCCTAATCACATATACAATGTATTGGGTGCAATTTTCTTACCTTTGGTCCAAGCACAAGTTATATATAAACGATCCTGTTGACCGTGTTTTTAGCCAACGACGTGAGAACGTCAAATACGACGAACCTTCAAGAGAATGTAAACGACAACAGACGGTATAAACAAGAAAAGTAAATAACACACAGGATTTTTATAGTGGTTCAGCCCCGATTGTCGGTAATAGCCTAATCCACTTAGAGATGTGATTTATAAACCTGTACTCAAGATCAGATGGACTGAGCCAACTGAGTTTCTTCAGTACAGATTGTGAAAATACAAGAATTCTCTCTAATTTCAGCACTTTCTCTCTCTAGAGTAGACAGTCCCAATTTTCTCTCTCTAGAAAGAAGAAGCAGAAGGGACCCCTCTCTTATCTCATAAGCTCTCTATTTATAGAGATGGGATCCTCAACTGATATCCCCTTATAATAGGGATATTTTATTATATTTATTACATTTATATTACAAATAAACATTCAAAATTCAAAATGTAACAAACTCCCCATTTGTGGGAAGAATGAGAGATTCCCGCGCATGTTGTTGAGTTTGTGTCTGACTTAGTCTCCTCTAGCTAGTTGGTCCACCTCCTACTCACTACCCATGCAAGTGCTGGTTGAACATGCATGGTGGTAGGATATGCATGGTGGTAGGACATGCTTTTGGTGGGTTGAACATGCATGGTTCTCCTCGGACATGTACTCTCCTCTAGCATGCTATGTTCCTCCTTGAACCAATCTCCTTGGCTTCTCCTTGGACCAAGGTGGTCCGAGGCAACCTCCTTGGCACCTCACCTTGGACAACATTGAGGGAACCTCACCTTGGACAACATTGAGGGAACCTTACCTTGGACAACATTGAGGGAACCTCACCTTGGACAACATTGAGGGAACCTCACCTTGGACAACATTGAGGCAACCTCCTTTAGCATCTCCCAAACATGTCCGATCGAACATTGTATAGGCTCTCCTTATCAAAATCTAAGTCTCCATTCTCTTGCATGAGATTCCTCCTCCTTAGCTACTTACCTTGGACACGTTCGAACCAACACTTAGAAAACCTTGGGAGGCTTACCTCCTACACACCCTTGGGGTCTCCTAGGACCACATCCTCCTTGGGGTCTCCTAGGACCACATCCTCCTTGGAGTCTCCTAGGACCACTCCCCTTAGCTCTCCTAGGAGGCACTCTCCTAGATGCATTCTCCTTAGCCTCCTAGGATGCATTCTCCAATTTTTGGGTATAACAGATCCCTTGAGCACGATCCTGTCCCAAGCCCCAGAATTAACCTAATCACAAACATAAATAGTGTTTCAATAAGTTTAAATTCCAAAATCTAATCCCGAGAAAAATCCTGCGCTCTCGGAACCTCCAATCCCACCAAACAGGATGGTGGAATCGTCCCCCGAGCCCTCAAGCCAAAACCCTTGTAAGTACAAAAATTCATGCCCTGAAAAACAGTACGGCGTTGCCTACCAGGCACTACGGTGCCAAAGTCAGAAACGCCAACCTGACAACTCGACCCGCGCTATAGCACCATCTACTGAGCGCTATAGCGCCAAAGATAGAGACCCAATGGCGTTGTAGCGCCACCTACTGGGCGCTATAGCGCCAATGACATAGAACCCAATTTCTGGGTTTTTCTCTTCATGGTCTCCGAGTCTCAAACCTCAAAAATAAATCCCAAACCTTATCCATACCCACTATTGAACCCAGAAATTAGTTCTACACGTCTTAGACATCAAAACCAAATCAAAACTTCCCCAAAACCTTGTCAATTTCTCAAGACTAAAATCAAATTATATACTTAATAAAAACTGTAAAACAGAGGAAAAACTCAAGATTCAAGCTTAGAAAATTATTACCTCAAGAATTAAAGAGTTTCCTAGTGATCCTCGAAGCAATTCCCTAGCTTTAATTCCTTAAATCCAAGTTTTTTCCTCAAAGAAATCCAAAGAGAAGAGAGAGAGAGAGTAACTGAGAGGAGAGAGGGAGGAAGCTTTGTTTTGGGTTTCCTTTGGCTGAAGAAAGCTATTAGTTAAGTCATTATATTGGAATAATGACCAAAATGTCCCTTGGTCCAATATAACCCCTTTAATGCCACCAAGGGAAATTTAGTCTTTTACAATTTTTCCCTTAAATTCCTCAAATATCACCAATATCTCCAAATAAAATTCTCATTACTCAAAAATTCTCAGAAATGCGCTAAATTACCAAATTACCCCTACGCTCGCCACAAGCACCCCGTTATGACCAAACTGCTACTTTGCTCAATAGGATTGTCTCGTGCTGAATAATCCAAATATATCCACATAATAATGTGGTCTCATCATATATCACAAATATATAATCATATATTCAAATATTTCCCTAACGGGTCAAAATTACGAAAATGTCATTTTAATAAGAAACAACCCACACGAATGTTTAAAACACTTAAACATGCAATATTATTCATATAATAATATTACTCACATAATCATGCATATTATCACATAATAATACCATAAACCAATTATTTTTCTCCTGGCCCCCTAATCAAGGCACTAAGTCATATTAGGGAATTTGGGACGTTACATAGGGCATAGACAACCCCCTGCGATACAGCTTTCCATCCATCATGACATATCGGGGAGCCTGGTACTGGAGCTTCCTTCCAGCAGCTCGATCCGCGAGCAATTCCCCGGTGGTTAGGTACTTGATGATAGGCCCCATACATGAGGTAGTGTAATCGATGGAATTCACAGTTATAGGGATTCGGATACTGGGTACAGATAGATGGTCGATCGGGACTGCTCCTGAGAGTTCAGCTTTGGCATTCGTGGCTAGATTCACTAGAGTGTCCACAAACTCATTTTGTTCCCAGAGGATCTGGCGGATGATGTATCTCTTGAATAACTGAAGCAAATCTCGTGTTCATGTCATGTAGGCGACCGTTTTTTCTCCCCTCATTTGATATTCTCCCAATATATTTTTCACCACTAACTGGGAGTCACTGTGAACTTCGATGTTATCTGCCCCCACTTCCTGAGCCAAGCATAGTCCAGCCAGCATAGATTCATGCTCAGCTTCATTGTTTGATGCTTCGAACCAAAATCGCAGGGCGCTTTGTAATTGGTGACCTTGGGGAGAGACTAGGATAATTACGGCCCCAGGCCCATTCTCAATTTGCTCCAACAACAAAAAATTTCTAGACGGGCATGATAGGATCGATTTGCTCTTCATCCTGTGTGATCCCAGTATATTCCATGATGAAGTCGGCCAGGGCTTGACCCTTGATGGAGACTCTAGGAATGTAGGCGATGTCAAACTGGCTCAACTCCATAGTCCACTTCAAAAGTCTCCTTGATGATTATGGTTTCTGTAATACTTGTTATAGGGGATGGTTCGTCGGTACCTTGATGGCATGAACCTGAAAGTAAGGTCTCAACTTCCTAGAAGTGATTAGCATGCAAAATGTCAGCTTCTCGATCAGTGGGTACCTAGGCTCCACGCCCAGCAACCTTTTGCTTACGTAATAGACCGGGAGTTGGACCTTTCCCTCTTCTCGCACTAAGTCGACACTTATGGCATGTTCTAACATGGCTAAGTATAGGTACAATGGTTCCCCATCACTGGCTTCGACAAGATTGGTGCTTGTGCCAAGTGTTCCTTAAGTTATTGGAAAGCCTCTTCACATTTGCATGTCCATTTGAACTTCTTGTTCTTGCGAAGTATGTTGAAGAATGGGATGTACTTTTCCATTGACTTTGACAAGAAGCGACTTAAAGTGGCTATCCTCCCAGTCAAACTTTGAACATCTTTGTGCTTCCAGGGCGATGGCATGTCAATCAAAGCCCTGATATTTTCTGTGTTGGCCTCTATCCCTCTGAAGCTTATGATATAGCCAAGATATTTCCCTAATGACACTCCAAAGGTGTACTTTTTGGGATTTAGCTTCATCCCATACTTCTGGATAATGGCAAATGCTTAAGCCAAGTCGTCTGCATGTTGGGATGAGGTCTTGGAATTAACCAACATATCATCTATGTATACTTCCATATTCTTTCCGAATAAATTTCTAAACATCATGTTAACCAATCTCATGTACGTGGCTCTAGCAATCTTTAGCCCAAAGGGCGAACAACGTAACAGTACACACCCTTGTCCACCTAGAAGCTAGTGTGTTCTTGGTCTGCTACATGCATGGAAATTTGATTGTAGCTGGAGTAGGTGTCCATAAAGCTTAGAAACTCATATCCAGAAGTGGCGTCCACCATTTTGTCGATCTGGGGCAGCGGGAAACAATCTTTCGGACATGCTTTGTTGAGGTTAGTAAAATCAATGTAGGTCCTCCATGTTTCGTTTGGCTTTGGCACCAACACCGGGTTTGCCAACCAAACCGGATATAATGCTTTCCAGATGAAATTGATCGAGGATAACTTTTCAATTTCTTGTTTTAGAGATTTTGACTATACCGAATCTAAAGGCCTTTGCTTTTTTTGGACCGGGGTTGCATTCTCATCGATGGTCAATCCTGGTCATGTCTGTGTGGGACCAAGCCAAAATGTCTTGATTTTCTTTTACCCGGGCGACTATGGCAGCTCTGACTTTGGGATTCAAATTCCTCCCTACCCGGATTACTCTGGTTAGATCAGTTTCACTAATGCACACCTCCTCTATTTCCTCCATCGGTTCTAATGTTCTATCCACCTCTATTTTGGGGTCTAATTCATCATCCTCCTGAACCACCACCTGGGCTAGCTGTGACTGCGGTACGGGAGCAGGATCCCCTATTTCTAAGGGCTCTTCACGAACCATGAAGATTTGTCTGGTGGACACATGATAGCATTTCCGAATGCTTTTCTGATCGCCTCGTATTGTCCCTACTCCGTCATTGTCACATGTGAACTTTAAACATAAGTGGCGAATGAAAGTGAAGACTCTGAAATCAACCAAAGCGGGGCGCCCGAAGATCACGTTCTATGCAGTGGGACAATCTACTACCACAAATGTGCAGTACTTGAAAGTGCTTTGGGTGTCACCTCTAAACGTAACCGGGAGTTGTGTCTTGCCCATTGGGAGCAACAAAGCCCCATTAAAATCATAAATCTGAGTTGGGCACGATGTTAGATCCACCTCCGTCAAGCCAATTACTGTAAAGGTCAACTTAAATAAGACGTTAACAGAACTTCCATTATCCACCAACACTTGGAATACTCTTTTGTTGGCAATCTGTGCATTGATGACCAAGGGATCGTGATGCGGGAAATGAACATTCTGGGCATCTTCTTCTGTGAAGATTATTGGTAGATTCATCAGCTTCAAGCGTTGGGCCAGGGTCTAGACCAGATCCCACATCTCACCATCGTGATCAAGTTCCCTAAGGTACCTCTTTTTATCATTCCAGGACGGTCCTCCCAAATGCAGGCCTCCAAATATAGTGGATGTGTGGCCATCTACTGAAGGTGGTGAGATTCCTCTAGGAGGTCATACTATTGGGGCCCCCTGAGGAGCCTATACTTCCTATCCTAACACATATCCTCTCTAGGGAGGTCTGATCTGTCCTTACGCTCCCTAGATGAATGACTGTCAGGGAGCCAAAGGTTGTTCCAGAATTCTGACCGGCATCCTCACCCATTGGTGGAGGTGTCCTAACTTAATGAGGTTCTCAATTTTTTCCTTCAACTGAAGACACTCTTCGGTTGTGTGGCCTATGTCCTTGTGATAGGTGCATCTCTTTTTTGGGTCCCTTTGATTATTTCCCCCTTTAAACATGGGGTTTGGTTTTCGGTAATTAACTATATTGTCTATTGTGAGGTAAATATTTTCTCGAGTATCCATCAAGTTGGTGTATTCTGTATACTGGGGCTTGTATCCCTTCTTTGCGGACTCGGTCGAGATTTGATTCTTACTGGAATGCTTCCCTCTAGAGTGAGTTATGCTCGCCTCTGCTTCTGTCTGGGACTATTGAACTGCTCTGGGAGTGGCATTGTATTTATTTGGTGCCACCCCATATCCAGAGAAAGAAGTTGAACATACTGGGGCATATCCTGACGAAGTAGGCGCATAGACAGTCGAGGCCATGAACTGCACCCTAGGAGGTCCTGAGGTTCCCGACATTACTGGTGATGTTGGATAAGAGTTGGTCGGGTACTGCATTCCATATCTTGGAATATTTTGTGTTGGCGCCTGTGGTTCCAGAGACCATCCAAAAGCCTGAATTCGGGCTTCTTCCCAGTTGATGAAGCCCTGAACTCTTCTTATAAACTCTTCCAAAGTGTTTGCTTTCTTTCGCTGTATGTCATCCCAGAGAGGGGATCCTGGTCTGATCCCAGACTGAAGGGCTACAAGGCGTTGCCCATCATCCACCTTTGTTTTTGAGGCTTCCTCCGTGAAGCACTGGATATAAGCTCTGAGAGTCTCGGTGGGATGTTGCTTGATATTGGCCAGTGCACTGACCCCCATGTCAATTTTCCTAGCGGCCAAAAATTCTTTATGGAAGGCCGATTGTAATCCAGACCAAGATTGGATTGACCCCGTCTTGAGCCTTTTCCACCATTCCTCAATGGATCCAGCCAAGGTGATGGAAAAACATAGGCACTTGTCGTCGTAGTAGACATAGGCCACGATCATCAGGTGATTGTAGCGGGATAGATGATCTCCTGGGTCTATATTCCCCGTATAAGTGGGAATATCTGGCATTTTAAACCCTTTGGGAAATACCATATCCAAAATATGTTTTGCTCAGGGCTCATTTTCTTCATCTTCTTAATCGGACCTCCCACCATCTTGTTTCCGGACAAGGTGATCCATTACCTTCTTAAGATCGGCCAGTTGCTCCATTGAACTGTCTGGCCATTCTATCATCGATGGGAGTTCTCTCTCTTCTCATGTCGTTTATATCATTTCTTAGGTCACCTTCTCAAGGGCGAACCATTTCTCTACAGGCCTACTCCTTTCTGGCATTGAGGTCATCTTGTAAGTCCACGTGGGAGGTGTCATCTCCCAAACTTACAGCTTCTGGCTCCCTGTCCTTATGTCTCTTGTGACCCTTTCGCAGATGCACTGGGGCAAACCCTTCTTCCCTGGGCATCTTGCCCCGAAGCATTCTGGGGCCTGTTACGCTGCGGGTTTTTCCCCTGCAGATTGCTCAGGTGATTTCGTCCTGGAATGGGACTCACTTGGTCTTTCCTAGGGAAACGTTTGGGGTCCACCCTGGTCTTTAGAGCGGGAGGAAATGTAGGAAACTTCTTCTCTGGGTTTTCTTTCTTTATAGGGTCAACCACTTTGGCTTTCCCTTTATCTTGAACAGGGTTTGAAGGGTCGACTTGGGATGATTGGATCAAAGAAAAAATTAGGGTCGTATTGTTTTGACCATCGTTCCCTGGAGGTGGGACAGCTGGATGGGTTCCCGCAGGAGGAACGGTTACGGGATCAACGGTGAAGCCCTAAGCGGCAATGAATGCTTGAAGAGCCAAAAGCGTCTCTTGCATTTGATGGGTGGTTTCTTGTTATTCTACCATCTTTGCTCCCTGATCGAGGACTTGTTGTCTCAGACGAACCACTTGCGGATCCCCTCAATCATCTTCAACATAATTTATATTAGGGTCTATGGGATTCTCGGCCTTGTGGTCCTCATATCCCTCTTTATCTTCTTCATGTAATTTTCTTCATAGTTGCCACCCTTTTCGAAGTTCTGGGGGTCGTCATAAGGTAGGTCCTCAACAGTCAGGTCCCGTCGATTCGGAGAGAGTTGTGGTTTTTGAAATGGTTCTCCATTGTTTTGTTGTCATTGTTGTTGAGTAGGATCAAACACAGTGTTTCTGGTATTCACCATCTTTATAGTTGATAAAAAGTGGTTCAAACTTTCTTCTAGCTCTCAACGAAAGCACCAAAATATTTACCAAGTTTTTCGGAAACTAAAAATATACTAAGAATTAGAACTAGCAAGAAAGGAAATAAACGAATGAGACCAGGATTTTTAAGTGGTTGGGGCGTTAATGAGCCTTAGTCCACGAGTTAGTAGTATTAAGCTTTGAGTTTCAACAATGGAGGGTTTGAGTAGCAAGTTTAGCAGCATTTTTGCATGCATGCAAAATTGGGATCCCTTCTACAGTGAAATGAGGGCTCTATTTATAGGTGGCCATGTACTTTGGGCTGGACTAATCCAAGCCCAATAAGGATGTAATTACAATTACCCTCTAATGGAGCTTGATACAAGTATAAAATGTTATTCCAATATGTTTAATCTAAGGCCCATTGGGCCGACCCAAGTCTAGTTGGACGCTCTAGTTGTCCTTTGTTCATTGACAGTGACTAGCATGCATGAGTTGTCATGCGGATTTGGGGGACAGGATGTGTCAGAATAGTGGCAGTGCCAATCCCTAATAATATTGTGCTTTTTGTGTGCACCCCTTTTGCAGCTCCCTCAAGTTTAGAAGCTCCCAACCCCAACTAAGCTTCAATTCCCCAGCAAGCCTTGCCCCAAAACTCAAGGAATCACTGCTTCTCCTTCAACTTTCCAAGGCCCCAACAGTGAGAGTGAGAGAGAGAAAATGAGAGAGAGCGGGAGAGAGACTGAGTGTTGTGTTTTGTTCTGATTTTCTAAAGATTTCTAGGGGATTAAGGTAATCCAAGGTTAGGGAAAAGACCAAAACAACCCTAGTCTTTACCTTAGTTCTATAATGTCCTTAAGCGCAACATTTTCATTTGCCATAATTTCCCACTAAACCTCAAATAACACCACAAACTCCTAATTAACCCTGATATACCCAAATAATCACCAAATCAATCCCCAGTAAACCCCAGTAATGTACTAAGTCACTAAAATGCCCCTAGGCTCACCCCAAGCCAGGTATTAGACCCCGTTATGACTAAACGGCTAGCTTGCTCCCTAGGATCACCTCGTACCGAATAACCCAAATATATCAACATAATAATATGGTCTCAATCATAAAGCATATAAAATTACAAATATACCCTCAGAGGGTCAAAATTACGAAAATTCTCTTTTTAACATAAACAACCATATAAGCACATTTAATACACTTAAACATGCGTAAGCAATCATATTATAATATAACTCATATAATTCACCTAATCGCACATGAATAATCACAGTTAACACATAAAAATCCAATTATGCCTTCTCGGCACAGTAATCAAGGCACTAAGCCTTATTAGGGTATTTGGGACTTACAACTATCCCCTCCTTATCAAAATTTCGTCCTTGAAATTTATTCAAACATCTCAGGACACTGGTCCCACATATCTGTCTCTAACTTCAGAATCAAGTTCTTTATCTTGTTATTTCTTTGTAACATTCTCACTAAAGTAATAATCTTATTCCTTAAGACTTATCCTTTCTATCCAGGATTTCCACTGGCTTCTCTTTACGTAATAAGTCACTGTAATTCTGGGGTCTCTTAACCCAAACAGGTGTATTACTCGACACCTCTTTCCTTAGCATCAGCACCTATAAACCCTTATGAACCTCCCTCCATGTCGGGGTAAGGCTACTCTATAGGCCTCTGGCCTAATCCTTGTTAAGATCTCAAAAGCCTAACAAACCTAGAGTCAAATCTTCTCTTTCTTTCCAAATTGTCTTATCTTTTAATCAACAATTCTCGGAGAGGCACATGGTCTCCTATCTTGGAACTCTACATTCCCATATTTGAATTTGTGAACTTTTATAACTTTTCAATAAAGCAGATGCTCCTACTCTAACAATCCTTAATAACTTCATTGGTCTTCTAGACCATTTCAGAACCAGAATACTTCATGCCTCTCTTTTTGTAACGACCCAACTATTCTAAACTTGGACCATTAGAAACTACTATACTAATCTTAAGAAAACGTACATAAGAAATAACCATAACTTCATTTAAAACTGTAAAGTAAAGGTTCAAAAATACATAAATTCATAAGTAGGATATGGGATCCCATTGTTTTTAAAATAAAAACATAACATAACTTTAAATAATTGGTTTACAAATTAAGTGTGAAAAATACATATAAAACATAATTTTTAAAAAGACTAGGAAGTGACTTCATCCTCGAATCGAACACTCAATCCACCGATTCCATCCTACCTCAATACACATCCCCAAGCTGCCAAGAATCTTCCCGTCGCCATAGCTATTTTCCTACACATTCAAAACATAAAGGAGTGAGCCTAATGCCCAGCAAGGAAAATCTACTACAAGCATGAAACATATCATACACATAACTATAAACTCTAAACATATAACATATATCTATAAAAACATACATCATATAAGACTATACTATTAATGGCCATTAAAACATGTGATAAACCATCTTCTTCCCCTTTCTAATATCTAAGGTAGGTTAGATCACATGGTAGGTTTATGATAACCCATCTACGTCCCTTGTCTAAAATCTGAGGTATGGTAAATCATAACCATGAAACATAAGAAAACATAACATAACATACTATAGCATAACTTATCATAACATATCAACATAGCATATAAGCATATAAAACTATCCTATTTTCCTTACCAATATATCGGGATATGAAAACAAGATCGGGACTTTTGAACACTCCTAAATACCATAATGAGAAGGTGAGTATTTTCTTAAAAGAAGAAGATGAAAAAGGAGATAAATCTAAACCACCGAGAAGAAGATCTTATCGAAATGAAACCTCAAGTTCAAAGAACTTAGATGCCTAACCAAGAATAAATAATACTGAGTTAGGATTTGAGTAGAAAAACTATAAGAACAATACAAAAAGGAACTAGAATAAGGAATACCTTGAATGCTTCTAAGACCGAACTACACCTCGAACCGAAATATACTATAAACCTTACTTCCCAAGTGTTTATTAAGCTTATAATGATTAACCTTATAACCCCAACCCAAGTGTTTAACACTCTAAAGTAATCCTAGCAGCTTGTAGGCTCTGAACTCAGCTTGATGAATGAAGAAATGGTTGGGTACTAGGTCTTATTTATAGAGTTCAAGAATGAAAAGATCTTCATTTAACTTGAATAAAATAATGGCTTTTTAATTGAAAAACATTTGAATAATCGCTCAGCAGAGGCTGAAGACTCGATCAGAAAGATGTTGGACTTATCAAGAGGTTAAGGATTAAAATGAACTCGGTTTCAAAATAATGCAAAAATCATGCTCATGGGCTGATATATTGCCCCTAGTAGGCGATATATCGCTTGGGCTCATATTCCTGAGGCTCATCGAAGTGTTAGTGCGAAGTTCACGTGTTTTCATATTCCCCAAGTGGCGATATATCGGCATACGTTGAAATATTATACACATAATTACACATTTTTAGCCTAATTTGAATTGAGTAAACAGCCTTGACTAAGTCCTTTAACGATTTCAAAGCTGCTGGCAGACTCTAGGATTTCAAATATTACTCCTAATAAACTTATTCCTCAAAAATACTTAATTCCCCATTAAACATACCATGACAAGTTTTAATATCTTATTGGGTCGATCTAAACCTTATAGTATAATAATTATCATCTTCATAATCAGTCATATTAATCAAACCTTAGGTTATAATTAATATTCTTAAACTATAATTTAAACTTAGAAAATTTACAAGTGTTACTATGAGTGTCCAATTAAGTCCCGGCTTGAACCTAAAATCCACGATCATAAAAAATACTACAACTATCACTAGCTATTACTATTACCACTACTATCTAAATAGCTAAGTAAAGTTCTTGGACTCTACACTTTTTGTTCCCCATAATAAGTGTGGATGCCAAAAATCCACCAAATAAAAACTCTTTAGTCCCTGGTCGAGACCTAGGGATAAAGGTCACTTATTCATGCTATTGGGCTCGAGCCTGTAGGCCTTGTTGAATACAGGAGATCATCTCCTGAGAAACAACACATTATGAGCCACAAGGTTTGGCCCTGCTAAGCTAAGGGGCCACAATGAATACTGTAAGAGGATAGGTGCACAGGGCCCTCACATAGTGAGGTCCGACGTGCCCGCGCAAGGCTGACATGCTCATGGGTCAAGATGCACTCATACGCATTGTTGATGCTCATAATCTCATCAAGAGAAAGTATGAGGCCGAGGCAAGGCCCTAAGACCACCGTCGTCTCGAGAAGCCATCGCGCCATCACAACACGAGTCTGGGTTCGTTTCTCGTGGAGTCGATGCCAAGTGGCCCACGTTGGCAAGGCATAGGTGCCAAGGCTCAGTAGCCTCGTGAGGCCCTTCTCGCCCATGCACTCGGCCCCACGGCTTCACTCCATGGCCTCCTCCATGGCCTCACCCATGGCCTCCTCCATGGCCTCGGCCCCATGGCCTCCTCCTATGGCCTCGGCCCCATGGCCTCCTCCTATGGCCTTGCCCATGGCCTCCTCCAATGGCCTCGGCCCCATGGCCTCCTCCTATGGCCTCGGCCCCATGGCCTCCTCCTATGGCCTCGGCCCCATGGCCTCCTCCTATGGCCTCGCCCATGGCCTCCTCCATGGTCTCGGCCCCATGGCCTCCTCCTATGGCCTCGCCCATGGCCTCCTCCTATGGCCTCGCCCATGGCCTCCTCCATGGCCTCCTCCTATGGCCTCGCCCATGGCCTCCTCCTATGGCCTCGGCCCCATGGCCTCCTCCTATGGCCTCGGCCCCATGGCCTCCTCGTATGGCCTCCTCCTATGGCCTCGGCCCCATGGCCTCCTCCTATGGCCTCGCCCATGGCCTCCTCCATGGCCTTGGCCCCATGGCCTCCTCCTATGGCCTCGCCCATGGCCTCCTCCTATGGCCTCGGCCCCATGGCCTCCTCCTATGGCCTCGCCCATGGCCTCCTCCTATGGCCTCCTCCATGGCCTCGACCCCATGGCCTCCTCCTATGGCCTTGCCCATGGCCTCCTCCTATGGCCTCGCCCATGGCCTCGGCCCCATGGCCTCCTCCTATGGCCTCGCCCATGGCCTCCTCCTATGGCCTCGGCCCCATGGCCTCGGCCCCATGGCCTCGGCCCCATGGCCTCCTTCTATGGCCTCGCCCATGCCCTCCTCCTATGGCCTCCTCCATGGCCTCGGCCCCATGGCCTCCTCTTATGGCCTCGCCCATGGCCTCCTCCATGGCCTCGCCCATGGCCTCCTCCATGGCCTCGGCCCCATGGCCTCCTCCTATGGCCTCGCCCATGGCCTCGGCCCCTTGGCCTTCTCCTATGGCCTCGCCCATAGCCTCCTCCATGGCCTCGCCCATGGCCTCCTCCATGGCCTCGGCCCCATGGCCTCCTCCATGGCCTCGCCCATGACCTAGGCCCCATGGTCCCGTGCCCATGGCCTTGGAGGTGAGAATACTCACAAGGGGCAAGGTACACGCATGAATATGGAATGTACCTACAAACCTAAAGAAGTCAGAGTACGGATATAGTACCCCTACCAGACAAGTAGTGGGAACGCCAGGAGTGGGTATGCAAGGATAGGAGTTATGGTCTGTACGTCTACGTCCATAGGTCAGAGCCGACACCACTACCTCCTACGCCACTATGCCTGCCACCACGCATCAGACATGGATACAGACAAGTAGTGGAGACATCCTCCTGACACCCGCTCCTGTACGGGGTGTACGACCACCACCTCTGGAGCCACTCCCCTGACACAGTACGTATGTACCACTTGGTCCCCTGGACCACTATGTACCTAAGGCCATTAGAGCCTACTATAAAATGAACTCTAAGACCACCTGAAAGGGGGTTGGAAAATTCATTGTATGCAGAGGCCATTAAGAAATATACATTTTTTCACTCCATTGTTCATCTGTGTTTATCCTTTCATAAGTTAATTCTAAGTTCTTATCTAGAGATCGCCGCATTTACCTTTGAGTTTTCCGACCTAATTTCGTTGACGAGATTTCACCGTCAACAATAAGTAATTCTCATTTCCTATCTCACAATATCTTATCTAGAGTCACTCTGGCTGTCAACAGGTATTCATCGCCGTAACAATCCAATCAAAGGACTGTACTTACCTCGATGTCCCTAAAACTTACATACTCAAAGTATAATGCTTAAAGTCTAGATTGTTCTCTCAAGTTGTCAATCTGTCTGAAGGTAAATAATAATTCAATATCCCAATATTATACTCATCGCCCTCAATGACCCTTTCTAGGTTTGGAAAATAAATATACGGTTTCAATCTGACACTATCAACTCTGGTGCCCCACGGAGATGTACGATCTTCTTTCACATATATTTATTCTTATTATAACTTGCTTACACAAGCAAAAAGTGTGTTAACTTAGTATGTCGAGTCACAACCTCTCATACAAAATCATTTTACCTACAATCAGGCGACCCATCCATACGGTCCATAATTATATCCACCTATACTAACTCTATGATGCCCTAAAGTCATAATAGCCTTGCTAGCCTTTGATGTTCATCCCTCACTTGCTAAAAGGTTAGGCAATGAGCCCCCCGGTATATAGATTTTAGGTCTTAACACACATTCAAAATTCCCGGATACAACAAGCATGAAGGGTGGTAAAGAACTCATCTAGAATCTCCACCATGATGCTAGCATCCATCGGAACACGTATTCGAGCCCCATATCTTAACCTATCCATGTTAAACTAGTAGGGTTCTTAGCCACTCCTACAAGGTTTTCTTTCTGTATTTCATTTCTTGTAGAGGTAAATCTGCCAATTATCAATCGCGGATTCTATACCAATCCTGATCATTTCCATATCTAACTTTGTTGTAATCCATTGAGAATCATACACCTGGCATGGACCTTTCCAACTCAAGACGTCAGCCTCCATGTTAGTTTTCCCTGATTAATAAAGGATTTCACTGTCAATCCTTCACCAGTTCTCACTAAATCCTTCATCTCATATTCAACCGCTATGGGTGACAAAACACTTTAACTTCTATGCTAGTGTATGCACTTCTTCCGTATAAGTGTTGTCACATCACCCCAACCGCAGCTATCTGGAATTACTATCAACTCAAAGTCTCATGTAAAACATCTATGTTCTTATTCCTTTAACCACTGTGAAGCATGACCAATCACCTTTCCAATCTACACACGGGCACACCCTAGCCCCTGATGTGTTGCACTATGAGCTCCTCTTTTTTAAACCACAAGGATAATATCCACTGTACCGCCCTCATATGTCAGTCCACCACATGCTTATACTGATACCATGGAGTGATAATCAACCTTTATTTCAACTTTTGAAAATCTGGTACGCAACTATCCATTTAGACAAACTTTAGGTCCTTACGTTACTTCAATTAAGAGTATGGTAGTCCTCGAAGATGCTTCAAATAAAGGTCGATGTGTTTCGCCAATCCCACAGTACTTCTAACCTCTAAAATGTTCCTTTGGCCAATTCATTACTGCTCCTATCTTAACTAAATCATGCACGATCCCATCACCTCCCATAATGTGACCTTGAACACCACCTAGAGAAATCAGAATTCATCCCTTCTAGAACCTTACCTGTAATGCCCGCTTCCTTGACCGATGTAATATCAATGAAAATGTTACTTATGTTTCGTTTCTAATTGGAAGTAGTCCAAAACATTCTTGATCGATCCAAATACGACTTGTCCAAATCATCCATGTACTCTCTATTTGTTGGATTTACGCTGGCCGCTGGAGCATTGGTCAATTCAAGAGCCTTCACTAAAAATCCATCACATCATACTTTGTGTGATAGGTAATTCTTGAAATGTCTCTCTCCTTGATCCTCAGCTGGTAATAACCAAATCGAGGGAAAATTCCTAAGAGCATTGTCTTACCTTGCAACCGGACAAATGAATCATCCACCCTTGGCAATGGGTACCTATTCTTAACAATTACTTTATTCAGCTATCCATATACGATACACGTTCTCACAGACTTGTCCTTCTCCTTAACAAATGGTGTTGACATATCTCGTGGTGAGAAGCTCCATCTAATCAATCCCCAAGTCGAGTAACTTCTTCGACTAAACCTTTAATTATTTCCACTCAACTGGTGCCATTCTGTATGATTTCTTGGATGTCGGTTCTATCCCTGCATTAGTCCTGTAGCATACTCAATCCCTAAACGGGATAACAATCCTAGTAAATCCACGGGAAACCCTTCCGAAACCTCACTGGTAAATCTAGTTTCCCTCTAGTCTAACTGGTATAACTCTGGTTGTATCCACCACAATAGTCAGGAATCTCGTGAACGCAAATGGGTCATTTCCTTTTAACTCAGAAGTTACCATCTTTTCTTACGGTCCATGGTTGTTACTTACTTGGCAAACTAATCTATACTCAGATTCATATCAAAGTCTCCTATAACCAGCTCAATCAATTTTTCTGCTAACGCTCCACTAGTACTATTCTGGCCCATCTCCTGGAAATTACCAATCCCCCCCCCCCTCGGCAGGCACTAAAATCCCAAACCACATAGCGTAATAATCACATAATATGCACAACATATCTATGCATATACTAAGAGATACGTAGTACCATAACTAATCAACACAGTATAAAAGATCGAGAACTAGAAAGTCGACCTGTCGCTACTAAAGGACTAGCCTCGGCTCTGACTGCATCAAAGCGAACACTCGAGCTGGATTCAAGCTATCCGCACTCTTTGGTTCTTCCTTCTTCGATCTTGGACAATCCTTCTTGAAGTGCCCAACTATTCCACATAGGAAACATTCCTTCACTTGGCATTCTCCCAGATGGTGTCTCCTGCACCTGACGCATAATGGATAACCTCTCATGGCCTCGTTGCTACCCTGGTAGCCACCCTAAGTACCACGACCCCTCCTGTCAGGACCAGGAGTAATAAAACTGTCATGTGTCTTTCTTTTCTAGTCACTAAGGCCTCTGCCCCTACCAGATCCTGTAAATAGAGGTACCATTGTCTGAGCTTCATGCCCTATGGCGCTCTCACTCCATATTGCATCCCCTGCGTCCTCAATAAAAATGGCCCTCCGTACCATCTAAGCATAGGTAGAAATCTCATGTACTGGGGTGATCCTGACGCCTTGGGCTACCCCAGAGTTCAATCCTCAAACGAATCGCTCCTTTCGGATTACATTTGTTGGTACCAAATCAAAAGCGAATTTGGCCAACCCATCAAATTTGTTAACATACTCTGTCACTGTCATACTACCCTGAACCAAGTCCATGATCTCGTTGGTCTTTACAATTCAAATAGCATCAAAGTAATACCTATCATTGAACAGTTGTTTGAATTCTTCCTAACCCATCATGACAACATTTCGGGTCTGGGATACCACTTCCTACCACATTCGGGCATCTTCCCGTAACATGTACGTGGCACAAACCACTCTATCATTGCCTACCACTCCCATATAGTCAAGGATGTAGCTAATCATGCCCATTCACTGTTCAACTCTGAACGGATCTAGACCTCCCTCAAAAGCTGGAGGACAATGCTTCTAGAATCTTTCATACAATAGTTCCCATCTGTTCTCACCCCTAGGTTAAGCCAAAACTAGTGCCTCTACTGGCAAAATAAATGGAGCAGTGCTCCCTGGCAGAACCTGCTATCTCAGCCACTTAATCTCTTCCTCTTGCCTCTACAATCTTGCTTACATACTAGTAAACATCTACTGCCAATTCCAGAGGGAATATGGAGGGTTCTGGCCCTGATTATCATATGCAGCCTTGATATTAACACTGCTTGATCCAATTGACTACCTTGGGTTCATAACCTCTGAATCCGTCTCTGACAATGACTTAACCTATCGGGCATGATAATCATATCCAAAACTATCCCACGAGTAGAATCAAACAACACAGCAACCACATATAGTAATAATACCAGAACACAGGTCTATAACATGCATGCATCAATTAATAAGCCTTGCTCCCACTAGGTATATATATATCATGCTCTATATTCTAGCATCCAGATAAGGCACATATGTTCAATTAAGCAATTAAGCACATAACCACATTATTGGATACCGAACCATGAGTCGAGCTTATCTTTAGCGGGGAATGTACATGCCCAGCCAGTCTTCAGGAACCCTTAAACCTAGACCGCTCTGATACCAAGTTGTAACGCCCTGGTTAGCCAACATCGTTACACTGTGTGTTTGAAATGGTGTTTAACCCGCTAAGCGAGTCATTTGGACTTAAATGTGTAATTAAAAACTAAACAAAGGTTAGGTATTAAAAATTTTGGTCAACGAAGTAATAATTTTCCATTAAAAGAGTTTAGATTATACACATGATCCCAAAAAGTGTTTACGGACTGATAAAAGACAAATAAAATACAAACTAGTCGTCCTAAGCAGCAAAATAGGGTTCAACCCTAGTTCCTCCGAAGCAATCCCGGCCGTGGCGATTGAGCAGGCTACCCAGGAAAAACAGCTCGGGCGAGCGGCTCAACTGAGCGAGGTGCGTATGCAGGCACTCAGCTCACGGTTCATGTCGGGCAAGTAGGGACCGCAACCCCAATTTGAACCTGCCTTCACGACCAGTGTTCTGCACCCTTTCTGATCAACTCCACGCTCAATGCAATGGTCAATTATCAATCATACCATACATTCACAGGTAATTCAAGGCTAATAAGCATACCAACAAATAGCTCTATGTCCATATACAATTTTTCTAACTTCAGGTCCAAGCACTGGATAAATAGAAACGACCCTCAAGCACGATCCCCTTCCAAGCCCTAACGGTACCCTAGTCACAACCATAATAAAAGATATCCATCAATATCGAGTAATAAAGAATAGTGTCGCGGTGCAACCACAGGAACCCAGAAAAATTACGATTTTAAAAATCGTGCAACCTCCCAAAATCATCCCAACACTCGGTTTTACTCACAATTGACCATGCCAATGGTCCCAACAACCCATAATTATACAAACCAACCTCAAAACTCAATCGACACCTCATAGAACTAAGAATTCATAAAGAATTTCTAGAACTCCAAAGCTTTAAAAAAAAATCTCAGAACTTAAAACTCCAAATTACCTCTGATCAAATTGTTTTGTAGCTGCTCCCTCAAGCTTAGAAGCTCCCAGCCCCAACTAAGCTTCAATTCCCCAACAAGCCTTGCCCCAAAACTCAAGGAATCACCGCTTTTCCTTCAACTTTCCAAGGCCCCAACAGTGAGAGCGAGAGAGAGAGAACAAGAGATAGATAGATAGAAAGAGAGAGGGAGAGAGAAAGAGAGAGAGAGAGAGAGGGGGGCAGGGAGAGAGACTGAGTGTTGTGTTTTTTTTTTTTCTAAAGGCTTCTAGGGGATTAAGGTAATCTAAGGCTAGGGAAAAGATATATCCCTAGTCTTTACCTTGGTTCTATAATGTCCTCAAGGGCAAAATCCTCATTTGCCATCATTTCCCATTAAACCTCAAATAATACCACAAATTCCCAATTAACCCCGATATACCCAAATAATCACCAAATAAATTACCAATCCCCGGTAAACCCCGATAATGTACTAAGTCACTAAAATACCCCTAGACTCACCCCGAGCCGGTTATTAGACCCCATTATGAAAAAATTGCTAACTTGCTCCCTACGACCGCCTCATATCGAATAACCCAAATATATCCACATAATAATGTGGTCTCAATCATAAAGCATATACAATTACAAATATACCATCAACGGGTCAAAATTACGAAAATGCCTATTTAACAAAAACGGGCCTATAAGCACATTTAATACACTTAAACATGCATAAGTAGTCATATCACAATATAACTCATATAATTCACCTAATCACACATGTATAATCACAATTAACACATAAAAATCCAATTATGCCATCTTGGCACAGTAATCAATGCACTAAGCCTTATTAGTGAATTTGGGACGTTACATAGCATGTGACAAAATCATCCCCTTGGTGTAAGCTAATGAGAGTCTTCCTGAGTTCAAAAATTATTGGTCCATTGCCTTGATCAAACTGGTTGTTGAGTTCAGACCACATGGAAGCTGCAGTGTCTAAGAACATGATGCGAGTTTTGATGTCTGGTGAGACCAAGTGTAAGATCCAAGACATCACCATTTGATTGCATCTTAGCCAGAAATGAAAAGGGAATCTGCTGAATCTGGTTGAGGAAGAGACCCATTGAGATCTTAAAATCGTGCCTCCATTGCTGAAATTTTTTATCTGTCAGAGGAGGAGAGGCAAGAATTAACCCTGGATGGTCCCCTGTGCCTAAGAAGTGAGGATTGGTGTCATCTTGGACATGACGATCTAATGAAGCTAGAGTATGAAATCTATTTGATGTGGAAACTGGTACACCATTGTCGTTGGATCTTGTTTATGGCTCTTCGATGGTGCCAAAAGATCTCAACGGTGGATCGGTGTCGAGTGGCCTTTGCTGCATTTTCTCACCATTATCGACGGATTGTGGCAGAGCAGCAGTGATCGGAGTTGGATTATGTGGAGAAGGCTGAACCAGAAAAGTACTTTTGCTACATGGTCGAGCCATGATCTGCAAGATTGAGATTGTTATGCTTCTGATACCATATTAGTGTTTATGATATAGAAGAGGAAAGTCTTAAAAGAATTGTTATTTTTTGGTTGATGTTGAATCTTACAAGAAGTCTATATATAGACCAAGTAACTTGGGGTTAAAAAATAAATTGAGTATTAAGTTTAGCTAACCTAAACAGTGAGTAAAAGAACTAATAACAACCTAACAAAATAACAAATGATGTTTATTAATCTTAATGATAATTTCTTCAAAAATTTGTGAAATTATTAAATATTCTTAGTTTTATGTAAATTATTTAAGGGCGAGCTTACTTTTTATTTCTCAAAAAAAGAAAAACAACTCACCTATCACATTAATTGGTATAAAAAAATATATGAATAAGAGGTGGGGTCCTAATCCTATGTTCCATGGAGAATAAAAAAAAAGTTGAATTGGCTAAATAAGAGCAACTCCAAGGACTAGTATATTGTTTTATTAAAATAACTAAGAAAACGATCTATTAATTTCTTATTTATTATGACTATTTTAACTATTTGGATCTTCAAATTGTATAGAGCCCTCATAATAGTCAAGTATTATTTTTATCAATAACCACATATAGTTAAAAAAAATTCCAATTAACTAGAGGTTGGGACTGGATTTTCTCTCTCTCCATGGTGAAGAAAAGGAAACCCGGTCGGAAGCTTGTTTCACGGCTGCCGTTGCAAGAGCCACCTTCAAGCCCATTTGTAGACATTACGGAGCAACTTCCAGAAGGTGAAGCTCCATTGAATTTCATGGATGCAATGGATGGTGAGTTCCCTCCCCCGATTGATGAGTCTGTAGCAATTGAAGGAGCATGTGATGAGGTGCCGAATTTGGTTCGGTTAGGATGTCAACCTGGAGCAGATGCTACACAAAGGTTTCAATCGCAATCTAAGGCACATTGGGCAAATCTAGATGCCACAGCTGATAATGTGGGGATGAGACTTCTCTATCAACCGCCGATTGCCAAAGAAGGTAAACTCATTTCCCAACTAGATTTGAATGAGATTGCAATTGAATCAGAGTTTTGGAATACAGCAATAGTTTGTTGGGTTTTGGGGGCAAATCCTCCTCTCACTGTTTTTAAGGGATTCGTTCGATGAATTTGGGGACATTATGGTGTGGAAAAAGTAGTGAGGATGAATTCAGGAATTACAGTTGTTAAATTTCAAGATGAAGTTATGCGTGTCTTATTGTTGAAATTGGAGGGATTCAGTTTGATCGTAAACCTATTATTGTGAAACCCTGTTCACTTAAATTAGTTAGATCAGTTCCAGTTTGGGTTCGATTGCAAGGTCTAGGACTTCAAGACTGGGGTGCTAATTGTCTCAGTGCTTTGGTTAGTACTATTGGTAAGTCGACAATGATAGATAGGGTAACCAAGGAAAGGTTTCTGATTAAATTTGCTAGAGTTATTGTTGATGTGGAAATTTCTGAGACATTACCTAGCTCCATTATCTTTATGAATGAGTTGGGGCAGCTTACAGATGTTCCGATTGAGTTTGAATGGCTACCTATTAAGTGTGCTAAATGTGGAGGTTATGAGTATGATGGAGGGAGTTGTAGGAAGATTCAAAAACAAGTGTGGCGACCAAAAGCAATGGAGGAGGTTCTGCAGTCGGACCTGATTCCTTCTCTATCAGTGGAAGGGGTTCATGAAGGCCTAGAAGTTGGGACTCATTTTGGGAAACTCCAAAATGGAAAGGAAGTCGAAATAAGGGTCAGTCCACTGATATGGCTCTCTCTATTCAGCCTAGGGCGAATGGTGGAATTACTAATCCAGTTTCTTCTTCATATGGAGTGTTGCAATCTCCTATGTTGGAACATTAGAGGATTTAATAAAAATAATAAGCAAGAGGGAGTTCGTAAACTCTGCAAAATGAATAAGGTAGGCATTTTTATGCTCTTAGAGACTAAAATACATGGGAATAAAGTGGTAGATATGATGAAGACTGTGTTTACTGGTTGGAATTTTTTCACTAGTCCTCTTATAGAAGGGAGAATCCTTATTTGATGGCTAAGTTCTTATGTGATAATAGACATTGTTGAGGAGAATACCCAATTTTTGCATTATGTAGTTAGACAGGTTGGATTGCATCAGGATTTTTGTCTCACTGTAGTCTATGGTCTAAACTCTATTCAAGAAAGGAAGGGGTTGTGGAGGGGTCTATCTAACCTTACTTTTCCTGTCAAACCTTAGTTGATTTTGGGAGATTTTAATGTGGTTTTTTATGGGGAGGATAGAATAAGAGGTTGATGGGTCTCTCATTCTGAGCTTGAGGAACTGGTTAATTGGCTTGTGACTAGTTAGATTGACGAATTAAAAAGTAATGGTTCAGATTTTACTTGGTGTAATAGACATGAAGAAGGGGATCACATTTACTCAAAAATTGATAGAGTGTTTAAAAATGAGGCTTGGCTTGATATGTATCCTCACGCTGAAGCATACTTCCAATGGGAGCTTAGTTCAGATCATTGTTTCTGTTTAATCAAAAGGAAAAAGCCAGGGTATCTAGCCTATAAACCTTTTAGATTTGATAATTGCTGGGCAGAGCATGATCTTTTCCAATAAACTGTTCTTAAAAAATTGGAATATACCAGGTAATGGTTCGGGTCTGTTCAGGATCTTGGTTCAGTTGAATCGGCTGAGAGGGGTTTTAAAGGAGTTTAACAGAGGAATCATAGGGGATGTGCAGCAATTGTTTGACATGGCTAGAAATCACTATCAGATAACTCAAGAGAATCTTCAGCGTGAGCCTTACTCATCTCGGCTTCTGCCAGAAGAAAGGATTGCCTTGCAGCAGCTTAAGTTTCGAACTAAGATCCTTGAAATTTTTTTGCATCAACGTAGTAAAATTACTTGGCTGCAATTTGGTGATGAAAACTCTGCTTATTTTCATGCTAGTATTAAAAAGAGAAAAGAAGAAAACTGAATTACCTCGTTTGTTTCCACCCAAGGTGCCCTGATTGAAAAGTTTGAGGATGTTGTTAATCACTTTCTGTCTCATTTTAAAGGTATTATGGGTAGTCTCAGCTCTGCTCATTCCAAGATCAGGCTGAGTTTCATGAAGTTTGGTGAAAAGCTTGACTTATCTCAGCAACTCAACATAATTAAGCCTTTTACCTGCCAGGATGTGAAGCAAGCTTTATTCTCTATTCATGATTTGAAGAGTCCTGGACCAGATGGTTTTGGTGCAAAAAATTTTTAAGTGATGTGGTCTGATATAGGGAGGGATATTTCTTTGGCTGTTTTAGGTTTCTTTGAGACAGGGAAGATTCCTAGCTAGCTCAATAAAACCATGTTGTCTCTAGTTCCTAAGAAAGATAAGCCATCCAGGGCAGATGACTGTAGACCAATAGCTTGTTGTAACACTCTTTACAAGTGCATTTCAAAAATGATATGTACTTGGCTCTCCCTTGTGCTCCCAACTCTTGTTAATAGTAATCAAAGGGCTTCCATCAAAAATCGGTCCATTGCTCATAATATTCCCATTCTTCAAGACTTGCTTAAGGGTTATAATAGGAAAGGTATTTCTTCGAGAGTTCTTATGAAGATTGACTTAAGTAAAGCCTATGATACTATTGATTGGGATTTTTTGGAGGATCTTCTCTCAAAGCCTATTGTTTTCCTTCAAAATTTATATCTTGGATAATGATTGTTTAAGAGGTTCCTCCTATTATTGATTATGAATGGAAGAGTCCAAGGTAGATTTGATGGTAAGAAGGGGCTGAGACAAGGTGACCCGATGTCTCCTTTGCTTTTTTTTTCCTGGTTTTGGAATACCTTACCAGGTTGCTGCTCCAAGCTTCTTGTTTGGCTGATTTCAGATTCCATCCTCTTTGTAAACGGGTGGGCTTGGTTAGCTTGTGCTTTGCTGATGATCTTGTCCTCTTTTTCAAAGGGGATTCCAAAGCAGTTAAGGTGCTCAAGGAGGCTCTTGATGAATTTATTAGTTGCTCGGGTTTGATAGCTAATCAATCAAAGTCCCATGTTTATTTTGGGGGTGTTAAGGATGCTGAGAAACAAAGTATTGCTGCCTTGGTTAACTTTGAAGAGGGCTTCTTTTCGCTTAAGTATTTGGGAGTCACATTGAGACCAACTAAATGGAAAGAGGCTGACTGTACTCACATTATTACCGAGCTTCGTTTAAATTGCATAGTTGGGTGAGCATGCATTTATCTTTTGCAAGTCGAGCTCAACTTATTCAATCAATATTACTTGGCATTAGAATTTATTGGATGAGTATTTTTATCCTTCCTCAAAAGGTAGTTAAGGAGATTGACAAAATTTTTGGAATATTCCTGTGGGGTGGAACCGGAAACACTAATAAGATGCACTTTGCTTCTTGAGAGTTTGTTTGTAGGCCCAAGAACTATGGTGGTCTGGGTTACCGAGAAGGTAGTAAGTTTAATAAAGCTGCTTTGGCCAAATATATTTGAGCTCTGACTACTAAACAGGATGTTCTTTGGGTGAAATAGATCAATGCAATCTATTTAAAGAATCAAGATTTCTGGGATTATGAGGTGAAGGCGGATGTGAGTTGGTACTGGAAAAAACTGGTCCATCTCAAAACCAGCTTCACTCGGGATGACATTCTAGCAGCTGATGTGCGTGGCAGATTTCAGATTGGTAAACTCTACAACAAATTCCTTACTTACCTTGTTAAGAGTGATAATTGTTCAGTAGTTTGGTGTAGATTGGTTGTCCCTAAACATAGATTTATTCTTTGGCAAGCTATAAATCATCACCTTTTAACTAGAGATATGTTGATCTTCAGCAAATTGTTATAGATTCCTTGGATTGTGTTGTTTGTGGCTTTGTTAGGGATTGTCATGAACATCTCTTTTTTTACTGTCTCTATTCTCGAAAGGTTCTTCGGCAGGTTCAGTCTTGGTTGAGTTTTGAGCTTTGGCCTTTGAATCATTCTGCCTGGCTTTAATGGGTGAATACCAAGAGAAAGCGATCAGTGATTTCAGCCATCACAATGGCAGCCATGGCAGCGTCGGTTTACTACATCTGGTGGAACATGAATATGTGCAATTTTTAAGGGAAAGTTTTCTTGGTTTCTCATATTGATAGATTGATCAAGCAAGCTATTAAAGCTAGGATATTGTTACTGGATAGGAGAAAATTAGCTTTAAATCATCAGGTTCAGATTGATTTTATTTGTAATTTGTAAACTGATGGGATGTTGAGCTGATTTGTTTTTAGCAGTTTGTTGTAGTTTGCTTTGTTTTAGTGGAATATATTTCTTCCATTGATTAAAAAAAATGGTTAATCGAATACAATACAATATAATAAATAATAAAATAATTTATATTTAATAAAATTAGAAAGTATGAGTAAAGTTAATTTAATTTTCTACTTATTTTAGCTCAAATTTATCGAACATAATAAAGAGTAACTTAGATATTCTTAGTATACATAATTAAGTAGGTTGGAGTAGGGATAAAAAAATTTCCCCAGTCCATCCTCATCCCATTTAAAAAAAAATTATTCAATTATTTGATTTTTTATTTTATATATATAAATATTATGATAAATATTTTAAATTTTTGATTTTGTTTTAATATTTATATAATTATTGTATTGTTTTAGTTTTGTATTAAATAATTTTGTTTCACGTAAATAAATTCTCGTTAAGGTCCTAATTTTAATGGAGATTTTTCGTCATTATTCATGTCAAATATTAGACAGGACAAAATAAGGATGAGGTCTTAAATGAGGTGGGGACAAGGACGAAATATGTATTCCTCGTCCCCTTTCTTTTCCGGAAAGTTTAAGTAATGATTATTATAGATGATAAGTTAAAGAGGGAGAAAAAAAGAGAATATATTGTGGACGCCTAAGAGATGAATTAAAACTAGGCAGAAATAGTTAGGTTCAACGTTGTCCAATTATCAAAAGCAAATTGCTAAATTAATAGAAAGAAGTGCATTCTTAATAGTATATAAATATTATCTAACATCATCGCTTCCAATGCCGTTATTTGCAAGTAAATTTATCCTAATTTATTCACCGAGGACAAAAAATGTTGGCCGTAAAATACAATCTCTAATTCTTTATGAGCAAGAAAAACTCTTCTATAATCTGCCCTTACATGGATATGATGAAACTCATTTGTTATTTGAGTTTTATCTATTTATATTGCGTTTGTACTGTTGTGGGTGTTGTTTTATTAGTGTAGTAATAATAATAATATCTACCCAAGTCAGCTTAACTAAACTAACTCCAGTGAAGATAAATAAATAAAGAGTGACGTCATGGCTGATTCGAGGAAGATGAAGAAAAAGTCAAACTTCTCCCGATCAAGTCAATGAGCTTATCACCAACATGCTAATTGGACCAAACAACCAGAGTGTATTCTCTTTGATCTGTTCACATTGTAAATAAGAACTAGAGACTTCTTTTTTAATTTTTAGTTTAATTAAAAGAAGGAAAAAAAGGGCTTGACAAACAAGTTAAAATTTTGTATGTGCATCTATATATTAAGCTACTACCTCCTAGCCAAACACACTCATCATTCTAGTAATCAAAACAATTACACACACACACAAATATGGCAGAAGAAGACACGGTGACACTCTATGGGTTTTGGGCAAGTCCTTATGCGAAGAGAGTAGAACTGGCCCTCAAACTTAAGGGCATACCCTATGAATATGTGGAGGAAGATTTCCCTAACAAAAGCTCAGAATTAATCAGATACAACCCTGTTTACAAGAAGGTCCCTGTACTTGTTCACAATGGTAAAGCCATATCAGAGTCACTTGTCATCCTTGAATACATTGATGAAACTTGGAAAACTGGTCCTAAACTCTTGCCTGACGATCCTTACAAAAGAGCTCAAGTCAGATTCTGGGCCAGTTTTCTTGAACAGGTGGGAATTGAGATGGTGCTCATATAATGAGTTATATTGCTTTTGATGTTTAAGTACTTTGTTTAGTATTTTTTTCTTCAAGTGAATGAAAGAAACTTAAGGCCTTTTGTTATGTTTGGCACACATATGCAGCTGTTTGGGAGCATGCTTACAGCACTCAAAAGCAGTACAGGAGAAGCACAACACAAGGCTTTCATGGAAGTGTCCCATAAACTAGAGTTACTTGAAGAGGGCTTGAAAAACTTCTATCCGGACTGCACTCGAATTGACGGCGCAAGTGTGGGACTTCTAGATTTGGTTATGGTATCTATGTTTGGAGGTAAAAGGGTTCAAGAAGAAGTCCTTGGCATAAATGTTATTGATCATGACAAGACTCCACTATTATCAGCATGGATAACAGCTCTAGGTGATATTCCTTTGGTGAAAGAGGCACTCCCTCCTCATGATAAGCTCGTCGCTTTCCTCAAGTATATCAGAGAAAATGCTCTTAAATCTTCTGCACCTTGATATTGTAGTATCATAAGACTTTTCCATGTTGTTGTTGTTTGAGTGTCATGTTTTTCTTTCTTGGTTTTGTTTTTTCAACTAATGTATCAAATAAGCACAAAGCGGCAGAGTGAATCTAGCTAGGCTTTTAGGTATACTCAATATGCATATGTCAATGTTCTTATGTTGTTGTGACTTGGGCCATGCCCACCTTTGTAGTTCATATGATTGGTTTTTCTTCTCCAAAACATTTATTGCCTAAAACATAATCGAATCTCAATTTTAGGTTGGGTATACCTAATATATTAAGTGAAATCTCAGTTAATTATCTCATATTCAACATTAGTTGAAATAACTTCAATAAAATCATACAAAATATTAGTTCTAATTTTGATTAATTATAAATAAGAATAAATTGTGGTCATAAGTATAGCCCAGTAATATTATACCTCTCTCTTCATAAAATAGAGGTCCCAAATTCGAATCTCCATCTCCCAACAAAAAAAATTATAAAAAATAAATTATATATTATAATAATATAAGTTATAATTTTTTTTATATCCTTTATTAAAAAATCTGCATTCACATATTAATAATTTATTTAAACATTATAAATAAAAAATATATATCTTGTTACAAAGATTTCATTTTAAGATTTTATAAAATCTTTAAATTTGCGAGTACATAATAACTAACATTAGCAGTTTTTTTGTTGACGTTAACATATTTCTTACTACATCTCTGCTAAGGGAAACTCCACTAATTAACATCACTAACTTTACTAATGCTACCTCTAACCCTCTGTCATTGTTTTTCACACAAATAACCTCACACACATAGTAAAAGACTGAAATACCTTTAAAAATATTAGTACTTTCTCCAAGTAAGATCCGGTCAATTCAAAACATGTGTGAACATCAACTTTCTAACATGATTCACACGTCTTTCACACATGACTCATTCATGATTCACACGTGTTTCATACATCTCATAGTTCACAAATGGTTCACTCACACATGATTCATACATATTTTTTTCCACATGATTCACACACGATTCACTCATGAGTCACACATGATTCACATATATTTTTTTTTACACATGTTCACATGTATTTCACACATGTTTCACACATAGTTCCCTCATGGTTTACATGTATTTCACACATGATTCATACTTCACACATTATTTACACATTATTCACCATAAATTCTAACATGAATCACACATAATTCATACTTCATTCACACATTGTTCACCATAAATTCAGAACATGTTTAACACACTGTTCACACCAAATTCACACACTTTTCACATCGAAAATCACACATGGTTCACACCAACTTCACTTCAGACATGGTTCACACTAAATTCACACATTGTTCACACCACAATCACACATAGCTCACCACGATTCACACTAAATTCGGTCGTTGTTTACACCAAATTAAAAACATGGCTCAAATAGTTAGAATAAAGTTGGAAATTAAAGCAAGTCCTGCAATTTCTTTCAATAAAATGAAGTATTCTTCACCTCATTCCTCACAAGCTAGATATTCTATGAATAAACATTCAAGCATCATGAATTTCTTTTCTTTAATCAAATACAACAACAAAAACTAAAATCATACCAATTCATTCTCTGACTAAATACAATAACAAAAACAATATCAATTTATTTTCTTTAACTCAATACAAAAAATACATATATACACTCAACTAGTCAGTGGCTGCAATGGAAGGCAAAGGGTTTGATGGCTCAGGCGACATGGGTTGTGGGCTCAAGCGATGGGGTTGCCGATTCAGGCGATGGAGGCTACGGACTCAGGTGACACGAGCTGCGGGCACAGGCGATGGGGGCTGCAGGTTTAGGCAATGGAGGTTACAGGCTTAGGCGAAGGGGGTTGCGGCTAGGGTTCTGGCGATGGGAGCATGGGGGTTGCGACTTCGGTGCTGCTTCGGTCTCAGGCGGCGGGAGCGGTGCTGCTTCGATCCCAGGTGGCGGGAGCTGCGGTGGGAAGAAGCTTGGAAGATGGTGATGGTGGGTCTGAGCTGAGAGAGAAGGGACTGATGGTGAAGATGAAGGAGAGAAAACAAAAAGAGTTAATTTGTTAAAATGGTATTTTAGTCTGAAAGAGTTATTTTAGTGAGAAACAAAAATGAGGGTATGTGATTAGTATTAGTAGGATTAATAGGGTTAATAGGTGGAGTTTCCCTCTGCTAAATTATACCCTTTTATAATAATAAAATTTTAATCTCACCCAGTATAAAATTTTTACTGTAATCATCAACTTAATCTCAGCCTCAACGGTAGTGAATAAATAACACAAAATTGGTAAAACCACAACATGAACATTTAATACAAACAATTATGGTTGCTGATTGATTGATTACTTTCAAAGAATTGCACTTCTGGTACAACTTTTTTAAGATATGAAGGTTAAGGTTGGTCTGAACTGAAGGAACTTAGTGCGGAACAGAGTTTCTCAGCCATAGAGTTGAATATTTTCATGAGAGCTTTAGAAATTAGAAGCACAAAGATTTAAAAAAAAAAAAAAAAAAACCCATCCGATACGCATGCCCTTAAAGGGCAACACCTTTAGAACAGGTTTGAAATTGGCCATGAAGAGATAGTGGTCATAGCTTTTCCACCGACTAGTGTTATATATAATATATATTAAGGATTAGCATTGATTTCCTTATTAAATCTACAAAACGAGAAAAGGTTGGTTGGACTAGAGTTTTAAATATATTATCTTTATATTAAGCCCGAGGGATAAGGATTAGGACTAGACCATGTATTTTTGGGCAACAAGCAAACTTTTTTCTAACACAGAAGAATATGTATTATAAAACATGGGTATTCTTAAAGTATTGGTTACTTGTTCATGGAGAAAAGTGCAAATTTGTTACCAATCACAATTCAGTCCAATGAATGGGACATGTTTTATTTATATACACATTATATGATACGTATTATTTAAATCTAAAGTCGTATATAGTTGACCATGGACTAGCCCTACTTATCATCAAGACACAACTTAATGAGGCAATTGTTCATTATATATTTTGTATAGCCCTCACATATGTCATTCCAAAAAATTTGAGAAGCGAGAGACATGGTAGAGAAAAGTGAAGTGAAGCTTCATGGCATGTGGGCTAGTTCTTACTTAAAGAGGGTGGAAATGGCCCTTAACTTAAAGGCATACCTTATGAATATATAGAAGAAGATTTGAGAAACAAGAGCCAATTGCTCCTCAACTACAATCCTGTTCACAAGAAGATCCCTGTACTCGTCCACAGTGGAAAACCCATTGTCGAGTCATACATCATCCTTGAATACATCGATGAAACCTGGAAAAATTCTCCTAGACTTTTTCCTGAAGATCCTTATGAAAGAGCCAAAGTACGATTTTGGGCTAATTATATCCAACAAGTAAGACATACTTTTTTCTCTCAACAAAATTACATGGTGTATTTTTTTTCCCAAGTATGATATATGTTTTGTTTACAGTTGTTCGAGAATATGTCCCGACTAATAATGAGCGATGGGCAAGTACAAGTGAAAGAGGCCATGGAATACATAGATAAACAGAGAGTGCTGGAGGAAGGAGTCAAGGATTTCTTCAAAGATGACGGTCCTTATTTAGGAGTGCTGGACATTTTGACAGGTGCAACATTGAGTTTCTGCCAAGTTCAAGAACAAGTACTTGGTATGAAATTCATGGACCCAGAAACGGCACCGTTTCTCTTCTCATGTATGACGGCAGTGGAAGACCATCCAGTGGCGAAAGAGGTGTCCCCTCCTCTTGACAAGATCATGGGGTCCCTTCAGTTTGTCAAACAGAATAGGCCCATATCTTCAAGCAAATGAAGACATACAATGTGTAATATTTTAATGTTGTGAGAATGTCTCTAATTGAAATAAGAGGCTCTGTCCTCTCTTTGTGATATTGAAGGCTGTCGGGGTCATTTGTCTCGTATTTTCGTTTGCTTGAGCACCCCGATTGCAGATCAATTGGGTTAGCTTCTTTTTTTCTTAAAAAAATAAAACTAAAATGCTTGAATTCATAATGGAGGAATGTCATTCCAAGTAAAAATGGAATATGCATCATTAATATTGGTCGACCTACTGGGTTTCTGGGAACAAAGCCCTCCCAACAAAAACCTTGTTCCTCATAAATCAAATTTTAACAGACAAATGAGAATACGTTTCCATTTAACTGAATATTCCAAGTAAAGCTTGTTCACAATTATAAGAAAAACGTCATACCTATAGTTTCCAAAATGTAATCATCACAATAAAATTCAAATTTTGTTTCCATCAAATCAAAATGAACAAAACCTCACATTGACATCTTAGTTCTTTGAAGCCAACTTTTCTTTTGCTTTCTGGATCTTCAAAACCTTCTTCACAATCTTCTGCTCTTCCACCAAAAATGCTCTGATAATTCTGCCACATAAAAAAAAAAGGAATTTCCATTAGCAACAGAAGCCATACGTTTCTGAAATTAAATCTAAAAAAAACAAATAACAGTCAAGTCTGCATATAGAACAGATGAGGGGGGGAGATGTTTTGAAAGAAATCTACAAAAATAAAATTCAAATACAAACCTCTCTCTGACAGCTCCACCAGATAACACACCACCATATGGACGGTTTACGGTCCTCCTGTTCCTTGATAGTCTAGACCTCTTGTACTCAGTAGGTCTCAAGTGTGGAATCTGCGTATAATATTAAAGAAAGATTAAAAAGATACCTTTACAGGGTATCAAGAGACCTGCATACAACACTAAAACAAAGGGCAACTCTCTAAATAAAAAAATGCCAGCACTTCACATAAATAAATTTCTTTTAAAAAACATACTTTGTTCTAATCATGTGCTGAATATCCCAAAACCAATCCTCTATCAGCCTACTAACAAACGAAATTTCAAAACATGATTTAAAGATATCAGAACTGTAACTAAAACAGAAGATTTCGTCTCATCATGGATGTATAGGCCCAAAGATACTAAAGAAGGCATATCCTTGGGGTATAAATCCTGACAATCAAGTTGAAACTACAAGTTAAAGCTTTCTAAAAACCAAGTTGGCAAGTCACATATGATTATACTTTGACACGCTGCAACAGTGCAATATACAAACGTAGATAAAACCCGAAAATATAAGATGACAAGTAATTATGACATTGCATTACATGAGACCATCATGTTTAGGGAAATAAGACAAAAACAAGCATATATACTGTCATTTCCATGAGCAAAATACTAGTATTAGGTACTAACCCCTTGGATTCTCTTTCCAGTAACAGGGCACTTAGGACCGCTCGCTCTCTTCTTAGCGGTCTGGTAAACAAGCTTCCCACCTACATATCAATCAACAGTAAGTAAAAAAAAAAACATGGGTATAGCAATTCAAAATCCCCTTGAACACAAACCTGAACAGGTAAAACTATAGCTAATAAAAAAACAGAGAATTAAAGTAACTAAATTATAAAATTTCTAGAATCCATTAATACACGATTCAACGATTACGTCCAAAAAAAACCCCCACACCATTTCAAAGAAAAATAAATGGTTTTGAAAATATAAAAAGACCCAACAGTTATTTCTGAAATGAACACAGAATCAAAACTAACTACTCCCTCCAATTCAAAATATAATAAGAACCCACATCAATAAATACCAAATTTCAAGTACATTTTGTTATTGGGGCCAATTTCAATGCAAGGCAAAGAGCATGGAGGCAACAACAAAGCAATACTAGATTCCATATCCAAAATCATTGTTTTAAAACAAAAAAACAAGTAATTAGAATAATGGAAATGAGGTCTTAATATTACTTTGCCCTTAAATAACTAGCATAAAAGTCACAGGTTAACCTAATGCATGTCCAGGAGATTCTATGAAATTGGTATTGAAGCAGGTGAAATCAGTAGATCTAAAGCGCGGTCCCTAAGAATAGTGAATTATACAATCATGAACGTGAATCTACAGAGTGAAAGGGAAAGCACTGAAATCATTGTACCTGGTGTCTTGACGATGCGATGTTGGTTGGACTTGGTGGCATAGCTATGGCGCTTGCGATACGTGAGCCTCTGAACCATTTTGACGTCTCTCTCTCTCAGATGAAAGTTTCAGGTTTAGGGGAAATGAGAGAGTTAAAGCCCTAGTCCCCTACGCGAGAAAATCACGTGCCCTAGATCCTACGGTTCTTACGTGTTCTCTTTCGACGCTTAAGATCTAACCAAAGGTTTGAAATAAATATACACAAATTATTAAAATACTATGTTTTTTTTATTATTTTTTTTACATTAAAGTTTAACTTAATAAGGAAAAACCTACCTATAAAGTGTTATTTTGGAACTAGAAAACTTAATCGGGTGAAGTTTGTAATTATTAAAAAATTATCTTTTTTAGAAGAATGCATGGCAGGGATTCTTTCTCACTCTTTTATACAACATATTTTTTATATGGACAAGTATTTAGTGTATATCGAATGTCATGGAGCAATTTGAGAAATTCTTAATAATAAAATGTAGACAATAAAATTCAAACAATTTGTGTTACACATGCTTTTATTTATTTATTATTATACACTTGGTTTTTTTTTTTTACAAAAAGTATAAACTATGTATAAGAATATTTATGTTTTGTGTAACCTTGGTAATTTGTGAGATAAGATATTATAAATTCAATTAAAAATTTATTTGAATTTAAGTTACATTAAATAAAATAATATATAGAATATTTTAGTAATTTTCAATAGTGATATTCAATTTATTATAAAATAATATTCTTTTAATTTTAAATTCAATTAAAAAGTTATTTTAATTTAAGTTACATTAAAGAAAATAATATATAGAATATTTTTGTAATTTTCAATAGTAATATGCAATTTGTTACAATATAATAATCATTTAAATTTAAATTTTATTAAAAACTTATTTAAATTTAAGCTACATTAAATAATATAATATATAGAATATTTGTAACGATCTAAAAATGCTAATAGCGTTTAGAGTATTGCTTAGCGTGTCGAGAGGACATAATTAGATATGTACTTGATTATGTGATTTAAAAGCATGACTATGTGGGATGCATGAATATATATGATGATGTGAATATATTATATGCATGTTTATGAGTATTATATATGCATGTGGGCCTTTTATTATTTATAAAGGCATATTTGTAATTTTGGCCCGTTATGGCATAAATGCGATTATATGTGATAAATGGTTGAGACCATATTATTATGAGATATATTTGCAGTATATGGCTCGAGGCGATCCTAGTGAGCAGATTAGCGAAATAATCACAGCGGGGTTTAATACTCAGCTCGGGGTGAGCTTAGGGGTCTTTGGGGAAGTTTAATGTATATTTGGGGTTTAATGAGTAACAGATGGGTATTTGATAATTAGTTGGACATGACAGGATTAATTGGCAAATGGTAGGAACACTTGAGGAATTAGCGGAATTGGGAAAATGACTGTTTTATCCTTGGAAATCATTAGAGGGCTTAGTAAGTTCAAAGGGTAAATTAGTCATTTTGGAGTTAAGAGATAAACTCAGTGGGATGTCTAGACTTAGCCAGAAACCACCAAAGTCTACTCAATTCTCAGCTCTCTCTCTCTTTCACACACACAAAAACATTCTCCCTTTCCCTCTCTAAAACTCAAGGGAAAATTCTGAAATTTGAAGGAGAAAAGCCAGGGATTCAAGCTAGAAATTGAACTGGAGATAGCTGGGAAATTAAAGTTAGGATTAGTCCAAGTGCTTGCCGAGGATTTAAACTACAAACTGAGGTAAGGTCTCAAAGTTACTGAATTTTGTTGAATTGCTATTAGAGTTTAGAGGTTGCATGAATTCTAGGTTGTGATTTATTGTGGGTGTTTGATGGGTGCAAGGGAATTGTTTATAGATTGGATATGATGTTTAGGTCAAAAGGATGAGAATTTTGGGTTCAATTCTGAGTTTGGCTGAAGGTTTGGGTTGAATTTTAAGGCTTAGACTCGAGGGAAACGCTAGAAAAAAGGGTGGTTTTATGGGTTTGGGGGCTCGAGTCACGACCCTGTTCTTCTGGCGCTGCGGCCGGCATGCTTGAGGAGGCTGGATGCCTCCGGTTCATCAGGCGCGCCGCAACCCAGGGGGTGCAAGTCGCAGCCCATGCCCTCCAACAAGAAGGGCTTGGCCTCTTTCTAAGGGGTGGATCGCAGCCCTTAGGGACAAGTCGCGACCTTAAATGGAAGATAAAGGGCAACTAAGGTTTTAGGCTCGGGGATTCAAACCTAAGCGCTTGGGACGAATTCTACTACCCGATTTAGTAGAATTCGAGGTCCCAGAGGCTAGTATTTGTTTCCTAAACATTTATTTGGATTAGAGATTGATAGTTACCCATTGTTATTGTGACTAAAATTATCACTAAGGCTCAAGACTGAGGATCGTGCTCGGGACCGCTCTTTATTATTGCTCGGGATTCGAGGTAAGAAAACTGCATCCATGTGGTTGTGAATGAGACTGAGTTTCCCTGTAAATGATTGTATGTATTCTGTATTTATATGGTTGTTATGTGTTACATGAAAGTACGACCTAAGGGTGTCGGGGCTGATGATAAGCGTACTGAACGCAGCTCAGCCTAAGCGAGCCAGGATCACCTAAATAAATAGAGGGCTCGGCCTAAGGGCGCCGACACCTGAACATTTGTATTACTTATTGAGATGTATTCTTGAGAATACATGTTTACTGTTGTTTAGCTTAATGCTTGTACTTTGTTGAATAATTGAATTAATTAGGTTAAAGTTGATTGAATGCTTCTGCTGCTATATGTGTTTGCTGTTTATGGTTTTCTTGCTGGGCCTTAGCTCATGGGTGCTACGTGGTGCAGGTAAAAGCAAAGGGAAATAGGATCAACCATAAGTTATAGAGCTCTGGGGGCGGAGTGTACACCGTCAGTTGTTCGACCGCCACGGCCGATGGAAAGTTCCAAGAATAGAGCTCTAAATTGTATTTTTCCGTTAGACTGACTTTTGTTATATCAGCGTTTAAGAGTTGTATTTACCACATAAACTCTATTTTTGGGATCTCATGTATCAAACATTTATTTTGATGAAAAGTAGCCGTTTATGATCAAAATCTTTTAACCCTAACATGTTAGTTGACTTTAAAATCACATTTATGTTCAAACGACTTGATTAGCAAGTCTTGCACTATTTTAAAACACACATTGTAACAATCTTGGTTATCCATGTCATTACAATATTTTAGTAATTTTCAATAGTGATATTCAAAATAAATGTTATCTTATAAAATAATATATTTAATTTTTTAATTATTAATTAATAATCATAAATATTTTTTTTTAAAATTGCTCTTTAAGTATTTTTTTATTTATTTTTTAAAATTAGATATTTTTTATTTTTTTATAATTATTAATTAATAATTATAAATTTTTAAAAGAAGAATTAAAAAAATGATTTTTACGTTTTTATAATTTTTTTTTTTAAAAATAGATATTTTTACATCACCTACTTGAGACTCTCTAATTAAATTATTATTATTAAAATTAATTTACTTCTATTATAATTTTTATAATTAGATATTTAGTTTTTTCTTTAATTATTAACTAATAACCATAAAATTTAAAAAAAATAGAAAAAGAGGTTTGGAGCAATTTAGAGTGTCATGTCACCTCCTTGGAGCTTTTTTTTTAACATATAGATAACTCACATATAGTCATAAAAAGTTTTAGCCCCAACTTGAGACCAGTTATAAATATGAATAAATTCCACATGGTAATCAATTATAATATTTCTTGGTCCCATCTTAAGAAAATATGTGTCCGTAATAATTGTCCTAATATTAAATGTTATCCCCAAAATTTTAGTTCGATGACATGGCAATCAGAAGTGACAAGTGGCATTGCATGGTCATCAAGTGACACATTAATGGTCAATAAATGTGTTGACCAAGGGAAGTGCAAATGTTAGAAAATGACCTATAGAGTTGTGATATCACTGGTCGAAAGAACATTGGCCGAGAAGATGGTTTTATCTAGTCAGGAAGCGATTTACCCGGCCAAGTAAGAATTTACCTGGTCAGGAAGTGATTTGCCCAACCAAGTAAGAATTTAACTGGTCAGGGAGTGTTTTACCTGACCAATTATATCAGAAAGGAGTTTCACCCGACCAGCTACATCAGAAGGAAGATTTAGCCGACCAACTATGTCAGATTGAGGAGTATAGCCGACCAGATGTTTCAGAATCTCAGGAATTAACTGCCCATTGACTTCTTTATAGAACCTCAGTAACGACTTCAGCCATAATCACCCATAACTACCACGCGAATCTCTCATATACCCCGAAATAATAGCCATATCGTTATATTTTAAATTCATTTATTAGTCAAAGATGGTAAAAACAACCAGATATTCCCTCAATTTGGGGGATCTTTCTTGTACGATCCATGAGCCTATAAATAAAGAACTCATGGCATCATTAAGGGGACTTTTTGAATCCTTCTTCTTAGGACTCTGACTTGGGGATTCTTGGGGGTATTTTCTGAGAGAGAAACTTTGTATTTTCTTACTTACACTTAAGAAACTCAGTTGGCTTAGGTTCATCTGATCTTAAGTGTAGGCTACATATATCACAACTTCAAATGGTTTAGGCTATTACCAACAAATTAGGGCTGAACCACTATAAAAGTACTTGTGTCGTTATTTTCTATTCAAGGCTTACTATCATTTTGACGTCTACTCGTCGTTTGCCAGAATCGTGGTCAACATTTTTAGTGCTTTCATTGATAGCCTAAATAGATGAAACACACTATTATCCTACCAATATGGCGCCCAAGAAACCCAGTATGTATACTGCAAAAGGAACAGTTAAAACATGAGGTTTTGCACCTGAGAACCCTGACACTGAGCCTAGGGTCTTTCTCGAGGAGACAACTCCAGAGGTCAACACAACTCCAGGAAGTCGTGGGGGCTTTCCAGGAAGAGATGATACAATTCAACGCTTGGTAGGAGTCTTTCGTTGAGGAAATGGCCAAGCAGAAGGCTGCATACGAGTAGCAAAGACAGGATATGGATGCCAGAAGTGAAGAAATCAGACGACGGTAGGAGGAGGCCGAATGATGACATCACGAGGCAGCACTTGCTCTAGAAGTAGCTACTCAATTGGCCCAGGCCAATGCCCAAGCCGCGACATGAGCAGCTACCCATGGAGCACGAAACAAAAATGTTGGTCAGAAGTCCCCTGCTAAGAGAACAGACTCTCAGGTACCAGACCGAAGTCAAAGCAATCAGACTGGTCGGGTAGATGATGGAGTCTGCTCTAGAACTGCGTCAATGCAAAGGGAGAATTCTAGCACCCCTTCTAGAAGCCACCAGTCATAAACTTCTCGATCAGGAAGTCACTGGTCGATAGTAAGAAAATCCCGCCCATGAATAACCAGACCAGAGCTCCTCGATATAAGAAAACTCACCAATACAAAGATGGATATGGTCGAGATGAGCCTGATAGCCATCAAACCAATTGGTCAAAGGAAAAAGAGGGCAATGACCCACGAGAAGGAGAAAGGGACCGCACATGAGCTGTTCTGAAAAGCCTCTACTGCATCCTGGCCAGCAGCATAGTGGGAAGGAGCAGGTCCCGCAAAGTAAGCCCTCTGAAAAATAAAAAGTTACAGTGTTCGATCAGTTAGGAGGACATGCTACCCGAAAGGATCTAAGGGATGTTATCAGTAACAAGAGGAAGATCGTCTAGGTCGAAGGGCAAGATCTTATCCACACTGCCGATCAAGTAGAATTACTTGAGGACAGTGCACCTGATGGAAACACCCGACCAGGAGGTCAAAATATTGGAGCCTTGACAGTTGCACCAGCCATCCAAGCCCAGCTTGACACACTAATAGTTGCAGTACAAGGCTTATCTAAACGGCCTTCCGGGCTAGATGTAGTAGACCATAGGAGTGGCAGTCCATTTAGTGATCGGATCAGAGCGGCCCAGCCGCCGACAAAATATAAAGCATCGATGCTAGTGGTGTATACAGAAAAAGAAGATCCCATCAGACATTTTGGGAAATTTGAGAATCAGATGGAACTGCTCGAGGTGAGTGATGATTATCAGTGCAAAGTCTTCTCAACTACGCTGTCAGATACTGCCCAGGAATGGTATTGGAAGTTTAAGCCAAATTCCATTACCTCATGGGAAACATTAAGAAAATAGTTTTGCAGACAATTCAGTACTGGCCGGACTCCACCAGTTTATGCCAACCACTTGGCAGATATCAAACAAGGAAAGGATGAATCTCTAAAGAATTATATATAGAGATTCATGAGAGAAGCCAACAGAGCAACCGTTGTAAGAGATGAGGGAAAGATTGTTGCCATATCCTCTGGAATCACTTTCTGAAGCCCATTGTGGGATAGTATTCATAGAAACCCAATTTCAATACTCCAACAATTTCTTGACCGGGCGAACAAGTATATGAAATTGATGATGCAATAAAGAAAGAGGAGAAAGACATAAACAATCTGGGCAGATCAACTGATCCTCCAAAGGTTGGTGAAAACGACCAGAATGATGGAAATAAACAAGGGAATAACAGGTTTGACCGCCATGAGGAGAAAAAAGTTAAGTCGGGACCAAACGACAAGCCAACCAAGTATGAACCCCAGTTCACAAATTACACGCTAGTCATTAGGAGGTTCCCTACCGGAAGCCTCCACCCATCAGGAAAGAAATGAGTAAGAGGGACATGAATAAGTTTTGTCGCTTCCATGGAGATTATGGTCACGACACAAATGAATGTGAACACCTTAAGGATGAGATATAATTTCTTCTCCGGTCAGGAAAATTAAAAAAGTACCGGGCAGATAAACCCCAAGGAGAAGGAAGCAACAAAAATCCTGGGTTCAAACGACAGTGATCTCCACCCTTACAACCTAAGCATGTGGACTTTACCTTAGACACTATATGTGGAGGTCCACACTTGGATAAAGACAGTAATAAAGAAAGGAAGAGATACGCCCGGACACTTCGACATAAGTTGGCTGCAACATCAGATGTCATGCTTGTTGAGGAGCGACCTTCAAAGAATCCTCAATACGAGAGTAAGTCTCTTACTTTTACTAAGGATGATGCTAGACATGTGAGGTATCCTCATAATGACTCACTTATCATTACAATCCAAATTGCAACACATGAAGGTGAAGAGATGCCTGGTTCATACGAGAAGCTTGGTGGACATTATCTACAAGTCATCTTTTGAAAAGATGAAGTGGTCTGTCAATGACTTGAAACCATGCTCTCAAGTTATTTATGGGTTCACTGGAGAAGGTTTGTAACTGGCCGGAATAATCAAGTTACTGGTCATAGCAGGTAATGCTCCTAGGCACGAGACAATCATGACATAAATTTTGATAGTAGATTGCTCATCAGCGACAATGTGGTGATTGGTCGACCACTACTCATGGCTCTACACGTAGCGGTGTCTATATGGCACCTTACTATTAAATTCCCAACCAGTGCTAACATGGGATGTATCCAAGGAAACCAAAGGTAAGCTAAGGAGTGTTACAATGCTTCGGTGGTCAAGGCATGGAGGGGAATCAATGAGAATGACATGATTATTTGTGGAGAGAGAGAGAAGAAGAAGTAGAGGAGATGGATGTCAACCAACATGATGTTGTGAACCTTACCAACCAGGGAGGTATTGCAGATTTTACCAACCAGGGAGGTAATGAAAAGTTGACCGACTAGGCAGAGAACAACCAATTACTAGCTGAATCTTTGGACTTTATTGAAGAAAAATGAGAAAAGGTGATCTTGGGAGTTGCTGCCCATCAAAAAAAGGTAGCCCGCTACTTTAATTCCAGAGTTAAAGATTGAAAGGTTTGGTCCTTAGAAAGGTGTTCATCAAAGACCTAGCAGCTGGAGTGCTAGGACCAAATTGGGAAGGACCATATCAGATTGAGCAAGTCATACCACCCGACACTTACAAATTTTCTCAGTTGAATGGTGAGCTGATCAGAAACTACTGGAATGGCGAGCACCTTAGGAAATTTTATCAATAAATACCGCTTATTGAGTGATAGCTTGAATTCAAGTGTTTTACTTGTTATTTAAGTTTGTTTATGAACTGGTTATTTGTTGACCAACCATTTATTTTTGAATAATTTTTGTTTGTTTGAGACTTGTTATTAGACATGTTTTGTCCTTTTATAATTTACGAGTAATAAAAGAGATCATGCACAGCGTGGTCGAATCTTGCTACAAATTATGCATATGTGTTGATTATTTTTTACTCGAACAATGTTCAACTGGTCAGTACAAATCGGGCAGGGTTCAACTGACCGGTATTCAACTGGTCGGGCTAACTGACAGTATTTAACTAGTCAGGTATTCTAGCAATGTTCAACTGCTCGAATATTTTCTTTATATTCAATGTGTTTCACGAGTAATAATTGCTCGAACAGATTCGGTCAAGTAGCAAGTGACCAAGGATCTTTCAACCCTCGATCACTTGGGGGGCACGTAGGGTGTTCTGGTATATAATTTAACATAGGCGTTGAGAGCATGAGTTAAAACATTTGTTTTTAGGTTGACTTTTTAATTTTTTAAGTAAAAAAATTTCATTAAGCTAACTTGTTTAAGAAAGCTTAAGTAACTTGGAATTTTTCAAGATTCGAAGTTAGAAGCAGATATTTGTGTGAAAATAAACATTATGCTCATAAAATGTTTGAGCAATAAGAGTGTGAGAAAGTATACTTAGTAGGGACTTATGAAATGTCTATAATTTCCAAGTTAGAAAACTAAGTACTCATGCGAAAATATAATGCACAAATCAAAGAGACTTTACTATTCACAAAAGACTTAGAATGTTTTAAGAAAAGTAAAGTGTAAATGTCAAACAACTCGGCCGTATGAGCAAACTATCAAAGTTGATAAGCAGGAGTTGTCTCAACAAAAGTATAAAGAAAACAAGTAAACTACTGGCCAGATACAAAGTTTTTCCTACTCAAGTAAGAGGCTCCCTGGTCGGTTGGGCACATTTATTGGTCGGGTAAATTGGTCCTTGCCTAGTCAACATTGTCGTCAACATCTGGAACCCCCTCTGGTCGGAATGATAGAGCAGGAGCGGCAGGCACAGTGCCAGCTGGAAGAGCTGCCTCCTCGACAGCCTTGGCTTCACATTTGGCATGCTCTTTGGTCTTTGCCTCTTCAGAGAGAAAGTCGAGATTAAGAGGCTTGTTTAACTTCCATATCTGATAGAAGAAGTCAAAGAAGATTTCTTCATAATGTGCCAAATTGATTTCTTTGTCTTGTTTCAGCTCCTCATTCTCTTTAGTTTTCTCCACTAGCTGATTGGTCAATCTCTTGTTGGCCTGAATTTGCTTGTTGTTCTCATCAGCCAACTCTTTCAAAGATCGATCCCGGTCAGCAACTGCTTTCTCTGCATGCTTAGTCTTTTCTTGGAGATCTTTCTCAGATTTAGTCAGAGTTTCAATCTTTGTGTGGGCTTCCACCAATTGATCATTCAAGACCTTGACCAGCTCTTTATAGTCAACTGCTTAGCGTTGAGCATGATTAACAGTGATGAGTTCCTGGAGTAAATAACTAGAAAAGTATTCAGAATTAGAACAATCAATAAGAAAGTGAGTGTTTCTGATAAGATGCTTACACTCATAATTTGAGCAAGTGAAGGACAACTTCAATGCTTTTCCGGGGTAGAGTCTCAAAGGTCTGAATTTTCGTTGAGTGGTGAATAGGATGGTCTAGTAACTTTTTGCCATACTCACCAGCAATGCGAAGGGACTCGCTTAAGCAGGTTGATCGAGTAGTTTGTAGGCTGGCAGAAGAAGGAATAAATGGAGGAGTCAAGCGTGGAATAGTGACTAATTGACCAGATGGTCTCCTTTGGTTAGGCGGTGTAGTCTTCACGACCTTGCTTGGAGGATTCAAGCTACTACCTTCACTAGTCTTCTTCTTTTGGGTAGAGGGAGTGTTGAACTACTTGAACATGGCTGGATCTGCATAAAAGTAAAGCAAAAACCTGGTTAGTGGAAACGATAAATAAACATAAGTGAAAAAGAAAATTCTACAGACTTTCATCACAATTATTCTCAAAATGTAATTATGGTTACTATTAGTAAAACTTAAGTTCAAAATTTCATCGAAAATATCATCCTCGTCTTCCGATGATGAGTTGTCTTCTTTGAGGAGCTCAATGCTTTTTCCTTTGCTAGGCCTGGTAGGGAAGGCAGGTTGGTGAGGATTATCAAGAAGAGGTTCTCTAATGATAAGATCACCTGGTCGGCATGGCTGAGGAGATGGTTCAGAAGAGAACTGGTCAGTCACTACTTCGGTATCTGCATTAGACTGATCAGTCGTATCTGCTTCATCAGTAGTGCTGCCCACAACAATGTCTTGGTTATTCTGTAACAACCCCGCCAATTGAAGATTCTCCAAGGTGACCAACTACTCAACACCCTTCTCCTCAATGGGCATGTTAACGAGATCATCTGCTCGGGAATGCATTTCCTTGGTTGGGAGAGGTTGACTAAAAGGGCATGCATACGTAAAAGCCAGGTTGTTGGCTTTGATGTCTGAAGTAAGAAAGTATTATGTATAATAATTTCCAGGATTCAATTTATGGGCAATTCCATGAAGGTACTTAACCCCTTTTTTCCTATGAAAGAGGTGGAAAAAACATGTATTCTTGTGGCTGGGGTTAGTCCTAAAATCAAACAAATAGTGTACCTCATGAGGGGTAGGTGGGTTCCAACCCTGGAAGTGGTAGAGAAGGTATAAGGCAAACAGGGCTTGTATCCCATTTGGAGAAATCTGGAAGGGAGAAACATTGAATTAATCTGCTATTGACCTAAAGAAAGGATGCCAAGGATAGTAGCTCATGCATAAATGTGATACCTAGACTCGGCACAATAGGCACCACCGGGGTTATTGGCTCTCTAGTATGGATGCGGGCATACCATATTCACTCCTTCAAGTGCCAAAGTTTGAATGTGTCTATCGAGCATTTTGGAGTTCAGCTTAGAAGCCTTAGCTACAAACCATGAAGGCACGGATCTTCTTCTTTCCTCGGTTTGAGTGTAGTAGTTTGTTGGATTTCTGTGGCAAAAGTCTGGGTAGCCTTTCTCTTGGGTTTACTAGTTTTTCAAACTTGGTGAGAAGGCTTTGAAGAGGCTTCAGTCTCAACCTCTTCTAATAAATTTTCTCCCACAAAAGGCACTCGTTCCAAAACCTTTTGCATTGCTCTACGAGCTACTTGGGGATCTTGTTCCTGAGGGAGTCGATTGGACTTTTCACCCTCATCGGTTGGTGCTAACATTGCTACTTAAGGAATTGTTCTTCTTGAAGGAAGTATAAAGCTGATCCCGGAAGGATTTTCTTGAGACGGAGAAGACGGTCTTCCGGAGTTCGTTTGCTTGGAGATTTGGAAGAAGAATCGCTACTTGGAAGAGTATCTCTTGAAGCGGGAGATGAAGAATCAGAGTCTGTTTGGTTGTCACCTCCCCTGTAGTCGAAACGATTCATCTACAAAAAATACAAGGAGGTGAGTAAACCAAACAAGAACTGAATACAAGTAAAAATATTTTACTGCCCAGATAAAAATGTATGTGAGCAGTAGTGATAATTTGACGCATTTCACAAAGAAAATTTTTTTTGGTGTCACACGACACATTCTAAGGCCAACCCAATTGGGTGTTATATGTTTTTGTACTTGGGTGGTGTTTAGGTTCCCAAAACTGGGTACATACCCGAGCGGCTAAGGTGTGATCGAGCGGATAAAGGGACACCAAGGAGCCAAGGCATCTTGAGCAGGAAGTATGGTATACTCAATCGGTGCCAACATGAACTGAGGTTACCCAAAATTGTCTGAAGAGTTAGGACCTACCCGACCAGGTAGGCACGGGTTCCGACCAGTCAAGGTGAACCCGATTTGCCATAAACACAATTTCGAGCAGCTCACATGTGTTCCAAGCAGCCAAGGAACCCGATCGGAGCAAGCCAGTCCGAGTGGAAGAATGCCTACCTGATCGGTCACACACACGAATCCAAGCAGTGATTTTGTTTTAAAAATAATATCATCACTTGGCAAGCACAAATTCACTCAAAAACGTGGGGTACAAACACATTTTTCTATTCATGGAGTACAATAGCAAGATCAAATAGGGAATTTCAAGGGTTTCAAAAAGTTTCAAGAAAACTTCAAAGTTCATACAAACCTATGAGCCCAAATATGAAATGGAGGACGAAAAATCATTTTTTCTTCAAAATGTCATGAAATTGAAAGTGAAATTGGCTAACCCAAAGCTTAATCTACATCAAAATAACCACAAAAGCACTATCCTACAAATATTCATCACAAAATTCTAAGGAGAGCATATCAAAAGTGGGTTTTGGCATTCACCTATTCTAACCAATATTTGTGCAGAATTTTAAAGGAAAAAATGCTTAAAGGTAAAGCCAAAGGAGAAAGAACTTACCCAAATGGAGGGGGAAACACTTGATTTCTTGAAGAAGCCTTTGATCTGCTTGAAGGAAGTGGAGCACCCTTGGAGCTTTGGAGGGGTATCAGCCAAGAGGATGGTGTTTAGATGAGGAATTTTTTAGGAGCTTTGCTAATAAATAGAGAAAACATGGGCCTATTTATAAGCTAAGGGTAAAAGCTCTCTACTATGCCCAACAATTTTTAGAGTTATTTCTCTCCCACTATCCCATTATCCCATGATTTGGGAACTGATAACTTCCATTTTCATGGTTTCTGAAAAGTTTAATCGTGGGTTTATTTGAAAAGGTGGGAGAATATAGAAAGTGATTTTTTGGAATGTTGGGACACATAAAATATTAAGGTTACTAGTGAGTCACCATGTGGAATCAACTGATAGGATATTCGTTAATCTCTTGATGGCTATTCAATTTTTGGAGATTTAACTGGTCTGAATTTTATTGTTTGTGAAAGTTACTGACCAGGTATAAGCTTTTGGATGACCTCAATAACTATCAGCTAGAGAATTTTTTTATCATATGAGTAAATCGTATAATAAACTTGGGGGGCAAATGTTATCCCCAAAATTTCAGTTCGACGACGTGGAAATCAATAGTGACAAGTGACAGTGCATGGTCATCAAGTGGCACATTAATGTTCAATAAATGTGTTGACCAAGGGAAATGCAAATGTTAGAAAATGACCTATGGAGTTGTGATATCACTGGTCGAAAGAACATTGGCTGAGAAGATGGTTTTATTTGGTCAGGAAGCGATTTACCCGACTAGGTAAGAATTTACCTGGTCAGGAAGTGATTTGCCCAACCAGGTAAGAATTTAACTAGTCAGGGAGTGTTTTACCCGACCAGTTATATCAGAAAGGAGTTTCACCCGACCAGCTACATCAGAAGGAAGATTTAGCCGGCCAACTATGTCAGATTGAGGAGTGTAGCCGACCAAATGTTTTAGAATCTCAGGAGTTAACTGCCCAGTGACTTCTTTACAGAACCTCAGTAACGACTTCAACTAGAATCACCCATAACTACTGTGCGAATCTCTCAGATATCTCGAAGTAATAGCCATATCGTTATATTTTAAATTCGTTTATTAGTCATAGATGGTTAAAAAACCAGATATTCCCTCAATTTGGGGGTTCTTTCTTGTACGATCCATGAGCCTATAAATAAAGAACTCATGGCATCATTAAAGGGACTTTTTGAATCCTTCGTCTTGGGACTCTGACTTAGGGATTCTTGGGGGTATTTTCTGAGAGAGCTTAGAGAGAGAAACTTTGTATTTTCTTACTTACACTTAAGAAACTCAGTTGGCTCAGGTTCATCTTATCTTAAGTGTAGGCTACATATATCACAACTTCAAGTGGATTAGGCTATTACCAACAAATTGGGGCTGAACCACTATAAAATTATTTGAGTCGTTATTTTCTATTCAAGGCTTAGTGTCATTTTGACGTCTACTCGTCGTTGGCAAAAATCATGGTCAACATTAAATATAAATATATATATTGTCTTATACATACTAAAAATTCATGATTAAATTAATTATCAATTTAGACTTGTAAAATAATTTTGTATATTTCCAACATTATATAGATATGTACATTGTAGCTATACATTAAATCATTTTCTTTTATTAATGTTTATACATTGTGTTGTCTGTGTTTTCGCCACGTGTCACATGGCAATCATTAGAGGAGTAATTAAGCTCCTTGACCATCAATGAGATTTTGTAGAGCTCGTGTAGAGTTCCTCGGAGTGTAAACTCCTCTGAGTATTGCAATCCAGCCAGACAAGGATGTCTCCAAGTGAGGCCACGCCCCGAGGTCCGTCCTCGAGGCACGGATGTCTCCAAGCGAGGCCACGTCCTATGGTCTGTTTCCAAGACGTGGATGTCTCCACATAAGGCCACGCCCTGAGGATCGTTCAGGTGGTCCTCTCGCTTTCTTCATTCACCAATCCATCAGGTCTAAGATTATTGCCCTCGGACCTGGGGTAGCTGCTAGGTGTCAATCGCTACCACTGTGGCCCACCAGAAGATCGTGCGACAACTTTTGGTGAGCCTTAAGTAATGGTGTCAAGTTCGTACACTCTATAATCGGTATTTCCCACAACTCTGCCTGACATGGCCGAATGTGCAGCCATATCTTGACACCTTCAGATACATGTTCCCAGTAAAGTTGGTGGGCAGCTTTCTACAAATGGGCCCCGTGCAATATGCTTGGGCCCATGGTCTTTATTAGTACATCCCTTTGTAATTAATCAGTATTTTACTCCCCAATTAATGGGGAATGTTCTATTAATTTTCCATTAAGGACATTAATGACCCAGGCCCTTATAAATAGGGCTGAGATATCTCCTTGTAAAGGGTTCAAAACTTTGGCTAGTTAAGCATTGTAAACTCATAGCCATATATGAACTAGGGCTCTTTTATAGCCTAAACCACATAAAACCTCTGTGTTATTTTCTTCTATTTTCTATCAAGTTCTTAGATTAGGTTGATATCGAAAAAGGCAGTCAACATTTTGGTGCTTTCATTGTGAGCCTGAAGAAAGCAAGAAGAAAATGACCATGGTGACCACTAGACGAAATGCACCAGACGATGTAGCTCCTCCCACCGGAGCTGAGGGAGGAGAAACCAGCCGTCCACCTCCACAAGACCTCCTAAAGATGCTCCAGGAGGATTATGGCGAAAATGCTGGTTACAAAGGCATATGCTACGGTGGCAATGAAAAATATTATGAGGAGGACTATCCTTAGCCTATGGGCGTGAAGGACCCACCAAAGGTGGTGGTGCTTTGTGATCAGGTGGCTACCCAGTAGCGAAAATTCGATGTCCAAGAGGGAAATATTGCTACCCTACAGGAGATGGTTAACACCATGAGGGCTGCTCTAGTGGCCCAAGGGCTGCGAGTGGACCCACATGGAGAAGTACCATCGAGGCAGCCAGCTGGTGTGCCACCTGTTAACGCAGCAGGTGTGCCTCCCGAGCACCCTACTGATGTGGCACAAGATCAGCTAGCTGGTGTGCCGCTTACACACCCGGCTTGGGCTAAAAACTCACCTGCGCCACAAGAGTGTGGCAAGGGCAAAATCGATGACAACCCTGCTCCGGGGGAAAAGAAGGCTCACCGAGCTCCTGAACACAATAAGGCACCAAGGCCAACAAGCAAGAATAAAGGGCAAGGTGCCCAAGGACATTGCCAGGCCGCTAGTGCCCGTGGAGCCAAAGGCGCTCTGCCTAGGCGTGCTGAGATGGACCGCGCTAGGCATAGAGGTGGCGTCCCCCCAGCACCTTTCTAGCCTTGCAAAACCCCCAGCCAAGGGGCCTATATCACCCTGGATAACCAACACCATTACACTATGTGTTTAAAATAGTGCAAGACTTGCTAATCAAGTCATTTGAACATAAATGTGTTTCTAAAGTCAACTAATAGGTTAGGGTTAAAGGATTTTTATCGTAAAATGATTGATTTTCATTAATGTTGACGGTGAAATCTCGTCAACGAAATTAGATCGGAAAACTCAAAGGTAATTCAGGTGATGTTTATATAAGAACTGAGAATAAACTTTAAGGAAAAGTAAACACAGATAAACAATGGAGCAAGCCTTGGTATATTTCTCAATAGCCTTTGCATACAATGAATTTTCCAACCCCCTATTCTAAGGGGTCAAGCTCCTTCTATAGCTGGGCTCTAATGGCCCCTTATACATGGTGGCCCCTTGGGACAAAATAGTACATGAGTACATTGTCAGGGTAATGGCACATGTGGTAGTGGTGTGGGAAGAGTGGTGGTCTGCTCTAGTATGTGTCAGGGGTCTGCCAAAGTACTCTTGTCGTGGTACCATATTATGCCTCCACTACTTGTCGGGTACAGACCTCATAAGCGTGCTAAGGGAGTCCTGACCAAGCACCATTCTTGTACTACCACTACCTGTTTGGCGTGGACACTGTATCCGTACTCTAATTCCTCTTGGTTTGTTGGCTAATTTTGTATCTCTCTTGGCTTCATGTCAAATCGTTGTGAGGCCCCTTCTGACCTTCCTCGACCGCATGTCTGAGACACCCTTGACTCTTCATCTCATGTGACTCATAGGGAGAATGGTGCCCTGTTGGTGGCACTTACCTCAGGAAGAGAGGTAAGGCCTCTTCAACGAGGCCTGCTGCGTGTGTGATGAGACATGACGCCTAAAAATGAGATGAGGGTCTCATCTTGTGAAACCATCACTTTGTGAAACCATCACTTTGCAGCCCCCACATTACGAGGCCCCTGGTATGTGGCCGAAGGGTGTTTAGTGGAGGCTATGTCTCTTGAGGCCCTTAATGATGTGGCAGGTGCGAGAGGCGAAGCCTCGAGGCTTTTGACGTGGCCGGTGCACGAGGCGAGGCTACTAAGTCCTTAGCACGGTTGGCACGCGAGGCGATGCCATGAGCCCTTAGTATGGCTGTCGCGCGAGGCCATGAGCCCTTAGTATGGCTGACGCGCGAGGTGGTGCCTGGCCGAGACGGGGGCTACATCTGCGTGGGGCGCAAGGCCTGTTGGAGCACCTCCATGAGGTGCCACCCACGTGAGGCCCCTAGGCACGCGAGGCAAAGATTTAGCGAGGCCGGGGCTGCATCTGTATGGGGCGCGAGGCTCTTTGGAGCACCTCCGCGAGGCATCACCCACGTGAGGCCGCCTAGGCGCGCGAGGCCGGGGCTGCATCTGTGTGGGGCACGAGGCCCGTTGGAGCACCTCCCCGGGGTGTCATCCATGTGAGGCCCCCTAGGCTCGCGAGGCTGGGGCTGCATCTGTGTGGGGCGCGAGGCCCGTTGGAGCACCTCTGCGAGGCGTCACCCATGCGAGGCCCCCTAGGCGCACGAGGCCGGGGCTGCAGTGCGAGGCCCTTGGCCTCCCTAGGCGAGGCGACGAGTGGCCCTCGGATGTGCAAGGCATGAGGCTGTAGGTTGGTGCAAGGCTTCGGATGTGTAGGGCGCGAGGCTACGCGAGACCCTTAGGACGAGGCACATTGCGAGGGGAGACTTGCAAGATGCGAGACATGCTGCTACATGAGAGGAACATGGCTCAAGACAAGTAGGGCCTCGCTACGCAAGGCCCTCATGAACTTGCCCTTTTGCAATGCGTGGCTTGGACCCTTAGCCTAGCAAGGCCATACTTCATGGCTCATAAGGTGATGCTTCCCTTGGGACAATCTCCCGGTTCCGCAAGACTTATGGGCCCGAGTCTAATAACATGACTAAGTGACCTTTAGACTTGTATTCCAACGATGGACTAAGAGATTTTTTCTTTTTGGTGGATTTTTGGCATCCACAATTAAGATAATAGTTTGATACATGGGATCCCAAAAATAAGGTTTACATGGAAGAAACAACCCTCAAAAGTTAATGCAACAAAAACCAGTCTAAATGGAAAAATACGGTTTTGAGCTCCAGTTCTTGTAATTCCCTCGGCCGTTGTAAAGCCTTACTTCCTTAGAGCCATTACTAAGTGAGTTATAAATGTGCCAATAGCCCGCTAATCGAGGTTTTTTGGTTAAAAGTGTGACTAAACCAAAACAAAGTTTGTTTATAGATATTAAGTATATAACATTTAGTTATTTATTGAAATCGTAAAGAGTTTTAAAGTTGGGATCCCAAAATATTGTTTAGAAAATACATTACAGATCAAAATATACACATGGTCGACCTAGGCGACAAAACAACTATTACAATACATTTTTCCAAAAATAACCCTAGTCGTGGTGGCCAGGCAGGACAAACATGTACCCGTTGCTCCACGCTCTCCGTACTCATGGTTGGTCGACCTTTGCCTTGCCCTTACCTGCACCATAGAGCACCCGTGAACCGAAGCCCAGTAAGAAAACTCAACACAAAATCATATAATATATGCATAACTATTCATAACATATAACAAAATAACCAACGGGCTAAACACATAGCGGCCAGCGCCGTCCCAGGCGCTTTACCAGGCCCTGGGTTCGCGGTCTTCACCGTGAGGGTGGCTCCAGCACCCTAGGAGGGTCTCGCCCTAACAGTCTGCACTCAGCGTGCTCAACATCGATCCCGACCTTCGTCGTTCCTAGCCATCGCCATTCCCAGCCTTCATCGTTCTCGACCCTCGCCGTTCTCGACCTTCGTCGTTCAATCACAAACATGTATCACATAGCATAATAATCGCAGATAATTTAATCACACTTTAAGCACAAGTATTAGGGTCGTGCCCTGCAATACAAACAATGGGGCCATGCCCTGCTCTAAGGGTATAACAGTTTCCTTACTTGTGTCCCGAGCTATCTGAGCACCGCAGTCCCAAGCACAGTCCTCTAACCCGAGCCTCGTTGAAAACCTAGTCACAACGTACTCATAATAACCATCCATCAAGTTCTAATCCAATAAATAACTTTGGAATATAAATCTAGCCTCTAGGACCTTAGATTTTACCATTCTGGGTAGTAAAATCCTTCCCAAGCCTTAACATTTGAGTTCTTGAGCCCTAAAGCCTTAATTCCTCTCTTTTCCCATTTAGGGCCGTGACATGCCCTTAAGGGTCGCGACATGCTGCTTGGTCAGAGGGCAGGGCCCTCCCTGCTGGGGGACACGGGTCGTGACCTACACCCCTAGGGCCACGGTGCACCTGACGAACAGAGGCCTCCCCAGGCTTTCACATACATATGGGTCGCAACGCCTGATGAACAGGATCGCGATGCGGGTCCCTGAAACCCAGAAACCAGCCAATTTCTCAAGTTTTCCCTCGATCCTAAACCCATAATTCACACCCCAAACTTCAACCAACATCAGAATTAAGCCCAGAATTCTTATCTATATAGCCTAAAATCTTAACAAACTCATAAACAAATTATTACACCCATCAAACACCAAAAACCAACGTCGGAAACCATTTTCATGCAAGCTTAAGTTCTAACAAAGTTTAGCAGAATTGAGCAGAAAAGATTATGTTTAGGCTCTTACCTCTGAGATAGTTCAGCTCTGAATTAATCCCCAAGCCCAGCCAATTTAATCCTTTAAGTCTTTGGCCTAAAATTCCTCAGAAATTTCTTCAAACACCAAGCACCATAGGGAGAGAAAGTGAGCCGAGTGAGAGAGAGAGAGAGAACCAAAAGTTGAGTATTCCTTCTGTTTTGTTTTTTCCTTCTAACTCCTTCTAGTGTCTTAGCAGTCAAAGAAGTCTAAGCTTATCCCTTGCCAAAAGTCTAAACTGCCCCTTAAGTTTATCTAAACCCTCAAGTGCCACCAAGGGCAATTTTGTCATTTACCATGTCCCGCTAATTCCTCGAGTGTTCCTATAAATCCCCGTTCAGTCCTGACATGTCCAATTCATTGCTAAATTACTACTTGTTACTTGATAAATCCCGAACACATATTACGTTCCCAAAATACCCCTAGACTCCTCCCGAGCTAGGTATTTGACCTCGTTGTGACTTTTTAGCTAAACTACTCCCTAGGACCGTCTCGGATCATGCATCACAAATATATCACCACTCACTCGTGGTATCAATCACAATATACACAAATATTGCATTTATGCCCTCAACGGGTTAAAATTACAAATATGCCCCTAATAGCCAAATGGGGCCCACATGCATATTTAATTCACATAAACATGCATTTCTAATCACATAATAACCAAATTCATATATTAACGTAATTAAATGAATTATTGCCCTCTTGGCACGCTAATCAGGCCATAAGCCTTATTAGCAAATTTGGGATGCTACAGCCATGCCGGTCGAGCAGCTGCTGATGTACACTCCGCCCCCAAAGCTCTCCAACTCATGGTTGGTCCAGCTTTCCCTTGCCTTTACCTGCACCACGTAGCACCCTTGAGCCAAGGCTCAGCAAGAAAATCATAATCAACAAGCATAGACAACAACAAGAGCATGTAACAAACTTCAATCCAATCAGTTCAATTAATCAGCAGAATACAAGTATTAATCTAAGAAACGACAAAAAAATGTACTTCCAAACATATAATTCAAATTTTAAAACAATATGTAGGTGTTGGCACCCTTAGGTCGAGTCCTCTGGTTATTTAGTTGATCCCGACTTGCTTAGGCCGAGCTGCGTTCAGTATGCTTATCATCAACCTTGGCTCCCTAAGGTCGTACTTTTACATCACACATTACAGATATATAAATTACAAAACAAATATGTTCATTTATAGGGAAATCTCACTCCCATTCACAACCACTTGGGTGCCGTTTTATTACCTCAAGTCCCGAGTGTAGTATAAAGAGCGGTCCCGAGCACGACCCACAGTCCTGAGCCTTAATGGTAACCCTCTATTAGTGGCTTGAATCCTCCAATTGTTCCTTGTCTACTCCTAGCCTCAATTCTCCAGATTTCCCAGTCCAAATCCAAGCTTTTCTTCAAAGTTTTCCTTCAACCTCAAAGCACAAGGGAGGGAGAGAGAATGACTGTGTAAGAGGGAGAGGGAGAGAGTGCTTGAGAGATTTCTAACCTGTTCTACTAAGTTATGATATTTCCTAACTATATCTCTTTAATTAGAATGACCAAAATGCCCCTTGTACTAACCCAACCTCCTAATTGCCCTTAAGGGAAAAATGGTCATTAACCCCAATTCTCGCTAATCCTCGAGTCATCCTGAAAATTCCCAATTAATTCCTACATGCCCAACTAATCACCAAACATTTACTCATTACTCGATAAATCCCAAATATATGTTAAGTTTCCCAAAATACCCTAGGCTCACCTCGAGCCGGGTATTATACCCTGTTGTGACTATTCTGCTAATCCGCTCACTAGGATTGCCTCGAGCCGTATACTGCAAATATATCTACATAATAATGTGGTCTCAACCATTTAACACATATAATCACATTTATGCCCTTAACGGTCCAAAATTATAGATATGCCCTTATAAACAAGAACGGGCCAACATGCATATTTAATACTCATAAACATGCATATAAATTTATTCATATTATCATATAAATCATGCATGCCACGTAGTCACACATTTAATCAATAAATCACACATTATCCAATTATGCCCTCCCGGCACGCTAATCAAGGCACTAAACCCTATTAGCCTTTTTGGGTCGTTACAGGGCCAACCGGAGGAATGTCTCTGTTAATTGAGAGCAAGGCTTCAACATCTCAGTTAATAACGAAAACATCGAGTCTAACGGGGAGACTGAGGTAGGATATCCCGAGGACAGTGGTTACCACCTAGGTCAACTAGACCTACGAGATGGCTTAAATGCTCGTAGGGGTATAGCAGCTCCCGGGGGCAACTCCAGGAGGAGAGATCAGTCAGATCTCCAAGAAAATCTTAATGCTTGGAGGAGAGAATAACTGGGACAGAGTGCCAATCAAGAATGCAAACCTCTTCGCGCGGAATTGGAGAGCTTAAAAAAATATTATGCTCAGGATGGCCTCAAGACAAGGCCATGACTACGACTCGAAGGATGAGGATGGGGAGTTGTGTGCTCCCCACATAGTGGAGGCCCCGTGACCTTGACGGGACCAGCAAATTAGTGGTTCAAGAAGCACAAACTAGGGTCCATTCATTCCTGACACCAGCTCTCATCCTCATTCCGAAGACAATTTATTGCGGCTAGGAAGGTGAGCTTTAAGGTCAAAGCCTTGGCCAACATAAAGAAAGGACCCCTCGAAACCCTCAAGGCCTACATCAAGCACTTCAATGAGGAATCTGCTAGGACCAAGAGGGTCGGCAACGACCAACAATTGATGGCCTTGGAGGCAGGCATCCATGCAGGGTCTCCTTTGTTGGATGACCTTCAGCAGAAGGGATGCCGCATGCTTGCCGACTTCATTCGTCAAGCACAAGAATATATAAACTGGGAGGATGTCCAGATTGGAGCGTTTGGTGGACCCATCGCATTCCCTGCTCCATTGACTCCGAGCCCTGTGGCTCTAGCAAACCAGTACCCACCTTACACTCCTATCCAATAGAGTGTGGTGAGAACCCCGTAGTTCAGCCAGCTGTCCATTCAGTTGGCTTTAGTGCCATGCCTCTTGCTGGCTTCAGTGCCGCTTCGACGGGATATGGCATCACACCCACTGTGTACAGTGCTTTTTAGCCTTCATTCAATGTTTGAATAGTGGCTCTAGCCCAGTCATCTTCACCCAGTAGAACCCCCAACGACAGAAAGCCAAAGGGAATAGGAGCAGCTTCATCAAGACATGGAGGGACCCCCGAGGAGAATTTGTCTCACAGTACTCTGAATATACAGACCTAGTGGACTCTTGGGAGAACATTTTCTTGGCCACAAAACAACATGTCCACCACTGGAAACCGCAGCCCATCTGGAGGGACAGGGAGAGGAGAGATCCCAACAATTTTTGACGGTTCCATAATGATGTGGGGTACCAAACCAATGAGTGTCAACAACTCAATGATGAGATTTATATTCTCATTGTGCTAGGGCATTTGTACCAGTATGCTCAGGGTGGGGCACGCCCGGCTTAGGTCGCATGAGTGCCTTTGCAGTAGGCAACTCCTTAGGCTCCGAGCGCAGTACTTGCAACCCCACAACAACAGGTAGTCCACGGGCCTCCCCCAGTGACTGGGAGAGTGGGAACTATCTCTGAAGGAATCCACTTGAGGGGCACCTCCTAGGGTTCGAAGAACGGATATGCACGAGCCTTGAATCACGACGACGAGATACTAACATTAACCCAGTTACTAGCACATGTGCCTAGGATGACTGATGTTGATGGTAAGAACTAATCAACGAATTAAGGTCAGAAAAACTCGACGACTTAACAAGAAACTTATGAACTTAGAAGAACTTGTTAGAAACTAAGAGAAAAATTGCAAAAGAACAATGGAAGAGAACTTGTATATTTCTCTTACAGTAGTCTGGTGTTACAAGTATTTTCCAACCCCTTTCTTAGTTGAAGGAAGGTCCTATTTATAGGGGACATCTAATGGATCTTAGTACAAAAATGTTACCAAGGGGAAAAAAAGGTGGTGGTATGATAGGGCACCTCAGAGGATCATGGAGTAGGTGTTAATGGTGTCGGGCTCTAGGCCTATCGGGCCTGACATTTGTCAGAGGTGTGGGAGAAGGTGTGCCTCCTCTTATTACTTTGTATGACCATTACTCTCCTGACTTATGTACGGCCATTACTCTTCCGATGGCCGTGTCTAGTTCATACTCTGTACTACTTAAACCTTTTTCGTACCTCTACTTTGTCTATATCTTGGTGAGCTCTTGAGAGCTTGAGTGTAAGATGCTCATAGCTTGAATATGAGGAGAGACTATGCCTTTTGGCTGTATGGACCTATTAGGCCTATTTAATCTCAAAATTAATGGTGGTCCTAAGCTTGTACTCCAAGGTTTTTGAGGTGCAACGTCTTGGATAGCCAAGACCATTACACTGTGTATTTTTAATAGTACCGGACTTGCTAATCAAGTCATTTGGATACAAATGTGTAACTAAGGACAATTAGCGAATTAGGGTTTAAAGATTTTGATTGCAAAAATGGTTGTTTTCATTAAAAAGTTTGAGTCTGTACATGGGATCCCAAAAAGAATAAGTGTTTAAAAGGCATTTACAACTCTTCAAAAATAATTACAATGTAAGCCGACCTAAGCGGCAAAATTAAGTTTGGCTCTAGTCCCTGTTGATCCCCCGGCCGTGGTGGTCGAGCAATTGCAAATGTACACGTCACCCCTAAAGCTCTCCAACTCATGGCTGGTCTAGCTTTCCCTTTCTCTTACCTGCACCATATAGCACTCGTGAGCCAAGAAAACTTAAAAACAACATATTTAATAAGCATCAGAACACAAACAATGAACTTAGCAGTAATAATCTGCTCAAACAACCATATAATCCAAGTTAACAATCAATACATTAAACAAGTGCAAATGACACTTCTGTATATTTAGGTGATGTTCAGGGTTGACTCTTTTAGGCCAAGCTTTTAGATCTTATGACCGACCTCGACTCTCTTAGACCGAGCTGCATTTCGCATGCTTGATGTCAGCCCGGGTTCCCTTAGGCCAAACTTTCATACTAGATTTAATCAAGCATATCGATCACATAATACATAAACAGATGCAGCATATACAAGCACGCCCAATCAAATAATCACATGTATAACCACAATCATATCCATTTACAAGGGTCCAAGCCCCGACCACAACTAGGGCGCAATTTTCTTACCTTGACTCTCGAGCGGATAAGTTATGGTGTTCCTTAGCATGATCCCTATTCCCGAGCCCTAGTGGTATAACCTAGTCACAATGCAATAATGAATAACCATCAATCATTTAGACTACTTAAGAGCTTCAAGGTAAGTTTCTAGCCTTCGGGACCCCGAATTCTACTAAATCAGGTAGTAGAATCCTTCCCAAGCCTTTAGATTTGAATTCCCAAGCTTAATAACCCTAACTGACCAAAGTTCCCTATTTGAGACGCGGCGCCCCTCAATAGCGCCGCGGCCCTCTACAAGTTAGAGAGTATCCTAATTCTATTTCTCGGACACGCACCGCGACATACCTACCCAGCGCCGTGATGCTAAGGCAATTCAGCAAACACCCCCAGGCCTCTGAGTTCATGCGGGCCACGGCGCTCCAAGAACAGCACTGCAAAGCGACCCCGCGAACTCAAAAATTTCAATGTTCTTCCTACGTTTTCCTCGAGCCAAACCCATCAAAATTCACCCTAAACATAACCAAACCCAAAAATTGAGCCTAGAACTCACAACAACACAACATAGGCATCATAATTGTCCTAGAAACCAACCACAAATATTACCCCAACTCAGCAACCAAAGCTAGCACTAAACTCAACCAAAACCTAAACTGATTAGAAAATTCACAGTAAAATCAAGTTGTAAAGCTTACCTCAGAAGTGATTTCGACCCCTTGAACTGAACCTTAATTAATCCCAGCCTCCAACCTCCTAGATTCCCAAGCTAATTCTCCAAAAGTCCAAATACTTCCCAAGGCTCAAAGGAGGGAGAGAGAGAGAGAGAGAGAGAGATAGAGAGAGAGAGAGAGAGAGAGAGAGAGAGAGAGAGAGAGAGAGAGAGAGAGAGAGAGTGATAAGAGTGTTTTTGGTTCTGTTTCCTCAAAGTTTCTACAGCCTAGGTTCATCTAAGGTTAGGGAAAAAGAATCAAATGCCCCTAGCCTCATCCTTAGCCCTTTAATGCCTCCAAGGGCAAACTCGTCATTTACCATCATTTTCCTACTAAACCTCAAATATCACTATAGATTCCCAATTAATCCCGACATACTCAAATAATCACCAACTAACTACCCATCGCCCGATAAATCCCAACTACGCAATAAGTTTCCCAAAATACCTCTAGGCTCACCCCAAGTCGGGTATTTGACCCCGTTGTGACTAATCCGCTAATCCACTCATTAGGATCGCATCAAGCCAAATATTGTAAATATATCTACATAATAATGTGGTCTCAATCACATAACACATATAGTTACATTTATAGCCTTAACAGGCCAAAATTACAAATATGCCCTTATTAACAAGAACGGGCCCACATGCATATTTAATACACATAAACGTGCATATATATATATATATTTATAACACCATATAAATCATGTATACCACATAATCACACATATATTCAATTAATTTCACATATAAATCCAATTATGCCCTCCCCGCACACTAATCGAGGCACTAAGCCTAATTAGCAAATTTGGGACGTTACATAAGGTCCTTTGAATAACCCTCCTAGCCTCTAGGAAGCTTCACATGTGTTATGTGGTCTTGAGTAGGGTCAAACTAATGCTTGGGCTTTAAGGGGGCCTTGAGCTCACCCCCTCAGGCTGAGGTCACCCCCCAGGTCATCCCCTGAGCTCGCCCTTGGGGGTCCTGATGGGCGTGGACTGGGTCTTGAGGCTCTTCCTGCTGTCTTGAAGCACTTCTTGGATGCCTTTCTCTTGCATGTCTTCTCTTGTCATTTCTCCATGCTCACATTATTTACTTAGTAAACAATAAACTCCATGGAGGCTTGAGCTCGCCCCCAAGCTCTAGGGATGCTTGAGCTCGCCCCCATCCTCCAGGAAGGTGCGAGTTTGATTCTCGAGGCTTATCCTATCTCTTGGGACTCCTCTTGGATGCCTTACTTAATGTGAGATTTTGACATCCACACTTGCCCCCTAGTCTATGAGAGGGCCTTCAGGCATTCTTGTTGACTATTTTTGTGCCATCTTTATAATATGCAAAGTATAATTGTGTTTCTTTGTTTGTGAGATATGGAAAATCTTACTTCATGATTTGTGATCCTCAGGATTCCTTTAAAGTTTAATTAATGCCAATCATTCCTTGGTACAAACCCCACAAGTACCATTGGTGTACACAACATCAGGCCACACGAAGGAGCTTGAGGCAGACTACTCGGAGGGACCCAAGAAGTAGCGTCTAGCCATGGTGAGCCCTCGTTTGGTGCTCCTAAGGCATTGCCCTTGGTAGGTTGCGTGCATCTAGCGCTTGTCAGATTTCAGAGTGAAGAATGCTTTAACAATTCTTTCTTGTAGTCCCTTCGTCTTGTTGGCTTCTTCTTTATTATCAGCAGGTCGAATTGACCATGAAGTCTATCAGTACTTGCTCGTTGATTGATACCCTTGAAGTATAAGTGATGTCGACGAAAGATATATCTTTGTCCAGGGCGAAGAATGATCGGCTTACTGTCAAGATTCAGGGACTTGAGAAGTAGCTTGTTGAGGCCACACACAAGATAGGAATAGTTGTAGAGAAGACTTCCTCTTCATCTAAGAGTAAGAAAAGAGCGGAATCCAAAGTTCTTATATGGTGCTGGATATAGAATCCTGGATCCGACTTCTCCTTATTTGGTGAGTGCGATGTTGCTAAGGCTATCGAATGTAGTGCTCGCGGTGGGAAACCATGAAGTTTTTTCCTGCCCGATTTTTTGCTCCCATGTGTGGGTAGCTTCTTTCTTTTTACTTTGATTTGGTTGTAATGCTACTTGACTTATTTTACCTGAGAGGTTTTTCTGGCTCTCTTGTTTTCTTCATGAGGAACTTTTAACGAGTCTTGCCATGTCTTATACTTATTTTGTGACAGAACATTATCATGTCCTTTTATGCACGTGGGCTTCTTATTAGCACCTCTTTATTTTGAAAGGGTTCCCTTTGAGACCTCTCTACCGCGTGTGATTCGTGTATGTTGGTGCACCTTGACTACTTGTAAGGATATGTTGACCCTTTGGGTTCTCGCTATCCTTTTATATATTTTTGTGTGCACGTTTTATTTTGTGTGAGAAGTGTCCTCGTCATTATGCATAGTATTATTTTTGCAAGCGTCTTCTTCCAGACCCTTTTTGCAAGCATCTTCTTTGAGACCCTTTTTGGGCTAGGTGACCTTGGCTGACTGTAACGCCCTACTACGTTAGAGATGTTACTAAGTGAGGTTAAAATGTGCAAGCAACTCGCTAATCGAGGTTTTTAAAACAAAAGTGTGATTAAGTGAAAGTTTAGGCTGTAATTTTTAAAAAGTACTCTATTTCATTAAAAGTTCAAGAGTTTAACATACGGGATCCCATAACTCAGTTTATAAAATATTTACAACTCAAAACAAGTTTATAAGTAATTAACCATCAAAACTAGGGTTTGTACAACCATTTCTCAAAAATATTCCCAACCAAAGCAGTCGGGCAGGCCAAACATGTACGCGCCGCCCCCACGCTCTCCGTACTCATGGCTGGCTGACCTTCTCTTTGCCCTTACCTGCAACACAGAGCACCTGTGAGCCGAAGCCCAGCAAGAAAACTCAAACAGTACATAACATATGCATAATATACAATCATTACAGCAGATATCTCAAATCTAGTCAGACAGTCCATATAAACTTAACTCATATACGGCCATGTCGTCCCAGAAGCGTTACCAAAGCCTGGGATCTCGGTCTACACCGTAAGGATATCCCATGTATCCATTGGGGTCTCACCCTAGCCACCAGCACTCCATGTGCTAAGTGGTATTCCCGGCCCCACTGCCGTTCTCGGCCCTTCGCCGTTCATTCTGCTATTTCCACATTTAGCATACTCAAATAGCAATCAAATACATAATCACACATGTAGTGCTACATCCTAGCAATAATACAATCTAGGGTCGCGCCCTGCAACAAAACTATGGGCCCAAGCCTTGCTCTACAGGTGCTACAGTTCTCTTACCTGTATCCCGAGCTTTCGATGCCCCAAAGCCGCGAGCACGGTCCTCTAACCCGAGCCTCTCCAAAGACCTAGTCACAACATACATAAAACATCCTTTAATATTAACCAATCCAAAACCACTTCCCGAGACCAATCCCACACTCTCGGAATCCCCAAATTCCTAAAACAATTCATCGGAACACATCCCCTGAATCCCCAGAGCAAAAGCTCAAAATTGCAAAATCCCATGCTCTAAAAATAGCCTAGCGCCGCGGCGCTGCCCTAGAGGGCCGCGGCGCCCAGCAAGTCAGAAAGCCTCCCCTGCCCAGAAACAGCCTCGCGCTGCAGCGCACCTTCGCGAACCCAGAAATCTGGGTTTTTCCCCTGCATTTCCCCGAGCCAAAACACTCCCAAATCATCCCAAACTCACACCTAAGCCCCAAAACCAATTCAAAACCCCAAATAAACCCTTCAACAACCTATAAACATCATGGCCTAGCTCAATTACTCAATCACACCCAAAAATCCACTCTTGAGTTTCATGCCTTAGTAATTTAAACTAGAAAGTTAAAAGCTTAAACCCAAACCCAAACCACACTTCAAATTCCCTAACTCATAACAGAAATAAACTTTACAATTACACAGAATCCTTACCTTGAATGAAGAATCCAACCTCTAGCTTCCTTGCTTCCAGCTCCAAGTCAAGCCTTATAATCCCACAAAACCAGCCATAACTATCCTTGAATTTCCATTCTTCCTTCTAAAATGAAACTTAAAACTCAATAAAATAAAAGCAGTTCTTACCTCAGAATAATTTTGGACTAAACTTGATCTTGGTTACTTCAAATCTCTCAATTCTCCTCCTAGGGCTCAAATTCAGCTTCCTTATTCTTTTTCCCCTTTCTTTCTAGCTCCTTCTTCCAAATTCAGCATAAACTAAAATATAACCAAGTATAATATGTATTCCCCTCTCCTTCAGCTGAAATAATCCAAATCCTTACCTAATGACCATTCTACCTTTCCTTTGATATCCCTTTCCTAACTAAACCTTAAGGGCTCTTTTGTCACTTCTTATCCATTACAATTCTACCATTTCTCCATCAAAACCTGTTACTCTCACTGGTTACTAACAGTTACACAAGTTACCAAATTACCTGTTACCATTATCTCACAAGAACTAAATTACAAAATCCCCAAAATACCCCCAGGCTCCTCTCGAGCCGGGTATAAAATCCCGTTGTGACTTTTGAGTTATCTAGCTCGCTAGGACCGTCTCAGCACGTGCATCACATTAATATCACCACACCCACGTGGTACAAATCACATAACATAATTATCACATTTATGCCCTCAACGGGCTAAAATTACCAATTTACCCCTATCATGCAACCGGGGCCCACATGCATATTTATACTACCTAAACATGCATTCTAATCACATACTCATTTAAATTCATATATCATCATATTAATTCACTTATTGCCCTCCAGGCACGCTAATTAAGGTCCTAAACCTTATTAGCAACTTAGGGTGTTACACTAACCTAAGATTATTATGAGGACCCTTTTTTATCTTTGAGGTGATCTTCGCTTGGGTTGGGACCCTTATAGGGAGATGGTACTTGTGAAACCTCGCAAGCACCTATTTTCAAGGCCTTTTTATTGATTGTGAGGGAGTTTTTCTTCGCAAAGACCTCCTTGAAGGCCCCTTTTCCCTTGGTAAGGCGACTTGGTTGATCTAGACTTAAGGATCTCTTTGGGCTCCCCTTTTGTCTTCTGCAACGTGGTCCCTTTGTAGGGTGTGTGTGTTTGCGAGGAGGTCACTTTTGAGGGACCTTTTGACTTTCTTAGATTCTATAAGGGTAGTTAGTCCTTATAGATTCAAATGTTGTCTTATAAGGTTCATCGCTCACACACATGCATATATATATATTATAAGTACATTTATATATATCTCACAAGGCCAGACACTTATTTTGCACTTGGTCAGGCACCTATTGAGTCTCGCGAGGCTAGTCACCTATTTTGCACATGGCTAGGTTCTTGTTGAGGCTTGCGAGGCTCGACACCTATTTTGCATATGGATAGGTGCCTGTTGAGGCTCGCAAGGCTAGGCACCTATTTTTCACATGGCTAGGTGCCTTTTGAGGCTCACGAGGTTAGGCACCTATGTTGCACATGGCTAGGTGCCTGTTGAGGCTTGCGAGGCTAGGCACCTATTTTGCACATGGCTAGGTGCCTAGTGAGGTTAGGTCTAATACATCCTAAGTGGTTGATGGGATCTATCTTGCCAAGCACTTTTTTTTTTCATTCTCTCCAATATGCTTTGACAATTCCAACTGACAATTGTAGTATGTGTGTCATATAAGTCTCCTTGGAAATGAGAGATGTAATATATAAGATAGGTGCTTGACATTAGTAATAGTAGACAACGTGTAAGGGTAAGCACAATGTCATTGTCATATTACATCTCTAGAGTCAGCTTGGCAACCTCTTTGGATCCTATCAAGATAGATTACATCTATGAGAAGCCAACTAACTATGGTGAAACTTTTGATTCCTTACAAGGCATAAAAAAAACTACTACTACTTTATGGGGGCCAATTGAGATGAATTCTTTGGTTCCTAAGCCACTCAGATAAAGGGAGTCTTATCAGAGGTTATCCTTGATGAATCCCACTAGCTTCTCCTTGAAGTCTTCTTGTAGACCTCTTCGAATCTTCAACTTGATCAGTGACTTCACTATTACAATGATCTCTTCTATGAGAAATCTTCAGGCGTATTGGTAGAAGGGTGATTGGAGGAAGGTTTACTTTCCCCAACATGCAAGTTCTTATGGCCCTCTTCCACATGTATATACTTTTGTGCTCTTTCGAAGAAGTCCTCTAAGTTTTTAATCTCCTTCTTGAGCATGTTATCCCATAACTTGCTTCTTGGACGCACTCCGGCAGTGATTGCCATCTTGAGCTCCACTTTAGTCGTACTTCCTAACTTAGTTGCTACCATATTGAATCTGTGGATATAGCTCTTTAGACTTTCACTCTCACCTTGTCTTATGTTAGTGAGGTTGGTACTCGGCATAACATAGTCATGGACCGCATGGTGCTGCTGAAGAAATTCGCTAGAGAACTACTGCCATGACCTGATTGTTCCTGGCCTTAACCTCTTGAACCACTTGTACGTTGCTCATTTGAGTGTAATGGCGAAGCAATGGCACCTTGCCCTATTGTTGACCCCCCTTAACTTCATCAAGATATTGAAGGTGTCTAAGTGATACTTTGGGTCCATAGTGCCCTTGTACAGAGTCATGCGAGGCTTTTTGAAGTTGTTGGGGAGTTGCTCAACCTAGATCTCCCTTATGAAGGGTGACTCATGGTCGAATTCATTGTCACCTCTATGCCCCCCAGGTGTATCAAATACCTTGCTTTGAAGGATTTGAATTTCGGTGTCTAGTTCTTGCTTCCTTTTGTTCAAGAAGTCCCTCAAATTTGAAGGTTTGGCCTTTCCTTTCCCTTTGTCTTTCGGAGGGGCCATAGGGGCCTTGTCCTTACATTTGACATTCTATTGAGCTTCTTTCTTAGGTCAGGGGGTGCCTCTTTAGTGGTAACCTCAGCTTCATTTCGATGACTAGTGTCGTCCCTCCATCTTTGCTCTCGAGGCACTTTGCTAGCTTTGGGCCTTCATGGGGTTTCGTCTGGGGAGTATTGTGAGTGGAAAGTTGGGTCCTCTCTTCGTCTACGGGGATGGTGGTTTCTCCTCTCCCATGATCCTTCTCCCAGTGCTTCGGAAGGGGCATGCTCGACTTTCCTTACAGTAGGCCATTCAGCACTTCGTGCATGTTTTCCAATGTGGTTTCCAACCTTTGGTTTTTTTGTGTAACTCGCGTATCTCATCCTCATAGAATCAAGTTCTTGAGATGGAACTCTTGCCCGGCCTATATATAGAGGGACTTGGATCCCGGTGGCCGGAGCGTGATGCAGCCAGAGGTTGAGGAGGAGGGTGCGTACCCATGCCACCTACGGGGGGGGGGGGGGGGGAGGGGGACTAATGGTTCTGGATGGCCTCCGTTATGTTGGATAGTTTGGGATGATGCCGCCTTCTCTTCTCTAGGGGCTGGATGCTCCTTTGATGTACCTCTATTCTCCGGCAGTGGAGGGTCCTTCCTGGAGGATCTCTGTTGGTCTCTACCTAGGTGGATCGCAATATCTTTTGATTCACGTTGGCATCTTGAACGCCTTGGCATTTTTCCTTGTTGGAATTGATGGAAGAACAATGGCTTGATACTTGTTCTTCCCACAGATGGTGCCAAACTGTTGACGATAAGAACTCATCAACCAATTAAGGTTGGAAAACTCGACGACTTAATAAGAAACTTATGAACTTAGAAAAACTTGTTAGAAACTTAGAGAAAAATTGCAGAAGAACAATGGAAGAAAACTTGCATATTTCTCTTAGAGTTGTCTGGTGTTACAAGTATTTTCCAACCCCTTTCTTAGTTAAAGGAAGGTCCTATTTATAGGGGAGCTCTAATGGCTCTTAATACAAAAACGTTCCCAAGGGGACAAAGAGGTGGTGGTATGATAAGGCACCTCAATGGATCATGGATTCTTGAGGTCCTTTGAATAACCCTCCTAGCCTCTAGGAAGCTTCACATGCATTCTGTAGTCTTGAGTAGGGTCAAACTGGTGCTTGGGATTCAAAGGGGCCTTTAGCTTGCCCCCTGAGCTCGCCCCCTTAGGCTGAGGTCATCCCCCCAGGTCGCCTCCCTAGGTCACCCCCTAAGCTCACCCCTGGGGGTCATGGTGGGCGTTGGCTTGCGCTTGAGGCTCTTCCTGCCGTCTTGAAGCACCTCTTGGATGCCCGTCTCTTGCATGGCTTCTCTTGTCATTTCTCCATGCTCACATTAGTTGCTTAGTAAATAATAAAATCCATGGGGGCTTGAGCTCACCCCCAAGCTTTAGGGAGGCTTGAGCTCGCCCCCAAGCTCCAGGAAGGTGCGAGTTTGATCATCGAGGCTTTTCCTATCTCTTGGGACTCCTCTTGAGTGCTTTACTTAATATGGAATTTTGACATCCACAACTGATCAAGTCATCACATTCTCCAAGGACGATGCTCGAAGGGTGCATTTTCCCCACCACGAGAGCCAGATTTCCAACATGATGGTGGCTTGGATCCTGGTGAACAACAAGAGTTTTGTGAACATCCTTTTTAAGTCAGCCTACAAAAAAATTGGGCTGACCACGAGTGACCTGCCCCCCTACACTTCAAATCTATACGGGTTCTCGAGGGAAGGTCTCATTCTAATGGGGAAAATCAAGCTGCCTGTGACGCTTGGAGAAGTGCCTCGCAAGGCCTTCAAGTACTGAACCTTTGTTGTCATGGACTGCTCATCAGCATATAATGCCATCTTGGGGCATCCAGCTTTGGTAGAATTTGGAGCGGTCACTTTAATTCACCATTTGTGCATGATGTTCCCCATAGAGGTGGGAATCGACATAGTCCATGGAGACCAGAAGGAGGCCAGGTAGTGCTACAACATGTCCCTCAAGCAACCAGTAATGGTGATTGAGGTAACAGCTCCCGAGCAGCCTTCACCCGAGGAGATGGAGGTACAAGTTGTTCAAGCAGAGAAGCTCAATGAGTTGGACCCCAGAGTTCAAGAAGATAGGGTTGTCGAACCTAGGGAGGAGGCCGAGGTGGTGATCCTTGAAGCATCCCTCCTCGACAGGAACACCAAGGTCAGAAAGAACCTCAAGGCGGATGACCGAGAAGCACTGTTGAGCTTTCTCTGAGACAACCAATATGTCTTTGCTTTGTCTCACTTTGACATGACAAGTATTGACCTAAATATAATATGCCATGCCTTGAACATCGACCCCAATGTTGCTCCAATTCAGCACTGCCTTTGAAGGCTGAGGTGGACAAGCTTCTCATGAACGAGTTCATCCGAGAAGCTCAGTACTTGAAATGGTTATCTAATCTGGTCCTGCTGCCCAAGCCAAATGGCACTTGGAGGACCTGTATAGATTTTTCCGACCTCAACAAGGCCTGCCCAAATTTTTTTTTTCCTTTCTCAAAGATAGATCAGATGGTCAACACCACATCTCGATACGAGCACTTATCATTTATGGACACGTACTCAGGGTACAACCAGATTTCCATGCATGTTGCAGACCAAGAACACAATAGCTTAGAACTGATAAAGGAGTCTACTGCTACAAAGTGATGCCCTTTGGGCTCAAGAATGCTGGTGCAACCTATCAATGATTAGTAAACCGTATGTTCAAGAACCAGCTGGGTCGAAACATGGAGGTTTACATGGATAACATGCTGGTAAAATCCAGGACAGCCCTCAACCACGCGAAAGATATGGCGAAAGTGTTTTCGGTACTTCGCAGGTTTAGGATGAAGTTGAATCCCCAAAATTGCACTTTTGGAGTTTCCTCTGGGAAATTCCTGGGTTTCATACCCCCGCAAGCATAAAGATGTGCAGATCCTCACAGGGAGGATAACAGCCCTAAATCGTTCTGTCTCCTAGGAAACTGACAAGTGCATACCATTCTTCAACATACTCTGGGAGGTCAGAGGTTTGAATGGACAGAGGAGTGCGAACAAGCATTCCATTAGTTAAAGACGCACATGGCTAACCCACCGATCCTCTCGAAACTTGTGGATGTGGAGCCCCTCCTCCTCTATATGGCTATTTTGGAGGGTGCCATTAGTGCTGCCTTGGTACGCGAGGAAGGTCACGTCCAACACCTCGTGTACTATACAAGTAAGAGACTCCTCGGGGTGGAGTGCATATACCTGCTTATGGAAAAGTTAACATTTTGCCTAATGGTGGCCTCTTGGATGCTAAGGTCCTACTTCCAGGCGCATCCCATCAAGGTCCTCACTAACCATCCCTTGTGACAAGTCCTTCAAAATCTAGAGTCATCCGGGAGACTCCTTAAGTGGGCAGTCGAACTAAGTCAGTTCGACATTACCTATCACCCAAGGACTGCCATCAAGGGATTGGCACTGAAAGATTTCATTGCCAAGTGCATGGGAAACCATGAGAGACATGAGGATGCCTAAGTGGTCGGGCCTACATTGAAGTTGTACGTAGACGGCTCTTCCAATGAAAACAGAGTCAGAGCAGGTCTGATCTTGGTATCCCCCAAAGGGCACAAGGTCCACAATGCCCTAGGGTTTAGATTCGATGCCTCCAACAGTGAGGCTGAGTACGAAGCATTTATTATGGGGCTTCGAGTAGTCCTGGAGGCCAAGGCCGAGGGCCTCGAGATGTTTAGTGACTTGTAACTCGTAGTTAACCAGGTACTTGGAAAGTATCAGGCCTGGGGGACAAAGATGGTTGCTTATCTGGAAAAAACCCAAGAAATGTTGCACATCTTAAAGAAATTTACCATATAAACAGTGCCACAGGAACATAATTCTAATGCTGATGCCCTGGCCAAGCTTGCTACCACCAAGGAGGCTGAGTTAATCAATGTAATCCCCATTTACTACTTGTCCGCTTCGAGCATCTCAGCCCCCGAGGAGGTAGAAGCGGTCAGCGCTTCACCAACATACCCCAAGCTCCTCCAAATGAGCTCACTCAGATGACAAGTCCTTGACCCTTCCCAGTCTAGGGTATTGACCTTATCGGGTCCTTACCCATGGGAAATGGGGGGGGGGGGGGGAGTGAAATATGCAATTATGGTGGTCGACTACTCACGAAGTGCGTCGAGGTCGAACCTCTCGCTACCATCACTTCCAAGAAGGCACTAGACTTCGTCATAAAAAATGTCGTTTGCCGCTACGGGCTCTCGATTAAGATAGTCTTCGACAATGGCCTACAATTTGACAATGAGTTGTTCATAGATTTTTGTCAAAGGCATGGAGTTGTGAAGAGCTTTTCCTTCGTAGCTTACCCATAGGAAAATGGGCAAGTGGAAGCAGTCATGAAGATGCTCAAAGCCACCTTGTAGAAAAGGCTGGAGTAGGCGAAAGACACATGGCCCAAGGAGCTTCCTAAGGCATTGTGGAGTTACCGTACCACTGCCAGGACCTCCACCAGCCACTCACCATTCTCCATGGCCTACGGGTAAGTAGCCATGCTCCCAGTTGAGGTAGAAATCTCCATGAGAGATACTTATGATACGAACACAAATCACACTTTACTCTGAGAGTCTCTGGACCTCGTGGAGGAGCTTCGTGAAGCTTCTCATCTTCGAGTACCGCCCTACTAGCAGAAAGTAGCCAGATATTTTAACTCTAAAGTGAAGAATAGAAAATTTGGGGTCAGAGATTTGATGTTGCGAAGAGTCTTCTTAGCCACTCGAGATCTTGGTGCTGGAGTGTTAGGCCCTAATTAGGAAGGCCCATGCATTATATGTCCACAGACTGGCCCGACTGAGTGGGGAACTAATAACCCACGCCTGGAATACTGAGCATCTCCGCCAGTATTACCAGTGATATGATCAGTGTATTTTTGTTAAATTTTATAATCATTTTGTAGCCTTTGAGCACAATGAATGGAAACTGTGTAGACAAAACACGACAAAATTTTTAAAAGAATATGCTTGTATTTTAGTTTCCTTTTTATTCTATTTGTACTACTCGTAGAGCACCCGCTTGCTGGCCTGGACAAGTGAAAAAAGACTAATGTCTAATCACTTGGGGGGCATGGGATTAGGGTAACCTCATAGAGTATAATAGTGTCTCGCAGAGGATGACCTAGGAAACTAAGCTTGTCATGAGCGGAATAGGCCTAGTGTCAATACCCAGAGAATAGAAAGATCTAGGGAACTAAGCAAAGTCGGGACAGTCCATGACCTAGGAAACTAAGCTTGTCAAGAGCAGAGTATGCCTAGTGTCTCGGGACTTCAAAGATTAAAAATCCTAGTAGCATAAGATCAAACTTATGTCATCTCTCGTGGACATTGAACCCGAGGAGTTATGACCAAGTTCCTAAATCTCAAGACGCGAAGGAAAGTTTGAGTCATCCGCACTCAGGCCCAAAGCCTTGAGTTGCCAAAACTTGAGCACCGTAAGGTTATTCCTAGCACTGGGAATCATTGACCTGGGAAGCTATGCTAGTCGACGAGCGGAGAAACCTTAGTGTCACAAGATTCCAAAGCTAAGACCTGGGAAAAACCCGAACACTGAAAAAATCCAAGTAACACGAGGATAAACCTAAGGTATTCTCCTGAGGACAGTGCACACTCGAAGAATGAAAACCAGGTCCTAATCCTCGAGATGTGAATGGAAGCCCGAGTCATTCGTACTCGGGCACAACCCTAAAATACCCCGACAATGAGAATTCCAAGTAACTAATATTTGGTTTCTTTCATTTCCACAACTCATATGGAAAGATATTGTTTTTGTTCATGGAACATGATTCAAAATATGACATGCAGATAACAAAGCTTCACCCCACAAATCAAAACTCAATTTAGAATGTAATAGCATAACATTAACCATTTCAAGAAATGTCATATTTTTCCTGTCTGATATACCATTTTGTTGTGGAGTATATGGGATGGTACATTCATGTATTATACCATGTTCTTCAAAAAACAAGTTGATATCATTTGAAAAGTATTCACTTCCTCTATCGCTTCTAAGCACTTTAACTTTCCTTTCAAATTGATTTTTAACTTTGGCTTTATATATTTTAAACATATTAAATGTAACGCCCTAGTTAGCCAAGACCGTTACACTTTGTATTTTAAATAATGCTTAACTTGCTAAATGAGCCATTAGGCCATAAACGTGCATCTAAATGTGATTAATGGGCCAGGGTTAAAATCTCTGTCAAAAGGAATGGTTATTTCATTAAAAACATTAAACTATACATGAAATCCCATAGTAAACATTTACAAAGTTGTTTACAATTTCAAAATGGTCATTACAACTCAAAAGTTACAATCCGCCAACCTAAGCGGCAAAATAGGGTTAGTCCCTAGTTCCTCTGAGAAACCTTGGTCGTGGTGGTCAAGCGGCCGCATATGTACATGTGCCACCTAAGCTCTCCAACTCATGGCCGGTCCAGCTTTCCTTTTCCTTTACCTACATCACATAGCACCCGTGAGCCAAGGCCAAGCAAGAAAACTTAATACAAGTGCATGAACAATATATACAGATTCAAATGTATATCTAGCATACCCAGCAGTAATAAATTACTCATGCATGCATACTAGTACCAATAAATGATTATAGAATCATTGTGGGGCTCACAACCCTAATTAGGTGACCATAGAGTCAATCTGGGGCCTTTTGCCCTAGCTTGTGACCATAGGGTCAACCTGGGTCCTTTGCACTAGCTCTGAGTAACTAGCCATAGAACTAGTCAAGCGTTTTAGCTTTCTATGACCGTTGGGTCGAAAGAGCGTGTAATGCTCTCTTGATTAGATCTAATCATATCGACCAGCGCTTGATGCACTATTGCCGCCCTTGACTCATAAGTCAATGCTTTACGACCAGCGCTCGGCGCTATTGCCGTCCTTGAATGATAAGTCAATGCTTTTCTCAAGTATATAATGCAAACAAACATTCATCATATATCAAATATCCACATATAGAGCACTCAACATGCTTCATCAATAATCACAGGCATAATCATAATCATGCGTATTTACAGGGGCCAATACCTAATCAAAACCATATTTAGCATGCGGGCCAAGCCCTAATCATGTATGTCACATAATGGGTGTAGTTTTCTTACCTCAGGTCCGAGTGTAAAATAAATTACGAATGACCCTCAAGCACGATCCTGATCTTGAGCCCTTAGTGGTAACCCAGTCATATTCAAATATAAAATCCCGTCAATAATGAGCAATTAAAGGCTTCTAGACCAAGTCCTAACCTCGAATTCTACCAAACGGGGTAGTAGATTCGATCCCAAGCCTTAAGGTTTGATAACCCGTTATTAAAACCCAAGCCAAAAATGGCTAGGCAGGCTGTGACTTGCCCCTATGGGCCGCGACGTGCCTTCCAGACAGAAAGCCCCCTGTCTGGGTACAGGGCACAGACCATAAAATGCGCATGAGGGCTGCGGTGCACCTCCAGGACAGAGCCCTTCCTAGGCTCTGGGGTTCGCACGTGTCGCGACTCCCAAGAACACGACCGTGGCGCGCCCCTGCGAACCTAGCACCCATGTTCTTTTGTCAACCCAAACTCAACCAAAACCAAATCAAATCCTTCCAAGCACCACACCCCAATCTCAGCAACAAAACCCATGTTTTAACACATTCAAAACACTATTGAAAACCCAATAAGAACCTTAAACTTTCAAGCTTAATAATAGCTAAAACCATAGAGAAAACTAACTAAAAACAGAGTTTATAGTTCTTTACCTCAGTTGTGATTTGAATCCCTCTAGCTGCTGTAATTCAATCCTAAACCTCAAGCTCTAGAACTCCAAGCTTTGAATTCTCTAGCTTTACCCCAAAATTCAACCAAGAGAGTGAGAGAGTGATCGAGAGAGAGAAGAGAGTTGAGAGTTTCTGAGTGTTCATTTCACTATGTTCTGCACTTATCCTCCCTTAAGCTAAAAAATGACCCTTTTACCCCTTAGTCAAACCTAGGTCCTTTGATGCCCCAAGGGAAAACTTGTCATTAGCCAATTGTCCCGTTAATCATAACTAACGTCTCACAATTCCCGACACTCCCAATATCCTCAAACAATTACCAATTAATTTTCCATTACTTACTCAATATCGATAATGTTCTAAGTACCAAATTACCCCTAGGCTCACCACGAGCCCGGTATTTGACTTTGTTATGACTAAACCGCTAACTTGCCTCCTAGGATCGCCTTGTGCCAAATAACTCAAATATATCTACATAATAATGTGGTCTTACACATATATCACATATGTGCACATAAATATACAAATATGCCCTCAACAGATCAAAATTACGAAAATGCCTTCTTATAAGAAACAAGCTCACATGCACTCATATACAGCCATATAATTATGTAAATCACATGATCATGCGTATAATCACATAATAACACATTAAACCAATTATTTCCCTCATGGCCCCTGTTGATGCTCATAATCTCATCAAGAGAAAATATAAGGCCGTCTAAGGCGTCCCATGCGCGAGGCCATGAGGGGCCGCGAGGCCGTCTACGGCGCCCCATGCGCGAGGCCAAGAGGGGCCGCGAGGCCGCCTACGGTGCCCCATGCGCGAGGCCAAGAGGGGCCGCGAGGCCGTCTACGGCATCCCATGCGCGAGGCCAAGGAAGGAGTCGCGAGGCCGTCTAAGGCGTCCCATGCGCGAGGCCATGAGGGGCCGCGAGGCCGTCTACGGCGCCCCATGCGCGAGGCCAAGAGGGGGTCGCGAGGCCGTCTAAGGCGCCCCATGCGCGAGGCCATGAGGGGGTCGCGACGCCGTCTAAGGCGTCCCATGTGCGGGGCCATGAGGGGGTCGCGAGGCCGTCTAAGGCGTCCCATGCGCGAGGCCATGAGGGGCTGCGAGGCCGTCTAAGGCGCCCCATGCGCGAGGCCATGAGGGGGTCGCGAGGCCGTCTAAGGTGTCCCATGTGCGGGGCCATGAGGGGCCGCGAGGCCGTCTATGGCGCCCCATGCGCGAGGCCAAGAGGGGGTCGCGAGGCCGTCTACGGCGTCCCATGCGCAAGGCCAATAGGGGCCACGGGGCCGTCTTCGGAGCCCCATGCGCGAGGCCGTGCAAGGTCCCGCGCGCGCACGCCCCGGGAGGTCCATCAGCCCATAATCTTCTCAGGAGGCCGACGCCCCATGACTTAACGTGTATGGGCCCAAGACCCCTATTCAACGCCACGGCCAATACGGACACCGAAGATCCCCTTTTTCACACTTCAAAGTCCCTATGCTTAGTGTGAGTCAAAGGAGACATGTTTGTACGACCAGGTACCAGGTACGGATGCCAGTACCAGTGAGGATCGTGGTCCGTACGTCTACGGCCATAGGTCAGAGCCAACACCACTACCTCCTGCGCCAACACGCCTGCTACCACGCCTCAGGAAGGGGTACAGACAAGTAGTGGAGACATCCTCCTGACACCTGCTCCTGTACGGGATGTACAGCCACAACCTCTGAAGCCACTTCCCTGGTACAGTACGTTTGTACCTCTTGGTCCCCTGGACCACTATGTACCTAAGGCCGTTAGAGCCTACTATAAATTGAATTCCAAGGCCACCTGAAAGGGGGTTGGAAATTTTACTGTAGCAGAGACATTAGTGTGAATGAGATACTGAATTCTCCATTATTGTTATTCCATTGTTCTTGAGTCATTGTTCAAGTTTTCATAGCTTTCGAATTAGCAATTTCAATTCGATAATTTTTCCAACTTAACTTCGTTGACGAGTTCTCACCGTCAACAGTTTGGCGCCGTCTGTGGGAACGTTAGTTTTAAGCTACTGTTCCACCATTATTTCCGACAAGAAGAAGATGCCGAGACGCTCGAAGCGACTAAGGGAGACGCAGGAGGTCGAAGTTCACTTAAACGGAGTCCAGCTGAAGGCCTCCATGAAGGACGCTCCTCCACCCAGGGACGTGGAGCCCCCGAAAGACCCTGAGGTTCAAGGAGGAGACAGGGTGGCCTCGTCACCGGCTGCTCCACCTGGGGGGAGTCCTCCCAGAGCACCACCGGTGCACACTGATGAGTTCCCTCCTCCGAAACCACCGCGGGCTCCGAACTCCGGCAAGCAAGACCCGGGCCCTTCTACCCATAGGCCAGACAAACACCCCCGGGTCCACTCCGTGAGCTCGAGTTCAAAGTCCCGATTTTAGGAAGAGGAGATACGTGAGCTCCACCGTAAAAACCAAAGGTTAGAAACTACCTTGGAGAACATGCAAGAGGTCCTTAACGGCCTACTGCAGGGTAAATCCAGCATAACCTTGCCCAAGGGAAAGGAGAAGGGCAAGGGTGGGGTGGAGACCACTGTGCCAGTAGATGATGGAAGAACCCGACACTCGACTAGCAACACCCCCCGCACGAAGCAACGTGATCACCCCGAACCGCCTAAGCAGGCCCAAAAGCCAACGCCGAGAACCACTGCTGCCCCTCGACGCGAGGATGAGGTCACCTCCAAAAGAACGTCCCCAGACTTGCGGGAGGAGATCAACAGGAAAAGGGCAGGCAAGGGGACCACACCCCCTGAGGCGCCTCGAGAAGGCAAGGGAAAGGCAGGTCTTAGCCCGTCCACTCTAAGAGACTCCCTCAGCAAAAGGAGGCAAGACTTAGACACAGAGATGCGGAGCTTGCGGAGCAAGATTGTCACCGCGTCGGGTGGCCAGGCCTTTGAGGAAGAATTTGACCATGAGTCACCCTTCGTGCGAGAAATTCAGGCAATCCGGCTCCCTGCCAATTTTAAGGAGCCCAACATGACCCCTTACGAAGGGAGCACGGATCCAAAGTACCACCTGGATGCGTTTAACGATCTCATGAAATTGAGGGGGATTGGAAGTGGTGCCAGGTGCCATTGCTTCGCTGTTACTCTGAAAGGACCCGCCTACAAATGGTTCAAAAGGCTAAGGCCGGGGTCCATCAGGTCCTGGCAGCAGTTCTCTGACGAGTTCCTCCAGCAGCACCATGCCGTGCGAGACTACACGATGCCAGGCACCAGCTTAGCCAACGTGAAGCAAGGGGAAAAGGAGAGCCTAAAAAGCTACATTCACCGGTTCAATATGGAGGCCGCGAAAGTGGGGAGCCTGACGCGCCGGGAGTTAAAAATGGCCATTACTGCTGGGGTACTCCCAGGGAGCAAGTTGTGGGACAACATGCTGAAGAGGGAAGTCACCGACTTGGACGACTTCTATGAAAGAGCATAGAAGTACATCCGTGTGGAGGATGGCCACGCAAACCTGAAGGCCGGAAAGGAGGAGTCCCATGCAAAGCCCCCAATTAACGACGGGCCGAATATAGCTAAGAAGAAGAGGACGTATGAGGGGTCGAGAGATGACCAGCAGAGGAAAACCAAACGAGGGGGTGATCATAGGCCAGCGACCTATACTTACTATACGAACCTCACTGACACCAGGGAGCATATCTACGTCACCAACGAAGATCGAGTGCCCTTCAAGAAGCCCCCACCAATGAGAAAGGATCGGTCCAAGAGGGACCCCAGTAAATACTGCCAATACCACAAAGACATTGGACACACCACGGCAGAGTGCATCCACTTGAAAGAGGAAATTGAGGAGCTCATCCGCCGGGGGCACCTAGGCCGTTATGTCAAGAAAGAAAGGCAAAGGCCAGAAAACGAGCCCAGAGCACCCCAGGAACAGGAACGAGCCCCAGAAATACAAGGGGAGGTCCGCACCATTTTTGGAGGCCCAGGATTTGGAGGAGATTCTCGGAAGGGACGAGATAAATATGCAAGGGAGGCTCGACGAAGTCCGCCCCCCTGTGTCATGAGTTTAGAACAGCGACCCCCGAAGAGTTTCAAGGGGGAAAACGACTCAATAACGTTTACTGAGGAAGATGCACGGGGGGTACACTTCCCCCACAATGATCCGCTGGTGCTGACAGTCCAGTTGGCAAATATGCGTGTGCATCGAGTCCTGGTGGACAACGGGAGCTCAGTGGACATCCTATATCGCCCGGCTTTGGAAAAAATGGGACTGGGCATTCGTCACCTAAAGCCTTGCCAGTCGTCACTATACGGATTCACAGGGGATTCAGTGCAACCCCTTGGGATGATTGAGTTGACACTTACCATGGGGGAGCAGCCCCGCCAAACCACAATTATGTCTAACTTTGTTGTGGTAGATTGCGCATCAGCTTTCAACGCGGTATTAGGGAGGCCCTCCCTGAGAGAATTGAAAGCCATAACTTCAATATATCACTTAGTTTTCAAGTTCCCGACCCCAGGAGGGATCGCGAGTATGAAAGGAGAACAGAAGGAAGCAAGGGAGTGTTACAACACCTCACTCCGCACGCCTGCAAAGCCACGTGAGCCGATGGCCATGGTGGTACACGAGGCGATAAGCATGCCCACAGGGGGTCCGCAGGAGCTGGACCCTCGGGTCGTGGATGAGGCAAGGGCAGAACCGGTAGAAGAAGTAGAAGAGGCTACGGTGACGGAGGAGCCTTTAAGGAAATTGAAGATAGGGAGTAGGTGGCGTGAAGGAAGAATTGATAAGATTTTTGAAGGATAATCTGGACGTGTTTGCATGGAGTCATGAGGACATGGTGGGCATAGACCCCAGCGTAATGTGCCACCACCTGAACATCTCCCCAGGAGCAAGGCCCGTCAGGCAGAAGAGGCGGGCGCTCGATCCAACAAGGTACGCAGCGTTAAAGGAAGAGGTTGACAAATTGAAGGCCAACGGGTTCATCCGTGAGTCTTTCTATCCTGTGTGGGTATCAAACCCAGTACTCGTGCCGAAGCCAAACGGGAAGTGGAGGACTTGCGTCGATTTCACGAATTTGAATAAAGCTTGTCCTAAGGACAGCTTCCCACTCCCCAGGATAGATCAGTTAGTAGACGCAACAGCGGGGCATGAGTTACTAATTTTTATGGACGCCTACTCGGGATACAACCAAATCCCAATGAACCCTGCAGATGAGGAACACACGTCATTCATTACAGACAAAGGGCTCTACTGTTATAAGGTGATGCCCTTCGGGCTCAAAAACGCGGGAGCCACCTATCAAAGGCTGGTGAATAAAATGTTCGCAAATCAGATAGGGAGGAATATGGAAGTGTATGTGGATGACATGCTGGTGAAGACCAAAGTAGCTGCAGAACTCAACAAAGACCTTGGTGAGATGTTTGACACGCTCAGGAAATATCGGATGAAACTGAACCCAGCCAAATGCACCTTCGGGGTATCCTCGGGAAAATTCTTGGGCTTCATGGTCAACTCCAGAGGAATCGAGGCCAACCCCGACAAGATAAAGGCGCTCATAGAAATGAGCCCGCCGAAGAATAAGAAGGAGGTACAATGCCTAACAGGAAGGGTGGCGGCCCTTAACAGGTTCATCTCAAGGTCCACCGACAAGTGCCTCCCATTCTTTGACATCCTCAAAGGGAGCAAAAAGTTCGCTTGGGATGAAAGATGTGAGGAAGCCTTTGTCAGGTTGAAAGAGCACCTGGGGAAGCCGCCCCTGTTAGCAAAGCCAGAGAAGGGCGAGAAGCTGTACCTATACTTGGCGGTGTCGGAGCATGCCATCAGCGCAGCCTTAGTTAAGGGAGAGAAGAAGCAACAACAGCCCGTATACTATATCAGCAAGCGTCTGGTGGACGCTGAGAGCCGGTATCCAGAGATCGAAAAACTGGCCTATGCGCTAGTAGTGGCGTCGAGGAAGTTGAAGCCTTACTTCCATGCGCATACGATTGATGTCTTAACGGATAGTCCTTTGAGACAAGTCTTACATAAGCCAGAGACCTCAGGGAGGCTAATGAAATGGTCGATTGAGCTAAGTCAGTTTGATATTGTCTACACCCCAAGGGCCTCCATCAATGGGAAGGTGCTGGCAGATTTCATAGTAGAATTCACCCATCGGCCGAATGAAGGACAGAGTGAAGGATGGGCGCAGCCTGTTGTGGAGGATGAACTGGGAAATGTAGAGAAGTGGAGTTTGCATGTTGATGGGGCGTCAAATGAAGGAGGATCAGGAGCGGGCATCATGATGACTGGGCCCGAGGGACACAGAATGTACTGCGCAATCCGGTTTGGGTTCGAGGCCTCCAATAATGAGGCGGAGTACGAGGCGCTCTTAGCTGGCCTGCGCCTAGCCCAGGAATTGAAAGTAACGCGCCTCCATATTTTTAGTGACTCGCAATTGGTGGTATGCCAAATAAAGGGGGAGTACCAGGCAAGGGAGCCCAAGATGGCAGCATATTTAGAGAAGGTGAAGGGCTACTTGGGGCGAATGGTGGCATATACTATAGAGCAAATCCCCAGAGAAAAGAACACCCATGCCGATGCACTTGCAAAGTTGGCATCCACCAAGGATGGTGACGTCTTGGAATCAATACCCGTGGAGTACTTGCCAAAGCCCAGCATCGGAGGCGTAGATGTGCACATGATCAGCGTCCCAAAGAAATCATGGACCGAGCCAATCAAGAAGTACCTAGAGGAAGGAGCCTTGCCTGCGGATAAAAATGAATCTCGGAGGTTGGTGTACAAGGCCGCGAGGTACGCCTTGGTAGATGGGGTCCTTTACAAAAGAGGATTCTCCATGCCTCTCCTGCAGTGTGTAGAAGGAGAGGAGGCGTTGAAGGTGTTACAAGAGATCCATGAGGGAGAGTGCGGCAACCACGAAAGTGGACCCTCCACGGCTAGGAAGGCCGTAAGACAAGGATACTACTGGCCTTCCATGGAGAAAGACGCGCAGGACTTTGCCACGAAATGTGACAAGTGCCAGAGGCACTCCAATTACTCTCGAAGACCCCCGAGCGAACTGACCAGCATGCCCAGCCCCTGGCCCTTCGCCATCTGGGGGATAGACCTGATCGGCACTCTTCCTACAGGTAGAGGTGGAGCAAAGTACGCGGTGGTGGCAGTAGATTATTTCACCAAGTGGGTAGAAGCGGAACCCCTTGTGAAAATAACCGCTAAGCACATCACCTCTTTTGTCAACAAATTCATTGTGTGCCGGTATGGGGTACCCTACAAAATTATTTCCGACAATGGTACCCAATTTGAAGGAGGAGCCTTCGATGAATATTGTAAGAAAAGAAGTATAAGGAGGAGCTTCTCCGCAGTGGTACACCCCCAGGCCAATGGGCAAGTGGAGGCCATCAACAGGGTCCTAAAGAAGAACCTAAAGACAAAGCTGGAGAAGATGAAAGGAGCCTGGGCAGATGAGCTACCAAATGTGCTGTGGGCTTACAGAACCACCCCACGCACGACGACTGGGGAGTCCCCATTCTCCTTGGCCTATGGATGCGAGGCTGTGCTCCCAGTCGAAATGCGAGTCATATCCCACAGGGTGCAGGCGTATGAAGACGAAGCCAACCACACAGCCCTGACCGAAAGCTTGGACCTCCTGGAGGAAAAGAGAGAAAAAGCCCAGATGAGGGTGGCCGTATACCAGCAACGCGCCGCAAGGTACTACAATTCGAGGGTGCGAGAGAGAACTTTCAGAGTCGGCGACCTGGTGCTGAGGAAGGTGCTCCCAAACACACGAGACCCAGGCGCAGGAGTGCTGGGGGAAAATTGGGAGGGACCCTACCAAGTCGCTCAGTGCATCCCCCCAAACACTTACAAGCTGGCGCGCATGGACGACACCATCGTACCCCGGGCATGGAACGCGGAACACCTGAGGAAGTACTACCAGTAAGACGCCCGTACCCACGGATAAAAGCACAAGTGTGGCACGCTGCCTTGATATGGTAGGAAGAAATCAAAGAGGTTACCTAGATAACCTCCTAAGTAGGCGTGAGCCATTTTATTTTGCTTTATGTGAAAATCACCTATGTACCATTGCAACTACGTGTATGAAACCATTATGTTACGAATATAATGAATGAAACCACGTATTATAAGTAAAACTGTCAGCCTCTTCGTGTGTTATTTTTTCTTCAATACCAGGGCATCAGCCAAAGTGTCCGCCGAAATAAATTTCACCAAACACTTGGGGGGCAGGACAGGGGGCGATAATACAGCTAGCAAGGGAGGCCTGAAAAGGACCCTCTAACGGAGGGTCTTGGAAAGGACCCCTCGCCCTCCTAAAAAAGAGGCTCCTAAAAAAGACCCTCTGAGAAGGGATCTTGAAAAGGGCCCTCGATTAGGAGTAGCCTAAAAACGACCCCCTATGCATCAGGAGGACCCGAGAAGGACCGTAGCCCTAAAAAGGACCGTTCAATGGGAGTTCCTAGAAGGACCCCTTATATCGGGGCCCTAGACGAAGTTCCTAAACATAGAAAGTAGTAAAAAGACCTTGCAAGGCCTCCCCTGAGTTTACGAGGATTAGCTACCCTCGTGAACATCAAGGAGGCCAAAAGGCCTTACAAAAGAAAAATATATATATAGTGACAACACTAATAAGTCTGGAGCGGCCACCAAGCCGCCCAGCCAAAAAGGGTCCCAAAAGAGACCCTTGCCGAAATAGTACTATGCAAAAGGACGAGAGGGACGCCTCTCGCAAAGAAATAATAAGCGCGCGCAAGAAAAACCCAAAAGGATAGCTAAGACCCAAGGGGTCAAAATATCCTTACAAAAACCGCCAAGAGGCACCAAAAGAGGTCCCAGTGAACCCTCTCACATGGGATCCAAAGGACCTCCAGCCTGACAAATAAAAGAAGGGAACCAACCAAACCGCGTCATACAGGCATAAAAGGGCCTCAAATGCAGTAGAACAAGAAATAAACAACAACATCACATGTATTCATACATAAAAAAGAAAGGAGTTCTCAAGACAATACAAGGGTTACTAACAGAAAAGTAGCACTAGTAATGACGTTACAAAATAAAAAACAAAAAATAAAAGAAAAGGAGCGAAACTAGTTCAAGGCCTCCTGTAGTGGGCACTCCACCAGGCTGCTCGGGCAACAGCTTGCTCGCCAAAAGAGGAGAAGTCGAAGTTGGGATCCTGCTTCCACACATTGTAAAGAGCCCGGTCTATGGACTTGCGCTCGATTACAGCCTTCTCCGCCTCCAAGGAAGCGACTTTCTCCTGAGCCGACTGTAGTTCAGTCCTAAGGGCCTCAACTTCAGTCCCCTGTCGAACAACCATCTCATGCGACCCGGATGCAGCGATCTTGGCCTCCTTGAGCTCGCGCTCCAAACATTTAGCCTTGCCCTTCAGCACCTTGATCTTAGCTTTTAGCTGCTCATTCTTCGAGTCCGACTTGGTGTACTTAGTCCGGGCTTTTGACAATTGGACCTTGGTTGCGCTAAGCTCATTTTCGAGCTCCTGGACCTGGACTATGAGGCCGTCCCTCTCAGTGGTAGATGCGGAAAGGATGCCAGTTGAGTCAGCATGTCGAAGAGACACGATATAGACCTGCACAAGAAAACCAATGGCATCAGCAATAAGTAACAAAAAGAAGAACACAGGTGCATCTATGCATAATACTAATCAACGCAAAGTGAAAAGCCTCACCCAGGCCGCAGCACGCCTTAGCATCTCCCCGAGGTCTGATTGAGTCACGTTCCCTAGGCCCCTCCAGTCGGAGACAGGGAGACTCTCAGCTATTGGAACGAAACGCTGCCCATAAACTGAGGCCATCCTGGTCACCCAAGCCTCTGCCCCCACGCTAGGAGCATCTGGTTGGACTGGGACAGACGACCCACTCGCCGAGGCAGGAGGAGGCGCAGCAGAAGAGAAAAATTGAGACTCTGGTGCATCGGCAGGGAGCTCCGCGAGCCCAACGAAATCAGCAGCCGGTATGCCGAGATCATGATGAATTGGAGGGAAGGCATCGCCGCCACCGCGACCAGGAGAGGCGTAGCATCCTGCCGCGGCCTGCGGGCCTAGAGGGTGAAAGGCCGTGTCCTGGTCATGGGAGTCATGAGGAGGATGTCCCCTGGGGGACAGGGGGGCATCCTCCATCTCCACCTCAGCCTCATCTTCGTGCAGTGATGGCCCAGCCGGCGTAGCCACAACCTTCTTAGACCCGGTGATTGACCATAGGAACTTGGGGTTAGAGACCGGAGACAATTGGTGGCGATTAAGATTCGTCATGGTAAATAGGACTGCTGCTTTCTTCAGGGCGGGGTCTGCTGCAATGAGTCTGTTTATCGCCTCCGCCTCCGACCCGATGACCGAGGGATCAGCAAATTGCCCTGCAAGAACCGCACCAATATCAGTACAAGCGAGAGTGCAAAATGGTGAGTTCTAATAAGAAGAAGAAAAAGACTGGATACTTACTAGGTTCAGCGCGAAAGCCTTCACGAACTGAAAGAGGCCCCTGTACCCAGAAAAAATCCTGTTTCCAGGACCCTGGGTTAGACACTGAGCCATCTATCAAGGGTAGCTCACTATTGGCCTTCTGCAAGTAATAGAAGCCCTTGGATTTGTGCACCCCAATAAGGTTGTACAAGGAATGCACCTCTTGCGCCGTCGGGGCGCGTTGCTCATTATTCTTGAACCAAAGAAAGAGGCAACTTAAAGTCAACCAACTGTTGGGCGACAGTTGGAGAGGGGCCAAATCAAAATAGTTGAGAACCGCCACAAAGAACGGGTGTAGAGGAACGGTGCCACCCGCCTTCATAATCTGCTCACTCAAAGCCACAAAGCCCTTCTCAGGGCGGTCGGCCCGGCAGGTCTCCTGAGGAACATGCAGGGCGTATTCTGGAGGAGTTCGGTAGCGCTTCACGATGGTCTTCAGTTTGTTCGAAGACATATGGGACACTAGGCTGGACGCCAGTAGGGGGGCGTCGTCTTCTTCCTGGACGGACACCTGTCTGCGTACCTTCGACATATCTGCAAAATCAAAAGAAACATGTGAGGAAGAAACAGAGCACTTAACCCTCCATTTTCTCTTCCTAGCAAGGGTTTTCCATCGAGGGAGCGATGGCGGAAGCGCTAAGCCAGGATCAACGGAGACTAGGGGCTGAGGAGAGGAGTTGATAGCCCCGTGATCGTCATCAGGCGAAGGGGGAGTGGGAGGTTCTGGCGGAATGTGTCCCTCCATAAACTCTAACTCCCACCGCAATTCAAAAAGAGCCGTCCTAAGACGCGCTATATGGTCGCTAAGGCCCGGGGGTGAAGGTCCTCCGTCTCCCCTCGACACCGAGTCAATTTCGCTCTCTACCACCCAAATTTTATGCCTAAGATCAGCCATGCACTCGAGGTGGCGAATGCGGGCTTGCCTCAAAGACTCATAGTCCTGGTAAGGGCTGCCCTCAGGGGACTCAGGATCTGAAGACAGGTCGATAAACTCAGCCCTCGAGGGTATGTCGGACGGGCCCTCACTGGCCATGAAACCGCGTCCCAACAGCAAAAAGGGGGTCACGTTTAAACAAGGGGAAGACTACAAAACACAAAGGAACAGGCTTAATACCCCTAGGTGCAAACGCCCTAAATGGACTACTACAAGGTACATGTATAAAAAGAAAGAGGAGGGGCGCGCGTGTGGTCAAAACAAGCTCGGGCTAACGTACCCCATCCCAAGTATTGTTGGTCTGAATCCGATAAAATAAGTAAATAAACAGGAGAAGAAAAGAAAATATACCTCAAGCAATTGAAAGAACGAAGTCGGAGTCCAAGGAAGGTTGGGAGGCAAAAAGTACCAAAGCGTTGAAAATGCGCGTCTGCAAGAGTTAATCAGAAAAGTGTGTTAGCCCAAAAATGTACACACCAAGAAATTAGCTAAAAATAAAAAAAAAAAAAAAAAAAAAATGAATGGAAAAGTGATGAAATTGTAGAGAAAGTGTAGTTGTGGGGGGTTGAACCCTTTACCTTTTGGGAGGAGCAAGGGTCTAACTACCACTAAGCCAAGGAGATAAGATGTAAAATATTAAGCCATGCATGACGGCCTATTTATAGGAACCAAGATGAATAGTCTACAAGAGCACCTAAAGGCCCTCTCCTAGACTAGGGGGGGCAAGTGTTGATGCTCATAATCTCATCAAGAGAAAATATAAGGCCGTCTAAGGTGTCCCATGCGCGAGGCCATGAGGGGCCGCGAGGCCGTCTACGGCGCCCCATGCGCGAGGCCAAGAGGGGCCGCGAGGCCGCCTACGGCGCCCCATGCGCGAGGCCAAGAGGGGCCGCGAGGCCGTCTACGGCATCCCATGCGCGAGGCCAAGGAAGGAGTCGCGAGGCCGTCTAAGGCGTCCTATGCGTGAGGCCATGAGGGGCCGCGAGGCCGTCTACGGCGCCCCATGCGCGAGGCAAAGAGGGGGTCGCGAGGCCGTCTAAGGCGCCCCATGCGCGAGGCCATGAGGGGGTCGCGACGCCGTCTAAGGCGTCCCATGTGCGGGGCCATGAGGGGGTCGCGAGGCCGTCTAAGGCGTCCCATGTGCGGGGCCATGAGGGGCCGCGAGGCCGTCTATGGCGCCCCATGCGCGAGGCCAAGAGGGGGTCGCGAGGCCAAGAGGGGGTCGCGAGGCCGTCTACGGCGTCCCATGCGCAAGGCCAATAGGGGCTACGGGGCCGTCTACGGCGCCCCATGCGCGAGGCCGTGCAAGGTCCCGCGCGCGCATGCCCCGGGAGGTCCATCAGCCCATAATCTTCTCAGGAGGCCGACGCCCCATGACTTAACGTGTATGGGCCCAAGACCCCTATTCAACGCCACGGCCAATACGGACACCGAAGATCCCCTTTTTCACACTTCAAAGTCCCTATGCTTAGTGTGAGTCAAAGGAGACATGTTTGTACGACCAGGTACCAGGTACGGATGCCAGTACCAGTGAGGATCGTGGTCCGTACGTCTACGGCCATAGGTCAGAGCCGACACCACTACCTCCTGCGCCAACACGCCTGCTACCACGCCTCAGGAAGGGGTACAGACAAGTAGTGGAGACATCCTCCTGACACCTGCTCCTGTACGGGATGTACAGCCACAACCTCTGAAGCCACTTCCCTGGTACAGTACGTTTGTACCTCTTGGTCCCCTGGACCACTATGTACCTAAGGCCGTTAGAGCCTACTATAAATTGAATTCCAAGGCCACCTGAAAGGGGGTTGGAAATTTTACTGTAGCAGAGACATTAGTGTGAATGAGATACTGAATTCTCCATTATTGTTATTCCATTGTTCTTGAGTCATTGTTCAAGTTTTCATAGCTTTCGAATTAGCAATTTCAATTCGATAATTTTTCCAACTTAACTTCGTTGACGAGTTCTCACCGTCAACAGCCCCCTAATCTAGGCACTAAGCTATAATAGGGAATTCGAGACCTTAAAATTTCAAGCTTAATAACAACAAGACCTTTTAGAGCTCTTGAATTCCCTTATTCTTTCTAGGGCCCAAGGGTTTGTCACTTTTTCCATGGAGCTTCTTATGTCCTTCGTCTTTGTTGCTTGGAGGTTTCACCACCACATTGGCTTTGGAGGTCCCACCAATATACTCATTCACATGTTTATCCCTCAAACAAAACTCCTCCTCAAATCTTAGGTGCTTGAGAATCTCTTCCAAAGAGATATCCTCGTTCTTATGAAGAATTTTCTTCCTATAGCCTCTCCAAGATGGATGTAACTTGGCCACTATAACACCAGCAAGGAATTTCTTCAGCAACACAATCTTAAGGGTGAAAAGGTTCTTCACAATTATTTGCAACTCATGGATTTAGGAGAGAAGGGGTTTATAATCAATAAACTTAAATTCCATGCATTGAATTTTCTTTCTCTAGCCTCTCCAAGATGGAGGTAACTCGGCTATTATAGCACCAACAATGAATTTCTTCGGAAACACAATCTTAAGGGGGGAGAGCTTCTTCACAATTATTACTCATGGATTTGGGAGAAAAGAGGTCTATCATCAATAAACTTAAATTCCATATATTGAGTGATAAGGAATTTCTTTGCACCTTCTTCCTCGGATTTGTATTTATTTTCCAAGGCCTCCCATAGCTCTTTGGCAAACTTGGTGTTGGTTTATAGGTCGTAAAGGCGATTCAAGATGGCATTTAGGATGTGACTCGGACATATGAGCTCATGTTCTTCATGTTTCTTCCTTTGTTTGATAACATCTTAAGTGTCATCCTCCTTTGGTAGATAAGGGCTTTCAAATCCTTCTCCAAAAATAGAATACACCTTGAGAGTAGTGGCAATACCAATTTTGTAAGATCCCTAAACTTATAATTATAGGGCTTAGTGCATTGTTATTTTTCATGTTAGCATATGCACACTTCTATACATGAAACTCTGTCAAGTTATATTCCCTCAAACTTATGAAACTTAGTTGAATCATGTTCATCTATTTTGGGATTTCTACATTCAATAAAAGTGCCTAAGTAGATGTACGTCATTACCAATCCTTTGGGTCGAACCACCATGAATTTTGAGTGTTCTTAATTATTTAATTCAGTTCTCTATTCAATTATTGTTTTATTTGACTAAGTGTCGTTAGCCAAATCCTTGGTCAACAAATACTAACATTAATAAACAAAATTAATGTGAAAAACACAGTCAAGTAAGAAAATCACAAAGTTAGGGCTACAAAGATAAAACCCTTAAATTGAACTACTTGAATCTTGAAAACTTTAGAGAGAACATCTAAAGGCTTATACACGAGAAGTATTGTTGTTCAAAATCTCTATTCCAAGCCTTCCCAAAGATGCTTTAAGCTTTTCAACAATGGAATGAAATGTGGGATTAAACAAGGCTTTGAAACTCATGCAAGTCAAGCAACTCTTGACAAGTTTCTTAGAGAAAACTTGTGATCTTAGAGAGGTTAGAGAGCGAAATGAAAAGTGTAATAAAGGCTTTTCAACTCTAATAATATTTATTTATAGTGTAGGCATCGTCATTAGTGTTAATATATATGATTAGAGTATTTAATTGAATTTTGGAGCAAAAAACATGTGATTGTACGAACATGCCACGTGACATGTCACCTGGCACTAGGCGATACGTCGTTGTACGCCCTGAATATCCGCACGTACTTTGTCGAGCTAGAAAAAGGCCTAAACCGATCTGCCACATGTCCACCGTTCATCTGTAGCTGTTTGTTACGGTCCCTTAAATAAATAGCTCGAGCTGATGGATCATTTAGTTGCTCATCACTTGGAGCCATTGTGTCAACATAGTAGAAGCCACGAGCTAGCGCCACATTAAGCTCGTGGTGCATCAGAGGCCTGACATACCCCCGGATCTTTATAAAGTCTACCACGTAATATAAACGTGCATATACCAGACATCACGTGTCTGTTTTATTCCCGAATTCCCAGATACGCAATATAAACATGCGTGATCAGACATCCCACACCTGATTTGGGCCATGCGGCCCATTACCCATCTTTACCTACTGATTAGACCACACTTCACTGTAAGGTTTGGATATTAATCATCAGTGTCACGTAAATGACATGATGGATGAAGAGATCACGGGATGACCCCAATACCTACTCAGAGATCAATCGCCTATAAATACCAGAACCCTGGATAATGCACGGAGTTGGATTCTTCTTGTAATTAAAATACTCTGTAAAAAATAGTAAGGATAGATCAATAATATTGACTTGTGGACTAGGGGGATTTTAACCTCTGAACCACATAAAAAAGGAGTGGCCATCTTTCTCTACAATTAGTTTCCACATTCTCGATTATTATCATTTTATGATTACAGTTTATCATCCAGCACTAATCCATTCTATTTATTCATATAATTCAATGTTGGCGAAAAACCGCATCGACAGTTTGGTGCTTTCATTGAGAGGGTTTAGATTAGTGCTATCACAACAATTCATCATGGTGGTCACTCGTTCAAGGCATGGTAATGAAACGGATAAACTTGGTGGGCAGGAGGCTCACCATACCTCTGTGTCTAATGAGCAAAACCTAGAGATTCAGCAACGATCGGGAAAACAGCCGATGGGCCATGATGATACCGGAAGTTCAGCGTCCCTACCGCCAAATCCGAACCCAGGTTACCTTACGACGATAGAAATGGAAAACATGCAGTTGAGGAGTCATCTAGCCAAAGCAAAAAAGTAAATTGAGGAAGTCTTGGCCCGACTACCCCCTCTTACAACCGACGTTAATGTCGGAACGAGGCAAGGCAGGACTCACAAGTCCCGCCGGGATAGTCGGCCCAGGCCTAGTCGATCGATTAGAACCTCAACCCTGAGTTCTACGCCCGTGTCGCACCATCACCGGGAAACTATGTTTGATGAGTTTCCCAGGAACCATCAACAAGCCAGCCGATTGGTCAGAACTTCAACCCCAAGTTTGGCTCCATATCTGAATGCACCCAGAGAGCTCACGATAATTTACGGAGGAGGTCTGGGGGGAGCTCGCGTGGCCAACCTGCTCCAGCTAGCCCTCCCGTACCACGATCGGATCGCCAGACGCAAAGGGCTGAAGGCGGAGGAGAGAGACCGCAAGCTAGTTTGGTCCAACCTGACGGAACTAGGATTGCATCACCAATCAGGCATCCTCCTTCGCCGATAAGATATCCATCTCCTCCTTATCCTACTCGAGACATTCCTGTATACGGAAACAGTAGGAGGAATCTTCCTCCCGCTGCTCCTGCTCGCCCCCCCGTGAGAGCACAGAAATGTCCCATATCCTCACTCTCGGCGGCAGACTCCGAGCTTCTCTAATGGGAGTTATTGGACCAAAAGCCACCGAAGTGGCAGATCTGGTGGAGATCTAAGAAATTATCTAAGTTCGGCACACAGTCCTCGAGCTGATCCATGGACCGACCTTCGAGATCGCCTCAACTCGCAGAGGGGGGATCCGACCAGAAATGAAAGTCATACTCGCCGAGAGGATGGTCCTTCCGAAATATGTGACAATGGGAATATCCCACCAAACCAAGCTCAAGCTTGGAGGGACAATAACCCGCCTAACGCGTACAATGGAACGGGAGCTGTTGAACAACCCTAGAACAACCAAGGGATCAAGGACCACACCCTCGAAAGGTTATCTCAGATGGAGGAGCTAATGAAGAGACTCTTATCAGAAAAGGGCAAAGACGAATATGACTCGGGGGACGAGCTCTAGCATTTTTCCCCCAACATCGCAGCCACGGCATACCCACCAGGTTTTTGGATGCCCTATTTGTCCAAATTTGATGGGGACGGGGATCCGTTGAATCACTTAGGGATGTTCAATACCCTGATGATGGCCCATAATATCGGCCTCGAGCTGAGATTCCTGATATTCCCTTCAACTTTGATCGGGCCAGCTAGGCAGTGGTTTAAGTAGTGTAAGAAACAGTCGATAAGCTCGTGAAATAATTTCTCTGCCGATTTCAAGAGGGCATTTCGAGCCTCTCAAGCAATTTGCGTCAAAGTGGATACCCTGGCGAACATGAAGCAACAGCCCGGGGAAGCCTTAAAAGCTTATCTGAGCAGGTTTGCAAACATTGCGGCCTGAACTAGGGACACGAACGAGAGTTCCAAACTCATGGCTATGAGAACTGGAATCCTTGTTGGGGGCGGGCTGTGGAAAGAAATCCAAAGGAGAGGTGTCAACACTGTGGATGAATTCTTGAACAAGGCCCAAGAATGGATAAACTTGGAAGAAGCACGAGCATCGGTCACGGGAACCAACCAAATCCCTGACCAGCCCGTTGGAGCGGAAACGGATGTCGTGAATATGACTCAGATCGTTGCCCAGAATAACCAAAAGAGTGGAAGCAAGAGAAAGGGGAACGGCGAGGGTGGCCAGCACGGTCCAAAGAAGAACAAGCCCATGGAAAAGTTCAAACCGGTCTATGCAGTTTATACTGAACTCACAAACACTAGGGAGCACATTTTCCTAGCAAATTCTGCCCGCCTTCCCTGGAAAAAGCCAGAGCCCTTGAAAAATCAGAAGGCTAAGAGAGACCCTTCCAAATTCTGTCGATTCCACAACGACATTGGTCACAACATAGATAATTGTAGGCATTTGAAGGACGAGATTGAGACACTCATATGAGCCGGACCTTTGGCGCAGTATGCGCGGAATCGAGTCCCTACCAGTCAGCAAGCTCCGGAGGCTCCCATAAACCAGCCCAGGGCCCGGGTGAATCAGGATACCCCTCCTCCCATAATAAGGGGAGAGATAACCACCATCTCCGGAGGCCCTCATCTGGCAGGCACAAGCAGAAGTGCACAGAAGAGATACATCAATGAATTGAGGTCTCATAACGGAGTTGAGTTTATCCCGGAGCAGCATCAACCTAAATAGTAGCGATTGGAGAGGCAACTAGTCAGTTTTAGCGAAGAGGATGCTAGTCATGTCTAGTTCCCCCATAACGATCCTCTAGTCATAACTGCCCAGCTCTCCAATCAGAGAGTTAGGAGAATACTATTTGATAATGGGATTCGGTGAACCTGCTGTTTTGGTCCACGCTAGAAAAAATGGGGTTGTCTGTAGCCGAGCTGAAGGCCACCTCCGTGATGTTGTATGGGTTTTCTAGCGAAGGGTCGGCAGCGATAGGAATAATCGAGTTAGTAATAACCTTGGGTTAGGGACCACGAACTGTTTCCAAACTCCTCAAGTTTGTGGTCATCGATGGTCCCATTGCGTACAATTCAATTTTGGGTCGGCCTACGTTGATGGCATTCGAAGCCATAACTTCTGTACGCCACCTTGTAGTCAAATTCCCCTCCTCTATAGGGGTATGTACAGTTCGAGGCGATCAGCTCACTGCCAGGGAATGCTATAGCATTTCCATGAAGGGAAAGTCACAACCTGGGTAGCAGACGATGGCCATTCAGGGCGAGAATGAGGAATCCCAGAAAGTAAGAACTGATCTTGGGATAGAAAAGCCTCAACAAGCCAGTGGCGTAGGTACCACCCTGAGTGATGATATCAACCTGACAATAGGCAAAGATAGATCCGAGCTCCAGGCTATCAAAGAGCTCAAGGAGGTAAACATCGATCCTAGAGACCCTTCGAGGGTGGTTAGGCTCGGGAAAAACCTTAATAACGAGAGAAAGGCGGAGCTGCTAAAATTTCTACAAGGAAATATAGATGTGTTCGCCTGGTCTCATGAAGACATGGTAGGAATCAGCCCGAGCATCATCATGCATACCCTTAACTTGGACAAAAACATGCCTGCAAAGTCCCAGAAATAGAGGCGCCTGGGCATGACCCAAGCTGCGGCTCTAGAAGAGGAAGTGGCTCGACTTTTAAAATGCGGCTTTATTCGCGAGGAAAAATACCCGATCTGGGTCGCTAATCCTGTTCTGGTCCCAAAACCCAACGGAAAGTGGCAGACCTGCATTGACTTTTCTTATCTGAATAAAGCATGCCCCAAAGATTGCTTCCCATTGCCAAGAATTGACCAATTGGTGGATGCCACTGCAGGGCACGAGCTCATGTCCTTCATGGATGCGTACTCGTATTATAATCAGATCGCTATGAATCCTGCGGACCAGGAGCATGCTAGCTTCATGACTCCGACCAAGGTTTATTGTTATAAAGTCATGCCCTTCGGGCTGAAGAACGCGGGAGCTACATATCAGAGATTGGTCAATAGAATGTTCGCTAATCAGATCGGGAAAAACATGGAAGTGTATGTTGACAGCATGTTGGTCAAATAAAAAACTGCCGATAACCATGTTCCCGATCTGAAGGAATGTTTTGAGATCCTAAGGAAGTATGGTATGAGGCTGAATCCCCAAAAGTGTACATTCGGAGTGGCATCAGGAAAATTTCTAGGGTTCATATTCAACACTAGAGGGATAGAGGCAAACCCTGACAAAATCAGATCATTGATCGAAATGGCACCGCCCAGGTCACGAAAGGATGTCTAGAGTCTAACAGGAAGAGTGGCAGCCCTTAATCGGTTTATTTCTAAGTCAACCGACAAATGTTTGCCATTCTATAACCTACTCCGGGGGAATAAAAAATTTGAATGGATTGAGGAATGTGAGCGAGCCTTCCTCGATCTAAAAGCACATTTAGCCGAGTCGCCAGTGTTGTCTAAACTGATGGTACGAGAGCCTCTTTTTCTTTACTTAGCTGTTACGGAAGATGCGGCTAGTGCTGTGCTAGTCCGAGAAGAGGGTCGTGTTCAAAAGCCGATCTATTGCATCAACAAAAGAATTCTCGGAGCTGAATTACAATACCCTTTAATGGAAAAGATTGCTTTCTGCCTTATCACGGCCTCCAGAAAGCTTAGGCTGTACTTCCAATCCCATTCAATCCACGTCATGATCGATCAACCTTTAAGGTAGGTACTTTAGAAACCTGAGGCATCGGGGCGTCTATTGAGCTCAACCAATTCGAAATATTGTATGTCCCATGGACTGCAATCAAAAGCCAAGCTCTGGCTGATTTCATGGCTGAATGCACTGGATTCCAAGAGGAACCTTTCGGAGAACCGGTGTAGGCCATGTGGAGAGTCTTTGTGGATGGTTCATCTAACGAGAACGGGTCTGGAGCTGGAATCATTATGATATCCCTAGAAGGGCATCGTTTCCACTCCGCGCTACGGTTCGGATTTGAGGTGTCCAACAGCGAGGTCGAGTACGAAGCTCTATTGGCTGGGCTTAGAGTAGCTAAGGAGTTGAAGGCCAGGGCCGTCCAGTGCTACATCGACTCCCAGCTCGTTGTAAACTAAGTATTAGGGGAATACCAAGCACAAGGAGCCAAGATGGTGGCCTACCTGGCCAAGGTGAAGAAGGAGCTGTCTGATTTTGAATATAGCCTAGTCGAGCAGATCCCTCGTGAGCAGAACGCCAATGCAGATGCTCTAGAAAAACTCGCCACCTCCAACGAGGCCGAAACCTTGAGCCTAATACCAATGGAATTCTTGGAAAGGCCAAGCGTGGAGGAGAATACAAGAGAGGTCGAGATGATCGACACCAGGCCAACCTGGATGACTCCCATAGTCGAATACCTTACAACAGGAAAGTTACCCGAAGAGCTAAATGACGCGAGGAGGATACTCTATCAAACTCTGAGGTATACAATCATAGACGGGGCATTGTACCAGTGTGGTCTTCCTTTGCCTCTTCTGCGATGTGTTCTACCAGAGGAGGCCAAAACTATTTTGCAGGAGGTGCATGAAGGCTTTTGTGGGGATCACGCTGGGAGGGAAAAACCTGGCCTTAAAGATTTTAAGGCAAGGATATTATTGGCCCACTTTATCGAAGGATTCAATTTCCTATGTCCGAAAGTGTGGCAAGTGCCAGCGGTTTTCCATGATTGCCCGAGCTCCACCAGTCGAGCTAAATATGATCTCGTCCCCATGGCCATTTTTGGTATGAGGGATTGATTTAATCGGAGCCCTGCCCACGGGAAAAGGAGGAGTTCGCTATGCAGTAGTGGCCATTGATTATTTCACGAAGTGGGCGGAAGCAGAACCCCTGGCAACAATAACGTCGAAGAAAGTCCTCGACTTTGTAGTTAAGAATATCGTTTGTCGGCTCGGACTGCCAAGGAAGATCATATTAGACAATGAAACCCAATTCGATAGCGATCTCTTCAACGAATTTTGTGGAAGACACTACATAATTAAGAGTTTCTATTCAGTGGCCTACCCATAGGCTAATGGGCAGGTCGAGGCTGTAAATAAGACGCTCAAGGCAAGCCTTAAGAAGAGGCTGGATGAGGCTAAGGGAGTTTGGCCCGAACAGCTCCCGTAGGTGCTATGGGCATACTGGACCTCACACCGAACTTTGACGGGGCATATTCCTTTTTCCCTAACTTTCAGAAGTGAGGTCGTCCTTTCTGTCGAAACAAAGATAGCTATGCACAGGGTCCAAGCCTTCAGCCAAGAGTAGAATGATAAATTGCTCAGCGTGTCCCTCGACCTAATTGACGAAAAACGAGAAGCTTCACAGCTACAGCTCGCGCATTATCAACAAAAAATTACTCGTTACTTTAACTCAAGGGTCAAGAGACGCATCGTTAACTTAGGCGACCTGGTACTCCGAAGACTCTTTTTAGCCGGTAAGGATCCCAAAGACGAAGCTTTGGGACCAAATTGGGAAGGACCCTATCAAATAATAGAAGTTGTGAAGGAAGGGACCTTTAAACTAGCTCGGCTTAATGGAGAAACCGTCCCACGGACGTGGAACACTGTGCACCTAAAGAAATATTATCAATAATCATACCTTTGTAAGGCTTAATTATAAAAGCCACCTTTTTTTTATTAAAAAATGAGAAGTATATTTTTTATATCGTTGTATGTTTCCGTGTGCGTATGGATTTGAAAGATGGCTTGTCCAAAGTAACTGAGAAAGTTCTCTTTCTGATTACTTTGGGGGTCCAAAGGCATCAATCATACTAACACGAACTAAGTTTTAAATTAAAATCCTGGATACGACCAGGTAAAAACTTGGAAGTTAGTAAAAATTGATTGACCAGTGTTTTTCCTAAAAAACACAAGGCATCAATCATACTAACACGAACTAAGTTTTAAATTAAAATCCTGGATACGACCAGGTAAAAACTTGGAAGTGAGTAAAAAATGATTGACCAATGTTTTTCCTAAAAAACACAAGGCATCAATCATACTAACACGAACTAAGTTTTAAATTAAAATCCTGGATGCGACCAGGTAAAAACTTGGAAGTTAGTAAAAATTGATTGACCATTGTTTTTCCTAAAAAAAACACAAGGCATCCATCATACTAACACGAACTAAGTTTTAAATTAAAATCCTGGGTATGACTAGGTAAAAACATGGAAGTTAGTAAAAATTGATTGACCAGTGTTTTTCCTAAAAACACACAAAATATCAATAATGTTAACACGAACTAAGTTTTAATTTAAAACCCTGGATACAACCAGGTCCAAGGCCTGATGTTTAACAGGTAAGATGTAAATCAGCATCAATTCTGGTCACGACCAAAGTCTGTGTCTATCTCGACCTAAAAGTCCCTTCCCTTAATTTTGGATGAACGAGTTATAGATGTATAAAAAAATATATATAATCAAAATCAAGGACTAATTGAAAAATAAATATTTAAAAATACAGACGAATGGTCTCGAGGAAAATAACCTCGCGTCAAGCCAAAAATGGTAGGTTACAAAAAAAAAGAAAGGAGAAAGAGGTTCTTTAAACAAAAATAATAAACTAGGACTCCCCAGGACGTCCCGAAGAGGTCACCTCCTCGGTTTTTTGCTCGCCGGCAGCAGAGGTCTCCCCAGTCTCAGAAGGTGGCTCCTATTGAAGACGAGCCTTGAACTTCTCGAGATAAGGCTCCCACACCTCGGGGGCCTAGAAAGAGAAGTTGCCATCCTGGTTGAAGGCCTAGCAGTGGTAGAGCATGGCCTCCATGGAGGAGCTGGAGGATACCTTCTCTGCCTTAGTGGCGGCCTTGGCCTCCAGCTGCTTAGCCCTGACCTCCACGAGCTCAGCCTTCATAGTGGCCAAGGAGGAAGGGATCCCCCCCTAAAAGATGGAGTGCAGGTCGTTGTCTCCGGGCTGTGCCATCTCCTCGCCTGAAACAAAAGGAAAAGGACGTTATTATACATGTAAAGTTGTTTTATTACAAGGAAAATCTAAAGGTGTATTGAAAAAGTCATACCCTCTGAGCTAGAGGAGGAGTCTATTGCCACGACCTCTGGCCTCAGAGCTTATATAGGGGAGTCTAAGTTTATTACTTCATGAATCAGAAAGGGTTCTAGGTCCGGATCTACCTAAGGACTGGACTCCTCTATGTATTGTCTAAGTCCTGGAGCAACTACACCCTCAACAAGGGAGGGCCATGACCTAAGGTTGGTCCCGTACTCCTCAAAGAAGGCCGACCTAAAGGACAAGGTGTTGTATACTACTACGGTACCCCTAGGACGGCCCATGTCATGGCGTAATACTAGTTGATCTACGCACTGGAGCAAGGTTATGTTCCGGTCTGGGTCATTTTGGTGACAGTGTACGAGCTGGTTTGGGTTAAACCTAACAAGCCTAAGGTCTGTGGTAGCCCTGTCTAGGTCCCTAAAAGGGTAAGGGTTACCTTAGCTGGAGGGGTCGGCTGCTGCCACCGATTGAGCCCATTCCACATCGAGGCCCCGAGCAGCCTCAGGACCTCGCCTTTTCTGCACGAGCGGCACCTCATTTTCTTCTTCCCACTCGTCGCCATTGCCGACTGTGGCGTCTCCCTCGGGGATAGGCGCCAGCTCGCGAGCTACTGGGTAGCTAACCCACATCCTCCTCAAGGCCAGAGTCTGGCTCGCAAAAATTAACTTACACGCCAACATCGTCTCATCAGACACGAGCTGGCGGTAATCCTTCTCACTAGGCAGAAGCCCCGCCAAAGTGTCATATTGACCCCTAAGGGTCACTGATTTGGCCGACCTGCGAAAATGGCTACACGATGATGCTCCAATTAGTATACACCTGAAAAGACAAAGAAAAAAAATAATATAATGATTTCGCGAACTAAGGATAGAAAGGAAACTTATGAGGACAGTCGAAGTAATGGTAGTCGCAGTTGCGAAACCCATTCGACATAAAGAACTGGTCTTTGAATTCGTTGGGATGGCTGGGCAGTTCGATGACTGCAGGTGAGTTCGGGAAGCGGGTCGGGTAGTAGAAACCGTCGCCTCGTCCCCATTGATTCGGGCTGGCCTTAAGGCAGAAGAAGTAGAGGATATTCGCAGGGGTGGGGACCTCCCACATCTTCTTCAGGAAAATATACCTTAGCCTGGCCAGCAGGCGATACAAATTTGAAGGAAGTTGAAATGGTGCCAACTTCACATAGTTGAGGAAGTCGGCAAAGTACTGGTCGAGGGGGAGGAAGGCCCCGACCCTCAAATGCTCGTCACTCCAAGCCGTGAAGTCTTCCTCGAGGGGTGCGCAGCTCCTCTCCCCCTCAAAGGGAGGTCGAGCAATAAGAACGCCAGTCCCAATCTCGATGTTATGGGACAACATAATTTTATTGACCCTCCCTTAGGTCGTGATCTTCGAGACTATCCTCTCCGTCTCAAATTAAGCATCAGGTCCCACCTCGATCTCCCTCTCCACCATGGGATCAAACTGAGGGATGGGAGATTCAACCGTGATCTCCTTTCCCCTGCTGGATTGCTGGGACGACGAGCCAGTCGCGCTTTTCTTAGACACATTCTTTTTGGGCCCCATTTGATCGCCTAGCGAACAAGAATGAGAAAAAGCATAGTAGGCGACCTAAAAGCTAAGAAAGGACAAGCAGTGCGAGAAGAAAGGTTTTTCATACACGAGCTAGGGTAATCTCAGCCCGCGGGGTGTGATGCCACGCGCTGTCATATCCACGTGCCCAAGTTTCCAACGGATCCCTGATATCCAGGGATCCTTGTGTTAGGAGGGTCAGATTATTACTTGCCTTGGAGGAGAGGTTTTGAGAGGAAAACCACCTAGGAAGTGTGACCCCTAAGCTACCTAGTTTTACACCCCGAAAACTTCTCACCTTCCATATTCCGAATAGGTGTTTCCTAAATTTACCTAGAAAGTCACCCAGAAATTACCTAGTTATGAACATCGCATTCCTAGACATGTTTTTAGGTATACTGAATATGCCTAGAATCGAAGCCTATGCCCCAAAAACCAGCCAAAAAATAGCCTATTGTTTACGACTATGAAACGTAGTTTTGCATAACGAAGATATAGGGAAATCAAAACATACAACGGACAGAGAACTTACAATGTATATTCCGAATGAAAGTTGCAGGCAGCGTAGGAATAAGAGTCCTGGTGGAATCCTTAAGGCTGGACTTTTGAAAGGCTCTTGTGGCAGGAATGTGGGGATTTATGGGATTATGACCAGAAGAAGAAGAAGTGCTTCTAAAACTCGAAAGAGAGAAAATAAAGGAAAATTTCGAATGAAGGGTGACTAGTACTGAAAACTGCCAACCTTATATATACGTAAGAGGAATGAGGAAACGAGGATCGTCCGATCAAATTAATGCGAGATACGAGGGTCATAACTCGAAAGACGAAACGGCAACAAAAAGGTGGCTAGGCCATTTAATACAATCCTCAGAATCTGAACAGACGCCAACCACGACGTTCCACGTGTCCGATACCCAAGTGGTGGGCAGGACATGAGGAGTCGAAAAGGAAGTTTAAAAGCCCCCACTGTGAAGATCAAAGATGACATCATAGGTCACGAGCAGGGGCTTGGGGGGAAAATGTACGCCCTGAATATCCGCACGTACTTTGTCGAGCTATTAAAGGACCTAAACCAACCTGCCACGTGTCCACCGTTCATCTGGAGCTATTTGTTACAGTCCCCTAAACAAATAGCTCGAGCTGATGGATCATTTAGCAGCTCATCACTTAGAGCCATTGTGTCAACATAGTAGAAGCCATGAGCTAGCGCCACATTAAGCTCGTGGTGCATCAGAGGCCTGCCATACCCTCGGATCTTTATAAATTCAGCCACATAATATAAACGTGCATATACCAGACATCACGTGTCTATTTTATTCCCGAATTCCCGGATATGCAATATAAACGTGCGTGATTAGACATCCCACACCTGATTTGGGCCATGCGGCCCATTACCCATCTTTACCTACTGATTAGACCACACTTCACTGTAAGGTTTGGATATTAATCATCAGTGTCACGTAAATGACATGATGGATGAAGAGATCACGGGATGACCCCAATACCTACTCAGAGATCAATCACCTATAAATACCAGAACCCTGGATAATGCAGGGGGTTGGATTCTTCTTGTAATGAAAATACTCTGTAACAAACAGTAAGGATAGATCAATAATATTGACTCGTGGACTAGAGGGATTTTAACCTTTGAACGACGTAAAAAAGGAGTGACCATCTTTCTCTGCAATTAGTTTCCACATTCTCGATTATTATCATTTTCTGATTACGGTTTATCATCCAACACTAATCCATCCTATTTATTCATATAATTAACTGTTGGCGAAAAACCGTGTCGACAATCCCCTCACAGGCAACACATTGCTTGATGACAAGCGATACGTTACCTATTACTATTTCTTAATAGCTTTAAGTCTAGGTGATGCTTTGCCTCCCAAATGGCGACACGTTGCCTCTAGACCTCTCCCACATACTCAAAATGTGTGCTAAACACCTCCAAATGCTTCCAAACTTTTTGGGCACCCTTAGATACCTCAATGTATTACTTTAAACCCAAAAAGATAAATTTTAAATGGCTACAACAAAAGGTCAAATTTCACTTTACCATTATGTGAAATTGTTAAGCGTATTTCTACTACCTTGTGATAAACACTTTACCATTATATTTATCCAATCTCAATAATTTCAAATGTCTTGAAGCATAAGTGGCTACATTACTATTCTACATTAACATACAACTCAATCCCGAACCTAAGGCATTTGTGGAGTTTAACTTTTGTTTCAACTCCATGAAGGCTGCCACACAACTATTATCCCAAGTGAACTTCACATCTTTTCTAGTTAACCTTGCAAGTGGCATAGCAATCCCCAATAAATTCTCAACAAAACGTCTATAGTTCCCAACTAATCTAAGAAAACTTCAACTTCTATCACACTCCTTGGTATTTCCTATTGCACCACAACTTCAATCTTTGCTGGATCTACAGAAATTCCTTCTTGAGAAATCACACGACCTAAAAATGTGAGCAAGGCTTTCAAACACTCTAAATACATATATATAGCGTTAGCATTTTAATTAGGCTTCAACCAATCAAATTAAGGCATAAAAAAGGCAATTCTTGCTCAAATTGGTGAGCTCCCAAGTGTATGTCGCCCCAATGGGTGACCTGTCGCTTAGCAGCATACCTACCAGGTGACAAATTGCCTATGGAACTTTTAACAAACTACCCGGCTGTAACGCCCTGGATAACCAAGACCGTTACACTGTGTGTTTAAAATAGTGCAAGACTTGGTAATCAAGTCATTTGAACATAAATGTGTTTCTAAAGTCAGCTAACAAATTACGATCAAAAGATTTTGATCATAAAATGGTTGACCTTCATTAAAATAAGAGTTTAAAACATAGGATCCCAAAAATAATGTTTACATGGCGGTTACAACCCTAAAAAATAAAAACAAATGCAGCCAGCCTAAATGGCAAAATACAAATTTTGGCTTTAGTCCCTGTAAATCCCTCGGCCGTGGCAGTCGAGCAGCTGCCAATGTACACACCGCCCCCAAAGCTCTCCAACTCATTACTGGTCCAACTTCCCCTTGCCTTTACCTCACCACGTAGCACCCGTGAGCCAAGGCTTAGCAAGAAAAAAACAATCTACAAGCATATATAACAATAAAGTGTACATAATAAACTTTAGATCAACTCGTTCAGTTAACAACAGAATACAAGTGCTAAACTAGGCAACAATTATAGTCTAATCCGAACATAAAAATCACTCTTAATACAATTAATTAGGCGTTGGCGCCCTTAGGTCGATCCCTCTAGTTATTTAGCTGACTCTGGCTCACTTAGGCCAAGCTACATTCAATACACATAACATCAACTCTGGCTCCCTTAGGCCGCCAGACTTCATATCAAACATAGCATATATACAAGTTGCGAATCACACAATCAAAAGCAGCACATACTAACCTGCCTATCCAGATATTTCCAATCACAATACATTTATGATCTCACATATATTCATTTACAAGGGATCTCAGCCCCAATCACAACTCAGGTGCAGTTTTCTTACCTCAAGTCTTGAGCAGAGGATGTGGAGCGGTCCCGAGCATGACCCTTAACCTTGAGCCTTAACGGTAACCCTAGTCACAAGCGACAATGGATAACTGTTAACATATAATCCAACTAAATGCTTTGGAATAAATGTTAGCCTCCGAGACCTCAAATTCTACTATACCGGGTAGTAGAATTCATCCCGAGCGCTTAGGTTAAAGTCCCTGAGCCTATAAACCAAATTTGGCTAAGGCTGCCTAGGCGGGCCACAACCTGGCCCTAAGGGTCGTGGCATACCCCCAAGTCAGAGGCCCCGCCCTTAGTTCCAGGGGTAGGTAGGCCACAACGCGCCCACAAAACGAAAGCCCCCCAGGGCCTTTTGGGGCACGTAGGCTGCGGTGCCCATGAACTGGGTCGTGGCGCGCCCTTGTGAACCCAGAAATCCCTGGGTTTTTCTGCATTTTTCCCCAACTCATAACCTCAAAATTCAACCCTAAATATATACACAAGCCAAAACTAGGTCCAAAATTCCCAACATCACCTCATAAACAACACACATAGCCTAAAACACCAATTCAAACTTCCTTAAATCCCAAATTCAAACACTCCCTCAAGTGTCCCTAAACATGCTCAAAGCCCAACCAGAAATTCAACAGTGAGAATCTAAAGTCTTACCTCAGTTAATAGCTTTACTCTGCAGCAATTCCTTGACTGTTTCTAGCTTAGTTTCCCTAGATTTCAAGCTCAATTCCCAGGTTTTTCTTCAAGAACTTCCTTCAGCTTCAAAGCACTCCAAAGGGAAAGAGAGAGAACGTGAGAGTAAGAGAGAGGGTGTGCTAAGAGATGTTTCTAATTTGTTGAGTCATCCTAAAAATTCCCAATGAATCCTGACATGCCCAACTAATCACCAAATACTTACTCGTTACTCGATAAATCTCAAATATATGTTAAGTTTCCCAAAATACCCCTAGGCTCACCCCGAGCCAGATATTAAACCCAGTGGTGACTATTCCGCTAATCTTCTCACTAGGATCACCTCGAGCCGTATACTGTGAATATATCCACATAATAATATGGTCCCAACCATTTAACACATATAATCACATTTATGCCGTTAACGAGCAAAAATTACAAATATGCCTTTATAAACAAGAACGAGCCCACATGCAAATTTAATACTCATAAACATGCATATAAATATATTCATATTATCATATAAATCATGCATGCCACGTAGTCATGTATTTAATCAATTAATCACACATATATCCAATTATGCCCTCTTGGCACAGTAATCAAGGCACTAAACCCTATTAGCATTTTCGTGACGTTACACCAGCTACATGTTGTAGCTAGCCTTGCGACATCTTGCCCTCCCACTGCCATATTGCCCCATTTTGAGTCCAAAACATCTTCAAATATTCACAATTTTTTGGGGAGTGCTTAGATACCTCATTGTATCACGTTAGACCCAAAAACATTAATTATAGATGTTTAATATTGTACGCCCTGATTTTCCCATGGGCTGATTAGCGAGCTGAGGTACGGCCTAGTCCTGATTACTAGGCAGACATCCCCAGGACCAGAGCTGCCATTGTAAGGTCCTACCTCCTTAGCTCGGGGTAACCTAAGGATTCGCCAAGATTGCCTAAGGATTGAGTCTGGACTCGGAAGGCCGCAGGTCGAGTGAAGATCCAGCTCGTGATACGAGCTGGAGTTGGAGGCTGTGACCCCTTATAAAGTCAACCACGCAAGGTAAACGTGCATATATCAGACATCACGTGTTCGATATATCCCTGACTTCTCGGACACACAGCAGGAATGTGCGTATTCAGACTCCCACGACTGGTTTGGGCCGTGCGGCCCATTATCCCCTTACCTATTTATTTGACCACACTTATGTGTCAGGTTTAGGAATTAATCATGAATGTCATAGAGTCGACATGATAGGTAAGAAGGTCACGGGATGACCTTCTTACCAACTCCCAGGTGCCTTCCCCTATAAATATGGAGACCTTGGGAGTTAATGGAGGTTGGATTCTCGATTGTAAGAAATACCCTATAATCAAATACCCAGTATATAGCAATAATACTGACTAGTGGAGTAGAAGGATTTTAACCTTTGAACCACTTAAAAAATGTACTTTGAGTCACCATTTCACTTCCTAAGATCATATATCTATTTCAGTTCAACCTAAGCACTAATCCCTTTCTCTTATTTTCTTAATTACCTGTTGGCGAAGAACCGCGTCAACAGTTTGGTGCTTTCATTGAGAGCAAGTTCGATTAGTGCTGTCCCAAACATCCAACTATGGTGACTACTCGATCCAGGCACGGTAATGAGACAGAACAGCATGATGGGCAGGAGGCTCATCATACCGCCATCCCTGGTGAACAAGTTCCTGAAATCCAGCAGCGGCCAGGAAAACAGCCGGCGGGCCAAGATGACACCGGAAGTTCGGCACCCCGGCCACCTAATCCAAACCCGTATTATTACACTACGGTGGAGATGGAGAATGCTCAGCTGAGGAGCCAGCTAGCAATAGCTAACTAGCTGATCAAGGATGTGCTGGCCCGACTACCCCCTCTCACAACCGACGCTAACGTCGGAGAGAGGCAAGGCGAGGCTCCTAAGTCTCGCCGGGGTAACCGGTCCAGGCATAGCCGCTCGGACAGACTTCCGACAGCCAACTCCACTCCTTCATCACACCATCGAGAGGCAAACTTCGAAGAAGTGCCTAGAGCCGGACAACACCAGTACAGCCGTTCGGTCAGAACTTCGACTCCTAGCTCCAAACCAGCCTCGAGCGCGCCCAGAGCAGCTCGAAGAAATTCCAGAAGGAGGCCCGGGGAGGGCTCGCAGCATCAGCCCGTCCCCAAAAACCGTCCTGCACCTTGTCTAGATCGCCAGGCGCGGGACCAGCAGGTTGGCAAGGCCAAAAGGCCCCCACCGAACTTGATCCGTCCTGACGAAACCAGGATCGCCTCTCCGGTCAGGCACCCTCCATCTCCAATCAGATATCCATCTCCTCCTCGGCCCGTCCGAGATATCCTAGCCTATGAGAGTAGCAGGAGAGACCTGCCATCAGCCGGACCTTCCCGATGTAGCAGGGCGCCAAGGGAAAGCCCAGATCCTCAGCACCAAAGGCGAGCTCCGAGCCTCTCTAGCAGGAGCTGCTGGACTGGCAGTCGCCGGAGTGACCTTTCTGGCGGGGACCTGCGTCAGCATCTAAGTTCGGCACAAAGCCCATAAGCCACTCGGGGAGGCGATCTGCGAGATCGCCTTAACTCTCATAGAGGGGAGCCAGCAGGAGGAGACAGCCATGCTCGCTCAGGGGGGGCCTTGTCCGAAGTACGTAACGGGGGGAATGCCCCGAATAACCTATCTCAAGATAGGAGGGGCAATAACCCACCAAATATGTACAATGGATTCGGAGTTGTTGAACAGCCCTAGAATAACCAAGGATATCAGGACCAAACCCTCGAGCGCCTGACCCAGATGGAGGAGCTGATGAGGAAGCCCCTGTCAGAAAAAGAAAAAGATGAATATGATTCAGGGGACAAGATTGAGCTCTTCGCCCCCAGCATAGCAGCAATGGCGTACCCACCTAGTTTCCGTATGCCGCACCTGTCCAAGTTCAATGGAGACGGAGATCCGTCGGATCATCTGGGGATGTTTAACACCCTGATGATGGCCCACAACATTGGCCCCGAGTTGAGATGTTTAATCTTCCCTTCCACACTGACTTGACCTGCCAGGCAGTGGTTCAAGCAAGGTAAAAGACATTCAATCCGCTCCTGGAAGACTTTCTCAGCAGATTTCAAAAGGGCATTCCGAGCCTCCCAGGTTGCCCGCGTTCAGGCCGACTCTCTCGCTAACGTGAGGTAGCAGCCCGACGAAACTCTGAAGGCCTACCTGAGCAGATTTGCGAACGTCGCTGCTCGAGCCAGAGACGCGGATGATAGCTCCAAGCTCATGGCCATGAGAACTGGAATCCTCGTTGGAGGGGATCTCTGGAAAGACATACAAAGAAAGGGAGTCAGCTAGGTTAACGAATTCCTTAACAGGGCCCAGGAATGGATCAACTTGGAGGAAGCAGAAGCCTCAGTCGCAGGAACCAGCCAAGTCCCTGATCAGCCCGCTAGAGTGGGGACAGAGGTCGTGGCAGTGACCCAATACGTCACACAGAACAACCATCTCGGTGGAGGCAAAAGAAAGGGGAATGGTGAAGGCAGCCAGCACGGCCAAAAGAAGAATAAGTCCGTGGACAAGTTCAAGCCCGTCTACGCGACTTATACAGAGCTCACCCAGTCTAGGGAGAATATTTTCCTAGCTAATTCTACTCACCTCCCCTGGAAGAGGCCGAAGCCATTCAAGCACCAAAAGGGGAAGAGAGACACCTCCAAGTTTTACCGCTTTTACAACGATGCTGGCCACAATACTGATGATTGTAGGCATCTAAAAGATGAGATCGAGACTCTCATCCGAGCCAGCCCCTTGGCTCAATACGTGCGGAATAGGGTCCCAAAAAGTCGACTTGCTCCAGAAGTCCCGGCCAGTCAGCCCGGGTCTCGGATAGATCAGGACGTCCCCCCTCCCGTGGTAGGAGGGGAGATATCCACCATCTCTGGAGGACCGCATATGGCTGGCACGAGTAGGGGTGCCTAGAAGAGGTACGTGAACGAACTTAAGGTGCACAATGGAGTAGAGTTTGTCCCGGAGTAGCGTCAGCCATAGCTGCAGCGATTGGACAGGCAACCGATCATTTTTACAGAGGAAGATGCGGGCCATGTCCAATTCCCTCACAATGACCCTCTGGTCGTGGCAGTTCAGCTCGCCAATCGGAGGGTTAGGAGGGTGCTGGTCGACAATGGGAGCTCTGTGAACCTCCTATTCTGGTCCACATTAGAGAAGATGGGTTTGACCGTTGCCGAGCTTAAGGCGACCTCCATGATGTTGTACGGTTTTTCGGGAGAAGGATTAGCAGCAATAGGGACGATCGAGCTAGTGATCACCCTGGGAGAAGGGTCTCGGACAGTCTCCAAACTCCTCAAGTTCGTGGTCATCGACTGCTCCGCTGCATACAACGCAATTTTGGGGTGACTTACGCTCATAGCTTTTGAGGCCGTCACTTCCATTCGCCACCTCGCGATGAAATTTCCTACTTCCACGGGAATATGCACTGTCCAGGGCGATCAGTTCGTTGCCAGGGAATGCTACAACATTTCCATGAAGGGAAAATCTAAACCCGGGCAGCTGGCAATGGCCATCCAAAGTGGTGAAGAGGAATCTCGAGAACCCTTAGCTGATCCTGAGATTGAAAAACCTCAAAGCGCCAAAGGGGAAAATATCGTCTTAAGTGAGGATATTGACCCCCGAATAGGCGAGGACAGATCCAAGCTCCAAGCTATCGAGGAGCTCGAGGAAGTAAACATCGATCCACAGAATCCATCACGGATGGTCAAGCTCGGAAAAAACCTCTGCAGCGAGATGAAGGCGGAGCTGGTCAGATTTCTGCGGGATAACCTGGATGTGTTTGCGTGGTCACACGAGGACATGGTGGGAATCAGCCCGAGTGTCATCATGCATACACTTCATCTGGATAAGAGTGTTCCTGCAAAGTCCCAGAAGCAGAGACACCTAGGAACGACCCGGGCTGAAGCCTTGGAGGAAGAGGTGGCCCGGCTCAAAAAATGCGGCTTTATCCGTGAAGCCAAGTTTCTAATTTGGGTTGCCAACCCCGTGCTGGTCCCGAAGCCCAATGGGAAATGGCGGACCTGCATCGATTTCTCCGACCTGAATAAAGCCTGCCCCAAGGATTGTTTTCCACTGCCAAGGATTGACCAGTTGGTGGATGCCATGGCGGGGCACGAGCTCGTGTCCTTTATGGACGCGTATTCAGGCTACAATCAGATCTCCATGTATCCGGTAGACCAGGAGCACACCAGTTTCATGACCCCAACTAACGTTTATTGTTACAAGGTCATGCCCTTCGGGATGAAGAACACCGGGGCTACGTATCAAAGGTTGGTGAATAGAATGTTCGCAGACCTGATCGGAAAAAACATGGAAGTGTACGTCGATGACATGCTAGTCAAGTCAAAGAATGCCGATAACCATGTTTCCGACCTGGAAGAATGCTTCAAGATCCTACGGGAGTATGGCATGAGGCTAAATCCACAGATGTGCACCTTTGGAGTCGCATCGGGAAAATTCTTGGGTTTCATAGTCAATACCCGAGGAATCGAGGCAAACCCCGACAGGATCAGATCGTTGCTCGAGCTTCCATCACCCAGGTCGCGCAAAGATGTCCAAGGCCTGACAGGGAGAGTGGCAGCCCTCAATCGGTTTATTTCCATGTCCACCGATAAGTGTTTGCCATTCTACAACCTGCTCCAAGGAAATAAGAAGTTCGAGTGGACAGAAGAGTGCGAAAGTGCTTTCCTCGACTTGAAAGCACATCTGACCGAACCACCCGTATTATCCAAACCAAAAGCAGGAGAGCCTATTTTTCTCTACATAGCTGTCACAGAGGACGCAGCCAGTGCCGTGTTGGTCTGGGAAGAAGACCGGATTCAGAAGCCAGTCTACTACATCAGCAAGAGACTTCTCGAGGCTGAATCTCGGTACCCGTTGATGGAGAAATTGGCGTTCTGCCTTATCACGGCCTCGTGAAAGCTCAGGCCGTACTTCCAGTCCCACTCAATACACGTCATGACCGATCAGCCTTTAAGGCAGGTTTTTCAAAAACCTGAAGCATCGGGATGCTTGTTAAAGTGGGCAATCGAGCTTAGCCAGTTCGAAATTTTGTACACTCCGTGAACTGCTATAAAGAGTCAGGCCCTGGCTGATTTTGTAGGCGAGTGCACAGGATTCCGGGAGGATCCTGTAGAAGACTCGCCCCAGGCCACCTCGGCCCAGGCGTTGTGGAGAATATTTGTGGATGGTTCATCCAACGAGAACGGGCTCCGGGGCTGGAATCATTTTGATATCCCCTGAAGGACATAGATTCCACTCGGCGCTGAGGTTCCGGTTCAAGGCCTCCAACAACGAGGCCGAATACGAAGCTTTGCTGGCTGGGCTAAGGATAGCTCAAGAGCTAAAGGTGAGCTCCGTCCAGTGCTTCAGTGACTCCCAGCTCGTAGTAAACCAGGTTCTGGGTGAATATCAAGCACTGGGACCTAAGATGGCTGCCTATCTAGCAATGGTAAAGGTTGAGCTATCCGCGTTCGGGCGGGGCTCGATCGAGCAGATACCTCGGGAGCAGAATGCTAACGCAGACGCTCTCCCCAAGCTCGCCACCTCTGGGGAGACGGAAACCCTGGGGTTAGTGCTAGTAGAATTCTTGGAGAAACCAAGTATAGAGGAAGCTAGGGCGGAGGTCGAGATGATCGACGCCAGGCCGACCTGGATGACTCCCGTCCTTGAGTATCTCGTCGAAGGAAAGCTACCTGAAGGGCGTAATGATGCGCTGCGAGTTCTGTATCAAGCTCCCAGGTATACGATAGTAGACGGGGTGTTATACTAGCGTGGTCACTCCCTACCTCTCCTACGATGTGTTTTTCCAGGCGAAGCAAAGGCCATCCTGCAGGAAGTGCATGAGGGTTTTTGCGGAGATCACACTGGGGGGCAAAGCTTGGCCTTAAAGGTCCTGAGGCAAGGATATTACTGGCCAACTCTGTCTAAAGACTCAATCTCATACGTGAAGAAGTGCGACAAATGCCAACGATTCGCCACAGTTGCCCGCTCCCCCAGTTGAGCTGAAGATGGTCTCTTCCCCATGGCCGTTTGCAGTTTGGGGGATCGACTTAGTTGGCGCCCTCCCTACTGGAAAGGGCGGAGTCCTTTACGCCGTGGTGGCCATCGACTACTTTACGAAGTGGGCTGAGGCAGAACCTCTGGCAACGATAACTTCCAAAAAAGTCCTTGACTTCGTGGTTAAGAACATCATCTATCGGTTCGGTCTGCCCAAGAAGATTGTCTCCGACAATGGGACTCAGTTCGACAGCGACCTGTTTACCGAGTTTTGTGAGACGTACGAAATTGTGAAAAGTTTCTCCTCCGTGGCCTATCCCCAGGCGAACGGGCAAGTCGAGGCTGTCAACAAGACTCTCAAGGCGAGCCCAAGAAGCGACTAGATGAAGCGAAGGGGATCTGGCTGGAGCAGCTCCCCCAAGTTCTCTGGGCATACCGGACCTCGCATCGGACTCTTACAGGTCATACTCCTTTTTCCTTGACCTTTGGGAGTGAGGCAGTCCTCCCCGTGGAGATTAAGGTGCTTTCGCATAGGGTCCAGTCTTATGACCAGGACCGCAACCACGAGCTACTTTGCGCTTCCCTTGATCTAGTTGATGAAAGGCGAGAAGATTCGCAACTCCAGCTCGCCCATTATCATAAAAAAATCACTCGTTATTTCAACTCAAAAGTCAAGAATCGCTCCTTTAGCGTTGGCGACCTGGTCCTCAGGAGAGTTTTCTTGGCCAGTAAGGACCCCAAAGATGGAGTCTTTGGACCGAACTGGGAAGGACCATATCAAGTCATCGAGGTCATTAAGGAGGGAACTTATAAGTTAGCTCGGCTTGATGGAGGGGCAGTCCCACGGACTTGGAACGCCATCCATTTAAAGAAATATTATCAATGATTCACTTGTACGGCCTGAAAGGCCATTTTTCATGTATTACGCAATGAGAATCAACTTTTTGTTTATGTTTGTACATGTTTTTCAAGTGTAATCTAAAGTAACCACGAAAGACCCTTTCCCAGTTACTTGGGGGGGCATATGGTACCTGGATATAACCAGGTTTCCTTAATGACTTAGAAGTTGATTCATATCGATTGACTGTTGTTTTTCTTAAAAAACGCAAGATATTGATAAAAATTGACACGAACTAAGTTTTCAAATTAAGTTCCTGGATATAACCAGGTCATAAAACTTAGAAGTTGATTCATACTGATTGATCGTTGTTCTTTTTAAAGAGCTTGAGATATTGAAAAAATTGACACGAACTAAGTTTTCAAATTAAGTTCCTGGATATAACCAGGTCATAAAACTTAGAGGTTGATTCATATCGATTGATCGTTGTTCTTCCTAAAGAGCTCGAGATATTGATAAAAATTGACACGAACTAAGTTTCAAATTAAGTTCCCGGATATAACCAGGTCATAAAACTTAGAGGTTGATTCATATCGATTGATCGTTGTTCTTCCTAAAGAGCTCGAGATATTGATAAAAATTGACACGAACTAAGTTTTCAAATTAAGTTCCTGGATATAACCAGGTCAAAAAACTTGGAAGTTAATTTAAATCTACCGATCGTTGTTCTTCCTAAAGAGCTCGAGATATAGATAAAGATTAACGCGGACTAAGTTTTTCAAAATTGTAACTAAAATGCGTAGAGGCAAAGGGGAGTAAATCAATTAAAAATAAAGTTGATAGTTAAATTGTCTCGAGGTGGAAGCACCTCATGCAAAGGTTACACAAAAAAAATTATTAAAAAATATTGAAGGAAAGGGCATGAGAGAGGAAGGCCCTAAGCTTCGCCAGGTGGCCCCTTGGAGGTCGCCGTCTCGCCCTGCTCGGCTGCGCCGGAGCCTTCCCCGGCCTCTGAGGGCGCTTCTTTATCGAGGCGAGCTTGAAACTTCACCAGCAAGCGCTCCTAGATGTTCGCTGCCAGGAAGGAGAAGTGGGCGTCCTGGTTATAGGCCCAGCAATGGTAGAACATGTCTTCCATGGCGGCCTCTGAAGTTTCCCGCTCGGTCGCCAGCTCGGCCTTGGCCTCTGCCTTCGCGGAATCTAGGTCTGCCTGCGCAGTGGCGAGGGCAGTCTCGAGCTCTTGAAGCTTTGGGCGAGTCTCTTCCAGCTCGGCCTGCGACGCCGCCAAGGCATCCTTAGCCGCCTGCAGAGAAGCCTGGTGGGTGGCCACGGCCGTCTGGTGCTCGTTCCTCATCTCCTCGAGCTGAGTTTTGGTCCTGGTGATGCTCCGATGAAGGGCAACGACACTCTGTGAAAGCGGAGAGGCAATTGCCTTAGAAAAAAGAGAAGGAAGAAAGAAAAAACAGGGCAAAGTGTAATAATAAAAAGCCACGAAAGGTTAAGGTTTGCTTACCGTCATGTCCATGCCCAGTGAAGACTCCAGCACGCCCACCGGGCTCCTGGTTTCGATGGCCCGGAGCTTCTTCTCATTGAGCTTGTATATGTGGCTGACGGCGTAGTTCTCCGACTCATACACTGTTCCCCGGAAGGCCTCTAGAATCTTCTCCGGGTCCTGGGGATTGACTGGGATGCGTACCTCGGAGGGTACAATCGCCGAAGCCTCGAGCTCTGTTCCTGCGTCCCGAGCGGTGGCCGGAGCTCACAGAGGGGGCGGGGGCATGTTGCTTCCCCCTGCAGCAGGAGGAACCGTTCCCACGACCTGGGCAGCCGGGGGTTGCTCTTTCTCCTTTGCAGAATACTTGGTGGGGGTCCCGACGGCATGTTTAGATGTCCGGAGCCTCTTCATTCTTGCCCAACGGGAGGAAGGCCCCCGCCTTGAAGTGCTCGTCGCTCAAGGCCGCGAATGCCTCGTCGAGCGGCGCGCAGCTGCGCTGGCCTTCCGCGGGAGGTCGGGAAATCACTGATGCTCTCCCCAGCCCGATGTTGTGGGAGAGGAAGATTTTGTTGACCTTCGTCTGGTCGGTAATCTTTGAGACGATCCTCTCCGCCTCAAAGAACGCGTCAGGAGCCACCTCGAGCTCCTGTTCCACCGTAGTCCCAAAGTTGGGGATCTGGAATTCGGGCATCACCGTTTTTCCTTTGTCTTGCTGGGAGGACGAGCTGCCAGCGGTCTTCTATGGAGCATTCTTCTTCGGTGCCATCTAGTCGCCTAGTGAACAAAAGAAAAGATTTCAGAAAAGGCGACCCAAGCATGAGGAAAAATCAAATGTTCTTTGCACGAGCTGAGGTAAGCCCAACTCGTGGAGAGTGAGACCACGCGGTTCTATGAACACGCGCCTGTGCTCCCAACAGATCCCCGATTACTCAGAATTCGTGTGTCAGGAGGGTCAGGTTAAAATGTTGCCTTGGAGGGAAAGTTCCAGTAGGCATGAAAGGAAAAACCGCCTGTGAAGCAGGTCTCCTAAGCTACCCGGTTTTGCACCCAAAATACCAAAAATCCTGCCCAGAAATTTTCCCCAGAAAGGGCATCCTGTAAACCATACTCCTAAGTGATTTCCTACTGCAAAAATACCCTAACCTAAAAGGCTTTCACCCTTCATACCCACAACAACCAGTAAACCCTTGCATGCGGCTACAGTAAATATTTACTTAAGCTACAGTGAAAAATATTTTCAAAACATGCATAGTCAGGAGACTTACAGAGTGTTTGGCTGGAAAGTGGGTGTAGGAGTCGCCTAGGTTAGAGCTTCGTCGGAGTATTTGTTTCCAAAGCTTCGAAGGAGTCCTTACGCCTGAGATTCTTGAACGCTGAGGGTGGCAGACGGAAAGAAGAGGGTTTTTCTTCTGAGATGAAGAGAGAAGAAGAAGAGAATTTCTGAGAAATTTCAAATGAAAGGGTGGGCCATGCGTAGGGTGGCCACCCCCTTTTATATACGTGAAGGGTCACATAAAGAGGGCCGTTGGATGGCCCTGATGTGGGATCCAAGGCCCTCCACTTGATATACGAAACGACGGCTGGGTATAGGCTAGGCCATTAAATGTGGTTCTCGGAAGACGTACCGTCCCCAACCACGATGCTCCATGTATTAGGCGCCTGCATAAAGGGGGGAATGTGAAGAGTTCATGGGGAAGCCTAAAAGCCCCTACTGTGGCCTTACACGGCGTCGTGTACCACGAGCAGGGGCTTGGGGGGCAGATGTACGCCCTGATTTTCCCACGGGCTGATTAGTGAGCTGAGGTACGGCCTAGTCCTGATTACCAGGCAGACATCCCCAGGACCGGAGCTGCCATTGTAAGGTCCTACCTCCTTAGCTCGGGGTAACCTAAGGGTTTGCCAAGATTTCCTAAGGATTGAGTCTGGACTCGGAAGGCCGCAGGTCGAGTGAAGATCCAGCTCGTGATACGAGCTGGAGTTGGAGGCTGTGACCCCTTATAAAGTCAACCACGCAAGGTAAACGTGCATATATCAGACATCACGTGTTGGATATATCCCTGACTTCTCGGACACGCAGCAGGAACGTGCGTATTCAGACTCCCACGACTGGTTTGGGTCGTGCGGCCCATTATCCCCTTACCTATTTATTTGACCACACTTATGTGTCAGGTTTAGGAATTAATCATGTATGTCACAGAGTCGACATGATAGGTAAGAAGGTCACGGGATGACCTTCTTACCAACTCCCAGGTGCCTTCCCCTATAAATATGGAGACCTTGGGAGTTAATGGAGGTTGGATTCTCGATTGTAAGAAATACCCTATAATCAAATACCCAATATATAGCAATAATACTGACTAGTGGAGTAGAAGGATTTTAACCTTTGAACCACTTAAAAAACGTACTTTGAGTCACCATTTCACTTCCTAAGATCATATATCTGTTTCGGTTCAACCTAAGCACTAATCCCTTTCTCTTCTTTTCTTAATTACCTGTTGGCGAAGAACCGCGTCAACAAATATAAATACTCAAAATTTACATCTCAAATTTCACTCCTTCTAAGTTTCTATCACTTATGTTATCCGTATTTTCACCTTTGACACGTGGCAAACCCCCAGTGACTAGCTCAGACACTCATAGACATCATTGGGGTATGTTACTCCCCAAGATATCTATTCGGGGCAAGGGTCTTCCTAGGTGAGACATTGTCTTTGACAGTTGGTCGTGGGTGCCTTATTAGATTACTCTCCGAGGTTCGCCCTCGAAGTTGGAGGTTCTCTAGCTCAGGCAGTTATGGCGAGGGCTCTCCTCCCCTAGTAGTCTCTCAGGTCTGAGGTTCTGGTTCTCAGACCTAAGATAAGGTGCAACGCGTCAAGAAATGCGGGTTCGCAGCGCCAGAGGATTGTCTAACAACCTTTTTGGGTGATCCCTCAATAGTGTTTTCGAGTGAACGACTCGACAATTTGCACTCCCACTATGCCGTCTGACATGGAGGTACTTATAGCACGCCCTGATAGTACCTGGGGCATGTTTCCCATAAAGTAGCTGCCTTTTTGTAGTGGGCCCCAGAGATCTCGTTTGGGCCGTGGTCTCTATTCAATGTAACCCAATGCATTGAATTGGTATTAATCCCCCAATAATGGGAAGAATGTGTATTAATTACTGATGATTATCATTAATGACCCCAACCTCTATAAATAGGGTTGGGAGTCTCATTGTAAATGGTTAAGTTTTTTGAGAGAAAATACCTTATATTCAGAGCAATCTAAACGCTGCCTGAGAATGCACCATTGGAGTTTGCCATCACAAGCTTCTAATCCTCTTAATACCAGAGACTCGTGGACTATGGTTCTTTTATAACCTGAACCATGTAAAGATCCTTGTGTTCTTATTGCTTATTTCTTTAATCTCTCTTCTTAAGGTTGATAGCGAAAAAGGCATTCAACAACTTATATTTTCTTTCCTTTATACCAAATATAAGGTTAGGCCTTGGGACTCTGAGGCCCCAATTATTGTGTGTAGTGTAATGGTCTTCTTTTCTTTCCTAATATTAATTAAGTAATTGGATGGGACTTGAATAGTCCCAACTCATGTAAAATTATACATGAGCCTTAATGGCATTCTCCTGAAAGAAAATGTGCCATATGGACATGTAAATGTCGTCGAAATCTAAACATCGAGCCTGCGAAACAGAGACGACTTCGAAGATGGTAGCCTCGAAATCCTCACAAGCTCGAAAGGTAGACCCCGAGATGCATCTGTTCTCGAGGATGACCTCGGATCAGGGACTCCGAGCCTGACGCGCGTACGAGCTCGAAGTCATGTGGCCTCAGGATATGTTATAGCTCGAAAGTCAGTAAGAAACCTGGGAGAATATGGCCTTGGTGATATAGGATAATAACTTTGAATATCCTATGAGTCATCTATAAGAGACGCGATCTACATTTATTATTGTAAATCCCCTACAATCAAGGGATATTATTTGATTAGTTATACGCCCCTTGGTCTTCAGGGGACGTTTCCTTTTATATTGGATTATAGGCATTTAAGGCCATTTAATTTATTTGGATAAAAAGAGTAACTACCCAAAATATGTGGGACAGTATTCTGAAATCTTCTCTATAAATAGAGAGGTCATACACCATTGTAAAGGACCGAACTTTTGTGAGCCTAAGGAAAACTCTGGAGAATTCATCCTTGAAGGGTTTTCAGAGATATTCTTAAGTCTTAATAAGAAAGACTCGTGGACTAGGCAGATTTAACTGCTGAACCACGTAAAAAATCATGTTTGTATTATCATACTTTTATTGGCCATTACTGATTATTGTTTACGTGCTCTTCTTTCACTGTTGACGAAAAACGGTGTCAACAGTTTGGTGCTTTCATTGAGAGCCTTAAGCATTCAGTCCCTGAGTAAGTCATGGCCACTAATAATCAGAACGCTCCTGAGGAAAATTGTCCAAGACGTCCTGGGAAACAGCCGATGGAAAACCCAGATGTCGAAGAAAGGAGTGGATCCTCTGATTCTAGAGGACCGCCTCCCCCACCAAGAGATGAGGATATGTACTACAATCCTGAGCGATATGTTCCTATTGTGGAACTCGAGAACCGGCAACTGAAACAGCAGTTGGCAGAGGCTAATAAACGGAATGAGGAGTTGGCAAGGATAGCCGCAGAGGCGCAGGTGGCTCAGCCCCCACCTCCACGTGAAAACCAAGCCCCTCCTCCAAGGGACGTACACGTTCCTCCCCGTAGACCCCATGGGCGTCCATGGAAAGATGCTGCCACGAGGAGGCCGGCTCAACCTCCGGCACCCACAGAGCCATCCGCTCCACCTAGGCCCCAGAGGAGTACTCGAGCTGGGGCCCCAGTTAATCCACCTGTGGAAGCACCTGGGGAAGTTGAGAACAACCGAGCCCCTACAGAGGCTCGGACTCAAGCCCCTGGGAATGCACCACATGCAACCAACCCATCTCGGGCGAACTCTGGACCGTCTAGGACGCGAAATGGGTGGCAGCCACCATCGCCCATACGGTTCCCTCCATCACCAATAAGATATCCTTCGCCTCCTCGCAGGAATACACAACCAGTTTGAGATCAAAGCGAAAGGCATGCGGAAAGGAGACAAGGAAATAGGGGAACTTTCCAGGAGCGGAGGGGCGCCCCATCAGAAAGAAGTCAAACATCCCGGTCTCGCACAAAAGAAACGAGGCGGCATGGAAGAAATCCATCTCGAAATAACTATGCGACGAGTTTTACCAGCGGCGACGAGTTTTACCAGCGATGACTCCGAAGATACCAGGTCAGTCAGCAAGCATGACCACGGTCGTAAGAATACTGGAAGCCGCAGAAATCACCCCGACCTGCGAGAACACCTGAATCAGAGTCGGGGTAATGTCGACCCGATAAATCCGGACCTAAGGGATCGCTTAAATAGGCGCAGAGATCCCTCACGAAGGCGCGAGCCTGGAATTGTGATCGATGACAACCGACTCCAGACAGTACCTCTTGCGGACCCAGTCCAAGAAAGAATTGATCAGCTCGAAAAGGCCTTTAGGCTTTTGAAAAATGAGCAAGAGCATGATCGATATGAAGATTCTGATGAGGAGCTTGAACCGTTTGCTCCCCATATTTCCAACACTCCATTTCCACAAGGGTTTCGGATCCCTCACGTCCCGACGTTTGAGGGAAAGACCGACCCATATAGTCATCTGAGTACGTTCAACACCATAATGAGAGCAAGCAACGTGGGTTACGAGCTCAGATGCATGTTATTTCTAGCATCATTAACAGGACCAGCTAAAAGCTGGTTCGAAAAATATAAGAGACATTCAATAACCTCTTAGGAGCAGCTGTCTAAAGACTTTAAAAAGCAGTTCAAAGCCATGATGGGGGTTCGACCTGAGGCGTCAACCCTAACTAATGTTCGGCAACAACCAGGTGAAACATTAAAAAGTTACCTTACAAGGTTTAATTTGGAAGTCGCCCGAGCTCGGAATGTGGATGACAGTGGACACTTAATGGCTGTCCAGGCCGGAGTAATGCCAGGAAGTGCCCTCTGGGATGATATGCAAAGAAAACCGGTGAGGTCCCTAACCGAGTTTAATAGACGAGCGCAAAGGTTTGTCAATGTAGAGGAAGCGAGGTCGACACTTAATGTGACTTCCCAGCCCGAAACTACAACGATAAACGTAAACTCTGCCTCAACCTCGGCGGACCCAATAGCTTCAAAGCCTGCTGTGGAAAACCCTTCCAAGAGAAAAAAGAATGAAGGAAGTAATCCTGAGGCCAAAGGAGGAAAGAAAAAGAAGGGGGAGAGATATTTCTCTGTGTATAGAGTGTACACCGAGCTCAACGAGTCTCGGGAGAACATATACCTGGCTAATGAAAACCATGTCCCCTTTAGGCATCCAGACCCGATGAGAAATCAAAAGTCCAAGAGGGATTCAAGCAAGTATTTCCAATTTCACAGAGACACCGGGCATACTACCGATGAATGTCGACAGCTGAAAGACGAGATCGAAGGATTGATCTCGAGAGGTTACTTTACACAATATGTAGAACCAGAGTACTAATCAGGCGACCGCGAACCAGAGAGTTGCCGCATCGCATCCCGCACCTAACAACAATTCTCGAGCTTGGGAAGAGGATAGGCCCCCGCCGATTGATGGAGAGGATGTGATAACCATCTCGGGAGGGCCTCACCCCGCAGGAACGGGCAGAAATGCCCAAAAGAGATATGTTAACGAGTTGAAGACCGGGGACGGGTCTCCCTACGAAACCGAACCTAGAGCTCCAAAAAGCCAGAGAATTGAAATACAACCAATAACCTTCACTGAGGAAGACGCGTCTCATGTCCAGTTTCCTCATCATGATCCGCTGGTCATCACTCTCCAGCTGGCCAATAAGAGGGTCCACCGGGTCCTTATAGACAATGGGAGCTTAGTTAACATCCTCTATAAAGCAACCCTCGAGAAGATAGGACTCTCCCTTCGTGACCTGAAGGCATGTGCAACTACTTTGTACGGCTTTTCAGGAGAAGGGACCGCCTGTATGGGATCCATCGAGCTCCCCGTAACCTTGGGAGACTACCTAGTCTCGGCAACCAAGATGATGGAGTTCGTGGTAGTAGATCTACGATCAGCCTACAATGTGCTGCTCGGGAGACCCGCCCTGGTTGGGCTGGGGGCAGTCTCATCGGTAAGGCATCTGGCCCTTAAGTTTCCAACCCCAAGCGGTGTTGGAACATTGAAGGGAGATCAATTGGCTGGGAGGGAGTGCTACAACATTTCCTTGAGAGGAAAGAAACAGACGAGCGCACAAACACTCGTCATTATTCAAAATAAAGACGGGACAGTATTAGAAATTGATGAAGAGATCGATCCAAGGGTTGGGGAGAAAGCTAACCTCGAACCCTTGGAAGAACTCGAAGAAATTCAGCTCGAAGAGACCAGTCCCTCGAAAAAGGTGAAGGTTGGAAAATACCTCCAAGATGAGACAAAATAGCAACTAATTTGCTTTTTGAAGAAGAACCAGGATGTCTTCGCATGGTCACACTCGAACATGGTGGGAATAAGTCCAAATATAGCAAGACACGCACTGAATATAGATAACAGCTTCCCTCCGAAGCAACAAAAGTGAAGACAGCTGGACGAAGACAGAAAAAAGGCACTAAAGGAGGAGGTTGACATGTTAAAGGCAAACCAATTCATTAGGGATGCCTTTTACCCTGACTGGGTAGCCAATCCGGTGTTGGTCCCAAAACCCAATGGGACGTTGCGGTCCTGTATTGACTACTCAGATCTCAACAAAGCTTGCCCGAAAGACTGTTTTCCGTTACCAAGGATTGACCAGCTCGTGGATGCCACAGCGGGGCATGGCCTGATGTCATTCATGGATGCCTATTCTGGATATAACCAGATTCCCATGCATGCCCCCGACCAAGAACATACAAGCTTCATAACGGATAAGGGGCTATACTGCTACAATGTCATGCCATTCGGGCTTAAAAATGCTGGGGCCACATACCAGCGGCTCGTGAACATGATGTTTTCAGAACAGATAGGGAACAACATGGAAGTTTATGTTGACGACATGCTTGTCAAGTCTCAACTCAACAAAAACCATGTTGATGACCTCGAAGAGTGCTTCGGTGTGCTCCGAAAGTATAACATGAAGCTAAACCCTCAGAAGTGCACTTTTGGGGTATCTTCAGGAATTTTTTTGGGTTTTATCGTGAACTCTCATGGAATTGAGGCCAACCCCGACAAGATCAAGGCCCTGATTGACATGCCCTCACCTCGAAGGCACAAAGACGTCCAAAGTTTGACTGGTAGGATGGCAGCCCTAAGCAGATTCATCTCGAAATCTACGGATCGTGGTCTTCCATTTTTCAACCTATTGAGAGGAGGTAAGAAATTTGAATGGACGGAGGAGTGCGAGCTGGCCTTTCAGGAGCTCAAAAAGTACCTTGCGGAACCACCCATCCTGTCAAAACCCGAAATGGGAGAAATACTGTACCTATACCTTTCAACCACCAGACACGCAATAAGCGCAGTACTCGTTCGGGAAGAAGAGAAGGTGCAAAGACCAGTTTACTACATCAGTAAAAAGTTACTGGGGGCAGAGTCAAGATACCCCTTGATGGAGAAGCTGGTGCTTAGTCTAATTCATTCGTCCCGTAAACTCCGCCCCTACTTTCAGGCGCATCCCATCCATGTGCTGACTGATCAACCACTTAGACAAGTCTTGTCTAAACCAGAAGCTTCAGGTCGACTTCTTAAATGGGCTGTTGAGCTCGGACAGTTCGAGATCACCTACCACCCGAGAACGACCATTAAGGCGCAGGCATTGGCGGACTTTATAGTGGAATGTACTGGTATGACCAACGACGAAGTCATAACCCCGGCCCACGAGCTGTGGAAACTATACATCGACGGCTCATCCAATGAAAATGGATCGGGGGAAGGAATCATTTTGATTACCCCCGCAGGAAGCAGATTTCATTCTGCCTTGTGATTCGACTTCAGAGCGTCGAATAATGAAGTCGAATACGAGGCTTTACTCGCAGGACTTCGTGTAGCAAAAGAGCTCAAAGCCAAAGCTATACATTGCTACAGTGACTCCCAGCTCGTGGTTAATCAAATCTTGGGAGAATACCAGGCTCGTGGCACAAGGATGGCAGCTTACTTAGAGAAGGCAAATCCGCATTAGAATGTTTCGAATTTTATGCGATCGAACAGGTTCCCCGAGAGCGGAACTCAAATGCAGATGCTTTAGCTCGACTTGCTACCTCCGCTGAGAATGATGAACTAAACGTTGTCCCCATTGAACACCTCTCGGCACCTAGCATTAACGAGCCGGAGGAGGAAGACGTATGTATGATCGAGTCCGAGCCAACATGGATGACCCCGATAGTGGAATATCTCGAGACCGGTGTCCTTCCAAAAGACCGGAGTCAGGCTCGAAAGTTAATGTATCAGCTTCCCCGATACACCATAATGGACGGAAAGCTATATAGGAGGGGGTATTCCATGCCATTACTACGGTGCGTAACTCCACCCGAAGCCAAGAGGATCATCGAAGAAATTCACGAAGGGTTCTGTGGAGACCATACTGGGGGGCATAGCCTGTCCAAGAAAATCATACGCCAAGGATATTTTTGGCCCACCATTAAGTCAGATTCTTTCGAATATGTAAAGAAATGCGACAAATACCAGAGATTTGCCACGATTCCTCGAGCTCCACCATCCGAGCTAACCATGTTGACATCCCCATGGCCATTCACAGTATGGGGAATCGACCTCATTGGCTCTCTCCCAACTGGCAAAGGTGGAGTAAAATATGTTGTAGTCGCGGTGGATTACTTCACAAAGTGGACGGAAGCTGAACCACTGGCAACAATAACTTCCAAAAAAGTCCTTGATTTCGTGGTAACGAACATTGTATGCCGATATGGGGTGTCGAGGAAGATTGTGTCCGATAACGGAACCCAGTTCGATAGCGACTTGTTTACCAACTTTTGTGAAAAGAACAGAATAATAAAGAGTTTTTCATCAGTGGCTCATCCTTGGGCAAATGGCCAGGTCGAGGCTGTAAACAAAACTCTTAAAAGTTCATTAAAGAAAAAGTTGGAGGAAGCGAAGGGACGTTGGCCCGAAGAATTTCCCCAAGTCCTATGGGGTTATAGGACCACTGCTCGAACTTCAACGGGACATACCCTGTTCTCTCTAGCATACGGATGTGAGGCTATGTTGCCTATTGAGGTCGAAATTCCAACAGTCCGAACTCGAATTTACGACCAAGACTCGAACCACACTCATCTCGAAGAAACCTTAGACTTGATCGAAGAAAAAAGAAACGAGGCTCAGCTAAGGAACGCTGCCTACCAGCAACGAGCTACCAGGTATTTCAACAAGAGGGTTCGAGATCGAAGATTCGGTGTGGGAGATCTGGTGTTAAGACGCGTATTCTTGGCGACACGAGATCCAGCAGCTGGTGTGCTCGGGCCGAATTGGGAAGGCCCATACCAGATAGAGTCAATCATCCGGTCTGGTGTGTACAAACTTGCGAGATTGGACGGGAGCCTGGTACCGCGAGCATGGAATGGCGAACACCTTAGACCTTACTATCAGTAGTATAGGAAGTGTGTTGCTTGTAACCATGATTGATTATCTGTGTTAATCTGTCTATTTCGAATTCCATTAAATAAGGATCTATTTCATTCAATATGTTATCTCTTTTTATTTTTGCAATCTCTCTTAATTTAATAACCTATGGTCACACTCATAGGATATTAAGGGGGCATCATTGGTACATATACCATCAGCTTAAAAAATAAAGTAACATACACGAAAAACATAAAAGTATCTGGATATAACCAGATACGCGAGCTAAGATAGTTTGGACATAACCGAACTATCAAAAACATAAAAGTATTTGGATATAACCAGATACGCGAGCTTAAATAGTTTGGACAACCAAATTATCAAAAGATAATAACGTTTGGATTTAACCAGATGTGCAAACTTAACAGGTTTGGAGCAAACCAGCCAAAACTAATCGACGATAAGTAGGAACCTAAACCTACTTCGAGATGAGTCGAGATCAAGGCTGGAATATCTTAAAAGAAAATAGTTTCGAACTCTTAACCTTGGAGTAAAAACCGAGGACAAGAAAAAGTAACTAAGAAAAAAGATATAACTAAACCATTCACATTACACGCCATATAAGTACTTTCGAGTTCGTGGTTAAGTAATATCCGATTTTGATGAATAACGAGATCGGAAGCGGATAATTCGAACAAACTATCCGTGAATGCATCAAGTTTCGAGCTTAAATCCAAACTATGTTTGTATGAAGAAATAAACATAAACTCATTAATATAAAATATGCAAAATATTTCGAGCCAAGAAATGTAAAGCATATATAAGTTAATATAAAAAGAAATTGTATCAGCCCTGTAGGCATAAATTAAAGTAATTACAAAAATAAGGGGACGCAACCCCAAGATAAGATTCCCCCGAGATCTGATTTAAGAAGGAGGAGTCTCCTTGGCCTTCTCAGCATCAGCAGCACTGGATCCCTCAGGACGAATAGCATGACTATCCTCCTGAGCACAGTCGGAGGCAGCCTCCTGAGCAGCCTCTTCTGCCTCGAGCCGAGCATTCCACTTATCCAGAAGCTTCGCCTCAAGAGGACCTAAGAAACTGGTGTCCAGGTCTTCATTGTTGGCCCACAATCTGTACATGGCTGAGTCAACCGCCTGGTCCTTCTTCTCCTTATATTCAGCAAGGAGACGAGCCTTCTCGCCCTCAATTATGTCAAAAGTAGTGGCCTGATCTTCTTTGAGCTTTCTGTTAGCCTCATGGAGCCGAGCGTTCTCCTTCTCAAGCTCCGCGAGCCTGGTATTCTCTTTCTCGAGCTCCACGAGCCTAGTATTCAGCCTCTCAAGCTCGGATGCTTTGGCCTTAAGCTCCTCGGCTCCTGCCTCAAGTTTTTCGTTTGCTGCCTTCAGCTCGTCACTCGCCTTGAGTTGAAGAACCTTTGCCTCCTGAGCATAAGACTTGCTCGAGTGGATCCCATTATTCAACTTATAGTTTAGCTGGGCAGTAAAGGCAAGAGACTGACAAAAGAAAAAAAACCGTCATTAAAGCCAGGACTGTGTAAATATAACAAAGAAGTAGAAGAAAACTTACCGCAGTAGCGAGCTCGATACTCTTCTCATAGAGAGCAGTGCAATCTCAAGTGTTGTTCAGGTATTGCCATTGAGGAGCTTCGAGACTGCTGAAGCTCTGGCCGATTCGGGACATGACATCCGAGCCCAGCGTAGACCCATGGGACCCAGCTGCATTGTCAATTACATACTCCTCCATGTGAGTAGAAACTAACAGCTTATGAGTTCGAGAAGCGGAAAGCTTTCTAGGAGGCGGACCAAGTGTCGGCCGAACCACTACAGGAAGTTGGGGCCCGGTCATGATAGAGGCATCAACCTGCGAAGTCGGTGCCATGGTAGAGGCATCGACCTGCGAAGTCAGTGCCACGGTTGAGACACCAACCTGCGAGGACGGCGCCGTGATGGAACTGGTAATAGGCGGAGCTGGGGGAGGAGGCGTCTTCTTGGCCCTCTTGGGGACTTTGGCAGGCCGGTCCAACTTCCGCGACCCCGCCCTGAGATGCTTGCTCCTTTTGTCGCCACCACTCTCGATGATATTGTCGAGGTCGGAGTCCATGGAAACTGCACGGTTCCAATCAAAGTTAGACATAATGATAATAAGCTTGAAAAATAAAAAAGAAAAAACCAAGTAAAGAAAAACCTAACTGGAACTCTCCCCCGAACTAGAGCTCGGGGACCATGAAATTCCGCCATCTTCAGAAGAGGCGGGGGGAGTACCTTCCCTATAGGTGGACATCAACCTCGAAAGGTCCCTATAGTCGTTTGTCCCATATTGGACGGCTATCCCGTTCCACACCTCGTTTGGATTGTACATGGTGTCATACTTCCCGAGCCAACTATCAAACCTATGAACTCGATCGTCTACCCGAGTCCATATATAGAAGTGGTATCTATCATACGGGCATGAAACTAACCTATCGGGTTTATGCTTTAATAAGGTGGGGGACCACATTCTCGAGGTAAGGATGACTTTACCTTCTTCATCCGAGTCTGAGCTCGAGGCTTCATCATTAGCCTCATTCCCCGACAGTGGACTCCTTCGGCGACCTGGAGGTGGAGGCCTCACCTCCCTCCTCGGGGGAAGGATGCCTGTGGGCAAAGGCACCTGCTCCCAATGATCATACTTCTTGTTGGACCAGTCCGAGGTGGACTGGCCATCTCCCAAAAGCCCGCAAGCTCGGAGCATATCCTCATGCAAAAGGTACGAGAGAGACCTCCTGCCGTAAGGGAGTTGGAGTAGAGCCTCTCTATGCCCCTTCATTGCCTCGTCGGGAGTAGGACGGAGGAAATTGGCTGGAAAATAAGACACATGACAACTAAGTACGAACCTACAAATAAGAACCTGAGCACAGAAATAAAGAAAGTTGGAATACTTACGAATCCGCCTGAATGAGTAACATCGAGACGGGGACAGGCCGTCTGTCCAGAAGAAGGCTTTTTTGAAATCAGGTGGATGATTAAGGAGATCCTCAAACACCTTTTTTTCTTTGGGATAGCTCGAAAGGTAGTAAAAGCCATCTCCTCCCCGAGCTCGGGAGGGATTACTTTTCAAACATAAGAGATACAAAATCTCTTGCGGTGAAGGTCCTTCCCACCTCAGCTCGTGATATAGCGACCTTAGGGCAGACAGAACCCTGTAAGAATTGGTGTTGAGCTGGAACGGAGCCAACCCAACAAAATCCGTGAAGTCCTTGAAAAAAGACTTCAAAGGCAATAGCGATCCTGCCTTCATGTGTTCTTGACTCCATGCCGCGTACCTCAGCCTGTTGTCAGGGTTCCCAGGGGCGTAGCAGCTCCGCTCGATAGCGGTCGGAGCTCAACACCTCAAGGAGCTTGATAACCTGAGGCCATGGAGGGCTAGAATATCAGTTATCTGACTTGTCGAGGTAACCGAGCTCCAATAGTGCTCGGCCTCGAAGATTTCTCTCCTCGGTTGTGAGGTAGAAGGCTCCCCCATAAGTGAAAATTGGAGCTCTCTCGGGCTGTACGCAATAGTCACTGTCAGTTTGGGGTCGAGTGGGATCGGCCTGGGCCCTGAATTGGATTCTGGGTAAATAGCCTCTCGAAGGATCCTCCTTTTCTTCTCTATGACCTCGTCAATTTGGCGGCGGTAATGAGCTCGAATATCCTCCTGTTCGCGTGCGAGATCGTGCTCGCGAATTCGTCGTTGATTCCGAGCAAACAGCCATTTCGGGTTCGGGGTTTTGGGCGAATAAGGGATTGCCCGCAACGACCCCCACCGTCTTTCCAGATTCTGTGACATCTAGCAAGAAAGAAAAAATGGTGAGGGCCATGCATGCAAGAATTACGAGCTCGACAGGACAAGCTCGGAGTTTAGGAACAAAATGAGCTCGATACTAAGATCCTTATTAAAAAGTCAGATCGTGTATTCCACGAAAAGCAAAAGGAGAGTGGACAATTTTTTTTTTTTGAAAATCCCGAAAATCAGGGGAAAAAGAGTGGCGGATAACCAGAAAAGGTAATCTTGGGTATCGTGCATTCATCAAGGCCAAGGTCTTATACCCGATATCTTGGTGTACAAGAAATGTCTTTTAAAATTTTCAAACCCAGAAAAAAGAGATCTTGCTCAAACATCAAAACTGGGTATGGAACCAGTGATGTAAACCCAGTATGGAGACGTAAACGTGGAATCCTATCGGTCAAAAATTCCCTAACGTATCGTACTAAGAAAATAAACTAGTACATTCACAAGAACAATATGAACAGAAACTGGCATAAGGGAAAATAAAGATTGGACACTTACACAATAATGGCGATTGCAGAGAAATCGTTGATTGAAGGAGAGGCTGCAGATATGAGCTTACGGTCTCGAACAGATTGGCGGTCCTCTGTTTCTTCGGCTAAGAAAACATGCACAAGCAAAAAGTTCCCAGGGAGAGCTTTCTGGTTTTGTTTTTGTTCTTTCCTTTGATGCGTGTAAAATAAGAGGAAGAAGAAGACCTTGTATATATAGAGGGAGAAAAGTGATAAAAAGGATTAATCTGAGCCATTGGCCAGAATCCTCATAAAATCCAACGGTCAGGGATCGACGACCTGATGGCACCGAAAAGGTGGCAGATGAATGACCGTGGGCAGATTTCCAAGGTACTCGAGTGCCATGAATGAGCAATACCCAACTGACGCGTGTCCATTCTTAAGTATGTGACGGTACGATTCCTGAAGAAAGTAGTTCAAAAGTTTCCTTCTCTTAGGATTCGAACAAATACTTTTGAGGGGGCAAGATGTTATACCCGGATTTCAAGCCACGATGAGTGTGACCTCGAAGACTGAATGCATAATGAATGAACTCGTAAAGTCTGGAATATGTGCGAAATCTAAACATCGAGCCTGCGAAACAGAGACGACTTCGAAGATGGTAGCCTCGAAATCATCACAAGCTCGAAAGGTAGACCCCGAGATGCATCTGTTCTCGAGGATGACCTTGGATCAGGGGCTCCGAGCCTGACGCGCGTACGAGCTCGAAGTCATGTGGCCTCAGGATATGTTATAGCTCGAAAGTCAGTAAGAAACCTGGGAGAATATGGCCTTGGTGATATAGGATAATAACTTTGAATATCCTATGAGTCATCTATAAGAGACGCGATCTACATTTATTATTGTAAATCCCCTACAATCAAGGGATATTATTTGATTAGTTATACGCCCCCTGGTCTTCAGGGGACGTTTCCTTTTATATTGGATTATAGGCATTTAAGGCCATTTAATTTATTTGGATAAAAAGAGTAACTACCCAAAATATGTGGGATAGTATTCTAAAATCTTCTCTATAAATAGAGAGGTCATGCACCATTGTAAAGGACCGAACTTTTGTGAGCCTAAGGAAAACTCTGAAGAATTCATCCTTGAAGGGTTTTCAGAGATATTCTTAAGTCTTAATAAGAAAGACTCGTGGACTAGGCAGATTTAACTACTGAACCACATAAAAAATCGTGTTTGTATTATCATACTTTTATTGGCCATTACTGATTATTGTTTACGTGCTCTTCTTTCACTGTTGACGAAAAACGACGTCAACATAAACATAAATTAATAATTGTAAATCAAGATGGTAAAATAAGATTATTAAGGATTAGAATCCACAAAATATAAGTTTAATAATATTTATAAGTACATTGATTCACAAGTTTTAGTGATAGTTAAAATAAATTAAACTATCATTTTTCAAATAGATTTATAATTTTAAGCACAAATTACTTCTAAAAATATAAGATTTTTCTTCACTTTTCAAAATTATAATTTCAAAGCATTTAGTTTAAATCAACCTAATGAAATAACAAATAAATCAATGAACATTATTTATAAGGCAAAACATAATATTTTTGTTCTAAACATTGATGTGTACAATTTAATGACACATCTTACACAAAGAATATTATGTATTTGCACTAATAAAGAACAAAGTTTAAATATGTGCTAACAATCCAAAATACATGATATTTAAGATGAAAGAAGATATTTGAAGAAGAAAATTCCATAAACTTTGTTGCACAAAATGGGAAATCAACACATAAAATAAATACTATCTAGTTACAAATTGTTTCATCATCACCTTAATAATCTTAAAAAGATTATAAACTCATAACTAGAATAACAAATACACACTAAAAATTACAAACATAAATAGGAAAATTTGGAGGATGAACCCCCAAAATTTCCTCTAAAAATACATAGAAAATAACCAAAAAGAAGAAGAAGATGAAGAGAATAGAGAGGTTTTGAAATGTGTATAATTTTTGGTATGGTAACCTCCTCTCTCAATGGACACCCTAAACTCCCTTATTTATAGCAAAAAATGATGATTAAAATAATCAATTTAAATTAATTAAATTGATTAAATTAATTATAATATGGCAAATAGGGGTAAATTATAGAGTGTAATAATGATGTTTTGGGTAAAATGTGTAGAAAGTGGGGTAAAAATATGGTATTTTTGGACAAAGGGACAAATGGTACACTTATACAATTGTTGGGCTCAAAATGGGGAAAATGCAAATATGTGGCTACTGGTGGCAGGCGTTGGTGACTTGGGACAGCTGGGGTCTGGTGGGCTGGTGTGAAAGGGTGCTGGCTTGGGTGACTTGGGTGAAGGAGTGCATCAGGTGGACCATTGAAGCTTCAAGTGGCATTTGAACGTGAGGTGCAGCAAGGGAATGGCTGGAGGAAATGGTGGGCCTGGGCCATGGCTGGTTTGGGCTTTTGATAAATACAATTTTTTTCTCCTTTCTTTCCCTTTAAAACGCTCATTATTCTTGTTTTTCAAGAGCACAAATACACCAAAATCCCTAACAAAATAAACATAAATTAAATCAAAATTAAATATTTTCAATTATCCAATAAATCATATTAATTCATTGAAAATATTAATTAAAATTTAATTTAATTTAACATTTAGTTTCAATAAAAACACATTTTTTTTACCACTAACTTAACAATAATAATTCAAATAATTAACTACAACATTTTACAACAAAATAACTATAAAAGCACACAAAAGTATATAAAATCATGATAAGACTAATAAATTCAAAATTACTTAAAAACTTAATAAATTACTTAAAAACTCAAGAATTAAGCAACAATTAGCACATAAAAAGTGGTAAAATAACTCTATTTTGTAGAGTTATCACACCCCCAAACTTAATATTTTGCTAGTCCTCGAGCAAAAGAAAGATTAAAAACACAAACATTTTTTTTTTTTTTAAATTGGTGACATCAATTGTTTAACTCAAAAATTACATAATGGAAATAGTTCAAAGAAAATCACAAATAAAAATAAAACTTATGTTATTAATTAAAAATTTAAAATTGTTTTCAAAATATATATTTAACACAAAAATACAAAAACTATCATCAAATTATCATGTGAACATTAGACAAGCCTATGCAAACAAAAATAAATTAAATCTCAAGAGATAATCAAGCAAATTCTAGGGTTTTTCAAAATTTTTTTTTTAGAGATTTAAAGAATTTAATGTTTAAATAAACTTTGTCAAAATATCACAATAGCTCGAATATAATCGAAAAGTGTCATATAATGAGAAAAAAAAATCTATAATTAAACAAAACTAACTCAAAAATTAAAAACAAAGCTTAAGAATTATTTATATTTTTCTAAGAACTAAGAGAAATTTTAATTATAATTCTTATCATTAGAAAATGAAAATCACCAATATATTTTTTTTTCAAACAAAACAAAGATTTTTTTTTTTTTTGACAATATATAACAAATGAAAAACACATAAAAACAAAAAGAAAAACAAATAATTTTTTTTTTTGAATTTTTACAACAAATGAAAAACATGCATAAACACCAAGAAAAACACATACACATTACCCCCAAATTTAAATGAAACATTGTCCTCAATGTTTAATAAAATAGAAAAGATTAAGAACTACTCCCTTTGAGGTATGCTTCCTTGATTTGGCTACTTTGCTTTCTTCTCTTCTTTTTGGCAAAAAGTTTCCTTCAAGCTTTTGAAATTTGAAAAACATGAAACAAAAAACACACAACAACAAGTGAAATATAAAATGAAACATTAAAGTATGGGTTGCCTCCCACAAAGCGCTTTAGTTTATAGTCTTTAGCTCGACTATAATTTTTTTTTTCTTTTAACCTAAACCCAATCGATGGTGTAAAATTTCATTAGTAGAGTGAGTTATGACTTTGATGCAAATGTCATAAATAATAATTGATAACATCACACCTATAAGAAAATTAGAAATATGCAATGTTAATGGAATATCAATAAAATAAGAAAATTGCATATCTATATTAGGCTCCTTTTCATTTTGAGAAAATATAAAAATTTGTTCAATTATGGGCTCTTGAAATATAATTATATATTTTTCATTTTATGAGCCTCGAAAATTATTTCATCCAACTCTTTGGTTTTATTAGGGGATTGGATGCATATTACAAGTTCTTCAACAACTTCATTCTCCTTTTCATTTTCAATTTGACTATTTGGATTGGAAATGGGTTGGTTGGGATAAACTTGTTTTTTCGACTCTATAACAGTTGCAAGTTGTCCAACTATTGTTTCAATTTTTGAGATTGATTGAGACTGGGCTAGTAAGATTTGGTAGGTTGATTGCATGAACTGTTGTAGGGTATCCTCTAAAGATGGGCTCGTTTCTTGTTCAATGGGATATGATAGGTCGGATTGGGCATGATTTTGATTATGCATGTTGAATTCATGCCCTATTGGAGACTGGGTATGACTCCATGAAAATTTTGGATTATAGGTGGGGGCAAATGGGATATCAAATGATTCACCATAATTATGCATATCATTAGTTTCTCTATAATTTAAATTTGAGTGCTCATAATAGTTGTATTCAGAATTCCAACTATAATTAAAATGATCCATATGGAAAAAACTAAATGACAAACTTTTTTTTTTTTTAAGATGACAATTAAGAAAAAGAACAAGAAAATAAAATTAAGAGAACAAAAACAATCTTAAGATATTAAACAATTACACGATAATATGATAAAAGACAAAGAAAAAAAAAGATAAAATTAAGTAAGATTATAAAAAAAATTAGGCAAGAGTAGGGAGGCATAGTATGCCATCAACCATAACAAAATTAAGGTAAAAAATTAGGAGGCACAAGTGCCATCAACTAAAACATAAAATAAAAGACTAGGAGGCAAAATTTTCATCAACTAGTAACTTACGGAAATTAAATAAAATAAAAATTACAACAAGATAAATAAATAAAATTACAACAAATGTTAGGAGGCACAAGTGCCATCGACTATAAAAATTAAAATGATAGATAGGAGGCATAAGTGCCGTCAACTATAAAAAAAATCACAATAAATATAGAAATATAAGTAAGTTTTTTTTTTAATGGGTGGTAGAACCGTCCCAAATTTTCTTTTTATCTTTTTTTTTTTAGTTTATATATATATATTTTTTTGTTTTTTTTAGTGCAAAAATAAAAATAACTAGTAGAAGAATTCACTAACCTTAAGATAAATTTCGTTTCTTTTTTCTTGCAACTCCTCGGCAACGGCGCCAAAAACTTGTTGGACCTAAAACGGGTATGTTTTAAAAATTTATACTCGCAAGCGCACGAATCGTATATGGAATATAGTGTTCGTGTAAGCACGAGATCGAACCCAAAGGAGTTGTCTAAAATCGAAGAGAAAACTATTTTAAACCAAAATTAATACTTTCTAACCTAGTTCCAAAGATTGATGAGAATTTGTTACAATAAAAATAAAATAAAAGATAATAATAAAGAAATTAAAGACAATATATAAACATAAATTAATAATTGTAAATCAAGATGGTAAAATAAGATTATTAAGGATTAGAATCCACAAAATATAAGTTTAATAATATTTATACGTACATTGATTCACAAGTTTTAGTGATAGTTAAAATAAATTAAACTATCATTTTTCAAATAGATTTATAATTTTAAGCACAAATTACTTCTAAAAAGATAAGATTTTTCTTCACTTTTCAAAATTATAATTTCCAAGCATTTAGTGTAAATCAACCTAATGAAATAACAAATAAATCAATGAATATTATTTATAAGGCAAAACATAATATTTTTGTTCTAAGCATGGATGTGTACAATTTAATGACACATCTTACACAAAGAATATTATGTATTTGCACTAATAAAGAACAAAGTTTAAATATGTGCTAACAATCCAAAATACATGATATTTAAGATGAAAGAAGATATTTGAAGAAGAAAATTCCATAAACTTTGTTGCACAAAATGGGAAATCAACATACAAAATAAATACTATCTAGTTACAAATTGTTTCATCATCACCTTAATAATCTTAAAAAGATTAGAAACTCATAACTAGAATAGCAAATACACACTATGAATTACAAACATAAATAGGAAAATTTGGAGGATGAACCCCCAAAATTTCCTCTAAAAATACATAGAAAATAACCAAAAAGAAGAAGAAGATGAAGAGAATAGAGAAGTTTTGAAATGTGTAGAATTTTTGGTATGGTAACCTCCTCTCTCAATGGACACCCTAAACTCCCTTATTTATAGCCAAAAATGATGATTAAAATAATCAATTTAAATTAATTAAATTGATTAAATTAATTTAATTAATTATAATATGGAAAATAGGGGTAAATTATAGAGTGTAATAATGATGTTTTGGGGTAAAATGTGTAGAAAGTGGGGTAAAAATATGGTATTTTTGGACAAAGGGACAAAGGGTACACTTATACACTTGTTGGGCTCAAAATGGGGAAAATGCAAATATGTGGCTGCTGGTGGCAGGCGTTGGTGACTTGGGACAGCTGGGGTCTGGCGGGCTGGTGTGAAAGGGTGCTGGCTTGGGTGACTTGGGTGAAGGAGTGCATCAGATGGACCATTGAAGCTTCAGGTGGCATTTGAACGTGAGGTGCAGCAAGGGAATGACTGGAGGAAATGGTGGGCCTGGGCCATGGCTGGTTTGGGCTTTTGATAAATACCATTTTTTTCTCCTTTCTTTCCCTTTAAAAAGCCATATTTTTTCTTCATTATTCTTGCTTTTCAAGAGCACAAATACACCAAAATCCCTAACAAAATAAACATAAATTAAATCAAAATTAAATATTTTCAATTATCCAATAAATCATATTAATTCATTGAAAATATTAATTAAAATTTAATTTAATTTAACATTTAGTTTCAATAAAACACATATTTTTTACCACTAACTTAACAATAATAATTCAAATAATTAACTACAACATTTTACAACAAAATAACTATAAAAGCACACAAAAGTATATAAAATCATGATAAGACTAATAAATTCAAAATTACTTAAAAACTCAAGAATTAAGCAACAATTAGCACATAAAAAGTGGTAAAATAACTCTATTTTGTAGAGTTATCAGCTGGGCAGACCCCCGACAGGTTGGTTGGTGTATACCTACATGGTATACGACCAGTTACTACTCGACATACTATCCCTAGAAAACTTGTTGGCTAGTATAATGGACACTACTTGGTACGTTTGCTAGAAGAGCAGTTGGTCGATATGATAGACAAACATACTTGCTTGGATGAAAGCAGTTACACTCTCCGATTAGTTCTCCACAAGAATTGCCCAACCATCCGCAAAGAGCGCCTAACAGCCCAAAAAGCTCGATCAAAGCTCCTAAAGATTAGGGGAGCAACCACCTGGAAGAATATAGGGATTGTTTCCCATCATTTATGCTTGGGCACAACCCCTGGGTGATTGGATCCATATAAATACGAACCCTCTACCACAGTGGAAGGGGTTCAGAGAAATTGCCTATTGGAAAACACCAGAAACATACCGAGCATCCTAGCTTGGTACTTAGTAGTGATTCTGCCATTCTGTATGGTCTTTTACACCTAGAAATCTACATGTATTCACTGGTTATAATGTGTAAATCCTTAAGATTAATACAAATCTAAGAGGAAGTAGGTCATTACCAATTCTTGGGATCGAACCTCTATAAAACTTGATATTCTTTATTATTCATTGCTCATTATTATCATGTTCTTGGCTCATTGATTGTCTAATTGAAAGCTCTCTAATTAATTATTTGACTCCGCGTCAATTCGCTAAAAATCCAGTCAACATTTTGGTGCTTTCATTGAGAGCCTAAGACAATCACATTCAGATTCTATAGCTACAAGGATGGTAGTCTCAACCAGAAGGTCAAGCCAAGAGCCTCCAGAGCCCGATGCTGGAGTCTCTCACCAAGTCCCATCAATGAGCAATTTCAATTATTAGTAAAGTGATTTGCCGCCTAGGAATCCATCTGGTGTCGGGGGTAAACCGCTGGGTCCACTACACCAGGACGTGAAGCTACTGCCTCTATTGGAATCACCCATGCAGGAATGTCAGGTGGAGTTGCTTCCATGGGTATCGACCAGCTAGGAACCAGAGCTGGAGGTCCTGGACTGTATAAGACACACATAGATATTGAAGGACTTGACCCTGAGATTGACCAGATAAGGGAAGTTGGGGGGTAGATGCAAGATCAGCTTGCCACCATGAACCAGGGGCGAGCCACTGCACAGAAGGTCCTTAATGAGGCTTTCAAAAAATAGAAGGCAGATCAGATTAAAAACAAGTGAACCCAAGAAAGTGGAAGGTTTTCCCCAAAAAAGTTTTTTGAGTGGTGTTCTTTGTGTTCTTCAAGAACATCGAGCCTAAATCAACAAAAAAAGGGACGTTAAAATCCAATGTTTACAAAATTAGAGGTTCAAATAGATTACCCAGGCCAAAAACTACTCAAAATATTCATTTATTTATAGATTTAAGCAACATTCATTCGAAAAATCTAGGGATTTATCGAGAAAGTTACCCATGGTCACAATAAAAAAAACATAAAGAAAAAAGAAAGAATTTTGCTTGACTTATAGGAATAACGAAAGGGAAAATGGAAGACTTACTAGTAGCAAATGGCTGGAGCAAGTGCAGTACAAAAAGCCTCGGTAGAGCACGATTAAGTGATGGTTGGTGTGGGAGTTTGAGGTTCAAAGAACTCTGAGTACTGGCAATGTCTAGAAGAGGGAGAAGGAGGCTATTTATAAGCTAGGTGCAACATCTTCTCTCCTCTCACGACATTGATGAGTCGTCTCCTCAACTACTGTAGACATTCCTCCCTAGACACGTCAGCATGTCCTTCCAATCATGCCGCCTCAACCATCAGGTACGTTAGCCACTTTTTGGTAACTACACGGTACAATTAGTAGAGGAGCATTATGGCACTTCATGGTTCCACAAAGAGGCAGGAAAAATTGAAAGGTCATTTCTTGGAAATACTAAGGCTATTAACTACACCAAGTGTTATGCCACGTAGCAAATGGCATATACCCCTGACTAGACTTGACGGTATGGTCTCATAAGAAAAATTTCTATGATGCCTTTACACCATTGCAAACTTAGGGGGCAAATGTTTTCCCAAAAATTGACATGTATGACATGATATCAGAATTGGACACATGGAGTAGGCTGGGCAGAACCCCAGCAGGTTGGTCAATGTATACCTTCAGGGTATACGACTAGTTACTACTCGACATACTATCCCTATAAAACTTGTTGGTCAGTATAATAGACACTACTCGGTACTGTTTCCAGAAGAGTAGTTGGTCGATATGACGGATAGACATACCTGCTCGGATGAAAGCAGATACACTCTCCGATTAGCTCTCCGGAAGAATCGCCGAACCATCCCCAAAGAGCGTCTAACAGCCCAAAAAGCTCATTCAAAGTTCCTAAAGATCAGGGGAGCAACCACCTGCAAGAATATAGGGATTGTTTCCTATTAGTTATGCTCGGGCGCAACCCCTAAGCGACAAGATCCGTATAAATACGAACCCTCTACCACAGTGGGAGGGGTTTAGAGAAATTGCCTACCGACCAGCATCAGAAACATACTGAGCAACCTGGCTTGGTACTTAGTAACGATTCTGCCATTCTGTATTGTCTTTTACACCTAGAAATCTACCTGTATTCACTAGTTTATATTGTGTAAATTCTTAAGATCAATACAAATCTAAGAGGAAGTAGGTCATTACCAATTCTTGGGGTCGAACCTCTATAAATCTTGGTGTTCTTTATTATTTATGGCTCATTATTATTAGGTTCTTTGCTCATTTATGGTTCATTGATTATCTAATTAAAAGCTCTCTAATCAATTATTTGACTCCGTATCAGTTGGCTAAAAAACCAGTCAACACTCATGGCTAAAGGTGTGAAAATGCTTAATCCAAATTCTATGATTTTGGATGATGTAATCTATGCAGGACAAAAGGCAGGTAACTTTTCTGGATTAGGATCATATGGGTCCAAATCTAAAAGCAAAACCATTGTTGTTAAATTTGAAATTTTTACTACTGGTTCAATCACTGACGTTTCTACAGGTACATCTTAGGTAGTTGATGCTACAAATGTACAGCATACTTGCCCGACCGCCATGATACTATGATTCTGTTTCAACTTCTACTAAATAGACCAAGTTTTTGCAAAAAAGAAAAACTGGGTACTTTGTTCCAACCTGTCATTTTTGCGGTGTAAAAGGGCACATTCGACCTAGGTGTTTTACTATGATGATTTTTTTTTAAAAATAATTATCTCAATCATTATAGTAAAATAAAATAGGTTGTGGAAAAATCACCCAAAAAGATTTGGGTAAAGAAAAAAGAATTAAAGTGTCTTGCTGCGTTTACTTGTCATAAAACTCAGCCTTCTAATTCTTGGTATTTTGATAGTGGATGTTCTAGACATATGACAGGTGATGCAAGTATACTCACCAATTTTAAATCTTTGAAATGTGGTGCTATAACTTTTGATGATGGTATGGCAGGGAACATTGTTGCAATAAGTACCCTAAATCTTGATGGGTTGCTGAAATTGAAAAATGCTTTACTTGTTGAAGGACTTAAAGCTAATTTAGTTAGCATAAGTCAAATTTATGATCAAGGCTTCACTAAAAACTTTTCTCGTGATGATTGCAATGTTGTTGATCAAAATGGTATGAGTATATTGAAAGGATATAGATCTTTTGATAATTTTTATACACTTCCACAAAATACTCACATGTCATTCGGCCATAGGTAATACAACTAACTTATGTCACGAAAAACTTGGTCACATTAATTTCAAAAATTTGAAGAAAATTAAAAATGCTGGTCTTGTTCATGATCTACCCAAATTGGGTAAAGAATCTTCTGGTAAGTGTGAACCCTGTCAGTTGGGGAAACAATTGAAAAATTCTCACAAAAATGTTACAGGAATTAATACTTCAAAATTTCTTGAACTATTGCATATGGATCTCATGGGTCTTGTACAAGTTGAAAGTATTAATGGAAAAATATACATTTTTGTATGTGTTGATGATTTTTCTCGTTTTACTTGGGTCAATTTCTTAAAAGAAAAATCAAATATTTTTTATGCTTTTAAAACTTTTTGCATAAAATTAAGAGTTGAAAAAGGTTGCAACATAGGAAAGATTATGATAATTAGAAGTGATCACGTCAAGGAATTTGCGAATACTGTTTATGATGATTTTTGTAAATCTTTAGGTATTTCTCATGAGTTTTCTGCTCCCAAAACTCCTGAACATAATGAAGTAGTTGAAAGGAAAAATTGGAACCTACAAGAAATGGCTAGGGTAATGTTGAATAGCAAAAAACTTTCAAAAAGACTGTGGGCTGAGGCAATTAACACTGCCTGTTACATAATCAACCGTGTGTTCTTACGACCAGGTATTATCAAAACTCCATTTGAGATTTGGAAAGGTAAACGACCTAACATAAGTTATTTTCATGTGTTTGGTTGTGTGTGCTACATCCTTAGGGATCGAGAAAAATAGGCAAATTTGATGCCAAAAGTGATGTGAGTGTTTTTCTTGGTTACTCTATTAATAGTAGAGCTTATCGTGTTTATAACATGAGAACTCAAACTGTCATGGAGTTTGCTAATGTTGTTGTTGATGATTTGAAAGATTTTTTTTAATATTCTAGTGAAGAAGAAATTGATAGGTTAATTGATGAAAACACTCAAAGAGAATCATCTAATGTAACTGGAAGTGATTCGGTGCCCACATTTTCAGAAATAGTTGTAACAGAAACTTAATTTGTTCCAACAAACTCTCGAAAAACAGTGAATGAGGGTCCAGAAATGATCACAGACTCAATTCAGAGAGAACCTTCTGCCAGAGTAAAAAATAATCACCCTATTGTCCTCATTCTTGGTAACATTGAGGATAGTATGGTCACAAGAAGAAGGTATGCGAATCTTGTTCAATTTGAGTGTTTTACTTCATCATTTGAGCCAAAAAATGTGAAAGAGGCTTTGTGTGATGAATCCTGGATTAAAGCAATGCACAAAGAGTTGGAACAATTTTCTAGAAATGATGGCTAGACTCTTGTTCCTAGGCCTAATCACACCAACATTATTGGCACCAAATGGATTTTTTAAAATAAAACTGATGAATTTGGTACAATAATTAGAAATAAGGCTAGGGTAGTGGCACAAGGTTACACACAAGTAGAAGGGATAGCCTTTGATGAAACCTTTGCTCCTATTGCTAGACATGAGTCTATTAGGGTATTGCTAGTTGTGGCTTGCATTGTTGGTTTTAAACTATACCAAATGGATGTCAAATATGCATTTTTGAATGGTATATTGAATGAAGAGGCATATGTTGAACAACCAAAGGGTTTTGAAGATCCCCATTTTCCTAATCATGTTTTTTCAACTCAAAAAGGCTCTCTATGGTTTGAAACAAGCTTCTAGAGCCTGGTATGAAAGGTTAACTCAATTTCTTGTTTTAAATGGTTATAGGAGAGGTGGAGATGATAAAACTTTGTTCATTAAAAATGTTGATTCTGACAATGTTATTTCTCAAATTTATGTTGATGATATTGTTTTTAGTTCCACTTCTAACACTCAAGTGTAGGAATTTGTCAAGCAAATGAAAGATGAGTTTGACATGAGCATGGTAGGGGAGTTGAACTACTTCCTAGGATTGCAAGTCAAACAGTTAGAAGATGGAACCTTATTTTCTCAAAGTAAGTATGCCAAAAATTTGGTTAAGAAATTTGGGATGGAGTCTGCTAAACATGCCAAAACATCGATGGGGACCACAGTCAAACTGACCAAGGATGATAATGGTGTAAAGGTAGATCCAACACTGTACAAAAGTATGATTGGAAGTCTTATGTATCTCACGGCTAGTCGACCTGACATTAGCTACAGTGTTGGGGTGTGTGCTCGATATCAAGGGAATCCTATGGAATCCCATGTGACAGCTGTAAAGTGAATCATTCGCTATGTGAATGGTACTCTTGAGTATGAAATTTGGTACTAGAAGGAACCAAACTCTAACCTTGTTGTTTTAGTGATGCTGATTGGCCAGGCAATGCAGATGACAGAAAAAGTACAAATGGTGGATGCTTCTATCTAGGGTATATCAGGTTTCCTGGCATAGCAAGAAACAAAATTCAGTCTCCTTGTCAACTTCCGAGGTTGAGTACATAGCTGCAGGAAGCTGTTGTACTCAGTTGTTGTGGATGAAACAAATGATGATAGATTATGGGTTTGATCTTGACACTTTGACTATTTTTGTGATAATACTAGTGCAATTAATATCTCAAAAAGTCATGTTCAGCACTATTGCACTAAACACATTGACATCCGTGATCATTTTATCAAGAAACTTGTTGAAAATAAAAATTTTATCTTAGAATATATTGAGACTGACAAACAAGTTGCAGATATTTTCACAAAAGCTCTTGATACAATCAGGTTTGATTCCCTTAGGAAATCCTTGGGGGTTTGTACTAATTAAATATTGTTTGTGTTGGGCCATATCCCTATGCTAGAAAGTGTTGCTCGATGTCTTCTTGTTCTTGTCCAAAGAGAAAGTCTCAAACATTGTGACAAAATGTATTTTTACTACTGGTTAGACTTTACAATTAATATATATCATGCATATTCTTTTTAAAAAAATCAAAAATCAAAATTCCCTCCAATTAATATTCTTCCAAATCAATTTGTGTTTATAGTGTGTGAGCATATGATCCTTAAAAGGTTTTTCGAGCTCCATTTTAGAATAGAGCTACCTGCATTGTTGTGTGATTGCCATCTTTGAGTAAGTTGAAACTATGTAGCTAAAATTATGTAGAAGATACTCTGCAACTGATAAAGGCTACCTCCAGTGTAGTTTGAAAGTTTCTAATTTGAGTACTCTTTGAGAAAATGGCTAAAAAATTGCCACATAGGGTAATGATCCTGAAAAAGACTAAAATTGTCATACAAGGCAATGATCTCTGCTTTCACAATCACACACAAATGCTTAAGATATATTGTTGGAAAAAAATTTGTTAGACTCAGACACACTTATTAATTTGGATAAAATATTCTTTTGTGACACGAGTAAATATTTTGTGATATTTTTTTAAAATAAAAGCGATTTATATTAAATATATTTTCTAACCTTATAGTAAAAATATGTTATGAATTAATGTTTGTTACTTTCTCCAAGGACATGGCACGAAGACATTGGACACAATCAGAATGATATATTTTTGGTACTTTTGTTTATATACTATATTATATATTAAAAAAATAAAAAGAGGAAAAATGACTTGACCATGGCTATCAAGAAAGGGAAAATATGGTAATATATTGTTTTTGATTTTGTCACTTATTATATTATTTGATTCAAAAGTTTCTATTTTCGGATTATTTTCCTTGATTGTGCAAAACTTTGTTTTGGGATATTAATTCATTAATTTTGTCTTAAAAAAGAATAAAATAAAATCCTTAAGTGTCATTTTCTTCTCTTTATAATCGGTCAAAGAGAGACCAATTTCATCATTCTTTCAAAAAAAAAAATTCTTTTCTTTTTTTCTCTCTGTTTTAGTTTGTTACAGTCATGGTGAAAACTCAAGGCAGTGGAGTACAGACATTTCCCATTGGTAACAACCATCTCAGTCAGCACAAAGAAGGCTTGAAAAACTGTGTTGTCATTGACTTTTGGACTTTTCGATAGACAAAGAGGGGGTATATTAGTATTATTTTATTTTAGTTGGACTCTTTGGATTATTTTTTGTGTTGGTATTACTCCTTTGGCTTATTGATAGACAACAAGGGGGAGTAATGTTTATTTTGTTGGGTCCTTATCTTGGGTCTTTATCTTGTCTTGTTAAACTTTCTCAAAAAGTTAACCTTGTTTGTGATATTAGTTATGATTGAGATGTCTTTCGCAGGGGGAGTAATTGCATTACTTTTTTGCTCTAACCACTTTGTCCTTGCAGGATCTTTAAAAAAAAAAGTCTTAAAATATTTTTGTCTATCAAGTTGCCAAATAGGGAGATTGTAAAAACATTTATTGCCTAACTTTATTTTAGACAAAATATTTTAAGTAAATTGAGAAAAATCAGTAGCATATACTTAATTAATTGTCACGTGATTCAACTGGTTTTAGTGTGAAAATATCATTTAGTGTGAATATAATTTGTTTACCATATTTATCACAATTAATCTTTATTGGTAAAATAATGTGTGGACACCACAAATTCGACATGATCCTGAAGACCCAAGCCTCATGCAAGGCCTTCATGAGACTGACCTACCTCACCCCACGTGAGGCCTCACACTTACCTCACTGAAGGTCCTATGGACACGTGCCTAAGTGTCGCGCTCAGGTGCCCAGGGCCAGGCCTCGACCGCGCCCACACACCTATCTCTGTGAGGCCCCTCTCGCGAGGCCATCTCGCAAGGCACGCCTCAACCGTGCCCGCGCACCTATCTCCGCGAGGCCATCTCGCTGGGCACGCCTCGGCCATGCCCACGCACCTATCTCTACGAGGCCCCTCTCGCGAGGCCATCTCACAAGGCATGCCTCGGTTGTGCCCACGCACCTATCTCTGCGAGGCCCCTCTCACAAGGCCATCTTTCAGGGCACGCCTCAGCCGTGCCCACGCACCTATCTCCGTGAGGCCCCTCTCACGAGTACATCTCGCAGGGCATGCCTCGGCCGCACCCACGCACCTATCTCCGCGAGGCCATCTCGCAAGGCACGCCTCGGCCGCGCCCACGCACCTATCTTCGCGAGGCCCATCTCGTGAGGCCATCTCGCATGCCACACCTCTATGGTAAGTATATGCCTCGCTAATGAGGCCTTTCTCTATTTTCTACGGAAGGTGTCACAAGCACATGCTTAGCATACTCAAGGCTAGAAGTCATCTTATACTTAACAAAATAAAAATGGGTTTGGAGCAGGGGTGTATCTTGAATATACAAGAGCAACCTTCAGATACAAGGCACGCGTATGGGAATGGGTCGTACGACCATGAGGAGCATAGAGGCTTGACTCTGAGGTCTGTACTAGACAGGTAGTGATGGTACAAGTTAGTACCAGTGGTGGAGGCACTACCTGTACATCACCGACCATGTGTCAGGGTTGACACCACAACCACCTGTGCCACTACGTCTGGTGCCACTCCTTTGACACTCATACTAAATAAGCAGTGAAGGCATTCCCACAAACCGTGACTACGTACCAGAGCTGACACCACGACCCTCTGCGCCACTACTACCTGTGCCACCACAGTGATGACGTACTTATGAGCAATCTGGTCCCCTGGGACCACAATGTATTAAGGGCCATTAGAGCCCATTATAAAGGGAACCACACTTCATCATTGAAGGGGGTTAGAAAATTCTTGTAAAACCAGATTGATTTGAGGGCAATAGATGAGCTTTCTTTCTATTTTCTATTTCTTATTTGAAATTTTCCTTTAAGTTTCTATACGTTCATTTGTGTTCATCAAATATTGATTTAAGTTTATGAGTTTTCCGTCCATATTTCGTTGACGAGTTCTTACCGTCAACAGTTTGGCGTCGTCTGTGGGAAGGATAAGTGCCAAGCCATTGTTCTTCCATCGATTTCGGTAGCAGAGATGCTGAGACGCTCTGAGCGGTTGAGAGAACCACGGGAGGTTGAGGTACACCTCGATGGAGATCAACTGTAGACCTCTATGAAGAATCCTCCGCCAACTTCAAGGAGCCTCATATGACCCCATATGAAGGAAATACGGATCCCAAGTACCATCTGGACGCATTTAACAATTTGATGAAATTAAGGGGACTTAGTAGCGGGGCCAGATGCCATTGCTTTGCTGTCACATTGAAAGGACTTGCGTACAAATGGTTCGAAAGACTCCGGCCAGGGTCCATCAGGTCTTGGCAACAATTTTCTGATGAATTTCTTCAGCAACATCACGCCGTGTGTGATTACACAATGCCGAGCACCAGCCTTGCTAACGTGAAACAAGGAGAAATTGAGAGTCTAAGGAACTACATCCGTAGGCTCAATATGGAGGCAGCCAAGGTAGGGAGCTTGACCCGTAGGGAGCTAAAAATGGCCATCACAGCCGGAGTATGCCCGGGAAGTAAGTTATGGGATAACATGCTTAAGAGAGAGGTTATAGATTTGGACAATTTCTACGAGCAGGCACATAAATATATTCATATAGAGGATGGTCACAAAAGCCTTAAGGCCGGAAAAGACCAGTCCCCACCAAAACCCTTAATCTGGGAAAGCCAAAGCGGTGCAAAGAAGAAGAGGTTCTATGAAAGGACAAGAGATGAACGGGCTCGGAAGCCTCAGTGCATTGATGAGCGCAAGCAGGGGCCCTACACCTTTTATACTGACCTCACCCACGCTAGGGAACATCTCTTTGTCACGAATGAAAACCAGGTCCTTTTCAGAAGGCCCCCGCCAATGAAGAAAGATCGATCAAAAAGAGACCCCAGTAAATAATGCCAATATCATAAAGATATCGGCCACACCACCGCAGAATGCACCCATTTGAAAATAGAAATAAAAGAGCTTATACGCAGGGGACATTTGGGCAGATACGTCCACTAAGAGAACCAAAGACCGGAAGAAGTAGTATCCTCACCACGGGCAGGAGAGGTAGGCCCCGAGGTGCAAGGAGAAGTCAGGACCATCTTCGGAGGGCTAGGATTCGGAGGCAAATCAAGAAAGGGGTGAGACAAATATGTCAGGGAGGCCAGACGAAGTCCACCTCTGTGCGTCTTAAGTTTGGAGCAATGCCCCCGAAGAGTTTTAAGGGTGAGAATGACTCGATAACCTTCACCGAAGAAGACGCACAGGGTGTACATTTCCCTCATAATGACCCCTTGGTGTTGACTGCCCAGCTTGCAAACATGAGGGTGCATCGAGTCTTGATGGATAATGGAAGCTCTGTGGACATCCTATATCGCCCAGCTTTGGAGAAAATGGAACTAAACATCCGGCACCTAAAGCCTTGCAATACCTCCCTGTATGGATTTACAAGAGATTCAATACAGCCCCTAGGGGCAATTGAGTTAGCCCTCACCATGGGAGAGCAACCCAGACAAACCACCATAATGGCAAACTTTGTTGTGGTAGATTGTACCTCAGCCTTTAATGCCGTATTAGGGAGACCCTCCCTAAGAGAATTGAAGGCGATAACTTCTGTGTACCACTTAGCTATGAAATTCCCAACTCCTGGGGGAATAACAAGCATGAAAGGAGAGTAATAGGAAGCAAGGGAATGTTATAACATATCCCTCTGCACAGCCATAAAGCCATCAATGCCTATGGAAATAGTTGTGCATGAAGGCACAAACCCGCACGAATTGGACCCGTGAGTTACTAAAGAACCCAGAGCTGAGCCAGTAGAGGAGTTGGAGGAAGTCACGGTCATGAATGAGCTGTTGAGGAAGTTGAAGGTAGGAAGAAACCTTTCGAGTATCGTGAAGGAGAAGCTGGTAGAATTTCTGAAAGCCAACCTCGACGTATTCACCTGGAGTCACGAGGACATGGTAGGAATAGACCTGTCAATCATGTGTCATCACTTAAACATCGACCCAAAAGCAAGTCCTGTGAGGCAGAAAAGGAGAGCACTAGACCCAGAAAGATACGCAACCGTAAAAGAAGAGGTTGACAAGTTGAAGGCAAATGGGTTTATCCGAGAAGCATTCTACCCAATATGGGTATCAAACCCAGTTTTAGTCCCAAAGCCCAATGGAAAGTGGAGGACTTGTGTGGACTTTACTAACCTCAATAAAGCTTGCTCTAAGGACAACTTCCCGCTTCCTAGGATAGACCAGTTAGTAGACGCCATGGCGGGACACAAGCTATTGAGCTTCATGGATGCATATTCCGGGTACAACCAAATACCCATGAACCCGGCTGATGAAGAGCACACTTCGTTTATAATAGATTAGGGGCTTTATTGCTACAAAGTGACGCCTTTTGGTTTAAAGAATGCAGGTGCTACTTATCAAAGGCCGGTGAACAGAATGTTTGCGAATCAAATAGGGAAGAATATGGAAGTATACGTGAATGATATGCTGGTAAAGACAAAGAAGGCATAAGAGCTCACAAACAACCTCAGTGAGATGCTCGACACCCTCCAAAAATTCAGAATGAAGCTAAACCCGCTCAAGTGCACCTTCGGAGTTTCATCGGGGAAGTTCCTGGGTTTTATGGTGAATTCCCGAGGTATCGAGGCCAACCCTGAAAAAATCAAGGCATTGCTGGAAATGAGCCCACCACAAAGCAAGAAGGAGGTGCAGTGCTTAACAGGGAGAGTAGCAGCCCTCAATAGGTTCATCTCCAGATCCACTGACAAATGCCTCCCTTTCTTCAACATCCTAAAAGGGAGCAAAAAGTTCGCTTGGGATGAAGATTGTCAGGAAGCCTTCACTAAGCTAAAGGAACACCTTAGAAAACCACCCCTTTTGGCTAAGCCAGAAAAAGGGGAAAATTTTACTTGTATTTACCTGTATCAGAGCATGCTATAAGTGCCGTGTTGGTCAAAGGAGAAAAGAAGCATCAGCAACCCATGTACTATGTGAGCAAGCGATTGGTAGACGCAGAAACCCAGTACCCAGAAATAGAAAAGTTAGCATATGCCTTGATAGTGGCTTCACAAAAGCTGAGGCCCTATTTTCACGCTCATGCTATCGAAGTGCTCACCAACACCCCTTTGCATCAAGTCTTGCACAAACCGGAAACTTCGGGAAGGTTGTTAAAGTGGTCGATTGAATTAAGTCAATTTTACATCACTTACTCCTCAATTACCTCAATCAACGGGCAGGTACTTGCAGATTTTATAATTGAGTTTGCACACCGACCCCATGAGGAGGGAGAAGTAGAAGAGAATGAACTGGTGGGTGAAGGGGAAAAGCAACCTAAAGAATGGAGCCTCCATGTAGACAAGGAATCTAACGAAGATGTGTTGCGCCTTAAGATTTGGATTTGAAGCTTCCAACAACGAAGCAGAATACGAGGCACTATTGGCTGGCCTGCGTCTAGCTAAGGAGTTAAAGGTAACCCATTTCCATGTTTCAGGTGAAGGGTGAATATCAAGCTAGAGGCCCAAAAATGGCTACATATCTCGCCAAAGTGAAAGGGTATTTGGACCAGTTCAAAAAATACACCATAGAACAGATCCCAAGGGAGCAAAACACAAACGTTGATGCTCTCGCGAAACTCGCCTCTACTCGAGATGAAGACAGGCTTGAGTCCATCCCTATTGAATACCTCTCCAAGTCGAGCATAGTAGAAGAAAAGATTCACATGGTCAATAGCCCTGAGGAGTCATGGTTTGCACCCATCTTGAGGTACTTAAATGACAGGACCTTGCCTTTGGACAAAAAAAATGCCTGTAAGCTGACTTACAACGCTGCCCAATACACCCTAGTAGATGGAGACTTATATAAGAGAGGCTTCTCTACCTCGCTCCTACAGTGCATAGATAAGGGAGAGGCTTTAAAAATTCTACAGGAGATACACGAAAGGAAATGTGGAAATCATGCTGGGGGCAGTCCACTGCAAAAAAGGCCATTGGCCAGGGGTACTATTAGCCTACCATGGAGAAGGACGCGAGTGATTTTGCGAAAAGGTGTGACAAGTGCCAAAGGCATGCAAATTACCCCAGACAGTCACCAAATAAGCTGGTGAGCATGACCAGTTCGTGGCCCTTCGCTGTGTGGGGGATTGACTTGATTGGAGCGTTGCCAGCAGGAAGAGGAGAAGCAAAATACACGGCTGTAGCAGTCAATTACTTTACTAAATGGGTGGAAGCAGAGCCTCTAGTCAACATAATGGCTAAGCAAATCACCACCTTTGTCAACAAATTTATCGTCTGCAGGTTTGGAGTACCCTACAAGATAATCTCCGACAATGGGACGCAATTTGAAGGAGGAGTATTCGAAGAATATTGCAGGGAAAAGGGAATCAAGAGGAGTTTCTCCACTATAGAACACCCACAAGCCAATGGACAAGTGGAGGCCATCAACAAGATCCAAAAAAGGAACTTGAAAACAAATTTGGAAAAGTTGAAAGGGGCCTGGATTGAAGAACTTCCCATTGTGCTTTGGGCCTACAAGACCACACCTCGTTCCACCACTGGAGAGACACCTTTCGCCTTAGCCTATGGCTGCGAGGCTATCCTTCCAATAGAAATGAAGATTAACTCCATCTGCATACAAGCATATGATGACCAGGCTAACATCGCAGCATTAGCCAGAAATTTGGACTTGTTGGAAGCAAGGAGAGAAAGGGCACAACTGAGGCTGGAAACATACCAGCAACGAGCCGCAAGATACTATAATTCAAGGGTGCGAGAGAGGGCGTTCAGGGTTGGAGACCTCATGTTAAGGAAAGTCCTGCCCAACACTCGAGACCCTAGCGCGGGTGTGTTAGGGGCAAACTGGGAAGGGCCCTACCAAGTTTCCCAAGTTGGACCCCCTAACACCTACAAGCTTGCATGTTTGGATGATACCATGGTACCCATAGCATGGAACACAGAACATCTAAAGAAATATTATCAGTAAGACCTCCATGTTGAAGCACGAATGTTATTGTTGGACAGATACCCCGCGGGCAGAATTCTAATGTTGATGCTTTGGCACGACTTGCTACCACAAAAGAGGCTGAGACATTGAATGTAGTGTCAGTGGAGTTCTTGGAGAGTCCAAGTGTGACAGGAGAAATGATGGAGGTCAGAATGATCGACATAAGACCGACCTGGATGACTCTCATAATGGAGTACTTCGCAACAGGAAAGTTACTCGACGACAGAAAAGATGCGAGAAAAATACTCTATCAAGCTCCACGGTACGTAATAGTAGATGGAACCTTATATCGGTGTGGTCATTCGTTACCTCTCTTGTGATGCGTTCTGCCTAAGGAAGCCAAAAACCATTTTACAAGAAATACATGAAGGCTTTTGTGGGGATCATGCTAGGGGGCAAAACCTGGCACTAAAGATATTGAGACAGGGCTATTTTTGGCCCACTTTAATGAAAGACTCGATCTCGTATGTTCAGAAGTGCGACAAATGCCAGCATTTTTCCATAGTTGCCCGAGCTGCTCCAATCGAGCTAACGATGATTTCATCCCCGTGGCCATTTGTAACGTGGGGAATCGATCTAATAGGTTCCCTACCTATGGGAAAGGGAGGAGTTCAATATGCGGTGGTTACTCCACGAAATGGGTAGAAGCCGAGCCTTTGGCAACCATCACATCAAAAAAAAGTCATGGACTTCGTGGTGAAGAGTATTATATGTCAATTTGGACTTCCTACGAAAATCGTGTCAGACAACGGGACATAATTCGACAGTGATCTATTCATGGAGTTCTGTGAAAAATATGGCATCACAAAGAGTTTCTCATCGGTAGCATACCCACAAGCCAATGGGTAGGTCGAGGATGTAAACAAAACCCTTAAAGCAAGCCTGAAGAAGAGGATAGATGAAGCCAAATGAGTATGGCCCGAACAGCTCCCGCAAGTACTTTGGGCCTACCGAATTTCTCACAGGACCTCCATGGGACATACTCCTTTTTCTTTAACTTTTGGAAGTGAGGCCATGCTTCAAGTCGAAGCCATGGTAGCTACTCACAGGCAAAGGACATTTAATCAAGAACAGAATGACAGGCTACTTAACGCATCTCTCGATCTGATCAAAGAAAAACGAGAAGAATTGCAGTTACAACTCGCCCATTATCAACAAAAAATCACTCGATATTTCAATTCTAAAGTTAAGGGGCGCAGATTTGGATTGGGCAACCTAGTTCTTTGAAGGGTCTTTTTGGAAAATAAAGACCCCAAGGATGGTGTACTAGACCTGAATTGAGAGGGACCATACCAGATCATAAAAGTCTTGCATGAGGGAACTTTCAAGATTGGTCGACTGAACGGAGAAATAGTGCCACCATCAATGTAAGGCTTATTTATAAAATCCATTTCGATTAAATAATATATGGATTGTTAAATAACCATTTCTTAGTCTTATTATCGCAAGCTCATGTTCTCATATTTGTAAAAGTAACCAAGAAATTTTATACATTCTGGTTACTTGGAAGCTTGGAAAAATTTATTATTCAACGACTTTTTAAAGCTCGAGTTTTCAATAAACCTAGCATGAACTAAGTTTAAATCATCTAAAACCCTGGATGTAACCAGGTCCGAAAACTTAGAAGCTTGGAAAAATGGTTATTCAAATGTTTTTTTTTAAAAAAAAAGCTCGAGTTTTCAATAAACCTAGCGCGAACTAAGTTTAAATCATCTAAAAACCTGGATGTAACCAGGTCCGAAAACTTAGAAATTTGTAAAAATTGATTATTCAACGACTTTTTAAAGCTCGAGTTTTCAATAAACATAGTACGAACTAAGTTTAACTCATAAAAAAAACCCTGGATGTAGCCAGGTTCGAGGCTTGATTCTCAACAGGTGCAATGCAAATAAGCAAACAAAAACTTGGATATAACCAAGTTCGATAAAATCTATCTCGATCTAAAAGTCGATTCCTAAAATCTCGAATGTACAAGAGTCTAAGGATCCATGAACATGAGAAGATAATAAAGGAAAGACAAATAGATCAAAAGTTAGATATATATTAAAAATAAGACAAACAAATATATTGTCACATCAAGGAGAAATAACCTCGAACTAAGCCCGAAGGCAATTGTTTAATATCAAAAGATAGTTGGACAAATACAAAGAAAATTATAAATGAGATCACTAGGCTCCGTCAGCTTGCCGTGCCGAATTGACCTCCTCGCCATCTCCCTCTGCCACTTCGGAAGCCTCACCAGTCTCCGAGGGTTCTTGCAAGAACCGAGCCTTGAATTTAGCAAGGTACAGATCCCACAACCCGGGCTCCATAAAAGAGAAGTTCCCATCCTGGTTGAAAGCCCAGCAATGGAATAACATCTCCTCCATGGATGATGATGACGCTGCCCTTTCCTCCTTGGCTTTAACTTCGACCTCGAGTAGTTTTGCTTTAAGCTCACCAATCTCGACCTGAAGTTATTCAGCACGATGGTTCACTTCTGCAATCTGAGCTTGGGAGGTAGATAGTGCGGTCTTTGCGACCTGCTCGCTTTCTTGGGAAGAAGTAAGAGCAGCCTTGGCAGCATGCTCATTCTTCTGAGCAGCTGTCAAGGCAGCTTTGGCGGCCTGCTCACCTTCCTGAGCAACATTCACGGCAACCTTGGCAGTGGCTAGCTCGGCTCGGATCTCTTCATTTCTGGGTTTAGCACGAGCTATGCTTCAGTATTGGGCCAGGATGGACTGCAGAATAACAAAACAAGTTCAAATAAAAAAGAAGAGGAAGAACATATTAAACAAAAAGAAAAAAAATCAGTTATGGGAGAAGGACTCACGGTGAGGTTCATCCCCATGGAAGATTCGTGGACGTCCTCCGGGCTGCGCTCCTCTATGGCCCTCGGATCCCTCACACTGGCTTTGTATGCGTGGCCTACCATATGAGTCGCAGTCTCATACACTATACCATGAAAGGCCTCGGGGATCTTTTCGAAGTCTTGTGTTTCCACCGGTATTCAGATGATGGGGGCCTCAGTTTGAATGACTTGGGGAGGTGGAGGCATTTTTCGAGGAGGAGGAGGAGGAAGTTGCTCAACGACTACAGTAGTCACCAGAGCTGTCTCCCAAGAGGAGTTCGTATCTTTACCCTTGGAGGGGGATTTCGTATTATCTCCCGTCTTAGGGGTGGTCTTTTTTGCCACTCTAGGCCTCTTCACGACGGCGCCCGCTATGGTTTTCTTAGCCTGGAAGGCAGTCCGTAGGTCGAGAGCTCCGATTGATTCCATCTCTTTGCCTATAAAAAAAGGAGTTAATTCACAAAAGTTATGTTTCAAAGACATGTAAAGAAAATGGGGAAATATAGATCCTACCCTCCAGGATGGGGGAGGAGTCTATTATCACCTGCTCGGGTGTATAAGCCGGGCTTGGCACAACCTCCGGCCCTAGGATTAATATAGGGGAGGGATAATCTAAGGATATAATCTCTAAGATCCTAGGGGGCTCAGGTCCCTCCTCAAGGTTGGATTCGTCTACATATTTCAAAAACCCAGGAGCAAATGCTCCCTGGAGCAAAGAAGGTCAGGTCCTAAGGTTGGTTTCGTACTCTTCAAAAATAGAAGACCTAAAGTTTAGCATGTTGTCAACTACAATGGTGTGAGTGGGATAACTGTGGTTGTAACGTACTACTAAACGATCTACACATTGAAGGAGAGTTGCATTTAGGTCCGGGTCAGTGGGGTGGCGACTAACTAGCTAGTTGGGGTTAAAACGTATTAACCTAAAGCTAGCAGCAGCTCGGTCTAACTCCCTAAAAAAGTATGGGTTACCTTGGCCGGAGGGGCCAGCTGCTGCCCCAAAAGCAGCCCGGTCAGGATCAAATCGCTGATCAGCTTCGAGAGCTCGTCTTTTCTGAATGAGAGGCACCTTGGCCTCCTCTTCATCGGTATCCTAGGCGATTGGCAGAGCCTCTTGTCAGGAGGGAACCTCAGGGATCACTGGACGGGGAGCTCGAGTCCTCAGGGCCAGTGTCTGACCCTCACTGATCAGCTTACAGGGCAGCATCGTGACGACATTCATGACCTGGCGATAATCCTTTTCCCCGGGGGAAAGTCTGGACAGTTTCTTGTACTAACCCCCGAGAGTTACCGATTTTTCCGTCCTGGCAAATATGGCTGCGTGAAAAACAAACTTAATCAGGACATGTTTAAAAATATATATATTTCAAGGAATAAAAAATTCACAAGCTAAATTTGCAAAGGTAGAAGATTTACGAGGTCAGTTGAAGTATTGGTGTTCGGAATTCTTGAAGCCATTCGACATAAAGAATAAATCTTTATAGTCGTTTGGGTGGCTGGGAAGATCAATGACGGGGGCTGAGCTGGAAAACTGCGTGAGGTAGTAAAACCCATCACCGCGTCCTCTCTAGTCGGGGCTTGCTTTGAGATAGAAAAAGAACAAAATATCTGCTGGAGAGGGGACCTCCCACTCGTGCCTCAAGAACAGATATTTCAGCCCTGCTAAAAGTCTATATGAATTTGGGGGGAGCTGGAAAGGAGCTAGTTTTATGTAGTTTAAAAAGTCTACAAAATACTGGTCCAAGGGAAGGAAGGCCCCAACCTTTAGATGCTCATCGCTCCAGGCTGCGTAGTTATCTTGGAAAGGAGCACAATTCTGTTCCCCTTCGAACGCAGGTTGAGCTAGGAGACCACCAGATCCTATCTCGATGTTGTGACTCAACAAGATTTTATTCACCTTCCCTTAAGTCTTGATTTTCAAGACTATGTGCTCGGCCTCGAAGAACGCATTGGGGTCGATGGGAACTTCTTTCTCCACGACTGGACCGAAGTGTGGAATAGGAGAGTCAGGGGCAACTTGCTTCCCTTTGTCTTTGCGTTGGGTAGATGAGCTCGCAGATTTTTTCTTGGGAGGTGCCATCAGATTGCCTAACGAAAAAGCATCCTAGTTAGTAGGCGACCTAAGATGATCTATAACTATGCCGCAATGGTACGAAGGATGAAATGGGTTATTCTTGTTATACGAGCTAAAGTTAGCTGAAACCCATCGCGTGGTGCCACGCGATATCCAAAGCTAAGCGCCTCGGTTTCTTAACAGCCCCCTGACATTTAGGGATCCGTGTGTCAGAAATGTTGGGTCACTACTTTCCTTTGTAAAACGGTTTAGTGCAAAACTGCCTAAGGAATTGTAACCCTTAAGCTACCTGGTATTTAACCTAGAGACATTATGATTTCTATGCCCCAAACAGATATTCTCTAAACCTATTTGTCATTAGAACTACCCCAGATTAACCCATAAATTTACCCAGTTTTATGGATACTTTTTTTTTATAAAAAAATATTCTGTTTCACTTATGGAGTCTAAAGTCGAAACCTATTCCCTATTGGCATTCATAAAAATTCTAACAATACCGAACTATGAACATTGCTAAAAAGAAAAAAAAAAGTTTCTTTGGGTCATGAAGAATAAAGAAATTCATTCAAACCAAAGGATGAGATACTTACAGGAAATGTGTTCGATGATCAAAGAATGTAGATTCGGATCACGAAAATCTCGTGGAAAGCTTCTGAATGACTGGGCACGATGAATAGTTTTGGGGATTCTGGGGAAGAAGAAGGGAAGCTTGAGAGTTTAGAAATGGGAAATTTTCAAATGCAAAGGTGGTGAGGTTTGAAATCTAATCACCCTATTTATACGTAAACTACGGAAATTAATATGGGCCATCTAATTGGGGCATCTCGAGATCCAAGGGCCAAGATTTAATAGACCAGATGGCGACAAAAAGTTGACAAGACAATTATTGCAGTCCTTGAAACCCGAACAGACGCCAATTGTAGTAGACCACGTGTCCAGTACTCGAGTAGTAGGCAGACATGGTTTTATGTAGCAGAAGTCTAAAAGCCCCTACTGTGTAGGTCATAAAATGACGACATCATACATGAGTAGGAGCTTGGGGGGCAGATGTTGTACCTTATTTTTAGCAGGAGTTCATTCACTCAGCTCGGGTGCAACTGACAGATAAATACACGAAAAAATAACCAAGTAGAATATTTGCTTATTATCCATGTGGACAGCTCGGGATTCATAAATATCAGACATGGTGTTAGGCATCCTAAGTTTATCACGAACTAAGAACACAATGGATGTTAAGCATGATCTCGGAATTAGATATCTATCAAATCACGAGCTTGGAGGAGATATTCGGCTCGTGACGATTCAAATATAATGCATATTCAGGGATCCCCAGAGACTCGGGATATGTTTATATGTTTATTTATGACCAGACTGTCATATTTATTATCTGAGATAGCAGGAACATATTTATTATGTTATCAAATCATATCTCCATATAAATGTGAATTATTTTTATTGAATATGGACATTATATAAATGCATGATAAACTCATGCGGTTACCCAAACTTGTCCATGGAATTCCCCTATAAATATTGGGAATGTTGGACAGGAAAAGGGAAATTATTCTGAAATACCGAAACTCTGCCAAAATAGTGAGAGAAACAGTAATAATAGTGACTCGTGGACTAGGTGGAGTTTAACCACTGAACCACGTAAAAGTTCTATGTTCTTGAGTGAATTCTTGATATTTTCATTACGATTTACCATTAAGCACTAATCTACCCTTATTATTTCTCAATACACTGTTGGCGAAAAATCGCGTCAACAAAATATTATAAAATATCATTATAATAATAATACATAATCTTAATTTTAATTGAAAAAATTCTTATTTATGTTTAAAAGAGTTATCTGTTGACTCTCGATTTGGCCAACAACATGGAGTCAGAAATACGACAAGAAATGAGATGATAGTCAAGAATGGAGTCAAATGGTAAAGAAATGACACAAATGATTTATAGTGGTTCGGCCCCAATGAATGGTAATGACTTACGTCCACTTAGTGCTATTATTGATGTTGAATCCCAATGTCGTGATCAAAGAACTAGGGTTCTTGAGTTTCACAAGCCTTAGGAGAATTACAACTATTTGGAGGATAATCGCCCTATACGCTCTTTCTCTCAATATCCAGAAAAAAGGTTCAAAAGTCCCTTCCTTGACCCCTCTCATGCATATTTATAGGCTCAAGGGGGTTACATGGGCCAATGGGCCTTAATTACTCTTAATATCAACGTATTAAGGTAATAAAAAGGAACCAATAAATGTAATTATTACAAGATTACATATCTTTAAAGGAAAGAAAATGAATCATGCGACCAAACTGGTCGCACCTATCCAAGAGATCTGATGAAGCAAGCAGGGAGCTGGTCGATCGGCGAACAACATCTCCTCATTCTGAAGCTGCCACGTGCCAACCACGTGTGAAAAATTCTTGCCACGTCATCAGGAGCCATTTTTTGGTAAACATTTGCCCCCTAAGTTTATTTTACTGCGACCAACATAAAGTAAACTTAGGAAACTGACCCTTCGCGTACCCCACCAAATCTGCCAGAGCTGCCCATGCCTTCTCGAAAAAGGTAACCAATCATGTCCAATCAAGTCTTTTTGGTTTCCCAAAAAAATTTCTGACAGCTATTGCACTTCCCCATGCTTTGAAAAAAGTAATTCCATGATTACCTCTTTTACAGTGTCGCGATCAATATAAATAATTCCTCAAGATCACTTTTTTACTTTTTACTTATCTTCGCTTCTTCAAGAACTCTGAAGAACTCTACATTCAAAGCCCAGAAAACCCAAACAGTTCCAGCGTTTCATGAAGTTTCTGCCCAACCACTCGACTTATTATTTCAGAGACTCGCTTCATCCTTTACTCAAGTAATTTTATCAACCTCTTCAATCGTTTAAGATGCCATGCTAAACCATTTTTTACCTGTTTCATATTCTGGGTTCTTGATCATTCTCGACTGTTCTTGAAAAATAATTGCTTCGGGGTAGACGATTATACTAATCTGTGTTTGAGGGGGTAGTGAAATAATTCTTTACAGAGGTTAAAAATCGATTTAGTAGTTGAGATTATAGATTTAGTGCGTAAAATTGAAGTAAAAATTCGATTTTTAAGCTAGTTGAAAAACTGGGGTTTTCCTGCCCTTTTAGAGTCAAAAAGTTTTCCATAAAATGCTTTTCACTTCTACTTTTTAATCTGTTTTCCAAACTGTTCGCATAAAACTTAATGTTTTTGCTAGAATGCTGCTGGTCGTATAAAAGCTTACCTTTTATACACGAGCAGCGTTATTCCAACTTTTAAACATAAGTTTTTAGGCCGTAGATTTCTCATCTCCCCTTTTCTGTTTGTAGACTTTCATGCAAGATCCGTGGGGAGGTGAGGGGCCTATCGATGACGATCTACTGGCCCAACTTCTCGAGGATGAAGAACAACCATCACAGCTAATTCTGAAGATCCCTTTTTCTCCCATTGCTTCAAATAATCCATCGACCCCGCCTCAAAATATGGGTTGGTAAAGTCCAAAGCCCAAAAAAAGAAATCATCCAACCCTCCTTCAAATCAGCCTGCTCCTCGGGCTGAAATTCCTTCAACCAATGGTCGAGAAGAAAATACCCCCGAGCCAGAAATCCAAACTCAAGCCCAACTTCGTAATACCATTCAACCAGACGTTGAATGGTACCTTGCTCCTCCTAGCACGATCACTGCTAGGATGATAAATAATTTCCTCAGAAAGTATGGACTTTCCGGGGTTGCTTTATTCCTTCCTACCAAAGACCAATGGGAAAACCTGCCTGGTGGCGCCTTTAGCACCTGGTCGAGGTTCCACATTGAGGCAGGAGCAATCCTGCCTCTTCACCCTTACTTCCAGGGAGTGGCCAATTACTTCGGGGTCGCTCCTTTCCAAATAACCCCAAACGGGTATAGAATGCTTTCTGCACTCTATATTCTTTACTGCCATAAAAATGGCCTGTCCCTTCACCTCATGAGACCAACTACCTGTTCGATCTCAAATCTAACCCCAACCAGGACAGTACGGGGTTCTTTCACTTTTTCCACCAGGAATCGAGCCGCACCTTCCTGAGTGAGATTACCTACAAGTCTAACGTAGGAAAGTACCACCATGAGTACTTCTTAACCACTGACCTAGTTGCCAACAACCTAGCCTTCACCCAAGGAGGTAACTTCTTCACTTTTCTGGTCGTTTATTTCCCTTGTATTGTATCTGCACTTTCCTTAGAAAATTAGTTCTCTTCAGGTCCATAGCTACGACCAGCCCCTACTCCAGAAATGGAGCTTCGAGCAGCCCTACTGGCCAGCATGTTCGACGTAGAGAAAAGCATCAAACATCTGGTCACCGAGGCAAACTTAAGACTAGTCGGGCTTTTGGCACCTGACAAGGATGTGAGGGAGTCCACTGCGAGGAGTGCCACTAGCGAGGAGATTCTTGAGCAGCACCCAGATGTGTCGCAACCTCAAAGGAGGAGAACAACTGGCGTGACAGTTAGGGAACCCTCTAGCACCCCGCGAGCAAGCCGCGTCCCCTGCCCCTTCGAGAAAGGGAAAAAAAGAAAGTCTCTGAACCCCTCGAGCCTATCGATGAGTCTTCAGATGAGAACGATACTGATCTCTTGCTCTTAGATAGTTTGCCAATTCCCTGTCACTTGTTTGACGGGGACGGCAACTTTAAGTACACTCCCAATTTAGATTTAGACTTCTTCATGCCAGAGAGTGAGTATAACACTAGTAGAGTATATAATGTAGCGACCAATAATGATAGCTCGGGTATTTTACTTGCAATTTTCTTTGTTTCTTTTTCTGACATAGCACACTCAGATATTTGTACTATCTCACTGTTCGTGTACTTGCTTTCTTGTAGACATGGCATCCGAAGACATATTCGATATGTACAGTGCACCCGAAGCTCCTGCGAGCAAGAAGAAGGCGAGTAGACGGCATCACAGGGAAAGCAGCAAAGCGCCTCCGACCAAGAAAACCCGTACTGTGGACCCTCTAGCAGACGGAACTTCAAAAAATGTAACACACATCCTTCTCCCCTCAAGCAGCAGACTCCGCCTGCTCCAGTCGGGTCGACCCCTTCCTCACCGGCTCTAGCTGACCAGACTCAACCAGCTGCCCCTGCTTCCACAGGGGGCGACATATCGAGTTGCGCCCTAAGATTGGCCAAAGACAAGATGGCAAAGATCTTCAGGCATGAGCATTGCCGAGAAGCCATGGCTGGGACAAAGTCAATGGACATCGACCAAATCTTAACCCGCGCACTAAACGAGCTCACAAGTGTAAGTTTTCTTTTCCTGTTGAGACTTGGTCCTTTTATCTATTAGTCAATTTAACTTTTGTTCTGATCATAGGCAATGCTGACCGTTACTGCCAGCCAGCTCCGCTCGGGAGTTATCACCGAGCAATCCAAGGTGTCCGAGCAATGGCAAGCCAAGGAGCTCAAGGTCACCAAAGCAAAACATGCCGAGTAGCTTGAGGTGTCTCAGAAGACAAACGCGGCATTGCTCGAGGAGAAAAATAAGCTGGCTGAGGAGTTGAGGGAGAAGCAGGCTGCCTTGGACAAAGCTGTCGAGTCAAGGGACCAGTATAAGGAGTCTAACCGTATCAATTACCACGAGGCCAAAAAGCTCAAGGCAGACTTGATTGCGAGCAGGAAAAAGGCCGACAAGCTGGAGGCTCGGATCGACGAACTTGAGAAAGCCAATGCCAGCAACCTGGAGAGGTACAAGGGTGCCACAGCTAAGTGTTTCTATGATTTCTGGAAACACAATCAAAGGGCCATCTTTAGCTATCTTCCTGAGCGCATGAGGCATACTGAGATAGCCCGATGCGTTGCTCTTTTGGCGGAAGAGGAAAAAACGAAGATCCCAGCCTCGCCCGAAATCTCCTTGGCCACCAGCATTGAAGGTGTGGATGATGAAGCCACTGATGCAGTCGACCAGGAACACCCGCAAGACCCTCCTACTTCTTAGCTTATCTCTTTTAATTTTAGTTTCAGTATACGACCTACGGGTCGAGATGTAAAGACAATTATTTTTAATTACTGCGTAGGCAATTTTTTTCCTTTGAATGAATAATTACATCCGAGCAGTAACTGCTCGCGGTGTAAAAGAATTCTTTTTTGATATTATAATATATTCACACTTTATTATAACATTTGTTCGCATGACCGAACTTAGCATAGTACTTTGGTTTGATTTAACAAAATACAAAATTTTGAAAAATACTCTAAGTACCCTAGCATGCTTTCACTTATTTTGCTCATGTGTTTACATACCTTTCGATATGTGTTGCTTACTAGATGCCTTATATGCCCCCAAGTGATTGAGGAGCTTAAGGTCCTTGGTCACTTGCCTTGACCAAAACATGTTCGAACATTACCGCTCGGAGCAAAGAGTTTAAACGATAATATAGCAAAACAACACACGTAATGAGCAAATACTTGTAATAAATACAATAATTGGCAAGAACGACTGGTTGTGCACAGTCCCTTTTATTTCTCGTAATAAATGGAAAAAACATGTCTGTACGAGTGATCAACAAAATGATCCAATTTCAAATAGTTTCGAACTGGGTCTTTGAACTTTGCTCGGAAATAGTTCGAGGAAATGTCTGAACCAAATGTTGTAGCTTGGAGTACAATTCTTACTGCTTGTCTTAGATGTGGGGATGTGGAAGGTGGGGAGGAGTTGTTTGAATGGATGCCTATTTGAAATTGGGCTTCGTGGGATGTTATACTTGCTAAATATGTGAAAGCAGGGGAGCTTGAGCTAGCTAAAAGAATGTTTTTAAGGATGCCCATTAAGGACGGAGTTTCTTAGAGTACTATGATTTTTGGGTTTGCTCAGAATGGTTGATTTGATGGAGATTTTTTAGGGAGCTTCATCAGCTGGGATTGAAGCCAAATGAGGCTAGTTTGACTGGGGCATTTGAATGTGCTAAAATTCGTCATGGTTTTATTGAGAAGGCTGGCTTTATGTGGATAGTTTTAGTGAATAATGTGCTTCTAGTTACGTACTCCAAATGTGGGAAAGTAGGCATGGCTCAGTTAGTCTGTGAAAGAATGCCACAGAAGAAGAGTATTGTTTCTTGGACATCAATGATATCAATAATTGCAATGCATGGTTATGGTGAAGAAGCTATACAACTTTTTCATAAGATGGAAAATTATGAAGTTAGGCATGATGGGATCACCTCTATTTTAATTTTATATGCTTGTATTCATGGTTGTTAAGAAGGATATAGATATTTCACAAAGATGAGAGATATGGGCATAGAACCTACTATTGAACATTACAGTTGTATGGTTGATCTTTATGGTTGAGAAAGTAAACTGGAGAAGGCCTACGAGTTTTCTTGCAGCATTTATGGTCACGTTGAGCTAGCAGAACAAGTAAAGAAAAGACTTTCGAGACTTGATCCCAACAACTCTGGTGACCATGTTCTTTTGTCAAACATAAATGGAAAGATGTTGCTTCAGTAAGAAGATCAATGTGTAGGCAGAGAATAAAAAAAACTTCTGGACAGAGCATGATTGAAGTTGATAAGCTAGTTTACATTTTTGTGGTGGGTCAGAAACAAAATTAGATTGTGAAAGAGGCTAATGAGAAGCTGGGGGAAATAATGTTGAGGCATAGAGTTGAAGGTGGATACGTTCTTGAAGTTAGGACTGTTTTATTACATGATATAGAAGAAGAGGAAATGGAAGATTCAGTGAGCAGGCATAGTAAGAAACTTGTTGTAGCTTTTGGGATGGCTACAAGGAAAGGTAATGAGAATTATGAAGAACTTGCGGGTTTTTAAAGACTGTCATATAGTGATATGAGCTACAGGTAAACTATTTGAAATTGGAGAGTTCTTAGACTCGAAGAACAATATTTTGATTAAAGAGAACGGTTTAAACTGCCAAGAAAATGGTGAGCTTGAAAAAACGACAACAGCTTCCTGAAAACATCATGAAAGTCTACGTCGTTTGCGGGAAAGGACATAAACTTCAAAAACCTTATGGTCGTGAGTAAGGGTGTTCTTGGTGCGGGTGGTGCGGTTTTTCTCTAATTTTTTAGACCGCACCGTATATGCGATTTGAGCAATTTTCCAAACCGCAACCCGCACTACATAGACCTCAAACTGCATAAATCGCACTGCAAATAAGTGGTGCGGTGTGGATGGTTTATACCTATCGCCAAATATTTTTAACAATTAAATATTATAATTAATAAATATTCATAATAAATCTCATAACTATAGAGTGTTTAACAAAATAATTAAATGAACAACAAACTAATAAATTTTAGCAAAACAATAAAAATATAACAAACTAATAACAAAGAAAAAATGTAATATAGAAGTAAAGATTTTAATTAATGAGAAATATCTTTAGATTGAAGTAGAATATGTGTTAACATCCTATAAAATATTATATATTTTTTCTAGATATTGTATATATTTTACTATGTATTAATTTAAAATGTGATAAAAATAAAAAAATATAAAACAGTTAATATAGGAGCTACACCCCGATTTCGAGAATGGAAATCTTGATCTCAAAACTCAAGGTCGTAAGGTGTTAGCTCGAAACAAGCATAGTCGTCATGTGATCAGTAAGTCAGAAATGGTCTCATTGAGTAGTATATGTGACAACGTCGGGATAGGTGAGCTTGGAAACAATGTAGTCTCGGAGGTGTTCCGAGGTTATAAGTTAGGCTCAAAACTCACAATGGCAATGGTTCAACACTTGTATAAATTTATTGATTCATTTCCTGCCCTCGAACAAGACGATTTGAGCTCGAGTATTGTGAGCTCGAAGAGGATGGTCTCGTCAACATTATTTGTCGACAACGGAGGCGAACCAAGGTGATGAGCTCGCGATGGGTTAATGGTTTGAAAGGCGTGTGGGTCAAATGCCTAAGCTCGTAAGCTATGTGTGAACATGTTTATTGTTGTAAAATCCATATGTTTAAGGGATCTGATGTAATCTGTTATTAAATCCCAAATATCATGGGATATTACCGCATACGTAGTAACTAATGCTTTTAATGACATTTATTTTAATTGATTTGTATTATATCAACTCGAATTCTGTGGGAAGATATTTAGAAAACCACTCATTTGTATGGTCTGAGAAACTGAGACTGGAAAAACTTCGTATAATTGCTTCCAGAAAGCTTTATGAGAATCCCAAAGAGCTAATAACACAGACTCGTGGATTAGGCAAATTTTAACTGCTGAACCACGTAAAAAACTGTGTCTATTCATATTGTTTCCTCTGGTATTTTTTCGTTTAATTGCCCTTCTTTTCTAAGTTGACGAAAAACGATGTCAACAGTTTGGTGCTTTCATTGAGAGCTATTAAACAAGACGTGAGCTTGTTTAATCAGAATGTCTCCTGAATCATCAATGGCCACTGCAAGTAACCCCAGTACGGGTGAGCGCCCAATGCCCAATATACCTGAGGAGTAGATTCCTCATGTCGAGGATTACCCACGACGGCCTGGGAAGCAGCCCATAGTGGATCCAGATCCTGAAGAAATAAGCGATTCGTCCAACTCTCGAGGGCCGCCTACCCCTAGGGCAGACGAGGGTATGTATTACAATCCTAAAAGATATGTTCCAATTGTGGAACTTGAAAATTGCCAACTGTGCAAACAGCTGGCAGAGGCCACAAAACGCAATGAAGAATTAGCCAGACAAGCTGCTAATGCCCAGGTTCCTCCTCAGAGGCCTAGGGGACGTCCTCGTGGGAGCACAGCCGCCAGGAGGGCGGAGCAAGTGCCACCGCCAGCATCCCAGCCAATTCAGCCAAGGCCCCGGAGGAATAACCGGGCTGAGGGTATTGCCAACTTGACTGCAGAAGTGCCAACAGGCATGGGAAATAACCGAGCCCCCTCGGCGACTCGGAACCCAAATCCTAATGCTACGAAAAACAACCCGGAGCCCGACCGAGCAAACTCTGGACCATCTAGGCCCGGTAATGGGAGACAGCCACCATCACTCATAAGACACCCACCATCACCAATAAGGCACCCCTTGCCAATCTGAGAGGTTCCACGACCTTTACATCAGGATGGAAATCAACGGGCTAGGCATGGACAGGAATCTACTCGAGAACACAGGGCTCCTCAGCCTTCGAGAAGCCAAATGTCAAGATCACAAACTGCTGGGACGAGGAGGCCAGCAGTAGACTCACCTCATAATCACAAAACTACGAGTTATGTAAGTGAAAGCTCAGATTACACTCGGTCCGTGAGCATTTACAACACGGAACCGATACATGCAAGGAATTGAGGGAATCACCCTGACCTGGGAGAACACCTAAACCATAATCGGGGTCGAGATAATCCCCTAAACCCTGATCTGTGAGACCATCTGAATGGCTGCAAACAGTCAGCATATAACCCTGCACCGAGACACGGAGCTTGAGTTTTTATTAATGATAACCAGCCCCCTCAGGTCCAGGTTCGACCTCGAGTGGATTTAGTCCAGGAAAGGATTGACCAATTAGAAAGAGTATTCAGGCTCCTGCAGAACAAGCGTAATAGGGACAAGGCGGAAGAGTCTAATGAAGAGCTCGAGCCTTTTGCCCTGCATATCTCTAGCACTCCATTCCCTCAGGGGTTCAGGATACCTCATGCCCCGCCATTTGACAGAAACTCAGACCCGTATAGTTATCTGAGTACATTCAACACCATCATGCGAGCCAACAATGTTGGGTACGAACTCAGATGTATGTTGTTCCCTGCCACACTTACAAGACCAGCAAAAAACTGGTTTGAGAAGTATAAAAGACATTCGATCTCATCTTAGGATTAGTTATCTAGAGACTTTAAGAAGCAATTTAAGGCTATGATTGGCATCAAGCCCGAGGCCTCAACCTTAACAAATTTCCGACAACAACAAAATGAGTCATTAAAGAATTACCTCACGAGGTTTAATCTAGAAGTGACCCGAGCTTGAGATGTCGATGATAGCGGTCACCTGATGGCTGTTAGAGCAGGTATCCTGCCAGGAAGTCCTTTTTGGGAAGACTTACAAAGGAAACCTATCAGGTCGCTAACCGAGTTCAATTGGAGGGCCCAGAGGTTTGTCAATGTAGAAGAGGCAAGGTCAGCACTGAAAATGACCTCTCAACACATAACTACAACAACAAACATAAACTCTGCTTCAACCTCAGTAGCCCCATCAACTTCGAAACCCTCTAGGGACAACCCTTCTAAAAGGAAGAAGAGCGAAGGGAATAACCCCGAGACTAATGGAGGGAAGAAGAAGAAAGGGGACAAATATTTCTCCATATACAAAGTATATACCGAACTCAACGAGTCTCGGGAGAATATTTACCTGGCTAATGAGAACAAGGTCTTGTTCAAATGACTGGACCCCATGAGGACCAAACGGCAAAAAGGGATCCAAATAAATATTGTAGATTCCATAGAGATATCAGACACACAACCGATGAATGTCGACAACTGAAAGATGATATCAAAGGCTTGATCTCGAGGGGATATTTCGGATAGTACGTAAGGAACCGAAATACCAATCAAGCCTCGACAAGCCAAAGGGCAACAACTCAACAACTTGCCCAAAATAATAACTCTTGAGCTCAAGAGGACGAGCAACCCCCTCCGATTGATGGAGAAGATGTAATAACCATCTGGGGGGAGCTCATATCACAGGATCGGGCAAGAACACCCAAAAGAGATACGTGAATGAGCTTAAGACTGGAGATGGTTCTCCCTATGGATCCGAGCCACAAGCTCCGAAACAGCAAAGGGTTGAGACTTAACCCATAACGTTTACTGAAGAGGACGCGTCACACATCCAATTTCCCCATAATGACCGTTGGTCATAACACTCCAACTCGCAAACAAGAGGGTACGCCGAGTCCTGATTGATAACGGGAGCTCGATGAATATCCTCTATAAAGCCACACTAGAACAGATGAGACTCGCGCTTCAAGATCTAAAAGCATGTGCAACCACACTGTACGGTTTTTCAGGAGAAGGGATTGCCTGTATGAGATCCATTGAACTCCCCGTGACCTTGGGAGACTATCCAGTCTCGGTAACCAAGATGATGGAGTTTATCGTGGTGGACCTCCCATCGGCCTACAACGTACTGCTCGGGAGACCCGCCCTAGTTGGGTTGGGGGCAGTATCGTCTGTTAGGAATTTGGTCATCAAGTTCCCGACTTCTAGTGGCATCGGGACGTTGAAGGGGGACCAACTTGCAGGAAGAGAATGCTATAGCATCTCCATTAGGGGAAAGAAGCAAACAAGTGCACATGCACTTGTAATTATTCAGAACAAGGATGGGACGGTCTTCGAGATAGATGAAGAGATCGACCCTAGGATAGAAGAAAGGGCTGACCTCGAACCTCTAGAAGAGCTTGAGGAGTTCAAGCTCAAAGAAAAAGATCCCACAAGGATGGTGAAGGTGGGTAAGAATCTTTCAAAAGTAGTGAAATAACAATTAATGTGCTTCTTAAAAGAAAATCAGGATGTGTTCGCATGGTCACACTCGGACATTGTGGGAATCAGTCCGAATGTCATGAGCCATACGCTTAACATTGACAAAAGCTTCCCCCTGAAGCAACAAAAGCGAAGACTCCTGGACAATGATAGAAAGAAGGCCCTCAAGGAAGAATTCAATAGGTTGGAGGCAAATCAATTCATACGAGATGCCTTCTATCTCGGTTGGATTGCCAATCCCGTGTTGGTTCCAAAACCCAACGGCAAATGGCGAACCTATATCGACTACTCAGACCTTAACAAAGCATGGCCTAAAGATTATTTCCCCTACCTCGGGTATATCAGCTCGTAGATGCCACTGCAGGTCATGGCATCATGTCGTTCATGGATGCTTATTCTAGATATAACCCGATTTCCATGCATGCACTGGACCAAGAGCATACGAGATTTGTAACTGATAAAGGGTTGTACTACTATAATGTCATGCCTTTCGGACTCAAAAACGCTGGAGCCATATACCAAAGGCTTGTAAACAGAATGTTCTCCGAGCAGATAGGGAATAACATGGAAGTGTATGTTGACGACATGTTGGTCAAGTCCAAAATAACAGTAACCATGTGGATGATCTCGCCGAATGCTTTACTGTACTACGGAAATATAACATGAAACTTAACCTACAAAAGTGATCTTTCGGAGTGTCTTCGGGAAAGTTTCTGGGATTTATAGTGAATGCACGAGGAATAGAGGTTAATCCACACAAGATCAAAGCATTGATTGATATGCCCTCACCTCGAAAGCATAAGGATGTCTAGATTTTAACTAGACGGATGGCAGCACTAAGTAGGTTTATTTCAAAATCTACACACTATTGTCTTCCTTTTTTCAACCTTTTAAGAGGGGGCAAAAAGTTTGAGTTGTCAGAGGAATGCAAGCTTGCATTCCAGAACTTAAAGAAACATCTCGGCGAACCACCAATCTTGTCGAAGCCTGTCATGGGAGAAGTCTTATACTTGTACCTCGCTACAACCGAGCACGCCATTAGTGTCGTGCTCGTCCGAGAAGACAAGAAGTTACAAAAACCAGTGTACTATGTCAGCAAAAGGTTACTGGGGGCAGAATCGAGATACCCTTTAATGGAAAAACTCGCTCTCAGCCTAATCCACTCATCTCGAAAGCTCCGACCTTATTTCCAAGCACACCATATTCATGTGTTAACTAACAAACAACTACGACAAGTTCTATCTAAACCAGAAGCTTCTGGAAGATTATTAAAGTGGGTTGCCGAGCTTGGCCAGTTTGAGATTACATACCATCTGAGAACAACCATCAAGGGATAGGCCCTGGCATATTTTATTTGTCGAGTGTACTACAGTATCTAACAATGAAATTGTAACCCCAGTCCGCGAGCTGTGGAAACTTTACGTTGACGGGTCCTCCAACGAAAATGGATCGGGGGCAAGCATTATACTGATCACCCTAGTAGGAAATCGATTTCACTCAGCTTTAAGGTTTAACTTCGAGGCATCGAATAACAAGGCCTAATACGAAGCATTGCTAGCAGGACTTCGAATAGCCAAGGAGCTCAAAGCTAAGGCTATACACTGCTATAGTGACTCACAGCTGGTGGTCCACCAAGTTTTGGGGGAATATCAGGCTCAAGGAATAACAATGGTCGTGTACCTAGACAAAGCAAAAACCGCGCTCGGACAGTTCGAATTCTATGCTATAGAGCAGGTTCGCTAAGAACAAAATTCGAATGCAGAAACATTGGCCAGGCTCGCTACGACTAGCGAGGCCGATACACTGAGCGTGGTCCCAGTAGAGTTTCTATTGACCCCGAGTATCAGCAAGCCTGACGAAGAAGGCGTGTGCATGATCGACTCTCAACCTACCTAGATGACCCCAATAGTCGATTACCTCGAAACCAAAATTCTCCCAGCATAATGGAACGAGGCTCAGAAACTGATGTATCAGATCCCGAGAAACACTATTGTGGAAGGAAGGTTGTATCGAAGAGGGTATTCAATGCCATTACTCCGATGTGTAACTCCACCCAAGGCAAAGAAAATTATAGAAGAAATTCATGAAGGATTTTGTGGATATCACATTGGGGGGCATAGTCTATCCAAAAAGTAATAAGGCAGGAGTATTTCTAGCCCATAGTCAAGGCAAACGCATTTGAATATGTCAAAATATGTGATAAGTGCTAGCGATTTGCTTCAATTCCACAAGCTCCACCTACTGAGCTTACCATGCTGACCTCCCCTTAGCCTTTGCGGTGTGGGGAATCGAGCTAATAGGCTCACTACAAACAGGCAAAGGTGGAGTAAAGTATGTTGTGGTCGTGGTTGATTATTTCACAAAATGGACCGAGGCTGAACCCCTGGCTACTATTACGTCAAAAAAAGTTTTAGACTTTGTCGTAAAGAATATCGTTTGTCGATATGGGATGCCTAGAAAGATAATGTCGGACAATGGTATGCAGTTTGACAGTGGCCTGTTTACCAATTTCTATGAGAAAAATGAGATTATAAAAAGCTTCTCCTCCATCGCCCATCCCCAATCAAATGGCCAGGTCAAAGTAGTCAACAAAACCCTAAAAGGCTCCATAAAGAAAAGCTTAGAAGAGACTAAGGGAAGGTGGCCTGAGGAGTTACCTCAAGTTTTGTGGGCTTATCGAACCACAGCTCAAACTTCAACAACACATACTCCTTTCTCCCTATCATATGGTTGCGAAGCCATTGATGGACCCAAAACAGGTATGTTTTAAATATTTATAACTCGCAAGCGCACGAATCGTATATGAAATATAGTGTTCGTGTAAGCACGAGATCGAACCCAAATGAGTTGTCTAAAATAAAAAATAAAACTATTTTAAATCAAAAGTAATAAATTCTAACCTAGCTCCAAAGATTGAAGAGATTTTTGAATAATGAAAATAAAAATAAAAGACAATAATATAGAAATTAAAGACAATATATATTACTAAATTAATAATTGTAAACAAGATGGTAAAATAAGATTATTAAGATAATAGAATCCATAAAATATAAGTTCAATAATATTTAAAAGTACATTGATTCCCAAGTTTTAGTAGTAGTAGAAATTAATCAAACCATCACTTATTCAAATTAGATATTCTATTTAAGCAAAAGTTGCTTCTAAAAAGACAAGATTTTTCTTCACTTTTCAAAATTATAATTTCAAAGCATTTAGTGTAAATCAATCTAATGAAATAACAAATAAATCAATGAACATTATTTATAAGGCAGAACATAATATTTTTGTTCTAAGCATGGATGTGTATAATTTAATGACACATCTTACACAAATAATATTATGTTTTTGCACTAATGAAGAACAAAGTGTAAATATGTGCTAACAATCCAAAATACATGATATTTAAGATGAAAGAAGATATTTGAAGAAGAAAATTCCATAAACTTTGTTGCACAAAATGGGAAATCAACAAACAAAATAAATACTATCTAGTTACATATTGTTTCATCATCACATTAATAATCTTAAAAAGATTAGAAACTCATAACTAGAATAAAAATTACAAACATAAATAGAAAAATTTGGAGGATGAACCCCCAAAATTTTCCTCTAAAAATACATAGAAAATAACTAAAAAGAAGAAGAAGATGAAGAGAATAGAGAGGTTTTGAAATGTGTAGAAGTTTGGTATGGTAACCTTCTCAAAAATTGACACCCTCAATGGTCTTCAAAACTCCATATTTATAGCCAAAATGAGGTATTAAAATAATCTATTTAAATTAATTAATTTCATTAAATTAATTATAATATGGAAAATAGGAGTAAATTATAGAGTGTAATAATTATGTTTTTGGGTAAAATGTATAGAAAAATTTGGGTAAAAAATGGTATTTTTAAACAAAGGGGACAAAAATACTTTTGTTGGGCTCAAAATGCACAAAAGTGGCAGGGCTTTTGGTGTGGCAAGCGGCTGAATGGAGGCAGCAGCTGGGAGAGTGAGGCGGCTTGAAGGTGGCGTTGGAGCAACTGACTTTGTGCTAACTTTGGTGCATCAACTGAAGGAAGAATTGAGAGGCACGGCTGGGTGAAGGCAAGCTGCTGGAGAGAAGCTGAAGGAGGCAGGTGTGGGATGACTTGGGGAGCTTCGGTCTGGGCCAAGGAGATGGGCTTTGGGCTGGCTGGATTTTATTTCAAAAATACAACTTTTCTTCCTTCTTTTCCTTACTTTTCAAAGCCCAAAATTGCAATAAATTCCCTACAAAATAAACATAAACTAAATCATGATAACATATTTTCAACTATAAAATAAATCAATTTAATTTTTTGAAAATAGTAATTATAACTTAATTTATATTTAACATTTAATTTCAATAATACAACACATTTTTGCCTCAAATTAAACAACAATAATTCAAATAATTAACTACAACATTTTACAACAAAATAACCATACAAACACACAAAAATCTATAAAATTAAAATAAACCTAATGAATTCAAAATTACTTAAAAACATAATAAATCAATTAAAAACTTAAGAATTAAGCAACAATTAGTACATAAAAAGTGATGAAATAACTCTATTTTGTAGAGTTATCAGCCATGTTGCTGATTGAAGTCGAAATACTTACAATACGGAGCCATCCATACGATCAGGCCTCAAACCAATATCAACTCGAAGAAACTCTAGACCTTATTGAAGAAAGATGAGATGAAGCACTATTGAAAAATGCTGCATACCAGCAATGAGCTACCAGATATTTCAACAAGAAGGTTCGAGATAGGAAGTTCGGATTGGGAGACCTGGTCCTACGACGTGTGTTTCTGGCTACACGAGACCCATCTGTTGGAGTACTCGGACCTAACTGGAAAGGACCTTACCAGATCGATTCTATCATCCGGCCGAGGGTATATAAATTGGTGAGGCTAAACAGAGAGTTGGTGCCGTGAGCTTGGAATGGTGAACATCTACGACCTTATTATCAATCATGTAGGAAATATTTTTTCGTTGTAACCAAGCGGGTTTATTTTTCAAGCATTTGTTAATAAAAATATTGAATTTTGCTCCAAATTTGTTTTCTTTATTAATTGTTGTATTTTTTGCAAACTCCCTTAATTTAATAACCTATGGTCACACTCATAGGATATTAATGGGGCATCAGTGGTATACAATCATACCATAAGTTTGAAAAAATAAATAACATAGAATAAAATGTCTGGATCGTTAACCCGACACAAAAATGTTAAGTATACACGCGAGTTAAGATGGTTTGGACCTAACCAGATTATAAAAGAAATTATAAATGGATGGATTACAAACCAGACACAAGCTAAATAAGTTTGTAACAAACTAGCTAAAACTAATCGATGGAAAGTTGGAATGTAAATAAACCTCCTTCGAGTTAAGTCGAGTCCGAGGCTGGAATATTTTGCAAAAATATAGTTTCGACCTCACAACCTTGGGGAGCTACTCGAGGAAGAGGAAAAGTGACTAGAAAAGCAAGATATAACTAAACTACTAATCTTACATGCCATATAAGTACTTTCGAGTGCATGGTGAAAGTAAGGTCCGACCTTGATAAATAATGAGGTTAGACAATGATATATCGAGTAAACTATGCATGAATGCATTGAAACTCGAGCTTAAATCCAACAAGTGTGTTTGTACAAATAAACAAACATAAAATCGAACCTTTAATATAAGATGCTTGAAATATTTCGATCCATAAATGTAAAGCAAAAATATTAAAGTAAAAGCTTAATGTAAAATCAAATGTATAAAGGTTTTTGAGCAAGAAAATCATATATATAAAATATTAAAATCACTATTTGAACAAACATAAAATAGCCCTAAATCAAGCTATAAATTGTCTTTGCCCCAAGGGCTTAAATAAAAAAGGTATTACAAAAAAACTTAATGGGATGCAGCCCATGACCTAGCTTTTATGAAGCAGGTGCATCCTGTTGGGGTTTTATGCCCTAATTAAAACCCAAATTCTTTGTAATCTCATTTTATTATCAATAAAAGAATAGAAATCATTTTTTGACTTGGTCAATCACTTTGCTCACATGTTTTATTTTCATGATTATTTGTTTAATATAAACTTCTATTAAATCCCGAGCATATAGCTAATCTTATTTATAGTGACGTAATCACAGTGGAATATAAATATGATTATATGTTCAAAATAAGTTAGTCCTAAGATTAGTCAGTGCACAAGATTTACACTGACTTGCCAATCTATGATATGATCTACTTACACATTATAGTGTTATGTTCTTTCCAGAACATTAGCAAAGTAGATAAGATCGGATGTATTTGTTACATCGGACGGACCGATATTGACAATTGATAAGATAAGTAAACATACTGTTATTATCTATTCTAGTCATATCATATAGTTGACCATAGGTCAATTCAATCTCAATTCTGAGTGGTTAGTATTCTAACTGATTGTATTATTTGAGTTCTTTGACTTGTTCGTTACCAGCTTACCCTACGGACTAGCCCATACTTACATCTTGGGAACTTGGTAGTATAATTGAGTGGGAGTGTTAATCATAGATATGAACATCTATAGCTTCTGATGAAGAAGTGAAATGATGGTTTCCTTTTAGTTTGGTTCAAGGTGTTAAATGATAGAGATCTCATTTCAGTAATTAAATTAGTTTACTAAAATATCATTTACAAGGAACTAAGTGTTTTAAGGATAAAATACAATAAGGGGTAAAACGGTATTTTAGTCCTATCTCATTGTAGATCATCTATAGAGGATTGAGTGACAATTATGGTTATAACAATGGATAATTAATAACGTATCTATATTTGTTATAGAGCGTTCTATGAATTCAAGAGTGCAATTCCGAGTCTATAGTGGAGTCACGAGGAATTAATAAGTTAGTAAATTTATTTGTTAGATTTATGATAACTTATTGGAGCTTGATTTGATATGCCCATGGTCCCCATTGTACCTTGGATAAAATCATTTAGATAGTCTCAATTAATTGATTTAATCATCAATTAGAATTATCAAAGTTGACCAGGTCAATTTTGGATAGTTTCATAGAGTTGTGTAATTTTGAAAAGAAAAGAGAAATTATGGCAGATTTATTAATTAAGATAAATTGTTATCTAAATTAATAAATAAGTTTAAATCAAGGTTCAAATTATAAATAATTAATTTGATAAAGGATTTAAATAATTATTTAATTAATTAAATCAATAGAAAATAATACAGACCTTGATTTTAAGTCCAATGGGCTTATAATCAAATGAGAAATTTCACGGGCCTATAGCCCATGATAATTTCGACCTAGGGCTTCAAAATAGCTATTATTTTATTGATTTTTTAATTAAATTAAATGGCCTAATTGAGTCTATAAAAGGAGTGCTTAGAGAGAAGTCAAAACATAAGTTTGATAAGTCACAAGTCAGATTTTCTGATAGTTTTAGATTCTTACTAAACACAAGTCATTTTCTAAGCCTCTTTGTTATTTTCTCTTCTTCTCTCTATATCTATCTCATGTGTTGAGAATTTCCCACACTAGTCTAGGTGGTTCTAAGGATACATTGGAAGATTGTGAAGAAAATAGAAGATCGGTTTAGTTTCTTGATAATACTCTGCGACAGAGAGGATAAAAGAGTTAGAGAAACTGAAGGAATGACTCTTTAATTCCACTGCGTATACTGTAAGTATTCTATTCTTTGTTTCTCTTTGAATTCAATTTTAGAAACATGTTTTTAGGCTATCTCAGATTAATTTGTTTAATATTAGATATACATGAAAATAAATAAAGATCATGTATAAGCTAATCCAACACATCCTCCTTAGCAGCATCAGGCTTCTCCACCGTCTTTTTGGCCTCCTCCTCATCCAGCTAAGCCTACCACCTCTCAAGGAACTCATCTTTGAGAGTGTCCAGAAAGTTAGTATCAAGATCATCATTGTTGGCCCAGATACTGTACATGGCCATATCAACAGCATGATCTTTCTTCCGCTTAAACTCCTCAAGAAGGCAAGTATTCTCACCCTCGATTATATCAAAGGTGGCCTTCTCCTCCTCCTTGAGCTTGGCATTCAGCTTTTCAAGCTCCTTGATTCTAGACTCCTTCTCCCTGATTTCAGAATCCTTAGCCTCCAGCTTTGACTTGAGCTCATACTTCGTGGCCTTAAGCTCGTCTGCGAGCTTTATATGGAGGGTCTTCGCCTCCTGAACATAGGACAAGCTCGAGTGGACTTCGTTGTTCAGTTTGTAGTTAAGCTGAGCAAACGCGGCAAAGGCTTGTACACAAACAAAAATGGGTTAGAACACATACAGAATAAATCCGAACGGGCAACATGACAGAGTAAAAAGAATTACCGAGGCGAGGAGCTCACTGCCCTTGTCATAAAGGGTGTTGTTGTCTTGGCAAGAGGTGAGGAATTGCCATTGAGGGGTGCCAAGGTTGCTGAAACTTTGGCCAACTCAGGACAGTACATCCAAGCCCAGACTGGCTCCGTGTGTCCCTGCGGCGTTGTCAATCACATACTTAGGGGAATGGGTCGAAATCGACAACAAACGTTCCTGATTGGGAACCAGCTTCTTTGGAGCCGAAGCAATCTGTTGAGAAGTTCAAATGGCAGGAGGAGGCGGGGGGACCAAGACCTCGGTGGATACTCTAACCTCGGGGTTTGGATTAGCAGGTAGGCTTGAGCCATGGGCGCTCGAGGCAGGAGGTGTTGCCTCAGATGTCTTCAAGATTTTAGAAGGGCGCCTCGCTCTCTGCTACGCCCTTGGACGCTTGCTCTGCTTAGCTCCCGAGCGGCAACTGAGCACGTTATCAAGATCAGAATTCATGTTGCCTACACATGCACAATTTACAAATTAGTGAACGAGCTTAAACTACAAAAAAAAGGCTAAAGTAAAAAGAAACCTGACTGGAACCCTCCCTCGAGCTTTGTGCTCGGCGACCAAGTAATCCCCCTATCTTCAGAGGAGGCTGGGGGAGTCCCTTCCCTATACGTAGGTGACAGCCTCGAAAGGTCTCTATAGTCGTTGGTCCCATATTGAACAACGACCCCTTCCTAAACTTCGTTTATACTATACATAGTTTGGAATCTACCTAACCAACTATCGAACCTATGTACCCCAAGACCAAACATGAAAGTTATCTCTAGATACTGGTAATAGGATCAGAGTGACGGGCTTGTGCTTAATCATAGAAGGAGACCACATGGCCGAGCTAAGTATTATTTTACCTCCTCCACTCGAGCTTGAGGCCTCGTCTTGGGCTTCGTTTCTCGATGTGGGTTTGTCTTGACGATGAGCCACCGAGGGACGGGTCTGTGAGTTTGGCGACCTCCATCTCGGGGGGAGCCCCTCAGTGGGAAGTGGCACATGCTCCCACTTAAGGTACTTTCGATAGGCAATGTCATCTATCGACTGATCTTGCTCCAAGAGGCCACAAGCTAGGAGCTGTTCTTCGTGGAGAAGATAAGATAAAGAGCACCGACCATATGGCAGTTGGAGCAGGGCCTTCTTATGCTGAAGAAATGGATGTGTTATTATTCCGAGCGTAACCAATCGAACGAACAAGAAAGAATACTTACGGATTCGTTGGAATGAAGAAAATCTGGAAGGAGCGAGGCCATTCATCCAAAAGACGGCCAACTTGAAGTTTGGAGGATGGTTTGGCATATCCTCAAAAATCTTCTTCTCCTTCGGATAACTCGACAAGTAATAGAAGCCATCCCCTCCCCAAGCTCGGGAGGGTTTGCTTTTCAAATAAAAGAGATAGAGAATCACTTTTGGTGAGGGTCCTTCCCACTTCAGCTCATGATATAACGACCGGAGGGCAGAGAGAACCCTATAGGAGTTGGAATGGGACGAGCCCAAAAAAATCCAGAAAATCCTTAAAAGAGGATTTCAGGGGAAGTAGGGCCCTTGCCTTCATATGCTCGCGACTCCAGGCTGCAAGCTTGATCTTACTGTCGGGATTGCCATCACCTGGGGCATAGCAGCTTCGCTCGTTTGGGGTCGCAGGCAGACACATCAGTGCGTCGGAGAGTTTTAGGTCGTGGCGAGCTAAGATCTCAAAAATTTGGCCCGTCGAAGTGACCAAGCTCCAATAATGCTCGGCCTCGAAGAATTCCTCCTTGGGGGTAGGAATGGACGCAACTTGCGAGGTGAAAGGGCGGTTTGAAGAGTCCTCCATCAGCGAGAAGGCAAGAACACCAGGCTCGTAAGCAACGGTGACTTTGAGTTGAGGATCAAGTGGGATAGCCCGATCTCAGGGTCTGGATCTGGATAGATCGCGACCCGAAGTCTCTTCCATTTTCTTTCCTTGACCTCGTCAATCTGACGTCAGAAATAGTCTCGGATGTCCTCTTGTTCGCAGCTCACATTGTGCTCGCATATCAGTCGGTGGTTCCGAGTGAAGGGAGACTCTGGACTGGGAGTTGATGAAGAGTAAGGAATTGCGAGCACTGACCCCCACCGATTCTCAGATTTCTGCGATATCTAGCAAGAACGAAAAGGGTGAGGGACAGACATACAAGAAATCAGAATACAATTTTAGTGATTCGAGCTCGAAAGCCCGAGATCACGGAGTAAGCTCAATCGAGACCGAGGTCTCGAAAGGACAAATCGAATTCGAAGTGGAACCTCGAACTATTGTAAAGTTCGGGCTTCGAGCGTGTACTTAACGCGAGAGTGGGAAAGTGTGGATTCATTTTAAGAATCCCGGATTTTCAGGGGTGATAATTTTGGGATTGGTGCAATTAAAATCCCTAATTTAGAACCCCATTTCTTGGCTTACACGATACACTGCCCATAACCTAAAAAAAAACCAATGTTTGCATTTTTTACACTACATCTGGGTTTCAGAACTATGTTGTCAAAGACTATGAATTGAAAGTTTGTGCTAAACAACATTGCTAAAACCTACCAACTACATCATACATTCATACGGGAATGGAAAATATAGAAATGCATGAAGACATGAAAACATAAGAGTTAAGAACAAGAAACTTACACACTGAAGCTTGTGGATATAGTGAAATTGACGACTATAGGAGTGGCTGCAAGAAAGATCTCACAGAGTCGAAAATGCCAAGGGTGTTTTGTTTCTTTGGTTTGGAGAACATGCAAAGAAGAAAAGAAAGTTTTTTCGGCTCTGGATTTTTCTTTCTCTGAAAACTGAAACGTAAAAGTAAAAAGGAAGAAGACGAAGTGGGTGTATTTATAAACCCTAGAGGATATCAAGGGTCAGACTGATCTGGCCCTTTGGCTTGATTTAGAATTCGATCTAACAAATGGGGTACGAATATAATGTTGGCGGCAAAAAAGGAGATACGAAAAGACGTGGGCAGATGTAAAAGGTACTCAAGTACTCTGATTGCGCAATCCTTGGCTGACATGTGTCCACACTCGAGTGTAGTAGGTGGCCCGACTTTCGAATGTAGCAGTTCAAAAGTTTCTTTATCATAGGATTCAAATTGATACTTTTGACGGGGAAAAATGTTACACCCCGATTTCGAGAATGGAAATCTTGATCTCGAAACTCAGGGTTGTAAGGTGTTAGCTCAAAACAAGCATAGTCGTCATGTGATCAACAAGTCAAAAACGGTCTCGTTGAGCAGTAAATGCGACAATGTCGGGTGAGGTGACCTTGGAAACTATGTAGTCTCGGAGGTGTTCCGAGGTTATAAGTTAGGCTCGAAACTCACAATGGCAATGGTTTAACACTTGTATAAATTTCTTGATTCATTTCCTGCCCTTAGACAAGACGATTTGAGCTCGAGTATTGTGAGTTCGAAGAGGATGGTTTCGTCAACATTATTTGTCGACAACAGAGGCGAATCAAGTTGATGAGCTCGCGATGAGTGAACGGTCTCAAAGGCGTGTGGGTAAAATGCCTAAGCTCGTAAGCTATGTGTGAACATGTTTATTGTTGTAAAATCCCTATGTTTAAGGGATCTGATGTAATCTGTTATTAAATCAAGATATTACCACGTACGTAGTAACTAATTCATTTAATGACATTTATTTGAATTGATTTGTATTATATCAACCCGAATTCTGTGGGAAGATATTTAGAAAACTACTATATAAATAGAGTGAGATGAATCATTTGTATGAATTGAGTAACTGATATTGAAAAAATTATGTATAATTGTTTTCAGAAAGCTTTAAGAAAATTCAAAAAAATTAATAATACAGACTCACGTAAAAAAAATCATATCTATTATATTATTTCCTTTAGTATTTTTTTTTGTTTAATTGTTCTTATTTTCTAAGTGGATGAAAAACGGCAATGTTGTATGGTGTGGTTTGAACATATTTATAAAATTTAAAACAACCACCCTAATGCAAATGATTCTAAACAATAGTTGTGAGTGATATTATTCTTAATTAGACAAAAGAAAAGAAAAATCCCAGTTTCAGTAAGGACGGTCAGCGTTTTCTTCTTTCATTAGACCGTCGCCGGAGAACCATAATCGTAGCTCTCTCTCTCTCAAATTTTCATGGCGTTTTCTGCGACGTTCTACCCTTCTTCATCACTGTCATTAGATTTTTCCAGTAAAACCCACAGACCCATTTTCACTCAGACTGCATACTTCTCAAAATCACTTACAGTTAAAGCTTCAACCACTCTGGACAAGCTCTCTGTGGACGATAAATCGCCTTCCCCGACTAAGGTGGCCTTCTAAATTTTACATTCTTTCTGTCTTCTTAGCTTATATTAAGCAATTTGAAACTTTTTTAATATAAATATATATATATATATATATTCATCTTATTATTAATGCTTTTGTCCCTTGGTTATGCACGAAAGCTGAAATTTTTATGTTAATATCAGGGTCATACGTTTAATTGTTTGATAAAATTGAGGATATCAATTTAATTTAATCAGGTCATTGAATTTTTGTTCTGCCACTGGTACAAGTTCACCTTGGTCAATATCCAGATCTAATTAGTTAATATACAAAAGGAATTACAGAAATTTTATGAAGAAAAAGAGATTAATTTTGTATTTATTTGAAGTAAGATACTTTCACTTATAATCTGATGAGAAATTGTACAAAAGGCTGCCCCATAATGAAAAGAATCTCATTAAAATGATGTGAAAAGAAAAAAATGAGAACGAATCAAACTTGAATCATCCCTATCTAATTTCACTATATATGTTATGTGAAGGAATAATTAGACGCATAAATAGATGTGAAAGGAAACAGGGCCAAGATTTTTTTGGGTTTATCTTCATGTGATCTCTAACCACCCTAGAAATGAAATCACAAACTAGATTTGCTGGGAGATTAGTTCTAATGGCTTTAATGTACGAGAACTGGGATGTCATTTGCTTAGAACTTAGTGTTCTGTAACTTAAAGCATCATGTTATATCTGAGACTGATGAATGATCACTTTTTTTACTTTTTATATCAGACTAGTAGCTGGAAATGGAAATTCAAGGAAAATTTAATTAACATCTACTATGAGGAACATGAAGGGAAGAGTAGTGATCCATCGAAAAATATCCTAATGGTACCAACAATTTCTGATGTCAGTACTGTTGAAGAATGGAGATCAGTCGCTAGAGATTTAGTTCAGCAAACTGGTCAAGCCAATTGGCGTGCCACCATTGTTGATTGGCCAGGTTTGGGGTATTCTGACAGACCTAAGATAGACTACAATGCTGATGTAATGGAGAAATTCTTGGTTGATTTCATCAATGCACCTGATGGTCCCATAAACTCTTCAGGTTAGTAACATTTGTTTTTAATTATAAAAGTATTCCTGTGAATATCTTGACTTCTGCCTCTCAACAGTCAATCTAAAGTTAACAATAAAGTTCATCTTGTTGTAATCTATGGAATACACTGCTTTGCTGTGATTTGGCAGTTTTCTTTGCTTCTTTTTGGCTTTAGGCTCCTGCATATGGATCTGTTCTTGCAGATTCTTTTATCCAATTCTTGCCTGTCTTGCAATCTTTGTATTGTGTGTTCTATATTCTTGTGGGTCTAATTTACCAGTCACTACTTATAAGTTCTTGTGGATGTTTTCTTACAAAGTTATTTGGTATAAAACATTATAACTCCAGTGCCCTGAATAATTTGATTTTTGTTTGATACGATTGTTTGTAGCACCGAGTTGATTGAATGACACTTAGAGACACTTTGCAGACTCAATAATGAGAGACTTTTAAGAGAATGTGTAGGTTAGGAGAATTGTTAGAGGTATATAATCCACTGTATGGTTCAGGGGAGGAAATGTGTATAGAATTGGAGCTTAGCTCTTGGGAGGTTACCCTCGAAGCACTTGGGTTATCTATTCTATTTGTATTTTGTTCCACAGTCAGCAATATAAGTGTTCATTTTGGCAATTGGTTCTCTGTTTTGGATTTTCTCTGGTTCGGGTTCATCAACAGACTCATATGTTGTATTCTACCTCAAGGCTTCTCAGATTTTCTTTTATTTTTAAATTTATATCTTTCCTTTGTGGATAAGGAGATTTGAGGAAATTGGCCAGCTTTATAAAGTACCAAAAGAGTTTGAAGTTATGTTATCATTCGGATAATGTACACCAGGTCTTCAGTTAACAATTCAAGTGCTATGGTATATTAGGTCTCTTCCTTTTTTTTTTTTCAGAAAAAGAAAAAAAAATAGAAACGAGGTGCTAGTGCCCATCTTCATGCTTCTTTCTAAGTGGCATATAAAATTTTCTTATAGCTTGTTCACTTTCTGAATCATTTTGATTTAATAATATGTTGTATTTTGAATATGTCCAGGCCTAATTGTATTCTTAATAATAAATTGTGCTGCTAACAATCTCTATTCATAATGCAGATAATGATTTGGTGGTATTTGGTGGAGGGCATGCTGCCACGATTACTGTTCGTGCGGCAAAAAAGGGACTTGTAAAGCCAAAAGCAATTGCTGCCGTAGCACCTACCTGGGCTGGTCCTCTTCCTATTGTGTTTGGCCGAGATTCTAGCATGGAGACAAGGTACTTTAAATGAAATACCTCCTTCATAACTAGAAAGAATAGAGATTCCATTTGGTTTTGACTGGTAGGAAATGCATGCCTATATATTGGCTGGATAAAATGAGAGTAGAAAAATGTTGGTAACAATCAAAGTACTTGGGTTGGGAGTAATGAAAACGCAGGAATAGAAAATGAAATAGGGATATAGGATCAGTAATGAAATGGAATAAAATTTAATGAGCTAAATAAATTAATAATTTTTTTAATGGTCTATTGGAATGGACCAAAATGGTGGAAAAACTATTCTTTGGAATGATGTTCTTATGCTTTAAAATACAACTAAACAAATGAATGAAATGAAATGAAAATTGATTCCATTTCATTCTAAGGCCAATTTGGTACAATTTTTTGAAATGGATTCCATTTTATTCTTTGATATGACATTTCTATGCTTTAAAATTCAACTAAACAAAGGAATGAAATGAAACAAAAATGGATTCCATTTCATTTTAGGGCTAGTTTGGTACAACTTTTTGAAAAAATTGTGTAATAAATGTGTTTGGTAAATAGGTAGACACCACCTTATTAAAGAATTTGTGCAGAAGCTACAATTGAAAGCTAAAGAAGTTAAAAGCATAGAAAGTGAGAGGTTTGCATGACCTAAGACCATCTCCAATGGGAGATGTAAATATTGTGCTATATTTGGCACAAAAAATCAATATGTGGTATTTTTTGCACAAATTTTAGCATTATGTTCTAATGCACAATTGTAAAAGTTAATGTAAAAATCAATCTTTAATTAATGTTCATTTGATATTTATTGAAAATATACAAAAATTAATAATTTTTCTTTAAATTTTATTGTTGATAGTTAAAGATATTAATAAAATAATAAGATAAAAAATCTAGCATTTAATGGTGATTATTAAGAATAATTCTAAAATAATAAAAATAACATAAAGGTATATAAAAAAGTGTAGCATTTATGGTGATGCAAAATATGCATAATGCTATATTGTTTGTCAAATTTGGCATAACTTTTAGCACACCATTGGAGCAACTTTTTTGTAAAGTAAGCTATATTTTAGCAATGCATCACCAATTTGATACTCCATTGGAGATGTTATAAGTTTTATATATTTGTGATTATATTAGAATTTGATTATGATATCATGATTATTATAATTAGAATTTTAATATTTACACAATTATATGTGCATATTATATAATATAATATATTTTTTTGAAGATTACTTTATTAGTGTCTTATCACAAACATATTTTAATTTTAACATCATACAGTACTTAGCAATGATATGTAATCAATTTGGATCTCATAACTTGAAACATTGTTGTCCTTTTTTGTTACTAGAGTTTAATTTCTATAGTTCTTTCTTAAATTGGTAAGACAAACACGTGACTTACTGCCAGAGTAGTTAAAAATTTAACTCTTCATTTTTTTTGTAATTTTTTTGTGTTCGTTTTGAGTATTACTAACAATACTTATTGCAGTAACATGGTTTCTTCTAGAAAGACATGTCAGCAAGATCTTTGGATCATATCATATATGTGAAAGTGTATGTTTTTCTTCGTAGGCGATAATATAAATTTTTATATATAACTTGTTTCATTTATTTTTTTTTATATTCAACATTGCATTCTTGGAAATTATATTTGAGTCTGACATTCAACATAAAGTTTTAATTTACCCTCATCAGACTTAATTATAGGGAACTAAATTAATTACTGAGAATTTCATATTTAAATCAAAATAATTTTGAAGTTATGAAAGAAAAAAAAATCACCAAACAATCCAAAGAGGCTACCTGGAAATAATTTTTTTTTTTATTATACAAAGAGGGTAGTTTTATCATTTACACTATAAGAGTATAGTGTCCCACATGGTATCAAGAGCATTATAACCCTAGCCGGCATTAAGTAAGAAAATATTGAACCATTTATAAGAATATGGGTTATTATACTCAAAAAGACTCTAATGGGGTGTTTGGTACGAGGTAATTTACTTAACCGTACTTTCTGCGATGATCTAATGTAAGTTAGCACAGGGTTTGCTGACCTAATTGGTCCTTTCCATTTCTTGACAAACTTACCAGGTATGGACTGCTTAGGGGCACCTTAAGAGCTCCTGCTGTTGGCTGGATGATGTACAATATGCTAGTCAGCAATGAGAAGGCCATTGAATCCCAATACAAATCTCATGTCTATGCAAACCCTGAAAATGTGACTCCGGTAATTATTGAAAGTAGATATGCATTGACGAAAAGGGAAGGTGCTCGTTATGCGCCTGCTGCGTTCCTGACCGGTCTCCTTGATCCTGTTCAATCCCGAGAAGAGTTTCTTGAACTCTTTGCAGCTATCGATGGAAAGACACCAGTTCTGGTTGTATCAAGTAAGGGGTCTCCAAAGAGGTCAAAAGCAGAAATGGAAGCTCTCAGAGGAGCCAAGGGGGTGAAAAAGTTTGTGGAGGTACCAGGTGCTCTTCTTCCACAAGAAGAGTATCCCATTTTAGTTGCCGAGGAGCTTTACCGATTCTTGCAAGAAAATTTTGAATCCAAGGCTTAAAATATGGTCTTCAGATACATACATTTTATCTTCATACAAGATTACTTTGATTTTAGACCTCAATGTTATCTTCATACATGTTATTGGTAGTATCAAGTAAGGGATCCCCACTGTTTATTGCACTAAATACTCTTTTTTATTTTTATACATTCCGTGTGCTATGCTGAATTAGCAATAGTAACCGTTAGTGACAACAATACCAGCTTTTGTTAAAAAAAATTCAACGATAACACCAATTTGGATCCTATTTTATACCATCTTGTGTTTTCCATTCTCCAATTGTAAAAGTGTGCTGAATTTCTATAAATTTTTCAGTACTTATTCGACTATTCCCAGATAAATAGTACGGAAAATACTTTGAGTTGAGAACATAATCCTACAGATCTTGGAAAGTGTTAAGTGAACTTTTAGCTATAGCTTTTAGGGATTATACATTTTAGTACCTTATTATTTGCTTCAGTATCAATTTACACCCATTTAGTTTAATTATCACCAAAATAATACTCTTTATTTTACAAATAAAACATACCTTGAAAACAATTTTTATTAAATTTATTTTCGATATTAACAAAATATCTTCATTTTAATTACATACTACATCTAATATTACAATTTTATTAGGTAATATTTGTGTTGACATCTAAATAGAAGTACTTTTATATGATAAAATTATGTAAAAATGAATTAGAGACAAGTTAAAATATTTGTTAAACATGAAAAGTTTAAATTTATTATATATCAATTTTTGTGTGGCTAGTATTAAAGGAGTATGTGCAAAATGACCCTTAATGATGTGTGAAAGTAAGTAAATGTCCATATTTTTAATTTTATAGTAAAATAGCTCAATCATCTCATTAAATATCACATATTACCAAATATGTCCTTTAACAAATTACTATTTTATTCTAAATATTTTAATATTATGGTATATGTATATTAGTTTTGTTTAATTAGTTTTTATTTTAAAATTATTTTGATTTTTTTCGTTTTTTATGGGTTGTTGAATGATATACCATAACACAAAATATATATACTGAGTTGAAAAATAATATACCATCAAAACATACAAAATTATTACTAAAAAATGTATACTATGCTAACAAAGTTATATACTGCCATTAAAATGTATATACCATGATACAAAATTATATACTACCACTATGTATAATAAAATAGAAACTAAATATCACAAAAAAATTTATATACCATATCACAAAAAACATATACACTAATTAGAAAATAATATACCAATAATCTATAAAAAACTTAAAAAATCAATATAATTTGAAAATAAAAATTAATTAAACAAAACTAATATACATATACTACTATATTAAAGTCATACAGTCCTAAATAAATAAATAAATTATAAAAAATGACATTTTAGGTAATCAACAATGTAAAAGGGTTATTTCTCTATAATTTTAAAAATAAAGACATTAGTTTCTTGATGCCTTTATTTTGAGTTATTTACTATAATTTCTCTAGTATTAAATGACAACATAATTCCATATTAACAACTATTTTAATCAAGATGCCTATTGATTGATTAAGAATCTTAAAGGGGTGGTTAAATAATTATTAATAAGCTGAATGTACCCTAGTTACTAGTTGGCTCATTAACATAAAGTCTATCAAAGAATGAAACAAGCCCAATAGGCCCAATTCTATCATGTTGTGCAGAATATCATGTGTTCAAGTAATGTATGGATGGAGTTAGGGTTTGGGTTTGGGTGGTGATTGAGAAGAAATGATAGTCTCCATAAGTTTTCTTGCATTACATTCTCTCGAACTCTGAGATAAGCTAGGATGACCGATGAAGAGTCACTGCCAAATCTAGGAGGTGTTGGCATTTTCTTGATATTTATATGATGCTTTGAATAAGATGAGTTTATTGGTAGAAAATTGAATGTTGATGAGCATGTATATTGTTGATCAGATCAATGAATATTGTTGTAATGCACATATTAAGTGAAACGTCCCAAAACCCTTAATAAAATTTACTATATTAGCTAGTGGGTTGGGGGAGCATAATTGGAATTAGGTGATATTAATTGAGTATATATGTGAATTATGAGTTATATTATGATATGAATGCTTATGCATGTTTACGTGTATTAAATGTGCTTAAATACCTACTTTTGTTAAAAATGAACATTTTCGTAATTTTGACCGGTTGAAGGTATAATTGTAATTTTATATACTATGTGCTTGAAACCACATTATTATGTCGATATATTTGCGTAATTTGACATGAGTTGATCCTTTCGAGCAATTTAGCGGAAAATTTACAACATGGGTTAATACTCGGTTTGGGGTGAGCCTATGAGTATTTTGGTAATTTGGCAAATTACTTGGGCTTATTGGTAAATAGAATTAATTGGGAGAAATATTTGGGTTTAGTGGATTAATTGATTAAATTTAGATTTTTTTTTTTTGCTGAAGTGAGCCTTGCTTAAAGTAAGGCCACAATGAAATCATTACTAACAAAAAGCTCCAATACAAGCGGGGGCACTTCCATTACCGACTACCCAACTAAGAAGCAGAATCCATAAACAAGATACAAAGAAGGTAACATACAGCCTAGGAAAATCCACACGTACTGAGTAAACAAAGACACGGGAAGGTTAAACCAGACTAACCAAGCTTGACCCGCACACAGGAAACAACCAAACAAACTTGATCAAAACTAAATACTGGAACTAGAAATAAGGTAGAGTAAACAACGGTAGTATCATCCATAGACAGCAGAGTAAGGATTAACTTCTGAACTAAACCAGCCATGCTTACGATAAGGTGGGAACCATGCCTTATAGTTATTAAGGATGGAATTACCACAGTTGTTCCAATCAAGCTGGCCTCTCAAACTGAAATGAAGAGCAAATTTTGCAATGTTATGAGCCATGTAATTGATGTCCTTGTCAATCTTTGATACCTCCCAGTGACTTAAACAGGTACATATGTTAGAAAACTTGCCTTTAATGTCCTCAAAATTTGGAGTTTCAGATGAGTTCCTCTTGCTGAAAGCTTTGACAGCTATGAAGCTGTCACTTTGGAAAATGTAGGATCCAGAGGGGTTCTTTGATGCTTCTTGGGTAGCTAGCAGTATGGCCATCGCTTCAGCGCGAGCAGGATCAGTTTCATTGGCTGTTGCAATAAAAATAGAAATAATAATAGATTTCGCATCTCTGTACATTGCTCCTAACGTAGTTCCTTTCTCCGAGATTGCTACATCTGTTGTGAAGCTAAGCCAGCCTGGAGGGGGCGGCATCCAAGGAACTTTAGAGTTATTCTGTGATTGAGCAGTTAAGTTCCATTTTGCTAGACGACTTCCTAACCTTGAACATAACATCTCAAAAGAAGCAGGTGTTGCACCATGAGCTATTTCATTTATTTCCTTCCAAACGATATCCACCAAAAAAGTGTATTGAACAAAAAAACTCCTCAAACGTCAGATTGGTTGGGATATTATGCTGAAATCTGAAGTAATTGAACCTCTCCTTCCAAATGTTTATGCATGTGAATTCAATTCTAAGGCCATGGAGATTGACAAACCATAATCTTGTTGTCCATTTTCATTTCCAAAATAGGTGAAATGAGGATTCCTCATAGTCCCTGCAGAATAGGCAGCTCGATGAACCTATATCCATGACACTTGCCAATTTCCCTGAAGTTGGTAGGGTGTCGACAACAATTTTCCACCACAGGTGTTTTAGCCTAGAATGGATTTTGCTCTTCCAGATGCACTCCCATTCCATTTCCTTTGGCTGGTTCAAGAAGGGGATAGTGAAAGTGGATCTAATAGATAAAGTGTCAGTAGAATCAGGGATCCACATCCATTCATCTTCCTTGTCCTCCATTGGAATGTTGATGCTCATAATTCTCTTAACATCGTCTTCGGAGAACCATTGGTGAGCCTTGGTAAGTTCCAAGCATGATTCTTAATGAACTAGCTGACCCAGCTAATGCCATAAGATGCATCCAAGAGAGGTGTTGGTCTATGTGGGGACGTTGGCAGGTAGTTGTCAAACCAAATGGAAGTGGTTCTTCCATTACCAATCCTTCTACAAACGCCTTTTTGGAGCAAGTTCACCGACTTGATAATACTCTTCCATAACGGCGAGTCATTTGGCTTACTCATGTAATCTAGAATGTTGACATCTCTCAAGTATTTAGCACGTGCTAAGTCATGCCAAATTCCTTTTTTTCCCACGAGAATTTCCCAAGCTCTTTTTACCAAGAAAGCTTCATTAATTACTTTTGTAGAGACAAACCCCAAACCACCTGAAGAATTAGGAACACAAATTTCCCCCCAGGACAAAGTATGAATCTTCCTCTTATGTATGTTGTCTCCTCACTAGAATGAACGTAATGATTTATCCATTGAGTCTTGTGTTGAAGTAGGCAAAGGGCATGAGGCAGCAACATAAGAAACAAGCGATGAACCAGCAGCTTGGACAAGAGTTTATCTTCCTACTTTGGATAGTAACCTTGCTTTCCAACCTTGCACTCTAGAGTTGACTTTGTTAAGAATAAAGCCCAAGTCTTTGGATCTGCGCTGAGATATAAGGAGTGGGAGTTCTAGGTGAACATTGTCATTCCTTACTCTAGGCATTTGAAGAAAATCTTCTAACTCCATTCTCCTCGCATGGGGAAGTGAACTGTCGATTTTGGTTTACTGACTTTCTATCCCGACCACGAGCAGAAAGTATCAATGTAATCCATGAAGGCATTTGCTTCTTTTTTAGTTGCTTTGCCAAATAACATAATATCATCAGCAAACAGGCGGTGAGTGATGGGTTGAGCCCTTATGGTCACTTTGATTCCGTGGATTTTCTTTTGCATTTCTGCTTTCAGAAGTAGGCGAGATAATAAGTCAGTAGCAATAATGAATAGCGCTGGGGACAACGGGTCACCTTGCCCTAGGCCTCTGGATGGGACTATAGTACCAACTTTTCTGCCATTGAGAAGGAGTAAGAACGTTGATGAAGAGACACATTTCATAATCCACTTAGCAAAAGTACTGTGGAATCCCCACTTTAAAAGCACGACTTGTAGGAAATGCCATTCCAATCTATCACAGGTCTTCTCCAAATCCAACTTGATAAGGAAGAAGCCATCTTTATATCTTTTGGATTGCATTGAATGGAGAATTTCTTGGACAATCATTGAATTATCTTGAATAAATCTTCCTTTAAAAAATGTCGATTGCATGGGGGAGATAATGTCAGACAGAATATGCCTAAGTCTGTTGGCTAGCAACTTTGAGATGATTTTATAGGCCACATTACATAAAGCGATTGGCCTGTAATCATTAAAGGATACTAGCTGCTCCTTCTTGGGCAGAAGCACCAAGTTGGCTCTATTCAAGGAGGCTGTAACGCCCTACTACCTTAGAGCCGTTACTAAGTGAGTTTAAAACAGAAATTGTGCGTTTAATTGACTCAAAGTGGTTTCTAAAACCAAAAGTGTGATTAAACCAGAGTTTAAGGCTGTATTCTTTTAAAATGGTCAACTTCATTGAAAACGTTAAATATAAAACATCTGGGATCCCAAAATAAGGTTTACAAAATGTTTACAACACCAAAATAGATTTACACTTGATCATCTATCAAAAGAATGGTTAAATACAGCCATATACAAAATGCCCCCAACCAAAGCAGTCGGGCAGGCCGAACATGTACGCGCCGCCCCCACGCTCTCCATACTCATGGCCGGTTGACTGACTCCTTGGTTTTACCTGCCACACGGAGCACCCGTGAGCCGAAGCCCAGCAAGAAAACCCAAATAACACATAACATATGCAAAGCAAATAACTGGCAATAATTCACTGATACATAGGAAAACCACCATAATAAGCAAGTACGGCCATGCCGCTCCCAAGGCCTTACCAAAGCCTGGAGTTTCGGTTCTCACCGCGAGGATAACTCATGTATCCCTTGGGTCCCACCCTGAATATAAGCATCCCATGTGCTGTGTTACTTTCGGCCCACGGCCGCCCCGGCCTATGCCGTACCCGGCCTCTGCCGCTCGTTTCATCATAATAACACATATAGTATATTCAAAATAAACATTCACACACATCATGGTTCATTTAAGGTTAAGCATTTGCACGTAATACAATCCGGGGCCACGCCCTACAATCACATAGTGGGGCCATGCCCTAAACTCGGGTGTTACGGTTTTCTTACCTTTAGATTAAGTAGCCTTGATCAACCTGACTCCTTGAGCACGATCTTACCCGAGCCTTAGCACTTACCTAAGCAAAATCCACAAGTCAAAGTCATCACCAATCCTCAGGTCCAAAACCTAGCCTCGGGACTAATCCCGAGCCCCCGGGAAGTCCTAAATCCCCAAAACAAAGTGGCGGAATCGAGCCCCGAACCCTAGGTCAAAATCCCTTCACAAAAGCCCAAAAATCCCCTCTGTGAACAGTGCAGCGCTACAGCGCTCAAAAGGTAGCGCTGTAGCGCTACAAGCAGAACCACCCTCACCAGACAGGGGCTAGCGCTACAGCGCCCCCTGCCTAGCGCTATAGCGCTAGTTGCAGCACAGCAAAACCAAAAATCGCATCTTGCGATTTTCTTCCCCCATTTCGAACCCAAACTTGTCCCACTCTTTCCCAAGCCCAAAAACAAACATATATACACCACACACTCATCCCAAGCACCCCAAGAACTCAATCCCAAGCTCAAGCAACCCACAACTCAAAATCTTACCCAATGAACCCCAAAACCAGAAAAATCAATCAAACAACAAGGATAGGGTCTTAGAAATCATACCGTGGGTGGAATTTCGACCTTGAACTGCACCCTAGACCTCCTTGGCTTGCACCTTTACAACCTTGACCTGATTTCCCCAAAAACCCCATCCATTTAGCTCAAAAACACAGTTCAAAACCAGCAAAACCCTAAAACCGAAAACCTCAAGAACTTACCTCAAATCTCTGATTTGATCTTGCTAATCTCTTGCAAATCCACAAACCTAGCTTACCACTGAGCTTCACCTCAAGAAAAATCAAAGAAAAAGGGTGGGAGAACCACAAACCAAACCTTCAAAGCCAACCCTTCAGCTTTCCCTCTCTTCTTTTCTCTTCTTTCTTTTTAGCCTAAAGTTTTCTCTACTAAATCCACTAAGTATAAAGGCCTCCTTTATTTTATCTCTTGCAAGCCTAATGACCAAAATACCCTCTCTTATCAATTCTAAGCCTTTATGTCCATAAAGGGCATTTTAGTCCTAATACCCAAATTCCCACTAATTCCTCAAGTGCTCCTAATAATTCCCGTTCGCTACCCAATGCCTAATAAATCACCAAATACATTCCCAAATTCTCGATTAACTCCCCAAGCTTAACCCAAGCCTGGTACAGGTTCCCGCTAACCCGCTCGTTCTAGGATCGTCTCGAGTCATAGATCACAGGTATCAACATAGTCATGCCCAACATGGCCAAATTTCAAATATGCTCAATCAGGTCTACATGCATATTAATTCACATAATCATGCACCACAATAAATCACATAATCATAAAACGTGCACTAAATCATAATCATGCATAAAACCCATTAAAGACCCACACAGAATTCCATTATGCCCTCCAGGCACGCTATCTCAGGCCCTAAGCCTTAACACCGAATTTGGGGTCGTTACAGAGGCGGAAAGCTCATTGTGGATGAAGAAATGCTTTACCATGCAAATGATATCCGCACCTATGGTTTCCCAGTGGTGCCTATAAAATGAGGCAGGCATGCCATCAGGACCTGGAGCCTTGTTTTGGTAAATACAATGAAAAACTTCAATAATTTCCATTTTAGTTGGAATCTTCGAAAGTAACAAATTTTGTGCCTGCGAGATATAAGGTGAAACCAACTCATCCAAATCTATTGGGAACTGAGTAGCAGGAGAAATAAAAGTGTCTCAGAATCTCTCCAGAAAGCATTTGCCTATGGGTTTTCTAGAGGATAGCCAATTTCCCTGAGTGTCTTTTCTTGTGTTTATGTAGTTTCGGCGTCTTCTGATAATAGTGGAGGCATGGAAAAATTTAGTGCTTTTGTCCCCATCCTTTAACCATGTAATTCTTGACTTTTGTTTCCATAGAATCTCTTCTCTCCGCAGAGACTCATCAAGGGCAGTTCTAGCTTTTGTTTCTTCGATTGGATTGCGATTGTTAGCACATTCAGCTTTGAGCAGTCTTCCTTTTGACTCTGCTATTTGGTTTGTCACCCTCTTGAATTGAGTATGATTCCACAAAGTTAAATATTTCCTCACTTGTTGAATTTTTGCCTCAAAATTGGCCATGGGGTTTGGATGGTTAATAGACATCCAGGCCTTGCGAACTACCCATATACTTCTACTGTCACGAAACCACATGTTTTCATATCTAAACATTCTGAACACTTTTTCTTTGTCCCCCAAGGAATCCAAGAAGATGGGATTGTAGTCCGATGATGTAGTCGTAATATTAGTCACTACTGCTTTTGGAAATACCATTCTCCATTCAGAATTCACCAAACATCTGTCTAGCCTAGCCCTCTTAAGAGAACTAAGGCCTCATGGACTACTAAGTTTCTTTCTCCAAGTAAAAGGAGTTCCCGACGCACCCAACTCTATCAATCCTGTTGAAGAAACCATTCTTCTTAAATCAAAGGAGTAGTATGAAGCATTACCTGGTTTAGAGTAATTTAAACACTCTGAGTCCTTGAAAATTCCATTGAGATCGCCTATTAATAGAGTGTTGATAGGAGAACTGATTAAATCCTTACCAATGATTTTCCAAAACTCTTCTCGGCCTGATAGAGAGGAGGTCCATATATTGCGAAAATATGCTAGGGAATATGTGGGGGGTCTGATTTATTCAGACTTTTGATACCGTTTTTTGAGAACTGAAGCAATTCAAATTGAACTCATTTCTTCCAACAAATACCAAGCCCTCCTGAGAGACCCACAGGTTCAACATAAAAATACTCAAAGAAGTGCAACTTACTTGTAACAGCAACGAATCGATCCTCTTGCACTCTGGTTTCCAAGAGGATAAGAACCTCAGGATGGTGGGATTTATTAAGCTCCGCTAGGTTGCGAATTGCTGGCCTGCGGGCAAGACCTCGACAATTCCAAGCAATGATCTTCATGAGGACTGTGGAGGCTCTTCTGGGCTAGCCTTCGAAGCCCCAAAATGAAAAACCTACTCAACATGAGACGATTATGGCACAGAAGGTATTTGTACCCGAGATTCCTCCATTGATTAATCTTGAATTAGCGGTGAAGAGGTACCCTCAACTTCATTTTCATCACTGCGTAGTTTCCTGATGAATCTCTAAAATTCTTTTTCTTTTAGAGTGTCGACAGTGTCGAGAGTTACCTCAATTGGAAGGCCCATTGTCTCTCTTTGAAGTTTTCGTGGTCGACCACTAGGCTTTCCACTTGTTGAGTGAGACTTTGTGCTATGTGGTTTCGTTGGAGTCTTTGACATCTTACATTTCCTACTTCTTCTCTTAGTTGCAGTGATTTTGCACTTTGAGTCTTTCTTTGAGCCAATGACAAAACTTTGAGGTTTGTTTTCAAGCCGAAAGCCTGGTGGGGGAAGAAGAGGACTAGCAGTCGAATTGTCTATGGTGAGATCGATATTCAGATTGGAGTTATGAGGAGATAGGATTTCAATAGATATATTATTGAATGCCTAGCTTGGAGGAATTGGGGTGATTGACCCAGCCAATTTTCTTTTTTGAATGTTCTCCTGTGAGTGGTCCACTAAGTCTTCAAAAAAAAGTGGGGGTTTGAATAGAGAAGGTGTGGGCCAGTTTTTGCTAATAGTCTCTTGGCCCAAATAGAGCTTAAAGGCCTTAGCCCAGCACCCATAACCACCCATAACTTGGCCATGGGATAGTGACCGATTCAGGCCTAAAAAAATCCCAGAGCTTTTGGGCTTTCACTTCATTTGCAACATTGCTATTCTCGTCCATAGAAGACATTGCATAGGATTGCAGGGTGCTGATCATGTGATGACTTTTAGTTGGTTGCATGGTACGCTTGAAGAAAAAGCCTTGACCTACTGTTCCCGCCTGCATCGTAATGTTCGAAGAAAATGAGTTTAGGTAAGTTTTCTCCACTTCTTTTCCTGGCCTATGCATTGTTCCTCCTAGAATGGAAACTGATGAATTTGAAACAACCCTAGACTCTGCAAGGTTAACACTTCCTTCTGATCCATTTTGGGCAGAATAGGTCACGCGTGCCTGAGAAATTACAGGGTTAGCAATTATCGTCTAAGCCTCGAACGACAAGTTCCTCCGACCCTGCTTAGTTACCGTTGCATCTCCTGGTGAAGGGTTGACGATGATTCCCAGAGTTGTGTTTCTCTTCTTCAGCGAAGGCGATTTCAGAATTGCCCTCTCCGAATGGCTCTCTACAGATACTAGTTGAGCTTGTTTCTCCAAGTTGGAGTTTGACTTGGATGAAGCCCAGTCAAGAAACCATTTTGGTCTCGCCGAATGGAAGGGTGAGCGTTCCCAGAATTCATCTTGGATCCATTCACCATACATAAAAAAACTATGGCCTTCATAGTTCTTCAGCAAAGTAGGTTGATGGAAGCACTGTCTCATATCTTGACCCATAATCCCACACTTAAAGCAGATTCTTGGGAGTCTCGCGTACTTGTATTAGAGCCACAAAGGAGCCATATTGTATCTTTTCAGTGGGAACCCAATGACTAAGGGTCTATCAATATCTACAATAGCTCTGAAATAAAGAGTGTCGGATCCGTAGACTAATGCATGATCTGATATCGTATAAGTTTTGCTTTCTTTAGCAGCCACCAAGTGGAGGTTTGCATTATTCCAGAAACCTATAGGTATACCGTGAACATATACCAGATTGGGGTGGTTAAAAGTTCCACCTCATTGTAACCAACTTCAACAGGCAAAGGTTCTAAGCAAGAAGTGCACCACTCACCAACCAAGGACAGCGATCGAGAACTTTGTGCGCGTCATTCTTGCTCTTGAATCGAAACATAAGGATTCCATTTTGCAACCCATTGAAGGACCATCCATCAATGGAAGCCCAAGCCATCTTTAGAGTGGCTTTAACTATGTTCTGAGACATTCATTTTTTTTTTGAAAAGATCTTGCTTAGAAGGAGATTCCCATGGACATATGAATCCTCAGAAGGAACTAACTCCATCTCCATTTCCTCCATGGAGATCTGAAGAGCATTGTAGAGCCATTCTGAGAGTTCCAAAGCTTCCACCGTTTCGCTTCTCATGGTGAAAGTAATAATAGTGATGTTCTAAAAAAAACAATTTGACAGAGAAAACATAATTTTATCGAATGTGGAATCGTAAAAAAAGAAAACACAACGACTAGTTGCCTAGATGAAGGAAATTTCTACTCTAGCCTTTCCAAAAAGCTCATGTAGAGCACTTCACTTGGATTAGACTTATGTTTAGGATAGATTATTCATCATATGTTTAGGATAGATTATAGGGGAGTTAGAACATATGTTAGCTCATTTTGCTTTTTCAGATTGTATTAGAGACATAGAAGATAACTAATTAGTGGTTAAATTTGAGGTTTAGTGGGGATTTAAGCAAAATGACAAAATTACCCTTGCATCTAGTTTTGAGGAAAGGTTAAGCTAAGGACAAAATTGTCTTTGACCATAAAAATAGATAAAATTGAATCAAGTGCTGAACTTACCCACTTACACGTTTCAACTCTCTTTCTCTTCCTTCTAGTCCTTTCTCTAAGCACACCCAATAATTTAAGGAACCAATTCTTGAAGCTTCTAAGATTTTCAAGTGAAGGTTTGGAATTTGCTGGAGGATAGGAGCTGCCTTGGCCACCATATCAGCTGGGAATTTTGAAAATTTCAAAGGAGGTATGAATCTTTCTCTTTGTAATATTCTTGAGGGCTCTTTTATGTTCTTGAGATAAATTTGGGGTTGGGTTTAAATTATGAAATTCTTGGGTTTTAAGTTGTTCAATTGGATGTTTTGATTTCAGAGATTAGTTTACAACTTCTTAGGGGATTTGGTTGCAGCTGGGAATTATGTTTGAATTTTGTAATCTCAAGTTTTACAGAAGGGGTTTAGAACCTCATAATCCCAATCAGTGTCCTTGACTGGGATTTTCATGTTTCATTGATGTTCTATGGGGCATATGAAGTATTATACTTGTTTTGATGTTTTTTTTTTCTGAGGCTGGAACCTGTTGGAATTGATTTGAAGATTTTTTGGGTTGGAGAAATTGCAGGCGAGAAACCCAGAAATTTCGGGTTCGCACTGTGGCTCAGCTGTGCTAGGGTTGGGTGCCCCTGCGTTGAAGAAGAGGATTTAGAGGTGCCTCTGTGGTCTCTGAGCGCGGTAGTGCCAGGGGTGGCACCTCTGTGCTTGTACCACTTTGGTATGTGGTTTTTTTTTTTAGTTTGGGCAAAGGCTCGGGGGACGGTTCCATCACCCGGATTGGTAGAATTGGAAGTCTTGAGTGCTAGGGATTAGTCCTAGAATTTGTTTTCTGGATTAGTTCTTAATATTTTTATTCTTTGTGTTGTGACTAGGAGTACCACAAGGCTTGGGAATGGAATCATGCTCGGGGTCGTATCTTTTCTTGCACAAGACTCGAGGTAAGAAAACCAGCACTTGCACTGTGCTTAGGGCATTGGTCCCGACCTGTGAACACGGTCATGAAAATGTACTATATATGATTAAACTATTATGTGTTTATCTATAAATGTGGTTAATGCATCTGTTGTAGTGCACTTATTTGTGAATGATTGGTATAATCTATGTTTCCCATTGTGTTGAACATAGGGCTAGTTGGCAAGCATGTGTAACGCAGGCCATGAAGGCGAGTCCAGTTTAAGGATGCAGTCGTCACTCACCCGGCATGGATCATAGGCTTAGTGCCAGAGTATGTACCTTGCTCGGTTGGGTCATTCGGCACGGCTGTTTTTCTAGGCTGTGTAAATTTTTCATGTAATTGAAATGAGTATACTTGCAAACTGTGAAACATGCTTACGACTTATATGATTGAAGTAATTGCACTTTGTATCTATGAAGCATGTATTTATTGCTTATAAATAATTGGATTATCATTATGACATGTGGGGTTTTCTTGCTGGGCTTCGGCTCACGGGTGCTCTCTGGTGCAGGTAAGGGCAAGCTAGAGTTGGACCAGCCATGAGTTGGGGGCGAAGGAGCGGCACATACATATTCGGCCTGCTTGGCCGCCATGGTAAAGTTCTTTTGAGGAACTTAGAACAATTTGTTCAGTTTTTCCACTTAGGTTTGCTATTTTTGTAATGTTTAATATAATTATTTATTTTGTTCATAAACTTTTGGGATCCTGTATATATATTTGAACCTTTTAATGAAAATTTTAATTTTATCAACCAAAATTTTTAGTACATAAACCATAGTTTAATTTTAATTACACTATTGAATCCAAATGACTCGCTTATCGAGTTATTTTAAACACACGACATAATGGTCATGGATTAGTAGGACATTACAACTTGGTATCAGAGCTGCCAAGACTTATGGTTCCTGAAGATTGACTGAACATGTATGCTCGTTGCTAAAGACAAGCTCAATTCACGATTTGGTATTTAATGTTTTGAATATGTGTTTAACCGCGTAATTGAATTATGTGCCTTATTATCATGCTAGAATAGAGAGCATGAGATATACTGATGGGGTATGGCCCCTGACTACTATATGAATGTGAAAGGAAATGCTTATTATCATTGTTGTTGCATGTGAATGTTGTGTGTTTGTTTGGGTTTGAACGTGGGACGGTCTAGAGGCGATTGTGACTGTGTGGTCAATCAGAAACATCGAATGTAGAAGTATTAGGGATAGTGCTTCCACGATGATTAATCAGACTCTACGACAAGAGTGTGGAGACAAAAAAGGTTATTGTGGAACCTCAGATGACTCCTCATGGAGTTGGAGCAAGTGTTAGCTAATCTGCAAGCTTAATTATAGAGATAGAAGGCGAGGTTGGGTAGCTGAGGCAATAAATTATGTTAGAGATCATTGCTCAACATGTGATTCCTACACCAATATGTTTGGTGGTGCATCCTAAAGTAAGGAAATTGATTGATTGGAACCATGGTGGGAAGGGTTCCTGAAGTGATACCCTTCATTTTGAGGGAGACTTAAATCCATTTAGAGCAGGATTGAGTAAGCATGTATAGTTTTATCTTAGATTTTATAAGGATAATGGATGAGGATAGGATGGCTTATGCCAAGTTTATGCCACGAGAGGGTGTTTTGATATGGTGGGAGGTTATAACCCAAATTAAGAATATCGTTATAATGAGTCGGGAAGGATTTCAGTAAATATTAAATGAAAAATATTATATTGATGCAGTCAGACAACGAAGGTGGATAAGTTCACTAGTCAGTTCAGGGCATTAGAACTATGACTGAAAATGTCTAGAAGCCTAATAGGTTGGCAAGGATTACAGATTGGTATAGTGCCAACAAACGTCATAAGAAAAGAAAGATGTGTTTGGGAGTTGAATCTTATGATGGATAGCGAAGGAGAGTCGCATTTGTATTGGAAAGTACTGCATATGCTCGGGTGGTAGAGAAATCCTTTATTGTTAAGAGGACAGAGAACAAGGGATCTGGAGAGAGTGTCGTAAGGCGCGATGCTCGGATAATGACTCATCTTTTAACATGATCTAGTAGGGGTAATGGCCCCATTTACTTAAAGGAAAAGGTATAAATATTTTTGGTACTGCCAAGTTAGATAAACGATTTTGGGGTACTCAAGGCAAGTGACAGGGTGGAAAATAGAATTGGAGAACTTATGTCGAGGGCACACCACATAGGCGATAACTTAGTGCCATTTGTGTGGTTGTATCAAGTGTAATGATAAATAAATTTTGAAAACCTTGTGATGGGCATGGTGTGAGGTTTGGTACCCTTTTGTCTATCAGAGAGTTAGTTAGGAGTTGAATTAACTCATGACCGATGAGAATTAGATGGTAACTTTGAGCTTGTGGGAGAAGATCCCTTTGTGATTTATGGGTGCTATGGATGGACCCCGTGTTCTGACGACTTCAGGGTTGAAGATCAGAAACCTATTATGGGAACTGTTGAATTGGAAGAGACCAGATTGGTTGGAGAGTTTTGAAAGTGTCTCCAAAAGATTTACTTGAATTATTACCCCATTGAGAGACCAAGTGGGTGATAAAATTGGCGCCTGGAATAGAATCGACATTTAAGGAACTTTACTGACTGGTACCGACAGAGTTAAAAGAGCTGAAGGTTTAGTTACAAGGATTACCTGATGTGTGAATTATTAGACTTAGCTTCTCGCCGTGGGGTGCACCAACATTATTTATGAAGAGGAGAAATAGGTTGTTACGAATGTATATTGACTACCGAGAATTGGATAAGGTGATTATCAAGGATAAGTATCCACCATTAAGGATTTACGACTTGGGTGATCGGTTGCAAGGCAAGATAATATTCTTAACGATTGATCTTTGATCTAGTTATCACCAGCTGAGGATCAAGGAAGAAGATTTTCCAAAGAATGCTATTCGCATGAGGTATGGACACCATGAATTTTTGGGGATGTCTTTTGAACTGACCAATGCTCCATCGACTTTTATGGATTTGACAAATAGAGAATGTGAGGATTGTTTCGACTGTTGGTATTAAAAGAGCAAATCAATGATACGCAGCGGGGAATGAGTCTTTTTTAATAATTATTAATACCAGCCAAGATCATATGCATATATATATATATTAAATCACATACAATCAGATTAGAGAATACCTCTTGTAGCCTATCAAGTGTCCTTGAATATTTTTGTATAAAATCAACGATCTTCCTATCCAAGTTCTGAAAGCTCACACCTTAATCTTCCAGACCAATCCTCAAACACACAAGGACGTGTGTGGGCACATAGGATTCGAAAGGTTGATTTATGACTTTCTACTCAATAAATGAGATCTAGAGAAGTTTGATAAAGAGAAGAGAAATTGAATAATTTTCATGTTTAGGAAAACTATCGCTTTTATTTCAGAAAGAGAGTCTGACAGTCTATGAAAAACAATCACTTGAAAAGTATCGCTTCTTTTCAGGTTTATAAAGATAATTAACTAATTTAATTAATCTTTATTTTATTAAAATAAAACTGATCAATTATAACCTTATTTAATTATTTAATTTAAATCATATTTAAAAATAATAATTAAATAAAACAAATTATTTGGAATTCAAAATTCAAAATTCAAATCCCAGGGATAGGAAATCCCTGTGTGTGGCGCCACACTCACACACTCACTATACAGTGAGTGTGTCGACCACACCATTAGGGTTATCCCTAATTTTCTCATTTGTTTATTTCATTAATATTTAAGACAATATATTTATCCCAAAACAAATATCAATTAATTCAAAATTAACTTTATCTTAAAATATCAATTTTTAATAAATAAATAAATATCTTATTCTAAATAAGATAATTATTAATCTCTCTTTATATATTAGTCTAAATAAGATTAATATTTATTTTAACCTATAGTTTTTCAAAATAAAAACTGTTGACGCCGTTTTTCGTCAAACAGTGAAAGAAGAGCACATAAACAATAACTGATAATGGCCAATTGAAATAAGACAATATAAACACACGATTTTTACGTGGTTCAGCAGTTAAATCTGCCTAGTCCACGAGTCTCTGTTATTAAACTCAAGATTATCTCTGAAAATTCTTTAAGCATGAATTCTTCAGAGTTTTCTCTCAAGGATCAGAATTTCGGTCCTTTACAATGATGCATGACCTCTCTATTTATAGAGAAGATCGAAGAATACTATCCCACATATTTTGGGTAGTTACTCTTTTTGTATAAGTAAAATAAATGGCTTTAAATGCCTATAATCATATATAAAAGGAAACGTCCCCTGAAGACCAGGGGACGTATAACTGACCAAATAATATCCCACGATTCTAGGGTATTTACAATAATAAATGAGGATTACATCTCGTATTTATAACACTTGTAGATATTCAAGGTGGTTATAACGTATCTCTAAGGCTTTAGCTTCCCAGGTTTCCAGTCATCTATCGAGCTAGAAACATCTCCCAAGGCCACATGGCTTTCGAGATCGTATGTGCGTCGAGCTCGGGATCCCTGATCCGAGGTCATCCTTGAAGATGAGAGCGTCCCCGGAGCTATCTTTCGAGATCATGAATACTTCGAGGTCACCATAATCGAGGTCGTCTATGTCCTGCAAACTCGACATTCAATCCTGGAGCATGTTTCCAACCTTATGAGTCCACTTATTTGCGAATCCAACTTTCGAGGTCATACTTAACATAGCTCGAAATCTGGGTGTAACATCTTGCCCCCTTAAAAGTATTTGTTTGAATCTTAAGAGAAGGAAACTTTTGAACTACTTTCTTTGAGAACTGTACCGTCACACTTTTGAAAATGGACACGCGTCAGCTGGGTATTGCTCATTTTTGGTACTTGAGTACCTTGGAAACATGCCCACGATCATTTGTCTGCCACCTTTTCGGCGCCATCTTGTCATTGATTCCCATCCGTCCGATCTAGCAAGGATTTCATTCAACGCCCCGGATTAATCCCCCTTTTTCCATCTATATATACGAGACCCCATTCTTCATCTTCATTTTTACCTTCGTTCACCAAAAGCAAGAAAAGAAGAAAAACGAAACCAGAGACCTCCTCATTAAGTTTCTATTCTGTGCATGTTTTCTCAGCCAAAGAAACAAAGAAACCTCGGTCTGTTCGAGTCCGTGAGTTCTTATTTGCAACCTCTTCTTCAATCAACAATCTCTCTGCAATCGCCATTATTGTGTAAGTATGCAATCTTTGTTTCCCATTTTGTCAGTTTTTATTCATACTGTTCTTGCTGTGTATGTGTATATACTAGTTTACATCCTTAGCATAATATGATAGGAGGTTTTGATCCAATAGGCTCTTATGCTTTTTAGACTTCCATACTGGATTTACATCACTGGCTTATACCCAGTTTTTATATTTGAGTGAGGTTCCAATTTTCTGGGTTTTGAAATTTTTAGGCGACGTTTCTTGTACACTAAGTTTTCGGGTAAAAAACATGGGCCTTGATAAATGCACGAAACCCAAGGCTGCCTTTCCTGGTTAACCGCCACTTTCTTTTCCCTTGATTTTCAGGATTTTCAAAAAATTATCCACGCTCCTTTCTTTTTCGTGGAACGCACGCCTTGACTCTTCAATAAGGGTCTTAATATTTAGCTTGTTTTGCTCCTAAAACCCCGAGCTCATTAGTTCGAGCTCGGAACTCTTGCATGCATGGCCCTCACCATTTTTTCTTTCTCGCTAGATGTCACAGAATCTGGAAAAACGGTGGGGGTCGTTGTTGGAAATCCCTTACGAGCCAAAATCTTCGAGCCCAGAATCGCTGTTCGCCCGGAATCAACGTCGGATAAGAGAATACGAGCTTGCGCGCGAGCAAGAGGACATTCGAGCTCACTACCGCCGCCAGATAGACGAGGTCATAGAGGGGAAGAGGAGAGTTCTTCGGGAGGCCCTTTATCCGGAATCCTATTCAGGACCTAGGCCGATTCCTCTCGATCCTGCATTAAAGGTTACTGTCGCGTACTATCTAGGAGAGCTCAAATTTTCACTAATGGGGGAACCTTCTTCCTCGCAGCTGAGGAGAGAAATGTTTGAGGCCGAGCACTACTGGAGCTCGATTACCACAACTAGTCAGATAACTGATATCCTGGCTTTCCACTGCCTTAGCCTGTCAGGCTCCTTGAAGTGTCGACCTCCGGTCAACCATGAACGAAGCTGCTTCGCCCCTGGGGGCCGCGACGCCAGTGTGAAATACACGGCCTGGAGCCAGAAACATATGAGGGCAGGAGCTCTGTTGCCCTTGAAGTCTTTTTTCAAGGACTTCACGGATTTCGTTGGGTTGGCCCCATTCCAACTCAACACCAACTCTTACAGGGTACTGTCTGCCCTGAGGTCCTTATACCATGAGATGGGGTGGAAAGGACCTTCGCCTCAAGAGATCTTGTATCTCTTTTGTCTGAAAAGTAACCCCTCCCGAGCTCGGGGAGGGGATGGCTTTTATTACCTCTCGAGCTATCCCAAGGAGAAGAAGGTCTTTGAAGATCTTCCCAATCATCCGCCCGATTTCAAAAGGGCCTTCTTCTGGACAGACGGTCTGTCCTCGTCTCGACACTATTCGTTCAGGCGAATTCGTAAGTATTCTTGTTATCTTTATTTCTATGCTCGTGACTTTAGCTCTTAGATCCATACTTAGTAGAAATATGTTGTCTTTCAGCCAATTTTCAGCGTCCCACTCCTGACGATACAATGAAGGAGCATAGAGAGACCCTGCTCCAACTCCCACATGGCAGGAGGTCCCTCTTATACCTTCTACATGAGGATAAGCTCCAAAAGTGCGGACTTTTGGGGGAGGGCTAGTCCACCTTTGACTGGTCCAATAAAAAATACGAACACTGGGAGCAGGTGCCACTGCCCACAGGCTCCCTTCCTCCGAGGAGAGAAACGAGGCCACCACTTCCAGTTTGCCCGAGGAGTCCGCTGTCTGGGAATGAGGCTAATGATGAAGCCTCGAGCTCGGATTCGGATGAAGGTAAAGTCCTTCCTACCTCGAGAATGTGGTCCCCCACCTTACTAAAACACCGGCCCAATAGGTTAGTCTCGTGCCCACAGGATAGACACCACTTCTACATATGGAGTTGGGTAGATGACTGTGTCCATAGGTTTGATAGTGGGCTCGGGAAATACGACACCATGTATACCACGGACGAGGTGTGGAACGGGATAGCTGTTCAGTATGGGACCAACGATTATAGGGACCTTTCGAGGTTATCACCCACAGATAGGGAAGGCACTCCCCCCGCCTCCTCTGAAGACGGGGGAATTTCATGGTCCCCAAGCTCGAGCTCGGGGGAGAGTTCCAGTTAGGTTTCTTCCATCATCAATTTATACGTCTGTGATACTAAAACAACTTGTATGCTTCTCTTTTATTGACTCACTCTGTGTCGTGACTTGTGCAGGCAAGATGGACTCCGACCTCGACAACATTATCGATGGCGCAGGCGCCAAGAGGAGCAAGCGCCCCAGAGCGAGGGCGCAGAAGAGCGACCGGCCGGGCAAGGGCCCCAAGAGGTCCAAGAAAACCCCTCCTCCTGCTCCGCCGATTTCGAGCTCCATCGTTGCGGAGACTTCCCAGGCCGGTGCTTCCACAACGGCCCCGTCCTCGCAGGTCGTCGCCTCGGCAGTGGCGCCGACCTCGCTGGTCGGTCCCTCCTCTATGGCTGAGTCCCAACCCCCCGTGGTGGTTCAGTCATCCTTAGGTCCGCCTTCTAGAAGGCCTTCTGCTTCTCGAGCACAGAAGCTATCAGTCTCTACCCACATGGATGCATATGTGGTTGACAATGCCGCTGGGTCCCATGGATCTACGCTGGTCTCGGATGTTATGTCCCGGATCGGCCAGAGCTATGGCAGTCTCGAAGCTCCCCAATGGCAGTGTTTAAATGACACCCGAGACTGCACTTTTCTCTACGAGAAGAGTATCGAGCATACTGCCGCGGTGAGTATCCTTCTATAGTCCTTCCTTTTCTGCTTATAATCACACTGACCTGGAGCTAATGGTGGTTTCTTCCTTTTTCAGGCTCTTGCCTTTACTGCCCAGCTCAACTATAAGCTGAACAATGAGATCCACTTGAGCAAATCTCATGCTCAGGAGGCGAAGGATCTCCAGCTCAAAGCATGCGATGATCTGAAGGCAGCGAATGCGAAGCTTGAGGCAGGAGCCAAGGAACGTGAGGACATGGCCACCGAGCTCGGGAAGCTGAAGACTGAGCTCGAGGAGCATAAAAAGGAGATCGCCCAGCTCTAGGAGACCAACAAGAAGCTTGAAGAGGAGAAGGCTGCTACCTTCGACATCATGGAGGATGCAAAGGCTCGTCTTCTTGCTGAGTACAAAGAGAAGAAGGAACAAGCGGTTGACTCGGCCATGTACCGAATGTGGGCCTACAATGAAGATCTTGACACCAGCTTCTTAGGTCCTCACGAGGCACCGCTTCTTGAAAGGTGGAATGCTCGGCTCGAGAAGGAAGAGGCTGAGCAGCTCGAGAAGGAGAAGGCTGATCAGCTCGAGAAGGAAAAGGCTGCTCGGGACGCCGTTTCGGAGGGAGCTCAGGAGGATAGTCATGCTATTTGTCCTGAGGAATCCGGTGCTGCAGATGCTGAGAAGGCCAAGGAGACTCCTCTTCCTTGACTCTGATCTCGGGGGAACCATTTATTGGGGCTGCGTCCCCTTATTTCTGTAATTATTTTAATTTATGCCCTCAGGGCTGATACAATTTTTTTCAAATATTACTTATATATGTTTTACATTTCTTGGTTCGAAATATTTGGCACATTTTATATTGATGAATCAGTTATGTTTATTTAGTCATACAAACATATTGTGGATTTAGGTTTGAAGCTCAATGCATTCATGCACAGTTTGTTCAAATTATCCGCTTCTGACCTCGTTATTTTTCAAAGTCGGATATTACTTCAACCATGAACCCAAAAGCACTTATATGGTATGTAATGTGGATGGTTTGGTTATATCTTTTTTGCTTAGTCACTTTTTCTCATCCTCGGTTTTTGCTCCAAGGTTAAGAGTTCGAAACTATTTTCTTTAAGATATTCCAGCCTCGATTTCGAAATAGGTTTAGGTTCCTACTTACCATCGATTAGTTTTTTTTTTCTTTTGGCTGGTTTGTTCCATACCTGTTAAGTTTGCACATCTGGTTAACTCAAGGTTTTCGGTTTTAGATAGTGCGGTTATGTCCGAACTATCTCAGCTCGCGTATTTGGTTATATCCAAATACTTTATATATTTTTGATAATTCGGTTATGTCCGAACTATCTAAGCTCGCGTATTTGGTTACATCCAAATACTTTATATGTTTTTGATAATTCGGTTATGTCTAAACTATCTAAGCTCGCGTATTTGGTTATATCCAAATACTTTATATGTTTTTGATAATTCGGTTATGTCCGAACTATCTAAGCTCGCGTATTTGGTTACATCCAAATACTTTATATGTTTTTGATAATTCGGTTATGTCCGAACTATCTAAGCTTGCGTATTTGGTTACATCCAAATACTTTATATGTTTTTGATAATTCGGTTATGTCCGAACTATCTAAGCTCGCGTATTTGGTTACATCCAAATACTTTATATGTTTTTGTATATGTTATTTTATTTTTTTAAGCTGATGGTACCAATGATGCCCCCTTAATATCCTATGAGCGTGACCATAGGTTATTAAATTAAGAGATATTGCAAAAATAAAAAGAAATAACATATTTGAACAAAATGGATCTTTTATTTGATGGCATTCAAAAACAAATAAACTATTAGAAACTCATGGTTATAGGCAACACTTTTCCTACACTACTGATAGTAAGGTCTAAGGTGTTCGCCAATCCATGCTCGCGGTACTAGGCTCCCGTCTAATCTCGCAAGTTTGTACACACCAGGTCGGATGACTGATTCTATCTGGTATGGTCCTTCCCAGTTCGGCCCGAGCACTCCAGCTGCCGGATCTCAAGTAGCCAAGAATACGCGTCTTAACACCAGATCTCCTATTCCGAATTTTCGATCTCGAACCCTCTTGTTGAAATATCTAGTAGTTCGTTGCTGGTAGGCAGCATTTCTCAGCTGGGCCTCTTCTCTTTTTTCTTCAATCAAGTCTAAGGTTTCCTCGAGCTGAGTATGGTTTGAACTTTGGTCGTAAATCTGATTTCGGATCGTTGGGATTTCGACTTCTATGGGCAACATTGCCTCGCAGCCGTATGCTAGAGAGAACGGGGTATGTCCTGTCGAGGTTCGAGCCGTTGTCCTGTATCCCCAAAGGACTTGGGGCAATTCTTCGGGCCACCGTCCCTTTGCTTCCTCCAACTTTTTCTTTAGAGAACTCTTGAGAGTTTTTTTCACAGCCTCGACCTGACCATTCGCTTGAGGGTGAGCCACTGATGAAAAACTCTTTATTATACCGTTCTTTTCACAAAAATTGGTGAATAGGTCGCAATCGAATTGAGTTCCGTTGTCGGATACGATCTTCCTCGGTACTCCGTATCGGCACACGATGCTCTTTACAACAAAATCAAGGATTTTCTTTGAGGTTATAGTTGCCAATGGTTCAGCCTCCGTCCATTTTGTGAAGTAATCCACGACGACTACAACATATTTCACTCCGCCTTTGCCAGTCGGGAGAGAGCCTATGAGGTCGATGCCCCATACCGCGAAAGGCCATGGGGATGTCAACATGGTCAGCTCGGATGGTGGGGCTCGAGGTATCGTGGCGAATCTCTGACATTTGTCGCATTTCTTCACATACTCGAAAGAATCCGCTTTAATGGTTGGCCAGAAATATCCCTGGTGTATGATCTTCTTGGACAAGCTGTGCCCCCGAGTGTGATCTCCGCCGAACCCTTCATGAATTTCTTCAATGACTTTCTTAGCTTCGGGAGGGGTTACGCACCTGAGTAACGGCATGGAATATCCCCTTCGGTACAGCCTTCCATCCAAGATTGTGTAACGGGGAAGTTGATACATCAACTTTCGAGCTTAGTTCCGATCTTTTGGAAGAACTCCATTTTCAAGATAATCAACTATCGGGGTCATCCAGGTCGGCTCTATTTTGATCACACACACATCTTCCTCTTCTGGCTCGTTAATGCTAGGAGCTGATAGGTGTTCTATGGGTACAACATTCAGCTCTTCATTTTCGGCGGACGTTGCGAGTCGAGCTAAGGCATCTGCATTTGAATTCTGCTCGAGGGGAACCTGTTCGATTGTATAGAATTCGAAACACTGTAACGCTGATTTTACCTTCTCCAAATAAGCTGCCATTCTCGTGCCGCGAGCCTGGTATTCACCCAAGATTTGATTAGCCACTAGCTGGGAGTCACTGTAGCAATGTATAGCTTTAGCTTTGAGCTCCTTAGCTATACGAAGTCCTGCGAGTAAAGCCTCGTATTCGGCCTCATTATTCAATGCTTTAAAGCCAAATCTTAGGGCAGAATGAAATCTGCTTCCTGCAGGGGTAACCAAAATGATCCCTGCCCCTGCTCCATTTTCATTTGACGAGCCATCGACGTAAAGTTTCCACAGCTCGTGGGCCATGGTTATTACCTCGTCGTCGGCTATACCCGTACATTCCACTATAAAATCCGCCAATGCCTGTGCCTTAATGGTCGATCTTGGGTGGTGGGTGATCTCGAACTGTCCGAGCTCAACAACCCATTTAAGAAGTCGACCTGAAGCCTCTGGTTTAGATAGGACTTGTCTAAGTTGTTGATCAGTCAGCACATGGATGAGATGTGCCTGAAAGTAGGGGCGGAGCTTACGGGATGAATGAATCAGGCTGAGCGCGATTTTCTCCATCAGTGGATATCTTGACTCTGCCCCCAGTAATCTTTTACTGATGTAGTAAACGGGTCTTTGCACCCTTTCTTCTTCTCGGACGAGCACTGCACTTATCGCGTGTTCGGTAGTTGAAAGGTATAGGTACAGTATTTCCCCCGTTTCAGGTTTTGACAGGATGGGTGGTTCCGCAAGGTGCTTTTTGAGCTCCTGAAAAGCCAGCTTGCATTCCTCTGTCCATTCAAACTTCTTACCTCCTCTCAGCAAGTTGAAAAATGGAAGACCACGATCTGTAGACTTCGAGATGAATCTGCTTAGGGCCGCCATCCTGTTAGTCAGAATTTGGACATCCTTGTGCCTTCGAGGTGAGGGCATGTCAATCAGGGCCTTGATCTTGTCGGGGTTAGCCTCAATTCCACGGGAGTTCACAATAAAGCCCAAAAATTTTCCTGAAGATACCCCAAAAGTGCACTTCTGAGGATTTAGCTTCATGTTATACTTCCTGAGCACGCCAAAGCACTCTTCGAGGTCATCAACATGGTTCTTGTTGAGTTGAGACTTTACAAGCATGTCATCAACATAAACCTCCATGTTGTTCCCTATTTGCTCTGAAAACATCATATTTACGAGCCGCTGGTATGTGGCTCCAGCATTCTTGAGCCCGAATGGCATGACATTATAGCAATATAGCCCTTTATCCGTGATGAAGCTTGTGTGTTCTTGGTCGGGGGCATGCATGGGAATCTGGTTATATCCAGAATAGGCATCCATGAATGACATCAGGCCATGCCCCGCCGTGGCGTCTACGAGCTGGTCAATCCTTGGTAACGGAAAACAGTCTTTTGGGCAAGCTTTGTTGAGATCTGAGTAGTCAATACAGGTTCGCCACGTCCCATTGGGCTTCGAGACCAAAACTGGATTGGCTACCCAGTCAGGGTAAAAGGCATCCCTAATGAAATGGTTTGCCTTTAACCTGTCAACCTCCTCCTTCAGTGCTTTCTTTCTGTTTTCGTCCAGCTGTCTTTGCTTTTGTTGCTTTGGGGGAAAGCTTTTGTCTATGTTTAGAGCGTGGCTTGCTACATTCGGGCTTATTCCTACCATGTCTGAGTGCGACCACGCGAAGACATCCTGGTTTTTCTTAAGAAAGCAAATTAATTGCTATTTTGCCTCATCTTGGAGGTGTTTTCCGACCTTCACTTTCTTCGAAGTATCAGTTTCTTCGAGCTGAATTTCTTCGAGCTCCTCCAATGGTTCGAGGTCAGCTTTCTCCTTAATCCTTGGTTCAATCTCCTCGTCAATCTCCAACACTGTTCCGTCTTTATTTTGTATGATGACGAGTGCTTGAGCGTTCGTTTGTTTCTTTCCTCTCAAGGAGATGCTATAGCATTCCCTCCCTAACAATTGGTCTCCTTTTAATGTCCCAACCCCGCTAGGAGTCGGGAACTTAAGGGCCAGATGCCTTACTGATGAGACTGCCCCCAGCCCAACCAGGGCGGGTCTCCCGAGCAACACATTGTAGGCAGATGGTAAGTCTACTACTACGAACTCCATTATCTTGGTCACTGAGACTGGGTAGTCTCCTAAGATTATGGGGAGCTCAATAGATCCCATACAGGCAGTTCCTTCTCCTGAAAAGCCGTACAAAGTAGTTGCACATGCTTTCAGGTCGTGAAGGGAGAGTCCCATCTTCTCGAGGGTTGCTTTATAGAGGATGTTGATTGAGCTCCCATTATCTATGAGAACTCGGTGGATCCTTTTATTGGCCAACTGAAGAGTAATAACCAGCGGATCATGATGAGGGAATTGAACATGGGAGGCGTCTTCCTCGGTGAAGGTTATTGGCTGTGTTTCAATCCTCTGGCTTTTTGGTGCCCTAGGTTCGGGTTCATAAGGAGACCCGTCCCCTATATTCAACTCATTAACATACCTCTTTTGGGCATTCCTGCCCCCTCCTGCGAGGTGAGCCCTCCCGAGATGGTTATTACATCCTCTCCATCAATCGGCGGGGGCCTGTCCTCTTCCCGAGCCCGGGAGTTATTGTTTTGCGTGGTCAGAGGCGCGACTACTCTCTGGCTCGCAGCCGCATAACCAGTACTCTGGTTTTTGACATAATGTCGGAAGTAACCTCTCGAGATCAACCCTTCGATCTCGTCCTTCAGTTGTCGACATTCATCAGTTGTATGTCCGGTGTCTCTGTGGAACTGACAATATTTACTGGAATCCCTCTTGGATTTTTGATTTCTCATCGGGTCAGGGCGCCTAAAGGGGACCTGGTTCTCATTAGCCAGGTATATGTTCTCTCGAGACTCATTGAGCTCGGTGTATACTCTATACACGGAGAAATACCTCTCCCCTTTCTTTTTCTTTCCTCCCTCAGCTTCGGGGTTACTTCCTTCGTTCTTTTTTCTCTTGGAGGGGTTCTCCGAGGCAGGCTTTGGTGCCGCTGGGTCCGCCGAGGTTGAGGCAGAGTTGATGTTTATCGTTGTAGTTTCGGACTGGGAGGTCGCTTTGAGCATCGACCTCGCTTCCTCTACATTGACAAACCTCTGCGCTCGTCTATTAAACTCAGTTATTGACCTTACCGGTTTCCCTTGCATGTCGTCCCAAAGGGCACTTCCCGGTAATACGCCAGCTCGGATAGCCATGAGGTGTCCACTGTCATCCACATCCCGAGCTCGGGCTACTTCTAGATTAAATCTTGTTAAGTAACTCTTCAATGTTTCGCCCGGTTGCTGCCGGACGTTAGTTAAGGTGGACGCTTCTGGTCTGACCCCTACCATTGCTCTGAACTGCTTCTTAAAGTCTTTAGACAACTGCTCCCATGAGGTTATTGAGTGTCTCTTATACTTTTCGAACCAACTTTTGGCAGGTCCTGCCAATGATGTTGGAAACAACATGCACCTGAGCTCGTAACCCACGTTACTGGCTCTCATGATAGTGTTGAACGTGCTCAGGTGACTACACGGGTCGGTCTTTCCTTCAAACGTAGGGACGTGAGGAATCCGAAAACCTTGAGGAAATTGAGTGTCAGAAATATGGGGAGCAAATGGCTCGAGCTCCTCATCAGAGTCTCATATCGACCATTTCCTCGTTCATACTTTAAAAGCCTAAAGGCTCTTTCGAGCTGATCGATTCTTTCTTGGACCGGGTCAGTAGGAGGTGCTGTCTGGAATTGACTGTCATTGATAGTGATTTCAGGCTCGCGTCTTCGCAAGGGATCTCCACGCTTATTCAAGCGATCCCTCAGGTCCGGATTTGTTTAATCTCCATTCCCCCGACTCTGATTCAGATGATTTCGCAGGTCAGGACGATTCTTGCGACTTCCAGTATTATTACGACCTCGGTCGTGTTTACTGACGGACCTGGTCTCTCCGGACTCATCACTGGTGAAACTCATTGCTTGGTTATTTTGCGATGGATTCTTTCCATGTCGCCTCGTCTCCGCAGTGCAAGATCGAGACGTCTGACTTCTCTCAGATGGAGCGCCTCTCTGCTCCTGGAAAGTCTCCTTGTTTCCTTGTCTTTCCCCCGCACGCCCTTGATCCTGATCTCGAACAGGTTGAGCGTTTCTATGTGGGGGCGAAGGATATCTTATGGGTGACGGAGGGAATCGTATAGGCGATGGTGGCTGCCACGCTTGTCGCGGCCTAGAGGGTCCAGAATTTTCCCGAGATGGGTCAGTTGCATTCGGTGCACTCCCAGGTACCTGAGTCCGAGCCTCTGCAGGGGTTCGGTTATTCTCAGCTCCTGTAGGCACTTCCACAGGCGGGTTAGGCGGGACCCGAGCTCGAGTATTCCTCTGGGGCCTATGAGGAGCGGATGGCTCTGCTGGTGCCGGAGGTTGAGTCGGCCTCCTTGTGGCAGCATCCTTTCGTGGACGCCCGCGGGGGCCTCCGGGGAGGAACATGTACGTCCCTTGGAGGAGGGACTTGGATTTCGCGCGGAGGCGGGGGCTGAGCCACCTGCGCCTCTGCGGCTATCCTTGTCAACTCCTCATTCCGTTTGTTGGCTTCTGCCAACAGCTGCTTCAGTTGTCGGTTTTCAAGTTCCACAATAGGAACGTACCGCTCAGGATTGTAGTACATATCCTCATCTCTTGGTGGAGGAGGTGGTCCCAGGGAATCAGAGGACCCACTTCTCTCTTCAACATCCGGGGTTCTCTATTGGTTGTTTTCCAGGATGTCTTGGGTAATTTTTCTCAGGGGTGTTTTGATTGTTTGTGGCCATGATTTTCTCAGGGATGAATGCTTAAGGCTCTCAATGAAAGCACCAAACTGTTGATGCCGTTTTTCGTCAAACAGTGAAAGAAGAGCACATAAACAATAACTGATAATGGCCAATTGAAATAAGACAATATAAACACACGATTTTTACGTGGTTTAGCAGTTAAATCTGCCTAGTCCACGAGTCTCTGTTATTAAACTCAAGATTATCTCTGAAAATTCTTTAAGCATGAATTCTTCAGAGTTTTCTCTCAAGGATCAGAATTTCGGTCCTTTACAATGATGCATGGCCTCTCTATTTATAGAGAAGATCAAAGAATACTATCCCACATATTTTGGGTAGTTACTCTTTTTGTATAAGTAAAATAAATGGCTTTAAATGCCTATAATCAGATATAAAAGGAAACGTCCCCTGAAGACCAGGGGACGTATAACTGACCAAATAATATCCCACGATTCTAGGGGATTTACAATAATAAATGAGGATTACATCTTGTATTTATAACACTTGTAGATATTCAAGGTGGTTGTAATGTATCTCTAAGGCTTTAGCTTCCCAGGTTTCCCGTCATCTATCGAGCTAGAAACATCTCCCGAGGCCACATGGCTTTCGAGATCATATGTGCATCGAGCTCGGGACCCCTGATCCGAGGTCATCCCTGAAGATGAGAGCGTCCCCGGAGCTATCTTTCGAGATCATGAATACTTCAAGGCCACCATACTCGAGGTCGTCTATGTCCTGCAAGCTCGACATTCAATCCTGGAGCATGTTTCCAACCTTATGAGTCCACTTATTTGCGAATCCAACTTTCGAGGTCATACTTAACATAGCTCGAAATCTGGGTGTAACAAAAACTATATAGTTAAATAATTAATTAATTCATAATTAATCAATTGCCCAAAACTATCACATAATTATTTCATTGCCCTAGAAAATTAACTCCTTTACAATTAAGTCCTTCTCTTTATAAATCTTTCTTTTGACATCCATACCCTTGACGGTGTAGGAGAGAGGTGATTTGGGGACCATGGACCTATAATATGAAGCTCCAATAAACCAGATTATTAATTAAACTCTTTAATCCAATAATCTTATTTATTAATTCCATGATTACTCCACTATAAATATGGAATTGCACTCTAAGTATTTATAGAATTATATTTATAGAGTTTTCTCTTGTAGTCCATTGATATAATCAATAAATATAGTTTTGTCCTCCATTTATTGGTTCGTTAATTAGAGCTGGTCAAGATTACCATTTTACCCTTCTAATTACCTCTTGATCCTTAAGTACCATTAATTCACTAGCGAATAATTAATCTATAATCAAATTATAGATTTGAGCTCAATAACTATTCAATTCCAGAATTAACCCTTAAGGGAACCAATATTCGATCCATTAGGAAAGATGGATTCCATTATTATAATTCATGTTCCCAACCATTCATGATATTGAATCTCCAAAACAAAAGTCATTAGCCTCATTATACTAAGAAACCTTAACGAGTGAATCAAAAGATCCAATAAACACAAACATGAGTTCATGAATACTCAGGATTTAGACTAATCTACAAATGATCATTTATTATGATAAGAATCAAATCTTTATGTAAAACAACAAGTTTATAAATATAATTAATTCTTATCGGTCCTGTTATATATAATCTCTATTATATACAACACCTTTACTAAGAAGTCTGTCCATATCAGTAATTCGAATCTAAACCACTTGCATCCTGTACGCTTAGTACACCACACTAGTAACCATTCATTAAAGATTCCATAATTTAATATATTATTGACTATTTTATTAATTATATATGATCTTAATTCTCTCCTACTAATACAAGACCTTATTCTCATGAATGAATAATGAAATTTCTTGATATTATCATATATTTAATTCAAAAAATAATTATAATATTAAAATATAATAAAAATTTTCTTTTTATTTAATTCAATAAAATGTCTTTATGTGCTTTTAGGGCATTAATCCTAATACATTCCCGTGGTCAACTACTTAACTAAAATTTTCGCCTGTGATGGCCAAAGTCCCAACTTAGACAATCAATCAACACACACACAAAACAGTGCACACGAATCACATTTCGCACACAAAACACACAATGGCACACACAGTCCTGTCAAGTAAACATGAACATGCACATCATTCGGGAACCCTTTCCCAACATTGCATTCAACACAATAACAACGATACAGATCGTTCATGCTTAAGATATCACACCATCGATGCCTCTAATGCTCCAACATAATAAAATATAACAACATGGTGCGGTTAACATCCCTAACCACCTAGGAACCTTGCTGGACCTACCAACATGTTACACATACACAATACAAGCTAATTCCATCATCAGTTGCCACGTATTGCAAGGCCAGGACCTAAAAACTCAGTTAACTCGTGAAACCTGAAAACTCGAGAAAGTCGATCGATCTGAGCTCGAGAATCCTGATTTTGACAAAATCCAAAAAATTTTGGGTGAACCCAAAACAATCTGAACACAATCAAGTTCGAGTTCGGGTTAAACCCGAAACTTGAAAGGGAAACCAAAATTATGTTTCTATAGATTTTTGTGTGAAATAAGGCACTTTTCTAACAAAAAACAATTAAACAATTATGCTTTTGAATGTTGGCACGTTGCTGTAAATTATTTTATTTTGGTAAAAATACATGATGAAAGTTAAAAAAAAACTAAAAAATGGCATTTTTGTGAAAAAAGATGTCAAAGCCCATTCAAGCCCCAAACCCTAAATCCAGGATATTTCCCACCCGAACCCGACCAAACCCGACCCGAAACCCAAAATCCAAAAATACCCCAAATCCGAAAATGTATCGCACGTGTTCGATACTATTTTTGTGCACCTGAAACTGACCAAAGCCGAACCCGACAACCCAAAAACCTGTAAATCTGCCCGATGTACAGCTCTACTAGTAACTGTGGACAATCGTTTGCTCTCATCCTCCCACGTGTTCTTGATGTCCGCACGCGCTGGCCACGTGCCCCACACACCATTGCTATGGCACGTGCGCACACTCGTGTATGTCGGCACCATTTGGCGCCAAAGCCCAATGTACTTAAGTCATGCTCCCACATTGCTCCAAAGCACCACATACTCATCTGGACACCATCCTAGGGCCACACCCATGACTTCCCCTTGGGGCGGCAAGACCACCCCCTTCTCGGCATTTAGCCTTCTGCCAAGAGTATATATGATTTCTGCTTGGGAGACATATTTTTCCATTTCTTAGCTGTACCATGTAACCTCACTTCCCAATTGATTCCAATTATTATAAAGCCTTATTTTGGACCTCTAGAACCCACATCATCCGAGACATTATCAATTATGCTTGTGGTGTGCCCACACACCAAGTCCAGCCCCCTGCCGCGCGCACTCACCCCTGTGTTGACACGAACAAACCACCCCAAGCATGCACACCCTGCGCACACACCGATTGATGTCCAGGGCTGCAGCAGACCTTAGTGAGGGGGTGACAAAGCATCCCCACTAGAAAGACTTGACCTCCTTTAGAGCTTTCTCTAAGGTAGGCATTCACGACTTCCTCAAACTACCATAAGGACATTGCCTTCTCCTAAGAAGCATCTGCCTCCACTTCACTCTTCCATTGAATCAAGTACTCTGTACGCTGATTCTTTTTACTGGTGCTAAGTACCCTATGATCCAACACCTTTGCCACTTCCTTCTCATATTTTTTCCTCATAGTTGGAGGTGCCCTCACAGCTTGTTTTCTGCCACTTGTTGAGTCCTCATTTAACTTTTTTAAGAAAACTCACATGAAATGTCGGGTGCACCTTGAACCTTTCTAGAAACCTGAGCTTGTATGCAACTGCTCCAATCTTTTTAGCAACTTCAAAGGGACCATCGTACTTCTGCACCAATCCTTTATGGTACCTCTTATCGGCAACTTTTTTCCAAATCTAGGGAGTAAGTTTCAGCAGTACTTTATCCCCTACACTAAATTCCAAATCACGCCTACTATTGTCAGCATATTTCTTCATTCTCTTAGATGCCTTAGCAAGGCTGTCCCACGCCATCTCCAACAACTCGATTCTACCCTAGAAAACTTGTGTGCTGCTGGACACACTCCTTGGTACTTCTACTTGGATATTTCCTGTGGTGTAAGTGGCGGCTTACAAAAGAAAATCTCGGCCGGGCTCATCCCTATGGTCGAGGACTGCCAAATATTGCAACAGTATTGTGCAACATCCAACAACGCCACCCAATTTCTTTGGCTAGCCAAAACATAGTGCCTTAAGTACTCTTCCAACAATTGATTCATTATTTCCATTTGTCCATCAGTTTGTGGATGATTTGCTGTCAAAAATTTCAGATGAGACCCTAACATGTTAAACAGTGTTGTCCAAAATTAGTCTGTGAATTGCGCATCCCTGTCACTGATAATTTCCTCTGGAAGCCCAAAATACTTAACCATATTCTTCATAATCAGTCCTGCAGCAACATTTGTTGGAAAAACATGGGGAGCAAGACTAAATACCCCATACTTGGAGAATCAATCCACCACCACTAAAGTCGATCTCAACCCCTGTACTTCTGGAAATCCCACAATGAAGTCCATGCTTATTGATTGCCATGGCTTCTCCAGAATAGGCAGAGGTTGTAGTAACCCTGCCTCTCTTTTTTTCTCAATATTTTCCTGTTGACACACAAGGCATGTCTTCACATATGCCTCTACATCTTCTTCCATCTTAGGCAAAAAATACAACCTAGAAAGCAACGCCAACATCCTTTCTATGCCTGGGTGACCAGCACATAGAGTACCACGTGTTTCACGCATAAAATGATTCCTTAAGCCACCACAACTTGGTATGAACAACCTGCCTCCTTTGGCTTACAACATATCGTTTTCACCCCAGTACCTCGTTACTACCCCTTCGATAATCTGTGCCTCAAGCTTGGTGTAGGTTGGGTCAAGCAGAGACTGCTCCCTCATTCGCTCAAAAAGAGTTTTCTCCACCTGGGACAACGCTGCAATATAAGCTTCCACCTCTTCTGACTAAGTGCATCAGCCACTTGGTTCTGCCATTCTGCCAAATATTCCCGCCATCTGGCTTGCTTCGGGGTCAACTTCTTTTGAGACTTGAAATATGTATTGGCCATATTATCCATCACCATAATAAACTTAGTCCCCAATAGATAGTGCTCCATACATCAAGATAATGCACGGCTGCCGCCATCTCTTTCTCATGTGCAGAATATCTTTGTTCAACATCCTTCAGTTGTGACTTTCAAAGGCCACTGGATGTCCCTCCTGAACTGATACCCCACCAAGAGCATGGTCAGACGCATCTGTATGCACTTCAAAAGGCAAGTCAAAATCAAGAAATTTCAAGAAAGGTTCTGAGGACACAACGATTTTTTGCCTCATCACACTCCTCAGACCAACACCAATGTTTCTCCTTCTTGAGTAAATCTGTCAAGGGGCTCACCCGCTTAGAGTACCCTTTAATGAATTTATGATAATAGTTGGTCAGCCCCAAAAATGAACGAAGGTCCAACACCTTAGTCGATGCTGGCCAGTTCATTATAGCCTTAATATTGCACTCTTCCATCCTCAAATTTCCTTTACTAACCCAATGCCCCAGAAACTTCACTTCATGGCGATAGACTCACACTTCTCTTTCTTCACATACAACTTATATTCCCTTAACTTTGAGAACACTTCCCTCAAGTGCCTCAAATGATCAGCCAGAGTGTTGATATACACAACTATATCATCAAGATAAACAACCACAAATCTATCCAAGAACTCATATAACACATCATTCATCAAGTTACACAATGTTGCAGGAGAATTAGTCAAACCGAAAGGCATCACCAAAAATTCATATGATCCATACCTTATTACACACGTCATTTTTGACTCATCCCCTGGAGCAATTCTCACTTGCGAGTATCCTGCCCTTAGATCCAGCTTACTGAAGTAGGATGCTTTTGATAACCGATCGAACAAATCCACAGCATTCGGAACTGGGTACTTGTTCCTCATAGTAACTTTATTCAATGCACGGTAGTCAACACACATCCTGAGTGATCCGTCCTGTTTCTTCTGAAATAATACTGGCGTACCATAGGGAGTCTTTGAAGGTTGTATCAGCCTTGTGCTGAGTATCTCATCCAACTGATTCCTTAATTCTACCAACTCCATTGGAGCCATCCTGTATGGAGCCTTGGCTGGTGGCCTAGTCCTCGATTCCAACTTGTTCTTATGGTCAATTGCCCTCTGTGGAAGAAATTCTTTCTGCTACTTTGGACGCATCATATCATAAAACTACTCCAATAACTCGGCCATCGCATCGGGTACCTCAACCATCTGGTCAGGCTTGATTTCAGTCAAGGCCGCAACATAAGCTTCATTGCCCTTCTAAATGTCAGAGTTGAATTGCTTGGCCGACTACAACTCTACCCATTTCTCTTTATTCTAGCTTGATGATAGTTCTTCCACAAAGCACATATTTTCATCATCACACATCATCACCCCTCTAAGATGTGGCGCCACCATGGCCTTGGCTGACACCAAAAATTCAATGCCAAGGATAAGGTTGAAATCGTTAATCGGGACCATCATCAATTTCATATCGAACTCCCACATCCCGACCCTTAACCTGATACCAGCTGAACCCTGAATCATCTTTGCTTATGAATTAATAGCTTTTAGTCTAGTTGGAAGCTGGAATTAACTCAAGGCCTAACCTTTCCACCTCTCAGTGTGCCACAAAATTATTAGTAGCACCAGAATCCACCATGGTTCTGACTTCCTTTCCATTCACATACGCTTTGACATACAACCGACCCCTAAATTGAGTAGTCTTCCCTGTAGTCAGAGCATTTAGTAACGGAAGAGGATTCATTCTAGATGTCCCGTCCGAGTGATCCACATCCTTTCTGCTACCCCTTCCTTGGGCAATCAGTATGTTTAGTTTCTCTCTATTGGGACACTTCTGAGCCATGTGAGGGTCGTTGCAAATGAAACACCCCGTGCCTTTCGCTTTGCCTTGGTTGTTGGACACATTGAAGGAATTCTTTTGATTATTTCCTACCCCTGCTAATTCTTCTTGCCCTCATATTTCTGTCCACCCTTGGAACCAGATGGTTTGAAATTATTCTTCCCACCCGTTGACTTCTTGTTTGCATCACCTTGTGAAGTAGTGGTTACATACTTGTAATCCACTAATTTTTCTGCCGAGGCTATGGCTGTTGGCAAGTCAACCACAACTCGTCTCCTCAATTCAGCCTGTGCTCATAGCTGTAATCCCGACATAAACTTGAACATCTTACTCTTCGGACATGTTCTTTATATCTAGCAACAAGGAACTAAATTCCTTGACATAGTCCTAAACCGTTCCAGTGTGCCATTGTGTGCGGAATGTGATTCGTGAGTGTGCATTGTTTTGTGTGTGGGTTGATTGGCTGACTAAGTTGAGAACTTAGGCCATCACATGTGAAAATTTTAGTTGAGAAATTGACCCTGTGACAATTTGTAATAGATCTTTGCTTGTGTTGGGAATGCTCATGCCATGGTGACGATGGTAGAATTGAGAGAAAGAGTGGAATGACTTGAAGAATATGTCGGGGCCCCTGTGGATGACAATTTTGTCTGTTTTACTGTTCTTGGGGAAGAACATATTGAACAATTTCATTTGTTAGGAACCATGGTGATTGAACTACAAAAGGATGTGGTCGAGAAGGTATCAATTGTGGGTGCGGTGATTGTAACATCCTCCTAATCTAGGACCGTTACACTGTGTACTTTAAATTGTGTCTGACTTGCAAACCAAGTAATTTGGTTTAAAATGTGTAAATAAGGTTAATGTCAAGGGTTAGGGTTAAAAATTTTGGTCAAAAGAACCATTGAATTTTTTTTTAAAACGTTTCATACAGATGTGGGATGCCAAAATATTACAACTAAACTTTTAAAAAGGTCTAAATTACATTCAGCCGGCCTAAGTGGCAAAAATAGGGCTGTAACCCTAGTTCCTCTGAGATATCCCCGGCCGTGGTGGTCGAGTAGGCGCATATTTACACGCTGCCATCAAAGCTCTCCAACTCATGGCTGGTCAAGCTTTCCTTTCCCCTTACCTGCACCATAAAGTACTCGTGAGCCAAGGCTCAGCAAGAAAACTCAACATGTGCATAAACAGAAAATATAAACTTCTACATACTTATCTGGCACGTCCAACAGTAATAACCTACACATATCATCATTCAGTTACAAACACGTGGTCATTGGACCAATTTGGATCTCTCCCCTAAACAATTGACCATAGAGTCAATCCCGAGGCCCTATGCCCAAGCTACGTGACCATAGAGTCACCTGGGGCCTTTGCCCTTAGCCTTGAGTAACTAGCCGTAGAGCTAGTCCAGCGTACCTGGAGCATTAATGATTCATTGACCATAGGGTCGACCAACGTAATAATACGTTGCTAGTTTAGGCCTAAGCCTTTCGACTAGCGTTCAACACGCTATTGCAGTCCTTGACTAAGCCTTGATCCAGGATTACAGACCTCAATACAGAAATAGATATGGATAGGCATATCCCAATAGAATATAGACATATGCATGTTAATCACATAACACCATCGAACAATCATTCTCACAATGCTAATCATACCTCTTTTACAGGGCCTCATGCCCTAACCATAGAATTCACACAACAGTCATAAAGCACTTAAGCAGATACCAACAAACATGTGAAGCAAAAGCTTAAATATAATTTTCCTCGGGGCCCAAGCCCTAGTCAAGATAATTGATAATAGTCGGGCCAAGCCCTAATCACATATAACACGTATTGGGTGCAGTTTTCTTACCTTAGGTCCGAGTAAGCGTAAATAAGAAAGACCCTCGAGCACGATCCTGGTTCTGAGCCCCTAATGATACCCTAGTCACAACCATAATATAGGATTCCATCAATAATGAGCAAATAAAGACTTCTAGATCGAGTCCTAGCCTTCGAGGCCTCGAGTTCCACTAAATCGGGTAGTGGACTCGATCCCAAGCCCTAAGGAAAAGGTTCCCTTTTTAAAAAGCTTCCCAAGGCCAAAAATACCCAGGAGGGCTGTGACCTGGCCCTTAGGGTCATGGTGCACCCCTCCTATCAAGAGCCTTCCCCCCTCTGTTAAGGGACGCAGCTGCGACCTGCCTTTGTAAGTCGCGACGCGCCTCCCAAACAGAGACCTCCTAAGGCCTGGGTTCAAGCTGAGTCGCGACCCCTCAAGAACAAGGTCCCGACTTGGCCCCACGAACCCAGATTTTCCATACTTTTTAGCAGTCAAAACCAATCCAAATTAACCCAAACTCACCCCAAAACCATAATTCAATTACCACAATAGATCTAACACCTCCCCAACAACAAAACCTAACAAAATAACAGCCTTATAACTCATCAAAATACCACTTTCAATTCTTGAGCTAAAAGGTTCAAAACTCTTCAAAATAGCCAAGAAAAACACAGAATTCAAAGGCAAAAACATGGTCTAGAGCTTACCTCAACTGATGATTAATCTCACAAGCTGCAGCATGACTAATCCCCCAATTTTTAGGCTTTAATTCTCTGATTTCTAGTCAAAAATCCCCTTGGTTCTTCAAAGACACATGCTTAAGAAACTTAGAATGGAAGAGAGTGAGGTGAGAGAGTGTAAGTCGGTTTGGAGAAGTGTTTTGTGGTTTTTGTCTTTAGTTTCCTTAACCTTAAATGACTTAAGCTAATCCCGAGGCTTGGGGTACCAAAAACGTCTCCGAGGACAAAATGGTCAAATTCCCCAATATTCCCTCCTAAACTCACTAACTCCAAATATATCACCAATTATTCATTTCCATTACTTGATAACCCAATTAAATACCTAATACCCAAAATACCACTTGACTCGCCCCGAATCGGGTATTGGGTCCCGTTTTGACTTTCCCGCTAACTTTCTCCCAAGGATCGCCTCGTGCCGAGTAACCCAAATAAACCCACATAATAATGTGGTGTCTCACATATATCACATATATGGACATAGATATATAATTATGCCTGCAATGGGCTAAATTATCTGAATTGCCCTTCTAATAAGAAACGGGCCCACATGCACATTTAATATCTTTAAACATGCACAACTAGTGATATTATCACATAATCCACACAATTACAATTAAATATAGCAAATAAGCACATAACTCCATATGCTGCCATCCTGGCCCCCTAATCAAGGCCCTAAGCCTTATTAGGTAATTTTGGGACATTAAAACAATGATTGCGTTAGAGAAGGATTTGACAGGAAAGATTAGGCAGTTTTCTGAGGAATTTTTGGTCTTTTCCCACTCGATGAAGGATCGTATTCTTGAACTGGATTAAGATGTGATGTTACTAAAAAAGGCTATGGAAAATCCTCCAGAAGGTGTTGACAGACCTGCGGGTTCTTCCAAAATCAAAGTCAAGGAACCCGAAACCTTCAATGGCAGTCAAAACTCGAAGGAATTGGAGAATTTTCTTTGGGACATGGAACAGTATTAAAGGGCTGCCAGAATTCCGATGAGCAACGAGTGACAATTACTAGCATGTATCTAGAAGGAGATGCCAAACTATCGTGGCGTACTCGGATGGAGGATGATGCTAGTGCGGGTAGAGCCAAAATTGAAGACTGGAATGTCTTGAAAAAGGAATTGAAGGACCAATTCTTGCCTTGCAATATGACATGGGTTGCGAGGGAGTCTCTCAAGGAGTTCATGAATACTCAGGATTTAGACTATTCTACAAATGATCATCTATTATGATAAGAATAAAATCTTTATGTCAAACGGCAAGTTTATAAAGATAATTAATTCTTATCAGTCCTCTCAAATATAATCTCTATTATGTACAAAACCTTTACTAAGATGTCTATCTACATCAGTAATCTGAATCTAGATCAATTGCATCTCGTATGCTTCGTATAAGGAATTGGACTTTACTAGACATGATGAGATCAATGTTCAGTTACTCATCGTTAGCCCTATCATTCTAGGGATATGCTTTACAAATAGCTGCATACATCTTAAACCTAGTTCCATCTAAGTCTGTAGCAAAGACACCCTAAGAATTGTGGACAGGTCGCAAACCTAGTCTGAGGCATGTGCGTACACGGGGATGTACAACACATGTGCTAAAAGCTAAGAATGGGAAGTTGGAACGTAGATTTGAAGTATGTTTATTTATTGGATACCCTAGAGGAACTTGAGGAGGTTACTTCTATATTCTGATAGAAAAGAAAATATTTGTATCGACAAATGCTACTTTTAAGGAAGAAGACTATATGAGGGACTTCAAACCTCGAAGTATGGTTGTACTTGAGGAGTTACTTGATGATAAGATCACACAACAGTCGACTTTAGCAGTTGGAATAAAACAAACCACAATTCCAAACCAAGATACTAAAGTAGTCCGTTGTAGTGGGAAAGTTGTAAGACAACCTATTCGTTACACTGGATTTAGAGAAGCACAAGTTGCAATATCCAATGACAATGTTGACGACCCGTTGATTTTCGGTCAAGCGATGAATGACCCTAATAAGGAATAATGGCTTGAAGCTATGATACTCGAGATGAAGTTGATGTACTTCAACTCTGTTACACCCTGGATAACCAAGGTCGTTACACTGTGTGATTATAAAGGTGCAAGACTTGCTAATCAAGTCATATAGTTGAAAATGTGATCCTAAAGTCATAATTAGGTTAGGGTTAAAACATTTTGGTCATAAATAGAAAATTTCTCATTGAAATAAACATTTAATACATGGGATCCCAAAATAGGTTTTAAAGGAAAATTTACAAAATTTCAAAGTTTATGTACAACCAAAAGCCACTCTAATGGAAAAATAGGCACTTTAGGTTCTCCTGTCCCTGTATCGATCCTTGGCCGTGGCGGCCGATCAGCTGACTATGTACATTTTGCCCCAAAGGTCTCCAACTCAGGACTGGTCTACTTTGCCCTTGTCTTTACCTGCACCACGTAGCACTCGTGAGCCAAGGCCTAGCAATAAAACCATAATACAGAACTGTTTACCGAGTTTTTCGGAAACGAATAACTAACAGAATAATAAAAAGATAAGAACTGTAGAAATACTGAAATGTAACTAAACAAACAGTGTTTTTACGTGGTTCAGGCGTTAACAAGCCCTAGTCCACGAGTCGATGTTATTATACTTGGAAAAGGTTACAGTAAGATGGCTGGTGCATAAGAACTTCACACACTCACAATGTTTCTCTCGGGTTCTCTTGAAGAAGATGAAGCTAGAGAGATTTTGGTAGAGTTTTTGCTATGTGATCTCTCGGTCCCCCCTCTTCTTGTAAAATGAAGGGGCCTTTATAGCTAGGGTTTCGGATTAGGGTTTTTCTCCACGTACATGGGTCTTAATTACACCAGCCATAAATAGGGGATACAATTACTGTAGTCGCATGGCTACAAGACTCTATGTGGATATATTTACGTGAAAGTATGGGGAACACACAAAGTCAGCCGTCTTTTCCAAGTTGTCAGCGGAACAGTAGGCGAAAAGGTACCTTTAGGCGTGCTGGGATGTGTGCGGCTTTGTCCTGACGGGCGTGTCAGGCGGGATCCTGTGTCAGACAGATATCATTCCAAATATGCCCTCTCCCGGACTCGACAGTTCGGTTTTGTTCTGTGCGAGGCACGGAACTGTTTCCGCGGAGACCACTCGAAGGGCCTCTCCTGGAAGGGGCCCCCCCGAGGGGTATCCTTCGGGAGTCCGGGAGAGTCAACGAGTTTCCGTGTTGTGCTTGCTTGGAAGAGTAATCCGGATATCAAACAGGGGAGGCGAAGCCTTTCTGTCCATCCGCGAGCTCTGGTCACCTACCGTGAAAGACATCGATAATTCTGCTTCCCCGAAGTCCTCAATCTAAACGCTATCCGGAAATCTGGATAACATTTACCCCCCAAGGTCGCGGAGCTTTGAGAGATCCGGGAGCTTGTACAATCAGTTTCTTAGACTAGGCGAGGGGGCACCTTCTGTGTTCCCGAAAAGGTTCCTTTTTCCCGCCTGAGTATTAGTATGAAAGAGAAAAGGAATTTCTTCTGTTTGAGACCAAGTACTCAAGTGCGGCAAGGATCACGTGTCATTCTGGGAATGGTTCTGCGACCAAGACGTGTGCGTGAGGCGACTGGTTGAGGATGCGTGCGTCAGTCATCTGACCAATGATTTGACGGTTTTTAATGGTACTCAGGGCCCGAGGTGGTGTAATGATGGGAAATAAATACTTTATTCCCATCCGAGGAGTCATAAATAGGATCGTCGCTTCCTCTCCAGCCGTTGGATCTGATGCACACGGAATGGGAAGAACGGGACCGTCCATTTGAGGAATTCGAAACGGCCTCTTCCCTGCTATAAAAACGAGGGAAAGGACCTTTCTTCCTCTTTACGCTTTCAGATTCTCCATCTTTAGGATTTTCAGATTTCCAAACCTTCGAACTCTCAGGCTTCCCAGCTTACGTTCCTCCGAACTTGCCATTTCTTTTGGTAAGTATCTGGAAACTTTTCTTTTTGATTTGGCAGTGGGTTTATTCCCCAAAGTTCCTGGTTTGAATCGCCGTTCATCTTTGCAGCTTTTACTTCTCGCGATCGTGCTGTGCAGTGATCCAGTTACTCCTTCAACCTCCACCTACCCGAATATCAGTAAGTATTTCTACTTTGCTCTTTCCTCCCAAACCTTAGGTTGTTGGTAGTTGTTAGAGTAGAGGTTTCTGCCATTATTGCTTATGTGCATGTGTGAATAGGGCTTTGGTAGGCATGTGATTGATTGTGAGTCGATAAGTAGCCTTTTCTGCGTGTTTTGGCGATTTGCATTTGGAAAGTCGTCCCTTGTTTTGCTGTTTTAGGGCATAAGCATGAACGCCTTTAGGGTGTCTTTCTCTGGAAAAACACTTCTTTTGGTGGGCTTAGGCTCGGGGTCTGAGTCTGGTTCCTTGCTGTCCTTCGGGTGGCATGGTGCCAATCCCTCGGCAAGCTCGGTGGGAGCCTCTCCAAGCAGTTTTCGGGGAGGGTCTCCCCGACGCCTTTGATACCACTAGGGTATGACAAGGGTGCTGACTGCTTAGAGTGTTTTCTTCTTTCTTTTCTTTTGTCCAGTGACGAACATCTCGAAGGAACAACTCCTTGCTGCGGGGGAGGCTGAATCTGCCCAAGAGAAGGGCTCTCCTGTCGCTGGTGGAAAGGGGAAAGGAAAGGCGAAAGCGGTCGCGGCTAGCCCACCAACCTCCAATAGTTCCATCTGGGAGATGGACCAAAAACCGAACCTTTTCAGGAATTATGGCATGCTGGAGCTGTATTCCTCTGAGGCAGGCCTGAAGAACATCCCAGGTCTGATGTGGCACCGTCTGTCGGTGCTGGGCGAGTCAGCTAGCCAGAGCCACGAGGGCTTTGGTGCCTGGAGCTGGGCACACATAGTGTGCGGAGCGCACTTGCCCCTAAGGAGTTACTTCGCCAATTTCTGTGTGAAGGCGGGGATTGCCCCCTTCCAGTTAATTCCTCCCAGCTACAAGCTCTTAGCGGGGTGGTTCATCTTTTGCAAGTCCCGGAGACTGGAAGCTCCTACCCCGGAGGAGGTGCTGTACTTTTATGGGTTGAAGTCTCAGCCTATGAGGGGTCACTCAGACAAGGTGGGGTTTTACAGGCTAGAAAGGCACCCGGATGTGATGTGCCCCACTTGTCATACCGCGAGGGTTCCAGACCTCCGGGAATACTGGTTCCTGACGACTGGCTTCCCGCTGAAGAGGGTGCCAGCCCTATCTTTGGACTTCAAAATCCCTGGTAAGTGTTCCTTCTTTTCCTTTTCAACTTTGTTTCTTTGCGTTTGATTTGCCTTTTGGGAGGATCTCTAACGCTTGTATTTGATTTTTGCAGAAGTCGTTCCGCGGACACCTCGCTGCGCGGAGATGATAAGGAGGTCCAAGTTCTACGAAGGGCTTTCTGAGGAAGAGTTGAGAGTGGAGGGACTTGTGACCTCCGAATCGTTGAGGGAGTATGGGTTACTCGCCTCCTTCCAAAATATCGAGCCAGTAAGTGGTAGGGGGCAGACTCAGGTGTCGGCTGACATCCGGGAGCAGATTGCCCTGGAGCTGTCTAAGGTGATCACCCAAGCCGCTCGGGACGAAAATACTCTATCTCCTAGTTGGGCGGAGAGGTTCCCCGACCCCCAGCCGGAGGGAGAGGAGATCGAGGCTCGCCACGCCGCGGCTTACCCTAACGAAGGGGCTCCGGGGGCTAGTTCCTCCGGGAGAGGTAAGACTAGTTTTCGATTGATCCACACCCCCAGCCTGTCTGAGGTTTCCCAGACCTCTCAGATGGGGTTTGATCCCCGTTTCCTTAGGCTAGATCCGCGTAGGATACCTTTCGACAGGTACTGTGCTAGGGTAGATGAGCTCCTCTGGTGTCTGAGTGATGGTAGTCTGCCAGAAGGTGTCATCATGGTTGACCCTTCTTCTCTCAGCATGTTCTTCCCGGACTTCAAGGAGTACGGGAGCTTCCTGGAGCAGGAAGCGATGTTTTGTTTTGCTCGGGGAAGGCCATCCACGTTTCTCGTGCATGGTCGTCCCTTTCAAACTTTTCTTTTTCTTGTTTCTTGTTCCCTGCTGGCGGGCTTGCTTGTACTTTTATGTTGCTGATTGTCTTGTCTTCCGCTTATCTTCTTTCTCATTTCTTGTTGGTTCGTTAACCTTGCTTTGTACGTTTCTTGCAGAGTATCCCGAAGCCAAGATGTTGGGGAGGGTTACTTTGCTTATTAAGAAGGCTGCCACCAGCCAAGACCCGCCCACGGGGAAAGGACGGAAGACCAAGGCTGGTAGGGGAGGTAAGGCTGCCTCCCCCAAGAAGACAAGTGGCGAGGCGCAAGCGTCTCCGAGGGTAGAGAAGTCCCCTGCTGAAGGGCCTTCCGAGACTATGATGGTCTCGAGTAGCAGTAGCGACGGGGAAGGGCTTGTGTTCCCCGTGAGGACAACTGGGGTGAGCAAGCGTCCCGGAGAAGATGCTGAGGGTGCTAAGAACAAACGCCTTAGACACTCTTCTCCCGGTCGAAGGCAACAACAACAGCAACGACAGCAATCACAACTACAACAACAGCAGCAACAGGAACAAGAGAGACAATCACCAACGCCGCAGCAGCAGCAACAGCAACATCCAAACCAGCAGCAGCAACAAGGGCAATTACTTCTGCTACCGCAGCAGCAAAAGCAACAGACCGGGGCCTTAATACCCCGGCTGCCTCCTCCTCCAGCCCAAAGGGGGTCCACCCTTCCGGGGTCTCCGTCTTCTCAGACAACCAATCTTCCCCTGCCTGGCCTGAAGTTCCACTTTCCGCGGAAGCCAACCAGTTTTCCCGCTGCCCTCCTGGAGGGTGTAAGACGGGCCGATAGTTTTTTGAAGAGGCGGCTAGAGGCGGAGAAGGCCGTTACTCAGGGAAGGGCAGATAACTTGTCTGCCGTGAAGAGGGCTGAGCTGGCCGAGGGGGTGAGATCTCCTCACCCGGCCGGAGCGGTTCTGGATGGTCCAGCCTTGGAGAAGAGGCTGGTGCCTAGGCTCGGACGTGCATTGGCGCCGTTCGGAGCTGAGATGATGGAGGACATGGCCCTGAGCTTATGCGAGCTCAATTCTGAGAAATGGGCCATCAGCAGCAGCAAGGATCCGCTGTTGCTGACACATGCTGTGAAGCAGCAACTGTCCGGGGTAAGCCGTCAGTTGTTATTTTTTTTGGGACCACCTGTCTTTTGGTCCTGCTTTAGCTCATTCTGTTGTCTTTCCTTGCAGGCCTCTATGATCGCGGAACGCTCGTTCCGGGAGGTTGGTGCAGCTCTGGTTCAGCTGGAGGAGAGCCAACTGGCTCGCCAGGCCTTGGAAGCGGAGAAACAGAAACTGACCCAACAGGCCTTGGGGGCTTCGGAGAAGATTGATCAGGCCCGGCGCACGGCTGAAGAAGAGGCGGAGAAGAAATATCTTGCCAAATATCAAGAGTACCGGGCCAAGGCAGAGAATGAGTTTAGACAGCGGTCGGATGGGATTAAGACCGAAAACTCCAAGCTCCGGGAAGAGCTGTCCCAAGCCAAGGTGGAGAAAGATACCCTGGAAGCCCGCTTGCAATCAAAGAACGATCTCCTCCTTAAGCGGCAAGAGGAATATTCCACTCTTCAGAGTAAGCTGCACGACGAGGAGCAACTCCATAAGAGGAGCAGGGATCTCGTGTCTATGCTTCAGTTGGGGCTCGCCGAGAAGGATAAAGAGATCGGGGCTTTGCAATTCACTGCCAGGGGGCATGTGACCGAGAAGCAATCCGTGCTGAACCAAAATAGGGAGCAGCGCAAGGCGATTGATTCTCTTAAGGGGGAGCGGGATGCCTCCAAGGCCGAAATGGAAAAATTGAGGGCCCAACTAACTGCCGCGGAAGCACAGCTGGCAACCTCCGAGGCGGAGCGGTTGAAGGAGAAGGAGGATGCTGAGGTGATACTGAACAGGACTATTAATATATCGCATGTGGTCCTCATGCATCAACTCTGGAAAGTGAACCCGGAGGTGTTAGGCTATCTGGGAGATGATGCCGAAGCCATGAGGGAGAAGCTACTCGTGTGGGATCAGGGCCCAGAGGCGTACGTCCAAACTTATAACATTGACGAACGTGCTGAAGCTCCTGAGGCGGGAGATCCCGGAGAGGCGGGGACCTCTGAACCTTCTCATGACCAAATCCCTCCTTCCAATGAGCCGACTCCGCCAGCCTCAGCTGAAACAGATGCCCCCGAAGCTGCGGTCGTGGACGCTGTAGTTACCCCCAATGCTTGAAGGGGTTTTATCTTTAATTGTTTTTCATTTTGAGTTTTTCATTGCGGACATTTTTGCCATAATCATAGCATTCTCCTTTCTTTTCTGCCGAGTTCTTTATTTATCTTTGCGCTTAGGGTAGACATTTATATGGTAGAAACTGTTGTAGGGGCGTATGGGGTTTTGGTTCCAACGGCCAAAACTTATGCACTTCCCACTTGAAGCTTTAACGGATGATGTCTTTCCCCACGTAGTTTCTAGGTTACGAAGGTTTTCTGGTTCCAACGGCCAGGCTCCTTTCACCGTACTTTATCTTTCCTGAGGCAAATAGCCAATCCCGGGACTTGTAGTTATACTGTTCGCTGGGATTGCTAAGGTGAGTCGTTCCATTGTTTGGAACGGGAGTTCTTTTGGTGAGCGTCGCTAGACTTAAGGTTAGATCTTTACGAAGCAAAACTAACTGTTGTTGCGAACCTCATGGTGGCTGGCTTCAGGGACCTGGCATGGAGCCCTGCGAGGCTAGATCCGCGCGAAGCAAAGCTTTAGAGCGCTCGCGGATCTTGCCATCTTTTTCCTTGCGGGATCCGCAGCTGGAGCATGCGAAGCAAAGCTTTACAGCGCTCGCGGATCTTGCCATCTTTCGTCTTGCGGGACCCGGAGCTGGAGCTTGCGAAGCAAAGCTCTTCAGCGCTCGCGGATCTTGCCATCTTTCGCCTTGCGGGACCCGGAGCTGGAGCTTGCGAAGCAAAGCTCTACAGAGCTCGCGGAGAATTCTGCAAAGGACTTGTCAAGGAGTTGGGGGTGTTTTGGCGTAGCTCTATGAACGTGCCTCAACCCCCAGTCCCGTCCATCGCTGGGCTACACAAGAGATAATTCTCATGATACATAATGGCAGGCATTTCTGTGGCAATTTTCACTTAAGCACATAATGCACATATGACACGTAATGCAAGCATGTTCATGGCAACAAATAAACCTAAGCTTAACAATTAGAGCAAAACAATTTAAAAACTTCAAATACAATGCTAGCACATAAGTGGTGTTCTGTGTACGTTTTGTTCAAGGGGCGTATGGCTAAGCCTTAGCCATGTATACCCCCCAGGTGAGCGTGGGGTCCGGACGTCTCCGGACCGCGTGGTCACTTGTTAAAACGCAGCTTTGAACATAGGGATAAAAAGTGCAGTAAAAGTGGAGTGAATCCCTCCGTGTTTCATTAAAATAGCCTGCTAGGCGTTAGTTTTACAACAGGGAGGATTATTTCCACATTTTTCACTTTTGTTATTTTTACCAAGGACTTCCGACTGGATGGTCCGGGGCCTACTGGTAGTAACGGCGGAGGTGCTCCGCGTTCCAGGCGCGCGGGACTTTAGATCCGTCGAGTCTCTTTAAGTGATACGTCCCATGGCCCACTTTTTCTTGGACTTCGTAGGGGCCTTCCCAGTTGGGTCCGAGGACTCCTACTCCCGGATCCTGCGTAGCAGGAAATACTCTCCGTAGGACAAGGTCCCCAACTTCGAATGCACGGCTCTGGACTCTCGTGTTAAAGTGTCGGGCTATCTTGCCTTGGTACATTTTTAGTTGGACCTGCGACTGCTCCCGGAGCTCTTCGATCATGTCTAAGGACTCCTGGAGGAGGGCATGGTTCCGGGTAGGATCGTAGGTGTCTTGCCTGTGAGAGGGGATCATAGCTTCTACTGGGATGACGGCCTCGCAACCGAAGGTCATGGAATAAGGCGTGTGCCCCGTCGAAGTTCTCTCTGTTGTGCGATAGGCCCAAAGTACTCGCGGAAGTTCTTCCGGCCAGTGAGCCTTGCAGGCTTGGAGTTTTTTCTTCAACGTGGTCTTTAATATTTTGTTTACAGCTTCCACTTGTCCATTAGCCTGGGGTCTGGCGACTGCGGAAAAGCTTTTGATAATTCCATGCGAAGCACAGAAGTTCGTGAAGTGTTCACTGTCAAACTGCTTTCCGTTGTCGGACACAATTTTCCGTGGAAGCCCAAAACGACACACTATATTCCTGATGACAAAATCCAGTGCTTTTTTAGATGTGACCGTGTTCATAGGTTCAGCTTCAGCCCATTTGGTGAAGTAGTCTACCGCGACTATGGCGTACTTCACTCCACCCTTTCCAGTGGGGAGGGAACCTACTAGGTCAATGCCCGGAGGTATGATCGCCACAGAAGCCTCCGTGAATCTCATGGATGATGGTGCTGACTTCGGTTCCGGCAACACACCTAAGGAAGGGTATGGACAACCCCCTGCGGTAAAGCTTTCCATCCATAACCACGTATCGGGGAGCTTGATACTGGAGCTTCCTTGCGTCAGCTTTATCGGTGGGGAGTTCTCCGGTGGTGAGAAATCTGAGGATGGGTCCTATCCAGGAGTGGGAATGGTCGATGATGGCGTTTATCCTTCGCGTCTCAGTACTGGGGGCTTCTAAGTGCCCGATGGGGAGTAAGCCATACTGTTCAATCTCCGGGTCCGTTGCAAGCTTGGCCAGCGTGTCCGCGAGTGAGTTCTGGTCCCGGGGGACCTGGCGGATTTGGTGTTCTTTGAAATGCTGCAGTAGGTCGCGGGAGAGAGACACGTAGGCAGCCATCCTTTCGCCTTTCGTCTGATATTCCCCGGATATTTGGTTTACCACAAGTAGGGAGTCGCTGTACACTTCGATTTTTTGGGCTCCGACTTCTCTGGCCAGTCGTAACCCAGCTAACATGGCTTCGTGTTCTGCCTCGTTGTTGGATGCTGGGAATGCGAAACGGATGGCGCTCTGGAGCTGATGCCCTTGGGGAGATATTAGGATGACCCCCGCTCCAGCTCCTTTTTCATTTGAGGCTCCGTCTACGTAGACCTTCCAGGTGGGAGGTCATTCATTCCCGAGCACTCCACAATAAAGTCCGCGAGAGCTTGACCTTTTATGGAAACACGCGGTTGGTAGTGGACGTCGAACTGGCTTAGTTCCATGGCCCACTTAAGCAATCTGCCAGAAGACTCGGGCTTCTGCAGGACTTGTCGGAGAGGGTGGTTGGTGAGTACTTTGATGGTGTGCGCCTGGAAATATGGCCTCAGCTTCCGTGAAGCGATCAGCAAGCAGAGGGAGAGTTTCTCGATCATCGAATATCTAGACTCGGCGTCTAATAACCTCTTGCTTACGTAATACACAGGGAGCTGGATACGGCCATCTTCCAGGACGAGAGCGACACTTACTGCGTGCTCAGTCACAGCTAGGTATAAGAACAACGCCTCTCCTTCGACCGGCTTGGACAGAATGGGGGCTCGGGTTAAATGTTCTTTGAGGTGTTGGAAGGCCGCTTCGCATTCGGGGGTCCACTCGAACTTCTTGTTCCCTCGCAGAACATTGAAGAAGGGGATACACTTGTCGGTGGCCTTGGATACGAAGCGGCTGAGAGCAGCTATCCTTCCGGTAACGCTCTGGACATCCTTATGCTTCCGGGGGGAAGGCATATCTATGAACGCCTTTATTTTCTCAGGGTTGGCTTCCACTCCGCGGGAGCTGACAATAAAACCGAGGAACTTCCCAGACGAGACCCCGAAAGTACATTTCTTTGGATTTAGTTTCATCCCGTACTTTCGGATCACGGCGAAAGCTTCCTCAAGGTCGTTACTGTGGTCCCCGGAGGTCTTGGACTTTACCAACATGTCGTCCACGTACACCTCCATGTTCCTCCCCAGTTGGTCCTTGAACATTCTGTTTACCAGACGCTGGTAAGTCGCCCCAGCATTCTTCAAACCGAAAGGCATGACCACGTAACAGTAGACACCCTTATCCGTGAGGAAGCTGGTGTGTTCCTGGTCCGCGACATGCATCTTGATCTGGTTGTATCCGGAGTACGCATCCATGAAGGATAAGAGTTCGTACCCGGAAGTAGCGTCCACCATCTGATCGATTCGCGGGAGAGGGAAACAATCTTTCGGGCAGGCCCTGTTTAGGTCCATGAAGTCAATGCACATTCTCCAGGACCCATCGGGTTTCGGGACCAGAACTGGGTTGGCCAACCACACGGGATAGTGCGACTCCTGGAGAAAGCCTATGGACATCAATTTGTCCACTTCAGCTTTGACGGCTTCGGCTCTCACTGGGTCCAGCGGCCTCCTCTTTTGGCGAATTGGAGTTGCAGGTGGGTCTATGTTGAGTGCGTGGCACGCAACATTGGGATTAATCCCCGTCATATCAGCGTGGCACCATGCCAGGATATCCTGATTATCCTTCACAGTGGCCACGATCTTATCTCGAACGGCCGACGGCAGGTTTTTCCCCACCTGAATGACCTTGGTGGGTTCTCCCGGATTGAGGATCACCTCTTCGACTTCCTCCATCGGCTCTATTGCTTTCTCGATTCCCACTCTTGGGTCGAGTTCGTCAAAGTATGCCTCCTGAGCATCCCTAGTTTCTGGCAATACTTTCGCCAAAGGAATGGCAGCAAATGTCTCTCGGACCGTGTAGACGGCTCGGACGGAGACGTTATAACAGCTCCGTGCACTTCTTTGGTCTCCTCGGAGGGTGCCAATACGCCCATCGTCGCAGGGAAACTTCAAGCATAAGTGACGTATCGAGGTTATGGCCCCACAATCGATCAGGACCGGTCGGCCTAAGATGGCATTATACGCCGTGGGGCAGTCGACCACCACGAATGTGCTATGCTTAAAGGCACAAGCGTCGCTTTCTCCTCTGAGGGTGACTGGAAGTTGAATTTTGCCTAATGGCATGAGTGCGTCCCCATTGAAACCTTGAAGCTGGATGGGGCATGGGGCCAGGTCCGTCTCGGTCAATCCGATCGCGTGGAAGGCCGCTTTGAAGAGGATGTTCACGGAGCTTCCGTTATCGATCAAGATCCGTGAGACCTTCTTATTGGCAGTCTGGGCTTCCACCACGAGGGGATCGTTGTGGGGGAAGTGCACATGTCGAGCATCGTCCTCCGTGAAGGTGATGGGAAGATCCATCATTTGAGGACGTTGAGCAGGTGATTGGACCAAGGCGCACATCTCCTCAGCGTGCTCTAACTCCCTCAAGTACCTCTTCTGGGAGTTGCGGGTGCTTCCGGCAAGGTGTGGTCCTCCGGAAATGGTGGCGACGTGTCCGTCAACGGGTGGCGGAGCAAGGCCGGGCGGATATGGGTTGCCTGGCCCTGGAGCCAACAAGGCAATGGGTGCCGGAGGAGGTGGAGGAGGAAGTGCTGGGAACTGAGACCCGGGAGCTTGGGGGTGACCGGCTCCAGGAGCGCTAGCGGCCCCCCTCTGTCCCGGTGAGTATGCAGCTCCGTGAACTACCCCCTGTCCGGGATAGATTATGGGTATTCTCACCCACTGACCGAGGTGTCCCGCTCTTGCCAGGGACTCGATCTCATCCTTCAGCTGAAGGCACTCATTCGTGGTGTGCCCCACGTCTCCGTGGAACTCACACCTCTTATTGGAGTCTCGCGGACGCCTTCCTCCGTGAGACACTTTCGGGGGCTTCCTGTAGTTGACCATATTACAGGTCGCCCGATAGACATTCTCTCGCGAGTCTATCAAACTGGTATATTCCGTGAACTTGGGCTCATAATCCTTTCAGGGTTTCTTTGAATGGTCTCCCCGGTTGGAGTTTCTTCCGCTTCGTTTGCTCCGCGATTGGCTCAAACTTCGTTCCGGGGCTTCCGCTTGCGGCTGCGGCATGCTAGGAGCGATACTACATCCGGTTTGTACTGCTCCATACCCAGAGAAATGGGTTTGATCCGGCGTCTGAGCAGACGCGGAAGGCCCATACACACTCGGAGTGAATCGGGCTCCTGGAAGCGTGAGGGCTGGTGCGGGAGCTTGCGAAGCAAAGCTCGGCGCAGTCACGGAAGGGGTTGGAGCCGGGGGAACTCCAAAGGCTTGCTGGTAGGCATCCTCAAGGTTGATGATTCCCTGAGCTTTTGACATGAATTCGGACAGGGTTTCTGCCCGTCTCCTTTGCATTTCCCTCCATAGCAGGGAGCCGACAGTAAGGCCCGATTGAAGGGCGATCAGCTTCATGTCATCGCTGACCTTGGTTTTTGCAGTAGCTTCCATCATTCTCTGAATGAAAGCTTTGAGGTTCTCAGTGGGTTGCTGCTTGATGTTGGTTAAGGAACCAACCTCCATGTCGTGGTCGCGGGCAGCAATAAACTGCCTCCTAAACGCGGACTGTAGCTCCTTCCAACTGTGGATTGATCCGGGAGCTAATCTTTTCCACCAGTCCTCCGCGGACTTGGTAAGGGTGAGTGAGAAGCACATGCATTTGGCGTCCTCACTGACGCGCGCCACTTGCATCATTTTATTGTATTTAGCTAGGTGGGTACGCGGGTCTGTCCTCCCATCATATAATTCTATGTGAGGCATTTTGAAGTTATCCGGGAGGGACGTTTCCGCGATCCTCCTAATACATGGTTCCGGGTCTTCCTCCTCAGAATCTGACAGGGCCCCACTTTGCTTCCGGACCAGCTTGGTCAAGGCAGCAATCTGTTCCTCGAGCCTCTTCGTATCACTTTCCGGGAGGTCACGTCCCCGGAGCTTGTCATTAATATGATTTCGGAGGTCATCTCCGCGAGGCCGGGCTTTTTCCCCTTTGGCCTTCTCATACTTGGCCTCCAACCTTCTTCTTAGGTCCACCGTGGACCAGCTATCTTCGGAGTGCGAGTTCGCAGCCCGACCGTCCTGATTGACGGAATCACTGGGGCGGTTGTTCCTTCCCCTAGGCCTGGGTGCCTTAGCACCGGGCCCTTTAGGCACAGAGTGCCCCCTTGGGGCTGAAGGGCGTCTGGGCTTAAGAGCGCCAGAGAACTTCTGCGCGCGGGGGGGGGGGGGGCAGTCGGCCTGGTGATTCACGCCTTTAGGAGGTGCAGGGGCGTCAGCGCGCACAGGCTCTCCAACTTTTCCTTTGCCCTTGTTAGGGGCGGCTTTGGATGGTCCAGCAGCGGCTGGATCCGGCATGGGGGCATCAGCACCACCTCGAACAGAGGTATCCTCGTCCGAGTCGCCTAGATCTCCGAACTTACTTTGGAGGCGTTCCATCATGCGTTGCATTCTTTCGGAGACGCGCTCCTGCTCAGCAAGCTTGGCCTTAGTGGCCACCAGTTCTTCGGCTACTTGGACCAGTTCTGGGTCCTTCTCATAGTAGCAGCCGTCCTTGTAATAACCGTCTTGGACATACTCTTCTTCGTCTTCTAAGTATGTTGTATCTTCGGTACTGACCTGATCCTGGCGGGATGTCGGGTCTTCACCTCGGTAGTCTAAGGGTTCGCTTTGCACCACATCTTCCATCACGGTATCGGGGTTGACCGTAGCATTTTTGTCAACAGCGGATTTTCGCGTAGTCACCATCTCTTTAGTACGAAGTGAATACAAAAAACGTACACAGAAAAAGAGCTGACTAACAACTTCCTACAGCTCTCAATGAAAGCACCAAAATGTTTACCGAGTTTTTCGGAAACGAATAACTAACAGAATAATAAAAAGATAAGAACTGTAGAAATACTGAAATGTAACTAAACAAACAGTGTTTTTACGTGGTTCAGGCGTTAACAAGCCCTAGTCCACGAGTCGATGTTATTATACTTGGAAAAGGTTACAGTAAGATGGCTGGTGCATAAGAACTTCACACACTCATAATGTTTCTCTCGGGTTCTCTTGAAGAAGATGAAGCTAGAGAGATTTTGGTAGAGTTTTTGCTATGTGATCTCTCGGTCCCCCCTCTTCTTGTAAAATGAAGGGGCCTTTATAGCTAGGGTTTCGGATTAGGGTTTTTCTCCACGTACATGAGTCTTAATTACACCAGCCATAAATAGGGGATACAATTACTGTAGTCGCATGGCTACAAGACTCTATGTGGATATATTTACGTGAAAGTATGGGGAACACACAAAGTCAGCCGTCTTTTCCAAGTTGTCAGCGGAACAGTAGGCGAAAAGGTACCTTTAGGCGTGCTGGGATGTGTGCGGCTTTGTCCTGACGGGCGTGTCAGGCGGGATCCTGTGTCAGATGGATATCATTCCAAATATGCCCTCTCTCGGACTCGACAGTTCGGTTTTGTTCTGTGCGAGGCACGGAACTGTTTCCGCGGAGACCACTCGAAGGGCCTCTCCTGGAAGGGGCCCCCCCGAGGGGTATCCTTCGGGAGTCCGGGAGAGTCAACGAGTTTCCGTGTTGTGCTTGCTTGGAAGAGTAATCCGGATATCAAACAGGGGAGGCGAAGCCTTTCTGTCCATCCGCGAGCTCTGGTCACCTACCGTGAAAGACATCGATAATTCTGCTTCCCCGAAGTCATCAATCTAAACGCTATCCGGAAATCTGGATAACAAGAACATAAATGATAATCAACAGTCAGATAATTCACAAATTATCAATCAGATACTCAGCAGGTCACATCGCTCACATAATCAATGATATCAATCTGCAAACCAATAATCAATTATCTAGATAATAAACATGCCATAATCATTAGATTCATAACAATAAACATATAACACAATATCCAGGGTTGGCGCCGTTAGGCCGCACCCTCTGATTGTCCCACTGACTCTGACTCGCTTAGGTCGAGCTCAGTGATTATATATCTAACCTCAGCTACCAATGGCCGAGCTGCGTCCTATGCGCAAATAATGACTCCGACACTCTTAGGTCATTTATCACATGTCCCCATGGCATAATACCATCTTATGACTTCACATACAAGTATAGGGAACTCTTAGTCCAAACATAACCACATAATGGGGTGCCATTTCTTACCTTTGATTCCGATTGCTTTGGTTAATGAAACGATCCTCGAGCACGATCCCGACCAATCCCTAGCGCACACCTAGTCACATTCCATAAAGTAGAACCATCATTAAATCTCAATTCCATAACCCAACTTTGGGACCAATCCCAAGCTCTCGGGAAGCCCAATTCCACCAAACGGGGTGGTGGAATCAACCCCCGAGCCCCCAAGCAAAAACCCTAAGAAAAAATACCCAAAACCCATTTCTGGAGGTAGGGTTGCGCTACAGTGCCACTAGGTGGGCGCTACAACACTACAAACAGGGACAAAATCCCCCCAGAAAATGAAGCCTAGCACTGTAGCGCTCCAATGCTAGCGCTACAGCGCTACAACCAGCACATGCAAGATTTTTCTGGGTTTTCCTTCGAACTTCCCCCAGCCAAAGCTCTAAAAATCCATCCCAATTTTCCACCAAACTCAAAATCAAGTCCTCAAACCACTATAGCTCACCCAATACAACCTAATAACATCAAAAACTACCTAAAAGCATGATCAAACACAGAAACCCAAACTTGAGCTCTAAATCTCAAAAACACCATCTTGAACCAAAAAATCTAGAAAATTAAGGTCAAGATTTATTACCTTTGATGAAAGAATCCAACCCTTCAATGTCCTTCCAAGCTTCAATTCTCAAACTCTCAAGCTTAGGTTCCTCATAAATTCATCCTAAACCTAGATTTCAGAAATCAAAATCCAAAACTCTAAAAAACATTAAGCAGAATTCAAAACCAGAAATTGAAGTTCTTACCTCTTCTAGATTTCAAAATTCCTAAGGATTACTAGCTGTAAATCGTCCTCCAAAGCTTGATTTTACTCCCAAATTCCTCAAGAAATTCAGCTTCTCAATTTCAGCTCCTCCTTTCCCCTGTGAACCCTTGAACTAAATGACCAAACTCCTCTAGAAAAGCCTAAAATGTAAAAGCTAACTTCAACTGAGTTTATCTCATTTAAAAACCTAAATGACCTTTCTACCCCTCCTTCTAAACACTTCCTTCCTAAACCTCAAGGCTAGTCCAGTCATTCCACCCTTTGCTAAAATACCATGTTTCCTTTCTTATTTCACCAATACCACTAACACCAAGGTTACTAATGGTTACCATCTCAACTAACCATTACTTACCACAATCGTGACTCTCAACTAGTACCGCGGAACAGGATCACCTCAATCCACAAGCTGCAAATATATCAACATAATAATGTGGTCTCAACAATTATCGCAAATAATTACATTTATGACCTCAATGGGCCAAAATTACAAATATGCCCTTATAATCTAAACAGGGCCTACATGCATACTAATACTCATAATCATGCATCTCACATATATCCATATAATCATATAAGCATGCTTATCACATAATCATGCATTTAATATTTTAAATCACACATAAACCAATTATGCCCTCCTGGCACACTAATCAATGCCCTTAAGCCTTATTAGTAAGTTTTTAGTCGTTACAAACTTAGTCTGGGAACTTGTAGATCTGCCTCAAGATGTAAAACCCATTGGGTGCAAATGTATATATAAGAGAAAGAGAGGAGTTTATGGGAAAGTAAGGACTTTCAAAGCGAGGCTAGTAGCTAAAGGCTACACACAGAAAGAAGGTGTGGATTATGAAGAAATTTTTTTCTTGTGGCCATGCTAAAATCCATCCAGATCCTGTTATCCATTGCCAATCATTTTGACTATGAGACTTGGCAAATGGACGTCAAAACATCTTTTCTGAATGGCCACCTTGATGAAAGTATCTTTATGGTACAACTAGAAGGTTTCATAGCACAAGGCAAAGAGAAAAAGGTTTGCAAATTGTAAAGGTCCATTTACAGACTTAAGCAAGCATCCAAATCATGGAACATAAGATTTGACCAAGCTGTTAAATCTTATGGTTTTGATAAAAATATCGATGAGCCTTGTGTATACAAGCAAATTGATAAGGACAAAGTGGTCTTTCTAGTCTTATACGTAGATGATATATTACTTATTGGGAGTGAAGTGAATAAATTATCTGACGTAGAAGTCTGGCTAGCCAACCAATTCCAGATGAAAGATTTGGGAGAGGCAAGCTACATTCTCAGGATACAATTAATTCGTGACTGCAAGAAAAAGTTGTTGGCACTATCTCAAGCATCTTATATAGATAGAATACTTGTGAAGTATGCGATGCAGAATTCCAAGAAGAGAAACCTCCCATCTCGTCATGGTGTTCACCTCTCTAAGAACCAATGTCCTAAGACACCCCAATAGGAAGAGGAAATGAGACAGATGCCCTATGCCTTCGTAGTAGGAAGCTTAATGTGTGAAATGTTATGTACCAGACTTGACATTTGCTATGTTAAGGGTATAGTCAGTAGGTACTAGTCAAATTCATGATTCGATCACTGGACAACAGTCAAACACATACTCAAGTATTTTAAGAGAACGAGAGACTATATGCTAGTATATTTCAAAGAGAATCTGATTCCAATCGAATATACAGATTTTGACTTCCAATCCGACAAAGATTCCTAGAACTCTACGTCTGGATCTGTTTTCACACTTGGGGGTGGAACAATTATATGGAGGAGTATAAACCAAGCTTGCATTGCTGACTCCACAATGGAAGCATAGTACGTTGCTGTAAGCGAAGTAGCAAAGGAGGCTGTATGGTTTAGGAAGTTTTTGGGTGATCTAGAAATTTTTCTAGGCATGGATAAACCAGTTGTACTCTATTGTGACAACAACGGAGCAGTTGCCAACTCAAGAAAATAGAGAAGCCGTAAGAGAGCCAAGCATATAGATCGTTAGTATGACCTCATAAAAGAGATAGTACACAGAGGGGATGTAATTTTTCAGAAGATTGAATCAGCAAACCACCATGCTGAACCTTTTACGAAGACGTTGCCTGCTACGAGTTTTGATAGTCATTTCTTAGATTTAGGATTACGCGATATGTCTCATCTGCTTTACGTCAAGTGGGAGATTGTTGGGATTTGTGCCCTTAAAGCGTATTTTTGTATGAATGATTACTGTTAATTAAATAAAGTTAATATTTTGCACTCATATTTGTATTTAATTATACATGCCATTTATCATGAAAATGCAATATTATTGATGTGGTCTTGAATTGAGTATATGTATAATGATATATATACAAGAAGATTTAATTTAAGATAATAATATAAAAATTATCCGTAAAAGATAAATAAAGTGGGAGCTTTATTTAATAAAGATTATGAGTACATCCTGTCTTCTGTTTAAGTCAGAGTAGTTTATCTAGACTGTTAAGTGCAGCGACACAAAAAGATAGAGGTACCGTATACAATATAGATTGTATTGGATTGGGACATGATGAAAGAAAGAACTTCTGATATTTACCGTTAAAATATATAAGTTCAACATTCATCAATCGATGGTCGATTGAGACTTGACCTGAATCCTGAAGTGAGTAATGAAGTCCTATTTGTGCTTTTATTACTTTTGACTTATCGAGTAAGGTTTAATAATCTTACGACCGAATTCCTGATATCTTGGAGTCATAGAAATGCAAGGGGCTGGTAACATACTTCACAGATATGGAATCTGCTCCTTAAATGAAAGAAGATTAGTTGTTCCTTTTAGTGTTGATTCGGGGCTTGAACATAGAGCACTCAATTTCTGTTAGAGAACATAAATTTCATTCTATAATTAAATTTATAGAATAATGTTCATTAGAGGATTAATGAAACTAATTGATAAAGACATAATTAAAGAGATTAACGGACATTAAGACCTAGCTTTAATTATGAAAAACTAGCAAATGGTCATAACTCAAGCAATGGCTAAATCAATTAATTAATGAAACTAAGAGTTAGTGAAATTAATTAAATTATTGGAGCTTAGAACTACAGGTGCATACTATTTGGACAAGTTCGTGGTTGCATTAATTGATGATACATTGGTCTATTCTCAGCCAAAAGAAGAACATGAAGAACATCTCCGTTTGGTACTAAAGAGGCTAAGGGAACATTAAGTTCATGTAAAGTTCAAGAAGTGTAAGCTTTGACTTCTTCAAGTAATAGTTTTAGGTTATATTGTAAGAGAGAATGTTATTTTGGTGGGTCCAACCAAGATGGGGCTAGTGAGACATTGGCCAAGGCCAAGGAATGCTTCAGAGGTTAGAAGATTCTTTGGAATGGCAGAGTATCATTGACATTTAGTTGAAGGGTTCTTGAGGATTGCAACACATTTAAGTAAGTTTACTCATAAGAACCTGAAGTGTGGGTGGACCGATAGGTGTGAGAACAATTTTTCGGAATTGAAATGGTAGTTAATTACTGTAGTACTCAGTCTTCCTTCAGATCGAGTAAAATTTGTGGTTTACTATGATATTTTGAGACATTCTGGGAAGGTGATAGCTTATGCTTCATGACAGTTAAAGAAATATAAACAACGATATCCTACTCACGATTAGAGATGATAGTGGTGGTATTCGCACTTAAGGTGTGGCGACACCACTTATATGGGGGAGAAGTATGAGATTTTCACAGACATAAGAGTTAAGGTATCCCGTTATCCAGAAAGATGCTAATATGAGATAGAAATATTGGTTAAATTAACGAAGGGTTATGACTATAAAATCCTTTATTATTAAGGGAAAGCCAAGATGGTCGCTGGTGCTAAGGAGATTACCAGTGTTGGTATATAGTTCATGACTGGTAAGCTGGAAAATAGAACCCCTCAGTCTACTCTTAATGATAAAATTACAAGGAAATGTAAAGAAGTGATCCATGATTGGTGAGGCATAGAGAGGAGGTCTTAGTTGGAGTGGCTAGGAACTTTGCTATTTATGATATGGATATGTTGAGATATAAGGATTAGATATGTGTTTCGATGGATGATGGTATTAAGGAAGAAATTCTGTACGAGTTTCATACCTTTTCTTACTTTTTACATCAAGATACCATGAAAATATGTTAGGATTTGAAATCTTCATATTGGTAGTCAGGGATGAAGAAAAACGTAGTTGAACATGTGGCTAACTGTCTAACTTGTCAACAAGTGAGAGATGAATACCAAAGGCTAGCAGGATTATTTTGGGCACTCCAGAATTGAAATGGGAGAATATAACCATGTGTTTTGGAGCATGAATGGTATAGGATGGTGGGACGACATGACTGGGTATGAGTGATCGTGGATTGATATACCAAGTCAATGCGCTTTCTACTTGTGCGAACGAATTATAGTGTGAAACAATATGCTAAGTTATATGTGAAGGGAGAATGTGCTTCTCCATGGGACACCAAAGTTTATAGTGTCAGATTGCGATCATATATTTTTACTTCTAAGTTTTGGGAAGGCCTGAAGAAGGCGATGGGTACAAAGCTGAAACTTAGTACATATGTCGTCCTCAGACAGATTGGTAATCTGATTGGGTGACCTAGATATCTGAGGACATACTTTAGGAATGTGTATGGGATTTCAAGAGATCAAAGCGTGAGTACCTTCCCTTGATCAATTTTTTCCTACAACAATGGTTATTAGTTGACAACCGGAGTGACTTCGTATAAGATATTGTTGGATAGGAAGTGTAGATTACTCATTTCTAGAGATGAAATGGGAGAAATGAAGTATCTTGGCTCTAAAACGGTTCAGAGGACCAATAAAGTTATTGGGAAGTGTTATAGTGGGAATGCGTGCTTCACGAAAAGGAAAGAAAAGCTATGGAGATCCAAATATAGGAATGTGGAATTCCATGATTGAGGATTCTGTGTTTCACCGAGTGTCACATAAGAAAGAGATATATAATTTGGAAAGAAAAGGAAATGAAGTCCTAGGTTTGTTGTATCTTTGAGATCCTAGAAAGAATTGGGCAAGTGGCCTACAGATTAGCTTGCCCAGCACTGGCAAGTGTATCGGGTATCGATGCGAAGGAAAGTATATGTCGGATACAACACATGTGCTGAATTATGAGAATCTGGAATTGGATTAAGATTTGTGCTATGAGGAGAGACTAGTACAAATTCTAGATAGAAAGGATAAAGTTGAGTGGGCCTATATAACTCCAACGAAAAAAATTTGAAATGTCAATCAACTTTTATCGAATAGATCTGCTCAAGACTAGTGGTTCAGGATAAGATACGGCTTGAAAGAAAGGTAATATTCTTCTTATTTGTTTGGTAAAAAATAACACTAAAAAAATTGAACAACAATCTGAATTTGACCTCCTATAGGGTATAAAGTCTTGAGGAATAAGACTATTGCCTGGGTGAAAGTATTATGGATGAATAACAAGGTAGAGAACGTGAATCTGAATTTTGAGGACAAAATTTCTATAAGGAGGGGATAGTTATAACGTTCCAAAACTCCTAATAAGGTTTAGTACCTTGGTTAGTGTGTCGCGAGGGCATAATTTGAATTATGTGATTTTAATTGAGTATATATGTGATTATGTGAATTATATGAGTTATATTATGATATGACTGCCTATGCATGTTTACGTGTATTAAATGTACTTAAAGACGTGCTTTTTTTTTTTAATAAAAAAAATGGCATTTTTCATAATTTTGATCGTTGAGGGTATAATTGTAATTTTATATGCTATGTGATTGAAACCATATTATTATGTGGATATATTTGCATTATTCGGCATGAGTTGATTCTTTTGAGAAAGTTAGTGAAAAGTCACAATGGGGGTCAATACTCGCCTCGAGGTGAGCCTAGGCGTATTTTGGTAATTTGGAAAATTACCGAGACTTATTGGTAAATGGAATTAATTGGGAGAAATATTTGGTTTTAGTGAATTAATGGATTAAATTTGGAATTAGTGGTGAAATTTGAGGTTTAGTGGGGATTTAAGCAAAATGACCAAATTGCCCTTGCATCTAGTTTTAAAATTGAATCAAGTGCTGAATCTTACCCACTTACACGTTTCATCTCTCTTTCTCTTTCTTCTAGTGCTTTATCTAAGCACACCCAAGAGTTTAAGGAACCAATTCTTGAAGCTTCTAAGATTTTCAAGTGAAGGTTTGGAATTTACTGGAGGATAGGAGCTGTCTTGGCCACCATATCAACTGGGAATAATTTCAGAGGAGGCATGAATCCTTTCTCTGTTCTTCTTTCTCTTTGTAACATTCTTGGGGTCTCTTTGATGCTCTTGAGAGCAATTTAGGGTTGGGTTTAAATTAAAAAATTCTTGGGTTTTAAGTTGTTCAATTGGATGTTTTGATATTAGAGATTAGTTTATGTTGCGATTTTTTTTCTTCTTATAGGAAATGCAAGTGTACATAATCGTCTGACAAGCAATAAAGTAGTAAGTAATTTTATCGTCTCCTCAAGACTTGCTTTAAGCTAAATATTATAAAAATCAACTCTAACAATTTTGGTTGCAAACACTTTGAATTGATGTGAGTAATTAGGAATGTGCAAATTACTTTAGAAAAATAAAATGAGCAAATTAAACCAAATCAATGAATAGTCACTTTGTCAAATGAATGATGAAATAGCTAGGAATATCAATTCCCCCTAATTTTTAGTTCACCCATAATGCTACAACAAAGTTACTCTTATAATTAAGATTCTATAACAATTGTACATGCCACCTTTCCAAATGCTCATGCTAAAGTTCTCACAATTAAATCAACATATTCCTATGCTACTCCAATTTCAAGAACGCAATTTAAGCATTAATCTCATATGTTTACATGGTGAACACAATATTCACTAATTAACAACATAGTTATTAACATACATCAATTATGCATATCCACTACTTTCAAACCTTCCGGAATTAATATTAGCTTGTATGTCACAAAAGTTGATCAATCTCAAGCAAGAATTAGCAATAAGCATAGCTTAATTGAACAAGAGCAACATAGCATACATTTGAATTAACAACTTCGGGGTTCACTACAAATTAGGGTTCATTAATATCCCTAGCTTCAAAAGAGTTAGTACATACTAAAAATAAAAAAAAAACCATAAACATTCAATACCATTGTTTCCATGAGTTCAAGAAGAGAAAAGAAATGCAAACTCAAAATAGGAAAAATATTAAGAAAATCTAGCCCCAAATGGTAGAGAGTTCTCCTCCTCTTCCTCTTCTTCTTTCTCTTCTCTTCTCCCACGTTCTTCCTCTTCTCCTTGGTGTTTCAAATAATTTTTTTTACAGAAAATGGGTTCTTCTCTAGTCTTGGGCGGCTGCTGCCAGCTGAAGAAGATAGGTCTTCCTTTTAAGGCTCCAAAATGGGTATAAACTCTCTTTTCTCTCTCCATGTGGGGACCAAATTTTTTTATCAAAATATCAGCTCCTTTTCCACCTCATCATCCATCTCATCATGTCATTCCATCTCATTTAATGACTTGCCAAGTATGCATGAATGACTTAAGTTGCTGACTGTGTACACTTTGCTTAAGCAAAGTTGAAGTGATGCTACAACAAAGTATCAGGATTTCAACTCCAAGATGCTTTGTTTGCACAATTTCCACCAAGATTTCCAAGCATCCTTTCTTTTTGGCCTTCAAAATAGATTTCACATTTTTTAGTTCATAATCCAATTATTTTCCTACAAGATTCATCATTGATTAAAACAAAATTCACAAACAAAATTAAAAGACAAAATGACTAAAACCACACATTAGTAACAAAAACACTCTACTTCACTAAGGTTTTTAAATCCTAAAGCTCAATTAATAACTCTAAAATATAGAGTTATTAGGCCCCCAAACTTAAACCATTGCTTGTCCTCGAGTAATGACTTTATATCTATCAAACACACAACACCACAATTTATAAAGACACAAACACACCACAAAGACACAAAACAAACAGTTTGGAATAAATTTGAAAATGTTCATATCAAAGTGGGGATAAAGCTCACAAATAAAATATTCAATTGATAACTCAAGTGTATATACAAGCCAAATCCCTAAAGTATTAAGATACTTAACCAACCACGTTTTCAATGTAATCTCAATTAGTGCACAAATAGATCTTCCTAATCAACCCCTCTTCCCTAGATTAGGCTAAGCAACAATCCTAAGGTTTAATTCATGCTTTCATATGCTGAACTCAATAACCCCTCTCCACTAATGTAGTTGGCAAAGTGAATTAGATCAATAGGTCTTTACATGGTTATAATGTAGGCTAGGCTAAAGGTATGGATTAGGATGAATTTTGTAAGCTAAACCTCAAAACCTAGCTAGCCTTTGACCAAAAGAATTAACTACCCTCTACCCCGTACAAGTGAACTCAATCCCTACAACTCACTCAATAACACTCAATTCCCTTTTTTCTATGAATAATACACTTATATGCTCAACTATAGCTACAATGCAACTACATACAACTTATTTATTTACAATTAACTAAATATACATATCTCTTTTTATTTATTTATTTATTTTATTTTCTGTTCTTTTTCTCATTCTTTTTTTTCTTTTTTTCTTTAATTTTTTGAATAAAATGAAAACAAGGCAATTTAGAAAAAAATACAATTAAAATAAACACAATTAAAAAATTTGAGCATATAAGTGTATAAATATTGCAAATGCCCCAAAACCAAAATACTTTTTCCTCACGTTCCCCAAGTAATATCCAAGAAAAACTACGCCTAAAGATTGGTGAGAAATAAAAAAAAAAGGATATTAAAAAAGGGATTGGCTATCAAGTTAAGGTTACATGAAAAAAATAGGCCAATAAGCTCAAAGTTGGGTCACTAGGGATAATAATTACAATGTAGGCATGAAAAGCTCAAACGATCCAAGAAAATTTGCCTAAATCCTCTCTAAATCACTAAGCCTCCTAGGATTTCGCCTCAAGGGAATTATCAAGCCAATTATAAAAAATTAAACCTTCATGAATACTTAATTAAATCTAGGATGAGGGATTTCGTGGTCAAACTATGCACACTCAATCGGGACACATTCTCACTATGGTTGAATTAGCACCAAAAATTTTAAGTACTAAAGGCTCACTAATACACAAGAGTTAACTAATATTGGCATTTTGTTTTTTTTCTGACATTTTATCATCGAGCCACCTCACACTTAAACACAACCATTACAAGAATTGATTCCATTACAACCTAGACTCATAACTCAAAACTCAAACAAAACACACCTAGAAACGCCTAAAACTTAAGAAAATAAAAGAAATTAAGACAACAAAATAAAAATTATAACAACACCCCCAAACTTAAGGGAGCAAATTGTCCTCAGTGCATAAAAAACAATTAGAAAAACACAATACATGTAACGACCCAAATTCGCTAATAAGGCTTAAGGGCCTTGATTAGTGTGCCAGGAGGGCAGGTTGGGATTTATGTGTGATTTTATGAATTAAATGCATGATTATGATTTAAAGCATGTTATTTGGCTATTTGTTTAACTGAGATGCATGGCTATGTTTACTAGTATGCATGTAGGCTCGGATCGTGTTAGAAGGGCATAATTGTAATTTTGGCCATGTTGGGCATAACTGTATTGATATGTGATAACTGTATTCTGTGAATTGTACCACGTGGGTGTGGTTGTATTATTGTGATGCACGTGCCGAGACGATTCTAGAGAGCTAGTTAACTCAAGAGTCACAACGGGATTTCTATACCCGGCTCGGGAGGAGCCTAAGGGTACCTCGGGAATTTTATGGTTAAGTTGAGATTTAGCGGGTAATGGTTATTGGAGATTTAGTAACCTGGGTAACCATTAGTTACTGCTGAGAGTAACAAGTTTTAGAAAGAAAATGGTAGAAATGAAATAGAAATGAAAAGACTTAAGTACCCTTGAGGTTTAGGTGGGAAAGGATAGGCAAGGAGGGGCAAAATGGTCATTTGGTTGGGAATTAGATAAATGGCAGCTGGTTTTATGGGGTACACGGTTTGGGGCATAACCATTTTGGTCTTGATAGTGTTTGAAGAGAAGAGAAAAGAGAGGGAAAAGCTAGGGCATGAGGAAGAAGAAGAAGAAGAAAAGAAGGAGAAGTTGGAGACCTAGGAGATGAAGGAAGCTTAGGGATGGATTCTCCATATGAGGTAAGGAATTTTATACACATTTAAGGATTGATTATGTTATGGGTTAAGAATTTGAGCATGGGTTAAGTTTGATGTTTGAGTTTTTATTTTTTTCTGAAATTGAAATCAAGGATGTGGATTTTGGGGATTTGATTGGGTGTTTAGATGTTTTGGTGATGTTTATGGGTTGTTGGATGGTTTATTTGGAGTCTTGAGTTGGTTTTGGGGCTTGGGTGTGAGTTTGGGTTGATTTGGTAAGGTTTTAGCTCGGAGAAAACGCAGGAGAAAACCCAGAATTCTGGGTCTGCGAAGGCGTGCCGCGACACAGGTTTTTCGTGCCGCGGCAAGGGAGCCTCTGACTGATGGGTGCCGCGGCACAAGGATGTGGTGCCGCGGCACAAGGATAATTTCAGGGCATCATTTTTAGGCAATTTTAGGCCTTTGCTCCGGGGGTTCGGGGGATGCCTCCGGGGTGTTGTTCTAAGGTTTTAGGGGTCCCGAGAGTGCGGGATTGGTCCCGGAAAGTGGTTTTGGGTTGATTAGTAATGAGGGATATTTCTTGTGTGTTGTGACTAGGTTCTTTGAGAGGCTCGTGCTAGAGGACCGTGCTCGCGGCTTTAGTGCATCAGGAGGCTCGAAATGCAGGTAAGAAAACTATAACACCCGAGGTTAGGGCATGGCCCCAGATTGTATTATGTGCAAATGTTTAAACTTAAATGAATCATGATGTGTGTGAATGATTATTTCGAATGTACTATATGTGTGATTATGATGAAATGAGCGGCCGTGGGCCGAGTACGGCGTAGGCCGGGGCGGCCGTGGGCCGAGTACGGCGTAAGCCGGGGCGGCCGTGGGCCGAGTATGGCGTAAGCCGGGGTGGCCGTGGGCCGAAAGTAACACCTAGCACATGGGATGCTATATTCAGGGTGGGACCCAAGGGATACATGAGTTATCCTCGCGGTGAGAACCGATACCCCAGGCTTCGGTAGGGCTCTGGGGCGGCTTGGCCGTGTTTGCTTAGTCTAATGATTGACTTGTTTATTGTGGATTATCTGTTATGATAAACTGTATACATTGCATATGTTATGTCCTGCATGAGTTTTCTTGCTGGGCTTCGGCTCACGGGTGCTCTGTGTTGCAGGTAAGGGCAATGACTGAGTCAACCAACCATGAGTACGGAGAGCGTGAAGCGACGTGGACATGTTTGGCCTGCCCGACTGCTTTGGTTGGGGGTTTATTCGAAAATGGCTGTAATAATCTATAATTTTATAATTTCTCAAACTGTAACCTTATTTCAAGATGTAATTAGTTTTCAAACCTTATTTTGGGATCCCAACTGTTTAATAATAGAAGTTTTGACGAAACGATGCATTTTCAAAGATTACAGCCTTAACTTTTAATTAGTCACACTTTTGTTTCAAAAACCTCGGTTAGCGAGTTCATTGCACACTATTTTGTCTTAAAAACTCACTTAGTAACGGCTCTAAGGAAGTAGGGCGTTACAATACAAAACCATAAACACAATACAAAACTAAACAAGAAATAAGTAGTTACGTTGGAAAATGAAGAAACTCCCTCTACTCAACGTCCTCCTCCTCTTCCGAAGAGGCATTCACAACGGAAGGTTTAGGTGCATGCCACCGTGCCATGATGGCCTCAGGGAACTCTGGGAAAGCTTCAATGGGCTGGAAAGAGTGACACAAAACCTTGTCATGCTGGCGCACATATCCCCAATAGGGGTGCTGCTGGGCCAGCATGTGACACATTAGACTGAGCATGCTCTGCTGAGTGGCATAAAGCTCAGCGACGGTGGGGTCCAGAGGGGCAACATAGTTTTGGCCAGACAATGGTAGTGGAGTAGAGATGAAGGCTCGCTCTCTTCAAACGGGAGAAACTTTACTAAACTTTCGAATTGTATGCTCATTAATGTAATATGGAGAGTGATGCCTTTCATCATCTGGAGCTTGGGGCACACCTGCCTTGAGGCACAACACAGTGATCAATGTGGGAAAGAAAGGCAAGCTTAGTCCCCGATTTATAGGTCCTTTTGAAATATTTGATAAAGTGGGAGCAGTTGCATATAGATTAGCCCTACCGCCAGTTCTAGCAGATAGCCACAATGTGTTCCACATCTCGATGCTACGAAAGTATGTGTCAGACCCATCTCACGTCCTCAAGTATGATACGATAGCACTCCAGAAAGACTTGAGTTACGAGGAACGACAGGTTAGCATCCTAGATAGAGGGATGAAGCAGTTACGGTCCACAAGTTTTTTGATAGTCAAAGTCCTATGGAGTAATAGTTCTGAACGGGAGGTGAGGGAGTTGGAGGAAGACATGCTAGCACGGTATCCGAAATTTTTTGGTAAGTAAATTTCGAGGACGGAATTCTTTTTAGTAGGGGAGAATTGTAGAGTCCCAGAACTTTACTTAGCTAGTTAGATAGTAGTAGTAGTAGTAGTAGTAGTTATAGTATGTTAATTACTGTGATTTTTGGTTCAAGCCGGGACTTAGTTGAACACTCGTAGCAACACTTATAGATTTTGTAAGTTTAACCTATAGTTTAAGAATATTAATTATAACATAAGGTTTGATTAATATAGCTTATTATAAATATGTCATTTATTATACTATAAGGTTTAGATAGAATTAATAAGATCATGACACTTGTCGTGTGCAGGTTTATTTAAGGATTTAATTATATTTTAAATAAAATAAAGTTCTAGAAACTCTAGAATTTTCCTAGACCATTAAGAGCATGACACTTGTCACAATCTTGTTTATTTTGAGGATTTAAGCATTTTAAGTGGATAATTCAAAAATAGAAGTTTCTAGAAGCTCTAGACCCTTCCAGAACTTGCTGGAATCACGTATTACTCAGTCAAACCTGATTATCCAATTCAAATTAAGATGATAAAGTACAATTACGTGTCTAATATTTCAACGTATGCCAATATATTGCAGCTATAGAGGGCGATATATCGCCACACGGGAGATATGAAAAACACGTCGACTTTGCAGGAGCGATAGAACTAGCCTCAGGAATACTGGGAGAGGTGATATATCGCCCCGCCTATAGGGGGCGATATATCGGCCCCACCTATGTATTTTTGAAAGTTTGGTTTCTCAATTTTAAAAATAGCCTTAACCTCTTGACTTGCCTTTGAACGTTTTTGACCGAGTCTTAAGCACCTGTTGAACGAATATTAAAATATTTTTCAGTTAATATTCATTATTTTATTCAAGCTAAAAGGAGGTAGTTTCACTCCTTGAACTCTATAAATAGGACCTAGTACCCAACCATTTTTCTCATTCTTCAAGCTGTGTTCAGAGCCTTCAAGCTGCTAGGGTTACTATAGAGTGATAAACACTTAGGTTGGGATAAAAAGCTTTATAATCTTAAGCTTTATAAACACTTGGGGAAGTGAGATATAAAGTGTGTTTTTAATATCAAGGTGTAGATCGGTTCTAGTACATCAAAAGGATTTCTTATTCTTAAGTTCATTTCTGTTTAATTCCTTAGCTTTAGTTTCCATTTAGATCCTAACTCATTGTTTTTAATTATTGGTTAGGTATTTAAGTTCTTTGAACTTAAGGTTTCTTTTCGGTAAGCTTCATCTTGGTGGTTTAGTTCTCTTCTTTATCATCTCTTCTCTTTAGAAATACTCACCATTTTTATTGTTGGTTTTAGGAGTGTTCCACATCCTGTCCTTGTTCTCAAATATCCTGGTGTTGGTAAGGAAAATAGGATAGGATTTTATATGTTTATATGATATGTTATGCTTATGTTATGATTATCTTATGTTATGTTATGTATAGTATATAGTCTTTGGGCATATGACTTGCCTAGCTAGCAAGCCCCAATAATTTATGGGCATATGATTTGCTTGGCTAGCAAGCCCCACAAATCTATGGGCATATGACTTGCTTAGTTAACAAGCCCCAAGAGGTATGATGGCCATTGTAGTTTTATAGAATATATGTTTTATAGTATATGTTCATGATATAGTTTTATGTATATAATTTATGTGTTAGTAGATTTTCCTTGCTGGGCATTAGGCTCACTCCTTTATTTTTAATGTATGCAGGAAAATAGATATGGTGGCGGAAGGATTCTTGGTAGCTTGGCTTGTGTATTAAGGATGAAGGGATTCGATGGATTGCGTGACGATTCGAGGACGACGTTATTTTTTTAAATTATGTTTTTATGTATTTTCCGCATTTAGCTTTGTAAACAATCTCCTTTAGTTTAAAGTTGTGTTTTATTTTAAAACAATGGGATCCCATACCGCTCATTTATGGAATTTTTAATAAAATTATGATTATTTCTTATGAATGTTTTCTTAAAAATAGTGGCTATGTCTAGTAGTTTTAATGGTCCAAAGTCTTAAAATTAGTTGGGTCGTTACAAATATGAATTTCTCAACAACATGTTGTTCCTTGGCCACTGCCTGTTTCTTTTTCTGTACTACTCGTTTGGTTCTACGCATAATGCTCAATAACAAATCCAACAGACAAAATGAATTTAAATGCCAAAGTTAACAAATCCAGATCAATGAGGTACCTAGAAAGAACTTGAGACACTTGAGGGTTCCTTTTGTTGTAAAAAGTCATGAAAACCCAAGGAAGAGCAAAACAAAGAGCTGCTGTGAGCAAGAGATGGAACTTTTTTTTTTGGGTATGGGGTCGTGGTGGTGGTGGGTCGAAGTTTAGTGGCCTTGGCTTGGTTCACGGGTTCAAGTCGTGGGGGAGGCACGACTTTGGATCGCCGGGTTGTGGTGGTGGTGGGTTGGGTTCAGGTGGTGTGCGATGGTGGTGATGGGTGTTGGATTTAGGGTCGCAGGTGGGTGCATGGGTTAGTGGAAGGTTCGTGGTGCTGTAGGTTTGTGGGGTAGGCTGTTTGGGTGATCGAAGTTGGCAGGTGTTGGTGGGTCAGGTTGGGGTAGGCGGCTTGGTTTTTGGGGCTGGGTTCGTGGGAGGTGCGCCTTTGGGTCATGGTGCTAGAAGGAGGCAGATCGTGGTGGCGGTGGGTTAGAGTTGGGTGCGTGGTGGGTGATGGCTTGTTTGTGGGGTAGGCGGCTTGGTTTTGGGGTTGGGTTCAGGTTGGGTGCAGATGCAAGGTGGGTTTGTGGTATTGGGTTCATGGTGAGGCGAAGGTGAAGCTGGGGTTGGGAAGGAGGTGATGGCTTCGTGGGTGGTTGTAGGTGGCAGGTGGTGGTGGGTCGGGTTTGGTGCAAAGAGGAGAGATGGTGGGTGGCTGGGTGAGAAAAGCTTTTAGAGCTGAAGATGAGATTAGGGTTTCAAAGAAACTAGGGCTGAGATTAAGGCCTAAAATTTTCTTTTCTTGAGATTTCGCAACTTTGCTAAAGCATTACGTGAACTTTGCTGCGGCAAAGTTAAGTCAGAGAGCTTTCCTTGTCTATTGAAACTTTTCTGTAGCATTACATGAACTTTGCTACAGCAAAACTAATTCAGAGAGCTTTGACCAAAATTGATGTTGTAACATTTTCCGAACTTTGCTGCAGCAAAACTAAGTTAGAGAGCTTGCTCAAAATTGATGTTGTAGCATCATTCGAACTTTGTTGCAGCCAAACTAAGTCAGAGAGCTTGCTCAAAATTGATGTTGTAGCATCATATTGACGTTGCTACAACAAAAATGCTTAACTCCGTGACCCATTTGATTCCATTTTTCCTGCAACCATAAGCACATTAAACCATCGAAATCCGAAATCTAAAAAGAAAGATTTACTGTATATATTTATATATATTTTTCTTTACTTATTTTTTTTTTATTATTTTTTTCTATATATGTAAATAGTTTGGGTTGGTTTACAATTAAATCTCCAAACTCCACAACCACCCAAGTTGTTACATATTCTTCAAGGATCCTCCAAAGAGATTGAGCACTTGTTTCGTTCAACCTCTCCACCCCAATATTGCTTGAGTCTTTGGCCATTAACCTTGAATTCTCTTCCAGAGCCTTCTTCATGCAATTCCATCACTCCATAGGGATACACCATAACCACCAAGAATGGACCCGGCCATCTTGACTTGAGCTTGCCTGGAAATAGCTTCAAACGTGAGTTGAAGAGCAAAACTCGTTGGCCCTCTTCAAACACTCTTGGTTGAATATGTTTGTCGTGCCATCTTTTTATTTTCTCCATGTAAAGTTTGGCATTTTCATAAGAGAATAAACGCGACTGTAATGACTCGAATTTACTATTAAGGCTAAGAGCCTGGATTACCGTGCCGGGAGGTCATACTGGGATATACATGTTGAATTAATTGAATAAATGTGTGACTATGTGGCATACATGATTTATATGATAATATGGATTTAAATGCATGTTTATGTGTATTAAATTTGCATGTAGGCCCATTCTTGATAGTAAGGGAATATTTGTTATATTGGCTCATTACGGGCATAAATGTGATTATATGTGCGTAAATGATTGGGACCACATTATTATGTGGATATATTTGCAGTATACGACTCGAGAAGATCCTTGTGAGCGGGTTAGCGGAATAGTCACAACGGGGTCCAATACCCGACTCGGAGCAAGCCTAGGGGCATTTTGGGAAGTTTAAAGTATATTTGGGATTTGTCGAGTAGTGGGTAAGTGTTTGGTAGTTAGTTAGGCATGACGGGATTAATTGGGAGTTTGTAGGATGACTCGAGGAATCAGCAGGAATTGGGGTTAATGACCGATTTTCCCTTCAAGGGAAAATAGGAAGCTGGGTTAGTATATGGGCAATTTGGTCCTTTTAATTAAGAGATACACTCAGAGGGAGGTTCTAGGAAGTAGCTATAACTCACCAAATTTTCTCCAACACCCATTCATTCTCTCATTTACATGTTTTTTTCAGTCTCCCTCTCTTTGGCTTGAAGGTCTTGTTGTGCTGAAGGAGGAACCTGAGAATTGAGCTGGAACCAGGGGAAATCAAGCTAGGAACAACTAAGTAATCTATGAGGATTAAAGCTTCCAACTGAGGTAAGAATTCTGTCCTGTTTTAGCTGTGAATTCAGATTGTTAGGCTGAGTTTAGGCTGGTTTTTGGATGTTGAATGATTTCTGTTTTAGGGTAGTAATTTTAGTAGGTTTTGGGGTGTTTAGTTTGGTTATGCTGCTGTGATATGAACTTTGGGTTTGATTTTGAGAATAAGGGTTGAATTGGGTGAAGATTTATGGGTTTGGCTAGGGAAAAATGCAGTAGAAATGTATGAATTTATGGGTTCAGAGACCCGAGTCGTGGTCTTGTTCTTCAGGTGCCGCGACCTGCTTGTTTGAATAGTATGGAGACGCCTCTAATTTGCCAAGGTGCCGCAGCATGAAGGGAGCATGTCGCAGTCCATGTCCTCCAGCAGGGAGGGCCTTGCCCTCTGACCAAGTAGCGGGTCGCGGCCCTAAAGGGCATGCTGCGACCCTAAATGGAAAAATAGGGGAGGTTAAGGTTTTTAGCTCGAGAACTCAAATGTTAAGGCTCGGGAAGGATTTTACTACCCGGTTTAGTATAATTCGAGGTCCCAAAGGCTATTATTTGATTCCAAAGCTTTTAAATGGTTTAGGATCTTATTGGTTATCCACTATCTCTTTGTGACTAGGTTATACCGCAAGGGCTCAGGATTAGGGATCGTGCTCGGGGCTGTCATATGCATGCTACTCGGGACCTAAGGTAAGAAAACTGCACCTGAGTTGTGAATGTGGCTTAAACCCCTTATATGAATATATTATGAGTATGAAGATATCTGTAGCTGAGAATATCTGAATGGGTATGCTTGTATACGCTGCCATTGATTACATGCTATGAATTGTATATCTGTGATTATATCTGTTTATAGGCTGGCCTAAGGGTGACGGGGTCGGCTATAAGACCAGTGAACTCCGCCTAAGGGAGATGGGGCTGATGATAAGTGTACTGAATGTAGCTCAGCCTAAGTGAGCTAGGATCAGCTAAATAAAAGGGCTCGGCCTAAAGGCGCTGACACCTAAATACTTGTATTAAAGATTAAGTTATGTGTTTGGAAGTATATGTTTACCATTGCCTAGCTTAATGTTTATATCCTATTGTTAGTTAAATCTGATGACTTATGTTTACCACTTTATATTGTGGCCTATCTATGCATGCTAGTTTAAGTTTTCTTGCCGAGCCTTGTCTCACAGGTGCTATGTGGTGCAGGTAAGGGAAAGGATTGCTGGACCAACCATGAGTTGGAGAGCTTCAGGGGCAGTGTGTACATATGCAGCCTGCTCGATTGCCACAGTCAGGATAGCTTGGGAGGAACTAGGGTTAAACCCTGTTTTGCTGCTTAGGACAGCTAAATTGTACCTTATTTGTCTTTTATAAGTCTGTAAACTGATTTTGGGATCCCGTGTGTAAACTTAATATTTTAATAAAAATAATCATTTTGTTGACCAAATCTTTTATTACCTGACCTTGACTTAGTCGTTAATTACACATTTAAATTCAAACGACTTGCTTAGTAGGTTAAACACTATTTTAAACACACAATGCAACATTCTTGGTTATCTAGGGTGTTACAACATCTCTTCTAATTCATTCAACTGCAACATTCTCTTTTTTCCTGCAAGTTGCAAATCCATGTTGAGTTCTTGAATAGCAAGCTTTTCCAAACACCAAACTATATGGTGACATCCCCAATGGTGTCTTGAAAGATGTTCAATAGGCTCACAATGCGTCATCTAACCTCTTGGACCAATCCTTGCGGTTGGGGTCCACCACTTTCTCAAGGACACCTTTTCTCTCTCTATTGGACAACTCAACTTTCCCATTAGTTTGGGGATGGTATGTAGTAGCTACTTTGTGCCTCACATCATATTTAGCCAATAAACTTGCTAGTAATTTATTCGCAAAAAGAGTGCCTTCATCGTTAATGATTGCCCTTGGGAGAGGAATTTTCTTCCATCCATTTTGAAACGTAATCCACAGCCACCAAGATGTACAAGTTGCCATAAGATTGAGGAAATGGGCTCACAAAATCTATACTCCACACATCAAACAACTCAACTTCAAGAATATTAGTTAATGACATCTCATTCCTGTTAGAAATATTACCAACCCTTTGGCATCGATCACACCTCAACACAAAAGCATGAGCATCTTTAAACAAGGAAGGCCAAAAGAAACCACATTGAAGTACCTTAGATGCGGTGCGAGTTCCCCCAAAATTCCCTCCACAAGGTGAAGAGTTGCAATGGTGTAGGATATCTTCCATTTCTTGCTTGGGGAAACATCTCCTAATCATTTGGTCAGCACATTTTTTGAACAAGTATGGCTCCTCCAAAAAGTAGTGCCTCACATCATGCAAAAACTTATTCTTTTGTTGGCTTGTAAAATCCAAAGGCAACAACCCACTAACCAAATAATTAGCAAAATCTGCAAACCAAGGAACAACTTGAGAGTGGTTCACCTCAAATAATTGCTCACCCTGGAATGTCTCCTTGATGGAAACTAAAAAACTAGATTCCTTATCACCTTTCATTCTCGACAAATGATCAGCCACTTGGTTCTCCACTCCTTTTCTATCTTGAATCTCCACATCAAACGCTTAGAGAAAAAACACCTATCTAATCAACTGAGGCTTAGCATCCTTCTTTTCAATCAAGTACTTAATGGCTGAATGATCTGTATAGACTATCACCTTGGTGCCAACCAAATAAGACTGAAACTTAGCAAAAGCAAAGACAATAGCCAAGAGTTCTTTTTCTATCACTCTATAGTTGAGTTGAGCACCTATCAAAGTACGAATAGCATAGTAAATGGAGTGAAAAACCTTGTTTCTTCGCTGCCCCATCACTGCTCCCACAACAAAATCACTTGCATCACACATTAATTGAAAAGGAAAGTCCCAATCTGGAGCCACAACAATTGGTGCAGAAAACAATCGACTTTTCAACTCTTCAAAGGCTTTCAAACATGCTTCATCAAAATGGAAAGGTGTATCCTTCTCCAATAACTTTCAAAGAGGCTTAAAGATCTTGGAGAAATCATTTATGAACCGCCTATAGACCCCGCATGGCCAAGAAAGCTTCTAATATTCTTCACTAAGGGGGCATGTGGGAGCTTTTCAATAACCTCAATCTTGGCTCTATCAACTTCGATACAATGCTTTGATAATTTGTGGCCCAAAACAATACATTCCTTAACCATAAAGTGATATTTTCCCAGTTAAGGACAAGGTTTGTTTCTTCACATTTTTGCAAAACCTTAGCCAAATTACTCAAGCTATCATCATAAGAATCACCAAAAACAGAAAAATCATCCATGAATACCTCTAAGAATTTCTCCACCATATCAGTGAAAATAGCCATCATGCACCTCTGAAATGTGGCGGGAGCATTGCATAAATCAAAAGGCATCCTACGAAATGCAAAAGTACCATAGGGGCAAATGAAAGTAGTCTTGTGTTGATCCTTTGGAGCCACTACAATCTGATTATAACCAGAATATCCATCTAGGATGTAATAATAATAATCTCTCCCTGCAAGTATATCCAACATTTTGTCAATGAAAGGAAGTGGAAAATGATCTTTCCCAGTGGCCTTGCTCAATTTCCTATAATCCATGCATATTCTCCACCCTGTAACAGTTCAAGTAGGAATCAATTCATTGTCTTCATTCTTCACCACTGTGATTCCACCTTTCCTTGGTACACACTAAACGGGACTAACCCATGAGTTATCAGAAATGGGATAAATAATACCAGCATCAAGCTACTTAATGATTTCCTTTTTCACCACCTATTTCATAATAGGATTGAGCCTTCTCTGCCCTTGAATTGTTCTTTTCTCACTATCTTCCAATAAAATCTTGTGCATGCATAGAAAGGGACTAATACCCTTAATGTCTGTAATGGTCAACCCAATGGCCTTCTTGAACTTTCTCAATACCTCAAGCAACTTGTCTTCTTGTTCTCTAGTCAAATTAGTTGAAACGATGATAGGAAATGAAGAAGACTCACCCAAATAAGCATATCTCAAGTGGGGAGGTAGAACTTTCAACTCCAACTCTGGTGGTTCCTCAATTGAAGGTCTTGGGGCTTTGAAAGCTCTAGAAGAGAGCTCTGAAGACTCAAAATGTCATCTCAAGCGTAAACCTTGTGAACTAGCTTCTAGCCAAGCCAAGTACTCATCCTCATCATTCGCTTGTGAATCAAACAACAAAAGCCTCTCTGAAGGATCATTAGGACAACTGTTTTCTAACTCTTTTGATGCTAAAGAGTCCACCACTGAAACAACTGAACACTACTCAACTTCATCTGGAAATCACATAGCCTTGAAAACATTGAAAGTCACATGTTCATCTTGGACCCTCATAGTAAGTTTACCCTTCTGAACATCAATCAAAGTTCTACCTGTTGCAAGAAAATGTCGCCCCAAAATAATTGGTACCTGTCCGTTTCATAATCCAACACAATAAAGTCAGCAGGAAAAATAAACTTGTCATCCTTCACTAACACGTCTTTAATTTTCCCATCAGGATGAGCAAGAGATCGGTCTACAAGCTGAAGAATAACTGTGGTAGGCCTGACCTCTCCAATTTCTAACTGTCTAAACACAGATATAGGCATTAAATTGATATTGGCACCCAAATCACATAAAGCCATCCCACAATAGGAGTTATTAATAGTGCATGGAATGGTAAAACTTATTGGATCTTTCATCTTCAGAGGCAACTTGTTTTGCAAGAGCACCTACATTCCTTGGTAAGGGCCACAATCTCAAACTCTCCCAACCGTCTCTTCTTAGTAAGAATGTCTTTCATGAACTTCACATAATTGGGCATTTGCTCTAGGGATTCAACAAGAGGAATATTGATACGTAACTGCTTCAATATGTCAAGAAACCTTATGAATTCACTCTCTTACTTTTGTTTCTGAAATCTCTGTGGAAAAGGTAGCTTTTGGATTTCTGGGGAACTTTGTGGGGGTTCTGATGTGGCCGCATTCTGGGCAGAGGCTAATTTCCTTGAATTTTTTGCTTACTTTCTCATTATTTTGGATTGAAGAAGGTTCACCGTCATGCCCAGTAGATTTCTAAGAATTTTCCAATCCCTTCCCACTTCTCAAAGTCATGACCTTACAATGTTCGTTACCCACATTCCTTGGATTCTCTGTGTCACTTGGTAAAGCACCTTGAGGTCTATTTCTTAGCTCATTAGCAAGTTTCCCAACTTGAGTTTCTAGGTTCCTCAAGGATATTGATTGACTTTGGATCATGGCTTTATTCTTCACTATGTACTCCTTCAACATGTTCTCGAGTGAATTGGATTGCGCGCGGAGTACGAGTTGCTAGGGCGAGACCCTAAAGGATACCTGGGATATCCTCACTGTGTGGACCGCGAACCCAGGGCCTGGTAAAGCGCCTGGGATGGCATGGCCATACGTGTTTAGCTTGATAATGGCTTGATTATATGTTGAATGTGAAACATGCATATGTTATCTGCTTGTGAGGGTTTTCTTGCTGGGCTTCGGATCATGGGTGCTCTGTGGTGTAGGTAAGGGCAAGGGAAAAGTTGACCAACCATGGGTACGGAGAGCATGAAGCGACGCGTACATGTTTGGCCTGCCTGGCTGCCACGACCAGGGGTATATTTTGGGAGATGATTGTACTATACCTAGATTATGTCGTTTAACTGACTCTTGTTATATTTTTGAGCTGTAAATATTTCTTAACAGTATTTTGGGATCACAAATGTTGAACACTTTATGATTTTCAATGAATGGAACTATTTTCAAAATATATGACTCTGTTTATTGTTTAATCACACTTTTTTCATAAAACCTCGGTTAGCGAGTTAATTGCACGTTTTCAAACTCACTTAGTGACGACTCTAAGGAAGTAGGGCGTTACAGGTGGCACCTCTGCGCTTGTACCACTTTAGTATGTGGTTTTTTTTTGTTTTGGGAAAAGGCTCGAGGGACGGTTCCATCATCCGGATTGGTGGAATTGGAAGTTCTGAGAGCTTGGGATTAGTCTTGGAATCTATTTTCAGGATTAGTTCTTAATATGGTTCTTGTTTGTGTTGTGACTAGGAGCATCGTAAGGCTTGGGAAAGGAATTGTGCTCGAGGTCATATATTTTCTTACACTAGATTCGAGGTAAGAAAGTCGGTACTTGCACCCTGCTTAGGGCATTGGTCCCGACCTGTGAACATAGTTATGAGCGTGTACTATATATGATTGAACTATTTTGTGTTTTTCAGTAAATGCATCTGTTGTAGTGCACTTATTTGTGAATGATTGGTAGAATCTATGTTTGCCCATCATGTTGAATGTGGGGCCAGTCAGCAAGCATGTGTAATGTAGGCCATAAAGACGAGTCCAGTTTATGGGTGCAGTCCTTAGTCGCTAGACATGGACCGTATGCTTAATGCTGGAGTATGCACCTCACTCGGTTGGGTCATTCGGCAAGGTTGTTTTCTTAGGCCACATAAATGATTCATGTGATTGAAATGAGTATACTTGCAAAGTATGAAACTGTTGACCCTCGTTTTGGTCAACTGACACGGAGTCAAATGCTTGATGTGATGGGAAGTGTTGAAATAGATCTAATGGAAAGAACAGTAAACGACACAACAAGTTATAGTGGTTCAGCCCCACGAAGTGGTAATGACCTACGCCCACTTAAGCTACTATTGATATTAATTCTCAAAGGAGTGATCAAAGAACTAGGGTTCTCCGAGTTTCACAAGCGTTATAGGGATGAATAATACAATCGGAAGATAATAGCTCCATTTCTCTTGTAAAGCATAAACTTAAATCAGCCAAAAGTCCCTTCCTTGAGCTATTCTTCTCTATTTATAGGCTCAAGGAGGATTACATGAATTAGTTACAGATATTCTTTCCTAAATAATCGGATCATCAGGGATTATGGGAGATAATCTTGGATATGATTACAATTGTACAAGATTATCTCAAAATATACGGAGTATACGACCAAGCTAGTCGTATATAAAATCTAAATGTTATGTCAGGGGAATCTCACTGGTCGATGATCAAACAGAACTTCTACCAAGTGTCAGCCACGTGTTAAAAATGTCTGCCACGTCATCCATGCCTGCTTTTTGGATAACATTTGCCCCAAGTTTATTTATTACGACCAGCAATAAATAAACTTTTAGGAAAGCGACTCTTCGATTACCCCACAAAATCTGTCAGAGTAGTTCGTGCCTCCTTGGAAAAAGTGACCTACTCACGTCTAATCATGCCCTTTCGATTCCCAAGCAATCCTATGACGGCTATCACTCTTCCCCACGTCTTGAAAAAAGGGAACTTATGATTACCTCTTTTTCCATATCTCAGACTAAATATATAGCTTCCAAAACTTCCTTTTTACTTTACTCAAGCTATTTTCTTATCAAGAACTCCCAAGTCAGAACCCAGAATCTCCCTGAAGAACATTCTTCGAAGTTCCAGGAATCGTCCGTTCGCACACCTACGCTCGGAATTTCTTCAGCACTTCATAATCTTCGTATAGGTAAGCTTCAGAACTTTTGCGCCCTTCATTTTTCCATGCATGCCGATTTAAGTTAGCCTTTTAGGTTCTGATACTGCTCTGTGTTCTTGGGTAGAGATGCATGAAAATAGGGTATTTTTTGAGTGAGGCTAGATATGGTGGAGTATATTAGCCATTTAGGAGTTATGAATTAGTTTGATAGTTGAGATCATAAATTTAGGACGTAAAATCGAAGTAAAAATTTGATTTTTATGCTAGTTGAAAAACTGAGTTTTTCCCACCCTTTCTAAAGTTGAAAAAGCTTTTTCAGAAAAAACTTTTTGCTTTCACTTTTTGATCTGTTTTTCAAACTGTTCGCATGAAAAATTTAGTTTTTTTGTTAGAATGTTGCTGTATAAAAGTTAAACTTTTATGCACGAGCAGCGTTATTCTAACCAACTTTTTAGGCTCTTCTTCCTCACCTCCCCATTTTTCTATCCACAAATTTTAATGCCAGATTTGTGGGGAGGTGAGAGGCCGATCGATGACGACCTTCTTCCGCAGCTGCTCGAGGGCGAAGAATAGCCAACTCAGTGCATCCACGAAATTCCTTTCTCTAGAATTTCTTCTGCCAAAACTCAACCAACTGCCCAAAAGTAGAAAAAACCTGAACACCCTTCAAACCCTCCAGCCCAGCCTGATTCGCAGGCTGGGGTTCCCTCGACCAGTGGTCGAGAAAAGATTGTTCCAGACCCCCACATCCAAGTTAGGGCCCACCCTCGACATTCAGTTCTTCCCGATGTCGAGTGGTATCTTTCCCCACTTTGCCAAGTAACCCCCAGGATGCTAGCCAACTACTTCAGAAAGTATGGCCTAACTGGGGTAACTCTCAAAATCCCTACTGTGGATCAAAGGGAAAATTTACCTGGAGGTGTTTACAGTGCCTGGTCGAGGTATCACATAGAGGCTGAGGCTACCCTTCCTCTCCATCCATTCTTCCAGGGGGTGGTGAACTACTTTGGTGTCGCACCCTTCCAAATTACACCCAACGGATATAGAATGCTTGCTGCACTCTATATCCTCTATAATCATAAAAAAATGGCCAGAGCCTACCCCCCATGAGGTCAATTATCTCTTTGACCTTAAGTCCAACACCCAACAATCTGGCACGGGGTTCTTTCATTTTTGTCACCAGGAGACCACCCGAACCTTCCTGAGTGACATCACCCACATCTCCAATGTGGGGAAATATAGTTAGGAGTATTTCCTCATGCCTGACATGGTCGCGAATAACCTGGCCTTCACTCGAGGAGGTAAATGCCTTTTTCCACTGGTCGCTGTTTTTACTTAGCAAATTTCCTTGCATTTTTTTGAAACATCTTGTGTTTTTCAGGCCCATGGTTACGACCAGACCCAACACCAGACATGGTGTTGAGGTCTGCCATGTTGGCCAGCATAACAGACATCGAGAAGAGCGTCAAGTCTCTTGTCACCGAGGCTAACTTGAGGCTAGCTGGCCTCCTGGCCCCTCATCAGGATGTGAGGGAACCCGCGACAGTAAGTGCCACTGCTGAGGAAAATCTCGAGCAGCAACCACCAACGTCTCCTCCTTGACGAAGACTGACTAGGGTTACAATAAGGGAACCTACTGGCACTCCCCCAGCAGAAAGGTCTTCTACCCCTCAAGGAAAGGGAAACCAAGAGGTAGCTGAGACTGTCGTAGATTTAGACGAGTCCTCTGACGAAAACGGTATTGTTATTTCACTCTTAGATAACTTGCCAATTCCCTGTCATTTATTCGATGGGGATGGAAATTTTACATATGCTCCAAACCTAGGGCCAGACTTCTTCATGCCAGAGAGTGAGTGTATGAATAGTAGAGTCAATAGTGTAGCGACCAGTAGTAATAACTCGGGTATTTGACTCTGTAATTTTCTATATTTCTTTTCTGATGCAACATGACTTGTAATCTATTTTTGGCTTACTGTCTGCATGTTTATCTCTTTTGCAAAAATGGTTTCTGCAAACGTTTTCAATTTATACATCACTCAGGAGGAGGAAGAGGTTCCCTTGGTCCGAAAGAGGAAATCGGCCAGGAAACACGACGGTGAGTCCAGCCAGGTGCCTTCGGCCAAGAAGAATCAAGCTACCGATCCTTCGAAGGATGGGCCCTCTAGCCAAGCATCTACCCAGCCTCTTGCTCCTGTTGAGAAGGAAATTCCGCCTCCTCCTGCTCCTGCTGCCACGACTCCTTCACCTTCGGCCCCTACCGACCAGACCCAACAAACTGAGGGGGTTCCCCCAGGGGCCAAACTATCGGGTCGCGCCCTAAGGTCAGCCAAGGATCACCTTGCTCACATCCTTAAGCATGACCACTGCAAGGAGGCGATGGCTGAAGTAGAAACAATGGGGGTTGACCAAATCCTCAATAGAGCTCTTAACTAAGTGGCCAGTGTAAGTAATCCTCCTTTTCTTTTATTCTCATGGTCCTCATTTTCCCTTTTGAAGTCAGTGTAACTCTTATTCTTTGATTGTAGGCAATGCTGACCATGACGGCTGCTCGTGCCCACACGAGTGCAAGCATCGAGCAGACCCGTGCTAGGGAGGCGAAGCTAACGGAGGAGCTTCAAGCCGTGGAGGTGAGGCACACAGAAGAGGTGGAGGTGATAACCCAGCAAAAGGATTCCTTGGCTGCGGAGCTGGCGGATAAGCAAGCCTCTCTGGAAAATGACAGAAAACAAAGGGATGAATTCCAGGAGGTCGGCCGAACCCACTGGCGCGAAGTCAAGAGGCTTCGGGAGGAAAATCTTGCAAAGGACAGGAGCGTCGCCATCCTCCAAAGCCAAGTGGAGCAACTCAGGCTCACAAACGCTAAGGATCTGGAGAGGTACAAGAACGCGACACTTCGGTGTTTCTACGACTTCTGGAAACACAATCAAAGTGCCAACTTCGGCTACCTTCCAGAGGATGCTAAGACATTTGAGTTGGCTCGCTATGCTGCTCGACTGGCTGCTGAAGAAAGGGCCAGAGTTCCTACCTCCCAAGAGATTTTGCTGGGCACGGGGATGGATGGAGGGGAAGCTATAGAAGACCCAGTCGACCAAAATGCTCCCCAGGATCCTCCTGCTGCTTCTTAGTTTGTTTTTATATTATTTCCTTTTCTTTTCCTTACATGACCCACGTGTCATGATGTTAAGACAATGTTTACTTTTTTATTGCTGCATGGGCAACTTTACCTTTTATTTTAACATTTACATCCGGGCAATACTGCTCGTGGTGTAAATGGATTCCTTTGACATTATAATATTTCTGTTTTATTATAATATCTATTCGCATGACCGAACTTAGCATAGTACTTTGGCTTGTTTTAACAAAACATAAATTTTGAAAAATACTCTAAGTACCGTAGCATGCTTTCACTTATTTTGTTCATGTGTTTACATATCTCTTGGTATGCTTTGCTTTCTATGTGCCTTATATGCCCCCCAAGTGATTGAGGAGCTTTAGGTCCTTGGTCACTTGCCTTGACCACAACCTGTACGAACATTACTGCTCGGTATAAAATGCAAAACTTATAATACAGCAAAACAACACACGTAATGAACAAATACTTGTAAAAAATTACAAATTTTGGCAAGAATGACTGGCTGCGCACAGTCCCTTATAATTCTCGTATTTAAATGGACTAAACATGTCTTTACGAGTGATCTTCGAAAGATCTTACACTTATAAGCGATTTGCCATATAACATGACTAACCCTTTTTCAAAACTTGTAAAAAGTAAAAATTAATACAAGCCAGTCCTTTAAGAAGGACTGTTTACTGATAATACTTGCGCAAGTGTTCTCCATTCCAATAACGCAAAACGAGATCTCCATTTCAGCGTGCAAGTTTGTATGTGCCTGGATGAAGGACTTCTTCAATCTGGTAAGGTCCTTCACAGTTTGGTCCGAGTACTCCAGCAGCTGGGTTGCGGGTGTTCAAGAAAATTCTTTGAATTACTAAGTCTCCAATGCTGAACTTTCTCTCTTTTACTTTGGAGTTAAAATATCGAGCAACTTTTTGCTGGTACACAGCGACTCAGAGTTAGGCTTTCTCCCATTTCTCCTCGATCAAGTCTAGGGACTCCATCAATAGTTGGCTATTTTGGTCTTGGTCGTATCGTGTCTGTAGTCATTGTGAAAACGACAGAACTTGGTGGTGTCCCTTTTCGAAATATCCTTTCGAATGGCAGCGGCTCTTTTGTAAGGCACACTAGAACTTGTGGCCTGATACACCTCTGCTCGAGACTCTACAAGGGCAGTATAGTTGGTGAACTGTGGCTCATAACGGTTGCCCTTAGTGCGCTTATTCTCGGAGGTAGAAGGTTCGTTATGGGGTCTCTTCCCCCCATTTTTGTCGTTGCCATTCCCGTTGCCTTTACCGGTGCCGTTGCCATTGGGCTTTGACCCATTGGCGGCTTTGGCGGGGTCTTTAGTCCCCTTATCTTTGTTTGGGGTCTTTCCCTCGCTGGCAATGGCATCCTCGAGCTTTATGTATCGATCAACTCGATCCTAAAATTCTTGGGTAGTTTTAACCCCATGCTTCCTGAGGCTACTCCAAAGGGGCGTACGACGCCTAACTCCTGTAGTTAGGGCCATCATTTTGCCTTCATCTCCCACTATTTTGGCTCCAGCGGCGGCTCGCATAAAATGCTAGACGTAGTCTTTCAGTGGTTCTCCTTCTTGCTGGCGTATCTCGACCAGCTGGTTTGCCTCAGTTGGGTGCACACGACCCGCATAGAATTGTCCGTAAAACTCCTTTACGAACATCTCCAAGGATACAATACTAGCAGGAGGGAATTTAAAGAACCACTCCTGTGCAGCATCAGAAAGTATTACAGGGAAGATCCTGCACCGAGCATCTTTGGACACCTTCTGAATGTCCATCTGTATCTCAAACTTGTTGACATGAGATATCGGGTCACCATACCCGTCAAAGTTCGGCAGTGTGGGAATTTTAAAATTACTGGGAGTTTCCGCAACAATGATCCTCTGAACGAAAGGAGTGCCCCTTCTCCTGTCGTACTCAATGTGTGACGTTCTTCCCCGGACCAGCTGTTGTACTGCTTGGTTTAGGGCATTTATCTGGGCCTGAACTACTTTAGGAATTGCTAGGGCCTCTGGTGCTGGGGGAATTTACTCATTGTGCCGTTCCCGGCAGTCATTGAGTACATCCCTTAAGTCGTCATCTCTCCGCCGTTGCTTGTTGGCTTCGAGCAAGCTAAAGACATTGTTTTGTCTGGGCTGCCCCCCAACATTACGTCTCGCTTGTTGGTCTTCTCTAGGTGGTGGGCTTCTGCCTCCACCTCTCTCCTCATTCCTCCAACCGGCATTTCCCCTGCCTGAGTCAGCCTCATTGTAACCATGGCCATCTCTGAACCTCGATTGGCTATGGTCAGACCGACTGTCTCCTCGGTTGCCTCCTCGGGCTAGAACTTCCTGAGCGTTAGGGGGAGGTCTGCGCTGGTCGGTAGGTCCCCGTGCATTATCATGCTGTGGGGGGCCCCTGACCGCAGAGCATGTCTCTGAGTTCCTTATGTTTCCAGAAGGACGATGTCCCCTGCTCGGTGGGTGCGGCTCTTCACCCCCCTGACGCCTAGGGCTGCAGGGCTGCTGCTCAGCCCTATTCTGCCTTGGCAGTGGGGAATTGCCTCGTCCATCCTTGGATGGAGGCAACATCTCAGGGTCCCTAGGCTGGACATCATCCTGAGGCATTGGTGGTTGTTCCGGCCTTTGAGGGCTCATTGGCTAGATTGGAGGGCTAGGATTGGGACCCCTTTGAGGTGGCCCCTCTGAGGGTTGATTAGGTTGCGAGGCAAGTGCAGCCTGATTCCTAGCCAATTGCAGGGCTGCTTCGAGGCTGCCATGGCCTTTCTCTGCCGACGGTCCATCTCTACCTGTCTTTCACTCAGCTCTTGGCACTGACGCTCTATTTCTTACTGCTGTCGTGCCATAGTCTCCGCAGTACTTTCTTGACTGGCCCTCAGATTGACCATTTCATCTTGCAATATTCCCAGGGTATTTCTTAGCGTTTTGGAGTCTAGTTCCTCCTCATCAAATTCCAAGTGTGGCTCATTTTCAGCCATGTTCGGAGGAGGAGGTTGAGATGGTGCAACGCCAGCCGCCTGCCCAGTATTCTTTGTTATCTTTGCCATTAGTGCTCCAACAACCTCGTCTCAAGCTCTCAATGAAAGCCCCAGAATGTTGACCCTCATTTTGGTCAACTGACACGGAGTCAAATGCTTGATATGATGGGAAGTGTTGAAATAAATCTAATGGAAAGAACAGTAAACGACACAACAGGTTATAGTGGTTCGGCCCCACGAAGTGGTAATGACCTACGTCCACTTAAGCTACTATTGATATTAATTCTCAAAGGAGTGATCAAAGAACTAGGGTTCTTCGAGTTTCACAAGCCTTAGAGGGATGAATAATACAATCGGAAGATAATAGCTCTATTTCTCTTGTAAAGCATAAACTTAAATCAGCCAATAGTCCCTTCCTTGAGCTATTCTTCTCTATTTATAGGCTCAAGGAGGATTACATGAATTAGTTACAGATATTCTTTCCTAAATAATCAGATCATCAGGGATTATGGGAGATAATCTCGGATATGATTACAATTGTACAAGATTATATCAAAATATACAGAGTATACGACCAAGCTATTCGTATATAAAATCTAAATGTTATGTCAGGGGAATCTCACTGGTCGATGATCGAACAGAACTTCTCCCAGGTGTCAGCCACGTGTTAAAAATGTTTGCCACGTCATCCACACCTGCTTTTTGGATAACAGAAACATGCTTACGATTTATATGATTTGAATAAATGCACTTTGTATATGTGAAGCATGTGTTTATTGCTTATAAATAATTGGATTATCATTTTTCCATGTGGGGTTTTCTTGCTGGGCCTTGGCTCACAGGTGCTCTATGGTGCAGGTAAAGGCAATCGAGAGTTGGAGGGCTTAGGAGCGGTGCGTACATACCTGGCCTGCTTGGCCACCATGGTCAATTTATTTTGAGGAACTTAGAAAAATAGTTTGGTTTTGCCGCTTAGGTCGGCTATTTTTGTAATGTTCAATATAACTATTTCTTTTGTTTATAAACTTTTGGGATTCATGTATATATTCGAACCTTCTAATGAAAAGTTTAATTTTATCGACCAAAACTTTTAGTACCTAAACCATAGTTTAATTTTAATTACACTTTTGAGTCCAAATGACTCACTTATCGAGTTAAGCACTATTTTAAACACACAATGTAGCTGTTCTGGATTAGTAGGACGTTACATTAAGTTTAGCATATCTATTATTGATTATATATAGATAGTAATTTTATGTAATTACTAGAATGTGATACTATGGTTTTTGACATATTTGGTGACTAGTAGTTGTAAAATATAAATGGATTCACAATATGGATTTTTTTTCTTCATGAAAATTGAGAAAGTAATTTTTTTTGGACTGAAAAAATGGAACATATGTACAAATAAAATAAAGAGTTGGTGAAGTTAACATATTTTAACTTAGCACTAATTATGAGTTTAAATGGATTACATAGAAATTATACCATTACCCTATTCACTATTTTGGATAAAGCATATTGTACTAACAAATGTGGAGTTATAATTTTTAATGAAATATGTTAATGATTGATTTTCTCCAATTGGGAAGTGTAAATGTGGAAAATTTTCCTTGTGAATTCTATTCATGAGTGAAGCTCTATACTACGAGACATCCTAAAAGGGCGTCACATGATGGTGATAAGAGAGTCACCCTCACTAGGCGAGGTCCTTTGGCCGCTTGCCAATCCAAACGTCACCCTCGCTATGCGAGGGTCCCCAGCTGGTTGTCCGCGTGCGCCCCGTTCCATCAGGCATCAAGCCTCGCCTACACTCGGGAGAAGAAGGTCAGCCTCGCTACGCGAGGCACCCTCGCTATGCGAGGGTGAGGCTTTGTTGTGGCATCCGTGCCCCTAGCCTCGCGACGCCTGCACCCGGGGAGAGGAGAGGTAGCCTCGCTATGCGAGGGACCCTCGCTATGCGAGGGTGCTGCCTTGTTGCGGCGCCCGTACCCCGAGCCATGCCTACACCCGAGGGCAAAGGACCAGCCTCGCTACGCGAGGTACCCTCGCTATGCGAGGGTGTGGCCTTGCTACGGTCCCCATGCTACGACCCTCGTGTCCATGTGACCTGCATAAGCCGGCCCTGACCCCTGGCGCCTTGGCTTCTCAGGAAACGCATAGGTTGAAGCCTCCTTGACATAGGCACGGGGACCACTTGGAGGAACCTTATTGATATGACAAACGAACATGGGGCATTGAATGGGGATTGATGAGGATGACCGAGTAAGGAACACTTGCGCTGACACGGGGCGTACAGTTGTGAAGAACAGAGGCATAACCCTGTGATCTGCATCTGAGGAGTAGTGGCGGTACGGACCTGTACAAAGAGTAGTGGTACCACTTGGACACCCCCGACCATACGCCACAACTCTGTCCTAGGCCACAACTCTGACACCATCAGGGTAGACACCACTACGCCCTGAGCCACTACACTATCAGAGTACCTATGTACGCCCCTGTCGTTTGAGATTTATTTGTATCCAGGGCCAATAGAGCCCCCCTATAAATAGGCCCCAACCCCTCAGGCTAAGGGGTTGGAAAACTAAGTGTATGAAAGAGACTTAAGAAATATATGTTTCTGGCTTTCATTGTTGCCTGAGTTTTCTTCTAGTGATTAGAGTTCCTTCTATCTAATTCAAAGCTTTCTATAGTATAGAGATTGAAGTTTTCTAACCTCAATCGTTGACGAGTTCTTACCGTCAACAGGAAGTGTTTTTATGTGTAGGAAATTTGTAGGAGAGAAGGGAATAATTCTTGGAAGCGTAAAGAGAAAATCTATATTTGGAAACTTGGAGTGAAAATCCTAGAATTTATATATTGAAGAGCCTTAGTTTGGTTACGAACTTTTTGTCTTCTCCTCTCTGCCTCTTTTTGTTTCGGTTTGGAATCAATTTCTCTTCCCTCATTTATAGGGAGGATGAGCATTTAATTACACTTAATACCCTTGGTGGGGTACAACTAATGAGACAAATAGGAAGTACATTTAGTCAATTGTTTCTAAGGACTAATAAATGTCTTCAGGAGTGTACCAGGTTAGAAGCATTACTTGGGAATAGTTGCTACTCAGAGATGTGCTCCTGGGAAAGATGCGTGTCAAAGAATAGTATCTTTTTGTAGACGTGTGTCAAGGACCTATTTCAAAGATTCGATGGAGTATCAGTGGGATTTTTGAGATCTTGCAGCTTTACTCTTTCTCGTTGGGTACCTGTAGATTTTCCTGAGAACCTTTTGTATCACTAAGTGGCTTTCTATGCTGGGGACTTTTCTCATGAGATCAAGTTCTTTCTTGTCCTCTCGTCTAGCACCTTCGTTTACACTTAGGACATAGGTGAGGACTATTTCAACGTTTGTTGGTTCATGCACAATGGATGAGAGGTGTAACGTCCTCCTAATCTAGGACCATTACATTGTGCAATTAAATAGTGTATTTGGACTTAAAATGTGTAATTGATACTAACCACACGTTTCAGTACTAAAAACTTTGGTCAAAAGTCAACCATGTCATTAAAAGAGTTTGACTTCAATACATGGGATCCAAGAGTTTAAAACTGTTATAAACTCAAAATGTATACAGGAGTCGACCAAGGTGGAAAAATTAGGGTCCAACCCTAGTTCCAGCTGATAACCTCAGCCGTGGCGGATGAGCAGGCCGCATATGTACACTCTGCCCCTGAAGCTCTCCAACTCATGACTGGTCCAACTTTTCCTTTCCTTTATCTGGACTATTTAGCACTCGTGAGCCGAGGCTCAACAAGAAAACATAATCATGCTCATAAGAAGTAAATCATTAGATCACAGAATCATAATTAGCATGCCTAACAGTATTAACCCTACTCATGTATGCGATCAATCCAGATAAGTGGCAATAAAGCCGTGCTAGGGATATTGCCCAATTCTTCGTATAACCAGCCTTAAGCTGACCAAGCGTACTTGTCACTTATTATTTCAGGCGGCCTTAGGGCAAGCGTATATCACACTTATTGGTTAGCTTAGCCACATCGGCCGGCGTTCAACACGCTATTGCCACCCTCGACTCATAAGCCGAGCCTTTAAACCCTCAACTTATTCTCTGAGCCTTTAAACCCTTGACTTATAAGCTGAGCCTTTAAAAATTTGACTTACAAGCCGAGTCTTTTAAACCTTCGAATTTTAAGCCGAGTCTTTTAAACCTTCAACTTACAAGCTGAGTCTTTTAAACCTTCGACTTATAAGTTGAGTCTTTTAAACCTTCGACTTATAAGCCGAGTCTTTTAAACCTTCGACTTATAAGCTGAGTATTTTAACCAGATATATCCTTGACTAATAAGACAAGCTTTTCATCAGACATCATAGATGAATCCTCGACTTATAAGTCGAGCTTTAGTCAGATACCATAGATAAAGCCTCGACTTATAAGTCGAGCTTTTTAATCGAATATAATTGATAATCTCTCGACTTATAAGCTGAGCCTTCCAATCAGATATAATAAGTAACCCTCGACTTATATGCCGAGCTTTTCAATCAGATATACAAACAAGCAGTTATTACTTAACACAAGTAAACACAATGCAATTAACATGTTTAATAAACATTCTTAGCATAGTAATAACTATGTACTATAACCGGGCCAAGCCCTAAACATAGACCAGGTGTAGTTTTCTTACCTCAGGTCCTTAGTAAATAATGTCTGACGACCCCCGAGTACGGTCCTTTCCTCTCGAGCCTAACAGTTCACCCTAATCACAACCATAACAATGAATAACTATCAGGAAATGAACTAATAAAGGCTTCTGGACCTAGTCCTAGCCTCCGAGACCTCACATTCTACTAGCCCAGGTAGTAGAACCATTCCCAAGCCCTTAGGTTTGGGTTCCCAGCTCACAAAACCTACTTTTTATCATTTCCCCAGTGTGAGCCACGACGAACCCCACTAAGGGCTGGGACACTCAATAAGTCAGAGAGCCCCAAAATCACTAGACACGCGCCGCTGCGCTAAGGTGGTTTAAGGCACCTCCCTTGTTCTCTGAGTTCATGAGGGCTGTGAAACCCCAAGAACAATGCCGTAGTGCGACACTGAACTCAAAAAACTAGCGATTTTTATGAATCACAATCTTCCCAAAACCATCCCAAAACATGGTTTACTCACAATTGACCACAGAAACGGTCACAACAACTCAAAAATACCAAACTCACCCTTAAAATTCAATCAAAACATCATTGAAACCAAAAGTCCAAAAAGAAGTTTAAAGCTCAAAAATCTAAAACATATTCAAAACTCAAACTAAGTTTTACCTCTGTTAGTGATCGATCTCAATTGTTTCCAAAGCTTTAATAACTTTCAAACTTTCCCCAAATCCCCTAAATTCCTCTATCAAGAAAGCTTGAAATAAAATTTCTCTTCAAAACGAAGAGAACTTAGAGAGAGGGAGAGAGAGAGAGAGAGAGTGAGAGAGAGAGAGAGAAGAGTATTCATAGTGGGCCTACCTAAGTCAAGGGTCCAAATGACCAAAATTCCCCTAAGGCAACCCTTTCCTCTCAATGCCCCTAGAGGGCAAAATTGTCATTTTCACTCCTGTCTCACAATACACTTAAAATTCCTAGATAATTCCGCTAAACTTAGAATATCACTATTTTTCCCAAAATACGACTCATAATCTAGTGAGTCCCGGTAACTCACCGAATTACCGAAATACCCCTTGGCTCACCCAGAGCTGGGTATAAATCCCATGTTGTGACTAAACCGCTATTATGCTCGAAAGGACTGACTCCTTCCGAATATCACAAATATATCCACATAATAATGTGGTATCAATCACATTATATCATATAATTACAATTAAACCCTCAACAGGTTAAAATTACAAATATGCCCCTTTAAATAAAACACCGCCTGTTTCGCACATATAATACACTTAGACATGCATAATCAACTATATAATAATATAACCCATGCAGTTAACATAAATATTCAATTAATTCACATATAAGCATATAATATTCCAATAATGCTCTCTAGGGCCCCTAATCAAGGCACTAAGCCTTATTAGGAATTTTGGGACATTACAAGAGGACTGGTTTCCTTCTCACTGATTGCCCTTTGCCTAGGGGTCTTCTTCTAATGCCGTAGATCGAGATTGCAGACTATGTCATTGATCTCCCTCTTTGAGTCGAGCCATGGCTTCAACTTCCAAGTGGGCATAATTTCCCATTTCGGGATGATTTACCCTTTTATCTGATGTAGGCCCAAAATCTATGTTCTCAAGATATGAAGGCGGCTATCTACTAACTAGTTGTGAGGGTTAGCATATATCCTCCAAGTCCTATGTTTGTCATAGGCTTTTTTTGTGCTTGAGCTTGACTTGGGTCTCGATATTGTAGCGTCTCAGAATTTTACTTAGCTAGATGGTAGTAGTAGTACCTTAGTATTTTAGTTTTCATGGTTATTGGTTCAAGCCAGGATTTAGTTGGAAACTCGTAGAGCTAGTTATGGATTTTATAAGTTTAGCCTATAGTTTGGAAATATTAATTTTATCATAAGGTTTGATTAATGAAGATAGTCCTAAGAATATTATTTACTATAACCTAAGGTTTAGAAAGAATAATTAAGAATGTGACATTTGTCACATATATGTTTATTAAAGATTTAAGGTTTTTGATGAATAAAAATAATCATGGATAAGTCTAGGAAGTTTAGAACCTTCCCTCAATTGTTAGGATCATGTTTTACTCAGTTAAAGTGGATTAAACAAATTCAAGTGTGCTGAAAGTGTGCAAAAACGTGTTTCAAATATCAGTGTATGCCTATATATCGCAGCTATAGGGGCTGATATATTGCCTATGATTGATACGAAAAATACGTCGACTTTGTATGAACGAAACCACGGACCCTCGGGATTATGGTGTAGGCGATATATCGACTCCAGTGACCAATTTTTGAATTTTCGTGGAATCTGAAACTAGAAACAGCCCTCAACAACTTTGACTTATTTCTGAACGTTTTTGATCGAGTTCTGGACATCTATTGAGCGAAAAATGTATTTTAAATCATTTATTTATTCATTAAAATGGAGGTTAGTTTCACTCCTTAAACTCTATAAATAGGACCCTTCACTCAGCCATTTTTCATCATCTTTCAAGCACAGTTCAGAACCTCCAAGCTGCTAAGTTCATTCTAGAGAGAAACACTAGGGTTTTGGGGTTAAAAGTTTCCAATTTAAGCTTTTATAAACACTTGGGAAGTAAGATATAGTGATTATTCGGTATTGAGGTGCAGATCAAAGTTCTAATCTAACCAAGGTATTCTTTATCCTCAAGTTTAGTTCTTTATAGTTCCTCTTATTCTTTTCATTTTCTTCAAATCCTAACTTGTTATAATGACTTTTGGTTAGGTGTTCAATTTCTTTGAAACTTAAGGTTTTTGGTAAGTCTTTATTCCAATGTTTTAGATCTTCTATTCATCTTCTTTTCTCTAGAGGACTTATGGTTTCTTTATGTTTGGTTTTAGGAGTTTCCAATCCCTCTCTTGTCTCCAATATTATGGTTTTTGGTAAGGAAAATTAGGTAGTTTAGTTTATGATCTAGTTTATGTTTTTTATGACCTAACATTTCAGGTATAATAAAGGGGTAAGTGTGTCTGGACCTTAGGTGTCCAATGATGTATGAAAGACTTATGTCTGGTAGGCTCAGTTGTAAAATTTTTATGACGGACCTAAGTTGATGTCCGGTCTATGACGAACTTATGTCTAGGGCTTAATTGCCACCCGTGTATAAGCACTTATCTGTTTATTATATCTGACTTGTTATTAAAATCTATGACCTATAGTTATGATTATGACTTATGACCTATGACTTGTGATTTATGATTATGACTTAGATTATGATTTATGATTATGACTTAGATTATGATTTATGATTATGACTTAGGCTATGATATGACCTAGGGTTTTATGATGTTGTATGATTAGTATAAATAAGTTTTGTTATGACTTTTGTGAAATTTATGATATGTTGATTAAATGATTATATGACTAACTCTTGTTTGTATTTTCCTTACTGGGCTTAGAAGCTCACCCTTTATGATGTTATTATTATAGGCAATTAAAGATAGATAGGCTGACGGCAAGTGGGACCTAGGAGCTTCGTGATGTACTCATGGGGATCTTATAGTCGAGGAAGATCAAGCAGGCCTATTTATTTTTATTAAAGAATGTTTTCTTTTAAAGTTTTATTTAAATGTTTCTTTATTTAATATGTTAAAGACAATTATTTTATTTTTGTAAAACCATGGATCCATTTATTTAATTTTAAGTTTTCATTCAATAAAAGAGAAATGTTTATGATTATGATCCAACGTTGTGTTCTCGATAATTTATGAGAAATTAGGGCGTTACAAGTGGTATAAAAGAGCCACGACTATATTGGTCCTGAACGTTCCCATGAAATACACATGACAGCTACAAAGGACCAACTCGTTACCAAGTAAGTATGCACATTGTTTTCAAAATATGTTTTTAATGTCTTTCTTGTGTTATTTTCAGAATTTAGCTCAATGGACTCAAGTGTGGTTAGAAAGGTTAAAGCTATAAGAAGAATACCAGACCCTGAGTATGATAATGAGTTTGAGTGAGTGTTTTTTAGAATCAACTGAATTCACAAGGAAATAGAAAAGATTATTGATAGTCATACAACCCTTTTAAAATAACATGAGAAGTTCATAGTACTCATGCACTCAGCCAAACTACCGTTCGTAGAACCAAGCTTAAGGATTACTTGGAATGAAGTTTTATTTGATAATGATGTACCTATTGAAGATAAATATGACATATTTATGGATAGGTTTGCACGAAATTTTAAAATATTTGAGGATATTATATTACCAAATGGAGAAATAGGAGAAAGGGTTCACCAGTTATCAGATAACCTTAGGGAAGGATTTCTTAATCAAGTTCCTTTTTCTTCAAGGTCTATCTACACTCGAGAGGATTATGAGGACTTCACTCAAGATATGCTAGAAGAAGGATCCGATGTGGAGGATTAGATGTATATACGAACACATCGTTAAAATTTTATTTATGCTGTTTTAGAAAATTTTCTCTAGTTTGTAATTAATTGCTTATTTTAATAAAACATGTTATTTGCTTTTGTTATTATTTCATTATTTAGTAAGTGTTAAGAATTTTGGATTCAATTGAAAGTGTAAAGTTTAAATTCCTCTCTTATGGGTTAGCCCATTTGCTTTGCATTATTAGATTGGGCCCAATTTAAACGAATAATAATTAATAAAGCAAGGGTTCAAATTCCTGTCTTTTGGGTTCAAATGGAAGTTAGGGGGCCTTAGTAGCTGGTACGATATATTGAACCCAGCCCTCCTCCATGGAAGATTCAATTGTTAAGGCCCATTTACCCGAGTTGGAATTAATAGTAATTGGGTAGTTTTAATAGATAGATGGACCTAATAGACAATAGTACAATAGGCTAAGTTATAACCTCTGGTTCTTTTGTTTGTCTTAGCTTTTTCAAATTTTTATCTTTTTGGGAAACAGAAAAGACACATGGAGCAGGAACCAAGAAGATCTGAAAGACTAAATGGCCAGGGAAGAGGCTAAGGTAACAGTCGAGGAAGGGGAAGGGGGTGAGGAAGAGGAGTAGCCGCTACCCCCATATATGAAGAATTTCCAGCAACCCCGAGAGTGCCAGAAACACCCAATGTTGTGGAAGAACCGGCAGCTGCTGTTACTTGAGAAAATTTGGAAAGAGAAAATGACTGTCTTAGGTCAGAGCTAAGGAGAAGGGAAGAAGAGTTCCAAATAAACTCAGGGCAACAACAACAAGTGATGCAGCAAGTCATTCCTCTAGCACAATTACTATAGTTGGCAGAACCTCGCTACGAGGCAGTGTATGAACATTTTAGAAAACAGCAACTGCCAAACTTTGATGGCGAATCTGACTCAATAGAAGTAGAAGAATGGCTTCGATCAGTGGAGTCCATATTAGAACACATGTGGTAGGGAAACGAAGATTGAGTCTCATGCGCTTCAAGCTTGCTAAAGAAAGATGCTCGCATCTGGTAGGATATAGTGAAGCATACTAGAGATGTGAACGTTATGACATGGGATGAGTTTATCTAAGTGTTCAACAAGAAGTACAATAGTCCTGCAATTCTAGCCACAATGGTGGACGAATTCATCGTGCTTACTCAAGGGAATTCGACTGTGACTGAGTATGCCAGGAAGTTTGATAGGTTGGCTAAGTTTGCGGTGGACATGGTACCCACTGAGATGCTAAGAATTCAAATATTCGTGAAGGGACCGAAACTTATGATAGCCCATGACGTAAAGTTGATTCATGGAATAACCACTTATGCAGAAACATTAGAGGTAGCCTTGGAAGCTGAGCAGGCGGAAGAAAGGATTTGGAAGGAAGGCATAGCCAGAAGGGACGCTAAAAAGAATAACAATGAACAGAATGGACAGAAATGAAAACATGACGGTGGTCAAAATCAAAAATCCAACAAGAAGAATAAGATTGCATTACAAAGTAACGGGAATAAGAAGCCCTATGTGGAATATCGCCAGTGCCCTATCTTCAAGAGGAAGCATTCAGGAGAATGCCGATATAAGACGAAAGGCTGTTTCAATTGTGGAGAAGAAGGACACATTTAAAAGGATTGCCCAAAGATGAAAGACCAAAAGAAGGATGACAAGTTTGTGCTAGCCAGAGTTTTGGCTCTTACTAGAGGTGAAGCAGAAACTAGTAATACAGTGGTAACAGGTTAGGTCACTATCTCTGGTAAACTATGCTATGTTTTATTCGATTCGGGAGCTACACATTCTTTTGCTCTATGAATATGATTGATAGATTAGATAAACCATGACTTCTTATTAGAGATAAGTTTGTCACGGAGTTACCCTCAGGGTAAAGATTGCTATCGAGTAGAGGGGTGCATAGTGTCGTTGTTAGAATCGAAGCAAAATAATTACTAGTAGATTTAATCAACTTAGACCTTAAGTATTATGATGTAATTTTAGGAGTGGACTGGTTAGCAAAATATGGGGCAACGATATACTGTAAGGGTAAGACAGTCAACTTTCAAACAGATGGCGGAGAAAAATTCACCTTCAAAGGAGAAGCTTCCCAAAATCGCATACCGATAGTCTCATCTCTCAAAGCTCAATGGTTAATCAATAGTGGTTGCCAAGCGTTTCTAGCCAGTGTGGTTGACAAAACAAAAGAGACGCAGCTTGAACCAAAGGATGTACATATTGTATGTGTATTTCCTGAAGTATTTCCAGAAGACCTACCAGGATTACCTCCGAGTAGGGAAATCAAGTTTGAAATAGAATTGACACCTGAGACGACACCAATCTCGAAAGCTCCCTATAGAATGGCACCTACCGAGTTAAAAGAGTTAAAGATACAACTGCAGGAGCTTTTAGACATGGGTTTCATCTGACCGATCTATTCGCCTTGGGGAGCACCAGTGCTTTTTGTCAAGAAGAAGGATAGAAGTGTGAGGATGTGCATCGACTATCGAGAACTAAATAAATTGAAGATCAAGTAAAAAATACCCTTTCCCTTGAATAAACGATCTTTTTGATCAACTACAAGGATCTACGGTATTCTCGAAGATAGATTTGTAGTCGGGGTATCATCAGCTAAAAGTACAAGAAGAAGATATCCCAAAGACGACTTTTCAGACTAGAAATGGAAACTACGAATTCCTGGTAATGTCTTTTGGCTTAACGAATGCACCAACTATGTTCATGGATCTTACGAGCTGAGTATTTAAGGATTACCTGGATAAGTTCATGGTGGTGTTTATAGATGACATATTGATCTACTCAAGGATGAAAGCCGAGCATGAAGAGCACCTGCAACTGACATTGGGATGACTCAAAAGTCATCAATTATACGCTAAGTTTAAGAAATGCAAATTCTAGCTAGAGAAGGTGGCATTTCTAGGACACATTGTGTCTAAAGATGGTGTAGAAGTAGACCCAACCAAGATTGAAGCAGTGAATGTTTTCCAACCAAACTGCTTCTTTAGCTACTTCACAAGCTGCTATGTAACTTCCATGGTTAAATCAGTTATACTGGATTGCAAAATGCTTCTCCAGACAACTGCTGCACCACCAAGAGTGAATACTGACCCAGAAGTAGATTTTCTACTATCTTTGTCTGATTGAAAATCTGAGTCAGTGTATCCAGTAGGTTCAAGGTCACTACCCGAATATACTAGCATATAGTTCCTCGTTCTCCTGAGATACTTGAGAATATGTTTCACCACAATCCAGTGTTCCAAACCTGGATTTGACTGATAACGACTGACAATTCCTACTGCATAACATATGTCAGGTCTAGTACATAACATTGCATACATTAGGCTCCCTATAGATGATGCATAGGGATACTTTCTCATTTCCTCATGCTCTTGTGGTGTCTTTGGACACTGATCTTTGCAAAGAGTGATTCCATGTCTGGTCCGCAATTGACCCTTCTTGGAATTTTCCATAGAGAATCTTTCAAGCACTTTATCAATATAATTTGCTTGTGAAAGTGCCAAGAGCTTGTTCTTTCTATCTCTTAGAATTTTAATGCCTAGAACATAGCTCGATTCTCCCAAATCTTTCATTTGGAATTTGTCAGCCAACCATTTCTTTGCATTTGATAATGTCTCTACATCATTCCCAATGAGTAGGATATCATCAACGTAAAGAACGAGGAATTCTACTATACCATCTCTGATTTGTTTATAGACACAAGGTTCGTCAACATTTTGTTCAAAACAAAACGTTTTAATTGTGTCATCAAATCTAAGAATCCAAGATCTAGAAGCTTGTTTGAGTCCATGAATGGGCCTAAGAAGCTTGCAAACCTTTTGCTCTTGATCTTTTAATTCGAACTCTAGTTGAGACATGTAAATGGTTTCGTCAAGGTAGCCATTCAGAAAAGCTGTTTTGACATCCATTTGCCAAATCTCCTAATCCATGCACGTAGCTATGGTCAAGAGTATACAAATGGATTTTAGCATGGCTATAGGAGAAAATGTTTCTTCATAGTCAACCCCTTCTTTCTGTGTGTAATCTTTGGCTACAAGCGTTGATTTGAAAGTCTCTACTTTCCCATCCGCTCCTCTTTTCTTCTTGAATATCCACTTGCAACCAATGGGTTTGATATTCTCATGTGGATCTTCAAGAACCCAGATAGAATTGGAATACATCGATTCCATTGTTTGGTTCATTGCGTCTTGCCATTTGTCCTTGTCAGAATCATCCATTGCATCTTTAAATGTCAATGGATCGTCTTTGTTTGTGTCAGACACAAGCATTTGAACTTCGTGTTCATAGCGTGTGGGTTACTTACTAACCCTCCCACTACGATGAGGTTCTCTACTATTCTGACTAGAACAAGCAGTTTCCTCTTGCCGTTTCTCATCAGTTTTTTGCTGGTGACTTTGCAACTTCATTTGAGACCATCTCCTCCAGAACAACCTTACTGCGAGGTTTGTGGTTATTAACATAGTCATATTCAAGAAAAGTTACATTTGTCGATACAAATGTTTTATTTTCTTTTGGACTATAGAAAAATCTACCTCTAGTCTCTTTGGAATATCCCACAAACATGCACACTTCAGAGCGTGAATCCAACTTCTCGGTCTTTCCTTTAAGCACGTGTGCAGGACATCCCCAAATTCGAAAATGGTGTAAACTAGGTTTACAACCATTCCGTAATTCTATGGGTGTCTTTTGGATAGACTTAGATGGAACAACATTCAATATGTATAGAGCACATTGAATCGTATAGCCCCAGAATGATACTGGTAATGATGAGAAACTCATCATTGATCTAACCATATCTAATAATGTTCTGTTCCGTTTTTCTGAAACACCATTTTACTGTGGCGTTTCAGGTGCATTGAGTTGGGATTGAATGCCATGCTCACGCATTTGGTCCTCGAATTCAAAATCCAAGTACTATCCTCCTTGATCAGATCGAAGTGCTTTTAGTGATTTACCTAATTGTTTTTCAGCCTCTACTTGAAATTCTTTGAACTTTCCAAAAGTTTCAGATTTTATTTGCATCAAGTATAGGTAACAATATCTTGAATAATCATCAATGAAAGTGATGAAATATTCATAACCTCCTCTTGCTTGTACATTAAGTGGATCGCAAACATCCGTATGTACTAGCTGAAGTGGTACTGTGGCTCTTGAACCTTTAGCGGAGAAAGGTCTCTTGGTCATTTTGCCTTCTAGACTGGATTCACAAACAGGGAGAGATCCAATAGATAGTTCTATTAAAGGACCATCCTTTACAAGCCTATTTATTCTGTCTAGACCAATATGGCCCAATCTCAAGTGCCACAGATATGTTTCACTATCAGAATCATTTTAATAGATATAGGATTAGCTGTTTTAAATAATTCAAAATTATAAAAAAATTTGTCATTCATTATAAGTATGTATATTTTGTTTATCCCAAAACTTTTGCATAACAAGTAAATAAATAATTTCTTTAAATAATAACTACTTTATTAATAAAAGAAATAAATGTTATGCAAAAAATAAAAAAAAATAGAAATAAGTTTCCAAACATTAATAATCAAAATTACTAAAAATAAACTAAATTTCTAGACTGTAGTTTTCTTTTGTTTAAAGAAATCTAAAATTTCTAAAACAAAATAAAGAAATTTAAATTGTTCAAATAACAATAAAATTACTAAATAAAACTACTCTCCAATTTCTCCATCTCTTTACTTGCTATTAAAATCCTCATCAAACTCTTACTCATTTTCAGGGTTCTGATTCTATATAAGGAAAAACAAAAGAAAAATAGATTAGTGGCATATATTTTTGAATCTACTATCCAAAAATTTGAATATGATATTTATAGTATTTGAATCTATTATTCAAAGTTGAAAAATATATGTAAATCTTATTTACCTTTTTTCGTTTGATATAAGCGACGATACTCATCAAAGACTTACTCTGTCATTGCTCGTCACATCTCATGTGTTGAGTCATAGTGTATATATTTTTATTTTGTTTCGTCAAGCATGGTTGAAAGCATGCAGTAACGTGCAAACTAATTGGATTTAATTTAAATTGCATATTTTTCTCCTACTTCATAGCCAGTAGCCAAAGGTTGTTCTGTTGGAGGTTTGTTACAGATGGTTGACATCAACCTTTTATAAGAAAAAATGGTCAACATGCCTTGAAACCAGTGTTGCATATTTTCAGGTTCAAAAACCAAGAATTTGAGAAAAGCATCGATGTGTAATTCACCAATAGAAATTTTTGCTGGGAATAAATAAATAAATACAAATATTATTATATTTAGAAAAATAAATATCAAAGTTTCGGAAATTAAACGTGATGCATGAACACAATTAAAACACATAAAATAAAGTTTAATTTCCACGATAAAACTTTCTAACAATTAAAGTGCCGCCTTAGGGTTGGTCAAATTAATCTTAGAAAGTTTATAAGATGTTCTTATCTTTATTGTTTAAAACTTAAAATAACTCATTATTTTCTCTTTTAAACATTAAAGTACCGCTTAGTTTGGTCAAGTTATGATTATCAACTACAAAAGCTTAATCATAACTTTGTGAGTGTAACCCATTATTTCAGAGTTCATGACTTAACTTAGGACATGCCGCCTTAGGGTCGGTCAAACCTAAAATACATCATTAGTTCCTATCTGTGTAAGAAATATAACCTTGCTATTGACATAACTGTGAGTGTAACCTATTATTTCGAAGTTCATGACTTAACTTAGAACATGCTGCCTTAGGGTCGGTCAAACCTAAAGTACATCATTAGTTCCTATCTGTGTAAGAAATATAACCTTGATATTGACATGTCTAGACACTTTCCTTAGGGGGACGGAAACAAAGCCGTCGCGATGCGCTATTCATATCTCACGGTGTTATATTAATAATGAAGACCACAGGTTATGTTGAGTTATTAACCCTCTCCCATTCACTATTTTGAAATAAGTGTTTTTAACCTAATTAATTCCAAATTAATTATAGATTATTTAAACTTTATGAACATAATTAAAATTGGTAAGAAAGCGAGTTTCTAGGTCCATATCCAATTTTAAATTACCAATTGTGTTCATATTAACTTTAATAAAAAACAATTTTAAAATAAAGTTGGTTTAAAGAAATTATGTCATAAAGACTTAAAAAAAATCAGTGTGATATTTTACCAATTTTTCAAAAAATAAAACTAAGTAATTTATATGCAATTGGTTTCGCAAAACAAATCATATAAACATATAGGACAATCCTAATGATCACGTTTCTACCAATGAGATGCATGATTATGACTGTGCGGGTTTTTTATGCATGGCACAAAATGCATGACCATATTATCAATCACATGAAAGCAATTATTTAAATAAATAAACAATAAATGTTGAACCGGGTGCTTTTGGATATTTCTAATTTTACAGTCTGTTTATAAAATTAAAATAAAATAAAAAAAACGCCTTGATCTCCATTGGGCTTCTTCACTTTACTTTCAATAGGATATGCATCGCTGGTCCAGAATAATAATAAGAAAATAATTTTCTAATTATCTTGATTAATTAAATAAAAACTTTTAAATAATCATAATTTTATTTGTCTTCTAATTAAAAAAACTTTTAATTAAAAAAATAAATTTAATTAAAATCTGTTATTTTGTAAAATAAAATTTTAAATAAGATATTCAAAAAAGTTTGTTAGAATAAAAAAAATATCTCATTATTTAAATATCCAATTTCTAACAAATAGGATATTGAACATTTTAAAATTAAAAAAAATAACAGATTAATTTCAGAAAAATAAAAAAATTCTGGACCAGTAAGACAGGGATACATGGCACTTTAAGGTGCTGTCAGGGCCCACTGTACGGAACCGTACAGACGTCCGTACAACGTCCCTTGCAGCTGTTCGAAGGATGGCCTCGGAGGAACGGTGGCTGAATTCTGAATCCCGGGCTTCATTTTGACTTTGTGTGATCGGAATTACAATTTTATGATGTCAAAAACTAAATAAAATTACATAAATCCTATGCCCCTTAATGGCTTACACAATGATCTAATCATAAACAAATCCTAACCCAAAAACACCATACAACTCACGATTCCACATTCCCATGCATTCATCATATTAAGTCATCCATTCATTCATCATAAATAAATAAATGTATAAAATTAAATCCACACAGATTCAATATATATATATGTGTGTGAAGATGACTCTGGTACCATTTGGTTGTTTTTATATATCAAATAAGAGATTATACGCAGCGGAACAACAATCAAATTTTTTAATTTAACCCCACAAGATTTCTAGATCTACTTCTTCACATACATATATATATTGAATGAAAGATATGAATAGAAAATTATCTCAAGTCCTTCCTTGCTGCTATCTTTTTGTGCGGCAAAAATCCTTGAGATCTCACACCAGGATCTTCCAAAATGTTCTCAACACACATAGAACGAGTGTGGGCTCGTTATACAAAATAATAGGCAAAATCTATTTATGAGATGTTCTCAACACATGAGATCTGATGAAGTTTGGACCTAAGTTTGTGAAGAACAGTGACCTATACTTGTATCAGTGTTCTATTTTTCTCAGGGAGATTTCACGATATATTTTCTATCACTGAAAATATATCGTGATCTCACACCAGGATCTACTTCTTCACATACATATATATATTGAATCAAATATATGAATAGAAAATTACCTCAAGTCCTTCCTTGCTGCTATCTTTTGTACAGCAAAAATCCTTGAGATCTCACACCAGGATCTTCCAAAATGTTCTCAACACACAAAGAACGAGAATGGGCTCATTATACAAAACAATAGGACAAATTTATTTATGAGATATTCTCAACACATGAGATCTGATAAAGTTTGGACCTAAGTTTGTGAAGAACAGTGACCTATGCTTGTATCACTGTTCTATTTTTCTATCACTGAAAAGTATCACTCTGAAAAACTGATCTCCTATATTTAATATATCCAATATATTAAAATATAAAATATTAGTTATTTTAAACAATTTAAAAAATAACTAATCAGTTATTAGATTTTGTTTAAATAATAATATTTTAATCATATTAAAATATCTCATTATTTATTTAATATTTAAATAACTAAAATTGTTGAACCAAGAATCTTCTAGAAGCTTCTTGTGCGTGTAGCACAGTGACTGTGCACTGTGCTACACGTCCACCACATGCCAGGGAGGGCATGTGATTTTTCCAATTTTTATCATTATTTATATACCAAAAATCCCAAAAATAAATTAATTCAAAATTAATTAATTTTTTTTTAAATCAAATAATTAATTAATTACACATAATTATACAATAATTATGTTTAGTGTATAGAAAAATATTTTACTTATCAAATAAGTCATTTTGCCCATTTTTGTATTTATCTTTGTCAGTGTTTGTTTGAGCCATTTCGGGGACCATGGACCTATAACATTAAGCTCCAATAAATTAAAACTAAATAATTAACTCTTTAATCATTATAGTTAATTTATTAATTCTGATATTTCTCCACTATAAATTCAGAATTGAACTCTTTATGTTATAGATATACTTTTACAGAAATCTTATTTTAAGTTATCTATTGATATAACCATCTTACAATAGTTCAACCCTCTAATTAATTAGTTCATAAATTAGAATGGAAGAATTACCATTTTATATTTCTAATTTACTTCTTATTCCTTAAGTACCATTAATTCACTAGTGAACAATTAATCTATAATCCAATTATAGATTTGAGCTCAAAATCATTTAGTTCTAGAATTGACCATTAAGGGAACCAATATACAATCCGTTAGAAAAGATTAGATTCCATATTGTTGATACATGTTCCCAGCCATCCATGATATTAAATCTCAAACAAAAGTCATTAGCCTCATTCTAAGAAGAGACCTTAACGAATGAATCAAAATATTTAATAAACATAAACATGAATTCATGAACACTCAAGATTTAGGTTGATCTATAAATGATCATCAGTTATGATATGAATTATAAATCTTTATTATTAAATGGTTTTTCGATAAAGACTTTTATTCATATCGGTCCTGTCATATATAATCATATTATATAAAGCACCTTTACTGAGATGTCTTACCACATCAATAATCTGAATCTAGATTATTTGTATCAACATGATACTCAGTAAATCGTACTTACAACCCCAATTAAAGAATTCCATAACTTCAATTTATTGTGACTATTTTTATTCATTCATGTGATCTTAATTCTCTCGTACTAATACAAGATCACATCCTCAATAATGAATATGAAATTTTTTCTGATATTTACAAAAATTATTCAAATAATAATTTAATAATCTAAATATAACAATAATAGACCATTGTATTTATTTATTAATCGAAATAATAAATGTCTTTTACATGCTTTTACGACATACTCCTATCAGAGGAGACATTATAAATAGGTATATTACACATCTACCATATGAAACAGTAGAAGCTTGTAACTTCTTCATAAAGGAAATGTTGAATGTTTATAAAAAATAAATAATAAAAAAAATAAAAAAGTTGACCCTCTCTCTTCCCACGTTATCTATTTGTGTCCATTATCATTATTATTAATATTATTTTATTAAAAAAGTTACCCTCTCTCTCCTCACGTTATCAATTTATATATTTATTGATTACAGATATTTTTTTATTTGAAAATGCATCAAATGTCATTTAATATCTTTCTCTTTCATTCTCTCAGCAATACCCTAGCCGCCCCTTTCATTCCATCTCTCACCATATCTTTCTCTCAAACGCATATCCCTCTCTCCCGTCTTATCTATCTCTTACAAATGCAGGTTGGCGATATCAGAGGTGATGTTGCTTGCAGTGGTGGAGGTGCGCAAATGAGAGTCACAACAGTGGGGGCGCATTGGCAAGGGTTGTGGGGTCGTGATAGTGGGGGCGCATGACAATCTCGCAGTTTTGGTCTCGGTGGCTTGGGAGAGCAGAGGCGGTCGGGGCGCGGCCGAATGGTAAGTACTCTCTCTCACTTTTTTTTTGGTGTTTGGTTTTGATGTTGGTTGCTTGGAACTATATCTGGTATTTTTTTGGTGCTTGATAATATGTATATGATTTTAGTGTTCATGTTTTTTTTATGGATTTAAAATTACATTTCTAATTTTAAGACTTTTATGCTAATTAATCATGGTTAATTAAGCTTGGATATTTTTCATAATTATATAGCAACTGATATATATATATACATATTTAGGAATTTTCTTAGGTGACCACTATTGGGTTTTATGCCCTTATAAAACTATGTCGGACATGTAACATAATTTTATATGGTCAATAAAAGAAGTTTAAATTATTTAGTTTAACAACCGTGTTTCTTGCTTGCTTTACTACAAGATTATTGGAATAATACAAACATTTATAAAATCTCGAACATATAAATAATTACAATTATAGTGACTAGGTAAGAGTAGATTATAATTGTAATTATATGTTCAAAAGAACGAGTCCTAAAATTAAGTCAATGCATTAGATTTTCAATGATCTAGTAATCTACTATATGATCTACTTATACATTCAGGGTGTGATGTCTTATCCAAGACATTGAACAAGAAGATAAGATCAGATATATTTTGTTACATTGAACTTGATAGATATTGATTATTGATAAGATAAGTAAGTATCTTTATTATCTAATCTAATCTAATCATATCACAACGTTGACCATGGGTCAATTCAATCTTAATTCTGAGTGATTAATATTCTGATAATTGTATTATTCTAGCCTTTTGATTTGTTCGTTACTAGTTTACCCTGCAGAATAACTGTTGACGGTGAGAACTCGTCAACTAAGTTGAGTTGGAAAAATTATCAAGTCAAGGTCTCTAATGGAAAAGCTGTAGAAACTTAAACAATCACTCAAGAACAATGATAGAATGATAATGGAGAATTCAGTCTTTCATTCACACTCAAGCCTTTGCTACAGTAAAATTCCCAACCCCCTCTCAGGTGGTGTTAAAGTTCATTTTATAGTAGGCTCTAATGGCCTTAGGTACATGGTGGTCCAGGAGACCAAGTGGTACATAAGTACTATGTCAGGGGAGTGGCTTCAGAGGTTGTGGTCGTACATCCAATACAGGAGCAGGTGTCAGGAGGATGTCTCCACTACTTGTCTGTACCCATGTCTGATGAGTGGTGGCAGGCATAGTGGCGCAGGTGGTAGTGGTGTCGACTCTGACCCTTGGCCGTAGACGTACGGGCCATAACTCTTATCCCAGCAGTCCCACTGATACCGGTGTCCATACTCAGTACTAGGTCGTACAAGTATGTCCCATTCGACTCGTACTAGAGCCTCTAAGCATAGCGGTCTCAAGGTGTAAGGAATGGGACCCTTGCTGCATGGCTCTACTCATGTGGCCACTAGGTGATGTAGCTCTCATTCTTTCGCGAGGCCCCCTTGGAAGGCTTATTGATGGCGTGGCTCTCTTGGCTGTTCACGAGGCCGAGTGTGCTGCGGATGTGACCCCCGTGAGGCCATGGGCGAAGCCACCATTCGGGCCTAAATGGCGAGGCCACTCTGGAGCCATGGGCGAGGCCATCACGGGGCCTATATGGCAAGGCCACTCCGTGGGCATGGGCGAGGCCACCACGGGGCCTAGATGGAGAGGCCACTCCGTGGGCATGGGCGAGGCCACCACGGGGCCTAGATGGCGAGGCCACTCCGTGGGCATGGGCGAGGCCACCACGGGGTCTAGATGGCGAGGCCACTCCGTGGGCATGGGCGAGGCCACCACGGGTTCTAGATGGCGAGGCCACTCCGTGGGCATGGGCGAGGCCATTCGGGCCTAGAAGACGCGTTCCCATATTTGTGAGGCCACCAGGCATGCGGGCGTGGCCGAGTGAGGCCACCTGGTGCGTGCGGGCGTGGCCGATCGAGGCCACCTCGTACGTGCGAGCGTGGCTGAGCGAGGCCACCTGGTGCGTTCGGGCGTGGCCGAGCGAGGCCACCTGGTGCGTGCGGGTGCGGCCGAGCGAGGCAACCTGGTGCATGCGGGCGTGGCCGAGCGAGGCCACCTGGTGTAACAACCCCAAATTCAGTATTAAGGCTTAAGGGCCTGGAGTAGTGTGCCTGGAGGGCATAATGGGATTTTGTGTGTGACTTTAATGAGTTTAATGTATGATTATGATTTAATGCACGTTATATGATTATTTGATTATTTGAGATGCATGACTATGCGAATTAGTAGGCATGCATACCTGATTGTCTTAAAAAGAGCATAATTGTAATTTGGCCATTTTAGGGCATAACTGTGATAATTGTATTATGTGATTGGTGCCATGTGAGTGTGGTGTTTTTATCAGGATGCACGCATCGAGATGGTCCTAGTGAGCCAATTAGTCTAAAAGTCACAACGGGATTTTTATACCCGGCTCGGGAGGAGCCTAGGGGTACTTTAGGAATTTCGTAAGTTGAAGTGAGAACTAATGGTTATAGTTTTGGCGATTGAGTAACTTGTGTAACCGTTTTTAACTACTTTGAGTAACAAGTTTTAAGATAGAAAGTGGTAGAATTAAAATAGAAGTGAAAGGACTTGTGTGCCCTTGAAGGTTAAGTTAGGAAGGGTTATTAGGAAGGGGTAAAATGGTCTTTTGGCAAGGGAATTAGACAACTTTCAGCTGGGATATGGGGGTACACAGTTTGGGCATTGGGTCGTTTGGTGTTTTGATAAAAATTGAAGAGAAGAAAAAGAAGAAGAAAGAAGAGTTAGGGCAAGTAGAAGAAAAAGAAGAAGAAGTGTAGAGGGGGCTGAAGTGGGAGTCTAGGAGGAGATCAAGGAAGCTTTTGGGTGAATTCTCCACTTAAGGTATGGATTTTATACACATTTAAGTTTGGTTTCTGTTTTGATTTGAGGAATTTAAAGCATGAGTTAAGCTTTTTAAGGTTTTGGTTTGAGTTGCTGAAATTAGAAATCAAAGGGTGGATTTTTGGGTGTGATGGTGTTTTGATCTTGATTCTAGTATCTATAGGTTGTTAGATGGTTCATATGAGGTTTTGATTTGATTTTGGGGTTTAAGCATTTGTTTGCATCGATTTGGAGGGGTATTGGCTCGGGGAAATGGAGAGGAAAAACCTAGTTTTCTGGGTTCGCGAAGGAGCGACGCGGCCCTGTTCTTAGGCGCTGCGGCACGAGGCTGTTTACAGTCAGGGGGGCTTTCTGACTTCTCTGGGCGCCGCGGCCCTTGCGGGTAGCGCCGCGGCGCTACGCCTTTTTCAGGACTTGAAATTTTGCAAATTTGAGCTTTTGCTCCGGGGGTCCGGGGGATGTTTCCAATGATTTGTTTTAGGAATTTGGGAGTCCCGAGAGTGCGGGATTGGTCCCGGGAAGTGGTTTTGGGTTTGGTTAGTATTAAAAGTGTTTTATGTGTGTTGTGACTAGGATTTCGGAAAGGCTCGTGCTAGAGGACCGTGCTTGTGACCTTGGTGCATCGGAAAGCTCGGGATACAGGTAAGAAAACCGTAACACCCGAGAATAGGGCATGGGCCCATAGTGTGATTGCAGGGCATGGCCCTAGATTGTATTATGTGTAAATGTGTAATCTTAGATGAACTATTATATGTTTGAATGGTTATTTAAAAATGTATTATACGTGCGATTATAATGAAATGAACGGCTAAGGCCGAGAGCGGCGAAGGCTGGGTACGGCCTTGGGGCCGGAAGTAACACTCAGCACATGGGATGCTTATAGCCAGGATGGGACCCAAGGGATACATGAGTTATCCTTGTGGTAAGGACTGAGACCCCAAGCTTTGGTAAGGCCTCTGGGGCGGCATGGCCGTGCTTGTTTAGTCTGATTGTTTTCCTATTTATCAGTGGATTATGTCAGCTATATTATTTGCATATGTTATGTACTATTTGGGTTTTCTTGCTGGGCTTCGGCTCACGGGTGCTCTGTGTGGCAGGTAAAAGCAAGGAGTCAGTCAACCGGCCATGAGTATGGAGAGCGTGGGGGCGGCGCGTACATGTTCGGCCTGCCCGACTGCTTTGGTTGGGGGCGTTTTTGTATATGGATGTATTAACTCATTCTTTTGATAGTTAACCTGGTGTAAATCTATTTTTGAGTTGTAAATATTTTGTAAACTTTATTTTGGGATCCCAGATGTTTGATACTTAACGTTTTCAATGAAACTAAACATTTTCAAAGAGTACAGCCTTAGATTCTGGTTTATTCACACGTTTGGTTTTAGAAACCGCGTAGAGTCAGTCCAAAAGCACGATTTCTATTTTAAACTCACTAAGTAACGGCTCTAAGGTAGTAGGGCGTTACACCTGGTGTTCGAGCGTGGCCGAGCGAGGCCACCTGGTGTTCGAGCGTGGCCGAGCGAGGCCATGGCTTCTATGTCGTGTAAATGGGGGCTTCATGGCATCGATCTCATATTTTCCCTTGGTGAGATTTTGAGCATCAACAATAACTCATACATACATATTGGAGATTCGGTAGTATAATTGAGTGAGAGTATTTATCATAGATATGAAATCTATAGCTTTTGTTTAAGAAGTGAAACGATGATTTCCATATAGCTTGGTTCAAGTGTTAAATGATAGAGTACTCATTTTTGTAATTAAGCTTACGGAAATATTATTTACAAGGAACTTTGTGGGAGTTAAGGATAAAATACCAGGGTAAAATGGTAATTTGCACCCGTTTCATTAGTAGATCATCTATAGAGGATTGAATGATGGTTATGGTTATAACAATGGATAACGTATTTACATTTGGTGTAAAACGTTCTATGAATTCAAGAGTGCAATTCTGAGTCGATAGTGGAGTCACGAGAAATAAATAAGGTGGTGAGATTATTTGTTATAAATAAAATCTCGGTAACTTATTGGAGATTGAGTTCATGGATCCATGGTCCCCGTGTCATCTCTTATCAAAATGAACCTAGTAGTCTTAAATAATTAATTATAAAAATATCATATTGACTAGTTCAATGGAAATAAATAATATTACATTATTTATTGATATTTTGTGAGAAAAAAAATAGAAGAAACATTTAAGATTTTATTGCAAAGTCTTTTCAAAAAGAGAGTATTATAGTCAATTAGAACAATTTTTTTAATATTGATAAATTGATATTAATATTAATAAAATGAATTAAATAAATGTCAAAATTATAATTGGTTAATTTTGACAAGTATTTAATTGATTATAATTATTGAATAATTAAATTAAAATGAGAAACTAAATCCTATTTTTTGTCCTAGCTAATTGGCTATATATATTAGCGTTATAAAATGCATTAGGTCAGTTGAATTTGACAATGTAAAAATTCACTCCTAATATTCTATACCTAGCTGTCCACTCTCTCTTAGTTTTCTCTCTAGGAGTTCTCTTCTCATGTGTTGAGACTTGCCCACACAAACACTAGGTTGTTTTAGAGAAAGACTTGGAAGACTGTGGTTTGGTTTCAAAGCGGTTGGATTCCTTGCAATACCTAGCATTCAGCAAGGACAAATGGTTAGGGAATCCAAATGGTGTAGTCATTGTTCCGCTACGCATCTCGTAAGTACTCTAATAGTTTTGTTATTGTATTTACATATCTCTGTAATATTCACATGATTGTATGATTTTGTGCTTTCTACTATGTGTATTGTATTGAATATATATTTATAGGGAGCATGCATATAGACTTATATAAATGAGATCCTACAACGATATCACTTTTGCCCCAACCATAGAAGTGTTTTCTATTTTCGACACATACAGAAACTATAATCCAATTTTTTTTGAATGACGACGTACATTGTGATTATAACAAGCATTTCGCTAATTTTTGGGACATTTCAAATAATTTACGGTGCCGAAATCAGAGTTCAAACAGTTAGTTGTAAGCGCGCCTGATTTTTTTTATACACGTGGAAAATAGACTATTTGAACTCTGGTTTCGACAATTTTTTTTATACACGTGGAAAATAGACTGTTTGAACTCTGATTTCGGCACTGTAAATTTATCAGAATTTCTTGAAAATTGGCGGGATGCCTACTATAACTATCGTGTACGCTGTCATACAAAAAATATTGGATTATAATTTCTCCAAGTACCTACAAAAATGCTCCAACGATAGGGGCAAGAGTAATGTACCTACCTACGAAACTCCTTATATATTAATATATTTATCTTTAAGTATTCATTCTCATTGTCCATGGAAATTCAATCATGAAGGAAAGAATGGCCACAAGTGCAAAACATATGATGAAGATGATTATGAGCATAACAAACATGGGAGACAGGAGATTTGGGCAGATCATGAAAATGTTTATTTAATTTTTTTTTTTACTTTTGTAAGTTTTCTTATTTTCATGAAATCTGTGAATTTTGGGATATTTTATGAATGCATATATGAGATTAAAATTGGTTTAGTTTTCTAATTATATGTTTGCGAGAGAATATTGGTGTGTAGAGAGATAAAAGTGGCATATAAAGAGAATAATTCAATTTTAAATTATTAATTAATTTAATTAAATTTTCTAGTTATGTATAATTTTTGTAAAAAAAGATAGAAGACCTATAATGTCTCCCCCAAGGAGACGTGGTAGACATCTCAAGTCTCCCTAGGGGAGACGTTATAGTCCTCTTTAATGTCTCAAGTTTGTTAATTAGGCTTAGTGCCTCGATTAGCATGTTCGGAGGACATAAATGGATATTATGTGTATTTTTTTATTATATATATATGAGTTATATTATGATACAATTACTTTGGTATGTTTAAGTGTTTTAAATATGTTTGTGGGCCGATTTCTTATTATAATGAAATTTTCATAATTTTGGACTCGCTGTGGGTATATTGGTAATTATATATGCTTTATGATTGAGACCACATTATTATGTGGATATATTTGCATTATTCGGCACAAGGCAATCCTAGTGAGCAATTTAGCGGAAGAGTCACAACATGGTTAAATACCCGGCTCGGGGTGAACTTAGGGGTAATTTGGTAATTTAGCACATTATCAGGATTTATTGGGTGATGAATATTAATTTGCTGATTATTTTGGTGGGTTGAGGTTACTTTAGAATTTATGGTGTAATTTGAGGACTAGTGGGAATCTCGAGAAAAAGGACTGAAATGCCCTTGGTGTGGTCAAAGGGGCATTGGCATGAGTGAGGGTAAAATGGTCTCTTGACCATTTGAGTAGACAAAATCAGTTAAGTCCTAAACATTCTACACACTTCACATACATGAATCTCTCTCTCTCTCTCCCTTTCCTTCATTTGGGGGTTTCTTCTCAAGGATTGGATTACACTTTGGGATTTAGAGGTTAATTCTTGAAGATTGGTGAATTTCTTTAGGGAAGATGAGATTGATTGAAGTTTAAAGAGCAGTGAATTGTTGGTATTAAAAGAGCAAATCAGAGATACACAACGGGGAATGGGCCCATTTTAATAATTATTAATACAAGCAAAGATCATACACGCACACACACACACACACACACATATATATATATATTAAAGCACATATAATCAGATTAGAGATTACCTCTTGTTGCCAATCAAGTGTCCTCGAATCTTTTTGTATAAAATCAACGATCTTCCTATCCAAATTCTGAAGACTCACATATTGATTTCTCAAACACACAATGACGTGTGTGGGCGCGTAGGATTCAAAAGATTGATTTATGACTCTCTAGATGTACTCAACACATGAGATCTAGAGAGGTTTGATAGAGATAAGAGGAATTGAATAGTTTTTTAGGTTAAAGAAGTACTATCTCTTCTATTTTTGAGAGAGAGTCCAGGTTTATAAAGATAATTAACTAATTTAATTAATCTTTATTTTTATTAAAATAAAACTCATCAGTTATAACCTATTTAATTATTAAATTTAAATCATATTTGCAAATAATAATTATATATAATTAAATAAATAAACTATTTGAAATTCAAAATTCAAATCATAGGAACAAAAAATATCCTTCTGTTGCGCCACTCACTGTCCAATATAGTGAGTGGCGTGTGAAACATTAGGGATTTTCCTAATTTTCTCATTTACTGTGGATGCTTAAAATCCCACAGTTATGAAAAAGCCAAAAGTGTGTGCTAAGTTCCCATAAATGACTAAATGCACGCCCGCGCACACTTGGCCTCGTGCTCGCACCCTTAGGAGCCTCGCCATAGCCGCAAGAGCCTCGCGGCTGGAGGTGCCCCATACAAGGAGGTGCCTTGCGCCTCACGCAAGCGCCTCGTGCCTAGAGGTCCCCCACGCAAGGAGGCGCCTAGCGTGTCGCGCCCCGCGCCTCATGCAAGCGCCTCGTGCCTGGAGGAGACCCACGCATGGAGGCGCCTAGCGTCTCACGTCCCGCGCCTGGAGGTGCCCCACGTAAGGAGGTGCCTAGCGTCTCGCACCTTGTGCCTCATGCACTTAGCCTCACGCTCACACCAGGAGACGCCCCACGCAAGCGTCTCGCACCTCGCGCCTCGCGTCCAGAGATGCCTCACGCACGCGTCTCGCGCCCACACGCACTTGGCCTCGCGCCCGCACCAAGAGACGCCCCACGCAACCGCCTCGCGCCAAAAGGAGCCCCATGAAAGTAAGGTCCTCGCGCGAGCACCTCGCGCTAGGAGACACCCCACGCCAGGTGGTGCCTCGTGCCTGGAAGCGCCTTGCATCTCATCATGCCTTGGCCGCGCACCCAAGGCCTCGCGCCATTGGCCTCGCGAGACGATGTCTCGCCCCCGCCTACAAGTGCCACACGCCAATGATTCGAGGGCTCCCTTTCGCACCTCGCCCAGGCCAGCGCCTCGTGCGCCCAAGACATCCCAGATGGCCTCGTGCCTAGCACCTCAAGATGGTGTATCCTATGAGGACCTGCGGAAACTCCAACGTCTAGAGGCAAAAGAATAATTATAATTCAACAAGATCATGCTAGTACAATCTTGTACGGGGTACGACCTTTATGACCCCGTATGCCTGATCCATATACTCACGCTAGGGAAGTAGTGGGAGTACTAGGAGAGGAGACATGGCCTCAATACTTCTAACCAGGTGTCAGAGCAGACACCACCACCAGCACCACTACGCTTGGTGCCATTCCTCTGACATTCGTATAAAATAAGTAGTGGGGACATCCTCACTATACCTGACCACGTATTGGAGTCGACACCACTACCCCTGAGGCCACTCTCCTGACACTGTACTTGCGTACTATCTGGTCCCCTGGACCACAATGTATCAGGGGCCATTAGAGCCCCCTATAAAAGGAATTCCACTTCCACTTGGAAGAGGGTTGGAAAAAACACTGTAGCACTACACCATAAGAAATACAAATTTAGTTCACCATTTTCTTTCTACAAGTGTTCTTTGAGTTCCCAATTAGATCTTTGAAGTTTTTCTTTTGATCATCTCTACATTTCTATTTTTCTAACTTAACTTGGTTGACGAGTTCTCACCGTCAACAGTTTGGCGCCATCTGTGGGAATAATAGATTGTAAGTCACTGTTCTTCCATCGATTCCGATAAGAAAAAAAATGCCACGACGTTCGAAACGGTTGAGAAAGCCGCACGAGGTAGAAGTCCATCTTGACGGAGATCAGCTAAAAGTCTCCATGAGGGATCCTCCTCCACCTGCAAACATGGAAGCCCCCAGGGAGCCTAAAGTGCCCAGAGACAAAAGAGAGGCCTCATCCCTGGCGGTCCCACCTGAGGAAGATTGCCCAAGGTCGGCGGTAGCCCCAGTGAGGGGTGCCGATGAGTTCCTGCCTCCAAGGTCGCCGCAGGTGCCAAACCCCGATCGGCAGGAACCAGGCCCGTCGACACGCCGAGCTGACAAGCACCCTCGGGTCCACTCCGTCAGCTCGAGTTTGAAGTCTCAATTCTATGAAGACGAGATACGAGAACTTCACCGCAAGAATCAGAGGCTAGAAACCACCTTGGAAAACATGCAAGAGGTGTTAAATGGGCTGTTACAAGGGAGATCAAACGTGACACTCCCTAAGCGGAAAAAGAGAGACCAGAGGGGGGTAGAGACCACTGTCCTAGTAGATGATGGAAAGACCCGACTCTCCACTAGTAACATCCCCAGACGAAGCAGCGCGAACATCCTTGACCACCGAAATAGCCCCAGAAGCCAGAGTCGAAGACCAATGCTTCCCCTCGTAATGATGACGAGGTCACCTCAAGGAGAACACCCTTAGATTTACGAGAAGAACTCAACAAAAAGTGGGAAGGTAAAAGGACCACACCCCCTATGGTGCCTCAAGAAGGCAAAGGAAAGGGGGATCCTAACCCATCTGCTTTGAGAGACTCCCTAAGCAAGAGGAGGCAGGACTTGGACACTAAAATGAGGAGCCTACGAAGCAAAATCATCACCGCCTCCGGAGGTCAAGCCTTTGAGGAAGAGTGCGATCATGAGTTGCCCTTCATCAAGGAGATCTAAGCCATCCGGCTCCCGGCCAACTTTAAGGAGCCCTATATGACCCCCTACGAAGGAATCATAGATCTGAAATACCATCCGGATGCATTTAACGTCCTGATGAAGCTGAGGGGAATTAGTAGCAGGGCCAGATATCATTTCTTCGCTGTCACATTGAAAGGACCTGCGTACAAATGGTTCAAAAGACTTAGACCGGGGTCCATCAGATCTTGGCAACAGTTTTCTGATGAATTCCGTGCGGGACTACAGGCTGCCAGGCACCAGCCTCGCCAATGTGAAGCAAGGAGAAAATGAGAGTCTAAAGAGCTACATTCACAGGTTCAATATGGAGGCAGCTAAAGTAGGGAGCCTGACCGGCAGAGAGCTAAAAATGGCCATCACAGCTGGAGTGCACCTAGGAAGCAAGTTATGGGATAACATGCTCAAGAGGGAGGTCATGGACTTGGATGATTTCTACGAGCGAGTGCAAAAGTATATTCGCGTGGAAGATGGTCACGAGAGCCTCAAGGCTGGAAAAGACCAGAATTCACCGAAGCCCTCAATCCCGGAGAGCTAAGGCAATGCAAAGAAAAAGAGGGTCTATGAGGGGGCAAGAGATGATCGACACAGGGCCCCTACACCTATTATACTGACCTCACCCATGCGAGAGAGCATATTTTCGTTACAAACGAAAACCAGGTCCCTTTCAGAAGGCCCCCGCCAATGGAAAAAGACCGGTCTTAAAGAGACCCCATCAAGTATTGCTAGTATCACAAAGATATAGGACACACAATTGTGGAATGCAACCATTTCAAGGTTGAAATTGAGGAGCTCATCCGCAGGGGGCATTTAGCCAGATATGTGCGCAAGGAAAACCATAGGCCAGAAGAAGGAGCATCCTCACCATGGGCGCGATAAGTAGCCCCAGAAGTGCAAGGAGAGGTCAGGACCATCCTTGGAGGACCAGGATTCGGGGGAGAATCAAGGAAGGGACGAGATAGATATGCCAGGGAGGCCGGACGAAGTCCACCACCGTGCATCCTAAGTCTGGAGCAGCTCCCCCTGAAGAGTTTCAAGGGTGAAAATGACTCAATAACCTTCATCGAAGAAGACGCTTGGGGTGTACACTTCCCCCACAATGACCCCCTAGTGTTGACTGTCCAGCTTGCTAACATGAGGGTGCATCGGGTCTTGGTGGATAATGGAAGCTCTGTGGACATCTTGTATCGCCCAGCGCTGGAGAAGATGGGACTAAGCCTCCGCCACCTAAAGCCTTGCACTACGTCGTTGTATGGATTTACGGGAGATTCGATACAGCCCCTGGGGGAAATCGAGTTAGCCCTTACTATGGGAGAGCAGCCCAGACAAACCACCATAATGGAAAACTTCGTTGTGGTAGATTGCACCTCAGCCTTCAACGCGCTATTAGGGAGACCTTCCCTAAGAGAATTGAAGGCGATAACTTCTATATACTATTTAGCTATGAAATTCCCAACTCCCGGGGGAATAGCATGCATGAAAGGAGAGCAGAAGGAAGCGAGGGAATGCTATAACACATCCCTCCGCACAGCTACAAAGCCGACAACACCTATGGCGATGGTTGTGCATGAAGGAGCGAACCCAAGCGAGTTGGACCAATGAGTCACAGAAGAGCCCAGAGCTGAACCGGTAGAGGAACTAGAGGAAATAACGGTCATGAATGAACCGTTGAGGAAGTTGAAAGTAGGAAAAAACCTTGCAGGTGACATGAAGGAGAAACTAGTAGAGTTCTTAAAAGTCAACCTCGATGTATTCGCCTGGAGTCATGAGGATATGGTAGGGATAGACCCAGCGGTCATGTGCCACCATCTGAACATCGGCCTGAAAGCAAGGCCGGTGAGGCAGAAAAGGAGAGCATTAGACATAGAGAGAAACGCGGCCCTAAAAGAGGAGGTTGACAAGCTTAAGGTGAACGGGTTCATTCGAGAGCCATTTTACCCACTATCGGTGTCAAACCCAGTGCTGGTCCCAAAGCCCAATGGAAAATGGAGGACTTGTGTGGATTTTACCAGCCTCAACAAGGCCTGCCCTAAGGACAGCTTCCCGCTTCCTAGGATAGACCAGTTGGTAGACGCCACAGCGGGACACGAGCTACTTAGCTTCATGGATGCATATTTAGGGTATAACCAAATACCCATGAACCCTGCTGACGAGGAGCACACTTCGTTCATAATGGACAAGGGGTTGTACTGCTATAAAGTGATGCCCTTTGGTTTAAAAAATGCAGGTGCCACTTACCAGAGGTTGGTGAACAAAATGTTCGCGAATCAAATAGGAAGGAAAATGGAAGTGTACGTGGACGATATGCTGGTGAAGACAAAGAAAGCGGAAGAGCTCACCAGCGACCTCATGGAGATGTTCAACACCCTTCGCAGGTATAGAATGAAGTTGAATCCACTTAAATGCACCTTCGGAGTTTCATCAGGAAAATTCTTGGGTTTCATGGTGAATTCCCGAGGTATCGAGGCTAATCCTGAAAAAATCAAGGCCTTGCTGGAAATGAGCCCACCACGAAGCAAAAAAGAGGTGCAATGCCTGACGGGGAGAGTGGCAGCCCTCAATAGATTCATCTCCAAGTCGACTGAAAAATGCCTCCCTTTCTTCAACATCCTAAAATGGAACAAAAAGTTTGCTTGGAATGACGAATGCCAGGATGCCTTCACCAAGCTGAAGGAACACCTTGGAAGGCGTCCCCTTTTGGCCAAGCTAGAAAAAGGGGAGAATTTGTACCTGTATCTAGCTGTATCAAAGCATGCTATAAGCACCGCCTTGGTCAAGGGAGAAAAGAAGCACCAGCAACCAGTCTACTATGTGAGTAAGCGATTGGTAAACGCAGAAACTCGGTACCCAGAAATAGAGAAGTTAGCATATGCCTTGATAGTGGCTTCTTCAAAATTGAGGCCCTATTTTCATGCTCATGCGATTGAGGTGCTCACCAACACCCCCTCCGTCAAGTCTTGGACGAGCCAGAAACTTTAGGAAGATTGTTAAAATGGTCAATTGAATTGAGTCAGTTCGACATCCCAAGGACCTCAATCAACGGGAAGGTACTCGCAGACTTTATAGTCGAGTTTGCCTACCGACCCCAAGAGGAGAGGGAAATAGAGGAGGATGAACCAATACATGAAGAGGAGAGGCACCCCGAAGAATGAAGCCTCCATGTAGATGGAGCGTCTATTGAAGGGGGAGTCGGTGTTGGCATAGTGATGATGGGACCTGAAGGGCACAAGATGTATTGTGCCTTGAGATTTGGATTCGAGGCTTCCAATAATGAGGCAGAATATGAGGCGCTGTTGGCCGGCCTGCGGCTAGCTAAGGAGTTAAAGCTATCCCACTTGCATGTCTTTAGTGACTCTCAGCTGGTAGTGTTTCAGGTGAAGGGCGAATACCAAGCTAGAGATCCAGAAATGGCTGCATACCTCACCAAGGTGAAGGAGTATTTGGATCAGTTCGAAAAATACATGATAGAACAGATCCCCTGGGAGCAGAACGCGAACGCCGATGCACTCGCGAAACTCACCTCCACACGAGACGAAGATACACTTGAGTCTATACCGCTCGAATATCTCCCCAAGCCAAGCATAGCTGAAGAGAGAATCAACATGGTCAAGAGCTCCGAGGAGCCATGGTTTGCCCCCATTAGGAGGTACTTAAATGATGGGACCTCGCCCTTGGATAAGAAAAAGGCCCGCTGACTGGTTTACAGAGCCGCCCAGTACACCCTAGTAGATGGAATCTTTTATAAGAGAGGCTTCTCTACCCCACTCCTGCGGTGCATTGATAAGGGAGAGGCGTCAAATTTTTTACAAGAGATACATGAAAGGGAATGTGGGAACCATGCTGGGGGGCAGTCCACGGCAAAAAAGGTCGTCTGCCAATGGTATTATTGGCCTACCATGGAGAAGGACGCGAGTGACTTCGCGAGAAAGTGTGACAAGTGCCAGAGACATGCGACTTACCCACGGCAGTCACCAAATGAGCTGGTGAGCATGACCAGCCCGTGGCCCTTCGCTGTGTGGAGGATTGATTTGATAGGGGCACTGCCAATCGGAAGAGGAGGAGCTAAGTATGCGGTGGTAGCGGTCGACTATTTCACTAAGTGGGTGGAAGCGGAGCCTTTAGTCGACATAACGGCTAAGCAGATCACCACCTTCGTCAACAAATATATTGTTTGCAAAGATTGAGAGTACCTTACAAGATCATCTCTGACAATGGAACGCAATTTGAAGGAGGAGTGTTCGAGGACTACTGCAAGGCAAAAGGAATAAGGAGGAGTTTCTCCGCATTAGTACACCCCCAAGCCAATGGGCAAGTAGAGGCCATCAACAAGATCCTGAAAAGGAACTTTAAAACTAAGTTGGAAAAGTTGAAAGGGGCCTGGGTCGAAGGACTATCCCCTGTTCCACCACTGGGGAGACACCTTTCGCCTTGGCCTATGGCTGTGAGGCTGTCCTTCCAGTAGAAATGAAGGTTAACTCCTTCCGCACGCAAACATACAATGACCAGGCTAACATCACAGCGTTGGTCGAGAACTTGGACCTGCTGGAAGCCAAGAGAGAAAGGGCACAACTGAGGCTGGCCACGTATCAGCAGCGGGCAACGAGGTATTACAATTCAAGGGTGCGAGAGAGAAAGTTCAGTGTAGGAGACTTAGCATTGAGGAAGGTACTCCCCAACACGCGAGAGCTGGGGGCGGGGGTACTGGCGGCGAACTGGGAAGGACCCTACCAGGTCGCTTAGTGCATACCACCAAACACCTATAAGCTGGCGCGCATGGACGACATCGTCGTGCCTCGAGCATGGACTGCGGAACAACTCAAGAAGTACTACCAGTGAGACTTCCACATCCAATGCAAGCAGTATCTGTGCTTAGTTTGTTACATGTTATGTTAGCTAGGTAGACAAGAATCAAAGAGGTTGCCTAGATAACCTCCCAAGTAGATGTAAACTTTTTATATATATATATATATCATTGTAACCTGCCTACTATGTATGAAACTATTCACATCTTCACATGTTATTTTTCTTCTCTATGTGAGCATCAGCCAAAGTGCCTGCCGATATAGGAGGCAAAACATACAGCAAGCAAGAGGATCCTAAAAAGGACTTCTCGTATCAGGAGGATCCTAAAAAGGGACTCCTCGTATCCTAAAAAGGGCTCCTAAAAAGGAGGATCCTAAAAAGGACCCTCTATCAAGAGGATCCTAAAAAGAGCTCTTAAAAAGGAGGATTTTTAAAAGGACTCCTTGTATCGGGAGGATCCTAAAATGGACCCTCTATCAGGAGGAACCCAAAAGGACCCCTTGTATCAGGGCATTAAAGGAATTCTTTTTTTTTTTTAAAAATGCATGGTGAACCCTAACAAACAGGGAGGAGATTTTGCAAGGCATCTCCTGAAGTTCACAAGGATTAGCTACCCTTACGAACATCAAGGAGGCCAAAAAGGTCTTAATAAAAAGTCAGATACTCTCTCAAAGGGAGAAGCCCCAGAAAGAGCCCCTACCAATAAGCCTAGAGAAGCCACCAAGCCGTATAGCCAAAAAGGGTCCTAAAAGAGACCCTTGCAAAAATAGTACTATGAATAATGATGAGAAGGACGCTTCTCGCAAGAAATAATAAGCGCGCGTAAAAATATATAAAAGGATAGCTAGAACCCAAGGGGTCAATATATCCTTATAAGAATAATCAAGAGGCACCAAAAAAGGACCCATTGAACCCTTTCACATGGGCTCCAAAGGGCCTCTAGCCTGATAAATAAAAGAGGGGAACCTACCAAACCCCATCATACGGGCTCAAAAAGACCTCAAACACAGAGGGATAAGAGATGAATAACCGCATATGTATATATTAAAAGAGAGTTTTGGTAACATGGCAAGATTTGAAAGAAAAAAAAATTAGTACAAGCATAATAAGGCTTGAACGAGCATACATTCACAGTGGGCTAATTTGCAAAAATTATGAAGTGACGATCTCAAGGCCTCCTGCTACGGGCGTTCCACCCAGCCGCCCGGGGAACGGCGTGCTTTCCAAAGGAGGAGAAATCGAAGTTTTGATCCTGCCTCCATACACCATAAAGGGCGTACTCTATGGATCTATACTCAATAGCTGCCCTGTCCGCCTCTAAGGAAGCGACCCTCTCCTACGACGCGACTGCAACACCCTTAGCACCCTCAAGTTGGCCCTCCAAGGCATCGACCCTCTCCTGCGACGTAGCTGCGATATCCTTGGCACCCTGGAGTTCGGCCTCTAGGCTGGTGACCCTTTCCTGCAACATCGTGGCCATGGTAATCGCCTTCTTCTTCTTCTCGATGAGGCAGAAATTTTCGCCAAAGCCTTTTCTAGCCTAGACTTGGTTTTAGCAAGCTCCCCCTCGAGCTCCTAGACCCGAACCACAAGATGGTCCCTCTCGGCATTCGACATGGAAAGGTTGTGAGCCGAGTCGGCAAACCGCTGAGCCACGGTATAGGCCTGCACAAGAAAAATAACAACAACAATGATAAGTAACAAAAAAAAAGAAGGGAATAAAAAGATATAAGGCCGACATAAGATGCTTGAACTCACCTAGGCAGTAGAGCGCGTAAGAGTCTCCCCAAGGTCCGACATAGTGAAACTCCCAATACCACTCCAATCAGCTTTGGGGAGGCCTGAGGCGATCTGGACATACCGTCGCCCGTAAGAGGCCGCCATGTGGCCCACCCAGGGCGCCCCTTCCGATCCAAGGGTACCTGGCTGGGTGAGGATAGACGACCCGCTCGCCGAAATAGGAGGGGGCGCAGGAAGATCGAAAAAGTGAGCCCTGGTTAGATCAGGAGGGGTTGCAGGAAGATCGGGAAAGTAAGCCCCCGATTGACTGGGGTCGAGGGGAGCCTGAGGAAAAGCGTCAAAGTCCGCAGGATCGGGGCAAACAAAATGCCCCGGCATGGTCTATAGGTTCTGAGATTGGAAGCCATATCAGGGTCGAATGGGGCACAAAGACGGCATTCCTCGGGGGACGGAGATGGCTAGGGAGGTTGCCCGTGTCCAAGGGAGACTCCCTCTGGCACACACTCGCCCTCACCTTGACCCTGGCGAGGTTCAGCCGAGGCAGCCTTCGTCTTCTTTGACCCAGGAATAGTCCACAGCAACCCGGGATCTGAAACCGGGGACAACTTGTGAAAGTTGAGTTTTTCCACAATGAATAGGTATGTAGCCTTTCTCACAGCAAGGTCAGCACTGATGAGTTTGTTCATGGCGTTCGCCTCCGACCTAACAACTACAGGTATGGCGAACTGCTCTGCACGATTCACACCATTGTTGACACAAACATAAGTTATAAAACAATAAGTTTAAAAAAAAAAGGGGGCGGCTCAAAGTGCTTACTGGAAGTAGAACGTAAGTGCTCACGAATAGAAAGGGGGCCCTGCACAAAGAAAAAGTCCTGCTTCCAGGACCCCGGGTTGGACACTGAACCATCTATCAAGGGGACTGTAGTATTGGCTTTCTGCAGGAAATAAAAGCCCTTAGATTTGGGAGAGGGCATGAGATTGTACAGGAAATGCACCTCTTGGGCTATAGGAGCACGACAGACAAGTTCCATAAACGCAATGAAGAGGCAACTCAGGGTTAGCCAACTGTTGGGTTCCAGCTGAAGTGGAGCGAGGTCAAAATAGTTGAGAACCGCGACGAAGAACGGGTGTAAGGGGATTGTACCACCCGCCTTCAGGATATGCTCGTTAAGGGCCACGTAGCTCGAATTAGGGCAGTCAGCCCGACACTTGTTCGAAGGGATGTATAATGAGTACTTCGGAGGAACACGGTAGTGATCTACTATTTCCCTCAATTTATTTTCAGACACGTGGGACACTAGGATGGATGCCAATAGGGGGGCATCGCCCTGGTCATCAGCAGACACCTGTCGTCGTCCTCTCTTCGACATATCTGCAAAACCAAAAGAAAAGGTGAGGAGGAGACAGAACATTTTACCCTCCATTTTTTCTTCCTTGCAAGAGTCTTCCATCGGGGCACCGGCTGTGGAAGCGCTAAACTAGGGAAGATCGAAAATAAGGGCTGAAGAGAAGATGGGGTGGCCCCATGACAGTCATCAGGAAAGAATGGGCTAGGAGGATCAGGCGGAAGATGTCCCTCCATAAACTCCAATTCCACCTGCAAATATAAAAGGGTCACCCTAAGGTTCGCTACATGGTCACTAAGGTCAAGAGGGAAAGGTGCTCCGTCTCCTCTCAACATCGAGTCAATTTCGCTCTCTACCACCCAAATTTTATGCCTAAGTTCAGCCATGTGCTCGAGATGACGAATACAAGCCTGCCTTAAGGTGTCATGGTCATGGTAAGGATTTTCCTCAAGGGATTCTGAGTCTGAAGACAAGTCAACAAACTCAACCCCAGGAGGAATGCCGAAGGGATCTTCACTTGCCATGAGACCTCGTCCCGAAAGCAAAAAGGTTTCACGTATAAATGGGAGGATTCCTACAAAACATAAAGGAATGGGCTCAAAACCTCTAGGTACAAACGCTCTAAATTACCCACTACGAGGTATAAATAAGGGGGCATGCAATTGGGCTAACTCACGGCAAGCTCAGGCCAAAGTACCCCATCCCGAGTAGTGTTAATTTGGACCCAATGAACATAAGGGAAAAAGAAAATATACCTAAAGCAAGTAAAATGAGGCGCTGTCGTGGTCGAAAGGAGGTCGAGGGCCAAAAGCACCATCACGGTCAAAAAGAGGCAAATGGTCGAAAGTACGCGTCTGCAAAAATAAACAAAAAAGGTGAGTTAGCCTTCAAATATTTGAATGGATACGGACATACCAAAAATGAGCTCAAATATATAAAAAAAAAAGAGGAGGAAAATATATCAAAAGTGAGGTTGTGGGGGATTGAACCCCTTACCTCTTGAAAAGAGCAAGGATCCAAATGCCACTAAGCTAAGGAGATGAAGTGTAAATAACAAGCTAGGCCTGAAGGCCTATTTATAAGAATTAAAGAGAAGAGTCTACCAGAGCACCTAAAGGTCCCCTCCTAGACTGGGGGGCAAGTGTGGATGCTCAAAATCCAATGGTTATGAAAAAGCTAAAAGCGCGTGCTAAGCTCCCATAAATGCCTAAATGCACGCCCGCGCTCACTTGGCCTTATGTGCGCGCCCTTAGGAGCCTCGCCACAGCCGCAAGCGCTTGCGCCTGGAGGTGCCCCACGCAAGGAGGTGCCTCATGCCTCCCACCTGGAGGTGCCCCACGCAAGGAGACGCCTAGCGTCTCGCGCCCCGTGCCTCGCTCCTGGAGGTGCCCCACGCAAGGAGGCGCCTAGCATCTCGCGCCTGGAGGTGGCCCATGCAAGGAGGTTCCTAGTGTCTCGCACCTCGCGCCTCACGCACTTGGCCTTGCGTCCACACTAGGAGACGCCCCATGCAAGCGTCTCACGCCTTGCGCCTTGCGCAATCACCTCGCGCCCAGAGATGCCTCACGCATGCGACTCACGCCCACACGCACTTGGCCTCGGGCCCATACCAGGAGACGCCCCACACAAGCGCCTCATGCCCCACACAAGAGCCTCGTGCAAAAAGGCACCCCACGCAAGGAGGTTCCTCGTGAAAGCACCTCGTGCTAGGAGACGCCCCATGCCAGGAGGTGCCTCGTGTCTTATTACGCCTTGGCCGCGCACCCAAGGCCCTGCGTCATGGGCCACGAGAGACGATGTCTCGCCCCCCCTACAAGCGCCACACGTCAATGATCCAAGGGCTCCCTCTCGCACCTCGCCTAGGCCAACGCCTCGTGCACCCAAGACATCCCAGATGGCCTCGTGCCTAGCACCTCAAGATGGTGTATCCTATGAGGACCTGCAGAAACTCCAACGTGTAGAGGCAAAAGAACTAAGTATAATTCAACAAGATCATGCTAGTAAAATCTTTTACGGGGTACGACCTTTAAGACCCTATATGCCTGATCCATATACTCACGCCAGACAAGTAGTGGGAGTACTAGGAGAGGGAACATGACCTGAATACTTTTAACCAGGTGTCAGAGCTGACACCACCACCACCACCACTACGCCTGGTGCCATTCCTCTGATATTCGTACAAAATAAGTAATGGGGACATCCTCACTATTCCTGACCACGTACTGGAGCCGACACCACTACCCCTGAGGCCACTCTCCTGACAGTGTAATTGCGTACTATCTGGTCCCCTGGACAACAATGTATCAGGGGCCATTAGAGCCCCCTATAAAAGGAATTCCACTTCCACTTGGAAGGGGGTTGGAAAAAACACTGTAGCACTACACCATAAGAAATACGAATTCAGTGCACCATTTTCTTTCTGCAAGTGTTTTTTGAGCTCCCAATTAAATCTTTGAAGTTTTTCTTTTGATCATCTCTACATTTCTATTTTTCTAACTTAACTTGGTTGACGAGTTCTCACCGTCAACATTTACTTATTTAATTAATATTTAAGACAATATATTTATCCCAAAATACATATTAGTTAATTGAAAATTAAATTTATCTTAAAATATCAATTTTAAATAAATATCTTATTCTAAATAAGATAATTATTAATCTGTCTTTATATATTAACCAAAACAAGATTAATATTTATTTTAACGTATAGATTTTCAAAATAAAAACTATATAGTTAAAAAATTAATTAATTAATAATTAATCAATTATCCATAACTGTCACATAATTATTTCATTCCCCTGAAAAATTAATTCATTTATAATTAAGTCATTCTCTGTATAAATCTTTCTTTTGACATCCATACCCTTGATAGTGTAAAAGAGAGGTATCTGGGGACCATGGACCTATAATACGAAGCTCCAATAAACCATATTATTAATTAAACTCTTTAATCCAATAGTCTTATTTATTAATTCCATGATTACTCCACTATAAATATGGAATTGCACTCTAAGTATTTATAAAATTATATTTACAGAGTTTTCTCTTGTAGTCCATTGATATAATCAATAAATGTAGTTATGTCCTCCATTTATTGGTTCGTTAACTAGAGTTGGTCAAGATTATCGTTTTACCCTTCTAATTACCTCTTGATACTTAAGTACCATTAATTCACTAGCGAATAATTAACCTAAAATCAAATTATTGATTTGTGCTCAATAATTATTCAGTTCTAGAATTAACCTTTAAGGGAACCAATATTTGATCCGTTGGGAAATTATGGATTCCATTATTGTAATTCATGTTCTTAGCCATGATATTGAATCTTCAAAACAAAAGTCATTAGCCTCATTATACTAAGAAACCTTAACAAGTGAATCAAAAGATCCAATAAACACAAATAGGAGTTCATGAATACTCAAGATTTAGACTGATCTACAAATGATCATTTATTATGATAAGAATCAAATCTTTATGTCAAACGGTAAGTTTATAAAGTTAATTAATTCTTATCAGTCCAGTCATATATAATCTCTATTACATACAACACCATCACTAAGATGTCTATCCACATCAGTAATCTGAATCTAGATCACTTGCGTCCCGTATGCTTAGTAAACCGCACTAGTAACCATTCATTAAAGATTCCTTACTTTAATATGTTACTCACTAGTTTATTCATTATATATGATATTAATTCTCTCATACTAATACAATATCATATTCTCATGAATTAATAAATATGTTTCTTGATATTATCATATAATTAATTAAAATATTCAAATCTAATAAAATTTTTCTTTTTATTAAATTCAATAAAATGTCTTTTCATGCTTTTAGAGCATTAATCTTAACAATATCCCACTTGCCCTCAAAGCAAGTGAGGAATCTCCCTTAATCCCATGTTGCATACATGACCCATAAACGAGTTTGCATGAAGTGTCTTGGTAAACGGGTGAGCCAAGTTTTGTTCTGACGTTATCTTCATAACAGTCACATCACCTCGGTGTACAATCTCTCTAACCAAATGGTATTTCCTTTCTATATGCTTTTCTCTCTTGTGGCTTCTTTGTTCCTTGGACACATCACCTCAGTGTCTTGGCTTCTTTCTCACAATATAAGATTAGTGGCTTATCCATATCTGGAACTACTTCCAGATCAGTGTGGAACTTTCTCAACCAAACTGCCTCCTTAGCTATTTCACAAGCCGCTATGTATTCAACTTCCATGGTTGAATCTACTACCACATTGTTCAATACTCCTCCAGACCACATCTCCTCCACCAAGAGTGAACACTGACCCAGATGTCGACTTACGACTATCTTTGTCTGATTGGAAATTAGAATTAGTGTATCCATTAGGGTTTAACTTACCCCATGAACATACAAGAATATAATATCTCATTCTCCTAAGATACTTGAGAATGTGCTTTACTGCAATCAAGTTTTCCAAACCAGGACTTGATTGATAAAGACTCACAATTCTACTGCATAGCATATGTTGGGTCTAGTACACAACATGTCATACATTAGACTTCCAACTGCTGTGTACAGGGATACTTTCTCATATCTTCTTCCTCTTGAGATGTCTTAGGACACTGTTCCTTAGAAAGAGTAATTCCATGCCTGCTCGGTAACTGACCTTTCTTGGAATTCTCCACAGAGAATCTTTCAAGCTTCTTATCGATATAATTAGTCCGAGAAAGTAACAAGAGCTTGTTCTTCCTATCCCTTAGGATTTTTATTCCCAGAACATAGCTTGCCTTGCCCAAATCTTTCATTTGGAACTTTTCGGCTAACCACTTCTTCACGTTTGACAATGTCTCTACATTGTTGTCAATGAGGAGAATGTCATCCACGTAAAGAACTAGGAAAACAACTACTTTTCCTTTCTTGTATTTGTACACACATGATTCATCAACATTCTGTTCAAAGCCATATGTTTTAATTATTTCATTAAAGGTGATATTCCAAGATCTAGATGCTTGTTTTAATCCATAAATGGATTTAAGCAACTTACACACCTTTTGATCTTCCCAATTCTTGATGAACCCTTCTGGTTGTACCATATAGATACTTTCATCAAGATAGCCATTTAGAAAAGTTGTCTTGAAATCAATTTTCCATATCTCATATTCATAGGTGGCAGCTATGGATAAGATGATGCGAATGGATTTAAGCATGGCCACAGGAGAAAATGTTTCTTCATAATCAACACCTTCTCTCTGAGTGTAGCCTTTGGATACAATCCTTGCTTTGAAAGTCTCCACTTTCTCATCTACACATCTTTTCTTCTTGTATATCCATTTGCACCCAATGGGCTTGTAATCTTTAGGTGCTTCTACAAGTTCCCAAACATAATTGGAATACATAGATTTCGGTTCTTGGTCCATGGATTCTTGACATTTCCCCTTTTTAGGATCATTCATTGTCTCTTTAAAGATTAATGGATCATCATTGTCTGTATCAGAAACAAGGACATGTGCCTCATGTTCGTAGCAAACAGGTTGTCTTAAAATCCTTCCACTACGCGTTGCACCGGGGTTTTTTTTTCCATGAGTAGTGGTTTCTTCGGTTTTTCGTTTATCATTTAATGATGAAGATGAAGGTGATGGAATCTTATCAGCTGTGAGTTCCTCCAAAACTACTTTGCTCCAAAGTTTATAGTTATTCATATAGTTGTGTTCATTGAATGTCACATTTGTTGAAACAAATACCTTTTGGTTTTTGGGACTATAGAAGTAACCACCTCTTGTTTCTGGAGCGTAGCCCACAAAAATGCACACTTCAGACCTTGAATCAAGTTTCCCTAACTTAGGTCTAAGAACATGAGCAGGATAGCCCCAAATGCGAAAATAGTGCAAACTAGGTTTGTTTCCATTCCACAGTTCCAGTGGCATTTTGCTTATGGTCTTAGATAAGACCACATTCAAAATGTAAGTCGCCGTTTGAAATGCATATCCCCAAAATGAGAGAGGAAGTGAAGAGTAGCTTAACATAGACCTGACCATGTCTAACAAGGTCCTGTTTCTTCTTTCAGAAACACCATTTTGTTGTGGCATTCTTGGTGGTGTGAGTTAGGATAAAATACCATGCTCTAGCAAGAATTATTTGAATTCTAAATCCAAATATTCTCCACGTCTATCAGATCGAAGTGTTTAAAGAGTCTTACCTAATTGCTTCTCAATCTCTTCTTTGAATTCTTGAAACTTACCAAAGGTTTCATATTTCCTAAGAATTAAGTAACTATGACCATATCTTGAGTAATCATCAATAAAAGTGACGAATGACTCAGACCCACCTCTTACTTGTAGATTGATTGGACCACAGACATCACTGTGTACAAGCTCCAAAGTTTCTTTAGCTCTATTTCCTTTTGTTGAGAAATGACATTTGATCATTTTGCCTTCTAGACAAGATTCACTAACCGGAAGAGTTCCAACTCTTAGTTCTCTCAAAGGTCAATCTTTTGTTAACTTATTTATCCTGTCTAGACCTATATGACAAAGTCTAAGATGCCAAAGATATTTGTCATCCTCCTTTGAAATTTTTTGTCTTTTGTTTCCTTGCGGTTTTTCTACTTTAATAATTATGATTTATTAAGCGTTTGTTCAATTTTCATGAAAGAATTTTTAAAGTCCAAATATTCAATTGCACGTCTAAAGAAAAATTAAGAATAATAAAATTATAAATAAAATATTCTAAAGTTAATACATGCAATAAAATTAAAATTACTAAAAGGAACAAACTAAGACATTTTTCAAACAACAATAAAGTTTTCTTTTAATAAAAACTAAAGAATTTTAAAATAAAAAAGGCTTTCTTCAATTCTTTCTTGAACTAGATGCTTTCTCTCTTTTCATCTTTCCCTTTTTGTCTCCATCTGCAAGTTCCTCTTGATTGCTCAAGTGTCTGTAAAGAAGAATAAAAATATTTTTAGTGGTTTCTAAATCAATGATTTAGAATGTTTTATGTTATAATCCACTATTAAGTCTAAAGTAAAGGTAAATCATAACTACCTTTTTTCTTGATTGTGGTCTTGTCTGTATATCCTCATAGACACATATCATGAGCATATTCAATGTGTTTGAACTTTTTCCTTAGCTTTTCTTCCATGGTACTAAGAATGTAAAATCTCGCCATGGGATTTGATCTCATCCAATCAACATATTTTTTCATGTTCCTCTTTCCTTGCATCCCATGATCGTACATGAGGAGGTCATTTTTAATTATAGATATGTTTAAGCTTTTTAGCCAGAAAAATAAACAAAGTTGAATTTATCCATCCTCCTTCATCTTCTTCAGTTTGTTTACCTTTACTTATATGATCATCAATCATTTGATGCATCGCCTGTCACATAATAGGAAAATAATTAGGTGGCAACATTTTATGACTGAAAATACAATAATATTACTATTTTAAAAAATATCAATTATTCGGAAAGTAAATATGATGCATTTGTGCAACAATTAAAACATATAAATAAATATTTATTTTTTCACGATAAAACTACCCAACAAATAAAGTGTTGCCGTAGGGTTGGTCAAGTTAAATTCAGATAGCTTATAAGACTATCTGATCTTTATAATTTAAAACTCAAAATAACCCTTTATTTTCTCTTTTAAAAATAAAGTACCGCTGGTTTGGTCAAGATGCAATTATCCATTGCAAAAGGTTAATTGCATCTTTGTAAGGGCAACCCAATATTTCAGAATTCAAGCATTAACTTAGAGAGTGTCTCCTTAGGGATGGTCAAGCCTAAAATATATCACTCCTTCCAATCTTCGTAAGAAGCCAACCTTGATATTAATATGTCTAGAAACCTTCCTTAGGGGGATGGAAACAAAGGTGCCTCGAGGCCTTATTCATATCTCACGATAGGTCACATTGAGATGTTCGCCTTCTCCCAATTACTATTTTAGAAATAATATGTTTTATTAAACTAATCAATTAATTCCAAATTAATTACTAGTTTATTAATAACCTATGAATGTAATTAATTACTGCTGACCCTTAAATTGGTAAACGACACAGAGTCAGATATATGATATAAAGTGAGAGGAAAACAAGAAGAAATTAAGACAAAAAGGTAAACGACACAAATAATTTAGAGTGGTTCGGCCCCAATGAGAGGGTAATGACCTATGCCCACTTAGTGTTCTTATTGATGTAGAATCCCAACACTATGATCAATGAACTAGGGTTCATGAGTTTCACAAGCTTCGGGATGATTACGATTTCAGTGAGTAAGAACACTATAATTTTCTCTCAGAATTCAAAAGTCCCCTCTCTTGAGCACTTTGATTCTTATTTATAGGCTCAATGAGGTCTACATGAACCAATGAGCCTTAATTACATTTAATACATGCGTATCTAAATAATATGAGAAATTACAATTAATGCATAATTACAAGATTGCACATCTGAAAGAAATAAATTAATATATGCGACCAGGCCGGTTGCACATAAGTATGATGCTTGATAAACCAATAATCTTCTAGTCGATGGCCGAGTAGGATACACTCTCTTAAAGCCATCACATGCCTCCCACGTGTAGGCCAATCCTGCCACGTCATCAGGTAGTCCATTTTTGGGTAAACAATTACAAAATACATTTAATTATAAAATAGTCTATTTCTACAATTAATGTGATCTAGATAATTACCCATTACACACATCTAACTTTACTAAAATACTTTTTAAATAAAGTTGGTTATCTTAAAAGCCTATAATAACTATTACCTTTATAATGGTGTGAGTTACCAAGTTTTAACTAATTTAATACTTAGTAGTTTACATGCAATTGATTTCTCCAAAAAAATTCACATAAACAATTAGGACAATCCTAAATAATCATGTTTCTAAAAGATGCATGAGTAATGAAAACTATGTGGGGTTTTATGAATGACATGTAATTGACTAATGCATGATCATGTTATCAATCAAACATTAATTAACATTTATTTAAATAAATAAACAATGAACGATGAACCAAGTACTATTGGGTATTTCTAAATTTACAACCTTTGAAAAAATAGAAATAAAATTTCAAAATAGCCTATGACTTGTTTTCAAGACTTTAACAATGTTTCTCCTCTCTTTTAGGCTTTCTTGAAAATCTTTAGCAATTTGTTAGGCCAACCTAATTAATTAGAAACTAACTTTCCAATTAATTTATTTTATTAAAACTAAATTTTAATTAAATAACTATTTATATCATCTTTTTAATTTAGTTGAATTTAAATTATTAAAGAATCAAATTCAAATAATTATTTAAACTTAAGATAAAATCTTAACCAACTAAAAGATATTTTATTTTTCTAATAAAAATAAAATAAGAAAATAATTTAAAAGATTAATTAAATAAAAGATTAATAACACAAAAAAGGATCTAGATTTGGGCACCAAGATTGGTGCCCTAGACCATAAGGGTCGGCGACACTTGGAGCCTCTAGGGCTCGTGATGGTGGTTGTTGCATGCAGCAGAGGCGTGCATAGCAGGGGCTTGGGCAGGCAGGGGGCCGCAGGGTTGGTGCGTGGTGTGAGTGCGCAAGCCAGAGGCTCGTGCAAGTAGGGGCATACGCAGCAGGTGGCTGCCTGGGCTCGTGGGACCAAACGCAGGTGCGGGGCGCAGGTGCGGGGCGCAGGGGGTGGGTCGGGTGATGCGCACGGATGGCTAAGGAGGGCTCGGGCCACTAGCTTGGGCGGTGGCTCGGGTCCTCCTTTTCTCTTGGATGTAGATATTTGTTTTAAATTATATATTTCAAAAAAAAAATAATTACAAAAAATCCTATGCCCTTTATGGCTTACACAAGATCTAGAAACTAAAATTCCTAACTCAATAGCACCATATAATTAACGATCCATCATTCAACCATACATTTAAAAAACATATCCATCCATTCAAATATACATATCAACATACATGTAACAAATGCAAGAAAGCCACACATCATTTAATATATATATGTAGACTGCTCTAATACCAATTGTTGGTATTAGAAGAGCAAATTAGAGATAAACAGCGGGGAATGGGTCCATTTTAATAATTATTAATATCAGCCAAGATCATACACACACATATATATATATTAAATCACATATAATCACATTAGAGATTACCTCTTATAGCCTATCAAGTGTGTAAGTGTTATTTTTGTCATGCATTATTTTCATGTTTAAACATTATTTTCATATTATAACACTGAAAACCCAGTAGCATGTGATTTCTATTTCAGCACATGATTTTCTTAACTTGCTTTTCAATTTGGAGCCCTAACATATATATTCATTTTGTCCGTGTTTCCCTTACCTTTTTTACAAGCTAAAAATTGTCTTCTTCAAGAAACATTCCCTGAAAAAGGCTTGAAGCATTTAGTGCTTCATTGTTCTTTGCCCATTGCGTTTTGGTGATTCTTCACCATTCTTATTGCGATTTTTGATGCAAAGCTTGAAGGGAGTTCAAGCTAAGTCTCAAATGGAGCTTGAGCAGTAGCTGGAGGAAGTCTAGCAACGTACAAAATTAGCGGGAGGCTGGTTGCTTGAAGATCTTCACAAAAATAGGGAGTAATTGATTTTGTAAAACAAATTAGAAGTGAGTTTAAAATTTTTTATCCAGATGTGTATACTTGTAATAACTCTGAATATTTTTAGTTAATTTTTTTCACCTCTGGACTAGATCCCATGGAGCAGGTTGTGAGAAATCATGTCTCAACCATGTAAAAATGATTGTGTCATTTTTATTTTTCTACACCTATCCTTGAATTAAATATGATTTTCTTTGTTAATCTAAATGGGTAATTGAGTAGTTGTAGTTAACTAACTTTCATTTGATACCAGAGCTTGTGTAGTGATCCTTGGTTGTCTTTTCTTAGTTTATTTGCTTATACTCTAGTTAACATGATTGGTTGGTTCCCTAGGGGCTGAGTGTGTTTGTTTTTGCTTGCATTTTTCTTGTTGTTTTTTTCTTTTCTGCTGCTGCTATTTTTTTTTTTTTTTATGGATTGCTTCTAAGAAGGCGGGTCTACTACTAGACCCTTCATGCTTGATGGAACCAACTATGCTTGTTGGAAAGCTCAGATGAGAGCTTTTCTCAAAGCTATGGATGAACATGTTTGGAGTGTCGTGGTTGACGGCTAGACTTTGCCTACCATCAAGGATGGCGAGGATACTAAACAAAAGCCCGTCTTGGAATGGACTACGGCTGAGATTGAAAAGGCTAATTGGAACTCTAAAGGACATCATGTTGTCTTTAATGCAATTTCTGTAAGTCAAATGAAGGCTATAAAAAATTATGAAATAGCCAAGGATGCTTGGGATAAATTGCAAACTAGATATGAAGGAACAAAAAATGTCAAAAAGTCTAGATTGAGATCTCTTACTACTGAGTTTGAAAATATAACTATGAGATATGATGAATTTGTTACTGAACTTCATGCTAGATTATGTGGCATTACTAATGAATCTCTTGCACTAGGTGAAACTTATTCAGTTTCGAAGCTTGTGAGGAAGGTGCTCGGAGCCCTCCCTGGGATGTTGATGTCAAAAGTTACCTCCATTGAGGAATGCCATGATGTTGATACCCTTTATTTGATGAGGTTATTGGTTAATCGCAAAACTATGAATTCATTATGAAAAGATGGTCCAAAGAAGAGAAGGATAAGAAAATTTCTAGTGGAGTTTTCTTATCTCACAAAGTTTCCAAAAATCTTTTTGTGGGAGACTCTCTTGAGAATTTAGATGAGGAAAAGGATGCGTTGCTCACAAAAAATTATGCTAAGTTTCTGAGAAATAATATGAGAAAAGACAACAATGATTTCAGGGTAGAAAACTCAAGAAAACCACCCAATTTTCCTCATAAGTCAACTAATATGGGTGAAAAGAGAAATTCAAAGAGTATTCAATGTCGTGAGTGTGAAAGCTTCAGGCATATACAAGCTGAGTGTGCAAACACCTTGAAGATAAAGTGGAGAGCTCTGGCAACAACCAAGAGTGCCATCGAATAGGATCAAAAAGCTGCAGAAGAGGATAGTTCAGATTTGGAAGAAAACTACATTGCTTTTACTATTAAGACATCATATATACCATGTTCAAACACTGACTCAGATGGAGTGTGTAGTGATGAGAATGACTTGGACCAACAAACTGCCTATGAATAAATGTATAATCAATGGGTTAGTGTGATAAAGAAGACTAAAAGTCTGGAGGTTAAAGATGGAGAACTCGAAGAAGAAAATAAAAATGTGTTAGGAAAAGTTGAATTGCTCACTTTGGACATTGAGAAGAGGGTTGCTTTAGAAGAAATGCAAGTGAAGCTGGATTATGCCAAAAAAACAATTGAGACATACACTGTTGGTCGAGATTTATTTGACAACATGATGGGAATTGGTCAGTTTGCTAGAGTAAAACATGGGGTCGGTTTCAATCAACCTTTGGTTATCAAAAAGAAAGATCTTCCAAGTTCATCTCAAGAAGTCTATCTAGCCACAAGAAAAATTATTCCCATCTGCCATTTCTATGGAAAAAAGGGTCATATTTGTCCTAGATGTTATAAGTTGAATTTCTACTTGTCTCAGCTTATAAACACATCCAAGGATAAGTCTCAAGTCTCTCTTGTAGGAACAAAACTATGGACGCCGAAGAATGATCAAACCAAGGCTCTTGTGGTTCATACCTCTCTGTTGGCTTGTAACAGTGATCAATGGTACTTTGATAGTGGGTGTTCTCTCCACATGACTGGAAACAAACTTCTTCTTACTAATCTTTTGTCTCATGTTGAGGGATATGCCACTTTTGATGATAGAAGCAAAGAAATGATTATGGGAAGAGGAAAGTTTTGTATGCAAGGTCTACCTCCTCTGGAAAATGTTCTATATGTTGAATGGCTAAAGACTACCTTGATAAGTGTTAGTAAAATTTGGGGTGAAGGGTGCACGATTCTTTTCTCCAAGACTAACTATACCGTTGTTTCAAAACCTAGAACCCATGCCTTAACATGGATGAGATCTAGTGACAATTGTTATCTCTTGAGCACTAGTTTAATGTGCAATGCTGCAAAGACGGATGATACTGAACTGTGGCACTACAAGTTAGGTGACAAATTGAAATCAATTAGAGGTGTTCCAAACTTATCTCCATTGAAAGACAAAGTCTGTGGTCCTTATCAACTCGATAAACAAGTCAAAAGTAGCCACCCTCCTTTGAAGTTTCTGGTCACTTCCCATGTTTGGAATTGCTTCATGTTAATTTGATGGGTCCCATGTGTTGATGGTAAGAACTTGTCAACTAAGTTAGGTCAAATTTGTGAGTTGTAAAAAAAGCAAACTTAAATAAACCGAACTTCAAGCAAACTTTCTGATGATTTCAAGAACACAAAACGTAAATGCTAGAATATTAGAATGGAAAATAGAGAGAACGTAGAATGTGTGTTTTCATTAGAAATTAATTGTTACAAAACTCTCAAAATTTGACCCCCTTTTTAGGTGAAGGGAGGTCATATTTATAGTACAGCACTATTGGCTCACTGTACATGGTGGTCCCTGGGGAACATGACCCTGCATCTGTAGTCTACGGATGGTAGTGGTGCCGAGAGCGTGGTGACCGACTCCAGTACACGCCAAGGGTCTGCAGAAGCACCTCAATTTTAGTACATGGTTGTACCTCCACTATCTGTATAGTACGAATATCAGAGGCTGGCTAGGAAGGACCACATCAGGTACCTTGCTCGTACGACCACTACTTGCCGGGCATGGAGATTATGATCAGATATCTGGGGTTTTTAGGGTCGTACCCCCGTACGTACTTTGTACTTGCACGATCTCTTCGAGTCATGCGTGGAATCTTATCCTTACAAGGCGTCATATTATATTAATCTTGGAATGTTGAAGTCCTTATGGGTCCTCATGGATGACCCGCCCCCAAGAGGCATGGGAGGCAAGACCCTCGCCTGATGCCCTACACAGGGGGGAATGACCATGTGCAAAGCTATACCTCTCGAGATGCCAGTGCTAGGTGGAGGTTCGTGGGCGAGGGCGTGCTTAAAGAGGCGCCGTCGTGAGATGGTGACATTGTGGCATGAGACAGTGCTTCACGGGAATGAGGCCTCATGTCATGAGACCGTACCTCACGAGATGGGGACCTTGTGGCACGAGACGGTGCTTCGCGAGAGTGAGGCCTTGTGGTGAGAGATCGTGCCTCGTGAGATGGAGAGCTGGTGGCGCGAGACGGTGCTTCGTGGGAGTGAGGTCTTTTGGCACGAGATAGTGCCTCTCGAGATGGGGACCTTGCGGCGCGAGACGGTGCTTTGCGAGAGTAAGGCCTCGTGGTGCGAGGCGGTGCTTCAGACTTGGCCATTTCAATCCTGAGCTTATGTTTTGAGGGTCATAGGGTGGGGACCTTGTGAAACTGAAATTTTGGCATCCAAACTTGTGCCCCAATCTATGGGAGGGCCTTCATACTTTTTTGGTAAGGCTTCTTCAAGCCACTTGTGGTGTTAGTGTGTTTCTTTGTTTCGATGGTGTGAAATAACACAATTTGGGGTGGGGATCCTGATGATTCCTTGAGGGTAAATGTGAGCCTATCATTTGGCTTCATGGATCCCAATGTGGGTGTTTGCCTCATTCTTGACCATAGATCAAACATTGGATTCAATGGCTAGGATGAGTTTGAGCCTCCTATAAATAGGTCTCATCCTCAAAGACAATTACTACACTTATTTCTTTTAGCTTGGTGGTGCTCTTGTCTTCAATGCTTCCAAGAGGTTGGTGGTTCTAACCTTCACAAGAGCATTTTGTTTTCTTTTCCCTCTTTTTTTTTTTATTTTGGAAATTATGCAACCTAGCTAGGTTTTAACATTTTGCCTCTTCATCTTTGCAGGTTCATTGGTACGGGGCGTGCAGTGTCAAGGCAGCTAAGGAGCTCCTGGGTACTTTCGACTCTAGGTACTTCTTCAACCATTGCGGTGTGTAAATTATCCTATTCAAGGTATACCTTTACCCTTTCTCGTATTCTTTGGGTCAAAATTAGCATTAGGGAATGGTTGTCTTGGCCTAAGCACGAGGTGAGCAAAATTATGCATTCATACCTCCTAGCACGTATACCCTTCATGGAATCTCGTATTGGTTATTTTGAACATTCGTGCCTAGGAGTTTTAAATTTATTCCTTTGTGCCTTGTAGTATATCGTGCTTTCCACATACATTCACACCCATATCTCTCGCAAGGCGTGATACTATGATATTTCAGGGGTCGTCTAGTATTCCTCCGCGAATTGAATTTGTAGAGTTGTCCTCAGACTTGGAGTCCCTCGAAGACAACCCTTACCACAAATATGATACCCTAAGGAGGGCCTCTATATCTCACCTTGAATGCATGGCTGAGCTTAGGTATAAAATATGGGTGGGTGAGAGCGAGATAGACTCGATTTTCAGGGGTGATGGAGTCCCATTCTTCTTTGATCTTAATGATCACATTGCTAGCCTTAGAGTGAGCCTTCATGTCCTACAAATGGAGCTAGATTTCATGGAGGGAAACCTCCCTCCTAAACCCTCAGCCTAGTGTCCTCCTTGTAGTAGTCCCAAGGTCACTTCTGGTTCCCTTCAACCCTTGTCTTCAATCCACCTGTGTATGATGCTTCCACACTCAATTTTTGGATGGAAAACTCTCGTAAGAAGAAGAAAATGGAGGTTAAAGTGCTCTATTTTGACCATACCTTTTTCCTTCAGTTTTGTAGACATGTCTAAGAGAGTGAGGCAATAAGTTGCTCCTGAGAAGCAAGACTCTGGTCCTCTATTGGCGTCCACCGTTTTTTCCAATGTATCAAAGAACATGCTGTTAGAGTTGTTAGAGAAATACCATATTAGTAAGGGGTACAAACTGTATGTGTCGTCCAATAAGTGTCGGGCTAACAACCCTCCCCAGGGCTACGTCGCTTTTAGCAAACACATTTTGAAGGCGGGTGGCACCATTCCTCTTCATCCATTCTTTATCATGATCCTGAACCACTTTGACCTCGCTCCACTTCAGCTGGCACCGAACAGCTGGTTGACCCTGAGCTGCCTATACATGGCATTCATGAAGCTCAATGGTCGCGCTCCCATGACCCAAGAGGTGCATTTTATGTCCTCATGCCCACTCCCAAGTCAAATGGCTTCTACTTTTTACAGAAGGCCAACTCTTAAGTCTCCTTGATCGAAGGTTCCGTTTCTAACCTGTGTTCTTTGTTAAAGGCCATCTTTCTATCCGAAAACATTTATGCTCCAATCTAAGTATTTCAAGTCTTTTTTTTTACATTGAACTTGCTATTGTGGATCTTAGATTCATACTGATAACTGAGTTGGTTGTTCAGAGAATTTTACTATCCCTGACGTTCCTGAGTCAGAGGTGGCACCAATGGATGTTTTCCTTGATTCAGACCCTTTGATAAAAATGGCTGCCCATCTTTTTATTGTGGCCAACCTCAAATATTATGGTCTATCCAGGGTTTCGGAGCCCGACCTGCTATGGCACATTTCTTAGCGAAAGAAGAAAATGACTCCAACTGAACCTTGCTCAGATGATGGTAACATCGAGTGGGTGCCTGAGGAAACTTCTCCTGAATCCAAATGTCCAGCCCAATTATCCCCAGTTTCCAGGGGTCGCCCTTCTTCCGTTCCTATGGACCGCGACATGACTTCCCATTCCATGCAAGGGCGCTTTGTTCTACCATCTTATGAAGAATTTGACAATCTCCCTTATGCCCCTGCTGACCCTGGCTATTCTAGGTACCCTTCATTTAATGTTCTCGCGCCTCCTCCTCGCTCAATGAGTGGGTCATCAATCCCTCCTCACCCGGACGCTCCTGATTTGGAGGGATCGTCTTGGGTTTGTCGCAAATCAGCCCCTTATGTGCAAAGGTACGCCCGAGTTTCCAAGGGTATCCACGAGACCGAGTGGAGATCTCTTGAGAGTTTTAACGCGACAGAGCTTGGGGAGACCCTCATGCATTCCTCTACTTGGGTGAGTTCATGCATCTTATATTGGGTGAGTTCATGCATCTTATATTGAATGAGTTCATGCATTTTTTTTAGCATTTGGGTTCCTTATTCGCTCACTTTTTCCTTCCTTGTAAACTTCTTTGGTAGCTCAGCGCTTGACATACTTGGCACAAAATCTATCCTCATTTAATGTCGAAAAGGATCTTCTTGCGGATAGAGTTCAAGAGCTTGAGGGAAAATTCGCTAATGCTAATCTCAAGCTGGAGACAACCCTGGGTAAGGCCTCATCATCAGCCAAATAGAAGAAGAGAGCAGAAGTCCAGGCCAAGGTGTTGCGAGAAAGGATCACCCTCCTAGAGGCCGATCTAGCGGAGGTTGAATAAAGGCATGTGGAGCACACCCTGTATGGAATGTGGAGGCACAATCCTAGTTTCGACTTCTCCTCCTTTAGTGATCATGCTATTTCCAAGGTGCCTGAGTGGAATGCTCGTGGTGGGAGGCCTTGAGATTTCCTTCTTGCAGCTTTTATTTTCCCAATTCGATTTGGTTGTATAATTATTCAAACCTTATTATGCCAGAGAGGTTTCTCCAGGTTCTTTGCTTTTTCCTTCAAGAACTGTTTTAAGTCCTGTTGTGGTTGGTATTGACTTTATCCTGCAGCATTATCATGACCCTTTATATATATATATATGATATTTTGCTGTTGTTTCTTTACGCTTGAGGTCCTTTTGAGCTTGCTCTTGCATGTAGGAGCAAAATGGGTTTGATAGGTCTTTTTTTTTTTTTTTATAACTTGTTGATGTTTTTTCTAGATCGGTGACGATAGTCTCTTTGGCGAACCTTGACTATATTTGTAAGGATATGTTGACCCTTTGGGTTCTAGCTATCCTTTAATATATTTTTTAGCGCACTTGTATTTTTTGCGAGAAGCGTCCTTCTCGTCATTGTGTATACTACTATTTTTAGAAGGCTCTCTTTTAGGACCCCTTTTGGTTAGACGGCTTGGTGGCCGCTTTGGCTTATTGGTGGATGCTCTCCATGAGGTCTTTCCCCTCATGGAGGTATCAGCCTTTATTAGGGGGTCATCCTTGCAAAACTATTTGACTACTTTTCACAAGTTTCTCTTTTACGAGGGTCTCTTTAGGACCCTTTTTGGCTAGACGGCTTGGTGGCTGCTCTAGTCTTATTGGTGTGTGTCCCCCTTGAGGCTTTACCCCTCGTGGAGGTGTTAGCCCTTATTAGGGAGTTATCCTTGTGAGACCTTTTGGCTCGCTTGATATCCATGAAGGTAGCCAATCCTTATGAACCCAATAAGTGCTCTAGGTTTATCAGTGGATGTCCTCATTGATACCATACCCTTTGCGGAGGTGTTTATCCTTTGTTGTGAGGTTATCCCTGTAGGACCTTTTGGCTCCCTTGATATCCATAAGGGTAGCTAACGCTCATGAGCTCAAGAGGTGCCTTGCAAGGTTTTCTTCTTTATTTTTTTTCCTTGCTATATACTCTGCCTCCAAGTTGTTGGCGAGGTTTATCTCATCAGGCATTTTGATCATTTTGCTAATGTACTTATATACTTTCAATTGGCGATGGGTACACAAGAGGCAGATATGTGCTCGCGTAAATGAGGAGTGTGACACGCCAATAAGAGACATATTCATTAAAAATGAGTAGAGTACATAGATATTCATGGCAGCAATGTGCCTACTTCATTCCAGGGGATCTAGATGAGCCCTATAATCATAGCTGCCTCTGAGCGAAGGACTCACAACTATGTTGGGAGGTTAACTAGGGTAACCTCTTTGATTCATCATACCAAAAGTCGAGCTTTACCCGGTATTCCCTTTCAGGCACATATCCTCAGGTGGTCACGTTTATCCTCTGCTCGGATGTATTCTAAAGCTCTTTCATAGATGTCGCCTATGTCCCATATTTCTCTCTTGAGCACTTCCCCACATTCCACTCTTCGGATGTACCCCTGCAGTGATGGCCATTCTTAACTCATCCTTAGATAACCTTCCCACTTTGGCTACCTCTACGTTGAAGTCCTGGATATACTTTCTCAGGTTTTCATTTTTGCCTTGCTTTATATTGATATAGCTCCTAGCGGTTGTCACATAGCAAGGGAAGGTGCATTGTTGCGGGTGGCATTCCCCTCCTCGAGATGTCGTACGCGATATTTTTGGATTAGATTGGAGAGATTCTTCTAGGATCTCCTTCGAAAGTGGAGATTTTTCCCTGGACTTATTGACTTCTAGCTTCCTTTTCTGCGTAGCTTCTATTTGTTGTCTATGGTTTGGCATTGTGTCGCCTAGCTCCTCCCTCCTCTTGTTTATCAAGTTCAAAAGGTTGTAGGCGGGCAGAGCTCGGTCATTCTCTCCTCCATGAAAGAATCTGTGAGGACCTTCTTTCCTTTAACTCAATCTTCTCTCTGTTGGGATATGCCCCTCTTGTCCCCTGGCTTCTTCTTTGAGGAGGTTGTATTCGAATCATGCGTGTGCCCCCCACTTCTTGACCACACTAGTGGCAAGGAACCTTCATGGTGCTTCAGACGTGGGGAACTACTCTCTTGAAATTGTATTTTCCCATCGTCAATGGAGATGGTCATTTCCTTTTTTTCTTGTTCTTCTCCTACATTCATGGTGGAAGGTACATTGGATTTTGCTTGTGCCATGCACTAGAGCACTTCTAGCATTTCTTGCATTGTCTCTTTTAATTTTTTATTTTTTAGGCGTAGCTCATTTATCTCTCCCTTATCCATTTCGATTATGATTTCCTCAGCAACCCAAGGGTTTATCTCATGTGGGTATGCGCCTCTATGCACCACCATCACCATGGGTACTGGTGATTTCATGACCGTGCGGAGGGACGTGTTATAACATTGCCTCGCTTCCTTCAATTCCCCTTTCACACTCGCTGGTCGTGTAGGTGTTGGGAATTTTATGGCCAAGTGGTATACTGAGGTTATTGCCTTCAATTCTCTTAGGGATGGTCTTCCAAATACCACATTGAAGATTGAGGCATAGTCTACCACGACAAAGTTTATCATTATAGTGGTTTGTCTGGGTTGTTCTCCCATGGTGAGGGTAACTCGATTGCGCCTAGGGGCTGTATCAAGTCCCCTGTAACCCCATACAAGGAGGTATTACATGGATTTAGGTTCCTAATGCTCAGTCCCATCTTCTCTAAGGTTGGGTGATATAGGATGTCTATGGAGCTCCCATTCTCTACCAGGACCCTATGCACCCTCATGTTAGCCAGCGGTACAGTCAGTACAAAGGGTTTGTTGTGCAGAAAATGCACACCCATGCATCTTCTTTAGTGAAAGTTATTGAGTCATTCTCACCCTTAAAACTTTTGGGGGGTTGTTGCTCCAAACTTAATACGCATGGAGGTGAACTTCGCCTGGCTTCCCTAGCGTATCTATCTTGCCCCTTCTTTGATTCACCACCAAATCCTGGCCCTCTGAAGATGGTCCTAACCTCTCGTAGAACCTTTGGGGCTACATCTCGTGCCTGTGGTTAGGGTAGTCCTTCCATTCTTTTATTTTCTCTGCAGACGTATCTACCCAAGTGTCCCCTACATATAAGTTCTTCGATTTCTACCTTTAAATGAGTGCATTATGATGTGGTGTGGCCAATGTCCTTATGACACTGACAATACTTACTGGGGTCTCTTTTTTATCATTCTTTCTTCATTCGCAAGGGTCTCCTGAAGGGGACCTGATTCTCATTCGCGAAGAAGATATGTTCCCTAGTATGTGTTAGGTCAGTATAAAAGGTGTATGGGGTCTGTATGTGTTCACCTACACGTTGGGGTTTCCGAGGATGATCATCTCTCGACCCTTCGTATGCCCTCTTTTTCTTTGCGCTATTTAGGTCTTCACAGATTGAGGATTTTAGGGATGACTCACACTTCCTTGCTTTAAGACTCTCGTGACCATCCTTAACAAGAATGTATTTCGTAGAAATCATTTAAGTTAGTGACCCCCCTCTTTAGCATGTTATCCCACAACTTACTACCTGGGCACACTATGGCTGTAATGGCCATATTTAACTCCCCTCAGGTCAGGCTTCCTACTTTGGTTGCCTTTATATTGAACCTATGTATATAGCTCTTTAGGATCTCATCTTCACCTTGTTTTACGTTAGCGAGGCTGGTGCCTGGCATGGTGTAATCACGCACAGCGTGATGTTGTTGGAGAAATTCGTCAGAAAATTATTGCCAAGACCTAATGGACCCTGGCCAGAGTATCTTGAACCACTTGTATGCAGGACCCTTTAACGTGACATTAAAGAATTGGCATCTGGCTCTGCTATTAATTCCCCATAACTTCATTAGGTCATTAAATGAGTCAAGATTTTACTTTGGATACGTATTTCCTTCGTAAAGGGTCATGTGAGGCTCCTTAAATTTGGCTGGGAGCCGCACGGCTTCGATTTCCCTAAGGAAGGGCGATTCGTAATTAAACTCGTCGTCGATAGCGTGCCCCGTAGACGTGGTGATTATTCTGCTTCATGGGCTCCTCATCTCGATGTCTATGTCTTGTATCCTTTTGTTCAAAGAGTCTCTCAAGTTGGATGGATTGGCCTCTCCTTTCCTTTTGACTTCCGGGGGAGCCACTGGAGGTGTGGTCCTCTCATTCGCCCTTTTCCTGTTGAGCTCTTCCCTTAAGTCTGGGGGTGTTTCCCTTGAATTGACCTTAACTTCGTTTTGAGGGTTAGCGTCATTCCTCTGCTTTGGCCTCTTAGGATGCCTTGCCTGCCAGGGACGTTCATGTTGCTTCGGTCGAGGGGTATTTGTAACGCCCTCCTTATCAAGGATTGTTACACTGTGTACTTTAAATTGTGTCAGCCTTGCTAATCAACTCATTTTGTTATAAATGTGTAACTAAGGTTAACGTCAAAGATTAGGGTTAAAATCTTTGGTCAAAGGAACTGTTGACTATTATTTAAAAAGTTTATACATACATGGGATCCCAAAATATTATAACCAAACCTTTAGAAAAGGTGTATATACATCAAAATTACAGTTGGCCGACCTAAGCGAAAAAATCAGGGCTACAACCCTAGTTCCTCTAAGATATCCTCAGTCATTGTGGACGAGCACATGCATATGTACATGCCGCCACCGAAGGTCTCCAACTCATGGCTGGTCAAGCTTTCCTTTTCCCTTACCTGCACCCGTGAGCCAAGGCTCAGCAAGAAAACTTAAACATGTCCATAAACAGAGGTAATAATCTACTCATATCAACATAATATCATAAATAAATGGTCATTGGAACATTCTGGGGTTGCTGCCCTAAACAGTTGACCTTAGAGTCAACCCTGGGGTCCTATCCCCTGGCTATGTGACCATAGAGTCACCTGGGGCCATCGCCCTTAGCTCTGGGTAACTAGCCATAGAGCTAGCCAAACACTTTTGTTTTCCATCGACCATTGGGTCGGCCTACGTAATAGTACGTTGCTGGTTTAGGCCTAAGCCTTTCGACCAGCGCGCAACGCGCTATTGTTGTCCTTGACTAATAAGTCAAGCCCTGATCCAGGTATTCGAATATCAATACAAAAACAAATATTGATAGGCATAGCTCAACAAGAAAAACACGCATACATATTAATCACATAACATCATCAAGTAACCGTAATCATAGTAATAATCATGCTTATTTAACAGGGCCAAGCCCAAGCCACGCAAACCATGCAAACAGTCATGAAACACTTAAGCATGTATATAATATTCAAATATGTTTAATCAATAAACGAAACAATAACTTAATAATAATCATTCTCAAGGACCCAAGCCCAATTCATAATTATTACTAACAGTTGGGCCAAGCCCTAATCTCATATAACACGTATTGGGTGCAGTTTTCTTACCCCAGGTCCGAGTATAGCATAAAATAAGAACGACCCTAAAGCACGATCCCGAATTTGAGCCCCTAGCGATAATCTAGTCACAACCATAATATAGGATTCTGTCAATAATGAGAAATTAAAGGCTTCTAGACTGAGTCCTAGCCTCCGGTACCTCGAATTCTACTAAACCAGGTAGCAGAATTGATCCCTAGCCCTAAGGAAAAGATTTCCGTCTCTAAAAACTCACCATGGCCAAAACAGCCCAGGCAGGCCGCGGCCTGCCCTTGAGGGTCGCGGCGCGCCCCTAAAGTCAAAGGCCCTTTTCCCCTGGCAATGGAACACGGGCCACAACCTCCGCTAGAGGGTCGCGGCATGCCTCCCAGACAAAAGCCCCCAAGGGCCCTGGGTTCGGTAGGGTAACGACCCCTCAAGAACAGGGTCGTGACTTGGCCCTGCGAACCCACATTTCCTACATTTTTCATCAACCAAATTCAACCAAAACCACCCCAATTCCACCCTAAAACAATAATTCAATCATCATAACAATTTTAATATCTTCCCAGCAACAAAACCCAACTAAATTCTAGATTAAAAACCCACCAAAAATCAAACTCTCATACTTGGGCTACAAGCTCATGAACACCTCCAACTTTAAGGAAAACAGGGCAGAAATCAATCTGAAACAAGGATTTATGTATTACCTTAGCTATGAATGGTGATCCCCTAGCCACAAGCAATCCAAATTTTAATCTTGAGCCTTCAATTCCTTAGTTTCCAGCCAAAATCTACTTAATTCTTCAAAAAGCTACTTAGGGAAGCCGATAGAGAAAGAGAGAGAGAGAGAGAGAGAGAGAGAGAGAGAGAGAGAGAGAGAGAGTTGGTTCAATGAGGTGTTTTAAGTGTTTATGCTTTTGTTTCCTTGAGGCTTAAACGACTTAAGCTAATCCCGAGGTTCGGGGTACCAAAAACGTCCCCGAGGGCAAAATGGTAAAATCCCTAGTATTCCCTCCTAATCTTGCTAACTCCAAATATATCCTCAATTAGTCATTCCCATTACCTGATAAACCCGATCTAATGCCAAATACCTAAAATATCCCTTGACTTACCCCGAGGCAAGTATTGGGTCCTGTTGTGACTTTCCCGCTAACTTGCTCCATAGGATCATCTCGTGCCGAGTAACCCAAATAAACCCACGTAATAATGTGGTCTCTCACGTATATCACACATATGAACATATATACAATTATGCACATAATGGGCCACATTACGAAAGTTGCCCTTCTAATAAGAAATAGGCTCACATGCATATTTAATATCCCTAAACATGCATAGCTAGTTATATTATCATATAACTCACATAATCACATTCAAATATATCACATAAACGTATAATTCCATATATTGCCATCTTGGCCCCCTAATCAAGGCCCTAAGCCTTATTAGGTAATTTTTGGATGTTATAGTATTTCTAGTGAAGAGTCGAGTCCTCTCGTCATCTACAGGGATTGTGGTTTCTCCTCCCTCATGGCCCTTCTCCTTTCGCTTAGGAAGAGACATGCTTGACTTTCCCTGTAACAGGCCATTCAACACCTTTTGCATATTTTCTATTGTGGTTTCTATCCTTTGATTTTTTTGGTGTAACTCGTGTATCCCTTCTTCGTAGAATAAAACCCTAGAGCCCGAGCTTACGAAACTTACTCGGGGACTCTTTTCAGGTCTTCACATTGAAGGACCTGGATCTTTCCGGCCGGAGTTCGGCACCTACGCTGGCCTTGAGGGAGGAAACGCTTCGGTGCTACTTGTAGGGGCAGCCGCTAGTCCAGGATAGTTTTCATTGTGCTGGACAGCTGGGGATGAAGCCTCCCTTTCATCCTCAGGAGCCTTGGGCCTCCTTTAGTTCATCCACATTTTCAGGTGGTGGAGGATTCCTCATGGAGGCTTTCAGCTGATATCCGTCTTGGTGGACCTCAACGTCTCATGGTTCTCTCAAATGCTTAGAACGTCTTGGCGTCTTTCCATTCTAGAATCAATAGAAGAATAGTGGCTTGACACTTATCCTCCCCAGAAATGACGCCAAGCTGTTGATGGTAAGTACTCGTCAACTAGGTTAGATCAAGAACTTTATGAGTGTAAAAGAAGTGAACTTAAATCGATTGAACTTCAAGCAAACTTTTTGATGATTTCAAGAAAACAAAACGTAAATGCTAGAATTTTAGAATGAAAAATAGAGAGAACGTAGAATGTGTGTTCTCATTAGCAATGACTGGTTACAAAACTCTCAAAATTCAACCACCTTCTCAGGTTAAGGGATGTCATATTTATAGCAGAGCACTATTGGCTCACTATACGTGGAGGTCCCTAAGGAACATGACCCTGAATATGCAGTCTACGGATGGTAGTGGTGCCGGGAGCATGGTGGTCTACTCTAGTACACACCAAGGGTTTGTGGGAGCACCTCAATTTTAGTACCTGGTTGTACCTCCACTATCCGTTTAGTACGAATGTTAGAGGCTGGCTGGGAAGGACCATATCAGGTACCTTGCTCGTATGACCACTACTTGTCTAGCGTGGAGATTTGGATCAGACAGCTGGGGTTTTCAGGGCCGTACCCTCGTACGTACTTTGTAGTTGCACGATCTCTTTGGTTCATGTGTGGGTTCTTATCCTCACAAGGCGTTTTATACTTTTAATCTTTGAATGTTGAAGTCCTTATGAGTCCTCATGGATGACCCACCCCCAAGAGGCATGGGAGGCAAGAGCCTCGTGTGATGCCCGACCCGGGGGGGGGGGGGGGGGTAGGGGGGAAGACCATGTGCAAAGCTATACCTCGCGAGATGCCAGTGCTAGGCGGGGGTTCATGGGCGAGGGCGTGCGTAGCAAGCCGCGGTCGCAAGATGGGGACCTTGTGGCACAAGATGGTGCTTCACGGGAGTGAGGCCTCATGGGATGAGACCATGCCTCACGAGATGGGGACCTTGTGGCGCGATACGGTGCTTCGTGGGAGTGAGGCCTCGTGGCGCGAGACCGTGCCTCACGAGATGGGGACCTTGTTGCACAAGACGGTGCTTTGCGGGAGTGAGGTCTCGTTGTGCGAGACCATGCCTCGTGAGATGGGGACCTTGTGGCGCGATACATTGCTTCGCGAGAGTGAGCCGACATGGCGCGAAGCAGTGCTTCAGGCTTGGCTATTTCTATTCTGAACTTATGTTTTCAAGGTCACAAGGCGGGGACCTTGTGCAACTAAAATTTTGGCATCCACACCATGCAAATAGAAAGTCTTAGTGAAAAAAGATATGTTATGGTGTGCGTGGATGATTACTCTCGTTTCTATTTGGTTAGATTCCTTAGAGAAAAATCTGACTCTTTTGAGAATTTCAAGGGATTGTGTCTTTCATTGCAAGCTGAAAAGGGTGAAAATGTCAAGAAAGTAATTCGTCTTCGAAGTGATCATGGCAAGGTATTTGAGAACAACATCTTCGCTGATGTTTGCAATCAAGAAGAGATAGCTCATGAGTTCTCAGCTCCTGAAACTCCTTGTGGAAAGTAAAAATAGAACTCTTCAAGAGATGGCTCGTGTTATGTTGAATGCAAAGAAACTATCAAAGAGAATTTGGGCTAAAGCGGTAAATACAGCTTGCTACATCAGCAACAGGGTGCATCTTTGTCCTGGCACTAAACAAAACTCTTATGAGCTGTGGAAAGGCTACCAAATTTGGCCTATCTTCATGTGTTTGGTTGTAAGTGCTACATTGTTAATGATAGAGAAAATCTTGGAAAGTTTGACACCAAGAGTGGTGAAGGAGTGTTCTTGGGATACTCTACCAATAATCGTGCCTACAAAATATACAACATGAGAACCCAGGTCGTTATTGAATCCATCAATGTTGTGTTTAGTGACTAAGAAGAAGAAATTCACACTCTTGTCGAAACATCTATTCTGCCTGTTGCATCACAAACTGCAAATGAACCAAGTGGGTCTAAAATTTAGGAAGTTTATGCTACCACTGAAACCTCTGAGTCTTCCAATGTGTCTTCCATTCTAGCAAAAATGGTCTCCTCTTACTTAAGAATTCATCAGAAAAAGGGACCACTTGCATGGATACCCAAAGTTCATCCTCTATCCTCCATTGTTGGCAATCAAAATGAGGTGATGGTGACTTGGAAGAAACTCGGCAATGAAATTCCTAATGATTTGTTATCTTTCTTTAGTGGAGTCTAAATCAGTCAATGACACCCTTAAAGATGAGCACTGGATATCTGCCATGCAAGATGAGCTTCAACAATTTGAGAGAAACGAAGTGTGGACCCTTGTTCCTCGTCCTTTGGGTGCCAACATCATTTTTACTAAGTGGATATTAAGAAATAAGATTGATGAAGGTGGAAATGTGGTGCACAACAAGACCAAATTAGTTTCTCAGCGGTATACTCAGATTGAAGGAGTACACTTTGAGGAAAAAATTTCTCCAGTGGCTATATTGGAATCTATAAGACTTTTTTTGGTTGTGGCGTGTTACATGAAGTTCAAGTTATACCAAATGGATGTCCAGAGTGCTTTCTTGAATGGCATCCTTGTGGAAGAGGCTTATGTGTCGCAACCTACTGGATTTGAGGACCCTCATCATGGAGACCATGTCTACAAACTGAACAAAGCATTGTATGGACTTAAGCAAGCTCCTCGGGCATGGTAGATCGTCTCACCACCTACTTGCTTGAAAATGGGTATACTAGAGATAATGTTGAGCAAACTTTGTTTATTAAACCTCTAAATCCTGGTATTGTTTGTGCCCAAATCTTTGTAGATGACATAGTATTTGGATCCACTTGTGATGCACACACTCACTCCTTTGTTCAAATAATGACTACGAAATTTAAAATTAGCATGGTTGGTGAAGTAAGATACTTTCTTGGTTTGCACATTAAACAACTCGACAATGGAATTTTCTTGTCTCAATCAAAATATGCCAAAACATGCTCAAAAATTTGGTTTAGAAAATGCAAAACATGCACGCACACCTATGGGCACCACTGCCAAAGTGATCAGAGACGAAATAGGTAAAAAGGTTGATGCAACACTGCATATAAGTATGATAGGTAGTTTACTTTACATTACCGCAAGTCGTCTTGATATTTGTTTCAGTGTTGGAATTCATGCTAGATATCAATCTGCCCCCACTGCATTGCATCTTTGGTACTCGTGTGATACTAATCTTTCCTTGGTTGGTTTTAGTGACTCTGACTGGGCAGGTAATCTTGATGATAGAAAAAGCACTTCAGGTGGCTGTTTTTATGTGGGGAACTACTTGATTTCATGGCACAGCAAAATGAAAAACGTCATCTCGCTTTCCACTGCTGAAGCGGAGCACATTGCTGCAGGAAGTTGTTGCACCCAACTTCTTTGGATGAAACAAATGTTGCATGATTATGACCTTTGTCCTGACACTCTGACCATCTATTGTGACAATACCAGTGCCATCAATCTCTCCAAAAACCTTGTCCAACATTCTCGAACCAAACACATCAACATCCGCCACCACTTCCTTCGTGAGTTAGTTTGAGTCTAAAACCATTGTATTATCTCATTTTGCATCTAAAAGTCAACTAGCTGATTTGTTTACTAAGGCTTTGAGTTCACAAACTTTTGTTCAATTGAGAAAGTCTATAGGAGTTTGTATGTTTGAGTAATAACATGTGGCATTTGAAAATAAGCAATATTGTTTGAGATTTCATTATCTAACTAGACTATTTGCATATATGAGACTTTCTTAAACTTGCTTTTAACAGTCATGTGTCTTGAAGTGATGTAGGCTTGTTGATGTTTTGTTGTAGTCTTAATTGATGCTTGATTTCTCATTCATGGTAATTGCATTGAGTTGTCTCCCCTATTAGAGAAGCCTTATGTTTTAGTGTAAAATCTACCTTTGGGTCACTTTGCTTTGTGTAGTTTGCTCCTTTGCTTAGGACTGTGTGCCTATGGAGAGGGCTACCTATGTGCTTGACTCTCTAATTGGTAATTGTTGAGGGGATTTCTACAATAAAAAAACACAAAAAAAAAACAAAAAACAAAAAATATACAAAATAATAATAATAATTTTGAGGGAGTGTTTGCCTGATACTTCTATAGCAGGCAACATTTTTTTTCCTCTTTATCATTTTTTTTTCTTTTTTGTCTGTCGTTTTCATCCTTTCTCAAAAAAAAAAAACAAAAGCACAAAAAGTTGATTCATTTTTTTTTAAAGTTTTTTTTCTCTCATTTCCCTCGATCTGTCTCTCTCCCCCCCGAGCCTACCCTTTCTTATCCAATGCCGATACCCAATGCAAACTGCTTCTACGCCCTTCGCCGTTGCAATCGCCTCCCCACCCCGTCCCTCTAATCCTCTGACTCGTCCACTCCACCATCTTTTGACCTTCCTCATGACCACCCTCGTGAACCCGCACCCATTCAATCCCCTAACCCTGATCCAAACCTTCCACCCTCTCATCCTCTCCCCCACACCCCTCCTCCTCCTCCTCTCCAAGATCCCTCTCCGCCTCCCTCTCCTCCCCGCGACCCTTCCCTTCCACTACCTCCACCTCCACCTCCTCCCCTCCGAGACCTCACTCCTCCTCCCTCATGCCCCCGCAACCCTTCCCTGCCCCACTTCCACCTCATGCACCCTGTCCACATTCTCGTGCCTCTAACCTTGCCATCACTCCATCCTTGTCTCTCTGTAGTGTCTCAGAATTTTACTTAGCTAGATAGTAGTAGTAGTAGTAGTAGTAGCTTAGTATTTATTTTTCGTGGTTATTGGTTTAAGGTGGGATTTAGTTAGAAACACGTAGAGATAGTTATGAATTTTATAAGTGTAGCCTATAGTTTAGAAATATTAATTTTATCATAAGGTTTGATTAATGAATATAGTGCTAAGAATATAATTTATTATAACCTAAGGTTAAAATAGAATAATTAATAGCGTGACACTTGTCACAAGCATGTTTATTAATGATTTAAGGATTTTAGATGAATAATTTAAAGAAAGGATAAATCTAGAAGCTCTAGAACCTTCCAGCAGCTGTTAGGATCACGTTTTACTCAGACAAAGTGGTTCAAACAAATTCAAATGTGCTAAAAGTGTGAAAAATGTGTTTGAAATATGAGCGTATGCCGATATATCGCAGCTATAGGGGTCGATATGTCACCCAAGGTTGATACGGAAAACATGTCGACTTCGCACGAGTGAAACCACGGAAGCCCGGGGCATAGGTAGGGGCAATATATCGCCTAGGGTAGGAGATATATCGGATCTTGGAGCCATTTTTTGAAACTTTGTAGATTTAAAACTAGAAATATCCATCAACAACTTTGACTTGTTCCTAAACGTTTTTGACTGAGTTCTGGGCATCAGTTGAGCTAAAAATGTATTTTTAATCACTTATTTATTCATTTTAAAAGGAGTTAGTTTCACTCCTTAAACTCTATAAATAGGACGATTCACTTAGCCTTTTTTCATCATCTTTCAAGCATAGTTCAGAGCCTCCAAGCTGCTAAGTTCGTTCTAGAGAGAAACACTAGGGTTTTGGGATTAAAGCTTTCAAATCTAAAGCTTTTCTAAACACTTGGGAAGTAAGATTTTGGAGTTATTTCGGTGTTTGAGGTATAGAACGAAGCTCTAAGCTATCTAAGGTACCGTTAATGTTCAGGTTTAGTCCATTTCCATTCTTCTTAATCTTTCCTTTTCTTCAAATCCTAACTCGTTATAATGACTTTTGGTTAGGTGTTCAATTTCTTTGAAACTTAAGGTTTTTGGTAAGTCTTTATTCCAATGGTTTAGATCTTTCTATTCATCTTCTTTTCCCTAGAGGACTTATGGTTTCTTTATGTTTTGTTTTAGGAATTTCCAATCCCGCTCTAGTCTCCAATATTTCAGTTTTAGGTAAGGAAAATTAGGTAGTTTAGTTTATGATCTAGTTTATGTTTTGTATGACCTAACATTTTAGGTACAATAAAGGGGTAAGTGTGTCTGGACCTAAGGTGTCCAATGATGTATGACGGACTTATGTCCGGTAGGCTCGGTTGCCAAAATTTTATGACAGACCTAAGTTGATGTCCGGTGTATGACAGACTTTTGTCCGAGGCTTAATTGCCACCCCTGTATAAGCACTTATCTTTTTATTATATCTGACTTGTTATTATGATCTATGACCTATAGTTACGATTATGACTTATGACCTATGATTTATGACTATGATTATGAGTTAGATTATGAATTATGATTATGACTTAGGCTATGATATGCCTATGGTTTTGTGATGTGATATGATTAGTATAAATAAGTTTTTGTTATGACTCTTGTGTAATTTAGGATATGTTGAGTAAATGATTATATGGCTAGCTCTTGTTTGTATTTTCCTTACTCGGCTTAGAAGTTCACCCCTTATGATGTTGTTGTATAGAAAATTAAAGATAGAAAGGTCAGTGGCGAGTGGGACCTTGGAGCTTCGTGATGTACTCGCGGGGACCATATAGTCAAGGGAGATCAAGCGGAGCTATTTATTTTTATTAAAGCAAGTTATTTTTTTTTTTTTAAATTATTTAATGTTCCTCGTTTTTATATAAAGACAATTATTTTATTTTTGTAAAATCATGGATCCATATATTTTATTTTATGTTTTATTCAATAAAAGAGCAATGTTTATGATTATGATTCAACGATGTATTCTCGATAATTTATGAGAAATTTGAGCGTTACACTCTCTCCCTTCCACTACCACCTTCCCCACCCAAACTCAGTGGCATCACCTCCCGCACCAGGAACTGTACCCTCCACTCTAACATTCCCTCCGCTCTGCCAAAACTTTATGGTCAAGTCAAGACATTGGCTCAAAAACACAATTCAACTCATGTCATTGAGTCCAAGCTGACCCAGGACTCCCCGCCTCAGGCTCATCCTGCCAAGAAGCCCTCGACAGTGCCCACTCTTGCACTGAAGGTTCCGACCTCTTCTAAGTTCACCAAAGGCAAGGCTTCTACCTCCTCTTCCAGTTGAGGTACTCTATTTTTGAATAACTCCTGTAAGGATCGTTGCAATGGGTCTACTTCTTTGAGAAAATTTCTTGAGCACTTATTAGATTTCAAGGAGTTTTGTTCTTTGGGTTTGTTTGAACTTATTGCATTTCATGGACTGAAAGAGTCTGTGTTTGCTTTGCGTGTCCTTTTTCAATCTTTGGTGCATGAATTTTACTCTAATCTGTCTGCTGATGTCATTGACCCGGTCCATGAAAATTTTGTGAAAGTGTTGTTGCGTGACAATTGAATTTTCTTTGCTCCATCGGTTATTGCGGAGTGTTTACACCTGGCCCTGATTGATGAGCCTGCGTTCTCTGCTAACTTTAGTCCGGACATGGATGAGGTTGCTCGCACTCTCATTGGCAACCCTTCTTTGACTTTTCCCGCTTCCAATGCGGTTCTTGCTGTTGAACTCACCCTTCTATACCACATTTTTCACATCGTTGCTATCATCAATTGGCAGCCCAATGCTCACAAGTCCACGGTTGAGGATGATCTGGCTCGCTTTCTCTTTGTAGTGGGTACCTGTCAGACTATCAGTTTACCTCACTACCTATTTCAGGTTATATTGGATGCTGCCTTGTGGGTCATGGTATCTAGGATTTTGCCCCTTCCTATTTTGATTTAGCGTGTAGCTCATTGTTTATTTGTTGTCCATCAAAAAGCTTGGACACCCGCATCTCACTCAAGGCCATAAACTTTGCCTCCACTAGGTCCAAAGCTAAAAAGAAAGGTCCCTCAGTTAAAGTTCCTATGACTGCCTCTTCCTTGGGTGTCAAACAATCCTCATGGAAGTATAGATTATTTGAGTGGATTCATTCTCTCAGCATTGAGTTTCGATCCTTCAAAACTGAGTTTAGATTGGCCCAAGATCAAAATCTAGCCTTTCAATCTACAGTTCTTAGCCACCTTGGTCTGCCTCCTCTCTCAGTTCCGTCCTCCGATACTGATGAATCCTTTGAAGAAGCACCACCCTCTCTTTTAGGGGGAGCAAGTCCGTAGCCCTACTGCCACTAGTTCCTTGTCCGCTGACCCCCAGCCCGTGCCTCCTGGCGCTGCCCCTCAGAGGGAGTTTTTTATGCCCTCATTGAGGGGGAGTTTCTTTAGATCCTATTATGTTATCTATCTTTGTTTTTCGTCTTTTTAGTTGTCTTTGAACTAATCTTACTACCTACTACTTTTGAATATTCTCTATTGGTATCTGATTGTATTTTGAGCAGGTGGAATTGTTTTCGGTATCACTGATATGACTCTTTATCTAATTTAGTTAGCTACTGTTATTAAATATGTCTGTTATTATTTTTGTCAGCTTTGTGTACTAAAAGTATAAATCAACTTTATTGTTCATATAGATGCCAAAGGGGGAGTTTGTAAGTGTTATTTTTGTCATGCATTATTTTTCATGTTTAAACATTGTTTTCATGTTATAACACTGAAAGTCCAGTAGCACGTGATTTCTATTTCAGCACATGACTTGCTTAGTTGACTTTTCTATTTTGAGCCCTAGCATATATATTTGTTTTTTCCGTGTTTCCCTTACCTTTTGAGCTGCTAAAAAGTGTCTTTTCCAAGAAACAATCTCTGAAAGAGGTTTGAAGCATTTAGTGCATCATTGTTTATGGCCCATGGAATTTTGGTGATTCTTCATTATTCTTATTGTGATTTTTGGTGCAAAGCTTGAAGGGAGTTTAAGATGAGTCTCAAGGGGACCTTGAGCAGTAGCTGGAGGGAGTCCAGCAATGTACAAAACTAATGGGAGGATAGTATCAATGATCTTCCAATACAAGTTCTAAAGACTCACATCTTGATCTTCTAGACCAATCCTCAAACACATAAGGACGTGTGAATGTTTATTTATGAATCTCTAGATTTACTCAACACATGAAATCTAGAGAGGTTTGACAGAGAGAAGAGGAATTGAATAATTTTTCCGGATTAGGAAAAAATATCAATTCAATTTTTTCAGAGAGAGTGTGTCTAATAATAATTTTTTTTTAGGTTTATAAAGATAATTAACTAATTTAATTAATTTTTATTTTTATTTTAATAAAACTGATCATTTATAACCTATTTAAGTATTTAATTTAAATCATATTTAAAAAAGAATAATTAAATAAACATATTATTTGAAATTAAAAATTCAAATCCCAATGATAGAAGATATCTGTGTGTTGTGCCACTCACTGTGCAGTACAATGAGTGGTGTGAGCAACATTAGGGTTTTCCCTAATTTTCTCATTTGTTTATTTATTTTATGTTTAAGACAATATATTTATCCCAAAATAAATATTAGTTAATCCAAAATCAACTTTATCTTAAAATATCATTTTTAAATAAATAAACAAATATCTTATTCTAAATAAGATAATTATTAATCTCTCTTTATATATTAATCCAAACGAGAATAATACGTATTTTAACCTATAGTTTTTTAAAATAAAAACTATATAGTTAAATAATTAATTAATACATAATCAATAAATCTCCCATAACTATCACATTATTATTTCACTGCCTTGGAAAATTAATTCATTTGCAATTAACTCATTATCTCTACAAATATTTCTTTTGACACCCCTACCCTTGACAGTGTAGGACAGAGGTGATCTGATGACCATGGACCTATAAGACGAAGCTCCAATAAACCATATTATTAATTAAGCTCTTTAATCCAATAAACTTATTTATTAATTCCATGATTACTCCACTATAAATATGAATGAACTCTAAGTATTTATAGAATTACATTTACAGAATTTTCTCTTGTAGTCCATGGATATAATCAATAAATGTAATTTTGTCCTTCATTTATTGGTTCGTTAATTAGAGCTAATCAATTCCAGAATCAACCCTTAAGGGAACCAATATTCGATACGTTAGGAAAGTATGGATTCCATTATTATAATTCATGTTCCTAGACATTCATGATAATTATTCTCCAAAATAAAAGTAATTAGCCTCATTGTACTAAGAAACCTTAACGAGTGAATCAAAAGATCCAATAAACACAAATAGGATTTCATGAATACTCATGATTTAGACTGATCTACAAATGACCATCTATTATGATAAGAATCAAATCTTTATGTCAAATGGAAAGTTTATAAAGATAATTAATTCTTATCAGTCCAGTCATATATAATCTCTATTATATACAACAACTTTACTAAGATGCCTATCCACATCAGTAATCTGATTCTAGATCATTTGCATCCCCGTATGCTTAGTAAACTACACTCACAAATAGGATTTCATGAATACTCATGATTTAGATTGATCTAAAAATGATAATCTATTATGATAAGAATCAAATATTTATGTCAAATGGTAAGTTTATAAAGATAATTAATTCCTATCGGTCCAATCATATATAGTCTCTATTATATACAACATCTTTACTTAGATGTCTATCCACATCAATAATCTGATTCTATATCACTTGCATCCTGTATGCTTAGTAAACTGCACTAGTAACCATTCATTAAAGATTCCTTACTTGAATATGTTACTGACTATTTTATTCATTATATATGTTCTTAATTCTCTCGTACTAATACAAGATCATATTCTCATGAATGAATAAGGAATTTTCTTGATATTATCATATAATTAATTCAACCAATAATTATAATATTAAAATATAGTAAATTTTTTATTTTTATTTAATTCAATCAAATGTATTTACATGCTTTTAGGGCATTAATCCTAACATGAAGGTCATCACCAAGCCAGGAAATTCAGATTTGGAGGTATGATTTCTAAGAATTTAGTGTTCTTAATGTTCTTGAGTTTTCTTGAACTCTTGAAGTGATTTGTTTTAAATTCTGAGTTCCGGGAAGTTTGATTTGGTATTTTGAGGACATGAACTTGTTAATACTTGATTGGGGAAACATTAATCTACAACTAGGAAGTGAATTTATTTGGGTAATTATGAATTGAATTTGGGAACTTTGTTTGTTTGAAGGATGAGTTATGAGACCCGAAATCTGTATTTGAGTTCTAATTGAAGGTATGAGGAATTCTTGGTGTTTTAATGTTATCTGAGATGTGTTATAATTACTCTGGGACTCAGTTTTGGTATTTAAAGGTATTTAGGATGAGATTTGGATTCGAGTTGCAAAAAAACGCAACCCAAAAATTTGGGTTCGCGATGTATAGCACCCCTGCGCTTGGTGTGGGCGCCCCTGTGCTATCCAGGGGAGAGCTTGGGGTGACTTTACCTAGTTGGGGCACCCCTGCCCTTCGAATGGGTGCCCATGTGCTATGTAAAGGATAGCTTTTAATGCCTCTGCCTAGTTTGGACGTCCCCGCCATTGGTTTGGGTATCCCTGCCCTATGCCCATTTCAGCTTTACTCATTTTTAGGGCTTGGGAAGAACTTGGGTGCTAGGGGGGATGATTCCACCACCACATTTGGTGGAATTGGAGTTCCTGAGAGCATGAGATTGGTCCCAGATTCAGTGTTTGGATTTAGTTCTTAACGGAAGTATCGTTTGTGATTGCAACTAGGTTTATCGCAAGGCTCGGAAAAGGATTGTGCTCGGGGTCATACTATTTATTCGCTCAAAACCTGAGGTAAGAAAGCTACACCCTTGTTGTGATTAGGGCTCAAGCCCCGGTTATTGAATATAATTATAATCATGTCTCTAAATATTTGGTTAAGCATAAATGTTGGTGTCATGTGAATTATCTGTTTGATTGTATATGATTTGAAAGCTCAACTTATAAGTCGTGGTCAACATTACGTGTGTAGAACGCATGCCGCTATGGCTAGGCAACCTTGGGAGTGCGGTACGCACTTGTCTGGCTCAGATACCATTTGAATAAATGGAAGTGTGGTATGCACTTATGTGACTCCATGGTCGCATAACAGGATAGTGTATGCTTGAGTATAGTTATTACTATTGAGCCTATTGTTTATGTTATGTGTCTATCTGAATCTGTTTAATTAAGTTTTCTTGCTGAGCCTTGGCTCACGGGTGCTATGTGGTGCAGGTAAAGGTAAGGAGAAGTTGGATCAGCCATGAGTTGGAGAGCTTTAGGGGTGGCGTGTACATATGTAATCTGCTCGACCACCACGACTAGGGTATCACGGAGGGACTAGGGTTGGACCCTATTTTGCCGCTTAGGCTGGCTTATTTTGTAATCTTTTGAGTTGTAAATAACTTTTAAACTTCTATTTCGGGATCCCATGTACAGACTAAAACTTTTAATGAAAATGTTTAATTCTTAACTAAAATTTTTAATACCCAAACCATTAGTTACTTTGATCACATATTTATGTCCAAATGACTCGCTTAGCGAGTCCAACACTATTTTAAACAACGTTATAATGATCTAGGATTAGTAGGGTTTTACACCCTCTGTGTTTAACACCCTATAACGTCTTCCCTAGGGAGACGTGAGATGTCTACTATATTTCTCTATGAGAGACGTTATATCTGCACTTACGATGGCTCCACCTTCCACGTCTTCCCTTATGGGAGACGTGGTAGACTTTTAATGTATTCCCCATGGAGTCATAAAACCCACCCCCATTTTGTAGTAGTGTCGAAATTTAAAACTAAGAAAATTAGTAATTAGTTACTCTAGTATCTTTTACAAAATAAATAAATTAGTATATGGTTATCATGCATTATGAAATTAAGAAAAGTAGTATATGGTCATTATGACGTGTTTTTTATATTAAATATAAATTCATTTTCAATATATAAGATTAACATATACACACATACACACATATAGAGAAATAATAAAAACTAAAAAAACTAATAAAATATGTTTGAAGCAATGAATAGTGTTGTTCTACATGTGGATTAGTTACTATTTATTAATGTAAAAAATATGTAAAATTGAGCATATGATATTTGCTTACTTTTGGTGAATTTGATATTGGTGTAATTTAATATTGGGTGATTATATGTGAAACCTAATATAAAATTGCACCAATCAATCTAAGATGATGTTGGACACCATGTGTACCCAATAGAAATGCTTCGAATAATAACCCCCACTCCGACTTTATTTTGAGCTTTGTTGATCATTGTATTGGTATTAACTTTCGAGTACTTTGCAGCAAAAACCCTACAGTTTGTCTTTTTTCACTTAACTCCTCATTCTTCATTTTCGGTAGGAAAACCTCAAAAACCACATTTTTGTTGGAAAATCCATTGTTCTATTAGTTCAATTCTGTTTATCTGCCAGCATGAATACATGTGGTTGTCTCTTATTTGTCCACATCATGATATATCAATTATTTATTTTTAAAAATTGTTAAAGAGTATTCAAATGAATTAAAAATAAAAAAGATTTTAATTTAAAATTAAAAAATAAAACCTAATTTATTTTAAAGCTAAGTTTTATTTGAAAAAAAACCCATATTTAAATAAAAAAAACTAAAAGAAAAAAAGAATTGCAAACCTAAAAAAAAAAAAAATCATTTGTTCATCTTCAAAATCTTTATTCTAAATCTTAAATCTAATTTCAACATTCCATTTGTTCATCTTCTTCAACACTCACAGTTCATATTCTTTCCCATTTCACATCTTTTCCCCAAAAGTTTAAATCAAAACTGAGACTCTAAAAAAATTCAGATCAGAAAGAAACTATAATCTTTAACATGAACATAGCCACAAAAAAATATCAAAAATCAAGATTATATAAACCCCAAAGAAAAGACAATAACAACCTAGCATGTAACGTCCCAAATTCCCTAATAAGGCTTAGTGTCTTGATTCGGGAACCAGGAGGGCAATATTTTGATTAATTATGTGTTTATGTGATATGTGTATACTATTATGTGAAATATGTGAGTTTTATTATGATATGACTATGTTTGCATGTGTTAAGTGTATTAAATATGCATGAGGGGTCGTTTGTTATTAAAAGAGGTATTTTCGAAATTTTGACCCGTTGAGGGTATATTTGTAAATATATGAGTTTATGATTGAGACCACATTATTATGTGGATATATTTGGGTTACTCGACAGGAGACGATCGTAGTGAGCAAGTTAGGGGTTTAGTCACAACGGGGTCAAATACCCCGCTCGGGGTGAGCCTAGGGGTATTTTGGTAATTTAGTACAGTACTGGGATTTATCGGGTAATGGGAATTTATTGGTGATCAACTGGAAATATGGATGATAATTAATATTAGTGCATATAGTGGCAAAAGACTAATTTGCCCTTGAGGGCATTAGAAAGAGCTAAGGAAATTGAAACGGGAAAATTGGTCATTTACTTGTCTAAATGGTAAGTATACTCATCAAAGGGGAATCTTTTGGGAACAAACTGAAACACTCAACTTCCTTTCTCTCTCTCCCATTTTCCCTCTACCGCCCCCTCACTTGGGTGAGTTCTTGAAATTTTGAGAGATTTGCTTGGTAATTGAAGGAGTTTGGAGCTAGGATTGGTTTAAAGGCAGCATAGGGTCGTAATTTTCAATGGAGGTAAGTAATTCTCCCTGATTCTTTAAGTGAATTTTTGTGTTTCTTGAGCTTTTAGAGTGTTCTTGAGTTTTGAACTCAAAGGTTGAATTTTGAGTTGGGTGAGGTTTTGGTTTGGTATTTGGGTTTTATATGCTGCCTGTGATGTGTTGCTATGAGTATAGAACTCAATTATGGGTTTGGTTGTTATTTGGGATGAATTTTGAGGGATATGGCACTAAGGAAAATGTTAGAAAACTGGGTTCGCGGAGTTGTGTTGTGACACTGTTCTTGGAGCGTCAAGGCCCATATGAACTTAGGGGTGTTGGGGTTATTCTGAACCGCCTTAGCGCCGCATCGCCTGGTGGGTAGCACCGCAGCGCGTGTCCAATAAAAATAGGTCCAAGGCTGTCTGCTTTGGGGCGCGTCATGACCCTTTAGGGGTGTGTCACGACGCTAATTGTAAATTAATTACTCAACTTCAATTATCATATAATTGCATACTTGACCCGATGAATAAAATTCTTCAAAAATTCCCAAATTACAGTTATACCCTTGTTTTAACTCTTACCTTAATATGGTGTTGATAGAGCCACCCTGGGGACCTATGGACCTATAATATCAAGCTCCAATAAATATTACATTATTAATCAAAGCTCTTTGATTAAATAATCATATTTATTAATCTCATGATAACTCCACTAATAATATGAGAATGAACTCTTGACAACAAGTTTGCGACGTGAGCGCTCATAACATTTTTAGTTCCAAAAGTCAACCCAATAGGAAACCATTATTCAATTTATAAGAAGGTATAGATTCCATATCTGTTAAACTACGTCCCCAACCATATATATCATTGAGTCCCCAAAACAATTGTTCTTAGCATGATCATTCTGACAAACCAAAGGATCAGATAACATATATATGAGTTCATAGTAACCTTAGGAATAAGATCATCGTTTGATGTGTTTGATTAATTCTATGAAACAGTGTTTAAACAAGTATTAAAAAATCACATATGGTCCAGTTCTACATACTCTCAGCATGCAAAGTACCTCCACTAAAGTGCTCTACTACACTAGTAACCCGGATCTAGGTCACATGTATTCATAATACTAGTGGACCGTACTAACAGTAATTAATCTAAAGATTCCATAACATTATTTTACTGGGAACTATTTAAGTTTATTATGTTAATCTCGATCCTCCCATACAAATATGAGATTAAGACCACATAGATAAACTTTGGAATTTTCAAATATTCACTTAATATTATTATATAATATCAGACGTAGTTTATATATATATAATAATTCAATTCAAATATTTATTTCATTTAAAACATTTGCCAACTAAAAGTTCTTTAAGGGTACTATTCCCAACACTTATGTAGGGCAACAGGCCCCTGGGTGGCTCTATAGTCACTTATCCAGGGCAGCGGGCCCTAGATGCTCTATAGTCACAACGGGCCCCGGTGTGACTCTATAGTCACTTATATGGATTGAATGCTTGGACGAGTAGGGTTATTACTACTAGGCATGCATATGATTTTGTAATATGTTATTAACCTCTTATGAGCATGTTTACATTTTCTTGCTGAGCCTTGGCTCACGAGTGCTATATGGTGCAGGTAAGGGAAAAGGGAAGCTGGACCAACGATGAGTTGGAGAGCTTTAGTGGTGGCGTGTACATATGTAGCTTGCTCAACCACCAAGGTCGGGAAGTTATTGAGGAACTGGGGTCGAACCCTAATTTTTCCACATAGGTTGGCCGGTTGTATTCTTTTGAATACTAAATGACCTTTTAATGTTTACTTTTGGATTTATATACGAACTTAAACTTTTTAAAGAATGAATACTTCTTCTTACAAACATTTTTAACCCTAACCTGTTAATTGCCTTTAGTTACACGTTTATGACCAAATGAATCGATTAGAGAGTATAAAAATATTTAAAAGTACACAGTGTAATGGTCTTGGCTATCCACTGCATTACAACTTGGTATAAGAGTTGTCAATGTTTAAGGTTCCTGAAAACTTGCTGGGCATGTACACTCCCCACTAAAGACAAGCTTGACTCAGGGTTTGGTAAATATTTATCTGGTTATGTGTTTAACTGCTTAAATAGGATAAAAATGCCTTATCTTCCTGCCTTATTCGGGAGCATGAGATATTGTGACAGGGCCTGGCCCTTGACTGCTGTGTATATGCTCAAGATGTGCTTATTATCACTATTGTTGCTGGTAAATGTAAAATAAACGCTTATTAGCATTGTTATAGGCACATGTATGTTATAAAATGCTAGAAAATTCTTATTAGCATCGTTATCCACTCATAAATTTTAGGAAGTGCTTATTAGAACCATGTTTGAGCATGAATATGAATCGATATGCTTATTAGCACCATGTTTGAGCATGAATTTGAATCGACATGCTTATTAGCATGACTGTTGAGTGTGAATGTTTGTTTGATCATGGATTGCATGGCAACAATTTTGAAATCCCAAAAATTGATATATCTGACGTGGCATCAAGCTTGAACACGTGGATTAGACTGGGTAGACCCCCAGACAGGTTGATTGGTGTATACCTGCGGGGTATATGGAAAGTTACTACTCAACATACTATCACCAGAGGCTCAACTACTTGTTATGATGGACAGACCTGGTCTGCAAAATGAAGTTACACTCTCCGTTAGAATTCTGCAAGAATCGCCTGCCACCCGCAGAGGACACCTAACAGCCCTGAAGACTCGGTCAAGCTTCCTAAGAAATAAGAATGTAGTTACCTGCGAGAATAAGGGGATATTTCAACCATCAATTACGTCGTCCGTAGCCTCAGAGCTAAGAGAGCATTATAAATACAAACCCTCCACCTCCACCACAGTGGAAGGTTCACGAAATTCGCCTACTGACTAGTATTTAGATACATACTGGAAAACTTTATCTTTATAACTAGTAGTGATTTTACCTTATTTTATTGTCTTATACACATAGAAATTGTAACACCCTGGATAACCAAGGTCGTTACACAGTGTGATTATAAATGTGCAAGACTTGCTAATTAAGTCATATAGTTGAAAACAAGATTCTAAAGTCATAATTAGGTTAGGGTTAAAATATTTTGGTCATAAACGGGAAATTTCTCATTTAAATAAACGTTTAGTACATGGGATCCCAAAAAAAAAAAACAGGTTTTAGAGGACACTTTACAAAATTTCAAAGTTATATACAACCATAAGCCACTCTAATGGAAAAATACGCATTTCAAGTGTTCCTCTCCCTACATTATCCCTCGGCCGTGGCAGACGAGAAGCTGACTATGTACATTCTACCCCAGAGCTCTCCAACTCAAGATTGATCCACCTTGTCCTTGCCTTTACCTGCACCACGTAGCACCCTTGAGTCGAGGCCCAACAAGAAAACCATAATGCAGAGCATAAACAATACAGACAATCAAATAATCCATAAAGTTGTTAACTAGGTATTTTGCAAGCCATAACAGTCATCTAATAAGAGAGATCAATCAATTATTCACAAATCATTCATCTCATTATTAAACAAACTATAAACAACATAAAACAATGATAACATATCAATATTCATCATACAATACTCAGGGTCAATGCCCTTAGTCCACACCCCTACTTAACCCACTATCTCCGGCTCACTTAGGTCGAGCCCAGTGTTTAACCCACTGACTCCGACCCGCATAAACACAACTCAGTTATTATTTAGTTGTCCTCAGCTACCGATGGCCGAGTCGCGTCATGTGCGCAAATATCAGTACCGACACTCTTAGGCCGTTTATTTCATGCTCACATGGCATATCACAATCACACAACGTATGCATTCAGACACAGGGAATCTCTGTCCCACACAGTCACATAAGGGTGCAGTTTTCTTACCTTTAATTCCGAGTGCTTTAGTTACTACAGACGACCCTCGTGCACGATCTCCTTCCGAGCACTAGTGTACACCTACTCACAATCCATAAATGGTACTTCGATGAGTTTGAATTCCAAAGGTCAATCCCTCGACTAAACTTACGCTCTCGGGACCTCTAATTCCACCAAACGAAGTGGTGAAACCGTCCCCCCGAGCCCCTAAGCAAAAATCCTAAAAAGTTCCCAAAAACCAAGTTCAGAAGGATGAGTAGCACTACAGTGCTACCTGATGGGTGCTACAACACTAGAGTTAGAGACTCCAGCCCCCAAGAACGCAGCCTAGTGCTGTAACGCTACAGCCCTACAACCAGAACATGCAAATTTTTCTAGGTTTCTCCTTCGCCTCTCCCGAGCCAAAGCTCCAAAAGTACTCCCCAAACCTCAACCAAACATAAAATTAAACCCATAAGTCACTATAGCTCACTCAAGAAACTAAAAATAATGCCAAAAATTAGGCTAACAACTTCATCAAACACAGAACCAAACTTGAGCTCTGAAGCTCAAGAACACTATCTAAAACCAAAAAACCTAGACAATTGAGGACAGAAATTGTTACCTCAGATGGATGAATCCGACCCTAGGTTGCCTTCAGTGCCCATCCAAGCTTTAATTCCTCCAATTCCCAAGCTTAAGTCCTTAAACTTCCATCCAAAATCCGAACTCAGAAATCAACCTCAACGAAACTCAGCAAACTCAAAAACCTTAAACTTTACCTCAACTTGCGAGCTAAATTCTAGCTGAAATCCTTCAGTTACTCCAAAGATTAAAGCCCCAAAGCCTAGCCTAGACTCCTCTTGAATTCTCAACTTCAAAATCCACAAGGGGGAGTGAGAGAGGGAACAATCGTGAGAGGGAGATATGGGAGAGCTAAGTGTTTCTATTTCCTTCTTTTCCTTCACTGCTTCTACCACTTTCTCCTATAATCCAAGGAAAACATAGTATATCAATTATCTCTTCTAATAACCAAAAGACTCTTTCACCCTCCCAATTAAAACTAAACCTTTTAATCAATCTAAGGGTATATTGGTCATTTGCTCCCAATTCTCACTAATTCCTCGAGTCTTCCTAATATTTAACAATTAAATCCTGTCATCTAATTAATCACCCACTATTTTTCCCCAATGTCTAAAAATCCCCAATATGTTTTCTAAATTCCCAAAAATACCCCTAGGCTCCTCGAGCCGGGAATTTGTTCCCATTGTGAACTTTTCGCTAATTGCTCACTAGGATCGCCTTGTGCCGAATAATCCAAATACGTCCACATAATAATGAGGTCTCGCACTAATACCACATATATATTCACATTTATTCCCTCAACAGGCCAAAATTACTAATATGCCCTTATAAGCTAAACAGGGCCCAGATGCACATCTAATACTCATAAACATGCATTTCACATATCCATATAATGATGCATATCATCTAATCATGCATTTAATCATAAAATCACACATAAGCCAATTATGCCCTCCAGGCATGCTAATCAAGGCCCTTTAGCCTTGTTGGTGATTTTGGGTCGTTACAACTATCCCCTCCTACTGTGAATTTCGTCCTCAAAATTTTACCTGAATAACTCAGGATACTAATCCTACATTGTTGACTCAAACTCCCAGGTCACTTCCTCGACCCTATTATTCCTCCATAACACTTTAACTAGAGGAATCGTCTTGTTCCGTAGAATCTTATCTTTCTTGTCTATAACATGAACAGGTCTCTCCTTGTAAGACAAATTTGTCTGCAATTCTAAGTCCTCATACTTCAACACATGCATTGTATCTGAGACGTACTTCCGAAGCATAGAAAAATGGAATACTTCATGAACTCCGTACAACGACGGTGGTAAGGCTAAACTGTAAGACACCTGTCTGATCCTTTCCAGGATCTCAAAAGGTCCAATGAATCTACGGCTCAGCTTGCCCTTCTTTCCAAATCTTCTCACCCCTTACAATGGTGAAACTCACAGAAACACGTGGTCCTCAACCTGAAACTCCATGTCCCTATGCTTAGGATCAGCGTAGATTTTCTGGCTACTCTGTGAGGCGAGCATTCGAGCTCGGATCTCCTCGATAGCCTCATTAGTCTTCTGAACCATGTCTGGTCCCAAATACTTCCTCTTACCCATCTCATCCCAATGAATGGGCAATCTGCATCTCCTCACATATAAAATCTCATGCGAAGCTACTCAAATCGTTGATTGATAACTATTGTTGTATGAAAACTCCAAGATCCCTCAAAGTCGATCACGCATGCCCTAAGCATATCCTCCAACACCTAAATCGTCCTCTCAGACTGTCCATCAGTCTGAGGATTGAAGGTCGTGCTGAACTTCAACTGAGTCCCCATAGCCTTCTGCAAACTACCCCAAAACATGGAAGGAAAGATAAGATCCCAATCTAACACTATTGACTTGGGAACCCCATGGAGATTTATGACCTCCCTCACATACCACTCTACATACTGGTCCACAGTATACGTTGTCCTCACTGGTAGAAAGTGAGCTGACTTGGTGTATCTATCCACTATCACCCACACTGAGTCATGAAGCCCCACCGTCCTGGGTAAACCTCCCACAAAGTCTATCGTGATATCCTCCCATTTCCACTTAGGAATACCCAAAGTTTGAAGCAACCCCGCTGGTCACTGATGCTCAACTTTCACCTGTTGATAGGTCAAACACCTAGCCACATACTCCACCACATTCTTCTTCATCCCGGGCCACCAATACAATGTCCACAGATCCTGATACATCTTCGTGGTGCCTGGATGAAGTGAGCATGGCGTAGCATGGGATTCATCCAGCATCTCACGTCTAATCCCCATATCAGTCAGAAAACAGATCTGACCTTGATACCGAAGCAAACCCATCTTAGAGATAGAATAGTCCTTAGCTGCTCCCGCTAAGATATTCTCTCTAACCTCCTATAATTGTGCATCTACTAACTGACCCTCCTTAATCCGCTCTAGTAAGGTTGACTTCAAATTTATGTTGTCCAAATGGTCCACCACCAACTCTCTCCTCGCTCTAGAAATCTCACCAGCCAACTCCCTTGATATCTGTGTAGAACTAAATAACTGCCTTGGGCCCCTCCAACTCAATGCATCTACCACTACATTGGATTTCCCTGGGTGGTAAAGAATATCACAGTCATAGTCCTTTACCAACTCCAGCCAACGCCTTTTCCTCATGTTTAGGTCCTTCTATGTGAAGCAGTACTTCAAACTCTTGTGATCAATGTATATCTCGCACTTCATTCCATATAGATAATGTCGCCACACCTTCAGTGCAAATACCACCGGGACCAACTCTAAATCATGGGTAGGGTAACGTTGCTCATACTCCTTCAGCTGTCGTGATGCCTAAACGATAACCTTATCGTTCTACATCAACACACAGCCCGAACCCAACCTCGACGTGTCGCAATAAACAACAAACTTTCCTTCTTCCGAAGGAAGACTCACACAGGTGCAGAAATAAGTCGCCCCTTCAATTTTTGAAAACTGTTCTCACACTTGTCTAACCATACGAACTTTAAATTCTTTCGTGTCAATTCTGTCATCGGTGCTGCAATCTTCGATAATCCTTCTACAAACCGTATGTAGTAACCCGCTAAACTGAGGAAACTTCTAACCTCTGAGGCATTCCTTGGCCTGAGCCAGTCTCTTACTGCCTCCACTTTAGATGGATCCAATTTGATTCCATCTTCACCAACAATATGTCCAAGGAATGTAACTTTTGGTAGCCAAAACTCACATTTCTTAAATTTGGCGTACAACCGGTGCTCTCTTAATCTCTGCAAGACCTGTCGAAGATGTTGCTCGTGCTCTACTTCTGAACTGGAGCACACTAAGATGTCATCGATGAAGACAATCACAAATTGATCCAGAAAGACCTTGAACACGATGTTCAGTAAGTCCACAAAGGCTGCTGGGGTGTAGGTCAAACCAAATGACTTTACCAGAAACTCATAGTGCCCATACCTCGTATAGAAGGCCGTCTTCGTTATATCCTCGTCCTTGAACCTCAGCTGGTGATAACAAATCAAAGATCAATCTTCGAGAATACCGTCTTTCCCTGCTGTTGATCAAATAAGTCGTCAATCCTTGGTAGAGGGTGCTTATTCTTGATGGTCAACTTGTTCAGTTCTCTGTAATCTATACACATCCTCAAAGTCCCATCCTTCTTCTTCACAAACAAAACCAGAGCACCCCATGGTGAGTAGCTAGGCCTGATAAACCCTAAATCCAAAAGTTCCTATAGCTCTATCTTCAATTCTTTCAGTTCTGTCGGTGCCATCCTATATGGTGCCCTAGACAATGGCTTTGTCCCCAGCGCTAACTCAATAACAAACTGAATCTCCCTGTACGGAGGTAGCCCTGAGAAATCCTTAGGGAGCACATCCAAGAACTCACGAACTAATCTAGTCTCTTCTGGTCCTGTTGGCAACACTTTGGTACAATCCATCACATTAGCCAGGAAACCTATTCATCCTCTCTATAATAGATCCCAAGCTCTCAGTGTTGATATCAAGGGTATGCAGGGTCCACATACCGCTCCCACAAAAAGAAAGGGATCCTCTCCTTCAGGCTCAAAGGTCACCATCTTCTTCCTGCAATCAATGGTAGCCCCATATCTAACCAGCCATTCCATTCTTGGAATCACATCAAAGTCCTCCATACCTAACTCAATCAAGTCTACTGATAACTCCCTACCATCAACCATCATTGGCAGTGCTCTAATCCATCTCCTAGAGACTACTATATCCCCAGTAGGCAATATAGTCCTGAATCCCGCAGTACAGTACTCACTAGGTCTACATAAGCTATCAATCACATTACTAGAAGCAAATGAATGCGTAGCACCAAAGTCAATCAATACAGTAAAAGGAGAGCCAGCGCTAGAAAGCTTACCTGTCACCACCGAGGGACTAGCCTCGACCTATGCTTGTGTCAAGGTGAACACTCGAGCTGGAGTCAAGTAGTCCACCTTCCCTGCTTCCCCTTTCTTTACCGTTGGGCAATCCTTCTTGAGGTGTCCCACCACCCCGCACACATAACAGACCTTGGCCCGACATTCCTCTGGATGGAGTCTTCTACACCTCGTGCACCCTAGGTAACTCCTCCATGTGTCATTGTCTCCCAGGCGGCCACCCTGAACACCCACCCCTCCTATCAGAACCAGCAGTGGTCGAAGTGTCAGGGGTCTTCCTCTTCAGATCACTAGGGCCCCCGCCCCTACCAGATCCTGAATATGGTGACACCGTTCTGCGAACCTCCCGCCTCGCAGCCTTCTCCCCCAAAATCTTGTTCTCTGCTTCTTTAGCAGTCAGAGCCTTCTCAACAGCCTGAGCATAAGTCGTCCCCCCACGTAATGTTGTAATTCTCACATCTCAGGCTATCATAGCATTAAACCCTCTGATAAATCTGTCCTGCATTGCTGCATGAGTAGGCACAAGGTCTAGTGCGAACTTCGCAAGTCGGTCAAACTTCAGGGCGCATTCTGTAACTATCATAATTCCCTGTACCAACCCCACAAATTCATTTACTTTTACTGCCCTAACAGCAACATTATAATACTTCTGACTAAACAAATCCTTGAATCCATCCCAACCCAGAGTAGTGACATCTCTAGTCTGTGATGCCACTTCCCACCAAATTCGAGCATCCTCTATCATCATATATATGGCATAGACCACCAGTCATTACCTTATACCCTCATGAAATCCAAGATAGAGGTAATCATACTCATCAACTGTTCAGCCTTCAGTTGATCAGGTCCCCCCTCAAAGGTTGGAGGGTGCTGTCTCCTAAACCACTCATACAATGGCTCCCATCTATTTCCAATTTCTAGTGTCTGTAAAACTGGTGCCACAATAGGTGGCACAATAGCAACACTCTCTGACGGAGCCTGCTGTCTCAGAAGACTGATCTGCTCTTCCTGGCTTTGAAGCCGGACTTGCATGTTTGCCATAATCAGTTGCCGTTTCTCAGGGACTGGTGAAGGGTTCTGGCCCTGGTCATCATCTCTAGCCTCAAACCCAGTGTTGGCTAGTTGTATAGATCATCTTGGACACATAGCTATCCAAGTTAATCTGCAATCAACAACTCAGCGGTCAGACTATGATGACAGGGTAACAATCTTTCCATGATCCACCATTGATCACATCCAATCACATGCAATAAAAATATAACATTATCCCAATATTCATCCACATGCAACAACAATGCTAATAAGCACGTCCCTATATCATCACAAAGCAGTCAAGGGCCAGGCCCTATCAGTATCTCATGCTCCCTATAAATCAAATAGATAACAGCATTCATATTTCTTTCCAAACAATTAAGCATATACACACGAATATACAATCACCAAACACTGAGTTGAGCTTGTCTTTAGCAGCGAATGTACATGTCTAGCTTGTCTTTAGGAACCCTTAAACCTAGGATGCTCTATACCAAGTGGTAACACCCTGGATAACCAAGGCTGTTACACAGTGTGATTACAAATGTGCAAGACTTGCTAATCAAGTCATATAGTTGAAAACGTGATTCTAATGTCATAATTAGATTAGGGTGAAAAGATTTTGGTTATAAACGGGAAATTTCTCATTTAAATAAACATTTAGCACATGGGATCCCAAAAAAATAAATAGGTTTTAAAGGGCAGTTTACAAAATTTCAAAGTTATATACAACCACAAGCCACTTTAATTGCAAAATACGCATTTAAGGTATTCTTGTCCCTAGACTATCCCTCGACCATGGCGGATGAGAAGCTGACTATGTACATTCTGCCCCAGAGCTCTCCAATTCAAGATTGGTCCACCTCGCCCTTGCCTTTACCTACACCACGTTGCACCCGTGAGCCGAGGCCCAGCAAGAAAACCATAATGCAGAGCATAAACAATATAGACAATCAAATAATCCATAAAGCTGTTAACCAGGTATTTAACATGCCATAAATGTCATCTAATTAGAGAGATCAATCAATTATTCACATGTCATTCATCTCATTATTAAACAAACTATAAACAACAGACAATAATGATAACATATCAACATTCATCATACAATACTCAGGGTCGACGCCCATAGGTCGTACCCTCTATTTAACCCACTATCTCCGACTCACATAGGTCAAGCCCAATGTTTAACCCACTCATTACGACCTGCTTAAACCAAGCTTAGTGATTATTTAGTTGTCCTCAGCTACCAATGGCTGAGCCGCGTCCTGTGCGCAAATATCAATACCAACACTCTTAGGTCATTTATTTCATGCTCACATGGTAAATCTTAGTCACACAATGTATGCATTCAGATACAGGGAATCTCAGTCCCACACAGTCACAAAAGGGTGCAGTTTTCATAACTTTAATTCCGAGTGTTTTAGTTACTAAGGACGACCCTCAGGCACGATTCCATTCTAAGCACTAGTGTACACCTAGTCACAATCCATAAATCGTACTTCGATGAGTTTGAATTCCAAAGGTCAATCCCGGGACTAAACTCGCGCTCTCGGGACCTCTAATTCCACCAAACAAAGGGTGAAACTATCCCCTCGAGGCCCAAGCAAAAACCCTAAAAAGTTCCCTAAAACCAAGTTCAGAAGGCTGAGTAGCACTACAACGCTACTTGATGGGCGGTACAGCGCTAGAGTCAGAGACTCCAACCCCCCAAGAACGTAGCCTAGTGCTACAACCAAAACATGGAAATTTTTCTAGGTTTCTCCTTCGCCTCTCTCGACAAAGCTCCAAAAATCCTCCCCAAACCTCAACCAAACTCAAAATTGAACCCATAATTCACTATAGCTCACTCAACACACCCAAATAACGCCAAAAATTTGGCTAACAACTTCATCAAATCCAGAAACCAGACTTTAGCTCTGAAGCTCAAGAACACTATCTAAAACAAGAAAACCCAGACAATTAAGGCCAAAAATTGTTTCCTCAGATGGATGAATCCGATGCTAGGTTGCCTTTAGTGCCCTTCCAAGCTTTAATTCCTTCAATTCCCAAGCTTAAGTCCTTAAACATCCATCCAAAATCAATACTTAGATATAAACCTCAACAAAACTCAGCAAACTCAAAAACCTTAATCCTTACTTCAACTTGGGAGCTAAATTCCAGCTGAACTCCTTCAGGTACTCCAAGATTAAAGCCCCAAAGCCTAGCCTAGACTCCTCTTGAATTCTCAGCTTCAAAATCCACAACGGGGAGTGAGAGAGGGAACAATCGTGAGAGGGAGATATGGGTGAGATGAGTGTTTCTGTTTCCTTCTTTTCCTTCACTGCTTCTACCACTTTCTCCTATAAGCTAAGGAAAATAGAATATAACAATTGTCTCTTCGAATAAACAAAAGACTCTTTTACCCTCCCAATTAAAACAAAGCCCTTTAATCAATCTAAGGGTATATTGATTATTTGCTCCCAATTCCCACTAATTCCTCGACTCTTCCTAATATTTACCTGTTGACCCTCAAATTGGTCAACAACATAGTGTCAAGTAAAACGATAGAAGATGAGATGAAATCAAGACAACAAGATAAACGACACTAAAGATTTATAGTGGTTCAACCCCAATATGATGGTAATGACCTACGTCCACTTAGTGTTCTTATTGATGTAGAATTCTGAAAACTGTGATTAGTTAACTAGGGTTCACGAGTTTCACAAGCTTTTAGATGAATACAAATATGGTGGATAAGAACACTCTATTTCTCTCTGAGAATTCTGAAGTTACAAAAAGTAGAAATCCAAAAGTCCCTTCTCTTTATCCCTTTGATTCTTATTTATAGGCTCAAGGAGTTCTACATGGGCTAATGGGCCTTAATTATATTTAATGCAGGCGTATATAAATAATAATGTAAATTAGAACTAATGGATAATTTTAAGATTACATATCTGAAGGAAATAAATGAATATACGCGACTAGGCTGGTTGCCCATAATTATGATGTCTGATGAGCCAATTATCTTCTGGTCGATGGTCAAACAGAATATACTTACTTAAACTACCATGTGCATCCTATGTATTGGCCAGTCCTGCCACATCATCAGGTTGTCCGTTTTTGGGTAAACATTTGCCCCCAAGTTTATTTTACTGCGACCAGCATAAATAAACTTAACCAACCGACCCTTTGTCTGACCTGTCACATCTGTCAGTGTCTTTTCGAAAAGGTAGCTAACTATGGCTGTTGCAGTTTCCCAAAAGTGTTTTACGGCTAACACGTTTCCCCATGTTTCAAAAACTCACCCCCCATCATTAGCTTTTTATCTGTGCCTTGATCAATATAAATAACCCATTCTTTTCACTTTTGACTTTTTACCATTCTTCTTTTCTCAAGACTCTGAAGAACAAATCAAGAACAACTCAGAAAAAACTTGGCGATCCGAGGTGTGTCTGCCCAGCCGCTTGTATCAACGCTCGTGACACCACTTTAATCTTTTATTCAAGTAAGTTTCCTGATCTTCTTTGTTTCTTATATGCCATGCAACGTTCATTTATCAAGTTTTCTGATATTCGGTGCTTTGAGTTTTTGAATGTTCTTGGGAAAAAATTATTTTGGGGTAATCGGGCTCGTAGGTAGTAGCATGATAGGAAAGTAGTTTAAATTTGAAAAAACATTAAATGAGGCTTAGGAATTGATTGGAAAGTAGGAATACTGATTTAGGGCGCAAAATCGAAGTAAAATTTGATTTTTATACATTCGGAAAAATCTAGTTTTTCTCTCCTATTTTCGGAGTCGAAAAATTTCCCTAAAAAAACTTTTCACTTCTTATTTTTAATCTATTTTTTCAAACTATTCGCATGTTTTTAGTGCTTACGTTAGAATGCTGCTGGTCGTATAAAATCTTATCTTTTATACACGAGCAACGTTATCCCAACGTTTCCACTTCTTCTGTCTGTTGGTCGTAGATTGTCATCTCCCTTTTTCTGTTCTAAGGTTTTCATGCACGGTCCTTGGGGAGGTGAGAGGCCGATTGACGATGACTTGCTTGCGCTAGTGTTCAAGGATCAAGAACAGCCGTCACTGCCATTTTCAGAAGTCCCACTTTCTCAACACAACCCAGCAACCAGACCTCAGACTAGTCAACTGAATATGGGTCGCGTAAAATCTATTGCTCACAGAAGGAAGAAGACAGCCAACCCTTCTTCTAACCAACCTTCCCCTCGTGCTTAGGACCCTTCTACAAATCCACAGCTTGTAAATATTGTACCACCCAAAATCCAAACTAAAGCCTGACCTCGCGATGGCCTTAGGCTAGAGGTTGAATGGTATGTAGCTCCTCCTAGAATTATTTCGGCTAGGATGGTAAAATACTATCACAGGAAGTATGGTCTTCCTGAGATAACCCTCATCAAACCTTCACCCGACCAGTGGGAAAACGTGCCTGGGGTGCCTTCAGTGGCTGGTCGAGGTATCATATCGAGGCAGGGGCAATCTTGCCTCTACACAAATTCTTTAAAGGGGTTGCCAATTATTTTGGGGTCGCCCCATTCCAAATCACCCCAATGAATATAGAGTATTCTCTGCGCTCTATATCCTTTAAAACAACAAGAAGTGGCTAGTACCAACACCACATGAGATCAACTACTTGTTTGATCTCAAATCCAATCCTAACCACAACAACACGGGGTTCTTCCATTTTTACCACCAGGAGTCTGCTCGCACCTTCCTGAGCGACATCACCCACATGTCCAATGTAGGGAAGTTTTTCTTGGAATATTTTCTTACAACAGACCTGGTCGCTGACAACCTGGCCTTCACCCGAGGAGGTAAATCTTTTGCTCACTGGTTGCTTGTTTTCTTCTAGCTTCTCTATACCATCTTTAGAATTTTTGGTGTTGTTTAGGTCCATGAACACTGACTAGTCCCTACTCCAGAGATGGAGAAAAGGGCAGCTTCCTTGGCCAACATGACATTCATTGAAAAAGGTGTCAAAGAGCTGGTCACAAAGAGCATCTTAAGGCTGGTCAGCCTTCTGGCACCTCACCAGGATGTGAGGGAGTCCACAGTAGGGAGTGCAGCTGGAGGAGACCTCCCCAAGCAGCATCAGGATGTGTCACAAGGCGGGCTATAGGAGTGACCATCAGGAAACCATCCAATATTCCACGAGCTACTGTTGTTCCGACCCAACAGGGGAAGGGCATGTAGAAACTTCCTCAACACCCCGAGCCCATACTCGAGTAGTCTGATGAGAACGGTACTGACTTCTCACTTTTAGGCAATTTTCCCATTCCTTGTCATTTATATGACGGGGAAGACAACTTTAAATGTGCAACTAGTTTAAATTCAGACTTCTTCAAGGCAGAGAGTGAGTGTAGCAGTAGTACCATAAATAATGTATCGACCCGTAATAGTAGCTCAGGTATACTACTTAGAATTTTTCTTACTCTTATTTCCTTGCTTTAGTAAATATCTCAATTTATATTGCCTGATCGTTTATTTATATCATGCAGTCATGCCTTCTGACGAGCATGAAGAAGGAAAGCAGGCGGCATCCTGGGGAAAGCAGTAGCGATCCCTCAAAGAAAAGATCCAGGACTGAGGTTCCTCCTGCACCCAAACCTTCCAAGGAAACTACTCCTCCTCCAGCTCCCATCGACCAAACTCCTCCACCAGATCCCACCGACCTGACTCCTCCACCAGCTCCTGTTGACCAAACTCCTCCTAATCAGCCAGGGAATACTCAAGGAGAGGCTATCATGAACATAGCCTCCAATTCAGCCAACGACAAGCTGAAGAAGCTATAAAGGCATTAGCACAGCCGAGAGGCCATCAGCAACACTAGCTCCATGAACGAAGTACTCAGTGTAAGTTACCATTTTTTTCCTATGCTTTAATTGTTTACCTTGTCCTTTATAATAGCTTTATTTTTTCTCTGATCGCAGGGATTTTTAACCTTGTGTACTGGCTGGCGTCGGTCGAAGGCGATGGATGCCGAATGAGCTAAAAAGACTAAAGCTGTTGAGGAGAGGCATGGCAAACAACTCAAAGTGGCCGAGGCCAAACACGCCAAGCAGCTCAAGGCGGCCGAGGTGAAAAATTTCAAACAGCTAAGAGTTGTTGAGGAGAAGATTGCCAAACTGTTGGGGGAGCTGAAGCAACATAAGGAGGCCCTGGCCAAAGTCACTGAGTCCAAAGAGAGGTACAAGGAGTCTTTAGTGTTGAACTACAAAGGGGCCTCCAAACTCCAAGATGAACTGGTGATCAGTAGGAAAGAGATTGTTGAGCTGGAGAAGCGAGTTAAATTGCTCGAAGAGACTAACGCCAGTGACTTGGAGAGGTTCAACAGAGCAACCTTCAACTAATTTTATATGTTTTGGAAAAACAGCCACGAGGCAAAATTTGATTACTTACCAGAGCGTATGAAGCAGGCTAAGCTAGCAAAATGCGTTTCTCGCCTTGAAGAAGAGGAGACAGCTCAGGGATCCCTTGAGATTTCTTTGGCCACGGTTATTAAGGGCATTGACGAGGGTTTTGATACCACAGTCGACCAGCAGCCTCAACAAGATCCCCCCAACTGCTCCTGCTGCTTCATAACTTTATTTATTTAATTTCTAACTAGGACACACCAACCACAGTTCGTGATGTCAAGATAATTTTTTAATCCTTAGGAAACTTTCCTTTTAATTAACAATTACATCCGAGCAGCAATTGCTCGCGGTGTAAAAAAATTCTATTTTCATGTTATAATATTTGCAATTTATTATAACATATGTTCGCATGACCGAACTTAGCATAGTACATCATTTCGATCTAACAAAATTTAAACAAAATTTTGAAAAATACTCTAAGTACCGTAGTATGCTTTCCCTTATTTTTCTTGTGTGTTTACATATGCCTATTGATATGCTTTGCTTGCTTTGTACCTTATATGCCCCCCAAGTGATTGAGGAGCTTAAGGTCCTCGGTCACTTGCCAAGACCAAGATCTGTTCAGACATTACTGCTCGTAGAAATACTTATAAAAAGTGATTATATAGCTAAACAACACACGTAATGAGGAAATACTTGTTATAAATACAATAATTAGCAAGAATAAATGGCTATGCTCAGTTCCTTTTATTTCTCATAGTAAATGGACAATCGTGTCTGTACGAGTGATCAAAAAATTGATTTTACACATATAAGCGACTAGTCATATGATTTACTAACCCTTGTTCATAAACTTGTAAAAAGTGAAATTAATACAAGCCAATTCTTTAAAAAGAATTTTTTATTGATAATACTTGCGCAGGAGTTCTCTATTCCAATAACGAGGAATGAGATCTCCATATAAGCGAGCAAGTTTATAGGTGCCTGGTTGGAGGACTTCTTCAATTTGATACGGACCTTCCCAGTTAGGTCCAAGCACTCTAGCAGCTTGATCGTGGGTATTTAGAAAAACTCTTCTAATTTCCAAATCTCCCACGTTAAATTTTCTTTCTCATACTTTAGAGTTGAAATACCGAGCGACCTTTTGCTGGTAAGCTACTACTCAGATTTGAACTTGCTCGTGCCTTTCATCAACCAAATCCAAAGATTCCATCTATAACTGACTATTCACACTCTGATCGTATGCCCCCTTCAATGCGATGGTAGATCTAATTCAACAGGCAACATATCCACAGGCCAAGGAAAATGGAGTATGGCATGTTACTGTTCGATGGGAAGTTCTATACGACCAAAGGACCTCGGGTAATTGTTTTGGCCATGCCCTCTTTGCTTCTTCAAGCCTTTTCTTCACGGTATCCTTCAATGTCTTGTTGAAAACTTCAACCTATCCGTTTTCTAGCGGATGAGCTACTGAAGAAAAACTCTTGATAATCCCGCGCCTTTTGCAAAATCTATGAACAGATCACTATCAAATTGTGTGCCATTATTTGAGACAATCTTCTTAGGCAAACCATAGCGTCACACGATATTTTTTACCACAAAATCCAGCACCTTTTAGGTCGATATTGTTGCAAGTGGCTCAGCTTCGGCCCACTTTGTGAAGTACTCAACATAAACTACAGCATACTTGACGTTGCCCTTTCGCGTGGGAAAAGTCCCGATCAAATCTATTCCCCACGCTGCGAATGGCCACGTGCTTTGCATCTGTTTTAGCTCATTAGGGGTTGCTCGTGGTATCTTGTAGAACATTTGGCACTTGTGACACTTCTGAACAAAATCCACATAGTCTTCATTCATCGTTCGCTTGAAGTTTCCTTGCCTTAGGATCTTTTTTGATAAACTCTGCCCCCAGCATGATCTCCACAGATACCTTCATGGACTTCTTTCATTAACTATTTTTCCTTTTCCTTTGAAACACACCTTAGAAGTGGCATTGAGAACCCTCTCCTGTACAAATTTCCATCGACCAGAATGAATCGAACCGACTATCTCTGGAGGGTTCTTTCTTTGTTTCTGTCTGCTGGCAGCGCACCATGTTTGAAGTATTAAATGAAGGGCATCATCCATGTGTCTGTTGCTTGACTTACCAGGGAAGACTCTTTCTACTTGAATGCTTGGTGCGGAAAAATGTTCAACAGGTACTATATTCAAGGTGTCAGCTAACTTGGCCAAAGCATCAGCGTTTGAGTTTTGGTCGCGGGGTACTAGCTGGGGAGTATATTTTTTGAACTATGCTAATAAGTCATTTGCCTTGTTCAAATAAGCAACCATCTTCAGACCTCGGCCTTGATATTCTCCCATAATTTGATTAACCACTAAATGGGAGTCACTGTATATTTCGAGTGACTTTATATCCATGTCTTCAGCTAATCTTAGTCCTGCAAGCAGAGCTTCGTATTCGGCTTCGTTATTGGAAATTATGAAGTCGAATCTAATTGCACAGTTGAACCGATGTCCTTTGGGCTTGACTAAGATTAAACCAGCTCCAGCATAGTGTTCGTTGGAAAAGCCATCTACAAATAATTTCCAGGAAGGAGTTTGGCTTTGGAATTCAGACTCTTATATCGGCTTGGTATCCTAGAGCCCAGTAAATTCTGCAACAAAATCTACTAGAGCCTATCCCTTCACAGCTGCTCGTGGCGAGTAAGAAATATCGAACTATCCAAGTTCAACTTCCCATTTCAACAATCGACTGGCTTTCTGGAGGCTAAAATAAAGCAATAGGCTAATTTTTCAATGGGTGGATATCACAGTTCTACTCTTATTAGTCTCTTGCTTATATAATACACAACTTTTTTAACATGTCCCTCCTCTCTGATCAGGACAGCGCTAGCAGCTTACTCGGTGATCGCCAAATAGATGAAAAAAGTTTCTTTCTCGACCGGTGTGGAAAAAATCATTGGTTGCGACATATGAGACTTTAGAGCCTGGAAAGCCTCCTCGCATTCTTCCGGCCACTCAAATTTCTTATTGCCCCTAAGAAAATTAAAAAATGGAACGCACTTGTCCGTTAATTTGGAAATGAATCTACTCAAAGCGACAATCCTCCCGGTCAGACTTTGAACATCTTTAATTTTAGCTGGCGACTTCATTTCGATCAAGGCCTTAATATTTTTGGGATTAGCTTCGATACCTCACGAGTTAACTATGGCTCCAAAAAATTTCCCCGATCCAACTCCGAAGGAACACTTAAGGGGATTCAGCGTCATCTGATATTTGTTCAAGACGTTGAAGCACTCTTGCAGGTCCCCAATGTGTTCTTCTGCCTTCATCAACTTAACAAACATGTCATCAACATATACCTTCATATTAACACCGATCAGCTCTTTGAACATGCGATTGACTAGTCTCTGGTAAGTCGCACCAGTGTTTTTCAAATCAAAGGGAATTACTTTGTAACAGTAAATCCCTGTATTAGTTCGAAAGATAGTGTGATCCTCATCAAGTGGGTACATACTGATCTGATTGTATCCAGAGTATTGACGTGGCATTGACCAGTTGGTCGATCCTTGAGAGCGGAAAACAATCATTCAAGCAGGCTTTATTGAGGTCTGTGAAACCCACGCACGTCCTCCACTTGCCATTCGGCTTGGGAACCAGCACAGAATTAGAGACCCAAGATGGATAAAATGCTACCATGATGAATCTGTTATCCTTTAGCTTCTCAACCTCTTCTTTTAACGCTTTTGATCTATCTTTGTCGAGCAGCCTCCTTTTTTGTTGTACTGGTATAAATTTTTTATCTATGTTGAAGACATGGCTGATAACTGCTGGTTCAATCCCAACCATATCCTTATGCGACCAGGAAAATACCTCCTGGTTCTCCTTTAAAAATTCCACCAGTTTTTGCTTTGTTGTTTTCTTTAAGTTTTTACCGACTTTCACAACCCTGGTCGGATTGCCTCATCAAGTTAGACCTCCTCGAGGTCCTCAACTGGTCCTACGCCTTCTTCAAAATCCCCAAAGTGAGGATCTAAATCTCTATTCTCACTTTGGGCAACACCCTATTTGGTGACCTACTCACCTGATTGGGCCTGTACTTCATTGGCCAATAACAACCCTTTCTCGGCTCTTTCTCTCGATCCACCCCTTTTTGCCTCGGTAATCGAGGAATTATAGCATTCCCGCACTTATCGTTGGTTTCCCAACATGCATCCTACCCATGCGTTTGTTGGAAACTTCATGGCCAAGTGCCAGACTAAGGTCACAGCTCGTAGGTCGATTATAATAGGCTTTCCAATTACAACATTATATGCCGAAGGACAATCAACTACTATAAAAGTAATGAGTAATGTCTTGTTCGTAGGTGTAGTTCCTGCTATGACTGGAAGCCTGATTGACCCCGTTGGCGCGAGCCCCTCGCCAGAAAAACCATAAATGGTTTGGTTGCATGGATCCAAATCCTTCACTGACAACTTCATCCTCTCTAGAGGAGACTTGTACAAAATGTTTTCTGAGCTTCCTGTATCCACTAACACCTGCTTAACCATCATATTGGCGATCTGTACATCCATGACTAGAGGATCCGAATGGGGACACTGGACATGTTGGGCGTCAAGCTCAGAGAAAGTTATCAGTTGTTCCCCTGTTTGAGCTTTTTTGGGAGTTCTCTCCTCCACATTCAGAATTTCAATGTCCTGGTCGTAACGTAAGGTTCGGGCGTATCGCTCCCTTTCCTTCCCACTATCCTCTGCCAGGAGTGGGCTGCCACAGATGGTCAGCAATGTACCCACAACTAGAGTTGGCTGTAAATGGGACGAGCATTGGCGTACAAGTGCCTCCTCGTTGTCTCCTTGAGCCTCTCGCTGAGAACCTCCAGTTGTTCATACATATCTTCTCAGGTGTCCTTGTCTGATAAGGAACTCGATCTCATCTTTAAACTGGTTGCACTCGTTGGTGTCATGACCATAGTCATTGTGAAAATGACAAAACTTGATTATATCTCCTTTGGAGATATCTTTCCTGATCGGCACTGGTCGCTTGTAAGGGAGAGTGGTGTTGGTAGCCTGGGACACTTCTGCTCTGCTTTCGACTAGGGACGTGAAATTATTAAACCTCAGCTCGTATCTATAACTTTTAGGGCGCTTATTCTCAATCGTTGACGGCTCGTGGTTCGCCCTTTTTCCTCTGTTTTTCCAATTATTTTTGCCGTTTCCATTGTGTTTCCCAGACCCATTGGTGGCTTTGGTGGGATATTCCTTCGGACCCTAGTCATCTTCAGGCGCCTTACATTCGTTGGCAATTTCCCCTTCAAGCTTGATGTACTGGTCTGCTTGATTTAAGAATTCTTGGGTGCTCTTCACCCCATTCTTCCTAAAATTGTTCCAGAGGGACGAATGGCGTCGTACTCTTGCAATAAGTGCCATCATTTTCCCTCATCACCAACTGTCTTAGCCCCAGCAGCGACTTGCATAAAATGCTGGACATACTCCTTCAACGATTCACCCTCCTTCTGGCATATCTCGACCAATTGGTTGGCTTCGGTCGGATGTACTCGACCAGCCTAAAACTTCCCGTAAAACTCTTTCACGAACATTTCCCTTGACACTATACAAGCATGAGGGAATTTAAAAAACCACTCCTGAGCAGTGTCGAATAAGGTGGCCAGAAAGATTATGCATTGAGCGTCATCTTACACCTTCTGGATGTCCATTTGTATCTCGAACTTATTCACATGAGATACTGGGTCTCCAAATCCATTCAAGTTGGGTAAGACCGACATCTTAAATTTGCTTAGGGTTTTGACCATTGCTATTCTTTGTATGAACGTAGTGCCTCTTCTCTGATCATATTCAATGTGGGATGTTCGGCTCCCCACTAACTGCTGGACTACCTGATTCAGGGCATCAAGCTGGGCCTGTACAACGTCTGGTACTATTGAGGAGACTAGTGTTGGAGGGGCATAATCGTCGTGCCTTTAACGCATATCATTTAGTACGTCCCTCAAATCATCATCACTACGCCTTTGCTCGCTAGACGTTAGGCTGCCCCCCAGCATTCTGGCTCGTGGGCCGATTTTCTCTTGGTGGGGGATTCTATTCTCCACCCCTCTCTTCTTTCCTTTGACCAACATTTCCTCTGTTGGAATCAGCTTCATTGTAGTCATAGCCATCCCTAAAACGTGACCGACTATAGTGTGACCTACTGATTGCGCTATTTCCCCCTCCCCTCGATGGCACGTCAGGTGGACGCCTGAGTTGGTCGGTGGGTCCCCGGGCATCATTATGTCGTGGGGGGCCCCTGACCGCAGATCCTAACTCGACCTGTCTCCTGGTAGCAGAAGGACGTTGTCCCCTACTCGGTGGATTTGTCTCCTTAGCAGTTTAGCGTCTAGGGTTTCAAGGAGGCTACCCGACCCTATTCTGCCATTGCTGCTGGGGATTATCTCGACCAGCGTGAGAGGGAGGTTGTTGCTCAGGATGTTGAAATGGAACATCCTGTTGAGAAGTAGGAGGCTGCTCCAGCCTTTGAGGGCTTTCTGGTGGAGGCAGAGTGTGGTGATGTTGTGGACAATTTGAATGTGGGTCTTATTGTGGCAGTACATTGGGTGGTTGATCGGGTTGAGAAGTTGGCATGGGCTGTCCTCGAGCCAACTGTATGGCTGCTTCAAGGGCGGCAGTGGCATCCCTTTATTGGCGATCCATATTGGCCTACCTCTCATTCACTTCTTAGCGTTGCCTATTAATTTCTCTCTGCTGCAACGCCATTGTTTCAGCCACATTTTCGTGATTAGCCCTCAGATTGGCTAACTCTTCCTGCAACACAATCAATGTCATCCTGAAGGTCTCAGAATCCATTTCCTCCTCTTCGAACTCCACTTGTGGCTCATCCTCAGCCACATTTTGTGGAGGAGGTTGAGATGGTGCAGCACCAGAGGTTTGTCCAGTCTTTCTAGCCGTTTTTGTTGTTTGATCTTTTTGAAAGTCTTGAGTTCAACTCTCAATGAAAGCACCAAAATGTTGACCCTCAAATTGGTCAACGACATGGAGACAAGTAAAATGATAGAAAATGGGATGAAATCAAGACAGCAAGATAAACGACGAGAAATATTTATAGTGGTTTGACCCCAATAAGATGGTAATGACCTACGTCCACTTAGTGTTCTCATTGATGTAGAATTCCAAGAAATGTGATAAGTGAACTAGGGTTCACGAGTTTCACAAGCTTTTAGATGAATACAAATATTGTGGATAAAAACACTCTATTTCTCTTTGAGAATTCTGAAGTTCCAAAAAGTAGAAATCTAAAAGTCCCTTCTCTTGAGCCCTTTGATTCTTATTTATAGGCTCAAGGAGTTCTACATGGGCCAATGGGCCTCAATTATATTTAATACAGGCGTATCTAAATAATAATGGAAATTACAACTAATGCGTAATTGTAAGATTACATATCTGAAAGAAATAAATGAATATATGTGACCAGGCTGGTCCCTCATAATTATGATGTCTGATGAGCCAATTCTCTTATGGTCGATGGTCGAACAGATTATACTTAATTAAACTGCCACGTGCATCCCACGTGTAGGCCAGTCCTGCCACGTCATTAGGTAGTCCGTTTTTGGGTAAACATTACAACTTAAATCCCATCATCTAATTAATCACCCACTATTTTTCCCCAATGTCTAAATATCCCCAATATATTTTCTAAATTTCTGAAAATACCCCTTGGCTCCCCCAAGCTGGGTATTCGTTCCCATTGTGACCTTTTCGCTAATTTCTCACTAGGATCACCTCATGCCGAATAATCCAAATACATCCACATAATAATGAGGTCTCGCACTAATATCACATATATATTCACATTAATGCCCTCAACGGGCCAAAATTACAAATATGCCCTTATATGCTAAACAAGGCCCAAATTCATATCAAATACTCATAAACATGCATTTCACATATCCATATAATCATGCATATCATTTAATCATCCATTTAATCATAAAATCACACATAAACCAATTATGCCCTCCAGGCACGATCATCAAGGTCCTTAAGCCTTGTTAGTTATTTTGGGTCATTACAGAAATCCACATGTGATCTTATGTAAACCTTCTAGATTAATACAAACCTAAATGGAAGTAGGTCATTACCAATCCTTGGGGTCGAACCTCTATAAATCCTAGTGTTCTCTGTTATTTATTGCTCATTGTTAGTAGGTTATTCACTCATTTATTTTCATTGATTGTTCTATTGAATGATCTCGTATTTATTAATTTGACTCCGCGTTAGTTGGCTAAAAAACCAGTCAGCATTTTGGTGATTTCCATTGTTGTCTTGATTCTGTTTGGTTGACACATCTCAATAATGGCATGGAAATTCACTATTTGTACATAATCCCATCCAGGATTAGGTACCGAGAAACTTTTTGAACATAATCTGAAGGCAGTGGCCGTGACATAAATCTTGGGGCTGCATGGTGGGATGGCAACCCCTGAGCACCAACGTTGAATAGGAGTGGTCAGCCCCAAAACAACCAACAATAACCTGGTCGGTACAGACAACACCAAGAGTACCGACCAAGATCTATAAGGGAGGAACCAAATTTTAGTAGTGCGTATAGACCCCACTACGCCGATGGATATAATCACGACAAGGCAACGAACCAAGTATGCCAACAAAATAATCAGGATCAGATGGGTAACCATCCTGAAGGATCGTTTTTCCCACAAGGGCAGGATGCCCCAATCAACCAGCCACCGAAGGCGAAGGGTTCTGGGGAGTACCCTGGTACTAGTCCAAGTTGATAGCAAAAGCTACCGAGCAGCCCAATCCACGAGAGTATGTTCCTATGTTTACTACTTACTCCATCCTGTTGGAGCCCCGTGAGATGTTTTCAACGCTACCCAGGTTGTCGTACCATACAGAAGACCTCCACCAACGAGGAAGGATGTTAACAAATGAGATATGACTAAATTCGGTCAGTTTCACGATGACTATGGTCATGAGACAAATGAATGTTACCACCTGAACAGGTATGTACGGCCGACTACCAACCAGCATCCTCAGGAACAATGCCCACAATAGTATCAGGGTAATCAACCTCTCTTACCACCACCATTCGCTAGTAGATTAGATATGATATGTGGTTGATCACATTTGGCCGGTAATACTGGAAAAGCACAAGAAAAATACGCTCGTTCCCTTAGATATGAGTAGGATGATGATGTGTTGGCTGTCCAAGAGCATACTCCCAAACAAACTTGCTATGAGTGTGAGCCCGTCATATTCAACGAGGAAGACACAGGTCATGTGCGTCATCCGCATACTGACCCTTTGGTGGTGGAAGTTCAAATTGCCAACATGATTGTGGCCCAAACAATGTTCGACCATGGGTCATCTGCCAACTTCCTGTTCAAGAATACCCTGGAGAGAATGAATTTGAGCATCAAAGATCTGGAGCCATGCGAGCAGCTGTTGTATGGGTTCACGGGAAGTGGTATGGCCCTAACGATGCCACTAACGATGGGGACAACACCTAAGAGCAACACTGTCATGGCCTTGTTCATTGTAATTGACATCCCCTCTCCATATAATGCCACATTAGGCTGACAAACCTTGTATGACCTCCGAGCAGTAACTTCCATCATCCACCTACTATTCAAGTTTCCAACTCAGGCAGGTATCGAATGTCTCAAAGGGAATCAACTGGTAGCTAGGGAGTGCTATAACTCTTCAGTGAAAATAGTAATAAAGGCAGTCTCCACCGCACAGCCTGCAGGACCCAGTAACCAGAAATAAGATGCAGCCCAAAATGGGGGGAGGACATACAAGACTAGGCCCAGTCGAAGAATTAGAGGAAGTCCCATTTGACCTAGAATACCCAATCAGGTTTGTCAAGGTGGGGAAAGGGTTGTCCGGGGACATAGGATCCGCTTTGATCCAGTTCCTTCGAGACAACCAAGAGGTTTTTTCCTGGTCCCATGAGGATATGGTTAGGATTTGCCCCACAGTTATAAGCCACACCCTTAATATTAATACAGACCACTTCAAGCCCGTACATCAAAAGAGGAGGTTACTTGATAAAGATAGGGCAAAGGCATTGAAGGAGAAGGTGGAGAAATTTAAGAATAACAATTTCATTCAGGAAGCTTTCTATCCGGTATGGGTGTCCAAGCCTGTGTTGGTACCAAAACTTAATGGCAAATGGAGGGTATGCATAGACTTCACAGACTTGAATAAAGCATGCCCGAAAGATTGCTTACCACTTCCAAGAATTGACCAGCTGGTGGAGCTACAGCCGGTCATGAGATTTTAACGTTTATGGATGCCTACTCAGGGTGTAACCATATTAGCATGTATCCCCCTAACCAGGAGCACACTAGTTTTCGCACAGACGTAGCGTTTTCCTGCTATAGGTTCATGCCATTCGGCCTTAAAAATGCTGGAGCCACATATCAATGACTGGTAAATCGTGTGTTTAAGGACCAAATTGAAAATAACATGGAAGATTACGTTGATGATATGTTAGTGAAATCCAAAAAGGCTGAGGGGCACATTGGTGACTTGGATGAATGTTTCAACATACTGAGGCAGTACAAAATGAAATTGAACCCTTTGAAATGATCCTTTGGTGTGGGGTCAGGCAAGCTTTTGGGGTTTATAGTGAGCTTAAGAGGAATAGAACAAACCCTGAGAAAACAAAAGTGTTGTTGGACATGCACTCACCAACCAGGATCGAAGATATGCAAAGCCTAACAGGGCATATAACATCACTGGGTAGGTTTGTATCCAAATCAACTGATAAGTGCATTCCATTTTTTAACATCCTCATGGGTACCAAGAAATTTGAATGGACCGAGGAATGTGAATAAGCTTTTCAAGCTAAAAAAAAATCAGCTCGCACAACCCCCGATCCTTTCAAAACCCCTTGAGGGTGAAGAACTGTGCATATACCTGGCAGTGAAAGAACATTCTATCAGTGCAGTCCTGGTCAGAGAGGATGACAGATTCCAACACCCAGTTTACTATGTTAGTAAAGTGCTGATCAAAAGCAGAAAGCAGTTATCCTTTTCTTGAAAAATTGACATACATCTTGCTCTTGTCTTCTAGAAAACTTCGCCCATACTTCCAAGCTCATCCCATCAAGGTCCTTACCGACTAACCATTATGTCAAGTTCTGCAAAAGCCAGACACCTCTGGTCAACTACTGAAATGGTCAATAGAGTTGGGTCAGCATGAGATCACCTACCCGCCTCGAAAAATGACTATAGGTTAGGCTCTAGTAGACTTTGTTGCCAAGTGTACAGGGGTACAAGAAACAGATGAGGAAATGGCCAAGCAGCCATCAGAATCTAGACCACCGCCCAGTACAGGTGCTGAGCAGAACACTGAACAACTGGAGTCTACTACTATCCACTCCGAGAATGAAGCACAAGTATGGAAGCTGCATGTTGATGGCCCTCCTACCGTATAGCTATCTGGGGCCGGCCTTACACTAATAATTCTTGAAGGGCAGCACATCCATTGTGCACTTTGTTTTGGGTTTAAAGCATCTAATAACGAAGCGGAGTATGAAACATTAATCACGGGTCTGAAGTTAGCAAAAGAAGTAAAGGATGAGTTCTTAGATATATACAGTGATTTTCATATTGTTGTCAATCAAGTCCTCGGCGAGTACACTGCTCAGGGAGACAATATGATGGCCTATCTTAGTAAAATCAAGGGCCTGCTTACTCAACATCATCCAACAGATACCAAGAGAACCAAACGCCACAGCAGATGCATTGGCCAGACTGGCCAGTAGTGCTGTAGTAGATAAGGCCAACCTGGTTCCCATTGAGTACCTAGTCGAACCCCGTATCAACCTACTAGAGCTCGTCCTTTTGATAGACGATACTCCATCCTGGATGACCCTAATTGCAGCTTATCTAGAGCATAAAGCTCTACCTAACAACCATAATGAGTCTAGAAAACTGATGAGGAAAATTGCACGGTACCTAATCCTAAACGGAATTATGTACAAAAAGTGATTTTCCATGCCATTGTTGAGATGTGTCAACCAAATAGAATCAGGATGGCGATTTTCCAGGATGGATAGAGGAGGTACATGAGGGTTTCTATGGAAATCAAGTTGGGGGAGGAAAGTATGTATAATAAGATTTTAAGGCAAGGCAACTTCTGGCCAACTGTGAATGAAGATGCCTTTGCATATGTCTGAAGATGTGATAAGTGTCAGAGGTTTTCCAAGATACCTTGGGCAGCCCCAAATGAGCTTACTCAAATGCCAAGTTTATGGCCCTTTGCCATTTAGGGAATTGGTCTTATTGGTCGGTTACCAAAGGGAATAGTGGGAGTACAGTATGCACTAGCGACAGTTGATTACTTCACCAAGTGGACGGAAGTCGAGTCACTACCAACCATCACTTCCGAAATAGTACTAGGCTTTGTGCTAAAAAATATAATATGTAGTTTGTGTCTACCTTAGAAGATCGTGCCCGACAACGACACCCATTTTGACAGCCAATTGTTCACTGATTTCTATGCCAAGTAGGACATCACAAAAAGCTTTTCAGCAGTCTCGCACACTAAATAAAATGGGCAGGTAGAAGCAATTAACAAAACCCTCAAATACACTATGAAGAAGCATGTAGAAGAGGCTAAACAAAGCTATCCTGAGAGATTACTTGAAATACTCTGGTCGTATAGGACTACCGAGAGAACAACCATTGGTGATACCCCATTTGCACTCACATATGGGTATGAAGAAATGCTGTCGGTTGAGGTGACTCCCCCATATCCTTGATGTGCGGCATATGACTAGGATCATAACCACCAAGTGCTAGTCGAATCCTTAGACTAGATTGAAGGAAGATGCGAAAGGTCCAACATACGCCTAGTTGCCCATCAACAAAAAGTTTCCTGGTACTTTAATTCCAGAGTTAATGAATGAAAGTTCAACATGGGTGATTTAGTCCTGTGAAGAGTATTCCAAGAAACTTGAGATGCCTTGGCAGGAGTACTAGGTCCAAGCTGGGAGGGTCCTTACTAGGGTACAGAGATAGTACCTCCTGACACGTACACGCTAGCACGATACGATGAAGATCTCCAGTTAGTACATGTCCCCCGTTACTGGAATGGGAAACACCTGAGGATGCACTACCAATAAAGATCACTTTTAAGTGATTTTTGACTAGCTGGTACAGGCACGAACTGCTCTTACCACCGACCAGCTCTAATTAGCTATATTAATTATGCACAGGCACAAATTGCCCATTTATTGTAATATTAGTATTTATGAATGTAAGCTAGGATTGTAGTGAAACATCTTGTATGGTTATTTTTTAATCAATATGACATGATTTTTGTCCATTTTTTACAAGCCTTAGCTTACAATGATTATCTTGCTAACTAGTGATTTGTTTCAAAAATTGTAGGCAATGTATGAAACCTTCGTAGGATTTGGCAAACCCAAGTATTCTCGGGCAGGTTATTACGAGAAACTCTGGTCAGTTAGCAAGTGACCAAGAGGATAACCCAAGAGTTATGAATCCTACTCACTTACTTGGGGAGGCACCATAGTCATACATGGACAAGCAAAGGAAAAAGTACGTAATTAAAAGGACTTAGAAACATAAATTTTTATTAATGTTATAATATTTGCGCATTGCTCGGTAAGTATGTACCAAGCAACAAAAAGAGCCATAAAACAATTTCTATAGATAGGTGATAAATGAGTTTTAGGCTCATTTATGGTCTAGCTTTTAGGAAGATTTTCATTAGTGTAAGGCTATTTTATTGCAAAAGTATGCTTGTTTGTTCATGTTTCAGGTTTTTGATGCTAAGATGGTGAAAAGAGTGGAATGAAGTGAAAGTGGAAGAAAATGGAATTATTTTGGAGGAAATCGAGTCATTCAGGAGCAAGAAGTCCAAGTAATATTTATGTGAATAACGCTACAGCGCTATCATAGTGGTGCTACAGCGCTAGAAAGGAGACCTTAAAGCTGTTGAAAACGTCAATAGCGCCCCAGCGCTACAAAACAAGTGATGCAGCGATTGAAGGGTTTGAAGATTAGCGCCCCAGTGCTACATTACTGGCTCTACAATGCTAGTACAAAAAATTTTTAGGCAATTTGGCACTGTCAATAGCGCTATAGCGATCAAAACCTAGCACTATCAACGCGGTTTTCAAATGTGAAGCCACTTTTAGAAGGACAAAACAGTCTTTTCACTTGGGAGCATTGGAAAACTATTTAAGGGGAATTAATCTACGAATTGAGGAAGCAGTTTTAGTTTTATAAACCCTAGATCTAGAGAAGATTGATGTAATTAGATTTCTTTTTTCTCGTTTATGACTTTCTATATTTCTTCTTCATCTGAGTTCTTTAAGTTGTTTTCTATGAACAATTATTTGAATTTTATTTTCATTATGTTATCTATGAACTAAATATTTTATCTAGGGATTAATGTAGTCACTTGAATTTCAATTTAATTTTATTATGATGTTTATTGATACTTCTTTTCTATTATAATCTATATAATGTGTGTTTAATGCTAGTAAATAGTTGATCACTATCTGCTTGATTTAATGATTTTGATTCAAAATTCGAAAGATGAGAATTGAATATGCTATCATTTTATAGACATAGGTTGCATATTGGACGAAATTAAATGTATGACTTGTTTAGTAATGTCTTCTATATGTTTAAGTTTATCACAGAGATGTAGAAAACCTGCATATAGGAGGAGATCTTATATCTTGAAAAAGAATAGGAATCGATTATGTTAACCTGCTATTAGAATAGGAAGAAGAGATTTAGAATTGATTAGTAAAATTTATAGAATGAAAAGTTGATGAAATTAATTCCTAGGCTTTTTATTATTGATTATTAATTCGTTGATTTATTATTCTGTTTACAGTTATTTAAATTGTGTTCATAGTTTAGAATTATTCATCTTTATTTTAATCACCAAATAGAAAGTGAAAAACGATTATTGGTAATTGGTTAATAGTCTATGTGGGACGATCTCTATTCTTAAAGACTTTATTACTGGACACGACTACATATACTTGTGTACAGATTTCACAAATCTATAGGGTTGAACAATTTTTGTTTACAACTCATTCAAAAAAATTAAACAGCTCCGATTTACAGAGCCACACAACTCCAAAAACAGTATGCGCCGAGTAGTAAGGAAAACTAACATACGAGCAGATATGCAGTCAAATCAAGAAGCACTTTATAGATAACTTGTTAAGTGCTCGAGATTAAAGGCTGCTCGACTCAACCTTGTTGTCTCAGCAAAAATAAAATATTGCTCGAGACTAAAGGTTGCTCAGCTCAGCCATTTTTTGTCTCTGCAAATATAATAGAAAAGGTAGAAATGTTAAGTGCTTCAATGGTCTTAAGGCTAGTCAGTTGGTTGGTCTTGGGGTTGGATGATAGGGGGTCTTGAGGCAAGTTGGCAGGGACGGAGGTGTCAGCTAAATCATTCGAATCGGAGGACAGAGCAGAATCTTTAGGGGCTAGTGTATTAACATGCTCCCCCACAGTATCCTAAACAACTGGAATCTATTCAGTAGATGCAGTCTGGGCCTCGACTTGTTCTCTCTTAGTACAATATAACATAAGCTCATCAAAATCCTCTCCCAGATAGTTGTAGTCAACCCCCTTATTGCGCACCCAAAAGTCGTAGAAGGTACACATGCCAAAAGCCTCGTAGGCCATGACATCGGTGGCCCTTGTTGCTTTCTTAGCATTTAGAGCCTCCTCCAAGTCTTTTTCTTCCCTTCTGGACTGTCCTCCCCTCCTCAGCGTAGTTTTGGGCTATTTGCTTAAGTTTCTCCACCCTTGTCACCAACCGATTGACATATAACTCCCTTTGCTCAGTAGCAACTTTGAGATCCTCGTTCTCTATAGAGCACCACTATCCAGTCCTTTTTAGTTGCTGGATCTATTGTGAGGTGCCTTCAGTGTCTTTGGCCAGCTGTTCAATCTAGGCTTTCAGAGAGGCATTCTCTTTAGATTCCTTCAGCAAATTGCCCACCCTCTTATTCACCATCTTGACCCAGTCGTGAGCGTAACTAAGTGCCAAGAATCCCTGCAACATTAAAGGAGGGAAGTCAGAAAAATTAACAAAGAGGAGAAATCAACAAAACACCAAGTAGATAAATGACTTACCCTAACGACATCCTGCAGACCATTACTGCTAATGTTCTCTAAAGATCTTGTTCCCAGGTTGGCCAAGAGTTTACTCTAAGCAGTCAATACCTTCTTTATGTGTGCATGATGGATTGCCAAGGCTTTCTTTAAGGGTTTGCTGGGCTCCTCTGTAGGATTTTCAACTTCACCTTCTTGAGCCTGACTCGGGGTAGACGGCTCTTTTGCAAGGGCATCAGGGATGGGCACCTCAGTAGAAGTTGTTTTGCCTTTGCTCTGGCCAGATTTGCCTAACAAAACATGTCCCCCTGCTTTTCCTAGAGGGGTGTGCAGCTTCTAGGGGGTGGGGGTCTTCTCGGGGACCTTTTCTGCCTGCTCGGTGGTCTCGACAGGGGGTCAGTTTTTGGGCGTTTAGCTGAAGGAGTCTCTCCAGCAGAATTACCAGTTTGTCTCTGGGCAAACTTCTTAAAGAAAGCATATGACATATCTACAAAACAAAAACAAGAGGTCAGAAAGAAGAACAAGCAGGGTCGAAATATGCAAAAATAAACAAATAGACCATAAGTAAGTGCAAATAGACTGTATCAGATCACCCTCGATTGCTCCTGCCAAGAAGCCAAGGGCCCCGAGTTGGGTGTCCTCATCGCTCTCTGGCGAGTTGACATCCATACTCTCAACAAGGATCTCTTTCCCCTTTACATGTTAAGGGGCAAGTTCAACTTGAGGAGTACTCTTCTGATAGAGATATCAGCAGACCTCCAGGTGCGGTGTGCAACGTAGGGTTTGCCAGGAGGTACAATAGTGTTTTTCCTATTTCTTGTTGGGTGGTATTTGGCTGGACGGTTTATTTCATGACAGTTCTTTGCTGGGTGACTGTTTGCTGGGAGTGTTTCCCTTACCCTTTGCCTTAGGGTTAGGATAGAGCCCAGCACCAACAAGCCTCTCCTCAGAGGTCAAGGTGAACACGTCTTTGCAGGTTGGTTCCATAGCGGCAAGCTTCTGAGCCCATTTGATCAAATTCTTTAGTTGGTGCCAGACAGCTGAAAGGAGCATTGCGCTGAAAAGAAAGGTGGTTGGCAACAATGTCTGTAGTGATAAAGTATTGGCTAGAATACTCCCTAACCTTTGAAGTAGCTTCGGTATTGGCCAGATAAATGTTTGAGTCCCTATGGATAAAATAGAAATACCCCGAGCGGCCTTGGCGAGGGCTGGACTTGAGGTCGAACAGTTAGTTCACTTCATGCACTGAGGGCACCAACCAGCCCTCAGATTTATACAGGAAATACAAGGCGGATAGAAACCTAATGCCTTGGACTAATTTGGGTAGGGAAAATCCCAAAATAAATTGCCTCACTTTTATAGTATGGCAGTAAGGGCAGTGTGGCACCAACACTAATATGGTACGGATCAAGGATACTTTGCCCTCTGTGCGACGGTGGGTTTGAGAATACTGGCACTCCTATGTTTGAAATGGTCCATGACGTTCTTTAATTTCTTCTCACAGATGGTACTTGCAGGAGCTGAGTATAAGGGGGGCTCTTCCGTCTCCTGAGACAGGTTTAGAATAGCCTCAGTATCAATCTACCTAGCGTATTCTGGCTTGGAATCTTCCTCCCGGCCAGTGTCAGCCAGTCCTTCGTCGGTGGGTTGTGCTTCTTGATTACCAGTGGCACAGGGAGCCAAATGGGGGTTTTGTGCATCATCGGCACGAGTTGTATTCTTTGTGTGGGCCATAATCACCAGCTGGTAGAGGGCCTTGTCATGCTAGGTTGAACCTCTACATGGTGAGTGTAGCGAAAAGTCAATGATAGCCCGATTATCACCTGCTTAGCAGTGAGAGCACCAAACAATGCTGGTCGGTGTATACGAACAGTGAGAAGCACTGATAAATCTACAAAATAGAGTTACTTTACCATATTGTTTATGTTAATTGTTGCCTAGTCTTTGAGTTTTTGAGTAATTTATTAGGTTTTTAAATAATTTTAAATTTATTAGTCTTATTGTAATTTTTTAGATTTTTATATGTTTTTATAGATATTTTATTGTAATTTGCTGTAAGTTAATTAGTTGAAAATAGTGTTGTTAGATTAAAATTTAGAAAGGTGATTTTATTGAGTTTAAATGTCAAAGTGAATTAAATTTTAATTTATATTTTTGTGTAACTTAAGTTGTATAATTTATTATTGAAAATATTTAGTTTTAATTGAATTTATGTTTATTTTATAGTGTATATGTTGTATTTTTAGCTCTTGAAAAGAAAAAGAAAAACAAGAAAAATGAAGGAAAGGAAAAGAAGGAAAGTTGGGAAAATGAAGCAAAGTGGCATTTTTTTGAGAAAGTTTAAGCCCATCACGCCACCCACCTGGCCCATCCCATTCTCCAACTGCTCCAAGCCCAGCCGAAGCCCTTCTCCCAGTCACCTTTGGGCCCACTTGCCACAAGGCCCAGCCAAAGCCTTCTCCCAGCCACCTTTGGGCCCGCCTGCCACAAGGCCCAGCCGAAGCCCTCTCGTAGCCCCTAGGCCCGACGCCTCTAAACACACCCACGCCTCCCAGCTACGAGCAGCCCCACAGCCCATCTCTCTTCTCCTCACGCCTAGGCCTGTCTCTAGCCTTCGACCCACCTGCCACTAGTAGCCAACCAGCCACTTTCTCACACTTCTTAAGCCCATTTTGTCCCCTTGTCCCTAAAATGCCAATTTTTACCCAATTTTCTACACATTTTACTGCAAAATTCATCATGACACCCTAGAATTTACCCCTACTTGCCATATTATTATTAATTAAATTAATCTAATCAATTTAATTAATTTTAATTAATTATTTTAATAATCTTATTTTGGCTATAAATATGTAATTTCAAGACCATTTTGGGGGGCTTAATTTTTTGTTACCATCATCTTTTCTACCATTTCTCTCTTCCATTTTAGTATTTTTCAAGAGCAATTTTCAAGTATGTCTTCTTTTTATTGTGTAATTTCTATTCTAGTCACGTGTTTCTAATCTTTTTCATTAGATTATTAAGATCATGATGAAGCAACTTGTAATTAGATAGTATTTATATTGTATGTTTATTTCCGTTGTAATCCAACAAAGTTTATGGATTTTTCTTCTTCATATATGTCTTTCATCTTTAATATCTTATATTTTGGATTGTTAGATAATATTGCACTTTGTTCTTCATTTTGCAAAACATGATATACTTTGTGTAAGATGTGTTATTAAATTGTACACATCCAATGCTTAGAGAAAAAATACTATGTTTTGCCTTATAAATAATGTTATTTGATTTTTTGTTGTTTCATTAGGTTGATTCACATTAAATACTTTGAGATTATATTTTTTTGAAAAGTGAAAAAAAATCATATCTTTTTAGAAATAATTTGTGCTTAAAATTATAAATTTATTTGGAAAATGATAGTTTGACTTGTTTTAACTATCACTAAAACTTGGGAATCAATATACTAATAAGTATTATTAAACTTGCATTTTATGGATTCTAGTATCTTAATAATCTTTCTTTTACAACTTATTTTCAAATCATAATTTGTTTATTTTTATTCTCTTAAATAGCTTTATTTTAAATCTTTTATTTTATGTTCATAACATTAATCTCATCAATCTTTGGAGCTAGGTTAGAATTTATTAATTTTTGTTTAAAATAATTTTCTTTTTTATTTTAGACAACTCCTTCGGGTTCAACATCCTTTCTTACACGATCACTATTCTATATGAAGGATTCGTGCGCTTGCGATATAAATATTTAAAACATACCCATTTTAGGTCCATCATATAGGATCTCATTAGACTCAACCAATGAGATTAGAGCATTTATTTATGTTTTGGAGCTAAAACATGTAATCGTACAGACATTCTGTAATGGACCAGGCAATACGTCACCCTATACCAAGCAACATGTCGGCTGATACTTCTCTCTCTAGGCGACATTCACTTAAACCTAGATTCAACCAACATGAAAATACCACCCACGGCTACAGTAGACAACACAGACAGAGAGAAAAAAATTGTCACGCACAATGTTAAGTTAAGTAGAGAAGTTTGGGAAACTTATTTACTTTAAGAGTATGGCACTAGAACTGTGTTCGTAGTGTGAGGTTGGTTTGACGTAGTAGTTGGAGCATGGACTAGCTCTCTCAGACAGATTGGGAGGAGAAGACTTAGGGTTGCTTAGGTTGGCTCTGCTTTGTGTGAAGTAAAAGAGAAGGTAAAAAGAGAAGAAAGGAAAGGGCACCCCTAATTATAGACAAGGAGAAGTGAGCTTCTCCTTGCAAGAATTTAATGCATCCGTCCAATCAGCAGTCCCCTCGATCGTTGTGTCTCCCCAGACACGTCAGCATGCCCACACGCACGTCCCTAAAATCATGTTTCCGCAACCACCTCATACGTCAGCCCACTCTTTAAGAACTGCATAACCGTCGGTACAATTTTTAAGAGTGGCCATCATGATTCTTTATGGTTCCAAAAAGAGGCGGGAAAGAGTGAAAAGTCATTTCTTGGAAACTTGAAGAAATACTAAGGCTATTAATTGCACTAGATGCTATACCACGTAGCAAAGAGCATATACCCCTAACCACGCTAGACTCGGTGTTCTCCAGAAGAAAGTTTCCATGCTGCTTAGCACCATTGCAAACTTGGGGGGAAAATGTTATCCCAAAAATTGACATATCTGATGTGGCATCAAGCTTGGCTACATGGAGTAGACTGGGTAGACCCCACTACAGGCTGATTGGTGTATACCTACGGGATATACGACAAGTTATTGCTCAACATGCTATCACCAAAGGCTCAGGCGCTCAGTATGATGGACAGTCAAACCTGGTCAAAAGAGGTTACACTCTCTGTTAGAAGTCCGCAAGAATCTCTTGACCACTCGCAGAGGACGCCTAACATCCCTGAAGACTCGGTCAAGCTTCCTAACAAATAGGAATGCAGTTACCTGCAAGAAAAAGGGGATATTTCCACCATCTGTGTGCAGCCCTTGGGATAAGAGAGCATTATAAGTACAAACCCTCCACCACAGTGGAAGGGGTTCACAAAATTTGCCTTCCGACCATTATTTAGATACACACCAGGCAACTTTATCTTCATAATTAGTAGTGATTCTACCTTATTGTATTGTCTTTTACACATAGAAATCCACTTGTAACCCCTTGTGATCTTAAGTAAACCTTCTAGATTAATACAAACTTAAGAGGAATTATGTCATTACCAATCATTGGGGAAGAATCTCTAGAGATCCTAGTGTTATCTATTATTTATTGCTCATCATTACTAGGTTCTTAGCTCATTGGTTGTTGTTCTGAAATCTCTCGAATAAATTAATTTGACTCCGCGTCAGTTGGCTAAAATACTAGTCAACAAATAGGTATTACTATTACTAACTAATAGGCCTAATTGATTACTACAAAGATAAACTTGGAAGTATTCAGAACTGTATTTAATGAAAAGTACTACATTGATGTAGTTAGGGCAACAAACACAGAGGAATTCAGTATGATGCTACAGGGAAATATGTCAGTGATGGAGTATGCAATAAGGTTTGACAGATTGGCCAAGTTTGTTGCAGACTTGGTGCCCACTGATGGGACAAGGAAGGAAAGGTTCCTTCAGGGGCTACAGCTTATGATAGCCTGAGAAATCCAAATTACCAATGTGCCTAGGGAGACGAAATACGCCTAGGTGGTAGAGAAACCCCTTACTGTAAAGGGTACGGAGAATAAGATCTGGTGCAAGAACGCAGCCAGGAGAGACACCAACAGGATGGGACCTCCACTTATTGGTTCTGGTAGGGACGGAGGCCCTAGTGACTAGAAAAGGAAGGCTTCAGATACCTTTTCAACTTCAGGGATCGACAGGACGCCATGTGGTATACAAATAGGCCGCTAGGGAAACAATGAGATTTTGAGGGCTTGCCTTGAGTGCGCTAGATGTAAAAGGCGCCATGTGGGAGAGTGTCGGGAAAAGTCCTACTTTCTGTGCAAGATAATAGGACACTTGAAGAAAGACTCCCCGATAATAAAGAAAGAGGAACCAAAGAAGGCAGAAAACTTGACTCCCACTCTAGTGTTTGCCTTGACACAAGCTGAGGCTGAGGCTGAGGCTAGTCCCTCAGTAGTGACAGGTCAGCTTTCTAGTGCTGGAACCTCTTATACTATTTTGATTGATTCTGGTGCTACACATTCATTTGTTTCTAGTAGAGTACTTTATAGACTTTGTAGGCCTTGTGGTTACTACATTGTGGGATTTGTAACTTTACTGCCCTCTAGGGAGTTGGTAGTTTCGAGGAGGTGGGTTAGATCATGGCTAGTGATAGTGGATGGCAGAGAGTTGAGCCTGAGGGTGAGGATCCCTTTGTATTTCTTGGCACTGTGCATGGACTTCGTGTACCTATGATATCAATGTTGAAGGCTAGAGACCTAATGAAAGGTGGTTGCATAGGATTCCTAGCCAGTGTGGTGGATACCACTCAAGTCGTGTCAGTGGGAGCAGAAGAGACTCAACTAGTCTGTGAGTTTCTAGATGTGTTTGCAGAAGATTTGTCAAGGCTGCCGCCACATAGAGAGACAGGCTTTGTTATTGAACTGGCACTAGGGACAGAACCAGTGTCTAGAGCACCGTATAGAATGGCCCCAGCAAAGTTGAAAGAACTAAAAGTACAGTTACAAGAGTTATTAGACTTGAGTTTTATTAGGCCCAGTTTCACTTCATGGGGTGCGCCAGTCTTATTTGTAAAAGGAAGGACAGTTCTCTGAGGATGTGTATTGATTACAAACAACTGAATAAGCTAGCCATTAATAACAAGTATCATCCTCCAAGGATAGATGACCTATTTGATCAGGTCCAAGGTAAGACGGTATTCTCAGAGATAGATCTTTGGTCAGGTTATAACCAGTTCAGGATCAAGGAGAAAGATATACCGAAGATAACTTTTCGCACCAGATATGGAAATTATAATTTTCTAGTTATTTCATTTGGTTTGACTAATGCCCTATCAACTTTTATGGATCTCATGAACAAGATGTTCAAGGATTATCTAGATTGGTTTGTGATCATCTTCATCGATGATATTCTAGTTTATTCTCAGTCAAAGGAAGAGCATGAGCAACATTTCAGGCTAGTTTTACATAGGCTGGGGGAACATAAATTGTATGCGAAGTTCAAGAAGTATGAGTACTGATTACCGCATGTGACTTTCCTTGGACACATTATCAGTAGAGATGGAATCAAGGTGGACCCAACTAAGATTGAGGCAGTTAGAGATTGGCCAAGGCCAAGGAATACTTCAAAGATCAGAAGTTTCCTTGGATTGGCAGGTTATTACAGGTGTTTTATTGAAGGGTTCTCCAGGATTATTTCACCACTGACAGAGTTGACACGCAAAAACCAGAAGTTTAAGCGGTTAGATAGATGTGAGAACAACATCTAGGTGTTGAAGCGATGATTGATTATAGCTCTAGTACTAAGTCTTCCAACAGATCAAGAGAAGTTTGTGGTTTACTGTGATGCCTTGAAACAAGGTTTGGGTTGTGTTCTTATGTAGGCTGGGAGGGTCGTTACTTATGCATCATGTCAGTTGAAAGAATAGGAACAAAGATACCCTACGCATGATCTGGAGGTAGCGGTGGTGGTCTTTCCAATAAAGGTATGGAGGCATTACCTTTATGGTGAGAAGTGTGAGAAATACACTAACAATAAGAGCTTGAAGTATTTCTTCACACAGAAGGATTTGAACATGAGACAAAGGCGTTAGTTAGAGTTAGTAAAGGATTATGAATGTGAAATCATGTATCATCCAGGGAAAGCTAACGTGGTGGCAGATGCTTTGAGCCGAAAAGGTTCAAGATAGTTGTTTGGTTCAAAGCAGATACCCAGAGAATTGGCTGAGGATATGAACAGAGCAGGGATAGAGATGGTGGTGGGTTAGTTAGCCAACATCACACTACATTCTACTCTTCTTGAGAGGATAACGGAAAGTCAGTTGAATGATTTAGAGTTAAGGAAGACTATAGGGGACGTCCTAGATGGAGTGGCCAGGGACTACACAGTGTCAACATGATTCAGTGTGGATCATCATGGATCGATACACCAAATCAGCTTACTTTCTACCAGTGAGGATGACTTATACAGTTGACCACCATGAAGATCTCTATGTGAGAGAGATAGTGCGTCTTCATGAGACTCCGAAGTTGATTGTGTCAGATCAGGACCCCACATTTACTTCCAAGTTATGTGGAAGATTGTAGAAAGCTATGGGTACACAGTTGAAATTCAGTACAGCTTATCATCCTCAGAAAGATGGTCAATTTGAGATTATGATTCAGCTATTGGAAGACATGCTTAGGGCATGAGTTTTGGACTTTGAAGGGTCTTGGAGTAAGTATTTACCTTTGATAGAATTTTCCTACAATAACAGCTATCATTCGACCATTGGAGTGGCTCCTTATGAGATGATGTATGGTAGGAAGTGTAGATCTCCCATTCACTAGGATGATATGGGTGAAAGGAAATACTAGGGTCCTGAAGCAGTTCAGAGGACCAATGAGGCTATCAAAAAGATTAGTACTCGAATGCTCGCGCCACAAAGTAGGCAAAAAAGTTATTCGAATCTGAAGCAAAAGAACTTGGAGTTCCAAGTGGGATACTATGTCTTCCTTAGAGTTTCACCAATGAAATGGATGAAGAGGTTTAGGAAGAAGGGCAAGTTGAGCCCTAGATTTGTAGGACCTTTTGAGATCCTAGAAAGGATTGGTCAGGTGGCCTATAGGTTTGCTTGACCTCTGGCATTGTCAGCAGTGCACAATGTGTTTCATATTTTGATACTTTCAAAGTATGCATAAGATGAGGCTCATGTATTGATTTACGAAGAGTTGGAGGTGCAGGAAGATCTATCCTATGAGGAACAGCCAGTCCAGATATTAGATAGGAGGGACAAGGTCCTGAGGAATAAAACCATAGCTTTGGTTAAGATATTATTATCCCAAAAATTAACATATCTAATGTGGCACTAAGCTTGGACACGTGGAGTAGACTAGGCAGACCCCCCGATAGGTTAGTCGGTGTATACCTGCGGGGTATACAACAAGTTACTGTTCGACTGAATTTCACCAGAGGCTCAGCTGCCCGGTATGATGAATAGCCAAACCTAGTGGACAAGAAGAAGTTACACTCACCGTTAGAAGTCCGCAAGAATCGCCTAACCACTCGCAGAGGGCGCCTAACCGCTTTGAAGACTCGGTCAAGCCTCCTATCAAATAGGATTGTAACTACCTGCGAGGATAATGGGATATTTCCACCATCAGTTACGCCATGTGCAGCCTCTAGGCCAACAGAGCAATATAAATATAAACCCTCCACCACAGTGGAGGTGGTTCACAAACTAGCCTACCGACCAGTGTTTAAAAATGTATCAGACAACCTATTTTTATACCTAGCAGTGATTCTGTCTTGTTGTATTGTCTTTTACACATAGAAATCTACTGTTAATCCCATGTGATCTTATGTAAACCTTAAAGATTAATACAAATCTAAGAAGAAGTAGGTCATTACCAGTTCTTGTGGTCAAACCTCTATAAATCCCAACGTTCTTTATTATTTATTGCTCATTATTATTAGGTTCTTGACTCATTTATTGTTCATTGATTGTTCTGCTGAACACTCTCAAATTAAATATATTGACTCCGCATCAATTGGCTAAAAGACCAGTCAACATTTTAGAGCTTTCATTGAAACCAAGAACAATCATATTCGGATTTCGTTGCTACAAAGACGTGGTTTCAACGAGATGATTGGGTCAAGAACTTCCGGAGCACGAAATAGAATCATCGCATCGGTTCCCTCAATGATTAATCTAAATGGGGGGCAAGCTAATTTGCCACCCAAAAACCCACCTGGTCCTGGAGGGCAGGCTACAGGGGCCACTACAATCGGGCATGGGGCTACTACCTTGACTGGAGTTACTAACGCATGAACTTCGGGTGGAAGTGCTGCAAAGGGTACTACCAAGAGCGGGAGGTCCTGGACGATATGAACCCCACATGGATATTAAAGGACTTGACCCCAAAATTGAGTTGATAAGGGAGGTCATGGGACAGATGCAATATCAGCTAGCCACCATGAACCATGAGTGGGCTACAACAAATGAGGCCATTAATGAGGCTTTCGAAAAGAAAAGAAGAGATTTCTAATGATGCATTGATCGACATGCCTGAGAGATGTAAGCCTGCTAGGAAACATGGAATGTCGAACTAGGGAGGCTGCTGAATTCGTCAACAATTATATGCAACAATAGTAGACTCAAGGTATGGGGACTGCAACTGGAACTACCGCTCACAACCAACAACATCCTCCTATTTCTGGTTTCGGTGATGGAGTCATGAATGGAACAGAGGCTCGACCTCAGAATGGGAATCAGGATCCAACCAGGAGTCATCGATCTGGTTGGGGTGCCCAAGCCAACAACAACAGGCATCCCTTACCATCTGATGAATAGGTCCTTCCAGAGCGCTACATGGGATGGGATCGAGAAAGAAACTTTTGGCCAAGATCATAAGGAAGTAGACATGAAAGAAATCCTGATGCTGCAAGACGAGATGGAAACCTCCGAGCACCTACGCCAAATAAGAGTGGTCAAGCCCAAAACCACCAGCAATAGCCTGGTCGGTATAGGCAGCACCAAGAGTACCGACCAACATCTAGGAGGGATGAGCTAGAGGTTAGTAGTGCATATAGACCCCACTATACTGATGGATATGACCATGATGAGGCAGCAAGCCAAGTCCTCCAGCAAAATAATCAAGGTCAGTAGAATAACCAGGGTCAGAGAGGTAACCAGCCCGAAGGACCGTTTGTCTCACAAGGGCAGGGTGCCCCGAACAACCAACCACCCCAGGGTGGAGGGTTCCAGGGAGTACCTCCAGTACCAGGCCGAGCAGATAGCAAAGATGTTGGGGGAAGGCCACAACCAAACTCTATATTCAACCGAATAGGCCCCATGGGAGGTGAAGACCTACGAGATGCTCTCAATCGCAGTAGGGAAATTGGGATTCAAATAACATAGCTCTGCCTGAGCCTGTTCATGACCCGAGAATGGATGAGGTCTGCAATGGAGCGCAGCCCTAGGCAGCTGGAGACCCAAACATCCAGGTCCAGCTAGATCTGTTAACACGATTGGTAAGAGACCTGATAGCTCCCAAATTGACGAATATTGAAATGGAGAGGCAGAGAGGTTCCCCATTTTCAGAACGTATTAACCAACTGCAAATACCCGTCAAGTTCAAGATGCTAAAATGGAAGATGTACACTGGGCGGGAAGACCCAATGTCCCATGCTCACAACTTTGAGCTACAAACTGATCTCCAAGGGGTTCGGGATGATGCTAGGTGTAGGATCTTCCCTGCCACCTTGTTAGAAATTTCCCAGCAATGGTTCTTCAAGCTGCAGCCAGGGTCAATTACATCATGGGATGGATTTGTGGTAAATTGATCTTCCCAATTTTCTTCGGCAATGCCCCTTTCGGTTAAGCCAAATGACCTGGTGGACATAAAACAAAGAGATAATTATTTTTTTAAAGGACTACATTCAACGTTTTATGTAGGAGACCACCAGGAGGAAATCCCTGAGTGATGATGGTAAATTGATAGCCATCAACTCAGGAATCAAATTAAGAAGCATACTTTTTAGCAGCTTGAAGAGGAAGTATATGCGTATCACCCATGAATTCCTTGATTGGGCAAAATAATTTATTAAACTTGAGGAAGTTGAACGAAAGGTAGATCATCCAACTCAAGTAGCCACTGGGCAGGGAAAAACAGAAGCGGGGAATACCACTAACACAACAGGAAAAGGTAAAAATGGGGCCAAAACGACAAATGTGGTAATGGGGCTGGAAGTAGTACTAATCAGAATGACAATAAGAAGCCTATAACTACCGAGCAGCCCAAACAATGAGAAGATGTTCCTGAGTTTACTACTTACTCCATCGTGTTGGAGCCTCGTGCAGATGTTTTCAATCCTACCCAAACGGTCGTACCGTACTAAAGACCTCCATCAATAAGGAAGGATGTTAACAGACAAGATATGACTAAATTCTGTCAGTTTCATAATGACTATGGTCATAAAACTAATGAATGTAACCACCTAAAGAGGTATGTACGGTCTACATCATTTGTCAAGACAATGCTCATATGAAGAGGTATGTACGGTGTACTACCGACCAACATCCTCAGCAACAGTTCAGCAACAGTATCAAGGTAATCAACCTCTCTTACCACCACCAGTCGTTGGTCGACTAGATATGATCTGTGGAACCATATTTGACCGGTAATATTGGAAAGGCATGAGAAAAATACTCTCGTTCCCTTAGATACGAGCAGGACAATGATGTACTGGTTGTCCAGGAGCATACTCCGAAACAGCCTCGCTATGAGTGTGAGCCCATCATATTCAATGAGGAAAACATTGGTCATGTGCGTCATCCACATAATGACCCTTTGGTTGTGTAAGTCTAGATTGCCAACATGATTGTGGCCCAAACAATGATCGACCATGGGTCATCCGCCAACATCATGTTCAAGAATACCCTGGAGAGAATGAATTTAAGCAACAGAGATCTAAAGCCATGCGAGCAGCTACTGTAGGGAGTTACAAGAAATGGCATAGCCCCAGCAGGAAGCATAAGGTTTCCTTTGACAGTGTGGGTGACACTTAAAATCAACATTTTAATGGCTTTGTTCGTGGTAATCGACATCCCCTCTCCATATAATGCCATGATTGGTAGAACAGCTCTGTATGACCTTGGAGAAGTCACATCAGTCTTTCCTCTACTTGTTAAGTTCCTAACTCAGGAAGGTATCGGATGTCTCAAAGGGAATTAACTGGTAGATAGGGAGTGTTATAACTCTTCAGTGAAAAAATTAGGAAAGGCAGTCTCCACCACACAGCCTGCAGGTCCCAGTAACTAGATATAAGATGCAGCCCAAAACGGGGGGAGGACATAGACCCCCATTTTGGTGATATTGATACATGAGTAGGCCCAGTCAAAGAATTAGAAGAAATCCCTGTTGAACCAGAATACTCGACCAGGGTTGTCAAAGTATAGAAAGGGCTGTCTGGGGAAATAAGATCCGCTTTCATCCAGTTTCTTCGTGAAAACCAATGTTTTTGCCTGGTCCCATGAGGATATGGTTAGGATCTGCCCTACAGTTATAAGCCACGTCCTTAATATTAATACCGACCACTTCAAGCTTGTACAAAAAAATAAGAGGTTACTTGATAAAGATAAGGCTAAGGCGTTGAAGGAGGAGGTGGAGAAACTTCAGAATAATAATTTCATAAAGGAAGATTTCTACCCGATATGGGTGTTCAACCCTGTATTGGTGCCAAAACCTAATGGAAAATGGGGGGTATGCATAGACTTCACAGAATTATAGAAAGGATTCCCAAAATACTTTTTCCCACTTCCAAGAATTGACCAGCTGGTGGATGCTACAACCGGTCATGAGATTTTAACGTTTATGGATGCCTACTTGGGGTACAACCAATTCAGCATGCATCCCCCCGACCAAGAGCACACCAGTTTCTGTATAGATGTAGGGTTGTTCTGCTACATCGCCATGTTGTTCGTCCTCAAAAACGCTAGATCCACATATCAACGACTGGTAAACCGTATGTTCAAGGATCATATTGGAAATAATATGGATGTTTACGTTGATGATATGTTAGTGAAATCCAAGAAGGCTGGGGGGGGGGGGGGGCACATCGATGACTTGCAGAAACGTTTTAACATCCTATGGTAGTACAAGATGAACATGAATACTCTCAAGTTCTCCTTTGGTATGGGATCGGGCAAGTTTTTGTGGTTTATAGTGAACACCAGAGGAATAGAAGCAAACCCCGAAAAAATAAAAGCTCTGTGGGACATGCAATCACTAGCCAGGATCAAGGACGTGCAAAGCCTGACAAGGCACATAACAGCACTAAGCAGGTTTGTCTCCAAATCTATCGATAAGTGTAACAACCTAAATATGCTAATAAGGCTTAGGTCCTTGATTAGTGTGTTGGGAGGGAAATAATTGATTTAATTATGTTATTACGTGGTTAATTATGATATATGTGTATCCGTACTTGATTACTTGAATTAAATGATTATATGACTAGATATGCATGTTTAGGTGAATTAAATATGCATGTGGGCCTATTGTTCTTAATAAGGGCATATTTGTAAATTTGGCCCGTTGAGGGCGTAAATGTGATTATGTGTGTGTGTTGTGCTTAGGACCACAGTATTATGGCGATATAACTTAAATGTTTGGTCAGAGACGGTCCTAGGGAGAGGATTAGCATAATAGTCACAATAGGGTCGAATACCCGGCTCAGGGTGAGCCTGAGGGTATTTTGTCAACATAGTATGTGTTCGAAATTTACCGGGTAATGAGTAGCTATTTAGCGGTCATTTGGGTATGCCGGGATTAATTAAGGATTTAAAGGAATACTCGAGGAATTAGCGGGATGTGGAAAATGATGGCATTGCCCTTGGAGGCATTAAATGGCTAAGGGTTAACCTAGGGACATTTTGGACATTTTGGAAGCTAAAGTTAGACTTGAACTTGGCTTAGGACTCTAGACACAACCAGAAAATAAACACACTTCTCAGCCTTGTCTCTCTTTCTCTTGATGCTTACTCTCTCTCACTATGCTTGGAAATTTTGGTGAATTCTTGAGGAGATTGGTTGAGGATTTGAAGAACTTGAAGCTTGAAGTGCTTGGGGTCAAGCTTAGTTCGGATTCTCAGTTAAGGTAAGGGTTTCAATTTAATTTTCTGTTCAGTTTCTACTGTGATCTAAGGGTATTCATGGGTTTGAACTCTAGGCTGGTTTTGATGTTTTGGTGAGATTATGGGATAGTTTTCGGGGTTTTTATACTGATTAGGTTGCCTTTATATGAATTCTAGATTAAATTCTGGGTTTAGGTATTGATTTAGGTGTGAATTGCTAAATTTGGCTGACGAAGTGTAGTGAAAACATGGAAGATTTTTGGGTTTTGGGACTCGAGTCTCGACCTCATTCTTTAAGCGTTGCGGCCCGCATGAACTCAGAAATTTTGGGGCACTCTGAAATCATCTAGGTGTCGCGGCTCAAATAAGGCGCGTCACGGCCCGTGTCCCCCAAAAGAGAGCCTTAAGGCTCTCTGACTTGTAGCGCGACGCGGCCGTAGGGGGCTGGACCACGGCTCAAATAGGGAATAATAGCTAAAACAGGATTCTATGCTCGGGAACTCAAATTTAAGGGCTCGGGAAGGATTCCAATACCCAGTTTAGTAGAATTCAAGGTCTTGGAGGCTAGAATACTATTATGAAGTTCTTAATTGGTTTAGGGCTTGATGGATGTTCATTATTATTGCGTTGTGACTAGGTTTTACCGCTAGGGCTTAGGATTAGGGGATCGTGGGGATCGCCCTAGTCAGTCAACTCGGGACACAGGTAAGAAAATTGTTGTGCCCGTGGAGCAAGGCATGGCCCGATTATCTATGTTTAATGCTATGTGTGAATGTTTATAATTTTTATGCCATGTTTGTATGATTATGACTAATTGGTGAAGGCAGGGATCGGTGAAGGCCGGGAAGGACGATAAGCATGCATAATGCAGATCGAATGGCAACAAGCATGCAAATATAGACCATCATGGCATGGCTATCTAGGGTGCGTACTCACCCGTTTGGCGAAGACTGTGACCCCGGTGCCTAGTAATACACCCGTTTGGGATTCATTTGCTATCTAAGATCCTACATTCTCCAGGTGACTACAACACAAAACATATACTTACATATATACATAAACATAACAGAGCATATAAACATATCATAACACATATAATCTAACCTATTTTCCTTACCGAAAACTGAGATATTAGAGAAAATGAGATCTAAACTATCAAGATGAAAACTTACCGAAAACCTAAGTTTCAAGAAACTTAAACACCTAACCAAAAGCCACAATAACAAGATAGGATGTGAAAGAAAATGAAAGGAAAAAAAAATAACTATAATGAACTAAATCTGAGGATGAGAATACCTTGATAGACTAGAACTTCGATCTCCACCTCAATACTGAAATATCACTTTTTCTTACTTCCCAAGTGTTCATAAAGCTTAGATTGGAAAGCTTTTAAATCCCAAAACCCTAGTTTTTTCTCTCTAGAATAAACTTAGCAGGTTGAAGGCTCTGAAGAATACTTGAATAATGAATTAAATGGCTGAGCGAAAGGTCCTATTTATAGAGTTCAAGGAGTGAAACTAACCCCTTTTAAAATGAATAAATAAATGAATATTATTTGAATTTTCAGTTCAACAGATGCCCATAACTCGGTCAAAAACATTCAGGAGAAAATCTAGGTTGTTGAGGGCTGTTTCTAATTCGGTTTCAACAAAGTTTCAAAAATGCAACCAAGAGGCGATATATCGCCCCCTATAGGCAATATATCGGCAACTCCTATGCCCCGAGCCTTTGTGATTTCGTTCGTGCCAAATTAACGTGTTTTCCGTATCATAGGCAATGTATCTACTCCTAAAGCTACGATATATCGGCATACACTGATATCTTAAACACATTTTTGCACATTTTCACCACATTTGAAGTTTGTTAAATACTACAAGCTACTACAACTACTACTGCTACTGCTACTGCCACTGCCACTGCTACCGCTACTACAACTACTACTACTACTGCTACTGCTACTGCTACTACTACTACTACTCTCCAACTCCCACGTTGCCTCATGTTCTAACCATTGCACCTTGACTATCAGAATACTATTAGACCGTAATTCCTTCATCCCTTTCTCTGGGATGCTAACCGGTCATTCCTCGTAACTCAGATCTTTCTAAAATGCTAACGTATCATAGTTAAACGTGAGATGGGTTTGACACATATCTACCCAGCATCGAGATGTGAAACACATTGTGGCTATCTTCTAGAGCTGGCAGTAGGGCTAATATATATGCTACAGTTCCCACCTTGTCCAATATCTCAAAAGGACTTATGAACTGGGTACTCAGTTTTCCTTTCTTCCCAAACCGCTGCACTCCTTTCATAGGAGATATTCTTAAGAAGTCTTGATCACTGACTTTGAATTCCACATCTCGTCGCTTAGCATCTACATAACTCTTTTGCCAACTCTGAGCAGCGAGCATACGCTTTCTAATCAGCTCCACTGTGTCTTGAGCCACTCTAATAACTTCTGGTGTAAGAAGTTATCTTTCTCCTACCTCGTCCCAATGTAACAGCGATCGACACTTCCTTCCATAAAGTAACTCATAGGGTGCCATATTGATCGTTTCCTGGTAGCTATTATTGTAGGAGAACTCTATGAGTGGAAAATACTTACTCCACAATCATCCAAAATCTAGTATACAATCGCGCAACATATCTTCTAAAATTGGTATGGTACGCACGGACTAACCGTCGGTTTGAGGATGAAATGTCATACAAAGACTTCGTTTGGTACCCATGGATTGCTGCAAGCTTCCCCAAAATCTCGATGTAAACATCGACCCTTTATCAGATACTATGCTCATAGGAATTCCATTCAGTCGTATTATTTCTCTAACATAAATGTCTGCGTACTGGTCAGTAGTATACGTAGTCTTGACAGGCAGGAAGTGAGCTGATTTGGTGAGTCTATCTACCACAAACCAAGTCAAGTCGTGTTGCTTATTTATTCTTGGTAATCCTATCATGATGTCCATGGCTATGTCTTCCCACTTCTATTACGGTATAGTAAGCGGTTGCCATAAGCATGCAGGACACTGATGTTCCGCCTTCACTTGCTGGCATATAAGGCATTTGGACACATACTCTGCTACGTCTTTCTTCATTCCCGGCAACCAAAATAGTGCCTTGAGGTCGTGAGTCATCTCGGTCGACCCCGGGTGAACTAAGTATGGGGTAGAGTATGCCTCTTCTAAAATCTTCATCTTAATCCCATAGTCATTCGTCACGCACACCCGACCCTTTTATCTCAAGAACCCTTGTCCTGATATGGAGAAATCTGTAGTCTGCCTTCTTTGACTGCATCCATATGTGATACTAACGTGTCTTCATGCCCTTTCCCGATCCATATATCATCTAATAACTCGACCAGATGGACAAGTTAGCCAATTGACCCCTGGCTAATTCTATTATGACATTAATCAGCTCTTGCTGAAACGGCTTTTCTATTTCGGATAATGCTGCCAGATTTATGTAACTCTTCCGACTTAACGCATCTGCAACTACATTTGTCTATCCTGGCTGGTATAGGATTTCATAGTCATAATCCTTTACTAGTTCTAACAACCTACGCTGCCTAATCTTGAGCTCCTTCTATGTGAAGAAATATTTTAAACTCTTGTGGTCCATATAAATCTCACACCATTCTCTATAAAGATAGTGGGGCTAGATTTTTAATGCAAAGACCACCGCTGCCAACTTCATATCGTGTGTTGGATAACGTTGCTCATATTCCTTCAGCTTCCTTAAGGCGTAGGCTATCATCTTGTCATTTTGCATCAGCACATAGCCTAACCCTTGCTTTGACGCATCACAATATACTGCAAACTTGTCATTGGGTGTCAGTACACAAAGTACTAGTGCTAAGCATAATTTATCCTTGAGCAACTAGAAGCTTTCTTGACATTGATTCATCCAATTGAACTTTTGTTGTTTTCAGGTCAGGTTATTAAGCAATGTGGCTATCTTAGAAAAGCCTTCCACAAATCTCTGTTAATAGCCTGCTATTCTGTGAAAACTTCTAACTTCTTACGCATTCTTAGGTCTTGGCCAATGCTTCACAACCTCTACCTTTGTTGGGTCTTCTGGGACACCATCTTTGGATACTATATGGCCGAGGAACACTACTTGAGATAGCAAAAATTCACATTTCTTGAACTTGGCATAAAGTTGATGCTCCTTTAGTCGCAGTATGGTAAATCTTAATTGTTCCTCGTGCTCGAATTCATTTTTGGAGTACAAATATTGTCAATGAACGCTACGGCGAATTTGTCAAGGTATCCTTGAAGACCCAATTTATTAAGTCCATAAATGCGGCTGGAGCATTGGTAAGAATAAAAGACATAACTAGGAACTTGTAATGTCCATATCGAGTTCTAAAAGCTATCTTTGATATATACTCTTCCCGTACCTTGAGCTGGTGATAACCAGACCATATATCAATCTTTCAAAATACGGTTGCTCCTCGGAGTTGATCAAATAAGCCATCGATCTAGGGTAGCGGGTGCTTGTTCTTAATTCTCACCTTGTTAAGCTCGCGGTAATCGATATACATCGGCATTCTTCAATCCTTCTTTTTCACAAATAGAACCGGTGCTCCCCATGGCGAATGGCTCGGTCTGATGAAACCCAAGTCTAAGAGTTCTTGCAACTGCGTTTTCAAATCCTTGAGTTCGGTACGTGCCATCTGGTATTGTGCCTTTGAGATAGGCTCGGTTCCTGGTACTAGTTTGATTGTGAAGCCAATTTCCCAAGTAGGCAGTAACCCTGGTAAGTCTTCAGGAAATATCTCTAGAAATTCCTTTATAATGCAGACGTATCAAACTTTTAATGGTGTTTCTTGTGCAACATCTGTGAGGCTTGCTAAAAATGTATGACATCCTTTCTCTACCATCCTTAGAGTTTTGAGAGATGAGATAAGCGGTGTCTGTAATCCTGAAATATTTTCCATAAATCATAGTTTCTAACCATCAGGAGTTTCGAATGTCAATTGCTTGCATCTGCAGTCGATGGTTGCACCATACCTTGCTAGCCAGTCCATGGCCAGTATTACGTCGAAGTCCTTTCTCTCTAGCTCTATTAGGTCTCCTTCTAGTTTCGTGCCCTCAACTTTGATCGGTACTCCTCGTACTGTTTGTTATGATAGAAATACTTCGCCTAAAGACAATTCTGTAACAAACCTAGTTCTAAATCTTTCACAAGGTTTTGTCTTATTCTCAATCATTCCTAAAGAGATATACGAGTGTGTTGCTTCTGAATCAAACAATACTAAACATATATTATTGCGGATAGGAAGCTGACCTGTGACCACTTTGTCACTAGCTACGGGTTCTCCCTGGGTCAAGGTAAAGACTCTAGCTAGAACCATCTTGTTGTCCTTCTTTTCTTCTATTTTGAGCTGCGGACAATCCTTTTTCCGATGACCTTCCTGGCCACACTTGAGACAACCCTTGGTGTTTGCACGAAACTCCCCAGGATGTCCTTTCTGGCATTTGGAGCACTGAGGGTATTCCACCTAACTCAACCTATTATTTCCGTTGTTTGCCTGTGCTCTATTGTCAGCGTCGGCTTGATTATTATAAAGATGCTTTCTTTTTTGGCCATTATTGATGTCCTGGTGGTTGTTCGTGTTTATACCATTTTGAGTCTGATTTTGCTGCTAGGGTTCAAACTTGCTTGCCTCCTCCGTACTAACATTTTCTTGGAGCCTTTCCACCTCTATGGCCATTTCTAAGACATCGACATAATAAGTGGTTCCATCGTTTGCAAGCTTGACTCCTAACTCAATCCTTGGCCTGAGTCCCCTGGTGAACTTGGTAACCCTAAGGAAATCTGTTGGGACCAACTCTGGTGCAAACTTGGCTAACCAATCAAATTGTCGAGTGTACTCAACTACCGTCAAATTTCCCTGGTTCAAACTGGCGAATTCATCCACTCTCGTAGCGATGACAACCGAGTTGTAGTACTTTTTGTGAAACAACTCCACAAATCTAGCCCAAGTCATGGTGGCGACATCATGAGTCTGTTGTACCAAATCCCACCAGATTCTAGCATTCTTTTTCAGAAGAGAAGAAATGCAGGATATGCGATCCGCGTTGCCGAGGTTCATGTGTGCTACAATAGGCTCTACATTCCTAAGCCATTCTTCTGCCTCAAAGGGGTCAGTTGTCCATTCAAAGTCTGGAGTGTGCTGCTTACGAAAATGATTGTAGATTGGCTCTATGTATTGAGCTGGATAAGGCGCTTAGTTCGCCATCAGCCATCCTCCATATGGATATCCTACATGCAGGGGTGCTTGAGCAGCTGGAGGAGACTGGGGTTAAGGCTGTGGCGACGACTGCTGTCGTTGTTATTGCAGCAGTTCTTCTACTTGATGATGCAGTTGGATAATTATATTGGTGTTGTCCACTGGAGGTGGTGCGTTTCAATTAGCAGCAGCATTGGTAGCACGCATTCCCCTTCTTCGGATTAAAGGGGCCACATTAGTCTCCTTAGTGGTGCTAGAGGCATTGTCGTTCATGTGTGCAGTCCTTCGTAGCGACATCTTTAGCAAAGTTCTAACAGTTGAGAAAACACATTAAAACTTACCCTAATAGGTTTAAAGGCAAAACTTAGTCTAAGCAAACATAACTCAGACCTATCAGTTATGATTTCTTATGAAAAATTATGTAAGCCTGCTTTATAATTAGGGTGTGTCTCTATTCTTAGAATGTTAAGCCATCTATATTATTTTCTAGTTCTATTTCTAATCACCCTAATGACATAATTCTCAAGTTCGAAACTCATCGCTGTTCCAAAGTTAACCATATTGAGGGAGGGATGGAATTTGTAAAATCGTTCCCACTACTATGGCCCCTAAACTCTTAATACAGAACCCTATCCATTGATTTGTATCCACCCTCACTGAACTCAGTCATTATTTATTGAATTTATTCTAAATTTATTATGATTGTAGAAAAAATCAAACTCATATATGTCATTCAAAAATAACAACTTTATTCATTTCGAAAAAGATTTCATTAATTACTATTACAAATTCAAAATAAATAAAGAAACTATACTAATAATAACTAGGGTAAATCTCTAAAGATCAGGATCTTCTACATCTGACCCTTCATCTAACATATCATCGTCTATTTCTTAATAATCATCATTACTATGAGCCTCGAAACTACCTCGCGGAATATTCATTAAGATATTATGTTTTAGTTCATTAGTGAATTTAAATTCAAACTTAGAGGTAAACCTAAGTATAAGAAAATAATATCTCATGGCTACCAGTAACTCATCTTCATCATCCATAGTCTCCCATAAATCTTCTAATTTTGAAACTACAAAAGGAAAATCCTTAAAAAGCCTAATTACTAAGACATATTGTTCCATGGCTCTCATCATGATTTGCCTAGCGATTTGAAGGTGAACTATCTCCTTGTGAAATTTGGCCAATCTTTGAGTGATTCTTTCTAGCACTCCTATTGTATCCCTTGGCTCTCTAAGCCTTTTCAATGCCTTAATGGCTCGGATACCATGATAGGTCAAAGCACCATTCATTTTGTTTGAAAACATAATGACTAAAATGTTAGTTATTAACATAATACTATTCATAACATAAACACTTACATTGGCAGTTAGATTGGGAGCTTTTGCGTGTGTATCAAGGAGAACTTCATACATATGAACCGTGGGCTCTGTTACCAACTGTAATGCCCCGACTAATTCTAAAACCTTAGACCATTAAAATTACTAAGACATAGCTACTACTTTGGAATACATACATAAAATAATAGTTATTTATTAAAAATCCAAAATACGGAATCCCATTGTTATTACATAAAAACATAAAGAAAACATAAACATTTTATTATTTGTTCAAATACTAAATGTAGAAAATAAATACATAAATTGAAAAGACTCAAAAATATAAACTTCATCATTGATCTTCCAGTAGTCCATCCATTCAGTCCATCCCCAATACACATGCCAAAGCTGCCATGAATCCATCCCGCCTTCCAAGCTTATTTTCCTACAACATCTAAAATAACAGGACTGAGCCTAATGCCCAGCTAGGAAAATCTACTAAAACGTAACGTAAATCATAAGAATAAAAACATATACTATAAAACATATAACGTAAAAACGTATATCATATAAACATAGGACTACAATATTAATGGCCATTAACTCATTACCGTAGTATGTGATAAAACCATCTAGGTCCTCTGTCTACTATAGAGGTAGGTTAGATAAAAAAAAAATATATGATAAACCATCTTGGTCCTCTATCTACTAATCGAGGTTGGTTTAATCATAACTCTAATCTAACAAAAAAATAAGAATCATAAGTTTTCTAAAGAAATGGAGATGAAAAGGAGATCTAAACCATCAAGATAGAAACTTACCGAAAACCTTAAGTTTCAAGAAACTTAAACACCTAACCAAAAGCCATAATAACAAGTTAGGATCTGAAAGAAAATAAAAGAACTATAATGAACTAAATCTTAGGATAAGAATACCTTGATAGACTAGAACATCAATCTACACCTCAATACTAAAATATCACCATATCTTACTTCCCAAGTGTTTATAAAGCTTAGATTGGAAAGCTTTTAAATCCCAAAACCCTAGTGTTTTCTCTCTAGAATAAACTTAGCAGCTTGAAGGCTCTGAAGAATACTTGAATAATGAATGAAATTGCTAAGTGAAAGGTCCTATTTATCGAGTTCAAGGAGTGAAACTAACCCCTTTTAAAATGAATAAATAAATGAATATTAATTGAATAAATTTTAATTTTCGATTCAACAGATGCCCAAAACTCGGTCAAAAACGTTCAGGAGCAAATCTATGTTGTTGAGGGATGTTTCTAATTCGGTCTCCCCAAAGTTTCAAAAATGCCACCAAGGGCCAATATATCGCCCCCTATTGGTGATATATCGCCTACCCCTATGCTCGAGCCTTCGCGGTTTTATTTGTGCGAAGTCAACGTGTTTTCCATATCAACCTTAAGTGATGTATCAGCTCCTAAAGTTGCATTTTATCGGCATACGCTGATATTTTAAACACGTTTTTGCACATTTTCACCACATTTGAAGTTTTTAAAACAACTTTGACTGAGTAAAACGTGATCCTAACAGATGCTGGAAGGTTCTAGAGTTTCTAGAACTTTCCTTTATTAAATTGTTCATCTAAAATCCTTAATAAACATGCATGTGACAAGTGTCGCGTTCTTAATCATTCTATCTAAACCTTAGGTTAAATTTAATATTTCTAAACTATATGTTAAACTTATAAAATCCATAACTATTTCTATGAGTTTCAAACTAAAGCTTGGCTTGAACCAATAACCACGAAAACTAAAATACTACACTACAACTACTACTACTACTATTATCTAGCTAAGTAAAATATAGAGACACTACTTGCAATCCTGGTCAAAAAGGAACACAGAGTCCATCATCCAGTCTACTAAATTCGTAAAAGGTTGATCGGGGCAGAGAGCAGGTATCCTCTAATTAAAAAATATACTTACTGCATGCTCCTGTCTTCTAGAAAACTTCGTCCATACTTCAAAGCTCATCCCATCATGGTCCTTACACACTAATCATTGCGCCATGTCCTATAGAAGTCAGACACCTCTGGTCGGCTACTCAAATGGGCAATAGAGCTGGGACAATATGAGATCACCTATCAGCCCCGAACAACAATTAAAGGTCAGGCTCTAGCAGACTTTGTAGCAAGGTGTATGGGGGTACCAAAATCGAACGAGGAGATGGCCGAGTAGCCATCAGAATCTGAAAAACCACCCAATACTGATACTGGGCATGATACAGATCAAGTACCAGAACTTAGTACCCCACACAATTCCAAGAATGAATTACAAGTATGGAAATTGCATGTCGATGGCTCAGCCACCGAACAGTTGTCTAGAGCTGGCCTCACACTTATAATGCCCGAGGGACAATGCACCCATTATGCACTCCATTTTGGTTTTAATGCATCTAATAATGAAGCAGAGTATGAAGCACTACTCGGGGCCTGAAGTTGGTGAGAGAAGTGAGGGCTGAATTCTTAGACATATACAACGATTCACAGCTCGTTGTCAATCAAGTTTTTGGTGAGTATACTGCGTAGGGTGAAAAAATGACGGCCTATCTTAGTAAGATCAAGGACTTTCTTGCTCAGTTCGATAAATACACCATCCAACAGGTACCAAGAGAATAAAATGCCACAGGCCAGACTGGCCAACAATCTATGATGGACAAGGCCAACCTGATTCCTATTGAGTACCTGGCTGAACCCAGTATCAACCTGCCAGAACCAGTCCTTCTGATAGACAACACTCCATCCTGGATTACCCCAATTGCAACCTATCTAGAGCACAGAACCCTGCCTACCAACCGTAATGAGTCTATAAAAATGATGAGGAAAGCTACTCGGTACTTAATCATGGATGGGGTTATGTACATAATGGTATTTTTTATGCCATTGCTAAGACGTGTTAACTAAAGAGAATCAGGATGGCTACTAGAGAAGGTACATGAGGGTTTCTGTGGAAATCATGCTGGGGGGCAAAGTCTGTCTAAGATGACTTTCAGGCAATGCTACTTCTTGCCAACTATGAATGAAGATGCCTTTGCATATGTCCAACAATGTGACAAGCGTCAAAGATTTGCTGAGATACCATGAGCAGCCCCAAATGAGCTTATTCAAATGCAAAGTCCATGGCCCTTCGCCATTTGGGAAATTAACCTTATTGGTTGGTTACCAAAGGGAAAGAGGGGAGTGTAGTATGCAATAGTGTCAATTGATTACTTCACCACCAAGTGGACGGAAGTCGAGCCACTGGCAACCATCACTTCCAAAAAAGTTGTAGACTTTGTGGTGAAACATTTAATCTGTAGGTTTGGTCTACCCCAAAAGATAGTGTCTGATAATGGCACCTAGTTTGACAGCCAATTGTTCATAGATTTATGTGCCAAGCATGGCATCACAAAAATCTTTTCAGAAGTTTCGTATCCTCAAGAAAATGGGCAGGTAGAAGTAGTTAACAAGACTCTCAAAGACACTCTAAAGAAGCATCTAGAAGAGGCTAAACTAAACTAGCCTGAGAGATTGCTTGAAGTACTCTGGCCATACAAAACTACCAAGCGAACAACAACTGGTGATACACCCTTTGCAATCACATATGGGTATGAAGCAATGCTTCCAATTGAGGTGACTCCCCCATCTCATCGACGTACGGCATACGACCAAGATCATAACCACCTGCTACTAGCCAAATCCTTAGACCAGATTGAAGAAAGACGTGAAAGGTCCAACATACATCTGGTTGCCCACCAGCAAAAGTTTGCCCGGTACTTCAATTCCAGAGTTAAGGAACAAAATTTTGATGTGGGAGATCTAGTCCTAAGAAGAACATTCCTAGATGCCTCGGCAGGAGTACTAGGTAAAAGCTGGGAGGGTCCTTACCAGGTTACAGAGATAGTACTGCCTGGCACGTACAAGCTAGCATGATACGATGAAGATCTCCAATTAGTACCTATCCCCCGTTACTGGAATGGGGAACACCTGAGGAAGAACTACCAATAAAGATCACTTTTAAGTGATCGTTTACTAGCTAATACAGGCACGAACAACCCCTGCATCCGACCAGCTCAAGTTAGTTATATTAATTATGCAAAGGCACGATTTTCCAACTTATTGTAATAGTTAATATTTATTAAAGTAAGCTACAAGTGTAGCGGCGCAGCTTGTGTGGTTAAATTTTAAACAATAAGACACGATTTTTGTCTATTTTTACAAGCCTTACTTTACAATGATTATCTTCCTAACTAGTAAATTATTTCACGGATTGTCGGTAGTGTATGAAAACATTATAGGTTTTAGAAAATCCAAGCGGTCCCGAATAGGTTATTACAAGCAACTATGGTCAGTTAGCAAGTGACCAAGAGGATAACCCAAGAGTTATGAATCCTACTCGGACACTTGGGGGGCACCATAGTCATACATGGACAAACAAAGGAAAATGCGTGTGATTGAAAGGACATAAAAACATTAATTTTTATTAATTTTAAAGTGCTTACGCATTTCTCGGTATGTACTAAGCAACAAAAAGAACCATAAAACAATTTCTATAGATAGGGTTGAACAGTTTTTGTTTACAACTCATTCGAAAAAATTGAACATGTCCGATTTATAGAGCCGCACGGCTCCAAAAAATAGTATACACCAAGTAGTAAAGAAAAATAAGATAGGAGCAGATATATAGTCAAAATGAAAAACATTTTATAGATAAAGTGTTAAGTGCTCGAGATTAAGACTACTCGGCTCAACCATGTTGTCTTAACAAAAATAAAAGATTGCTCGAGAATAAAGACTGCTCGGCTCGGCCATTTTGCTCAGGTAGAAAGGAAAGAAGTCCAACAATGTAAAATACTGAAAACAAAAACAAATAAAGTTTTTCTAGGGTCTTGGACTTGGTTGTCTAGCTGGATGTCAGGTTTCTCGGCTGGAAGGCTTTGAGATTGATCAGCATGGGTCTGGGCATCAGTTGAAGAAATTTGGCCGGAAGGCAGGGCATCCCTCTCAGGGACCACAGTAATTAGCTTAGAGGCTGGCATGACTAGTTCTAGCTCAGAGGTTAGGAGTTGCTCGGTGGGAGCAGCTTGGGCCTCAGTCTTCTCCCGCTCGGCACAATAGTGCAAAAGCTCGTTCAAAGCCTCCCCCAAGTAATTGTAATCTTCCCCTTTGTTGCATACCCAGAAGTCATAAAAGGTGCTCATGCCAAAGTTGTCAAAGGCTTTAGCATCAGTAGCCCTGCTAGTTTTCACTTAATCAAGGGCCTTCACAAACTTGTCCCTCGCCTCCTGGGCAGCTTTCCCTTCCGCAGCATTTTTCTCTGCTATGTCCTTCAGCTCTTCCACCCTCCTCTCTGGCCAATTGACATCTAGGTTCCTTTGCTCAGCAACGCCCTTCAGACTCACGTTGTCTTTGGTATCCTGCTCGGAAGTCCTCTGTAGCTCCTAGACCTGCTCAGTTAGTTGGGTAACATGGGAGGCATTTTCCTCACATACTCATTTTTTAGGCTAGCCACCTGCTTTTTCACCACCTTGTTACGGTGGTGAGCATAGCTGAGATCCAAAATGCATAGCAACATAAGACGAAGGAATTCAGAAAAAATAACAAAGAGTAGAAATTGACAAAACACCGAGCAGATAAAGGATTTACTTTGACGACATCATGGAGACCATTGCTGGTAATGTTCTCCAAAGATCTTATGCCCAGGCCGGCCATTAGATTTCTTTGAGCAGCGGATACCTTCTTCACATGCGCCTAATGGATTGTCAGGGCTTTCTTCAGAGGTTTGTTGGGCTCCTCTATAGGATTTTCAACGTCACCCTCTTGAGCCTGGCTCAAGGCAGAAGGCTCTTTCGCAGGAGCAGCCGGGACGGGCTCCTCGGTAGAGGTTGTTTTGCCTTTGCCTTGACAAGTTTTTCCTAAAGAAACCTGTCCCCCGCCTTTTCCAAAGGGGTGTGCCGCTTCTTGAGGGCGGGGGTCTTTTTCGGGGGCCTTTTCTGTCTAGTCAATGGTTTCAACAGAGGGATCAGTTTTTTGGTGCTTAGTTGAAGGAGTCTCTCCACCAGAATTACGAGTTTGTCTCTAAGCAAACTTCTTAAAGAAAGTGGATGACATATCTACAAAACAAAAATAAGAGGTTAGAAAGTAGAACGAGCAGGGTCGAAATATGCAGATTTAAACTAGCAGACTATAAATAAGTGAAAACAGGGCGTGTCAGATCACCCTCTATCACTCACTCTGAGCGGTATCCTATTCGTTATCTAACGATTCAAGATCCATACGCTCAACTAGGATCTCTTTCACCTTTCCATTTTGGGGGCAGTATAGCTTGGGGGCACTCTGCTCAATGGTCTCTCTGATACGAATGCCAACCAATCTTCAGGTGCGATGCGCAACACATGGTCTGGTAGGAGGTACAGTGGTGTATCTTTGTTTCTTGCTGGGTGGCATTTGGTTGGGCAGTTGCTTTCTTGGCAATTCTTTGATGGGCGACTGTTTATTAGGTGTACTGCCCTTACCCTTTGACTTAGGGTTAGGATAGAGTCTAGTACCTACAATTCTATCCTCAGCGGTCAAGGTGACCAGGTCTTTGTGACTCAGTTCCATAGCAGCTAGCATCTGAGCTCGTTTCTCCATTTCTTTAGAATGCGTCGAATAGCTAAAATGACCATTGCACTAAAAGGAAAGATTGTTGGCAACAATATCTGTTGTGACGTAGTACTGGCTGGCATACTCCCCAACCATAGAAATGGCTTTAGTAATGGCCAGATAAATGTTTGAATCCCTATGGTGAAAATAGAAATACCCCGAGCGGCCTTGGCGGGGACTGGACTTGAGGTCGAACAGATAGTTTACTTCATGCGCGAAGGGTACTGGCCAGCCCTCGGATTTGTACAGGACGTACAAGGTGGATAGAAACCTAATACCTTAAGGACTAATTTAGATAGGGCAAATCCAAAAATAATCTGTCACACTCTGAAAGTATGGCAGTAGGGGCAGGGTAGCACACGCAGAAATATAGTACCTGCTCCAAGCAAAAAACCCAAACCCAGTATTCTCTGCCTTCTACTGGGCGATGGGTTTGAGAATAGTGGCACTCCCAAGTTTGAAATGCTCTTTGACATTCTTTAGTTGATTATTGAAAATGGTGCTAGCGAGAGCCGAGTATAGGGGGCTCTTCCACCTCCTGAGATAGGTTTTGTAACGACCCGGATTTTCAAGACTCGATAATGCAGAAATATAAATGTTTTTATTTAACAACATGTCTCAAAAACCCGTATAAAATAAAACTTTAAAAAGTCATATGGCCATACTTAAAATTTAATTACAAACATGTTTTATAAAGAGTAGAGTGAGCCTAGTTTAGGAAAATTACACAACATTTCCAAAAATAAAACGGCTTCCCAAAAGGTCAGTCCACATGTACATTTGCAAGGTAGACTCCAGTGCTCACTGCTCTAGCTTGCCCTTGTTCTTACCTACAACAAGAAACAACTAGGTTAGCGAAAGCACTTAGTAAGTTCAATCTTAAAACAAAAGCATGTAGAGAATTAGGGTTCTGGATCCATGAGGACCCTACACAATCTATTTTAAGAACACAAAGCGTCCTGGAAAACTTATGGTCATGCCTGATAACCAATAAAAAATTATTTCATCTAACCAGATAAATTCCTACACTCAGAAAATCTCAGAACAAGAAGATATATTATATCACAACTATATTTTGTCAACAAATATATATCCCTGCACTCAGAAAATCCCAGAGCAAGCAGATATAATATATCACAATATAATTCTAGACCAATGCTCGACAATTTCCAACAATTCGGGCATAACACGCCCTCCAGCATACATGCTAATCTGTAAGAGAGAATCGAGTCTCAACACTAAGATCTAGCCAATAAATATCCCCATCAAGGGTAACTATCATGTTACCTAGGGCATCGCTACTTATCCAAGAGTGTAATCAAATTTAAACGAGTTAGAGAGACTTCTATGTTAATCAGTGGTGCTGGTGAGCAGTTGCCCCTAAGGTGTTCAGCCTCACTCAAACTTGGCAACCCCTAGTATCTCTAGGCACTCTCACTGAATGTCCAATATTCACGGTTGATATCCGGGAATAACTTATCAGAGCACTTGCTCGGGTTCTAACCGTTCACTGATTAAGTAACCATGAGGGCCCCTAGGTCCCATTCATTTTGGCGAACCTAGGTTTAACCAGCAATCCTCCCCTCTTGGCCACTCATCACGGTAATGAATCGGACATAATAAAATCAAGCAGTGTGATGAGGATCAGGGGTCTAGGCTATGACGGATATTTACCGTTCATAATTTCTAAATCATCACCCATTAGACTAACATCTCTAAGCAACTTTCTATGACAGTGTGTATATGTGCATGTGTCCCTATACTAACATACAATACAATAGTCATTTCATGTTGCAGCCACACAATATAAGTTGACTTACTTGGAATCCTTAGCACTCAGCAAGTTTTCACCCTCCAACGTTTAGTCCAGTTACACTAGCCAATACTGTAGTTATCCATACAGTATACTCGGAGTAATTATGACAATCATAATTCATTATTATTATTTTGGGCAGTTTGGTCATTTTAATAAAAATCATTTGTAAGGATTAATGATCCTTATTTTGGTTTTAAACCCATTAAGGGAATTCATACAAAAATATTTGAGACTAGACCCTAAGTCTCGGGGAGACCTATCCTATGGTCTCGATACCTAGGCTCGGGTATTACAATAGTATTTTCCCACAATCCGCTGAATATCTTATTCTTTAAAGGTATCGCTATTAACTCGTACTTTCAACAAGTCGGTTCAAATATATAGAAGATTTTAGCCGGTATTATATCCAAAAAATACTAATTTAATTCCTTAATTATTTTTCAAGAAAATAAACTCTTAATTTTCCTTTTATTTTTTCTTAAGGTTTAATCTCTAAAAACTGTTTTAAGAAAATAGCCTAATTTGTCTTAATTAGGAAAACCGTTAAAAATTTCCTATCTTGACTAGTTAATTTTTCAAAATCAATTAATCAAGTTTCCTTACTAGAAAAATAATTCACTTAATCATTTTCTCAAAATATAGGGTTTTAAACCCTCTTTTAATTTATTAACTATTAATAAATTAAATCTTTTATTTTTAAAAAGAATAAAAATTCTTTAATAAAATAATTCACACTAAACTCAAAGTGGTAATTTTAGTCAAAATATGTTTTCAAGACTTACCAAGTTTATATCTTACAATAAGCAAAATTTTACTTTTTACCTTACGTTCCAAAATCTCATTTTTTTACACTAAGTGTGAAAAGCCTATTTTTTTGACATTTTTAACTACATACTTTGTTAGTTCATAACTTTAAATTTACTAACCCAATTGTTACCAAAATTTCCAAATTCTATTTTTGGTATGCCATTTAGGTCTTTGTAAAATCTTAGGTCAAAATGAGCATTTTTTATTGGTGAAATTATTTTCCAACAAGGAGGTTAAAATGACCTTAATTTCAAGTCCTAATTTTTTTCCAAACTGTGACACTTAATAACATTCAAACCGTTCAGTATTTTCTTACCAAATTTTACAGTGGAATACTAGGTTATGCCAATAATATGTCCACCAAATTTTAGAAAAAAAGAGTTAGTTTTCCCTATACAGTGGCTGTCTAAACTTGGTCCCGAAATTAAGAATACGAAAAAATAGTTTTTACGTAAAGTTTGAAATAGCATAACTCACTCTTTTTTAAACATTTTTTAGTGTTTCAAAAGCTCAATTTTATGTACTCAATCTCAACAACATCACAGTACAATTAAATTTTACAAAATCAATATACAGTGGATGCTTGACCCCTTGGAAGTCACAGCTCAAAATATGTATTTTATTTTAGGGTTTCCAACAAAACCATTGGGGTTTTGGTCCCCTATTTTAAAAAATCAACACACAAGCATCATAAAAATTATAAAACAACTACCATAATATTATTACATCACCAATAAAAAACTTTAAGCATTAACTATACAAAATAATGCTTAAAACTAAAAACCATACAATAACAACTATAAAAGTAAACTTTTTACCTTTTGTTGTTCTTGCTTAAGGTTTGGATTTTCCTATTAGCTTCGGCTCCTTCAAAACCCTTTGAAAACCTTAACAAACTCCCCCCAACAACATATATAACTAGCTAATGAAAAATCTATGGTTTAAACTTTACAACAGTCTAGTTTATGGAAATTTTACCTTAGGGAAAACCCTTCCTAGACCAAGGCTTAAATGCTTCCAAGCCTCCTTAGTGTTCTTGAGGATGAAGATGGAGAGAAAACTTGAGAGAGTTTTCAAAAGGACGATAGTGAAAGAGAGAGAGAGAGAGAGAGTGTTCGCTTTTTTTTGGGGGGGGGGGGGGGGGGGGGGGGGTTAGAAGAGTTTATACAACTCTAATATTATCCTATAAACACTCAAGTGTTTTACTACCCACTTGCCTTAACCATTATCTTTAAATTGGGATTAAACTAAAAAAAATTGGTCCACCCTAATAAACCATATTACATGGTCGGCCACCCACTTGTTTTATTTGTAATCGTATATTTTTTTACATAAAGGTTAATAAATAATTCGTAAGAAGAAAAATCCAATTTGACTTCCTATAACATTTCTCACTCTTATTAAGTTTTAAACACAAAACTTAACACATAATAATTAAATTAAATTTCTCTCACGTTTAATTTAATTAATCACTCAATAAAATTTTACCTAAGGTCCATTCATGGAATAAAATTCCCCATTTCGATAAAATTAAGTATTTAACACAAAATGCCCTAAATTTTCCATTTTCCCTTAGGTTTATTAATTTTGACAAAAATTTAATTTTTATGAATGTATTTTATGCCCAAAATATATTTGTCATAGTTTTTCATTTTATTTTCCGAGATTTTTACCCGATTAGGGTTTTTGTGTCGGTCCAAGACCAAAAGTCTTATCTTGACTTTTAAATCACAAAATTCACATTTTGGCTAGCAATAACTCATATAATAATTTCCAAACAAATATAATATTATTTAAAATAATATTCTTATCTCGGAGAAAAAAAATCTCGACCCGAGTCGTTTAAAGGTACCCGAAACGCAAGACGTTATAGGTTTAGAATAGCCTCAGTATAAATCTCTGTGGCATATTCTTGCTTGGAGCCTTCCTCCTGGCCAGACCTGATTGGCCCTTCATCAATAGGCGGTGCCTCTTGATTTCAAGTGACAGTGGCACAGCGGACCACGTGGGGATTCTTTGCATCGTCCGCGCGAACAGTATTCTTTGTCCTTGCCATAATCTTCGGTTGGTAAAGGGGTTTTTTAGGCTGGTTAGTACCTCTGAACGGTGATTTTTTTGGAAAGTTGATATCAGCGCAGTGATCACCTCCCCAGCGGTCTGCACATACATTAAAAATGGGGAAAGGAAGAGGTGAGAGCACCGAACAACACTGGTCTATGTATACATTTTTTTCGTACCAACCAAGATAAAATAACGAATAGTGAGAAACACCGACTAGAAAATAAAACAAATGAAAGAACAAGAAGTGCCGAGGAAATGAAAAATATTTCAAGAACTATTCTTCATGTTCTTTAAGAACACCAAATACAAATTAGTTAGAAAAGGGTACCGTGAGACAGATTTTCACGAAATTAAAGGCTAGTAAAAGAAACCCATTCTTAGAACTACCCAAAACATTCATTCAAACCTAGATTCAAGCAACATGCAAATACTACTCAAAAACACTCTCAATAAACCACCCACGGCCACAGTCAAGAATGCAAAGAAAGAAAAAACTTCCTCACACACAATGCCTAGTTAAATAAAGAGATTTGGAAAACTTACTAGATGCAGAAATATGGTGCCAGAAACGTATTCATGGTATTAAGGTTGTGAGACGCAGAAGTCTTGGCATGGACTAGCTCACAAACAGATTGGGAGGAGAATGTTTAGGGTTTTTAGGTTGCCATGGTTTGCGTAATATAAAGAAGAAGGTGAAAGGAGAAGAAAGGGTTGAGCACCCCTATTTATAGGCAAAAAGAACTAAGCTTCACCCTCCAAAAATTTAATGCATCAGTCCACTCAACAGTCTCTTCAATTGCTGCTAGTCCGCCTCTCTCACCAATCACGTCTCCTCAACTATCTCACACGTCAGCCCACTCTTCGATAACTACATAACCGTTGATAAATTTTTCAGAAAGGCCATCATGACGCTTTATGGTTCCAAGACAATTATTAAGAAACGCCATTGGTACAATTTAGAGCATGCAGCGGAAACCTTGCGTGGTGGGCCCATTTATTTAATGTGGAACAACAACAATCAAATTTTGTTCATTAATCATATAAACAATTTATATGACCAAGAAAAAAATCCATAAACATTATCATACAATACTATTAATCATGTAACAAATATATATATATATAAAAATATACAATATATTTATATACAACATATAAACACATAAAATCAAGAACATAATCTATTACGTCTTGAAGTCTATCAAGTGTCCTTGAGTCTTTTCGTATTTTTATCGATCTTCCTATCCAATGCTTTGAGTACTCATACCACGATCTTCCAGAGTGTTCTCTACAACTCAAGATGTGTGTGGGCACATAAAGAACATGGATTTGTATTTTAGGAATCACAAGTATTTCTCAACACAAGAGAACTTGGATTATGGTCTGAGAATGGTTAGAATAAAGAAGAAGAAGAAGAAGAAGAAGAAGAAGAAAGAGTTTTTTCTGGCAAAAACTCTGAGAACTATTCTGAATTGTGTATTGTGTTGTTGTATTCTTTTTGTGTTTTCTTCTCTTCTTCTTCTATATCATATATATAGAGATTTATCTCTTACCTTATCATTCCTAATAATAATTGTAATATTATAAAATATCATAATGATGATAGGATTTGATTTAGGTAAGTATCTAACTTACCAAATTTGGAAACCATTTTCAAATTATTAAATAATTACATAAATAAAAAGTACACAGATACAATATATGTATATGTGATACATGCATGTCACAATTCTTGGACTGTGTCAAGCGTGTACTGCTATTCCTTTTTCAGGGATTTTATATTTTTCTTTTATTTAATTATTTAATTAAAATCTCACAAATTAAGGTGTTAATCTTTTTAAGGAAAAAGATGACAACCATATTTCAAAATTTAAATTTTAAACTCAATATTCAAATTGATGATCATCATCTTTTAACATTAAATAAATCAAAAACTATTTTTGACTTACCAATTTTATTTTCTCCCACTCCAATAAAATAATTAATTTCAAAATTTTATTTATTTATTTATATATATATATGAATTTTGAAATTTACATATTTAAATTAACAAATATACATTTGAAAATTATAAATTAATTATTCAACCTCAATTATCATACAATTGCATACTTGATCCTAAGAATAAATTTTTTCTCAAATTCGCAAATTACAGTTATACCCTTGTATCAACTCTTGCCTTGATATGGTGTTGATAGAGCCACCCTGGGGACCTATGGACCTACAATATCAAGCTCCCATTAATATTACATTATTAATCTCACGATTACTCAACGAAAAATATAAGATTGAACTCTTGATTATTATAGACATATATTTACTGAGTACTTTGTTAAAGAATAAAGTGTCCATTGATAAAATCATTACATATAACATTAATCCTCTATTAATGGTTCATAATTAAAAGGAAATAAAATTACTGTTTTACCCTTTTAGCTATATCTTTTTCCTAGAGTACCATTGACTTTACTAGTGAAGGTTGTGTCACAACAAGTTTGCGACGTGAGCACTCATAACCTTTTCAGTTCCAAAAGTCAACCCAATAGGGAACCATTATTCATTCTATATAAAGGTATAGGTTCCATATATGTTAAATTACGTTCCCAGCCATATACGTCATTGAGTCCCCAAAACAATTGTTCTTAGCCTAATCATTCTAACAAACCTCATCGCATGAATTAAAAGATCAGATGACATATAGAGGAGTTCATAGCAACCTCAGGATTAAGATCAACGTGTATATGATCATCATTTGATGTGTTTGATTAATACTATGAAACGATGTCTAAACAAGCATTAACAAATCACATCTGGTCCAGTTCTACATACTCTCAGCATGCAAAATACCTCCACTAAAGTGTCCTACTACACTAGTAACTCGGATGTAGGTCACACGTATTCATAATACTAGGGGACCGTACTAGCAGTAATTAATTAAAAGATTCATAACTTTATTTTACTACAAATTATTTAAGTTTATTATCTTAATCTCGATCCTCTCATGCCAATATGAGATTAAGACCACAAAGATAAAATTTGGAATTTTTTTATATTCATTTAATAATATCATATAATATCAGACATAGTCTATATATATAAAATAATTCAACTCAATGATTTATTTCATTTAAAATATTTGTCAACTACAATTGCTTTAAGGGCACTATTCCCAACAATCTCCCACTTGCCCTAAAGCAAATTCAGGCATCGCTTTTAATATGTCAATCATATTCTCCTGGCCGATTTTGTCTGACAAAATCTTTGTAACAGTTTTGTAAGAAAATGTTTTGAAGTTATTGTTGACCCTCGAAATGGTCAACGACACGAAGTCAAATAAAACGATAGAAAATGAGATGAAATCAAGACAAAAAGATAAACGACACAAACAATTTATAGTGTTTCGGCCACAATCAAATGGTAATGACCTACGTCCACTTAGTGTTCTCATTGATGTAGAATTCCAAGAGCAGTGATCAATGAACTAGGGTTCACGAGTTTCACCAGATCTCAGACGAATACAATTGTGGTTGATAAAAACACTCTCTTTCGCTCTATGAATTCTGAAGCTCAAAAGTTCCAAGTTTCCAAAAAAGTCCCCTCTCTTGAGCCCTTTCATTCTTATTTATCGGCTCAAGGAGTTTTACATGGGCCAATGAGCCTTAATTACATTTAATACAGACGTATCTAAACAATAATGGAAAATTACAAGCAATACGTAATTACAAAATCACATATCTAAACGAAATAAATGAATATATGCGACCAGGCTGGTCGCCCATAACTATGATGTTTGAAGAGCCAATTCACTTCTGGTCGATAGTTGAACAGATTAAACTCACATAAACTGCCACATACATCTCACGTGCATGCTAATCCTGCCACGTCATCAGGAAGTCCATTTTTGGGTAAATAGTTATCTTCATGATTATTACATCAATTATGTAAAATTGTCTTGGATTCAATGATACTTTCTTTCATATGTTTTACCATCTCATGATTTTTAGTTCTTCTAGAATATTTGTATCTCCATTGCTTTTGCAATGAGATGCTAGTTGTTTATCTAGTCTGAAAACCTTTCCAGAATGTCAAAGAACTTAATTAAATCAAATAGCCTATTTAACTACTCACATTTCGGCTTTTCTGGTGAAACATATAAATTTGAAATGTCTAACACATTTTTTAGATTAATGTGTGTAATGCCTTGACTAATTCTAGACCTAGGACCATTAAAAACTACTATACATAACTACTAGTTTGGGATACATACATAAGAAATAACATAACTTTATTTAAAACCCAAAATATTGTACGAAATACAAAATAAAGTATGGGTACCCATTATTGTTTACATAAAACATAAAAACATAACTTTAATAAATTGATAAAAAAAACTAAGTGCAGAAATACATGAAAACATAAATAAAAAGACTTAAAAGTAACGTCATCCTCGATCTTCCAGCAGTCCATTCAATACATTCATCCTCAGCACAAATGCCAAGCTGCCACGAATCCGACCCGCCTTCCAAGTTCATTTTTTGCACCATCTAAATAGAAAGGAATGAGCCTAATGCCCAGCAAGGAAAATCTACTAAAAAAACATATATGTCACAAATCATAAAACATAAGACTATATCATAAAGCATATACTATAAAATATATGACTATAAAAACATATATCATATAGGACTACAATATTAATGGCCATCAACTCATTAACGTGGTATGTGATAAAACCATCTAGGTCCTCAATCTACTAATCGAGATAGGTTAGATCACGACTATAGTATATGATAACCCATCTAGGTCCTTTGTCAACTAATCGAGATAGGGTAAATCATAACTCTGAACCACGAAAATGATGAAATTTCTTGGGGCTTGCTATCTAAGCAAGTCATATGCCCAAGTGACTACAAAACATATATCATATCACATATCATATCATAGCATAAAACATATCATATCATAAACATATAAACACATATAATCTAACCTATTTTCCTTACCAAAACCGGGATATGGAGACAAGAACGGGATTTGGAACTCTCCTAAAACCAATAGTAAAAATCATGAGTTTTCGAAAGAAAATGAGATGAAAAAGAGAACTAAACCATAAAGATAGAAACTTACCGAAAAACCTTAAGTTTCAAAGAACTTAAACACCTAACCAACAATCATAACAAAGAGTTAGGATCTGAATGAAAACTAAAGAACCATGAAGAACTGAACTTAAGGATAAGAATACCTTCGATGAACTATGACTTTGATCTACACCTCGATACCGAAATAACACTCTATCTTACTTCCCAAGTGTTTAGAAAAGCTTAGATTGGAAAAGATTTTAACCCAAAACCCTAGTGTTTTCTCTCTATAGTAACCTTAGCAGCTTGGAGGCTCTGAACAATGCTTGAATGATGAATGAAATAGCTAAGTACTAGGTCCTTTTTATAGAGTTCAAGGAGTGAAACTAACCCCTTTTAAAATGAATAAATAAATTAATATAAAATGAAAAAGATTTGAATTTTTGTTCAACAGATACCCAGAACTCGGTCAAAATTGTTCAAAAGCAAGTCCAAGTGGTTAAGGCTGTTTTTAAAATTTAAATCCTCAAGTTCCAAAAAAAGGCCTCCCAGAGGCGATATATGGCCTACCCTAGGCGATGTATCGCTTGGACCTATACCCCAAGTCTTTGTGCTTTTGTTCGTGTGAAGTCGACGTGTTTTCCGTATCTCCCGTAGGCGATATATCGACCCCCATAGCTGCGATATATTGGTTAACGTTGATATATCAAACACGTATTTGCACTTTTTCAGCATACTTTGAATTGATTAAATAGCTTTAACTGAGTACAAAAAATGATCCTAACAGTTGTTGGATGGTTCTACAACTTCTAGATCTTTCTTTTAAATTGACTATTCATCCAAAATGCTTAAATCTTTAATAAACATACTTGTGACAAGTGTCATGTTCTTATTAATTCTATCAAAACCTTAAGTTATAATAAACAATATTTCTAGGACTAGCAATATTGATCAAACCTTATGTTATAATTAATATTTCTAAACTATAGGTTAAACTTATAAAATCCATAGCTGTTGCTATGAGTTTCCAACTAAGTCCTAGCTTGAACCAAAATCCACAGAAACTAACATACTACAAGCTACTACTTGCTACTACTACTACTATCTAGCTAAGTAAACTTCTGAGACACTACAATTCTCCCCTACTTAAAAGAATTTCGTCCCCGAAATTTACTTACCAAACAATTCCGGATACTGTGCTAAGATGTCTTCCTCCAACTCCCACGTTGCCTCCCGTTCTGAACTATTACTCCATAGGACTTTGACTATCGGAATACTCTTAGACTGTAATTACATCATCCCACTATCTAGAATGCTAACAAGTCATTCCTCATAACTCAAGTCTTTTTGGAGTGCTATCGTATCGTACTTGAGGACGTGAGATGGGTCTGACACATATCTACGTAACATCGAGATGTGAAACACATTGTGGCTATCTGCTAGAGCTGGCGGTAAGGCTAATCTATAAACAAATGTTCCCACCTTGTCTAATATCTCAAAAGGACTTATAAACCGGGGACTAGGTTTTCCTTTCTTCCTAAACCGCTTCACACCTTTCATAGGAGATATCTTTAAGATGACTTGATCTCCGACTTTGAATTCCACATCTCACCGCTTGGCATCCACATAACTTTTTTGTCAGCTTTGAGCAGCGAGCATACGCTTTTTAATCAGCGCCACTGCATCCTGAGCCTCTCTAAAAGCTTCGAGTCCAAAAGTTTTCTTTCTCCAACCTCGTCCCAATGTAACAGCGATCGACTCTTCCTTCCATAAAGTAACTCATAGGGTGCCATACCGATCGTTGACTGGTAGCTATTGTTGTAGGAGAACTCTATAAATGGAAAAAAAACTTACTCCATTATCCTCCAAAGTCTAGTACACAAGCGCACCACATATCCTCTAAAATTTGTATGGTACGCTGGGACTGACCGTCGGTCTGAGGAGGAAATGCCGAACTAAGGCTGAACTTGGTACCCATGGCTTGCTACTTCCCAAAATCTCGATGTAAACACTGATCCTTTATCTGATACTATGGTCTTAGGGATTTCTTGAACATAAATGTCTACGTACTGGTCTGTAGTGTACGTAGTCTTCATAAGCAAGAAGTGAGCTGACTTGGTTAGTCTTTCTACCACTACCCAAGCCGAGTCGTGATGCTTACTTGTTCGTGGTAATCCTATCACAAAGTCCATGTCTATGTCTTCCCACTTCCATTCTGGAATACTAAGCGATTGCAATAAGCCTACAGGTCGCTAATGTTCCGCTTTTACTTGCTGGCATACTAGGCATTTGGACACATATTCTGCAACGTCTTTCTTCATTCCCGGCCACTAGTATAGTTCCTTAAGGTCGTGAGTCATCTTGGTCTACCCTAGGTGAACTAAGTATGGGGTAGTGTCTACCTCTTCTAAAATCTTCATCTTAATCCCATGGTCATTTGGCATGCAAACCCGTCCCTTATATCTCAAGAACCCCTATCCTGATATAGGGAAATATGTGGCCTTGCCTTATTTGACGACAACCATATGTGCCACTAATGTGTCATCATGCCCTTGCCTGATCCGTATATCTTCTAATAGATTTGACTGGCAGGACAAGTTAGCTAGTTCACCAATGACTACTTCTATTCTGACATTGATCAGCTCTTGCAGTAGCGACTTTTCTATTCCGGATAATGCTGCTAAATTTCTGTAACTCTTCTTGCTTAGCGCATCAGCAACTACGTTTTCTTTTCCTGGGTGGTATAGGATCTCACAGTCATAATCCTTTACTAGTTCTAACCACCTGCGGTGCCTAATGTTGAGCTCCTTTTGTGTGAAGAAATACTTTAAGCTCTTGTGGTCCGTATAAATCTCACCCCGTTCTCCATAAAGATAGTGGCACCATATTTTCAATGCGACGACCACCGCTGCCAACTCCATATCGTGTGTTGAATAGCATTGCTCGTATTCCTTCAGCTGCCTTGAGGCATAGGCTATCAATTTTTCATTTTGCATCAGCACACAACCCAAACCTTACTTCAACGCATCACAATATACTACAAACTTGTCATTGGGTATCAGTACACAAAGTACTGGTGATGAGCATAACTTATCCTTGAGCAACTGGAAGCTCCCTTTACATCTATCTGTCCAATTGAACAATTGTTGTTTCTAGTTCACTTTAGTAAGTGGAGTGGCTATCTTAGAAAGTCTTCTACAAACCTCTGATAATAGCCTGCTAGCCCAAGAAAACATATAACTTCTGATGCATTCTTAGGTCTTGGCCAATCCTTCACAGCCTCTACCTTAGCTAGGTCTACAGCAACTCCATCCTTGGATACCATATGGCCGAGGAACGCTACTTGCGAAAGCCAAAATTCGCACTTCATGAACTTGGCATAAAGTTGATGCTCCTTTAGTCGCAACATAGTTAATCTTAAATGTTCTCGTCCTCGACTTCATCCTTGGAGTACACCAAAATATCGTCAATGAACAGTACGACGAATTTATTAAAGTAATCCTTGAAGACCCAATTCATTAAATCCATAAATGAGGCTAGAGCATTTATAAGACCAATAGACATAATTAGAAACTCATAATGTCCATATCAAGTTCTAAAAGCTATCTTTGGAATAACTTCTTCCCGTACCTAGAGCTAGTGATACCCAGACTATAGATCAATCTTAGAAAACATGGTCGCTCCTCGGAGTTGATCAAACAAGTCGTCGATCCAGGGTAGTGAGTACTTATTCTTAATTGTCACCTTGTTCAGCTCACAATAATCTATACACATCCGCATGCTTTAATCCTTCTTCTTCACAAACAGAATCGGTGCTCCCCATGGTGAATGGCTTGGTCTAATGAAACCGAAGTTTAAGAGTTCTTGTAACTGTGTCTTCAACTGCTTGAGTTCAGTAGGTGCCATCCGGTATGGTGCCTTTGAGATAGGTTCAGTTCCCAGTGCTAGTTCAAGTGTGAAGTCAATTTCCCTAGTAGGCAGTAACCCTGGTAAGTCGTCAGGAAATATCTCTAGAAATTCCTTTATAATCTAGACGTCTCCAACCTTTACTGGTGTTTCCTTTGACACATCCGCGACACTTACTAAGAATGTGTGACATCCTTTCTCTATCATTCTCTGAGCTTTGAGAGATGAGATAAGCGGTGCCCATAGTCCTTTAACCTTTCCCATAAAACAGTCTATGATCGTTAGGAGTTTCGAACATCACTTTCTTGCATCTACAGTCGATGGATGCACCATGCCTTGCTAGCCATTCCATGCCCAGTATTATGTCGAAGTCCTTGATCTCTAGCTCTATCAGGTTTCCTTCTAGTTCTGTGCCCTCGATGTTGATTGGTACACCTCGCACTATTCGTGATGATAGGACTACTTCGCCCGAAGGCAATTCTGTCATAAACCTAGTTCTAAATCTTTCACAAGGTTTGTCTAATTTCTCTATCATTCCTAATGAGATATACAAGTGTGTTGCTCCCGAATCAAATAATATTGAACATACATTATCGAGGATAGGAATCTGACATGTGACCATTTTGTTACTAGCTTCAGCTTCTCCCTGGGTCAAGGCAAAGACTCTGGCTGGAACAATCTTGTTGTCCCTTTTCTCTTCTTGCTTGAGCTGTGGACATTCCCTCTTCCAATGACCTTCCTGGCCATAATTGTAACATCCTTTGGTGTTTGCACGACACTCCCCATGATGTTTCTTTTGGCATTTAGAGCATTGCGGGTATTCAACATAACCTGGCCTATTGTTTCCATTGATATTCCATGCTCTTTTGTCATTGTCGGTCTGCTTACTATCAGGATGCCTTCTCTTCTGGCCATTATTGTTGCTATGTTGATGTTTGTTGTTGTGGTTCCATCCATTTTGAGGTTGATTTTGATGCTTAGGTTCAGACTTACTAGCCTCTTCCTTACTAACATTTGCCTGAAGCCTCTCTACCTCTATAGTCATTTCTAAAGCATCGGCGTAGGAAGTGGTTAAAGGGTTTTCTAGCTTGACTCCTAGCTCAATTTCGGGTCTAAGTCCCCTAACGAACTTGGTGACCCTCAAAAAGTTTGTTGGGACCAACTCTGGCGCAAACTTGGCTAGTCGGTTGAACTTTCGTGCATACTCTACTACCGTCATATTGCTCTGCTTAAGATTGGAGAATTCTTCCACCCTTGTGGCGATTACTATTGAGTTATAGTACTTCTTGTGAAAGAGCTCCACAAATCTAGTCCATGTCATGGTGGAGATGTCGTGAGTCCGCTGTACTAAATCCCACCAGATTCTAGTATCCTTCTTCAATAGAGATGAAATGCAGGATATGTGATCCATGTTGTTGAGGTTCATATGTGCAAGTATCGACTATACATTCCTGAGCCATTCTTCCGCTTTGAAGGGGTCGATTGTCCCTTCAAAGTTTGGAGTGTGTTGCTTACAAAACCGCTCATAAACTGGCTCTATGTACTGAGTTGGGTAAGGTGCATAGTTCGCCATTGGCCATCCCCTATACAGACCTACTTGCTGGGGTGCCTGAACCGCTTGCTGAGGCTGTGGTTGCAGCTAAGGTTCGGGCTAAGTCTGAGGCTGTGGCTGAGTCTATTTTCGTTGTTGCTGCAGCAATTCTTCCACTTGCTGCCATAGCCGAACAATTTCAGCGGTGTTGTCAACCGGAGGCGGTGCACTTCTATTAGCAGCAGCATTGGTAGCACGCGTTCCCCTTCTTCAGACTGGAGGGGCTTCATTACTCTCATTGGTAGTGCTAGAGTCATTTCCAGCTGTGTGTGCAGACCTTATGTGCGACATCTTCAACAAAGTTCTAACAGCCGAGAAAAACATATTAGAACTTACCCTAATAGGCTCTAAGGCAAGACTTAGTCGAAGCAAACATAACTCGAACCTATTAGTTATGATTTCTTATGAAAAAAAATTATGTAAGCCTTCTTTATAATTAGGGTGTGCTTCTATAGTTATAATATCCATCTTTATTCTTTTCTAAGTCTATTTCTAACCATCCTATATGACTTAATTCTCAGGCTCGAAACTCGTAACTATTCCAAAGTTAACCATGTTAAGAGGGCTGGGATCAGTAAAATCATTCCCACTACTATGGCCCCCTAAACTCTCAATACAGAACCTGGTCCATTGATTTGTATCCACCCTCACCTAACTTGCCCATTATTTATTGAATTTATTATTTATTATGATTGTAAAAAAAATATCAAACTCATACATATCATTCAAAAATAACAACTTTATTCATTTGGAAAAAGGTTTTCACTAAGTACAATCATAAATGAAAAAATAATGAAATAAATAAATAAACTAAACTAAAACTAACTAAGGTAAATCTAAAAATCAAGATCTTCTACATGTGACCCTTCATCTACCATATCATCATCTATCTCTTCATAATCATCATTATCTTGAGCCTCAAAACTACCTCGGGGAAGATTCATGAAGATGTTATGCTTTTGTTCATTAGTCAATTGAAATTCCAACTTAGAGGTGAACCTAAGTATGAGAAAATAATATCTCATGGCTACCGGTAAATCATCATCATCATCTATAGTCTCCCATATTTCTTCTAATGTTGAAATTACAGAAGGAAAATCTTTAAAAAGCCTAATTACTAGGACATACTGTTCCGTAGCTCTCATCATAATTTGCTTATTAGTCTGAAGGTGAACTATCTCCTTGTGGAAAAAGATCAGTCTCTGAGTGATTCTTTCTAACACTCCTATTGTATTCCTTGGCTCTCTAATCCTTTTTAATGCCTTAAAGGCTCGGATATCATGATAAGTCAAGGCTCCCTCCATTCTTAACTGAAAACGTAATGACTAAAACGTTAGTTATTAACATAAACATAATAATCATAACATAAACACTTACATTGGCGGTTAGATCCGGAGCTTATGTGTGTGTATTAAGGAGAACTTCATGCATATGAACTTTGGCTTTGATACCAACTATAATGCCCTAACTAATTCTAGACCTCAGACCATTAAAAACTACTATACATAACTAATAGTTTGGGATACATACATAAGAAATAACATAACTTTATTTAAAATCCAAAATATTGTACGAAATACAAAATAAAGTATGGGTACCCATTAGTAAAAATCATGGGTTTTCTAAAGAAAATGAGATGAAAAAGATAACTAAACCATCAAGATAGAAACTTATCGAAAAACCTTAAGTTTCAAAGAACTTAAACACCTAACCAAGAATCATAAAAAAGAGTTAGGATCTGAATGAAAACAAAAGAAAACTAAAGAACCATGAGGAACTGAACTTAAGGATAAGAATACCTTGGATGAACTATGACTTTGATCTACACCTCGATACCGAAATGACACTATATCTTACTTCCCAAGTGTTTAGAAAAGCTTAGATTGGAAAATATTATAACCCAAAACCCTAATGTTTTCTCTCTATAGTAACCTTAGCAGCTGGAGTCTCTGAACAATGCTTGAATGATGAGTGAAATGGCTAAGTACTAGGTCCTATTTATAGAGTTCAAGGAGTGAAACTAACCCCTTTTAAAATGAATAAATAAATGAATATAAAATGAAAAAGATTTGAATTTTCGTTCAAGAGATACCCAAAACTCGGTCAAAATCATTCAAGAGCAAGTCCAAGTGGTTAAGGCTATTTTTTAAATTTAAATCCTCAAGTTTCAAAAAAATGTCTCCCAAAGGCGATATATCGCCTACCCTGGGCGATATATCGCCTGGACCTATACCCTGAGCCTTCGTGCTTTCGTTCGCGCGAAGTCGACATATTTTCCGTATCTCTTGTAGGTGATATATCGGCCTCTATAGTTGTGAAATATCGGCATACGTTGATATATCAAACACATATTTGCACTCTTTCAGCATATTTTGAATTGATTAAACAGCTTTGACTGAGTACAAAATGTGATCCTAACAGCTGCTTGAAGGTTCTAGAGCTTCTAGATCTTTCTTTTAAATTAACTATTCATCCAAAATGCTTAAATCATTAATAAACATGCTTGTGACAAGTGTCACGTTCTTATTAATTCTATCTAGACCTTAGCTTATGATAAACAATATTTCTATGACCAGCAATATTAATCAATCCTTATGTTATAATTAATATTTGTAAACTATAGATTAAACTTTTAAAATTCGTAGTTGTTGCTATGAGTTTCCAACTAAGTCCTGGCTTGAACCAAAATCCACAGAAACTAACATACTACAAGCTAGTACTAGCTACTACTACTACTATCTAGCTAAGTAAAATTTCTAGACACTACAATGTGTCTCCTCCTGTAGCGTCCCGAAATTTTACATAGCTAGATGGTAGTATATTAGTTTTCCATGATATTGGCCAAAACCAGGATTTAGTTAGAAACTCGTAGAAATAGTTATGGATTTTATAAGTTTAACTGATGGTTTAGAAATATTAATTTTATCATAAGGTTTGATTAATGAATATAGTCCTAAAAATATTATTTATTATATCCTAAGGTTTAGATAGATTAAATAAGAGTGTGACACTTATCACAAGCATGTTTATTAAGGATTTAAATATTTTTGATGAATAGTTTAATTAAAAGAAAGATCTAGAAGCTCTAGAACCTTCCATTATCTGTTAGGATCATGTTTACTCAGTCAAAATAGTTTTAATCAATTTTAAATTATCCTAAATTGTGCAAAAACGTGTTTAAAATATCAGCGTATGCCGATATATCGCAGCTATAAGGGCTGATATATCGCCTATAATTGATACGGAAAACACGTCGACTTCGCACGAATGAAGCCACAGACCCTCGATATCATGGTAGGGGTGATATAACGCCTACCCTAGGCGATATATCGACTCCAATGACCAATTTTTGAATTTTCATAGAATTCTAAACTAGAAACCTGTAATGACCCACTAATCTAGACTATTTGGACCATTAACGAAACTATACATAAAATCCTTAAAAGAACTTACATTTGTGAAAATACCATAATTTTATTAAGTAACTTAACAAAATTATGGTATTTTCACAAATGTAAGTTCTTTTAAGGATTTTATGTATAGTTTCGTTAATGGTCCAAATAGTCTAGATTAGTGGGTCATTACAGTTGGTATCAGAGCCAAACGGTTCCTTCGCATGAAGTTCTCCTCGATACACATGCTCAAAGCTCTGAATCGGACCGCCAAGTAAGTGTTTAAGTTACAAGTTACAAGTTACTTTGTCTATGTGTATAGCTAACAACTTTAGTGTTTATGTTTCAGTTAAGAATGAACGGAGCCTTAACCTACCAAGATATCCGAGCCATTAAGGCCTTAAAAAGAATAAGGGAGCCAAGAAACACCGTAGGAGCCCTAGAAAGGATTACTCGAAGGTTGCTTTTGTTTCACCAAGCGATAGGTGGCCTTCAAGAGGCTAAACAAATAATGCTAAGATCAACCGAGCAATATGTATTAGTAATTAGGTTGTTTAAAGATTTTCATTCTGTAATAGCATCATTAGAAGAGATATGGGAAGAGATGCATGAGGAGGATGAACTACCCTTAACAATGAGATACTATTTCCTCTTAGTTAGGTTCACCTCAAAAATTGAGTTTCAGTTCACCAATGAGCAAAAGAATAGGATTCTCACCAACCTTTCTAGAGGGCATTTTGATTCTCATGATAATGATGACTATGAGGCAATAGATGATGATATGTTAGATGACGGATCAGATGTAGAAGATCCCGATTTTTAGATTAGTAGTTTTTATTTGTTTTATTTTTGATTGTAATAAGTGAAATTGTTTTCCAATGAATAACATGCTATTTGAATATCATGTGTGAGTTTGATTCTATTTTCACAATCATAATAAATACTAAATGAAATGAATAATGACTAACTTCGGTGAGGGTGGATACAAATCAATGAACCTGGTTTCCTTATTGAGAGTTAGGGGGCCTTAGTAGTGGGAACGATTTTACTAATCCCAGCCCTCCCTCAATATGGTTAACTTTGGAACAAAGATAAGTTTCGAGCCTGAGAATTAAGTCATATAGGATGATTAGAAACACACTTAGAAAATAAAGATGACTTGTTTTTCTAAGTATAGAAACCCGCTCTAATAATAAATAAAGACCTATATAATTTTTCATAAGAAGTCATAATAAATAGGTCTGAGATATGTTTGTTTAGAATAAGTTTTTGCCTTAGAGCCTATTAGGAAAAGTTCTAACATGTTTCTTTCAACTGTTAGAACTCTGCTACAATGTCTCTCCGAAGATCTGCACGCACCAATGGAAACGCCTCCAACGATGTTCCAGCGACCAATGCGGTCCCTACCGTTCGCCGAAGGGGAGTGCGTGCTACTGCTCGCCGCAACGTGCCGGCACAGCCAGCCGACAACACTGCAGAGATTGCCAGACTGCGACAACAAGTCGAGGAACTTCTGCAGCAACAACGCCAGCAGGCTCAATCTCAGCCTCAGCCTCCGTCACAGCCGCAGTCGCAGCCACAGCCACAGCCAATGGCCCCAGCACCCCAACAAGTTAGTCCATATGGGGGATGGCCTATGATGAACTACGCTCCATATCCTGTACAGCACATGGAGCCATTGTACGAGAGGTTCCGCAAGCAGCACGCTCCAAACTTCGAAGGGACTATGGACCCCTTTGAAGCGGAAGAATGGCTAAGGAATGTGGAGCCGATCCTAGCCCACATGAACCTCAGTAATGCTGACCGCATATCCTGCGTCTCATCTTTACTCAAGAAAGATGCCAAGATATGGTGGGATTTGGTCCAGCAATCCCACGATGCTGCCACCATGACGTGGACCCGATTTGTGGAGCTGTTCCACAAGAAGTACTACAACTCGGTTGTACTCGCTACGAGGGTTGAGGAGTTCACCAATCTGAAGCAGGGTACTTTAACAGTGGCGGAATATGCTCGTCAGTTTGACCGCTTAGCCAAGTTCGCGGCAGAGTTAGTTCCAACCGATTATCTAAGGGTGAACAAATTCGTGAGAGGACTCCGACCAAAGATCGAGATGGGGGTGAAGTTAGCAAACCCGGGAAACACTTCATATGCCGACGTTCTTGAAACGGCAATTGAAGTAGAAAGGTTGCAGGCCAACGTGAGCAAAGAAGAAGCTAGCAAGCCTGAACCTAGACAGCAGAGCCAACCTCAGGCCAGTCGGAACAACAATCAGCCTAGCAATAGCGGCAACAATCAGGCCAACAACAACGGTAACGGACAGAAGAGAAGGTATCCTGACAACAAGCAAGCCGACAACAATAAAAGGGCACGACCAAATAATGGGGGAAATAGGTCGGGCTACGTGGAATACCCGCCATGTGCCAAATTTCAGAAGAAGCACCCCGGAGAATGTCGTGCCAACACCAAGGATTGTTTCAATTGTGGTCAAGAGGGGCATCGCAAGAAAGATTGTCCTCAGCAAAAGCCAGACGGAAAGAAGGATGAAAAGATGGTTCCTGCTCGGGTTTTTGCTTTAACCCAAGGAGAGGCGGATGCTAGCAACAAGGCGGTCATAGGTCAGGTTTCCATCCTCAATAAATTATGTCATGTATTATTTGATTCGGGAGCCACTCATTCGTATATTTCGTTAGGAATGATAGATAAACTAGACAAACCTAGTGAAAGATTTAGAACTAGGTTTGCAACCGAGTTGCCTTCGGGCAAAGTAGTTCTATCATCACGAATTGTACGAGGCGTACCAATCAAGATTGGGGACAAGGAACTAGAAGGAGACCTGATAGAGCTGGTGATCAAAGACTTCGACGTCATACTAGGCATGGATTGTCTAGCACGGCATGGCGCAACAATCGACTGCAGACGCAAGAAGGTAACGTTCGAGACTCCTGACAGCCAGAAACTGTGCTTCATGGGACAAGCTTCAGGACTACGCACCCCGTTAGTATCATCTCTCAATGCTCAGAGAATGATGGAAAAAGGATGTCAAGCATTCTTAGCCAACATCACGAATGTGGAGAAGGAGACATCACTTAAGGTTGGAGATGTTCGAGTCATACAAGATTTTCCAGAAGTTTTCCCCGATGACTTGCCTGGATTACTGCCAACTGGAGAAATAGACTTCACGATAGAATTAGTACCCGGCACTGAGCCTATCTCTAAGGCACCATACCGGATGGCACCTACGGAACTCAAGGAGTTAAAGACGCAGCTACAAGAACTCCTAGACTTGGGTTTCATTAGGCCAAGCCATTCACCATGGGGAGCTCCGGTACTATTCGTGAAGAAGAAGGACGGGAGTATGCACATGTGCATAGACTACCGTGAGCTAAATAAAGTAACAATTAAGAACAAATACCCGCTACCTCGGATTGATGATTTGTTCGATCAACTCCGAGGCGCGACTGTATTCTCTAAGATCGATTTACGGTCCGGGTATCATCAGCTCAAGGTAAAGGGAGAAGATATCCCTAAGACAGCCTTTAGGACTCGTTATGGACATTATGAGTTCTTGGTTATGTCTTTTGGTCTTACTAACGCACCAGCCGCGTTTATGGACCTAATGAATAGGGTCTTCAAAGACTACTTGGATAAATTCGTCGTTGTGTTCATCGACGACATTTTAATTTACTCCAAGGATGAAGAGGAGCACGAGGAACACTTGAGGATGATTTTGACGCGATTGAAGGAACTCTACGTGAAGTTCAAGAAATGCGAGTTTTGGCTCTCACAAGTGGCGTTCCTCAGGCACATCATATCAAAAGACGGAGTTGCAGTGGATCCATCGAAGGTAGAGGCCGTGAAGGATTGGCCTAGGCCAAAGAACGCGTCAGAAGTAAGAAGCTTCTTAGGGCTAGCAGGTTACTATAGAAAGTTTGTAGAGGGCTTTTCTAAGAAAGCCACTCCACTCACCAACCTGACCCGGAAGCAACAAAAGTTTAACTGGAATGATAAGTGCGAGGAAAGCTTCCAGTTGCTTAAGGATAAGATTTGCTCAACACCAGTACTTAGTGTCCCAACACCCAACGACAAGTTTGTTGTCTACTGTGATGCATCAAAGTTAGGATTGGGATGCGTAATGATGCAAAATGACAAGGTGATAGCCTACGCCTCACGTCAGTTAAAGGAGTATGAACAACGCTATCCAACTCACGATATGGAGTTGGCAGCGGTGGTCTTTGCGTTAAAAATCTGGCGCCATTATCTTTACGGAGAACGGTGCGAGATTTATACGGACCACAAAAGTTTAAAATACTTCTTTACTCAGATGGAGCTCAACATGAGGCAGCGCAGGTGGTTAGAGTTAGTAAAGGATTACGACTGCGAAATCCTATACCACCCGGGAAAGGCAAATGTAGTTGCCGATGCACTCAGCTGGAAAAGCTATGGGAATTTAGCAGCCTTATCTGGAATAGAAAAGCCGCTACAGCAGGAGCTTATCAGTGCCGGAATAGAAGTGGTTATAGGCAAGCTGGCTAACTTGTCTATCCAATCCAATCTGCTAGAGGACATACAGAATGGTCAGAGACATGATGACTCGCTAGCAGCACACACGGATGCAGTCAGAGAAGGCAAGACTACAGATTTCTCAATATCCAGTCAAGGTTTATTGAGATATAAGGATCGGGTATGCGTGCCAAACGATCAAAGTATTAAGAAGACGATCCTAGAAGAAGCGCACAGCACCCCATACTCGGTTCATCCAGGGTCTACCAAGATGACTCATGACATCAAGGCAGTCTATTGGTGGCCAGGGATGAAGAATGACATAGCGAAGTATGTATCTATGTGTCTGGTATGCCAGCAAGTGAAGGCGGAGCATCAGCGGCCTGCAGGATTATTGCAACCGCTTAGCATACCGGAATGGAAGTGGGACGATATTGCCATGGACTTTGTGACGGGTCTGCCAAAGACGAATAAGCAGCATGATTCTGCTTGGATAGTCATAGATAGACTAACCAAGTCGGCTCATTTTCTGCCTGTTAAGACTTCTTATACGGCAGACCAATATGCAGACATCTACATCCAAGAGATTGTACGATTGCATGGAATCCCCAAGACGATAGTATCAGATAGAGGATCAGTGTTTACGTCAAGATTTTGGAGAAGCTTACAGCAAGCCATGGGTACTAAGTTAAGTCTTAGTACAGCTTTCCATCCTCAGACAGATGGGCAGTCCGAGCGTACGATTTAGATTTTAGAGGATATGCTACGCGCATGTGTACTTGACTTTGGAGGATCGTGGAACAAGTACTTACCGCTGATCGAGTTCTCGTACAACAACAGCTACCAGTCGACGATCGAGATGGCACCTTATGAGTTTCTATATGGAAGAAGGTGCCGATCACCGTTGCACTGGGACGAGGTAGGAGAAAGGCAGCTTCTAGGGCCTGAAGCTGTTAGGCAAGCACAAGAAGCAGTAATGCTTATTAGACAGCGTATGCTTGCTGCTCAAAGCTGCCAGAAGAGCTATGCGGATACCAAGCGATGCGATGTGGAGTTCCAAGTTGGAGATCAAGTCTTCCTGAAGATATCTCCTATGAAGGGTGTCAAGCGGTTCGGGAAGAAAGGCAAGCTCAGTCCCCGATTCATAGGTCCTTTTGAGATATTGGACAAAGTGGGACCAGTTGCATATAGATTATCCCTACCGCCAGCACTAGCCGATAGTCACAACGTCTTCCACATTTCGATGCTACGCAAGTATGTGTCAGACCCATCTCACGTCCTCAAGTACGATACCATAGCGCTCCAGAAAGACTTAAGTTATGAGGAACGACCGGTTAGCATCCTAGATAGAGGGATGAAGCAGTTACGGTCCAAGAGCTTTCCTATAGTCAAAGTCCTATGGAGCAATAGTTCTGAACGCGAGGCAACGTGGGAGTTGGAGGAGGACATGCAAGGCCGGTATTCGGAGTTATTAAGTAAGTAAATTTCGAGGACGAAATTCTTTTTAGTAGGGGAGAATTGTAGAGTCCAAGAACTTTACTTAGCTAAATGTTTAGTAGTATTATAGTATGTTTAGTGTTATCTTTGTTACCATGGATTTTTGGTTCAGGCCGGGAGTTATTTGGACACTCGTAGTAGTACTTATAGATTTTCTAAGTTTAACCTATAGTTTAAGAATATTAAGTATAACCTAAGGTTTGATTAATGTGACTGATATTAAGGATTATATTTATTGTATTATAAGGTTTAGACATCAACCAATAGGATTTTAAGCACATGTTATGAATGGTAATTAAGGATTAAGTATTTTGGAGGATTAAATTAAATAAAGGTAAAGTTTGAATGATATAGGGTCAGTCAGCAGCTTTGAATACGTTAAAGGCTTAGTCAAGGCTGTTTACTCCATTCAAACTTAGCTAAAAATGTGTAATTTCGTGTTTAAATATTCAGCGTGTGCCGATATATCGCAGCACGTAGATACGGCAAACACGAGACGATGCACGGTCGCCTCGGGCATACTGGCCCAGGCGATATATCGCCTCAGGGGGCGATATATCGCCTCCTCCAGTATGTTTTCAAATGTTTTTGAATTCATTTCCTCTCAACCATTCAAACTCCTTCAACAGTCCAGCATCTTTTGAACGAGTCTTCAGCCTCTGCTGAACGATTATTCAAATGATTTTCACCTAAAAAGCCATTATTTTTATTCAAGTAAAATAAAGATATTTTCATTCCCAAACTCTATAAATAGGACCTAGTACCCAGCCATTATTCACCATTTGCTCTAAGTTCAGAAGCTGCTAGTGTTAAGTGAGAGTGAGAGTGTAAACACCTGGTTTGGGGAAAAACTATAAGCTTAAACATCATAAGCTTATCAAACACTTTGGGAAGGGACTTCTATAGTATTTCGGTGGAGGTTAGATTGATCTTGCAAATCTTTGAGGTAACCAAAACTCTAGTTCCTTTCTATATTATGTTTCCTTTCTCTTAGTCTTCTACTCAATTTCCTAACCTCATTCTTATTTTGGTTAGGGAATCCAAGTTCTTAAGCACTTAAGTTGTGGTAAGCATATTTTCTTTTAATGGTTTAGTCTTCCTATTCTCTTTCATTTCATCTCCTTTCTTTCGACTCACTCTTGTTCATTATTGGTTTTAGGAGTGTTCCAAAAAGTCCCAACTCAGTCCATTTTATCCCGGTAACTTCGGTAAGGAAAATAGGCTAGAATCAATCTGTTATGTGCTTATGTTATCTATATGCTTTATGTTATTAAAAGTGTTATGATATGATATGAGTATGTTATGATTATGTTATGCATGTGTTTGTTGTAGGCTTGGGCTTATGCCCTATTTGACTAACAAGACCCCAAAAAGATTGTGGGCATATGCCTATTTAGCTGGTAGGACCCCACTAATCTCATGGGCATAAGCTTGTTTAGTCTATGGGACCCCAAGTAATAATGGCCATTATAATAAGTGAATTATGTGTTATGATATGTCTTTACGTTATTATGAAATTATGTTTATGTTTATGACTATGTGTTAGATTTTTCCTTGCTGGGCATTAGGCTCATTCCTTTCTGTTTATGTGCAGGAAATAAGCTTTAGAGGTGGAAAGATTCGTGACGCTTGGAGGATGTGTATCGATGATGAATGGAGTCAAGGGGCCGAGCGTTATTCGATTCGAGGATGTAGTTTCGGTTTTATGTCTTTTTACATGTATTTTCCGCACTAATTATGTAATGTTTTATTATTTTAAATTATGTTTTTGTTTTAAAGACAATGGGATCCCATATCCTTTTTGGTATTTACTTTGTAAGTAACTCTTATTTTGTTAAGTTACTTAATAAAATTATGGTATTTTCACAAATGTAAGTTCTTTTAAGGATTTTATGTATAGTTTCGTTAATGGTCCAAATAGTCTAGATTAGTGGGTCATTACAAAACCACCCTCAACAACCTTGACTCTTTCCTGAATGTTTTTGACCAAGTTCTGGGCATCTGTTGAACAGATAATTCAAATTTATTCATTTTTAATCATTTATTTATTCATTTTAAAGGATGTAGTTTCACTCCTTGAACTCTATAAATAGGACCCTTCACTCATCCATTTTTCTTCATCTTCAAGCACAGTTCAGAGCCTCCAAGCTGCTAAGATTATTCTAAAGAGAAACAGTAGGGTTTTTCGGTTAAAGCTTTCAAATCTAAAGCTTTTATAAACACTTGGGAAGTAAGTTTTTGTGTGATTTTCAGTGTTCGAGGTATAGATCGAGATTCTAAGCTATCCAAGGTATTGATTATCTTCAGGTTTCATTCACTATAGTTTCTATTATTCTTTCATTTTTCTTCAAATCCTAACTTGTGATAATGACTTTTGGTTAGGTGTTCAATTTCTTTGAAACATAAAGTTTTCGGTAAGTTTCTATCCTGATGGTTTAGATCTTCTCTTCATCTTCTTTTCTCTAGAGGACTTATGGTTTCTTTATGTTTGATTTTAGGAGTTTCAATCCCGCTCTTATCTCCAATATTCCAATTTTTGGTAAGGAAAATTAGATAGTTTAGTATTATGACCTAGTTTATGTAGTTTATGATATAGTTTATGTTTGTATGACCTAACATTTCAGGTACAATAAAGGGGTAAGTGTGTCTGTACCTAAGGTTCCCAATGATGTATGACAGACTATTTTCGGTAGGCTCAGTTGCCAAAACTTTATGACGGACCTAAGTGATGTCCGGTGTATGACGGACTTACGTCCGGGGCTTAATTGTCACCCCTGTATAAAAACTTATCTTTTTATTATATCTAAGTTGTTATTATGACCTATGACCTATAGTTATGATTATGACTTATGACCTATGATTTATGATCTATGACTTATGACTTATGACTTATGACTTAGAGTATGATTTATGATTTATGACTTAGATTATGATGTAGAATTATGACTTATGCTATGATATGACCTAGAGGTTTATGTTTGTATGACTCATGTGAATTTATGTTGTGTTTGATTATATGACTAAATCTTGTTTGTATTTTCCTTACTGGGCTTAGAAGCTCACTCCTTATGATGTTGATATTTCAGGCAATTAAGGATAGAAAGGTCGGTGGCGAGTGGGACCTAAGAGCTTCGTGATGTACTCGTGGGGACCATATTGTCGAAGAAGATCAAGTGGGCCTACTTTTATAAAAGCATATTATTTTAAAGTTTTACTTAAATTTTGCTCATTTTTGTGTTAAAAACAATTATTTTATTTTTGTAAAACCATGGATCCATGTATTTATTTTCAAGTTCTTATTCAATAAAAGAGCAATATTTATGATTATGACCCAACGCTGTGTTCTCGGTAATCTATGAGAAATTAGGGCATTACACCTCCACAGTTATGGAATCTGATTCTGATATCAATCTTTGAAGATTTAATATCAGATCATCCATTGGGATTTTAGGTCTCTACCTAAATTCACATACATATAATCTCTATTATATTAAAGATACTCAAAACTAAGTCATTATAATTATTCAATGACTCAATCCACAATGGATTGATAACTGCTGACTATTCCCACCGTTTAACAAATGTCAATTCGAAAATATAACATTCGATACATTAAACAGTCTATCACTGAGTTGTAGGAAAAATTGTTTCATGTCCTCTTTTCTAGTAAAAGAATAAATGGACATTTATTATTTAGATAATACATCCTCCTTACTGGGAAGGCAAAAAGTTTTTCTTGGATTTTGTAAACTAATGTATTTAAGCTTCTTATCAATATAAGTTGCTTGAGACAGAGCCTAAGGATTGTTCTTTCAATCTCTATAGAATTGAATGTATAGAACATTCTTGGCTTTTCTAAATCCAATATTTAGAAATGTTCAGCTAACCATTTCTTTGCATTTGATCAAAGTTTAAACATATCATAAATAAATATCAATTAGTATTGACTTAATATTTATTATTTCTTTTAGCTTTGAACATTAAAAAGTTCAACATACATCTCTATGTATTAGCTAAACTATTATGTGATTTTTGAGCCTTTATTAGAGAAATGTCTTTTGGTGAACTTTAATTAATAGACTATATAAACAGGGAGAGAACTATTGAATGGTTGCAATAAAGGACTGTCATTTATTTGTTATATGTATCTAATTAATTACAAGTCAATCTCAAAAATAAATTCACATTCATGTTTCACTTAATTGTGGTTGGAATAAGATGTCTTACTAAATCTATGATTTGCACAATAATGAATAATTCATAATTATCATTTATACTCAATGATGAAATAGTGGAACAAGTATATTTCAAAAAATAACAACTGAATTTATTATTCAAAAGAAATATTAAACTTGTTCATTCATCAAATAACGAATATAAAAACATAGATTCTAGAAAGAAGTCTAGAACTACTTTAAAGAAAGAGAAACTTAATACAAAGTTGAAAAAGAAAAACTAATTTCCATGCCAGTTATCTCTTGGTCTACCAATCTACAATCTTTTTCTTAATTTACTTTCGCTTCTTTTCTTTTCTTGAATGATGTGTTCCTGAAAACAAGACAAAAATATGGTGGCATAAAAATTTGAATCAACTATTCAAATATATTAAAAAGAGATGAGCAAATCATATTTACCCTTTCTTTTAGCAAACTTCTTAAGTGATCAAAAGAATCTATTTTAATCCTTTCCTATATCTCGTATGTATATCTGAGGTTTACATATCTCAATTTAAGATCGTCTGGCATAGTCTTTAGTATGCAATGACGAGCCAAATAATCAGATGTCATCCAATTCTCATATTTTTATGACTATCATAACCAGAAAAAGTTGATGGCTCATCTGGAGGCGCATCAATGATTGCATCATACACCTTTAGTTCATCTAAAATTATGTGTATGTTTCTGTACCAAACATCTAGATTATTGAAGTCTAAATGAAAAGTACTTAGGTAACCATCACGAGGATCAACTGGTTCTTTCTCATTTTGAGGTTCTTGATTAGGATTAAGAGGATTAACTGTTGTTGCTATAAATAAATAAATAAAACATAATGAATTAAAACACATTATAAATATCAGATTTTATTTGGAAAATTAAATATGACGCATGAATGCAACATATAAAAACACATAAAAAAATATACTGATCCACGATAAATTAATTTGAAAATTTAATGGACCGCCTTAGGGTAGGTCAGACTAACCCCAAATTAATTTTGAGACAAATCTCAATTTCATAAGTGAAAACTTAAAAATGCTTTTTTCTCTTTTGACTTATGAACTACTGCTAGTCTGTTCAAGATACATTAGTCGTGCTTGAAAACCTAGATACACCTTTTGAGTGTAACTCATTATTTTCAATCAATGACTTAACTCAAGAGTGTGTCTTAGGGTCAGTCAAACTTGAAATACATCACTAATTATATTCTCATAAGAGAAGTCAACCTTGAGACAAAATAAACACATTCAGAAGCCTTTCCTTAGGTAGGCCGCAAACGGGAGTGACACGAGGCCCTTCCTATGCCTCTCGGTGTTCAACCAATAATGGAGACCATGGGACTTATTGTTATAACTCCCTCTTCCACTCACTATTTTTGAAAAGTGTGTTTTTCACAAAATCAATATTTTTTAATTTAGTTGTAAAAATAAATTTAATTTTTTTTACAAAATGATATTCTAATAATAACTAATCTAATTAAGCAAAACAAAAAACAAAATTGTCCCCTTAATTCAAATTCTAATTTTTCTTTAACTAAGAAAATATTATTTTTATTTTAATAAAACATTTTCATTAAAACAAAAAATTAAACAACTTTAATTTTGATTTACCATCTTAACTAATTAACACTAAAACTATTATTCTATGAATTATCACATATAAACATATAACAAAAATATAGGACGTTCCTAATAGCATGTTTCTACACGAATGTAATGCATGCTAGTTGCATGTTGTGTGGGTATATGAATGGAATATTATAATGCTTGACAAAATATTAAACATTTTAGTCACATTCAAACATTTATAATAAGTAAATAAAATAAAAACGGGTATGGCAACTATTGGGCATTTCTAGAAAAAATTACAACACTTGCAAAAATATACATGAAAAATGTAACATGAAAAATGTAACCTATACTAACTAAGGCTTGATTAAGAACACTTTGATCGATCTTGAATCTTGAGATGTAGTCTTGTTGAGTCAATGCCACCATTTATCCATATCCATTTTGAATTATAAACTATTTAATTATTTTAAACAAACTTTTAAATTAATTAAACTTTGGGTTTAAACACCAATAAGTTTCTAAGGCCCAATTTGAATTTGGGTAATTTAATTCGAAATTTTAATTAAAAAAATTTATTTTAATAAATTAAAATTCAAGATAATTTAAATTTTGGATATCTTAATTAAAACAATTTTAATTATGGAAGATAACAATTAAAATATTTTTAATACAGGTAAATAAGCACCATTATTTCAATTAAAGAAATTCCAAATTAAAACTATTTTAATTCAAATTCCTGAATTTTAATTAAATGAATAATTAAAATTTAATTATGGTAACGACACGCTAGGTTTGTGAAAACAAACCCTAGATTGTACCATAGGTACGGTGGCAGGGAGGGTGGTCCGGCGCTGGAGGAGCAGCTGGCCGAGGTTGAGATGCAAAGGGGCGCGGCTGGGCAGCAAGCATGCGCCCATAGGGGTGCGGCTAAGGCGCAGGGACGCGACGTGCTGGGTGCGCGCGGCTGGGCTGGTGCTGCAGCACGCAGGGGCGTGACTTGACGCATGGGGACGTGGGGCTGGCAGTAGGCAGCAGCTCAGGCTCGAGGCTCTCAACAGAATTTAAAAAACAATTACAAAATTCCTATGCCCTAAAATGGCTTGCACATTTCACCTAGATATTTTAAGAAAAATTCTTAAACTCGAAAGCACCATAATAAACAACCCTTAAGAATCTATCATCATTAAAATAAACATCCATCCATTCAAACATATATAACATATAATAAAAAAATGCATATAACCCCACACAACAATTAATAATATGTATAGATTAATGATCTGCTCTGGTACCAATTGTTGGAAAACATTCATAGGACGCAGCAAAAACTTTGCGTGGTGGGCCCGTAGTTTTATTTAGGGGAACAACAACAATAAAAAAAAATCATTAATCACATAAACAATTTATATGACCAAGAAAACAATCGAGAAACATTATCATACAATACTATTAATCAGTAAAAAAATATATATATAAATATACAATATATTTATAGGGGAATTCTCCTATAGGGGCTTCACTTTAAGCCCTACCAGTAGGGCTCTCAGTGTTCTCGACCCGTGAATAGTTTTCAGCGCGATTTTTTTTATGACACTGTATATTGTAGCTATTTAGAGCATTTTGCAAATTTTCAAAAAATTATGAATAGTTTACAGTACTGAAAACTAAGTTCAAACATGTTGTTGCACACGAGACTAATTTTTTTTTATGCGCGTGGAAAACAACATGTTTGAACCTAGTTTTCGGTACTGTAAACTATTCGGAAATTTTTGAAAATTTGCAGGATGCTCTAATTAGCTACAATATATACGGTCATAAAAAAAATCGCGCCAAAAACTGTTCACGGGTCGAGAAACACTGAGAGCCCCACCGGTAGGGCTTAAAGTGAAGCCCCTATAGAAGAATTGTCCTATATTTATATACAACATATAAACACAAAAAATCAAGAACATAATCTATTACCTCTTGAAGCCTATCAAGTGTCCTTGAGTCTTTTCGTATTTTTATCGATCTTTCTAACTAAAGCTTTGAGCACTCATACCACGATCTTCCGAAGTGTTCTCTACACCTCAAGATGTGTATGGACACATAAAGAACATGGGTTTGTATTTTAGGAATCATAAGTATTTCTCAACACATGAGAACTTTGATTGTGGTTTGAGAATGGCTAGAATAAAGAAGAAGAAGAAGAAGAAGAAAGAGTTTTGTCTGACAAAAACTCTGAGAATTATTCTGAATTGTGTATTGTTTTGTTGTATTCTTTTTGTGTTTTTTTTTCTCTTCTTCTATATCATATATATAGAGATTTGTCTTTTACCTTATTATTCCTAATAATAATAGTAATATTATTAAATATCATAATGATGATAGGATTTGATTTAGGTAAATACCTAACTTACCAAATTTGAAAAACTATTTTCAAATTATTAAATAATTAAATAAATAAAATAAAAACTACATAGATACAATGTATGTATATGTGGTACACGCATGGCACAATTCTTGGATTGTGTCAGGTGTGTACTGCTATTCCCTTTTTAGGGATTTTGTATTTTTCTTCTATTTAATTATTTAATTAAAATCAATTAACCACAAAATAAGGTGTTAATATTTTTAAGGAAAAAGATGACAACCATGTTTCAAAATTTAAATTTTAAACTCAAAATTCAAAATGATGATCATCATTATCATCATCTTTTAAAATTAAATAAATTAAAAACTATTTTTGGCTTACCAATTTTATTTTCTCCCACTCAAATAAAATAATTAATTTCAAAATTTAATTTATTTATATATATGAATTTCGAAATTTACATATTTAAATTATTAAATACATTTTCGAAAAAATTAATAGTTAATTATTCAACCTCAATTATCATATAATTGCATAGTCGACCCGAAGAATAAAATTCTTCTCAAATTCACAAATTACAGTTATACCCTTGTATCAACTCTTGCATTGATATGGTGTTGATAGAGCCACTATGGGGACCAATAGACCTATAATATCAAGCTCCAATAAATATTAAATTATTAATCAAATCTCTTTGATTAAATAATCATATTTATTAATCTCATGATTACTCCACTAAAAATATGAGATTGAACTCTAAATAATTATAGACATATATTTACTGAGTACTTTATTAAAAAAAATGACCATTGATATAATTATTACATATAGCGTTAATCATCTATTAATGGTTCATAATTAAAAGGAAATAAAATTATCGTTTTACCCTTTTCACTATATCTTGCTCCTAGAGTACCATTGACTTTACTAGTGAAGGTTGTGTCACAATAAGTTTGTGATGTGATTACTCATAACTTTTTCAGTTCCTAAAGTCAACCCAATAGGGAACCATTATTCAATCTATAAGAAGGTATAGATTCCATATCTATCAAACTACATCACCAGCCATATACATCATTGAGTCCCCATTACAATTGTTCTTAGCTTGACCATTCTGACAAACCTTAACGCATGAATCGCAGGATTAGATGACATATATAGGAGTTCATAACAACCTCAGGATTAAGATCATCGTGTATATGATCATCATTTGATGTGCTTGATTAATACTATTAAACAGTGTTTAAATAAGTACTAACAAATCACATCTGGTCCAGTTCTACATACTCTCAGAATGCAAAGTACCTCCACTAAAGTATCTCACTACACTAGTAACCCGGAACTAGGTCACATGTATTCATAATATTAGTGGACCAAACTAGTAGTAATTAATCTAAAGATTCCATAACTTTATTTTACTATGAACTATTTAAGTTTATTATCTTAATCTCGATCCACATAGATAAACTTTGGAATTTCCTGATATTCACTTAATATTATGATATAATATAATATCGAACATAGTTTGTATATATATATATAATAATTCTATTCAATTATTTATTTAATTTAAAACATTTGTCAACTACAATTGCTATAAGGGCACTATTCCCAACAAAGTGTTATCCCAATAATTGACATATGTGACGTGGCACTAAGCTTGGACACGTGGAGTAGACTGGAAAGACCCCCTGATAGGTTAGTCGGTGTATACCTGTGAGGTATACGACAGGTTACTGCTCGGCAAAATATCACTAGAGGCTCAACTACCTTGTATGATGGATAGCCAAACCTAGTTGGAAAGAAAAATTTACACTCACCATTAGAAGTCAACAAGAATTGCCTAACATCCCATAGAGGGCACCTAACAACCCTGAAGACTCGGTCAAGCCTCCTAAAAAATAGGATTTTAACTACCTGCGAGGATAATGAGATATTTCCACCATCAGTTACGCAGTGTGCATCCCCTGGGCCAACAGAGCATTATAAATACAAACCCTCCAACACAGTGGAGGGGGTTCAGAAACTAGTCTACTGATCTGTGTTTAAAAAATTACCAAATAACCTTATTTTTATACCTAGCAGTGATTTTTCTTTACTGTATTGTCTTTTACACATAGAAATCTACTGGTAATCCCATGTGATCTTGTGTAAACCTTTAACATTAATACAAAGCTAAGAGGAAGTAGGTCATTACTAGTTCTTGGGGTCGAACCTCTATAAATCCCGGTGTTCTTTATTATTTAGTGTCCACTATTATTAGGTTCTTGACTCATTTATTGTTCATTAATTGTTCTACTGAAAGCTCTCAAATTAACTATTTTTTCTTCTCGTGAGTTGGCTAAAAAACCAGTCAACAGGTATTATGGAGGAACAATAAGGTCGAGGAACCAACCTGGGAATTGGAGTCAAATATGCAAGATCAGTATCTTAAGTTGTTCATGTAAAATTTCGAGGACGAAATTCCTATAAAGAGGGGATAATTCTAACGTCACAAATTCCCTAATAAGGCTTAGTTTCTTAATTAGGGGGGCAGGAAGGCAATAACTAGATTAATTATGTGTTTATGTGATATGTGTATGTTATTATGTGAAATATGTGAGTTATATTGTGATATGACTATGTTTGCCTGTTTAAGTGTATTAAATATACGTGTGGGGTCATTTCTTATGAAAAGGGGTATTTTTGTAATTTTGACCCATTGAGGGTATATTTGTAAATATATGTGTTTTATGATTGAAACCACATTATTACGTGAATATATTTTGGTTACTAAGTAGGAGATGACCATAGTGAGCAAGTTAGCAGTTTAGTCACAATAGGGTCAAATACCCGGCTCGGGGTGAACCTAGGGGTATTTTGATAATTAAGTGCATTACCGAGATTTATCATGTAATGGGAATTTATTTGTGATCGACTGCGAATATGGGTGTTATATAAGATTAGTGGGAAATAGTGGCAAAAGACTAATTTGCCCTTGAGGGCATTAAAAAGAGCTAAGGAAATTGAAAGGGGGAATTTGTTCATTTACTTCTCTAAAGGGTAAGAATACTCAGCCAATGGAAACCTTTTGGAAACACTCAACTTCCTTTCTCTTTCTCCTGTTTTCCCTGTAAAGTCCTCTCACTTGGTTGAGTTCTTGAAATTTTGAGAGATTGGCTTGGTAATTAAAGGAGTTTGGAGCTAGGGTTGGTTTAAAGGCAGCTTAGGGTCGTAATTCTCAATGGAGGTAAGTAATTCACTATGATTCTTTAAGTGAATTTTTGAGTTTCTTGAGCTTTTGGAGTGTTCTTGAGTTTTGAACTCAAGGGTTAAATTTTGAGTTGAGTGAAGTTTTGGTTTGGTATTTGGGTTTTATATGCTGCATGTGATGTGTTTTTATGAGTTTAGAACTCAATTATGGGTTCGGTTGTTATTTGGGATTAATTTTGAGGGATTTGGCTCTGAGGAAAATGTTAGAAAATTTGGTTCGCGGGGTTGCGCCGCAACACTGTTCTTGGAGAGTTGTGGCCCTTATGAACTCAGGGGTGTTGGGGTTATTATGAACCGTCTTAGCGCCGCAGTGCGTGTCCAGTAAAAATAGGTCCTAGGCTGTCTGGTTTGGGGTGCGTCGCGGTCCTTCTAGGGTGCACCATGACGCTAATTGGGAAGAATAGCCAACTGAGGTCTCAAGTTGTGGGGATTCAAACCTAAGGGCTTTGGAATGATTCGATTATCTAGTTTAGTAGAATTTGAGGCCCCGTAGGCTAGGGCTCCATCCGGAAGCCTTTATCTACTCGATATTGATGGATATCCTCTTATTATGGTTATGACTAGGGTACCGCTAGGGCTTGAAAGAGGATCGTTCTCGATGGTCATTTTTATTTATCCAGTGCTAGGAACAGAGGTAAGAAAACTGCACCCTGGGTTATGATTAGGGCTCGGGCCCCTGTGAATGAGCCTGAATATGATTATGCTTGTGATTGTTTGATTAAGCATGCTTGAATGCTCTATATCTGGATAATTGTTAAATGATTTATGCTTGGCTGTATTTTTTTATTAAAAGGCTTGGCTTATAAGTCAAGGGCGGCAATGGCGCACTGAGCGCCGGCTGAAAGGCTTGACTTATAAGTCAAGGGCGGCAATAGCGCGTTGAGCGTCGGCCGATATGGTTAGGCCTATCTAGGAGCGTGGTATACGCTTGACCAACCCTATGTTCGCTTAGAAAATAAAGCGTCGGGTACGCTTGGCAAGCCCTAAGGCTGATTATATAGAGAATAGGGCAATGGGCTCCGGGGTGACTCTACAGTCACTTATCTAGGGCAACGGGCCTCGGAGTGACTCTACAATCACTTATCCAGGGCAGCGAGCCCTGGTGTGACTCTATAGTCACTTATATGGATTGAATGCATGCACGAGTAGGGTTATTACTTCTAGGTATGTTTTTTAAGATTCTGAAATATGTTATTAATTGCTTATGAGCATGTTTAAGTTTTCTTGTTGAGCCTTGGCTCAAAGGTGTTATGTGGTGTAGGTAAGGGAAAAGGGAAGTTGGACTAGCCATGAGTTGGAGAGCTTCGATGGCGGGGTGTACATATGCAACTTGCTCGACCACCACGGCCGGGAAGTTACAGAGGAACTAGGGTCGAACCCTAATTTATTGCTTAGGTTGGCTTGTTGTATTCTTATGTATTTTAAATGGCCTTTTAATGTTTAGTTACATGTTTAGGACAAAATGACTCAATTATAGAGTATAGCACTATTTAAAAGTACATAGTGTAACGAACTTGGCTATCTAGGGCATTACACAACTTATTCCTCTGCTCGTGCATCATCTAGCTGTTAGGGTTTATTCCCTAAAAGCAAGTTAAAAGATAATATATTGTGAAATATATGAAATACAAATATATTATAAATGAATATCTTAATTATTATCTATAATAATTAATAAATATCATAAAATTCCTTATCATATCCAGTGTATGATCTTGTAATAGTACATGAGAATTAAGATCATAAATAATGAATAAAATAAGTCAGCAACATGAGAATTAAAGTATGGAATCTTTAATTAAGGGTTGCTAGTACGATTTACTAAGCACTACTTAGTAGTGCATGCGATTTTGATTCGGATCACTAATGTGGATAGACATTTTAGTAAAGGTTCTATGTATAATAGTGATTATACATAACTGGACCGATGTATTAATGTCTTTTATTAAGTTGTCGCTTATCGTAAAAGATTTAATTTATATCACAAAGACGATCAATAGTAGATCAGTCTAAATCTTGAGTAATCATGAACTCCTGTTTGTATTTATTAGGTTCTTTGATTCACTTGTTCAGGTATCTTATATATAATGATACCGAATAACTTTTGTTTTGGGAACTTAATAACATGAATGGCTTGGAACATGTTATACAACAGTGGAATCCAAGCTTTCCATAAAGGATCAAATATTAGTTCCCTTGAGGGTTAATTCTGGGAGTGAAATTAGTTATTGAGCTCAAATCTATAATTGGATTATAGATTAACTATTCATTATGAATTAATGGTACTTATTGAATCAAGAGATAATTAGAAGGGTAAAACGATAATTTTGACCAGCTCTAATTATGAACTAATAAATTGGAGGACAGAACTACTTATATTGATTATATCAATGGACTACTAGTTAGAACTCAGTAAATATAATTCTATATTTTTCTAAGAGTGCAATTCCATATTTATAGTGGAGTAATAATGGAATTAATAAATAACCATATTACATTAACGAGTTCAATTAATAATCTGATTTATTGGAGCTTAGAATTATAGGTCCATGGTCCCAATTTCACATTTGTACTACACTGTCTAGGGTAAGATCAACTAAGGAAAGATTAGTGGGAGAAAGGACTAGTTTGTGAGAGATTTTATTCTCAAGGGCAAAATGGTAATCATGAGATAATTATAAATATTTAATTAATTGTGAATTAATTAATTTTAACTTTTTATTGAAGCTATGTATTAGATAAAAGAGTATTATTTAACTATTTAAATAATATTATAAAATGAGAGATAAAATAAATATCTTATTTAAAAATATTATTTTAATCTAATAGAAAATAAAATAAGGTTCATTTTTTATTAACGCATATTTATTTAATTATAAATATATTATTTATTTTAAGACAAATTAAGAAAAACAATTTTCGGGCATTAAAATAATGCCACACGCCTATGACTGTATAGTCATAGGCGTGTAGCTCTATAGGAGTGTCATGTGGATTTGTCTTGAATATTTTATTAGATATAATATTCAAAATATATTTATTTAATAAGATATTTTTATTAGTTTAAAATATTGGATATTCAATAAAAAGGTAATAAAGAAATTTTATTATTTAAATTTAGTTTAAATATAAAATATTATTTATCTTTATTTTATTGGATTAAATGAAACCCTATATATACATCATTATAGGTTTGACCTAAGATGACCGATCTAATTTTCTTAAAACCTACCTGCTCTCAGAAAAATCTCTCTTCCCTTTTCTCTTCACCATCACTAAGTCTCGTGAGTGGAGAACACTTAGTGATCACTAGAAATCAATCTTATAGCCCACACACGTCCTGGTGTGTTAGAGGCTAATTTGGAAGATCAAGGTATGAGATCTACAACATTGGAATTACGAGGAATGGATGATCGTAAATATATAAAAATATACGAGGACTCTTGATAGGCATCAATAGGTAATTTTTTCTACATTTTATGTGGTTAATTTAATGCAATGCATATATGTTGAGATTTTGAGCTTATGGTTTTAATTGATTTTTTAAAAAATAAAATTTCTTCCGCTATTCTCTAATTTAGACCATAAAAACTAACACCAACCCAACCCCTCCTCCACCTCCAACAGTCATTTGCAAACAACGAAGAGCACCTGCAAATGGTCATCTCCGAAGACGACTTGTGAAGAACGTACACAATGAGGATGGTGAGGGTGAGATCAGGAGGGTGGGGTCAAAACAAATGCAAAAGGAAACCCAGATCTGGTGATTTCCTTCGCGCGGTCATCGTCCTCGACCTATAATGCATCTGATATGTTCATCTTTGGAGAAAGCCATCAAACCCAACGTCGTGTGTCCTTGTTCATTGTTTTTCGTCCCTTCATCCCTGGCGCACGTAGATCCAACCACGCACAAACCCTACCGCAAGTTCTAATCATGAACAAGCTTCAACCACGCACATATTTGGTTTGAATATGAGGGTTATGAAGAAGAAGAAGATGGATGACTGTTTTTTTTTTTTTTGGATTGGTGAATGGGGTACAGGTTAGACATTTTTTTATTTTAATTATGTTTCTGAAGAAAAAAAAAACGAAATTAAAACGATTTTTTTAATTAATTAAAATAATGTTTATTTAATTTTTAATTTGAAGTAATTAATAAATTATGATGTGGCAATCATTTTAGATAGCCATGGGGATTTGCCAACAGTAGGGTGCTTTGGGAGGTTCCCACCAAAAACAAAGAATGGGGGGTTAAGTGTAAGAAAATTCAAACCATAAAGGATTTTGCCGCCAATTACTCTTAAATTTCACCACACAAGCTCTCTATTTTAACCCTTAAAAAATAGAGATTTTTACATAAAATACTTAATTTCGCTAAAAAAATTATATTTTTACAGTCAAATATATTTTTGAAAATTTTACAGTTTTGAGAAAATTTTTACATTTTTACGGTTTTGTCTTTTTTTCAAATTGTTTTCATGTTATCTTTAGATTTTTTTGGGGTTGATGTTTAGTTGTTATGATATATATATATATATTTTGTATTTCTTTAAAGTCTATTTTGAGTTAATGCAGTGAGTTATTTTGAAGTTTCTTTTTAGTTGTTTTTCTTAAGACCGTAATTTTGTAAATTTGAAACTTTGAAAATCGCATTTTTCAAAACTTAAGTACGTATTTTTGAAAAATAAAATCAAGAACCATAAAAAAGTAAAATAAAATTCTAAAGATATATGTGTGTTATCCCAAAAATCAGAAGTGAATGACATGGCAGGAATTAATTGCACGAGGCTGGCACCTGGCAAAACCTGTGTTCGACCATCGACCAGGAAGGTGTTCGGCGTTACGCAATCGATCTCTCCATACGACCAGTCTGGTCGTAGGCACGCAACACGCGGAGGAAATCTTAGGCAGTTATGATGGAATACGAAATTATCTCCCATGATTTCCTGAGTATCCATTATTTAGGAAATAATATCTGTAACAAATCAAGGAAAATCTTCCCTGAGCTTATAAATAGAAGAAGAAGACTCAGGGAAAGGGCGGACTCTTATTTTCTCTTTTCAGACTTCTAAATCGCTTGTGATTAGAAATATCATAGAAATCATATTGTATTTGTTCTTCAAAGGCTAGTGAAACTCATTGAACCCTAGTTCTTTGATCACTCCTTTGAGGTTTACATCAATAACAATCTAAGTGGACGTAGGTTATTACCAGATCCTAGGGCCAAACCACTATAAAACATCGTGTTCTTATTATTTTCACTATTACGTTCTTTCCAACGCATTCATCCACGTCAAGTGTTTTGACTCCGTGTCAGTTGCCCAAAATCAGGGTCAACATTCTGGTGCTTTCATTGAGAGCTTGATCTATCCCTGTTGAGAAAAACAATGGCGAAAACTGCGAAGAAAACTAGACAGGCCGCCGCCGCTGCACCGTCAAACCCGCCTCCTCCTCCTCCTTCTGCACGCGTGGCTGAGGATGAGCCACATTTGGACTTTGAGGAGGAAGAAATGGATGACGCGACACTGAAAAGTACTCTGGGGGCGTTGCATGAAGAATTGGCCAATCTGAGGGCCAGTCAAGAAAGTGTTTCCGATGTCATGGCAAGGTAGCAGCAAGAGATTGAACGGCAGCACGCAGAGCAAAGTGAGAGGCAGGCGGAGATGGACCGTCGCCAGAGCGAAGCCATGGCAGCCCTCGAGGCAGCCTTACAGTTGGCTAGGAATCAGGCTGCACCTGCCTCATAGCCTGAACACCCTGCAGATGGGCCGCCCCAAAGGGGTCCTAATCCTAGCCCACCAATCCAGCCCTCAAGTCCGCAAAGGCCCGAGCAGCCTCAGGTGCCTCATGACGATGTCCCACTAGACCCTGAAGCACAGCTACCATCCCATGCTAGTCGCGGTAATCCCCCGCAGCAGAGGCAGAATAGGACCAAGCATCAGCCTCGCAGTCCTAGACGCCATAGGGGCGACGAGCCGAATTTTCTGAACAGAGGTCAGAATCCTCCTGGTAACAGGAGGAACTCAGAGTTAGGCTCTACGGTCCGCGGTCCCCCACGGCATGATAAGGCCCGGGGACACAACGATAGCATAGGCCACCCTCTAACGCTCGGGATGCTTCAGCCAGGGATGGAAATCGAGGGAACAGTCGATCCCACCATAGCCAATCGAGGTTCAGAGATGGACATGGGTACAATGAGGCCGACTCAGGCAAGGGAAATGCTGGCAAGAGGGATGAAGAAAGAGGTGGAGGCAGGGGCCATATACCTCAGGATGACCAACCCAATAGACTGGATGCTGGGGGGCAGCCCAAGCAAAATAACATCTTCAACCGGCTCGGGGGTAGCGAGCAGCGGAGAAGAGACGAGGATTTGAGAGATGTACTCAACGATCGCCGCGAGCGGCATGGCGAGAACGTCCCCCCAGCAACAGAGGCCACAACAATTCCTGTCGCTGTACAAGCCCAGATAGATGCCCTCAACCAGGCAGTACAATAGCTGGTCGGGGGAAGAACGTCTTATATCGACCACGATAGGAGGAAAGGCACTCCTTTCGTCCAAAGGATAGCTATGGCGGAGACTCCAAGCAAGTTTAAAATGCCTACGCTTCCGAAATTTGATGGGTACGGAGACCCAGTATCTCATGTCAATAAGTTTGAGATACAAATGGACATTCAGAAAGTGTCCGAAGACGCTCGGTGCAGGATCTTCCCTGCAACACTTTCTGAGGCCGCGCAGGAGTGGTTTTTTAAGTTCCCTCCTGCAAGCATAGTTTCCTGGGAAATTTTCGTAAGGGAGTTTTACGGACAGTTCTATGCAGGTCGTGTGCATCCGACCGAAGCAAACCAGTTGGTTAAGATTCGCCAGCAGGATGGAGAATCGCTGAAGGAATACATCCAGCGTTTTATGCGAGCAGCAGCTGGAGCAAAAACAGTGGGGGACGAGAGAAAAATGATGGCTATAACCTCAGGGGTTAAGCGTCGCTCCCCCCCTCTGGAAGAGCCTCCGCAAAGATGGAGTTAGAACTACCCAGGAATTATTGGACCAGGCTGATCGTTACATCAAGGTCGAAGACGCCATTGTCGACGAGGCAAAGCCCTCAGGCAAGGATCAAAAAGCAACCGAGCCTGCCAAAGCCACCAATGGGTCCAAACCTAACGGCAACGGCAAAGGCAACGGGAGCGATAACGGCAATGGAAAGAATGGTGGAAAACGGCCGCACAATGAGCCTTCCACCTCCGATAATAAACGAGCCAAGGGTAATCGTTATGAACCTCGGTTCGCTAACTACACCGCCCTAGATGAGTCTCGGGGAGAGGTTTATCAGGCCACAAGTTCCAGTGTGCCTTACAAGAAGCCTGGCCCCATTCGAAAGGAAATTTCGAAGAGAGACACCACCAAGTTCTATCGTTATCATAACAACTACGGACATGACACCAACGAATGCAACCAGCAGAAAGATGAAATCGAGTTCCTTATTAGACAAGGACACTTGAGAAGATACGTACGGGCCTCAAAAAATTCCCAACGAGAAGCTCCGGGTAGCAACGAGCAGACGCCCATGCGCCAACGCTTGCCACCTTTACAGCCTGCCCCCGTGACTGGCACACTGCTAACCACTTGTGGAGGCCTGCACCTCGCGGGACATAGCGGTAAGGCCAGGGAACGATATGCTCAGAACCTGCGCCACGACCAGGACATCGAGGTGATGACTGTGGAGGACCGTGCACCAAAAAAGGCTCGGTCATAAGAGGGGGAAATAACCTTCTCTGATTGCGATGCCCAACATGTCTGCTTCCCACATTCTGATCCGCTGGTCGTGGACATCCAAATGGCCAACATGATGGTGAAGAGGGTGCTGGTCGATACAGGGAGTTCAGTGAATATCCTGTATAAATCTTCACTAGAATGCATGAAATTGTCCGTTAAGGACCTGGAGCCTTGCAACCAAACGATATACGACTTCTCTGGTGAAGGACTCGCCCCTGCCGAATTGATCAGACTACCAGTGACGACAGGTACAACACCTGCTACCAGGACATTACTCACTACCTTTGTAGTAGTCGATTGTCCTTCGGAGTACAATGCCGTCATTGGGAGGCCTATATTGGTTGATCTACGGGCCGTCATCTTTATGTGGCACTTAGCATTGAAGTTCCCGACAGACGCAGGGGTAGGACGCGTGTTGGGGAACCAGAGGGAAGCCAGAGAGTGCTACAACGCCTCAATCACAAAGGCAAAGAGTGGAACACCGAAGAGCACTACCTCAAATAGGTTGCAGATGGCAGTTGATACACAAGCCCAATCCGGTGATGGAGTCACCAAATAGGGTGTTGCCCAAAGTGAGGACAGAGATCTAGATCCTCGCTTTGGGGATTTTGAAGAGAATGTTGGACCCGTTGAGGACCTGGAAGAGGTCCAACTCGACGAAAAAGACCCGACCAGAGTTGTAAAGGTTGGGAAAAATGTAGAACCAACCACGAAGCATGCACTGGTGGAATTTTTGCGAAAGAACCAGGAAGTCTTTGCCTGGTCGCACAAAGACATGGCTGGGATAGACCCTGCAGTTATCAGCCATGTCCTAAATATAGACAAGGCTTTTCCACCCGTGCAACAAAAAAGAAGGTTGCTCGATAAAGATAGATCAAGAGCCTTAAAAGAAGAAGTCGAAAGATTAAAGGAGAATGGGTTCATCAGGGTAGCATATTATCCGTCTTGGGTCTCCAATCCAGTGCTAGTTCCCAAGCCTAGCGGCAAATGGTGAACCTGTGTGGATTTCACAGACCTCAATATAGCCTTCCCAAAGGATTGCTTCCCACTCCCAAGAATCGACCATCTGGTCGATGCTACTGCAGGACACGAGATCCTCTCGTTCAAGGATGCATATTCAGGCTACAACCAGATTAGCATGCATCCCCCTGACGAGGATCACACCAGCTTTCGGACCGATACGGGCTTATACTGTTACAGAGTAATGCCCTTCGGACTGAAAAACGCAGGTACGACTTACCAGCGGCTAGTCAACCACATGTTTAAAGAGCTGATTGGAATAAATATGGAGGTGTACGTGGACGACATGCTGGTAAAGTCTAAAAAGGCAGAAGGACATGTGAAGGATTTACAAGAGTGCTTTGATGTATTGAACAAATACCAGATGAAGTTAAATCCCCTCAAATGTTCCTTCGGAGTTGGATCAGGGAAGTTCTTGGGGTTCATTGTGAATTCAAGAGGAATCGAGGCCAACCCCGACAAGATAAAAGCCCTGATCGATATGAAATCGCCAGGAAGAATCAAAGATGTGCAAAGTTTAACTAGGAGAATCGCAGCCCTAAGTAGATTTATTTCAAAATCAACAGATAAGTGCGTCCCATTTTTCAACCTACTTAGGGGCAACAAGAAGTTTGAATGGACGGGAGACTGTGAGCAAGCTTTCCAGGCCTTGAAAGCCCATATGGCCCAGCCTCCCATTTTATCAAAGCCAATCGAAGGAGAAACTTTGTTCATTTACCTGGCGATCATTGAAGTTGCTGCTAGTGCGGTACTAGTGCGGGAAGAAGAAGGCATGCAAAAAGCGGTTTACTATGTGTGCAAAAGGCTGATCGGAGCAGAACTGAGGTATCTGCCCATCGAAAGATTAGCATATTGCTTAATTCTGGCCTCAAGGAAGCTACACCCTTACTTCCAAACCCATCATATCACAATCTTAATCGACCAGCCCCTTCGACAAGTCCTTCAAAAACAAGAGGCGGCTGGGCGATTGTTAAAATGGGCAGTCAAACTAGGGCAGTTCGATATAACTTATTCACCGTGAGCAGCAGTAAAGGGACAATTCTTAGCATATCTTATTGCAGAGTTCATAGAACTCCCAGACGGCGAGCAGTACAAACCTCCTAGTGCGCCTGAGCCTCAAGAAAAAGCTCCGTGGAAGTTATTCACGGATGGGTCGTCCAACGAATCCCACGCAGGAGCGGGAGTGATATTGATAATGCCGGAAGGGCATCGATTTCACTACGCCATCAGGTTCGACTTCACCGCGTCAAATAATGAAGCCGAATACAAAGCGCTCCTCGCTGGATTGAGAATGGCAAAAGATATGAGCATAAAGGCGCTTGATATTTACAGTGACTCACAGCTGGTCGTGAATCAAGTTCTAGGGAAATATCAAGCGCGAGGCTTAAAAATGGTGGCCTACTTGAATAAAACAAAAGACATGCTAGCCCAATTCACGGAGTACACCCTCCAGCAAATACCGCAGGATCAGAATTCAAACGCAAACGCCTTAGCCAAACTCGCGAGTGCGAAAGACGCTAACACTTTGAACTTTGTGCCAGTAGAAAGATTGAGTGAGCCAAGCATACAAGTGGTTGAAACCAATATGGAAATTCGAATGGAGGATACATGGATGGCACCTTACTTGGAGTATCTGACAAAAGGTGTATTACCATCTGATAGAAAAAAGGCCAAAACCCTGCAAAGGCAGGCCACTAGATACATACTGGTCGATGGTGTTATGTACCGAAGAGGATATTCCATGCCATTACTCAGGTGTGTTACGCCAGAAAAAGCTAAGGAACTCATGAAAGAGGTACATGAAGGCTTCTGCGGGGATCACGCTGGGGGGCAGAGTTTGGCAAAAAAGATTCTAAGGCAAGGCTACTTTTGGCCGACCATGTACGAGGATTCGATGGAGTTTGTACGAAGATGCGATAAGTGTCAAAGGTTCTCCAAAATTCCACAAGCAGCTCCAAACGAGTTGAAACAAATGCAAAGTTCGTGGCCTTTTGTGGTGTGGGGGATAGATTTGATTGGATCCCTACCAACGGGAAAAGGCAGAGTAAAGTACGCAATCGTGGCAGTCAATTACTTCACCAAGTGGGCCAAAGCTGAACCACTCGCTACAATAACGACCAAGAAAGTTCTTGACTTTGTCATCAAGAACATTGTTTGCCGGTATGGTTTGCCCCGAAAGATAGTCTCAGACAACGGAACCCAATTTGATAGTGACTTATTCACCGACTTCTGCGAAAGGCGTGGAATTATTAAAAGCTTTTCTTCAGTTGCGCATCCCCAAGCAAATGGGCAGGTCGAAGCAGTAAATAAAACTCTTAAGGACACCCTGAAGAAAAGGCTTGAAGATGCTAAAGGAGTGTGGCCAGAACAGCTGCCTGAAGTCCTCTGGTCGTATAGAACGTCTCACCAAACAGCGACAGGTCACACCCCATTTTCCTTAGCTTACAGATATGAGGCTATGTTACCTGTCGAGTTAGATCCCCCCTCACATCGGCGCTTAACATACGACCAAGACCAGAATGGCCAACTAATGATGGAGTCCCTAGACTCGATTGACGAGATACGGGAGAAAGTCCAACTCCGAGTTGCTGCGTACCAGCAAAAAGTCTCCCAGTACTTTAACTCAAAAGTTAAAGAAAGAAAATTCAACGTCGGTGACTTGGTGCTACGACGAGTTTTCTTAAATACCCGCGACCCCACTGCTGGAGTACTCGGACCTAATTGGGAAGGACCTTACCAGATTGAAGAAGTCCTTCACCCGGGCACCTACAAACTTGCACGCCTAAACGGAGATCTCGTTCCACATTATTGGAATGGAGAACACCTGCGCAAGTATGATCAGTGAACAGTCCTTTTTAAAGGGTTGGCTTGTATTAAATTCTACTTTTTACAAGTTTTGCAAAAAAGGATTAGCCACGTTGTATGGCTAATCGCTTATAAATGTAAGATCTTTTTTAAGATCACTCGTAAAGACATGTTTAGTCCATTTTTAATACGAGATTATAAGGGGTTGTGCGCAGCCAGTCATTCTTGCCAACTATTGTAAATTTATTTTTAAAAGTATTAGTTCATTACGTGTGTTGTTTTGCTGTATTACGTGTTAAATTATGCAACGAGCAGTCATGTTCGCAGAGGTCGTGGTCAAGGCAAGTGACCAAGGACCTAAAGCTCCTCGATCACTTGGGGGGCATATAAGGTACATCGATAGCAAAGCATACCACGAGGTATGTAAACACATGAACAAAATAAGTGAAAGCATGCTAGGGTACTTAGAGTATTTTTCAAAATTTATGATTTTGTTAAATCAAACCAAAGTACTATGCTAAGTTCGGTCATGCGAACAGGTATTATAATAAAAGGTTATAATATCAAAGGCAAACGTTTACACCGCGAGCATTAGTGCTCGGATGTAAAAATAGAATTAAAAGGAATAAAAACCTTTACACCGCGAGCAGTACTGCTCGGATGTAATTGTTCAAGCATAAGGAAAATAGCTGCCCTCGCAGCAATAAAAATAAAAAAAAAGATTTTCTTTACAAAAAGACCCGTGGGCCATAAAGCGAAAAAAAATATATTAATTTTGCTGGGGGGCAGGAGGGTCTTCTGGATTGGAAGCGTTTTGATCAGCCGGAGGTTTGGCCACAGCAGCAGCATGAGGAGTTTGGGCCTTAGCTTTTTCTTCTGCCTCCAGCCGAGCAACGCACTGCGTCATCAGCGTCTTTTGCAACTACTCGGAGAGATAGCTGATGTCCGCCTCCCGATTGTGCTTCCAAAAGTCATAGAAGCAAAGGAAGGTGGCTTCCTTATACTTCTTCAAAGTTTTAACTTTGTTCTCCTCGAGCTCGCGCACCCGATCCTCAAGCTTCTTTACCTCTTCCCTACTGGCGGTCAGATCGAGGGTAAGCTGTTTACACTCTTGGGAGTTGAGTTTCCAGTTCTCCTTCCATTTGTGCCACTCGTCGATGGCTTTGTTCCGGGCCGCTTCACTCTCCTGTAGCTCTCGGGTAAGAGTAGATTGGTCCTCGCATAGCTGCTCCTTCTTCTTCACCAGCTCCTTGTTCTCCACGAGCAGCTTAGCCTTCTCATCCTCGAGCGCTTGCATGGCCTGGGCAAGCCTGGCGTCAAAGTTCCTCTCTCAAGAAATCATCGCCCCAGATCGGCGCCAGCTGGCGGTCAAGGACAAGAATCCCTGAAGAAAAAACGTGTTAAAAAAGGAAGTTTAGCATAAATGACAAAGCAGCGAAAGAAGGCTTACACTGGCTATCTTGTTCAGCCCACTGTTGATGATTTCGTTGATGTCCATCGTGGCAGTATCAGTGATGGCGACCTGGGCACGCTTGTGTTTGGAGAGCTGGTATAATCTCTCCCTGGCCATGCCAACTATTTGGCTGGGCAGGGAGCCTTCGGACAAGGGGTCCTGGTCTCTTTGTCTGCAGCCTTTGAGGAAGGCCGAGGGTTGGCAGGCGTGGGATTTTGTTGCTCAGGGGCGGGCGGATGTGTTAAGTCCTCTCTGGAGGGAGCATCGGCAGGAGAATCTTTTGTTCGGGCCTTCTTCACGGGGGTCTTGCTGCTTTCCCCACGAGCTCTTTTGCTGTCCTTCTTTGGGGCAGAAGCTTCAGCAGCTGCTTGGTAATGTGCAAAGAAGTCCTCGGAGTCCATGCCTGCACAAGGAATGACATTTCAAACGATGATATTACAGGGTCGCAGAGAAGCAGAGGTTAGAGTATAAGAGTTTCAAAAAGTAAGGTACCCGAGCTACGCCTACTGGTCGTAACATTTTCTACTGAACTACCTAATTCCTGGAAGAAATCTGAATTTAAAGAAGGAGTGTTCCTAAAGTTTCCGTCCCCATCAAATAGGTGGATGGGAATGGGAAAGTTATTTAAAAACGAAAATGGTGTACTGTATACATCCGACGAGTCGTCAGACTGTTCGACCGGCTCAACAGCCTTTTGTTTCCCCTTGCCCTTGGGGACTGACGGTTCTGCTGCTCGATGGGGAGCAGCAGGTTCCCTAATTAGAACCCCAGTTGGCCTCCTCCTAGGAGGGGGTGACTGAGGTTGTTGCTCGGGACCCTGCTCGCGTCCCACATCAGCATGGACACTACCCGCCGCAGGTTCGCTGGTCGCAGGAGGGGGGCCCTTAAGGCCAGCCAACCTAAGGTTAGCCTCGGTGATCAATTTTTTCACACTCTTAGCAGCATTGGACATACTGGCTAAGAGTGCTACCCTCGACTCCATTCCTAGAGTGGGGGTCGGGCGCAACCATGGACCTGGAGTACAATGGAACAGGAGAGTATTATGACAAGGAAAACTTAAGGCGGAAGACCTGCGGCACGACGTCGGACTGGTTTTCGAAGCTCTGAACAACTGGGGCAATTTCTTGAAATTTTTTACAAGAATGACGGGTAAATATTTCTTCAAAAAGAAGGAAGGCTACTTATAAAGATCGAAGTGGTAGCCAAAAAGACGGTAATCATCACTTCCCACTTTCGAAACGTGGGGAAGTGGACAAGCCGTCAGATTGCCTTTTTGGAAACCAAAAAGAGTTGATTAGACATAATTATGTCACAATTTTCGAAAGCGCACAGGGATTCTGACAGACGTGGGAAGACGAACGGTTGTTCCCTTAAGTTTCTTTATTGCTGGTCGCACTAAACAAACTTGGGGGGCAAATGTTATCCCAAAAATCAGAAGTGAATGACATGGCAGGAATTAATTGCACTGGGCTGACACCTGGCAAAACCTGTGTTCGACCATCGACCAGGAAGGTGTTCAGCGTTACGCAATCGATCTCTCCATACGACCAGTCTGGTCGTAGGCACGCAACACGCGGAGGAAATCTTAGGCAATTATGATGGAATCTGAAATTCTCTCCCATGATTTCCTGAGTATCCGATTATTTAGGAAATAATATCTGTAACAAATCAAGGAAAATCTTCCCTGAGCTTATAAATAGAAGAAGAAGACTCAGGGAAAGGGCAGACTCTTATTTTCTCTTTTCAGACTTCTAAATCACTTGTGATTAGAAATATCATAGAAATCATATTGTATTTGTTCTTCAGAGGCTAGTGAAACTCATTGAACCCTAGTTCTTTGATCACTCCTTTGAGTTTTACATCAATAACAATCTAAGTGGATGTAGGTTATTACCAGATCCTGGGGCCGAACCACTATAAAACATCGTGTTCTTATTATTTTCGCTATTACGTTCTTTCCAACGCATTCATCCACGTCAAGTGTTTTGACTCCGTGTCAGTTGCCCAAAATCAGGGACAACAATGTGTTAGACCCATTTTTTGAGTGTCAAAACCCATCGGCCCAGATCATGCCTAAGGCCCACTCACTTGTTACTTTGTCTAATTATTGGGCCAAGCCCAAAAGGGGGGGAGAGAGATAGGAGCGGTAACTTTTTGCAGAGAGAGCTCTCCATCTTCAATGGAGCCAAATAGCTAAAATCTAAATATAAATGTAACCCATCACTGTCAAGATGAATAATAGTGACTAAGTGGAAGTAGGTCATCTTTTTTGGGGCTAAACCACTATAAAATGCTCTCTCTATCCATTATTTCAGGACAGTAGAAGCATCCAGTATACTTTATTTAGCTCTCATAAATCTTCTCAATATTATTCTTTGGATGTTAGACGAGTTAACGAAAAAAACAAGCCAACATTTTGGTGTTCACGTTGAGACATGAACACAAGGAAAAAGACATTGGAGTCACTGAAATTTCCCCCAATGACTAGCTTTCCTAAGCCATCTCTGTTGGGCGATGTCTCAAACATATTGCTACAATAGCTAGCAGATCAAATCATCAGCTCCCCCGCATTAGCGAATAACCTCAAATACACACATTTGAAGCTAGTTGGATATTGGGACCCATCTCCAAAGTCTTGCTAAGATACTGTAACCTACCAAAGGCAAAAAAATCACTCTCATGAGCTACCGCATGTCTAGGATCGCTTCGGATTGTCTGAAGGGAAATGTTGCCTTTGCTTGGTTCATCCTCATGAGCATTAGTCTTTGCTTGGTTCATCGAGGTCCTTAACACCTTGAGCATTCATATTTTCTTGGTTCCAATAGGTCCTCAGAACATTGGGCAATCATCTTTGCTCGGTTCCTAGAGGTCCTCGAATGCTTGTTTCTGGAGGTCCTCAGAACCTTGAGCATTCATATTGCTTGGTCCCTAGTTGTCCTCGGAACTTGGAGCAATAGCCTTGCTTGGTTCCTATAGAACCTTAGAACCACAAACAATCATCTTGATCAGTTCCAAGAGAACCTTGGAAACTGGAGCTATAGGTTTGCTTGGTTTCTGGAGAACCTCAGACCCGGGATCATTCATCTTGATCGATATCTAGAGGTCCTCAGATGCTAGAGAAATACACTTGCTTGGTTCCTGTAGAACCTTGGAACCTATAGCATTCATCTTGATTGGTTCCTAGAGGTCCTCGAAACCTGGAGCAGTAGTCTTGTGTGGTTCCTAGAGGTCCTCGAAACCTGGAGCAATGGCCTTGATTGGTTCCTGGAGAACCTCGAAACCTAGAGCATTCATCATGTTCTGTCCCTAGAGGTCCTTCAAACCTACAGCAATAGCCTTGCATGGTCCCTAGAGAACCTTGGAACCTAGAGAAATCATCTTGTTCAATTCCTAGAGGTCCTCAAAACTTGAAGCAATAGCCTAGCTTGGTTCCTGGAGAACTTTGGAAACTTGAGTTATAATCTTGCTCGGTTCCTAGAGGTCCTCAGAACCTCGAGAAATAAACTAGCTTGGTTCTTGGAGAACCTCGTGTTAGGGTTTTATGCCAAATTAAAATCTAATTTCTTTGTAATCTCATTTTATTATCAATAAAAGAATAGAAATCATTTTTTGACTTAGTCAATCACTTTATTCACATGTTTTATTTTCATGATTATTTGTTTAATATAAACTTCTATTAAATCCCGAGCATATAGCTAATCGTATTTATAGTGACGTAATCACAATGGAATATAAATATGATTATATGTTCAAATATAAGTTAGTCCTAAGATTAGTTAGTGCACGGGATTTACACTGACTTGACAATCTACAATATGTTCTACTTACACATCACAGTGTTATGTTCTTTCCAGAACATTAGCAAAGTAGATAAGATCGGAGGTATTTGTCACATCGGACAGGACTGATATTGACAGTATATAGGATAAGTAAACATATCGTTATTATCTATTCTAGTCATATAATATAGTTGACCATAGGTCAATTCAATCTCAATTTTGAGTGGTTAGTATTCTAATTGATTGTATTATTTGAGTTCTTTGACTTGTTCGTTACCATCTTACCCTACGGACTAGCTCATACTTACATCTTGGGAACTCGGTAGTATAATTGAGTGGGAGTGTTAATCATAGATATGAACATCTATAGCTTCTAATGAAGAAGTGAAACAATGGTTTCCTTTTAGTTTGGTTCAAGGTGCTAAATGATATAGATCTCATTTCAGTAATTAATATTAGTTTACTGAAATATCATTTACAATGAACTAAGTGTTTTAAGGATAAAATACAATGAGGGGTAAAATGATATTTTAGTCCTATCTCATTGTAGACGTCTATAGATGATTGAGTGACAATTGTGGTTGTAACAATGGATGATTAATAACGCAACTATATTGCTTATAGAGCGTTTTATGAATTCAAGAGTGCAATTCCAAGTCTTTAGTAGAGTCACGAGGAATTAATAAGTTAGTAAATTTATTTGTTAGATTTATGATAACTTATTGGAGCATGATTTCATAGGCCCATGGTCCCCACTGTACCATTGATAAAATCATCTAGATAGTCTCAATTAATTTATTTAATTATCAATTAGAATTATCAAAGTTGACCAGCTAAATTTGGGATAGTTTCACAGAATTATGTAATTTAGAGAAGAAAAGAGAAATTAGGGAAGATTTATTAATTAAGATAAATTGGTATCTAAATTAATAAATAAGTTCAAATCAAGGTTCAAATTATACATAATTAATTTTATAAAGGATTTAAATAATTATTTAATTAATTAAATCAATAGAAAATAATACATGTCTTGATTTTAAGTCCAATAGGCTTATAATTAAATGGGAAATTTCACGGGCCTAAAGCCCATGATAATTTTTACCTAGGGCTGATTATTGCCTATTATTTTATTGATTTTTTAATTAAATAAATGGCCTAATTTAGCCTATAAATGGAATGCTAAGAGAGAGTTGAAATCATAAGTTGAATCACAAGTTTCTGAAAGGTTTTAGATTCTTTCAAAACATAAGTCCTTTCCCAAGCCTCATTGTTTTTTTCTCTTCTTCTCTCTCTATATCTATCTCATGTGTTGAGAATTGCCCACTCTAGTCTAGGTGATTCTAAGGATACTTTGGAAGAATGTGAAGAAAATTGAAGATCGGTTTAGATTCTTGGTAATACTCCGTGACAGAAAGGATACAAGAGTTAGAGAAACTGAAGGAATGACTATTTCATTCCGCTGTGTATAATGTAAGTATTCTTATCATTATTTCTCTTTGAATTCAATTTTAGAAACATGTTCTAGGTTGTCTCATATTAACTTGCTTATATTAGATCTACATGAAAATAAATAAATATCACGTATAAGTTTTCCTAACACCTCGGAACCTGGAGCATTCAACTTGCTCAGTTCCTAGAGGTCCTCGGAAGCCGAAGCACTAGTCATGTGTAGTTCCTAGAGGTCCTCAGAACCTAGAGCAATGCCCTTTCTTGGTTGCTGGAGAACCTCGGAAGTTGGAGCATTCATCTTGCTCGATCCCTAAAGGTCCTCGAAACCTAGAGGAATAGCGTTGTTGTGTTCCTAGAGAACCTCGAAACCTGGAGCAATCATATTTCTCAGTTCCTAGAAGTCCTTGGAACCTAGAGGAATAGCCTTGCTTGGTTCTTGGAGAACCTCAGAACCTGGAGCATTCATCTAGCTCAGTTCCTAAAGGTCCTCAGAATTTAGAGCAATAGCCTTGCTTGGCTCCAGGAGAACATCGGAACTTGGAGAATTCATCATGCTCGGTCTCTAGGGTTCCTCGAAACCTGGAGAAATTTCCTTGCTTGGTTCTTGGAGAACCTCAGAAACTAGAGCAATCATCTTGCTTAGTTCCTAGTTGTCCTCGAAACCTGGAGCAATAGCCTTGCTTGGTTCCTGGAGAAACTCGGAACCTAGAGCATTCATCTTGCTCGGTAGCTAGAGGTCCTCGAAACCTGGAGCAATAGCCTTTCTTGATTCATGGAGAGCCTCAGAACCTGAAGCAATCATCTTGCTTAGTTCCAAGAGTACCTCAAAACCTAGAGCAACAGCCTTTCTTGGTTTTTGGAGAACCTTAGAACCTGGAGCCTTCATCTTGCTTAGTTCCTAGAGGTCCTTGAAACCTAGAGCATTAGCCTTACTTGGTTCCTGAAGAACTTTAGAACATGGAGCATTCATCTTGCTCAGTTCTTAGAGGTCCTCGGAACCTGGAGCAATAACCTTGCTTGGTTCCTGGAGAACGTTGGAACCTAGAGCATTCATCTTGCTTGGTCCCTTGAGGTCCTTGGAACCTGGAGCAATAGCCTTGCTTAGTTCCTGGAGAGCCTTAGAACATGAAACAATCATCTTGCTTAGTTCCTAGAGATCCTCAGAACCTAGAGCAATAGCCTTGCTTGGTTCTTGGAGAACCTAGAGCATTCATCTTGCTCAGTTACTAGAGGTCCTCAGAACCTGGTGCAATGGCGTTGCCTGGTTCTTGGAGATCCTCGAAACCTAGTGCATTCATCTTGCTCGGTCACTAGAGGTCCTCAGAACATGGAGATATAGCCTTTCCTTGCTCCTAGAGAACCTCAGAACCTATAGCATTCATCTTGCTTGGTTCATAGAGGTCCTCGGAACCTCAAGAAATAAACTTGCTTGGTTCTTGGAGAACCTCAAAACCTGGAGCATTCTTCTTACTCTATTCCTAGAGGTCCTCGAAAGCTGAAGCAGTAGTCTTGTGTGGCTCCTAGAGGTCCTTGGAACCTGGTGCAATGGCCTTTCTTGGTTTTTAGAGAACCTCGGAACTTGGAGCATTTATCTTGCTCGGCCCTAGAGTTCCTCGGAACCTAGAGAAATAGCCTTGCTTGGTTCTTAGAGAACCTCAAAACCTAGTGCAATCATCTTTCTCGGTTCCTAGAAGTCCTTGGAACCTTGAACAATAGCCTTGCTTGGTTCCTGGAGTACCTTAGAACCTGGAGCATTCATCTTGCTCGGTTTCTAGAGGTCCTAAAAAATTGGTGCGATAGCCTGTCTTGGTTCCTGGAGAATGTCGGAACTTAGAGCATTCACTATGCTCGGTCCCTAGAGGTCTTCTAAACCTGAAGCAATTTCCTTTCTCAGTTCCTGGATCTCCTCGGAACCTAGAGCAATCATTTTTCTAATTTCCTAGAGGTCCTCGAAACCTAGAGCAATAGAATTTCTTGGTTCCTAGAGAACCTCGAAACCTGGAGCATTCATCTTGCTCTGTTTCTAGAGGTCCTTGGAACCTGGGGCAATAGCCTTGGTTGGTTCTTGGAGAACCTCAGAACCTGGAGCATTAATCTTGCTTAGTTCTTATAAGTCCTCGAAACATAGAGAAATACCCTTGTTTGGTTCTTGGAGGACCTCAAAACTTGGAGCATTCATCTTGCTCGTTTCTTAGAGGTCCTCCGAACCTGGAGCAATAGCCTTGCTTGGTTCCTAGAAAACCTCAGAACCTGGAGTATTCATCTTGATCGATCCCCAGAGGTCCTCAAAACCTGGAGTAAAAGCCTTGCTTAGTTCCTGGAGAACCTCGAAACCTAGAGCATTCATCTTGCTAAGTTCCTAGAGGTCTTCAGAACCTGAAGCAATAGCCTTACTAGGTTCCTTGAAAACATTGGAACCTGGAGCATTCATCTTGCTCAGTTCCTAGAGGTCCTCGGAACCGGGAGAAATTGCCTAGCTTGGTTCGTGGAGAACCTCAAAACCTGGAGCAATCATCTTGCTCAGTTTCTAGAGGTCCTTGGAACCTTGAGCAATGGCCTTGCTGGAGTCCTATAGAACCTCGGAACCTAGAGCATTATTCTTGCTTGGCTCTTAGAGATCCTCAGAACCTAGATAAATACACTTACTTGGTTCTTGGAGAATCTCGAAACCTAGAGCAATCATCTTGCTCAGTTCCTAGAGGTCCTCGAAATTTGGAGCAATAGTCTTGCTTGGTTCCTTGAGAACCTTGAAACAGGGAGCATTCATCTTTCTTAGTTCCTAGAGGTCCTCGAAACCTGGATCAATAACCTTTCGTGGTTCTTGGAGAACCTCGGAACTTGGAGCTGTTGACGCCGTTTTTCATCAACAGTGAAAGAAGAGCACGTAAACAATAACCAGTAATAGCCAATTAAAATATGACAATACACAACACGATTTTTTACGTGGTTCAGCAGTTAAATCTGCCTAGTCCACGAGTCTTTGTTATTAAACTCAAGATTATCTCTGAAAATTCTTTAAGCAAGAATTCTTCAGAGTTTTTTCTCGAGATTCAAAAATTCGGTCCTTTACAATGGTGCATGACCTCTCTATTTATAGAGAAGGTTGCAGAATACTATCCCACATATTTTGGGTAGTTACTCTTTTTGTGTAAATAAATTAAATGGCTTTAAATGCCTGTAATCCGATATAAAAGGAAATGTCCCCTAAAGACCAGGGGGCGTATAACTAATCAAATAATATCCCATGATTTTATGGGATTCACAATAATAAATGCAGAACACGTCCCTTATAGACAACACTTGTAGATATTCAAGGTCATTATCATATATCTCCAAGCCCTTACTCTACCAGGTTTCTCATCAGCTTCGAGCTAATGACATCTCCCGAGGTCACATGGCTTCGAGATCGTACGTGTGTCAGGCTCGGAACCCTTGATCCGAGGTCTTCCCTGAGGATAGATGCGTCTCGGGAGCTACCCTTCGAGATCGTGAATATTTCGAGGCCACCATATTCGAGGTCATCTCAGTCTTGTAGGCTCGATATTTAGTCCTGGAGCATACTTCAAACTTTACGAGTTCATTCGTTGTGAATCCAACTTTCGAGGTCGCATTTAACATGGCTCGAAATCTGGGTATAACAGGAGCAATCATCTTACTTAGGTCCTAGAGGTCCTCGCAACCTAGAGCAATAGCCTTGCTTTGTTCCTGGAGAACCTCAGAACCTGGAGCATTCATCTAGCTCGGTTCCAAGAGGTTCTCAAACGTGGAGTAATAGCCTCGCTTGGTTCTTGGAGAACCTCGGAAGTTGGAGCATTCATCTTTCTTAGTCCCTAGAGGTCCTTGAAACCTGGAGCAATAGCCTTGCTTGGTTCTCGAAGAACCTCAAAACCTGGAGCAATCATATTGCTTAGTTCCTAAAGGTCCTCGGAACCTGGAGCAACAGCCTTGCTTGGTTCCTTGAGAAACTTGAAACCAAGAGCATTCATCCTTCTTGGTCCCAAGAGGTCCTTGGATCTTGGAGAAATAGCCTTGCTTGGTTCCTAGAGAGCCTCAAAATTTGGAGTAATCATCTTGCTTAGCTCCTAGAGGTCCCCGGAACCTGGAGAAATTGCCTTGCTTAGTTTCTGGAGAAATTTGGAACCTGGAGCATTCATCTTGCTCAGAACCTAGAGGACCACAAAACCTAGAGCATTAGCCTTTCTTGGTTCTGGGAAAAACTCAAAAACTGGAGCATTCATCTTTCTCGATTCCTAGAGGTCCTTTAAACCTTGAGCAATAGCCTTGCAAGGTTCCTAGAGAACATCGGAATCTTGAGCATTAATCTTGCGCAGTCCCTAGAGGTCCTTGGAACCTAGAGTAATAGCCTTGCTTAGTTCCTAGAGAACCTCTAAACCAGGAGCAATCATCTTGTTTAATTCCACGAGATCGTCGGAACTTGGAGCAATAGCCTTGCTTGGTTCCTGGAGAACCCTGGAACCTGGAGAATTCATCTTGCTCGGTCCCTGAAGTTCCTCAAAACCTGGAGCAATAACCTTGCTTGGTTCCTAGAAAACCTTGGAACCTGGAGCATTCATCTTTCTCTGTCCCTAGAGGTCCTTGGAACATGGAGCAATAGCCTTACTTAGTTCCTAGAGAACCTCAGAACCTAGAGCATTTATCTTTCTCGGTTCTTAGAGGTCCTCAAAACCTAGATCAATAGCCTTACTTGGTTCCTGGAGAACCTTGGAACCTAGAGCATTTTTCTTGCTTGATTCCAAGAGGTCCTCGAAACCTGGAGCTATAGCCTTGCTTGGTTCCTGGAGAACCTCGAAACCTGGAGCATTCATCTTGCTCGGTCCCCAGAGGTCCTCAGAACCTGGAGCAATCGCATTGCTTGGTTCTTGGAGAACCTCAGAACCTGGAACATTCATTTTGCTCTGTTCCTAGAGGTCCTCAAAACATGGAGCAATAGCCTTTCTTGGTTCTTGGAGAACCTCGGAACCTAGAACAATCATCTAGCTCAGTTCCAATAGGTCCTCAAAACCTAGAGTAATGGCCTTGCTTTGTTCCTAGAGAACCTCGAAACCTAGAGCATTCTTCTTGCTTGGTTCCTAGAGGTCCTCGAAACCTAGAGAAATACACTTGCTTGGTTCCTGAAGAACCTTGGGACCAGGAGCATTCATCTTGCTCGCTCCCTTATGGTCCTTGGAACCTGGAGCAATAACCTTGCTGGGTTTCTGGAGAACCTTGGAATCTGGAGCATTCTTCTTGCTCAGTCCCCAGAGGTCCTCAGAACCTGGATCTATTTCCTTGCTTGGGTCCTGGAGAACCTCAGAACCTGGAGCATTCATCTTGTTCAGTTCCTTGAGGTTCTCAGAACTTGGAGCAATTTCCTTGTTTGGTTCCTTGAGAACCTCGAAACTGTGAGTAATCATCTTGCTCAGTTCCTAGAGGTCCTCGAAACCTTGGGCAATAACCTTTCTTGGTTCCTGGAGAACCTTCAAACCGAGAGCATTCTTCTTTCTTGGTTCCGAGAGGTCCTTGGAACCTGGAGCAATCACTTTGCTCAGTTCTTGGAGAACCTCGGATTCTGGAGCAATAACCTTGCCTTGTCCTCGGTACCTAGGTCGTCTCATCTATCTCTGATCTTGGAGCCTCTCACCTAGCTCAGGAATGAGGCTTCTCAGACAAAGTTCGCCCAAATAGCCTACGAGCAGATCAAATATTTTTATATTTACTATTTGCCTCACTCAGGTTTGAGGCATTTCGCGTGGCATACAAGAAGACTCGTGAGGCTATGCGCACCAGAATCATTATTTAAAGACCGACGAAGTCAAGCAATGATACGTCCAAGGCCTGAAGATCTGGTCCCCGTGAAGAAGAGAGTTCACACGATAAGTCTACCTTATGCAAGTATGAAGGCTGACTTAGGGGGCAATTGTTATACCCGTTTTTAGAGTGTCACTACCCATCGACCCAGATCATGCCTAAGGTCTACTCACTTGTTAATTTGTCTAATTATTAGGCCAATCCCAAAAACTTAAGCCCACTCAAATGTAACCCTAAGTACTCCTGAATATTAATAAGTGGAGTAGGGACCAACAAGAGGGGTGGAGAGGGGGGGGGGGGGGGGGGGGGGGAGGAGAGCAGCTTTTTACAGAGAGAGTTTTCCATTTTTAATGGAGCCAAATAGCTAAAAGCTAAATACAAATGTGACACATGATTGGCAATATGAATAATAGTGACTAAGTGGATACATGTTATCTTTTTGGGGCTGAACCACTATAAAATTCTCTCTCTATCCATTATTCTTGGGCACTAGAAGTATCCTATATGTTTTATTTAGCCCTCATAAATCTTCTCAATATTGCTCTTTGGGTGTTAGACAAATTAACGAAAAAACAAGTCAACAATATATATTTAAGAAAAAGCCCCTAAAAAATATACCAACACAATTGAATTAATTTATATTTATATGTGTGGTTTTCTATTAAAATATTGAGACAACAAATCAAAAGAATTTATGAGATTTGATTTCCCTATTATTTCAATCTACCTCTAGTTAGATTAAGTTAACAAAGTTTTATAAAAAATATTGGGAATGCTCTTTTCAACTTTTATATATATATATATATAAATATAGGTGCACTCTCAATAGTTACTCTTGATGGTTACTACCCATAGATAGTTATTTTAATATTAATCACTAGATTAAAATCAATAGTCCATATTTATAGTTGTTAATTAATATTTCTAAAAATAATTTTGATTTTTTCAAATTTTTGGAAGTGGAAGAGCTTTTAATAGTTACGAGATATACTTTTTAATCATATATGATAATTTTTTTAACATATTATCAATATATAAATTCTCTTTTAATTTTAAAATTAAAATTATCATGTAACTAATCATATATGATAATTTTTTTCAACATATTATCAATATATAAATTCTATTTTAATTTTAGAATTATATTTTATTTCTAATTAATTAATTTAAAAAATAGTAATTACTTGGGAAGAATTTTTTTCAATAACATCTCTATATTAGTTACATTTTTTTTAATTATGTCCTCTCAAAAAATATTTCAATAGGTAATTAATATATACTATTTTTTAATTTATATTTTATTTCTTGACACAAAACATGAATATTCTTTCATTCATGTTAATAACTAAATTGTTAATATTATTCGCTACAAATTAATATGATCAAAATTAGCTCAATATATAATTTAGTTTCATATATTTCTCAGTTTTTTTTTATGTTGGTTATGGTTCTTGTAATTATATTCATATTTTATCTTTTGATTTGTTATTGTAATTATAAATAATATTTTCTTATCATAAAAAATAGATTCAAGATGCAACTTAATATGTTTGGTATGGTTGAACATTGAGAGGAGAGAAAATTTAAGAGAGAAAAATGGAGAGAATGTTAAAATGAGTGTGTTTGGTACGAGAGAAAAATAGGTGGAAAAGAAAAGTGATTGGAAAAAAATAGTAGTAGAACCCACCAAAATTTATCTTTCCAAAAGTGGAAAGAAAATAGAAAAGACAAAAAAATATCTTATTGAAATATCAAATTACCCTTACTAATAATTATCAAAATTAAAATTATATAAATAAAATAGTAATTTTCATAACACAATATATTATTTCCTTCTTGTTTACCAAACAACATAGAAGAATCTCCATATTTTTCCTTCTCTCCATATTTTTCCTTCTCTCTTAATTTGGTTCCTCCGTACCAAACATAGTTAAAAGGAAGTATATGAGGATCGATACCATATATTAGTTGTGTATCATACAGGCGTAAATAGCCATTAGGCAGTCAAGCGACTTTTTGTTGATTTGACATAAATATACTTTTTTAAATATAAAGAACGGTTTATATTTTTTTGGACATTGTATTTTGTCATATTATCTGTGTTTGATTTTGTATTTTGATAAATTGTATTTTTTGGACCCTGTAATTTCTTCAATGATTCAAATAGACATCTATAGCCGATTTTGTGAAGAGAAAAATAAATATAACAACAGAGTTGTTAGGCGAAGTAAATTGCACGTACTTTTATTCTGAGTTATTAGTTTGGTGAATTATTTATAATTTTATTAAAAAAAATTGATCAAAATCGAATTTATAGATCTATATTTGAATCAATTTATAAAACACAGAGTACAAAAAAGTAGAAACCCTATAAAAAAATTACAAATCAGTTATTTAGTACTCCAAAAATGTATAATATAATACTTATATATTAATTAATTAAATTTTTGTAATCATGAAATAATTTTTTTTAAATATTATAAATTTTTCAAAGTATAAAAAATTTAATAATGTACAAGATAATTTTTTATTTTAATTCATTATATTTATATTTATTCTTAATTTAAGTTACAAAAATAAATAGTATTTTTGCTCTCGAATGGTATGTGATGTTGAAAATATACGTTATTGAAACATGAGACTTCTGTTAAATCTTATCCTAGGTGGCAAACACAATGATGATGTAGCAATGCCACATGTAAAATAGTAAGTAATTTTGCCTCCCGAATTTTGATCATTACAAAATCGTGCCACTTTTATTAAAATGTTGAAATGAAATCTATTTTTTAAAATAATAATAATTAAAATGTTATTTTATTTTAAAAAAATCATTTTAAAAGATTAAGAAAATAAAAAAATACAAAGGGTTACGATTATTTGTTTAAGACAAAAATCATGTTTTTCATAAAAGGGATACGATTTGGTAGTTTTCAAATTTCGGGGGACAAAATTGTTAATTATTGTACAAGTAGCATTGCCACATCATCAATATTTTAGCAATATAGGACAAAATCTAATAGAAGTTCCACATTTGAGTAATTGTATAGTTTTAGAAGAATTTTTAACATCGTAGGGGCATGATTTGAATTGATCATAGTTTGGAAGGTAAAAATACTATTTATTCAAAATAAAATTAAAAATTGTGATTATATTTTTTTCTAATAAAATTATTATTATTATTATTATGATTGAGCGTCTTAAAAATTTTAATTTTTTAAATAATAAATAATATTATAGATGTGAATATATTTATAATTTATTAACATGGGTAATTTTTACAAAATATTTTGTAGAAAATGTGTGAAAAGAATTTTTAAAAATCTATATATCTATATAAAGGAGAACACCAAGAAGATAATTTGACACTTGAAAAACTATTCAAACCACTTTATCTATTTTCTCATTTAAACTAATTTTTTTTATTCATTTTATAGATTATAATAATAATAAATGTAATTTTTCAAATTCAAATGAGATATTTATAAGATACTGTTATTTAAATATAGATATCTATATATCTATATAAATGAGAGCACCAATGAGATGATGTGACACTCTAAAAACTCTTCAAACCACTCTATCTATTTTTTTATTTATTCTAATTTTTTTTATTCATTTTATAGATTATAATAATAATAAATATAATTTTAAAAATTTTAAAAAGATATTTATAAGATATTGTTATTTAAATATAGATAAATATCTATTTATAAATCTATATATATTCTAAACATTCTCTATTAATCTCATATTTTCCTCTACTCTAATTTTTTTTCTCTTCTTCTCTCTAAACTCTTTCAATTTCAATTTTTAATGAATTCCAATTCAAATCTCCAAATTTTATTGATTTATGTGTTAATGATAATACAATCCTCTCAGGTATTTATTCAATTATTAATGTTTGTTAATCTTTACAGTTTGGGTATTTATTCAATTATTAATATTTGTTCATCAATAAAGTTTTTATTTTAAATTATTAATATTGATATTCTAACATCTTCATCTTATTTTTCTATCATGTTTTAGATGTTATCAGATGCTTATGTTGTATAAGTGATATTGAGATTGTTGGAGGTGGTTAGGAAAAAAGAGACATCAAAGTTTTAACAAATTAGTAAGTATAAGCTAATCGATAAATCTCCAGATAGATTCTGTAGCATCATTAATTGAAGATTTTCCACCTTCTCCAATGGTGTGGAAGCAATTGCGAGCTCTAATATATTTATATTGTTCATTTAATTACTATTATTATTGAAAATGAATAGAAAATAGAAAAATAATAAAATTTATATAACCAACTTATTTTTTATTTGCTTATTTGTGGTTAATTAATTTACTATTATTATTTTAAATTTAAATAAAATATTTTATTTATTTATTTATTTATAATAATATGTTCATATCTATTTTTGTAGACTTTTTTTTTAAATTAAAGATATTTTATATAAAAAAAAAGCTATATCTATATAAAAGAAAGCAGCAAGGAGATGATGTGGAACTCTAAAATCTCTTCAAACCACTCTATCCATTTTCTCTTTAAACTAATTTTTTTTATTCATTTGATAGATTATAATAATAATAAATGTAATTTTTTAAATTTAAATGAGATTGTTATAAGATATTGTTATATAAATATAGATAAATATCTATTTTTTAATCTATATATGTTACACCCAGATTTCGAGCATGAGGAGCTGTGATCTTGAAATCTAGGCTTGTTAGGTTTAAGCTCGAAATATGCACGGTCGTCATATGGTCCTTCATTCAGATCGTGTTGCTGTAAATAACAATCTCGAAAGCTCGGGGAATGTGTAGCCTCGAATATGCTCTGAGCTCGCAATAGCCATGATTCAACACTTATATATATTTCCTGATGCTTTTTTTTTTCCTTCAGAAAAGATGGTTTGAGCTTGAGAAGTGTAAGCTCGAATGCAATGACTTCATCAATGATTACTTGTTATAAGCTCAGGCGAAGTAAATGACGAGCTTGCGATTGACAAATCGTCTCGGAGATGTAGTTGACTCCGTATTTGAGCTAATCAGTTACATGTGAATGTATTTATTGTTGTCAAATCCCTATGTTTAAGGAATATTATATAACTTGTTAGCCAATCCCATGTTTTATGAGATGTTTCCATGTATGTAGCAAATAATGCATTAAATGGCATTATATTATTTGATTTACAGAATATCTTCCCGAAATATGAGGGAACGAATTCTGAAGCATTCTCTATAAATAGAGAAGGAAACTTCATTTGTAGAAAACGGAAATTCTGAGATCTCAAGAGAAAACTCTGGGCAACTATTCTCTGAAAAGTTTCCAGAAAACTCTCAAACGTTAATAACACAGACTCGTGGACTAGGCAGATTTAACTACTGAACCACATAAAAAAGATCCTGTTTTTATCTTCTTTTATTTCCTCTGATATATTCTTGTTTAATTGCTCTCTTTTTTAAGTTGACAAAAAACGGCGTCAACAATATATATTCTAAACATTCTCTATTAATCTCATATTTTCCTCTACTCCAATTTTTTTTCTCTTCTTCTTTCTAAACTCTTTCAATTTCAATTTTTAATGAACTCCAATTCATATCTATATATTTATATAAAGGAGAGCACCAAGGAAATGATGTGACACTCTAAAAACTCTTCAAACCACTCTATTTATTTTTTTATTTATTCTAATTTTTTTTATTCATTTTATAGATTATAATAATAATAAATGTAATTTTTTAAATTTAAATGAGATATTTATAAGATATTGTTATTTAAATATAGATAAATATCTATTTGTCAGTCTATATATATTTTAAACATTCTCTATTAATCTCATATTTTCCTCTACTGTAATTTTTTTTCTCTTATTCTCTCTAAACTCTCTCAATTTTAATTTTTAATGAATTCCAATTCATATCTTCAAATTTTATTGATTTATGCGTTAATGATAATACAATCCTCTCGGGTATTTATTCAATTATTAATGTTTGTTAATCTTTAAAATTTGGGTATTTATTCAATTATTATTGTTTGTTAATCAATAAAGTTTTTATTTTGAATTATTGATATTGATATTCTAACATTTTCATCTTATTTTTCTATCATGTTTTAGATGTTATCGGATGCTTATGTCTTACAAGTGATATTGAGATTGTTGGAGGTTGTTATACCCAGATTTCGAGCCATAGCAAATATGACCTCGAAAGCTGAGTTCGCATTAAATGGTCTCGTGAGGGTTAGGGTATGCTCTACGATTGTAAATCGAAGCCTGCAAAGTATGATACAGACCTCGAATATGGTGACCTCGAAATGATCTCGATCTCGAAGGATAGCTCTGTGAGCCCCTCATCTTCAGGAACAACTTCGGAGCAGGGATCTCGAGCTCGATATGCTATCTCGAAAGCAATGTCAGCTCGGGAAATGTCAGTGGCTCGAACAATGACGTGAAACCTTAGATGCTGAAGCCTTGGAGATACGCTATGATCACTTTGAATATCTAAAAGTATTGTAGATATGGGATGTAATCTTCATTTATTGATGTAAATCCCCAAGAATCGTGGGATATTATTTAGTCAGTTATGCGTTTCCTGATCTTTGGGGAACGTTTCCTTTTATATCTGATTATTGGCATTTAAGGCCATTTATTTTTATTCACAAAAGAGTAACTACCCAAAATATGTGGGATAGTATTCTGCATCCTTCTCTATAAATAGAGAAATCATGCACCATTGTAAAGGACCGAAATTCTGATCCTTGAGAGAAAACTCTGGAGAATTCATGCTAAAGAATTGTTCAGAGATAATCTTGAGATTAATAACAGAGACTCGTGGACTAGGCAGATTTAACTGCTGAACCACGTAAAAACCGTGTGTCTGATTCGTTTGCTTATTTTAGCCATTGTCTTTAATTGTTTACGTGCTCTCTTCTTTTATCTGTTGACGAAAAACGGCGTCAACAGTTTGGTGCTTTCATTGAGAGCCTCAAGCATCCATCCCAGAGAGATTCATGGCTGCAAACAATCAGAACACTCCTGAAGAAAATTACCCAAGGCGTCCTGGAAAACAACCGATGGAGAACCCAGACGCTGAAGAAAGGAGTGGGTCCTCCGATTCCCGGGGACCACCTCCACAACCAAGGGATGAGGACATGTATTATAACCCTGAGCGTTATGTCCCTATTGTAGAATTGGAGAATCGGCAGCTGAAACAACTGCTGGCAGATGCCAACAAACGTAACGAGGAGTTGACTAGGATAGCCGCGGAAGCGCAGGTGGCTCAGCCCCCGCTTCCGCGTGAAGACCAAGTCCCTCCTCCAAGGGACGTGCACGTTCCTCCCCGGAGGCCCCGTGGGCGTCCACAAAAAAATGCTACCACAAGGAGGCCAGCGCAACCTCCAGCACCAACAGAGCCATCTGCTCCTTCTAGGCCTCAGAGGAGTACCCGAGCTCGGGTCCCGCCTAATCCACCTGTGGAAGTGCCTGCAGGAACTGAGAACAACCGAGCTCCTGCCGAGGCTCGGACTCAGGTTCCTGGTAGTCCACCAAACGCAACTGGCCCATCTCGAGAAAATTCTGGACCCTCCAGGCCGAGGCAAGGACGGCAACCACCGTCACCTATACGGTTTCCTCCGTCTCCCATAAGATATCCTTCACCTCCCCGCAGGAACGCTCAACCTGATCGAGATCAGGATCAAGGGCTTACAGGGGAAAGATAAGGAAACAGGGAGACGTTCCAGGGGCGGAAAGGCGCGCCATCCGAGAGAAGTCAGACGTCCCGATCTCGCACTGCAGGGACAAGGCGACGTAGAAAGGATCCACCACGAAATGACCAATCGATGAGTTTCACCAGTGATGAGTCCGGAGAAACTAGGTCTGTCAGTAAACACGACCGGGGTCGTAAAAATACTGGAAATCACAATAGCCATCCCGACCTGCGCAATCACCTGAATCAGAGCAGGGGAAAGGGAGATCAGACAAACCCGGATCTTAGGAATCATCTGAATGAGTGTAGAGATCCCTCACGGAGACGCGAGCCTGGGATCGCGATTAACGACTGTCAATTCCAAACACCGCCTAAGGACCCAGTACAAGAAAGGATCGATCAGCTCGAAAAAGCCTTTAGGCTTTTGAAGAATGAGCGAGGAAACGGTCGATATGAGGACTCTGATGAGGAGCTCGAGCTGTTTGCTCCCAATATTTCTAACACTCAGTTCCCCCAAGGGTTCCGGATTCCTCACGTCCCAGCGTTTGAAGGAAAAACCGACCCATGCAGCCATCTGAGTACATTCAACACTATCATGAGAGCTAGTAACGTGGGTTACGAGCTCAGATGTATGTTGTTTCCGACATCATTGGCCGGGCCTGCCAAGAGTTGGTTCGAGAAGTACAAGAGACATTCTATAACTTCGTGGGATCAATTTTCTAGAGACTTCAAGAAGCAGTTCCGAGCTATGATGGGAGTCAGACCCGAAGCATCCACTTTGACTAACGTCCGACAACAACCGGGCGAAACACTAAAGAGCTACCTGACAAGATTTAATCTAGAGGTCGCCCGAGCTCGAGACGTGGATGACAGTGGGCATTTGATGGCCATTCGAGCTGGTGTTTTACCCGGGAGTGCCCTTCGGGATGACATGCAAGGGAAACCAATGAGGTCGATAACCGAGTTTAACAGACGGGCGCAGAGATTTGTCAATGTAGAGGAGGCGAGGTCAACACTCAAGGCGACCTCGCAGACCGAAACTACAACGATAAACATTAACTCCGCCTCAACCTCGGTTGACCCAGCAGCTACACAGCCTACCTCGGAGAATCCCTCCAAGAGGAAAAAGAGCGAGGGAAATAATCCCAAGGTTGATGGAGGAAAGAAGAAAAAAGGAGAAAGGTATTTCTCCGTATATAAAGTGCACACCGAGCTCAACGAGTCTCAGGAAAACATATACCTGGCTAATGAAAACCAGGTCCCCTTCAGGCGTCCGGACCCTATGAGGAATCCAAAATCCAAGAGGGATTCCAGCAAATACTGTCGATTTCATAGGGACACCGGCCATACAACTGATGAGTGCCGACAGCTGAAGGACGAGATCGAAGGGTTGATCTCGAGAGGTTATTTCCGGCAGTACGTCAAAAACCAGAATACTGGGCAGGCTACTACTAGCCAGAGAGTAGCCGCGCTTCCGGCAGCACAGAATAATAACTCCCGATCTCGGGATGAGGACAGGCCTCCGCCGATAGATGGAGAGGACGTAATAACCATCTCGGGAGGTCCTCATCTCGCAGGAGGGGGCAGAAATGCTCAAAAACGATATGTGAATGAGCTGAAGACAGGGGACGGGTCTCCATATGAACCCGAACCAAGGGCACCAAAAAGCCAAAGGGTTGAGACTCAGCCTATAACCTTCACCGAGGAGGATGCCTCCCACGTCCAGTTCCCTCATCACGATCCACTCGTCATCACCCTACAGCTTGCCAACAAAAGAGTGCGCCGAGTTCTCATAGACAATGGGAGCTCAGTTAACATTCTTTATAAAGCAACCCTAGAAAAAATGGGACTCTCCCTTCGCGACCTGAAGGCTTGTGCAACCACTTTGTACGGCTTTTCTGGAGAAGGAACCGCCTGTATGGGGTCCATTGAACTCCCTGTGACCTTGGGAGACTATCCAGTCTCTGTAACCAAGATGATGGAGTTCGTGGTGGTAGAGTTACCGTCTGCCTACAATGTACTGCTCGGGAGACCCGCCCTGGTCGGGCTGGGGGCAGTTTCATCTGTAAGACATCTAGCCCTTAAGTTCCCAACTCCAAGCGGGGTCGGAACATTGAAAGGAGATCAATTGGCAGGAAGGGAGTGCTACAGCATTTCCTTAAGGGGAAAGAAACAAACAAGCGCGCAAGCACTCGTTGTCATACAGAATAAAGATGGGACAGTTTTAAAAATTGATGAGGAGATCGATACAAGGATTGAGGAGAAGGTCGACCTCCAACCTTTGGAAGAGCTCGAAGAGGTTCAGCTCGAGGAGGCTGATCCCTAAAAGAAAGTGAAGGTCGGGAAACACCTCCGAGACGAATCAAAATAGCAATTAATTTGCTTTCTGAAGAAAAACCAGGATGTCTTCGCGTGGTCCCACTCTGACATGGTGGGAATAAGCCCTAATGTAGCGAGCCACGCATTGAATATAGACAAAAGCTTTCCCCCGAAGCAGCAAAAGCGAAGGCAGCTGGATGAAGACAGAAAGAAAGCACTAAAGGAGGAGGTGGACAGGCTGAAAGCAAATAATTTTATAAGGGACGCTTTTTACCCTGATTAGGTGGCCAATCCAGTGTTGGTCCCGAAACCCAATGGGACATGGAGGACGTGCATTGACTACTCGGACCTCAACAAGGCCTGCCCGAAAGACTGTTTTCCCCTGCCGAGAATTGATCAGCTCGTGGATGCCACGGCGGGGCATGGTCTGATGTCGTTCATGGATGCCTATTCTGGATATAACCAGATTCCCATGCATGCCCCCGACCAAGAGCATACGAGCTTCATTACAGATAAAGGGCTCTACTGCTATAATGTCATGCCATTCGGACTCAAGAATGCCGGAGCCACGTACCAGCGGCTCGTAAACATGATGTTCTCAGAGCAAATAGGGAACAACATGGAAGTTTATGTTGACGACATGCTTGTAAAGTCTCAACTTAACAAGAACCATGTTGATGACCTCGAAGAGTGCTTTGGCGTGCTCAGAAAGTACAACATGAAGTTGAATCCTCAGAAGTGCACTTTTGGGGTGTCTTCAGGAAAATTTCTGGGTTTCATTGTCAATTCTCGTGGGATCGAGGCTAATCCCGACAAGATAAAGGCCCTCATCGATATGCCTTCGCCTCGGAAGCATAAAGATGTTCAAAGCCTGACTGGTAGGATGGCAGCTCTGAGCAGGTTCATCTCGAAGTCAACAGACCGCGGTCTCCCATTCTTCAACTTATTGAAAGGAAGTAAGAAGTTCGAATGGACAGATGAGTGCGAGCTAGCCTTTCAGGAGCTCAAAAAGCACCTAGCCGAACCGCCCATCCTATCAAAGCCTGAGACGGGAGAAGTACTGTTCCCGTACCTCTCAACTACCGAACACGCGATAAGCGCGGTGCTCGTCCGAGAGGAAGAGAGAATACAGAAACCCGTCTACTATATCAGTAAAAGATTACTGGGGGCAGAGTCAAGGTATCCACTGATGGAGAAGCTCGCCCTCAGTCTGATCCACTCATCTCGAAAGCTCCGCCCTTACTTTCAGGCACATCCTATCCATGTATTAACAGATCAACCACTAAGGCAAGTCTTGTCTAAACCAGAGGCGTCTGGTCGACTCCTAAAGTGGGCTGTTGAACTCGGACAATTCGAGATCACCTACCATCCGAGGACGACCATCAAGGCACAAGCGTTGGCGGATTTCATAGTGGAGTGCACCGGTACAGCCGACGACGAGGTAACAACCACGGCCCACGAGCTGTGGAAACTTTACGTCGACGGGTCGTCAAATGAAAATAGAGCGGGGGCATGAGTTATTCTGATCACTCCTACAGGGAGCAGATTTCACTCTGCTTTAAAGTTTGGCTTTAAAGCATCTAATAATGAAGCTGAGCATGAAGCTTTACTTGCGGGACTACGAATAGCAAAGGAGCTCAAGGCCAAAGCTATACATTGCTACAGCGACTCCCAGCTCGTAGTTAATCAAATCTTGGGAGAGTACCAGGCTCGTGGCACAAAAATGGCAGCTTATCTGGAGAAGGCAAAATCCGCATTGGAGTTTTTTGAGTTTTATGCAATCGAACAGGTTCCCCGAGAACAAAACTCAAATGCAGATGCCTTAGCTCGCCTCGCCACCTCCGCCGAAAATGAGGAGCTAAATGTCGTACCCGTAGAGCACCTGCCAGCGCCCAGCATTACTGAGCCTGACGAGGAAGATGTGTGTATGGTCGAGACAGAGCCGACCTGGATGAGCCCGATAGTTGAGTACCTCAAAAATGGAATTCTTCCAAAAGATCGAAATCAGGCTCGGAAACTAATGTATCAACTTCCCCGTTACACCATCCTGGACGGAAGGCTATACAGAAGGGGGTATTCCATGCCATTGCTCAGATGTGTAACTCCTCCCGAGGCAAAGAAGATTATTGAAGAAATTCATGAAGGGTTCTGCGGAGACCATACCGGGGGGCATAGCCTGTCCAAGAAGATTATACGCCAAGGATATTTCTGGCCGACCCTTAAAACGGATTCTTTTGAGTTCGTGAAAAAGTGCGACAAGTGCCAGAGATTCGCCACGATACCCCGAGCTCCACCTTCCGAACTAACCATGTTGACATCTCCATGGCCTTTTGCGGTATGGGGCATCGACCTCATAGGCTCACTCCCAACTGGCAAAGGAGGAGTAAAATATGCTGTGGTCGCAGTTGATTACTTCACAAAATGGACGGAGGCTGAACCATTGGCGACCATAACTTCGAAGAAGGTCCTAGATTTCGTGGTAAAAAACATCGTATGCCGATTTGGAGTGCCAAGAAAGATTGTGTCTGACAACGGAACCCAGTTTGATTGTGACTTATTTACCAACTTTTGTAACAAGAACGGTATAATAAAGAGCTTTTCGTCAGTAGCTCACCCTCAGGCGAACGGTCAGGTCGAAGCCGTTAATAAAACTCTCAAGAGTTCCTTGAAGAAAAAGTTGGAAGAAGCAAAGGGACGATGGCCTGAGGAATTACCCCAAGTCCTTTGGGGATATAGAACTACAGCTCGGACATCAATTGGGCATACCCCGTTTTCTCTAGCATACGGCTGCGAGGCAATGTTGCCCATTGAGGTCGAAATTCCGACAATTCGAACTCAGATTTACGACCAAAGTTCCAATCATACTCAGCTCGAAGAAACCCTAGACTTGATCGAAGAAAAAAGGGAAGAGGCTCAGCTGAAAAATGCTGCTTACCAGCAACGGACCACGAGATATTTCAATAAGAGGGTTCGAGAATGAAAGTTCGGAGTGGGAGACCTGATTTTGAGACGAGTATTCTTAGCAACCCGAGATCCAGCAGTAGGAGTACTTGGGCCAAACTGGGAAGGACCATACCAGATAGAATCAGTCATCCACCCTGGCGTATACAAACTTGCGAGATTAGATGGGAGCTTGATACCTCGAGCATGGAATGGCGAACACCTTAGACCATATTATCAATAGTGTAGAAAGTGTCGCCTGTAACCATGATTTTCTATCCACGTTAGTTTGTTTTTGAATTTCATCAAATAAAATGTCTACTTTGTTTCACATGTAATTTATTTTTATTTTTGCAATCTCTCTTAATTTAATAACCTATGGTCACTCATAGGATATTAAGGGGGCAACATTGGTATACATACCTCCAGCTTAAAAAATAAAAAATATAAAAAGTATTTGGATACAACCAAATACGCGAGCTTAGATAGTTCGGACTTAACCGAGTTATCAAAAACAAAAAAGTATTTGGATATAACCAAATACGCGAGCTTAGATAGTTCGGACTTAACCGAGCAAGCTTAGATAGTTCGGACTTAACCGAGTTATCAAAAACATTAAGTATTTGGAAATAACCAAGTACGCGGGCTTAGATAGTTCGGACATTACCGAGCTACCAAAAACCAAAAACGTTTGGAGTTTAACCAGATGTGCAAGCATAACAGGTTTGGAACAAACCAGCCAAATTATCGATCGATGATAAATGGGAGCCAAAACCCATCACAAAATATGTCGAGATCGAGGCTGGAACATCTTAAAATAGTTTCGAACTCATAACCTCGGAGTTAAGATACTAAGGATGAGGAAAAGTGACTAAAAGATTAATCAAATCATTCATATTACATGCCATATAAGTACTTTTCAGTTCATGGTTAAAGTAATGTCCGACCTTGATAAATAACGAGGTTGGAAACGGATAATTCGAATAAACTATGCATGAATGCATCGAATTTCGAGCCTAAATCCAATCTATGTTTGTATGCATAAATAAACATAACCGGTCCATCAATTATAAAAATATGCAAAATATTTCGAGCCAAGAAATGCAAGCATATAAAAGAATAATAAAGGGAATTGTATCAGCCCCGTGGGCATAAGTTAAAATAATTACAGAAATAATGGGACGCAGCCCCGAAAACTGATCTCCCCGAGGTCAGATTCAAAGAAGAGGAGTCTCCTTGGCCTTCTCAGCATCAGTGGCACCGGACCCCTCAGGACGAATAACATGACTATCCTCCTGAGCTCCCTCCGAAATGGTACTCGGAGCAGCTTTATCCTTCTCGAGCTGCTCAGCCTCTTCCTTCTCGAGCCGAGCATTCCATCGTTCGAGGAAGGACGCCTCGAGGGGACCCAAAAAACTGGTGTCCAGTTCTTCGTTATAGGCCCACATCCGGTACATGGCTGAATCGACCGCCGTTTCCTTCTTTTCTTTGAACTCGGCAGTAAGGCGGGTTTTGATATCCTCCATGAGGTCGAGGGTGACGGCCTTGTCTTCCTCGAGCTTCTTATTGGTCTCCCGAAGCTGGATGTTATCTCTCTTTTGCTCCTCGAGTTCATTTTTCAGCTTCCCAAGCTCCTTGGCCATTTCCTCACGCTCCTTAACCACTGCTTCGAGCTTAATGTTCGCCGCCTTCAGGTCATCATTCGCTCTAAGGTGGAGGTCCCTCTCCTCTTGGGCAAGGGTCCTGCTCGAATGGACCTCGTTGTTCAGCTCGTAATTGAGCTGGGCAGTGAAAGCAAGAGCCTGAAAAAAGGAAGAAACAATCATTAGCCTCGAGACATTATGAATGTAAGCAAAGGGAATATAGGATACTTACCGCGGCAGTGTGCTCGATACTCTTCTCGTACAGGACAGTGCGGTCCCAAGTGCCAGTTAGACACTACCACTGAGGAGCCTCGAAATTGCCGTAGCTCTGGCCAATCCGGGACATTACATCCGAGATCAACGTAGATCCGTGAGGACCGGCAGCATTATCCACCACATACGAATCCATATGGGTGGAAATGGTTAGCTTCTGAGCTCGGGAAAAAGAAGGTCTTTTAACGAGCTGGGTAGAAGGCATTTGACCCGCCACAGGAGGTTGGGATTCGACCACGGCAGCGATACCAGTCTGCGAGGCCTGCGAGGGTGGTATCGTCGTGGGGGCGTTAGTCTGGCCAGCCGACGCAGTAGCAGAGCTCGAAGCTGGCGAGGGAGGAGGAGGCGTTTTCCTAGATTTCTTGGAGCCTTTCCCAGGCTGGCTGGTTTTCAGTCCCCCTGACCTGGGGCGTTTGCTCCTCTTGGCACCTGCATTGTCGATGAGGGCATCGAGGTCGGAGTCCATATTGCCTGCACAAGTCATCACAGTGAGTCAGTAAAAGAAATACAAGTTACTTCAACACTATATATAGAGTGGTGAAAGAAAAAACCTAACTGGAACTTTCCCCCGAGCTTGAGCTTGGGGACCATGAAATTCCCCCGTCTTCAAAAGAGGCGGGGGGAGGGCCTTCCCTATAAGTTGGTGATAACCTCGAAAGGTCCCTATAATCATTGGTCCCATACTGCACAGCTATCCCATTCCACATCTCGTCCGTGGTATACATAGTGTCGTATTTCCCGAGCCCACTATCAAACCTATGGACACAGTCATCTACCCAACTCCATATGTAGAAGTGGTATCTATCCTGTGGGCACGAGACTAGTCTATTGGGCCTGTGTTTTAATAAAGTGGGGGACCACATTCGCGAAGTAGGAAGGGTTTTACCTCCATCGGAGTCCGAGCTCGAGGTTTCGTCATTGGCCTCATTTCCCGACCGCGGACTTCTCGAGCGAATTGGGAGAGATGCTTTCCTTTCCCTCCTCGGAGGAAGGATGCCTGTGGGCAGAGGCACTTCCTCCCAGCGTTCGTATTTTTTACTGGACCAGTCAGAGGTTGACTGGCCCTGTCCCAACAAGCCACAAGCTCGAAGCTTGTCCTCATGTAGCAGAAATGAGAGAGACCTCCTGCCATAAGGGAGTCAGAGCAGGCTCTCTCTGTTCTCCTTCATTGTCTCGTCGGGGGTGGGACGCTGAAAGTTAGCTGAAAGGCGAGATACACTTCAACTAAACATGGATTCAAGGGCTAAAGATTCGAGCTCAAAAATAGAAAGTAACGAGAATACTTACGAATTCGCCTAAACGAACGATGTCGAGACGGGAACAGACCATCTGTCCAGAAAAAAGCCCTCTTGAAGTCAGGGGGATGGTTCGGAAGGTCTTCAAAGATTTTTGTCTCTTTGGGGTAGCTCGAAAGATAGTAGAAACCATCTCCTCCCCGAGCTCGGGAGGGATTACTCTTCAAGCAAAAGAGATATAAAATCTCTTGGGGTGAAGGTCCTGTCCACCCCTGCTCGTGAAACAAGGACCTCAGGGCAGACAGCACCCTGTATGAATTGGTGTTGAGCTGGAATGGAGCCAACCCAACAAAATCGATGAAGTCTCTGAAAAAGGACTTCAGGGGCAACAAAGCTCCTGCCCTTAGGTGTTCTTGGCTCCAGGCCGTGTATTTCACACTGGAATCGCAGCCCCCAGGAGCGAAGCAGCTCCGTTCATGCCTTGTCGGAGCTCGACAGTTCAGTGTGTCCAACGAGCTAAGGCCATGAAGGGCCAGGATGTCAGTTATCTGGTCGGAGGTGGTAACCGAGCTCTGGTAGAATTCGGCTTCAAACATCTCCCTCCTAGGCTGCGAAGATGAAGGCTCCGCCATTAAGGAAAACTGAAGTTCCCCCGGGTGGTATGCTACCGTGACTTTTAACGCGGGGTCGAGGGGAACTGGCCTAGGTCCGGGGTTCGGCTCCGGATAGATGGCTTCCCGAAGGACCCTTCTCTTCTTTTCGATGACCTCGTCAATCTGGCGGCGATAGTGGGCTCGAATGTCTTCTTGCTCGCGTGCGATCTCGTACTCTTTAATCCGACGCTGGTTCTGAACAAAGACCGATTCCGGGCTCGGAGATTTGGGCTCGTAAGGGATTGCTCGTAATGACCCCCACTGTCTTTCCAGATTCTGTGACATCTAACGAGAAAGAAAAAATGGTGAGGGTCATGCATGCAAGGATCACGAGCTCGACAGAATGAGCTCGGAGATTTAAGGACAAGAAACTAAGAATTTAGACCCTCACTAAGGGGTCAGAGCGCGTGTTCCACAGGGAAGAAAAAGAACGTGGATGATTTTTTGAAAATCCCGAAGTTCAAGGGAAAGAAAGGTGGCGGTTAGCCAGGAAAGGGCTTTTTCGGGTTTCATGTAATTGTCAAGAATAAGGGTTTTTACCCGAAAACTTGGTGTACAAGAAACATAGCCTAAAATTTTCAAAACCCAGAAAGTTGAAACCATATTCAAACGTCGAAACTGGATATAAACCAGAGACGAACTTCCAGAGTGAAAATCCAGAAAACCTAAAAACCTATCGGTTCAAACCCTCCTATCGCATCATGCTAAGAACACATACTAACATACACAGCAAGCACAGTATAAAAAGAACAACAAAAATGGCGTACTTACACAGTGATGGGAAGTGCAGCGAAATCGTCGAGTGGAGAAGAGGTTGCAGGAAAGAACTCACTGACTCGTACAAACCAGGATTCTTTTGTTTCTTCGGCCTAGAAAACATGCAATGAGCATAAACTGTGGTAAGAGGTTTAGGGAGTGTTTTTCTTTTTTTTGGTCTGTGATGAGCAAATGTGAAGAAGACGAAGAGGGGGTCTTGTATAAATAGGTGGGAAAACCGAATTAATCAGGAGCGTTGATTAAAATCCTCAACAGATCGAATGGAGGGGAGTCGATGATAAGATGGCGCCGAAAAGCTGTCAGACGAACGATCGTGGGCATGTTCCCAAGGTACTCAAGTACCTAAAGTGAGCAATACCCATCTGGCACGTGTCCGTTTTTAAGAGTGTGACGGTATGGTTCCCGAAAAGAGTAGTTCAAAAGTTTCCTTCTCTTAGGATTCGAACAAATACTTTTGAGGGGGCAAAATGTTATACCCAGATTTCGAGCCATAACAAATATGACCTCGAAAGCTGAGTTCGCATTAAATGGTCTCGTGAGGGTTAGGGTATGCTCTACGATTGTAAATCGGAGCCTGCAAAGTATGATACAGACCTCGAATATGGTGACCTCGAAATGATCTCGATCTCAAAGGATAGCTCTGTGAGCCCCTCATCTTCAGGAACAACTTCGGAGCAGGGATCTCGAGCTCGATATGCTATCTCGAAAGCAATGTCAGCTCGGGAAATGTCAGTGGCTCGAACAATGACGTGAAACCTTAGATGCTGAAGCCTTGGAGATACGCTATGATCACTTTGAATATCTAAAAGTATTGTAGATATGGGATGTAATCTTCATTTATTGATGTAAATCCCCAAGAATCGTGGGATATTATTTAGTCAGTTATGCGTTTCCTGATCTTTGGGGAACGTTTCCTTTTATATCTGATTATTGGCATTTAAGGCCATTTATTTTTATTCACAAAAGAGTAACTACCCAAAATATGTGGGATAGTATTCTGCATCCTTCTCTATAAATAGAGAAATCATGCACCATTGTAAAGGACCGATATTCTGATCCTTGAGAGAAAACTCTGGAGAATTCATGCTAAAGAATTGTTCAGAGATAATCTTGAGATTAATAACAGAGACTCGTGGACTAGGCAGATTTAACTGCTGAACCACGTAAAAACCGTGTGTCTGATTCGTTTGCTTATTTTAGCCATTGTCTTTAATTGTTTACGTGCTCTCTTCTTTTATCTGTTGACGAAAAACGGCGTCAACAGAGGTGGTTAGGAAAAAAAAAGACATCAAAGTTTTAACAAATTAGTAAGTATAGATAATCGATAAATCTCCATATAGATTCTGTAGCATCATTAATCGAAAGATTTTCCACCATCTCCAATGCTGTTGAAGAAATTGCAAGTTCTAATATATTTATATTTTTCATTTAATTGCTATTATTATTGAAAATGAATAGAAAATAGAAAAATAATAAAATTTATATAACCATCTTATTTTTTTATTTGCTTATTTGTGGTTAGTTAATTTACTATTATTATTTTAATTTTAAATAAGATATTATTTTTATTTATTTATAATAATATGTTCATATCTATTTTTGTAGACATTTTTTTAAATTAAAGATATTTTATAAAAAAAATATCATTTTGTATATGAATATAAAATATTATTCTAGATGAATATTATTAAATATATCATTACTATTATTAATATTATTATTATATGTGAAGTTTTGGTACAATTTGAATTGAATCTTATAATTATGATACAAAAGGCTATAATCTCTCCAAATAATCATTCATTTTTTTCGGAAGAGATATGAGTATATAAAATAGAAAAAAAATCTAAATTTACCTTCCCATCAAAATATACTACTATATAGAAAATTTAATATATATATATATAACTATATAAGTATTGTAATATCTTTTAGTAGCAATAGTATATAATAACTTATCACACCAACCAACTTCTAAAACTAACAAATATGAATAATATCACTCATCAATAACATATTCACATATTCAAGAAGTTACCATACAAGGTAAACTATAATTATGTTCAGAAATTCAATTCATCAAATCTAAATGAAGTAAACGGTCCATATGCATAAAGGAACTTAATAATAGGAAGCAAAAAACCATTAAATCTTGGCTATATATAATTAAATTACTCAAGTTCTATTTGTTCATAAGCTAAAATAATCAGCCATAATGTGATAAGCCAATTGAATTAATTTTATTTGGAAAAAACATAAATAATACCTATAAAGTTCGTCGTCAAATATATTTTAAATGACTATTCAAAATTGGAAATGTCACACGACTTTTTAAAAAAAAATAAAAGGAGAATTCAAGTCAAAATCTCTAATCTATTTCTAATTTTTTGTATATTTTTTATTCTATTTTCTTTAATTTATTATTATTAAATAATTAAAAAATAAAATATCTAAAATCATCAATAACAGCAATACCTCTTCCGTAACTCTTTTTTTAATATTTATTAATAACTAATTTCTAATAATTATTATAATAAATCACCCATATGTAAATTCACATTTATCTTGAAGATTTTCCAATACATGATAATCTTTTTATTGTTTCAAATTTCAAATTCAAAATTTAAAATATCTTAATTTATTTAGAAATTACTAATTTTTTAATAATCATATATAATTGACATTTATTTCAAAATTTTAATCTATATAAATGAGAGCAATAAAGAGATGGTGTGGCCCTCTAAAAACTCTTCAAACCACTCTATCTATTTTATCATTTAAACTAATTTTTTAGTTCATTTTATAGATTATAATAATAATAAATGTAATTTTTTAAATTTAGATGAGATATTTATAAGATATTGTTATTTATATATAGATAAATATCTATTTGTGAATCTATATATGTATTCTAAACATTCTCTATTAATCTCATATTTTCCTCTACTCTAATTTTTTTCTCTTCTTCTCTCCAAACTCTTTCAATTTCAATTTTTAATGAAATCCAATTCATGTCTCCAAATTTGATTGATTTACGCGTTAATGATAACACAATCCTCTCGGGTATTTATTTAATTATTATTGTTTGTTAATCTTTAAAGTTTGGATATTTATTCAATTATTAATGTTTGTTAATCAATAAAGTTTTTATTTTAAATTATTGATATTGATATTCTAACATTTCATCTTATATTTCTATCATGTTTTAGATGTTATCGGATGCTTATGTTGTATAAGTGATATTGGGATTGTTGGAGGTGGTTAGGAAAAAAGAGACATCAAAGTTTTAACAAATTAGTAAGTATAAGCTAATCGATAAATCTCCAGATAGATTTTGTAGCATCATTAATCGAAAGATTTTCTACCATCTCTAATGGTGTTGAAGCAATTGCGAGTTCTAATATATTTATATTTTTCATTTAATTACTGTTGACACCCTTTTTCGTCAACTTCAGAAAGAAGAGCAATTAAACAAAAATATACCAGGGGAAGTAAATAAAAAGAATGTAGACAGGGTCTTTTTACGTGGTTCAGCAGTTAAAATCTGCCTAGTCCACGAGTCTATATTATTGACTCTGTTGGAATTCCCTGGAGCTTTCAAGAAGCAATTGCCCATAGTTTTCTCTCTAAATCTCAATATTTCGGTCCTTTACAAATGAATAATCCCACTCTATTTATAGAAGGGTATTCTGAATTGCTTCCCACATATTTCGTGAAGATATTCTATAAATCAAATCAAATAATGTCATTAAATGCATTAGTTACTATCTACACGGTAATATCCCATAGAATGTGGGATTTAATAATGAATTACATCAGATCCCTTAGACATAGGGAATTTATAACAATAAATACATTCACACACAGCTGACGAGCTTAGACACTAGATCCGTGTACCTTCAAGACCGCTTGCCTGTTACGAGCTTCTCATCTTGGTTCGCTCATGCTCCCAACAAGTAACCATTGTCGAAGCCGTCCCCTTCGAGCTTACAGCTCTCGAGCTTGAATCATCTTGTCTGTGGGCAAGAGATGAATCAAGAAATTTATACAAGTGTTGAACCCATGTTATTTGTGAGTTGCGAGCCTAACTTATAAGCTCGAAGAACCTTTGAGGCTACATAATACTCGAGCTCACAAGGTCTGGCACTTACAGCGAAAATGTCTCTGACTTGTGGATCACATGATGACTGTGCTTATTTCGAGCTTACCCCTTACGAGCCTGGATTTCCATCCTTGAAATCTGGGTGTAACATTTTGCCCCCTCAAAAGTATCAGTTTGAATCCCATGAGAAGGAAACTTTTGAACTGCTCCTCTCGGAATTGAGCCACTTAATATACTCGAGTGTGGACACACGTAAATCACGGGTTGCTTAATTAAAGTAATCGAGTACTTTTGCACCATGCCCACGTCTATTTGTCTGCCACCTTTATGCCGCCATTGCCACGTCTGTACCTGTCCGTTCGATCAGATACCGAATTTGGCCAACGGGCCAAATCAATTCGTCGTTTGACATTCTCTAGGGCCTATGAATATGCCTATATCATCTTCTTCCTCTCACTTTCGCGTCTTGGACCTTCAGAGAAAAAAGAAGAAAAAACCAAAACTCAAAATCTGTTATACTCTTGCATGTTTTTCAAACCAAGGAGGCAAAATATTCTTGGCATCTTCGATTCTGTGAGAGCTTCCTTGACACCCTCCTTCAATCGTCGATCGCACTATACCCGCAACTTTACGTACTTCCTTTGTTTCTGGTTTTTTATTTTTCCATGCAACTTTACGTACTTCCTTTATGAACGTATTCAATAACTTGTTGCCTTAGTAATGTAGTTTAGATGATATTGCACAAACTCTAGACCCAAAAATCTTTGAAATTGTGGGTTTTAAACCAAGATTTTGGTGCAGAAAGCACATATATGTGTTTTTATTTTATATTAGACCACGGATGATATATCGTGTAGACTAAGAAATGGGGTACTGAATTAGGGTTTTAAATTGCACGTTTCCCAAAATTATCACCTTTTTGAGTAACCGTCAACTTTTCCCCTGAAAATCTGGGATTCTTAAAATGATCCCACACTTTCCTTCCCTCGTGTCAAATACACGCTCGAAGCCTAAACCTTACAATAGTTCAAGGTTCTTTCGTGAATTTGACCCTTTTTTCGAGACCGCGGTCTTGATCGAGCTTACTCCGTGATCTTGAGCCTTCGAGCTTGTTAGATGTCGCAGAATTCTTAGAAACAGTGGGGGTCAGTGCTCACAATCCCTTACTCTCCAACAACTCCAAGTCAGGAATCTCCCTTTACTCGAAACCAGCGTCTGATTCGCGAGTATAAAGTGAAGTGTGAGTGAGAAGATATTCGAGCCCATTTCCGACGTCAGATCGACTAGGTTGAAGAAAGAAAAAGGAGGAAACTTCAGGTCACAATATGTCCAGATCTAGACCCCGAGCTTAGACCTATTCCCCTCGATCCCAAGCTTAAAGTCACTATTGCTTTTGAGCCTGGTGTACTTTCCTTTTCCTTGATGGAGGATCCTTCAAACCGTCCATCTACCTCATAAGTTGCTGCCATTCCTACCTCCAGGGAGGAATTCTTCGAAGTCGAGCATTACTGGATCTCGGTGAGTTCAACGGGACAGATTTTTGACATCCTCGCTTGCCATGGCTTGGGACTGTCCGGTTCATTGAGGTGCTGAGCTGGTACTCCCAATGAGCAGAGCTGCTACACCCCGGGAGATGGTTGACCCGACAATAAACTTAAGCTCGCGGCCTAGAGTCGTGAGCATATGAAGGCAGGGGCTCTATTGCCCCTTGAAATCCTTTTTTAAGGATTTTTTGGATTTTGTTGGGCTCGCGCCCTTCCAACTTCAGACCAATTCATACAGGGTCTTGTCAGCCCTGAGGTCACTATACGACGAGTTAAAGTGAGAAGGACCTTCACCAAGAAAGATCTTGTATCTTTTTTTTCTGAAAAGCAACCCCTCCCGAGCTCGGGGAGAAGATGGCTTCTATTACCTGTCGAGCTATCCTAAGGAGAGGAAAATCTTTGAAGACATTCCCAACCATCCCTCCAACTTCAAGCTGGCGTTCTTCTGGACAGACGGCCTAGCTCCTTCAAAATTTTATTTGTTCCAACGAATTTGTAAGTATATATCCTCCTTTCTTTTTCTTGCTCGATCAAATGATTAGCCCCAAACTAATGACATGTATCCATTTCTTCAGCCAACTATCACCACCCCACACCCACGGGCTCGATGGTGGAGCACAAGAAATCTTTGCTCTAGCTGTCGTATGATAGGCGTTCCCTGTCATATCTTCTTCATGAAGATAAGCTTCGAGGTTGTGGCCTCCTGGACCAGGATCAATCGATGGACGACACCGCTTACCGCAAATATAATATGTGGGAGCACGTACCACTTCCTATTGAGAAGCTTCCTCTGAGACAGAGGTCAACGAGCTCAAGGGTACGCTCTCCCATGGCTCGCCGTCACGAATGCCCGTGCTCGGGAAATGAAGCAAACGACGAGGCGTCGAACTCAAGTGACGGAGGTAAAGTCATCCTCAACTCGGCTTTGTGGTCTCCTTCCATACTAAAACATAAACCCAACACCCTGATCCTATTCCCGGATTCCAGGGATAATTTCCATGTATGGTCTTGGGTAGACGAGAGGGTCCATAGGTTTGATAGTTGGTTAGGAAGATTCCAAACTATGTATAGTTTAAATGAAGTTTGGGATGGGGTAGTCGTTCAGTACGGGAAAAATGACTATAGAGACCTTTCGAGGCTATCTCCCACATTTAGGGAAGGGACTCCCCTAGCCTCCTCTAAAGATAGGGGCATTACATGGTCGCTGAGCACAAGTTCGGGGAAGAGTTCCAGTTAGTTTTCTTGTCACTTGAATCTTTGTTTCTTTTTAGTGTTTTAAACTCATTAACTAACATGCAAGGTATATATGCAGGCGATATGGAGTCCGATCTCGACAACATTCTCAATCGTCGCTCGGGAGCGAAACAGAGCAAACGCTCGAGGGCGTCATAGAGAGCGGGACGACCCTCTAAGGTCTCGAAAAGGACTGAGACGACCCCTCCTCTTCTGAACTCCCAAGGCTCGAGCCAAGTCGTTGCCACAGACTCCGAGGTCGGGGTACCTACCAAAGCTACTTTCTCCCTGCCTCCTGCTATCCAAACCTCCCAAAAAATTGCGCCAGCTCCAAAGAAGCCGGTTCCAAATCGTGAGCGTTTGTTGTGGATTTCGACTCACTCTAGTGATTATATGATCGAAAATGCCACGGGGAAACATGGAGCCACACTTGGCTCGGACGTTTTGTCTTGGGTGGGCCAAAGCTTCCGCAATCTCGGCGCTCTTCATTGGTTGTTCCTAAACAACTGTTGGGACACCAACATTCTTTATGACAAGGGTAGCGAGCTCATCTCCTCGGTTAATTTCTCTTTTTACTTGGTCATGTTGTCTGTTTGAGTTTATTTGGTATATGCTCTGACCCAATTTGTTTGTGTATAGGCCCTTGTCACATTTTCTCAGCTGAATTACAAGCTGAACAATGAAGTCCATTCGAGCATGTCGTATACTCAAGAGTCGAAGAATCTCTAGCTCAAACTCGCCGATGAGCTTAAGTCTACCAAGTCAAAGCTGGAGGCTGAGATTAAGGAGAAGGACTCGAGAATCAAGGAGCTTGAGGAGATAAATGCCAAGCTCGAGGAGGAGAAAAAGGCCACCTTCGACATAATCGAGGGTGAAAAGGCTCGTCTCCTTGAAGAATTCAAGCAAAAGAAGGATCAAGCAGTTGATATGGCCATGTATAGAATCTGGGCCAACAATGCTGACCTCGATACAAGCTTCTTTGATACTCTCGAGTATGAATTCCTAGCGAGGTGGCAAGCACGACTGGAAGCGTAGGATGCCGAGGAGGAGGCTGAGAAGGTAAGGGAGAAGTCAGATACTGCTGGGGGGGATGCTCCTGCTTCATAGAAGCGAGGCCATGGGCTACGCCCTATTAATACTTTTGTAACTTTTTCCCTTCTTTTTTTTATATATGCCCTTGGGGCAGAGACAATTTACACCTCGTATAAGGGCTATTTTTTGTTTGTTCAAACTTTTACATTTGATATATTCAATTTTATATTCGGCCTTTACTTTAATGTTTTTGCTTCACATTTCTAGATCAAAATATTTTGAGCATCTTATATCAAATGATTGCCTTTATGTTTGTTTATTCATACAAACACTGCTGGATTTAGGCTAGAGGTCCAATGCATTCATGCACAGTTTACTCGATGTATCCATGTCCAATCTCGTTATTTGTCAAGATCGGACCTTACTTTTACCATGCACTTGAAAGTACTTATATGGCATGTAAGATAGGCAGTTTAGTTATATCATGCTTTTGTAGTCACTTTTCCTCTTCCTCGATTAGGTCCTCAAGGTTGTGAGATCGAAACTATCTTTTTGCAAAATATTCCAGTCTCGATCTCGACTTAGCCCAAAGTAGGTTTATTTATATTCCAACTTTTGTCGATTAGTTTTAGTTGGTTTGTTCCAAACTTAATTAGGTTGTGTTTGGTTTGTAATCCATACACTTGTAATTTTGGTAATATGGTTATGTCCAGATCATATTAACTCGCGTATCTAGTCATATCCAGAAACTTTTATTTTTAATAATCTAGTCATGTCCATATTGTCTTAGCTCATGCATCTGGTTATATCCAGACTTCTTGACTCGCGTATACAATGATAACCTCTACATCGGGTTAATGATCCAGACATGTTTGCTAGCTTTCGTGTATACAACATTTTTATGTCGGGTTAACCATCCAAACATTTTTATTTTATGTTATTTATTTTTTTCAAACTTATGGTATTATTGTATACCACTGTTGCCCCCTTAATATCCTATGAGTGTGACCATAGGTTATTTAATTAAGTGAGTTTGCAAAAAATACAACATTTAATAAAGAAAATAACTTTTGATCGAAGTTGAACACTTTAAAAAAAATTGAAAAATAAACAAGCTTGGTTAAAATAAAATGTTACACTGAGATTTCGAGATAAGAAATTATGACCTCGAAGGCTGGACTCGTCAAGTGTGAGATCGAGATATATAAAAATGCATGTTCATGGTCCAGTTGTAAAACCCTCGAAGCAAGACGGCAATCTCAAAGATGTAACCTCAAGATTCTTTCTAAGCTCGAAAGAGCATAGCATCGGGATACATCCGTTAGCGAGTGCCTTAAGACTGAGTAGTCTGAGCTTAAAGAGCACAAGCTCGAAATGTGACACCCTCGATGGTATTTATCTGCTCCGAGTAGGTCCTTGACTGACGCGATGTTGGTTGCTGACCTCAGAGATTTGATGAGTCATCTGATGTAACATGTTCTGTACATTTAAAGATATTTACTGTTGTAACATCCCAACATTAAAGGGATATTAGCAAGTCTGTTATCCATTTCGTGGTCTTCAGGGGACGTTTCCTTGTATATAGGAGTTACAACATTTAATATCATTATTTTCAATTAAAATGCAGGAGTATCTTCCCGAAATATGTGGGAATGAACTCTAAAAACTCTCTATAAATAGAAAGGTCATGAACACTTGTAAAGGACGGATCTTTTGATATCTTGAGAGAGAACTCTGGGGAATTCATCTCTGAAGGATTTCCAAAAAACTCCAAGTCCTAATAAAATAGACTCGTGAACTAGGCAGATTTAACTGCTGAACCACGTAAAACCCTTGCTGTTCCACCATACTATTCATCTGCATCATAGCTCATATGACCTCTCAGCCCATAACTACAACGACAAATGTAAACTCAGCCTCGACCTCGGCGGACCCATCAGCCTCGAAACCCCCTGCAGAAAACCCTTCCAAAAGAAAGAAGAATGAAGGAAGTAACCCCGAGGCAAAAGGGGGAAAGAAGAAGAAAGGGGAAAGGTATTTCTCCGTGTACAAGGTGTACACCGAGCTCAACGAGTCTCGAAAGAATATTTACCTAGCTAATGAAAACCAAGTCCCTTTCAGACGTCCAGACCCCCTTAGAAACCAAAAATCCAAGAGAGACTCCAGTAAATACTGTCGATTTCACAGAGATACTGGACGCACTACTGATGAGTGCAGGCAACTGAAGGACGAGATCGAAGGCTTGATCTTGTAAGGATAGTTCAGGCAGTATGTCAGAAACCAGAACAATAATCAGGCTTCTACCAGCCAGAGGACAGCTGCACTGCCGCTTGCCCAAAACAGTAATTCTCGAGCTAGGGAAGACGAGAGACCCCCTCCGATTGATGGAGAAGATGTTGTAACCATCTCAGGCGGGCCTCATCTCGCAGGATTGGGCAAGGATGCCCAAGAGCGATACGTGAATGAGCTAAAAACTAGCGACGGGTCCCCTTATGAACCCGAACCCAGAGCTCCGAAGTACCAAAGGGTTGAATCTTAACCTATAACCTTTACTGAGGACGATGCGTCCCATGTTCAATTTCCTCACAACGACCCACTAGTCATCACTCTTCAGCTCGCAAACAAGAGGGTTCACCGAGTTCTTATTGATAATGGGAGCTCAGTGAACATTCTCTATAAGGCCACCTTAGAAAAGATGAGACTTGCGCTTCGTGACCTAAAGGCCTGTGCAACGACGTTGTACGGTTTTTCAGGAGAAGGGATTGCCTGTATGGGATTCATCAAACTCCCTGTGACCTTGGGAGACTTCCCAGTCTCAACAACCAAGATGATGGGTTCGTAGTAGTGGACCTGCCATCGACCTACAACGTGCTGCTCGGAAGACCCGCCCTAGTAGGGCTGGGGGCAGTCTCGTCTGTAAGGCATTTGGCCATCAAGTTCCTGACTTCTAGTGGCATCAGAACACTAAAGGGAGACCAGCTGGGCGGAAGGGAATGATATAGCCTTTCCATTAGTGGAAAGAAGCAGACGAGCGCATAAGCACTCGTCATTATTCAGAATAAGGACGGGACAGTATTTGAAATAGATGAAGAAATCGATCCGAGAATAGAGGAAAGAGCTGATCTCGAACCATTGGAAGAGCTCGAAGAAGTAGATCCCCCGAAAACAGTAAAGGTAGGGAAAAACCTCCCCAAAGAAACGAAATAGCAATTAATTTTCTTTTTGAAGAAGAACCAAGATGTCTTCGCATGGTCACATTTGTACATGATAGGGATAAGTCCAAATGTGGTGAGCCACGCATTGAATATCAACAAAAGCTTCCCACCGAAGCAGCAAAAGCGGAGACTACTGGATGACAATAGGAAGAAGGCCCTAAATGAGGAAGTCGGCAGGTTGAAAGCAAATCGATTCATCAGGGACGCTTTTTACCCCGATTGGGTAGCCAATCCGTTACTGGTCCCAAGCCTAACGGGACGTGGTGGGCCTGTATTGATTACTCGGACCTCAATAAGGCCTGTCCTAAGGACTTCTTCCCTTTACCTCGGATCGGCTAGCTCGTGGATGCCACGGCAGGGCATGGACTCATGTCATTCATGGATGCCTAATCTGGATATAACCATTGTTGATGCTCATAATCTCATCAAAGGGAAATGCAAGGTAGCCACCAAGTCGCCTCCCGTGAGGCCATCAAGTGGCGAGGCCCCCCCTGATCCGCGAGACCGCCCCGTCTCGCGAGAATGCTCTTCCGCGAGGCCCCCAAGTCGCCTCCCGCGAGGCCACCGAGTGGCGAGCCCCCCCCGATCCGCGAGACCACCCCGTCTCGCGAGTGCCTTGTTCCGCGAGGCCATCTTAGGGGGCGAGGTACCTTATTTAGCGAGGCCACCCTAGGGGCGAGGTGCCTTGTTCCGCGAGGCCATCCTAGAGGGCGAGGCGCCTTATGTAGCGAGGCCACCCTAGGGGCGAGGTGCCTTGTTCCGCGAGGCCATCCTAGAGGGCGAGGCGCCTTATGTAGCGAGGCCATCGTAGAGGGCGAGGCGCCTTATGTAGCGAGGCCATCCTAGAGGGCGAGGCGCCTTATGTAGCGAGGCCACCCTAGGGGCGAGGTGCCTTTTTCCGCGAGGCCATCCTAGAGGGCGAGGCGCCTTATGTAGCGAGGCCATCGTAGAGGGCGAGGCGCCTTATGTAGCGAGGCCATCCTAGAGGGCGAGGTGCCTTGTGTAGCGAGGCCACCCTAGGGGCAAGATACCCTTGTTCCACGAGGCCAACATAGGGCGGGGCGCCCTATTCAGCGAGGCCCTTGGGCCACTCCTACCATGCCCATGCGCAGGGCCGAGGGATGCCACGGGGCCGTCTACGGCGCCCCATGCGCGAGGCCGCGCAAGGTCCCGCGCGCGCACGCCCCGGGAGGTCCATCAGCCCATAATCTTCTCAGGAGGCCGACGCCCCATGACTTAACGTGTATGGGCCCAAGACCCCTATTCAACGCCACGGCCAATACGGACACCGAAGATCCCCTTTTTCACATTTCCAAGTCCCTATGCTTAGTGTGAGTCAAAGGAGACATGTTTGTACGACCAGGTACCAGGTACGGATGCCGGTACCAGTGAGGATCGTGGTCCGTACGTCTACGGCCATAGGTCAGAGCCGACACCACTACCTCCTGCGCCAACACGCCTGCTACCACGCCTCAGGAAGGGGTACAGACAGGTAGTGGAGACATCCTCCTGACACCTGCTCCTGTACGGGATGTACAGCCACAACCTCTGAAGCCACTTCCCTGGTACAGTACGTCTGTACCTCTTGGTCCCCTGGACCACTATGTACCTAAGGCCGTTAGAGCCTACTATAAATAAAATTCGAAGGCCACCTGAGAGGGGGTTGGAAAATTTTACTGTAACAGAGACATTAGCGTGAATGAGATACTGAATTCTCCATTGTTGTTACTCCATTATTCTTGAGTCATCGTTCAAGTTTTCATAGCTTTCGAATTAGCAATTTCAATTCGATAATTTTTCCAACTTAACTTCGTTGACGAGTTCTCACCGTCAACAGTTTGGCGCCGTCTGTGGGAACGTTAGTTTTAAGCTACTGTTCCACCATTATTCCCGACAAGAAGAAGATGCCCAGACGCTCGAAGCGACTAAGGGAGACGCAGGAGGTCGAAGTTCACTTAAACGGAGTCCAGCTGAAGGCCTCCATGAAGGACGCTCCTCCACCCAGGGACGTGGAGCCCCCGAAAGACCCTGAGGTTCAAGGAGGAGACAGGGTGGCCTCGTCACCGGCTGCTCCACCTGGGGGGAGTCCTCCCAGAGCACCACCGGTGCACGCTGATGAGTTCCCTCCTCCGAAACCACCGCGGGCACCGAACTCCGGCCGGCAAGACCCGGGCCCTTCTACTCATAGGCCAGACAAACACCCCCGGGTCCACTCCGTGAGCTCGAGTTCAAAGTCCCGATTTTACGAAGAGGAGATACGTGAGCTCCACCGTAAAAACCAAAGGTTAGAAACTACCTTGGAGAACATGCAAGAGGTCCTTAACGGCCTACTGCAGGGTAAATCCAGCATAACCTTGCCCAAGAGAAAGGAGAAGGGCAAGGGTGGGGTGGAGACCACTGTGCCAGTAGATGATGGAAGAACCCGACACTCGACTAGCAACACCCCCCGCACGAAGCAACGTGATCACCCCGAACCACCTAAGCAGGCCCAAAAGCCAACGCCGAGAACCACGGCTGCCCCTCGACGCGAGGATGAGGTCACCTCCAAAAGAACGCCCCCAGACTTGCGGGAGGAGATCAATAGGAAAAGGGCAGGCAAAGGGACCACACCCCCTGAGGCGCCTCGAGAAGGCAAGGGAAAGGCGGGTCTTAGCCCGTCCACTCTAAGAGACTCCCTCAGCAAAAGGAGGCAAGACTTAGACACAGAGATGCGGAGTTTGCGGAGCAAGATTGTCACCGCGTCGGGTGGCCAGGCCTTTGAGGAAGAATTCGACCACGAGTCACCCTTCGTGCGAGAAATTCAGGCGATCCGGCTCCCTGCCAATTTTAAGGAGCCCAACATGACCCCTTACGAAGGGAGCACGGATCCAAAGTACCACCTGGATGCGTTTAACGATCTCATGAAATTGAGGGGGATTGGAAGTGGTGCCAGGTGCCATTGCTTCGCTGTTACTCTGAAAGGACCCGCCTACAAATGGTTCAAAAGGCTAAGGCCGGGGTCCATCAGGTCCTGGCAGCAGTTCTCTGATGAGTTCCTCCAGCAGCACCATGCCGTGCGGGACTACACGATGCCAGGCACCAGCTTAGCCAACGTGAAGCAAGGGGAAAAGGAGAGCCTAAAAAGCTACATTCACCGGTTCAATATGGAGGCCGCGAAAGTGGGGAGCCTGACGCGCCGGGAGTTAAAAATGGCCATTACTGCTGGGGTACTCCCAGGGAGCAAGTTGTGGGACAACATGCTGAAGAGGGAAGTCACCGACTTGGACGACTTCTATGAAAGAGCACAGAAGTACATCCGTGTGGAGGATGGCCATGCAAACCTGAAGGCCGGAAAGGAGGAGTCCCATGCAAAGCCCCCAATTAACGACGGGTCGAATATAGCTAAGAAGAAGAGGACGTATGAGGGGTCGAGAGATGACCAGCAGAGAAAAACCAAACGAGGGGGTGATCATAGGCCAGCGACCTATACTTACTATACGAACCTCACTGACACCAGGGAGCATATTTACGTCACCAACGAAGATCGAGTGCCCTTCAAGAAGCCCCCACCAATGAGAAAGGATCGGTCCAAGAGGGACCCCAGTAAATACTGCCAATACCACAAAGACATTGGACACACCACGGCAGAGTGCATCCACTTGAAAGAGGAAATTGAGGAGCTCATCCGCCGGGGGCACTTAGGCCGTTATGTCAAGAAAGAGAGGCAAAGGCCAGAAAACGAGCCCAGGGCATCCCAGGCACAGGAGCGAGCCCCAGAAATACAAGGGGAGGTCCGCACCATTTTTGGAGGCCCAGGATTTGGAGGAGATTCTCGGAAGGGACGAGATAAATATGCAAGGGAGGCTCGACGAAGTCCGCCCCCCTGTGTCATGAGTTTAGAACAGCGACCCCCGAAGAGCTTCAAGGGGGAAAACGACTCAATAACGTTCACTGAGGAAGATGCACGGGGGGTACACTTCCCCCACAATGATCCGCTGGTGCTGACAGTTCAGTTGGCAAATATGCGTGTGCATCGAGTCCTGGTGGACAACGGGAGCTCAGTGGACATCCTATATCGCCCAGCTTTGGAAAAAATGGGACTGGGCATTCGTCATCTAAAGCCTTGCCAGTCGTCACTATACGGATTCACAGGGGATTCAGTGCAACCCCTTGGAATGATTGAGTTGACACTTACCATGGGGGAGCAGCCCCGCCAAACCACAATTATGTCTAACTTTGTTGTGGTAGATTGTGCATCAGCTTTCAACGCGGTATTAGGGAGGCCATCCCTGAGAGAATTGAAAGCCATAACTTCAATATATCACTTAGTTGTCAAGTTCCCGACCCCAGGAGGGATCGCGAGTATGAAAGGAGAACAGAAGGAAGCAAGGGAGTGTTACAACACCTCACTCCGCACGCCTGCAAAGCCACGCGAGCCGATGGCCATGGTGGTGCACGAGGCGATAAGCATGCCCACAGGGGGTCCGCAGGAGCTTGACCCTCGGGTCGTGGATGAGGCAAGAGCAGAACCGGAAGAAGAAGTAGAGGAGGCTACGGTGACGGAGGAGCCTTTAAGGAAATTGAAGATAGGGAAAAGCCTACAAGGTGACGTGAAGGAAGAATTGATAAGATTTTTGAAGGATAATCTGGACGTGTTCGCATGGAGTCATGAGGACATGGTGGGCATAGACCCCAGCGTAATGTGCCACCACCTGAACATCTCCCCAGGAGCAAGGCCCGTCAGGCAGAAGAGGCGGGCGCTCGATCCAACAAGGTACGCAGCGTTAAAGGAAGAGGTTGACAAATTGAAGGCCAACGGGTTCATCCGTGAGTCTTTCTATCCTGTGTGGGTATCAAACCCAGTACTCGTGCCGAAGCCAAACGGGAAGTGGAGGACTTGCGTCGATTTCACGAATTTGAATAAAGCTTGTCCTAAGGACAGCTTCCCACTCCCCAGGATAGATCAGTTAGTAGACGCAACAGCGGGGCATGAGTTACTAAGTTTTATGGACGCCTACTCGGGATACAACCAAATCCCAATGAACCCTGCAGATGAGGAACACACGTCATTCATTACAGACAAAGGGCTCTACTGTTATAAGGTGATGCCCTTCGGGCTCAAAAACGCGGGAGCCACCTATCAAAGGCTGGTGAATACAATGTTCGCAAATCAGATAGGGAGGAATATGGAAGTGTATGTGGATGACATGCTGGTGAAGACCAAAGTAGCTGCAGAACTCAACAAAGACCTTGGTGAGATGTTTGACACGCTCAGGAAATATCGGATGAAACTGAACCCAGCCAAATGCACCTTCGGGGTATCCTCGGGAAAATTCTTGGGCTTCATGGTCAACTCCAGAGGAATCGAGGCCAACCCCGACAAGATAAAGGCGCTCATAGAAATGAGCCCGCCGAAGAATAAGAAGGAGGTACAATGCCTAACAGGAAGGGTGGCGGCCCTTAACAGGTTCATCTCAAGGTCCACCGACAAGTGCCTCCCATTCTTTGACATCCTCAAAGGGAGCAAAAAGTTCGCTTGGGATGAAAGATGTGGGGAAGCCTTTGTCAGGTTGAAAGAGCACCTGGGGAAGCCGCCCCTGTTAGCAAAGCCAGGGAAGGGCGAGAAGCTGTACCTATACTTGGCAGTGTCGGAGCATGCCATCAGCGCAGCCTTAGTTAAGGGAGAGAAGAAGCAACAACAGCCCGTATACTATATCAGCAAGCGTCTGGTGGACGCAGAGAGCCGGTATCCAGAGATCGAAAAACTGGCCTATGCGCTAGTAGTGGCGTCGAGGAAGTTGAAGCCTTACTTCCATGCGCATACGATTGATGTCTTAACGGATAGTCCTTTGAGACAAGTCTTACATAAGCCAGAGACCTCAGGGAGGCTAATGAAATGGTCGATTGAGCTAAGTCAGTTTGATATTGTCTACACCCCAAGGAAGTACTACCAGTAAGACGCCGGTGCCCACGGATAAAAGCACAAGTGTGGCACGCTGCCTTGATATGGTAGGAAGAAATCAAAGAGGTTACCTAGATAACCTCCTAAGTAGGCGTGAGCCATTTTATTTCGTTTTATGTGAAAATCACCTATGTACCGTTGCAACTACATGTATGAAACCATTATGTTACGAATATAATGAATGAAACCGCGTATTATAAGTAAGACTGTTAGCCTCTTCGTGTGTTATTTTTTCTTCAATACCAGGGCATCAGCCAAAGTGTCCGCCGAAATAAATTTCACCAAACACTTGGGGGGCAGGACAAGGGGCGATAACGCAGCTAGCAAGGGAGACCTGAAAAGGACCCTCTAACGGAGGGTCTTGAAAAGGACCCCTCGCCCTCCTAAAAAAGAGGCTCCTAAAAAAGACCCTCTGATAAGGGATCTTGAAAAGGGCCCTCGATTAGGAGTAGCCCAAAAGCGACCCCCTATGCATCAGGAGGACCCGAGAAGGACCGTAGCCCTAAAAAGGACCGTTCAATGGGAGTTCCTAGAAGGACCCCTTATATCGGGGCCCTAGACGAAGTTCCTAAACATAGAAAGTAGTAAAAAGACCTTGCAAGGCCTCCCCTGAGTTTACAAGGATTAGCTACCCTCGTGAACATCAAGGAGGCCAAAAGGCCTTACGAAAGAAAAATATATATATAGTGACAACACTAATAAGTCTGGAGCGGCCACCAAGCCGCCCAGCCAAAAAGGGTCCCAAAAAAGACCCTTGCCGAAATAGTACTATGCAAAAGGACGAGAGGGACGCCTCTCGCAAAGAAATAATAAGCGCGCGCAAGAAAAACCCAAAAGGATAGCTAAGATCCAAGGGGTCAAAATATCCTTACAAAAACCGCCAAGGGGCACCAAAAGAGGTCCCAGTGAACCCTCTCACATGGGATCCAAAGGACCTCCAGCCTGACAAATAAAAGAAGGGAACCAACCAAACCGCGTCATACAGGCATAAAAGGGCCTCAAGTGCAGTAGAACAAGAAATAAACAACAACATCACATGTATTCATACATAAAAAAGAAAGGAGTTCTCAAGACAATACAAGGGTTACTAACAGAAAAGTAGCACTAGTAATGACGTTACAAAAAAAAAAAAAAGGAGCGAAACTAGTTCAAGGCCTCCTGTAGTGGGCACTCCACCAGGCCGCTCGGGCAACAGCTTGCTCGCCAAAAGAGGAGAAGTCGAAGTTGGGATCCTGCTTCCACACATTGTAAAGAGCCCGGTCTATAGACTTGCGCTCGATTACAGCCTTCTCCGCCTCCAAGGAAGCGACTTTCTCCTGAGCCGACTGTAGTTCAGTCCTAAGGGCCTCAACTTCAGTCCCCTGTCGAACAACCATCTCATGCGACCCGGATGCAGCGATCTTGGCCTCCTTGAGCTCGCGCTCCAAACATTTAGCCTTGCCCTTCAGCACCTTGATCTTAGCTTTCAGCTGCTCATTCTTCAAGTCCGACTTGGTGTACTTAGTCCGGGCTTTTGACAATTGGACCTTGGTTGCGCTAAGCTCATTTTCGAGCTCCTGGACCTGGACTATGAGGCCGTCCCTCTCAGTGGTAGATGCGGAAAGGATGCCAGTTGAGTCAGCATGTCGAAGAGACACGATATAGACCTGCACAAGAAAACCAATGGCATCAGCAATAAGTAACAAAAAGAAGAACACAGGTGCATCTATGCATAATACTAATCAACGCAAAGTGAAAAGCCTCACCCAGGCCGCAGCACGCCTTAGCATCTCCCCGAGGTCTGATTGAGTCACGTTCCCTAGGCCCCTCCAGTCGGAGACAGGGAGACTCTCAGCTATTGGAACGAAACGCTGCCCATAAACTGAGGCCATCCTGGTCACCCAAGCCTCTGCCCCCACGCTAGGAGCATCTGGTTGGACTGGGACAGACGACCCACTCGCCGAGGCAGGAGGAGGCGCAGCAGAAGAGAAAAATTGAGACTCTGGTGCATCGGCAGGGGGCTCCGCGAGCCCGACGAAATCAGCAGCCGGTATGCCGAGATCATGATGAATTGGAGGGAAGGCATCGCCACCACCGCAACCAGGAGAGGCGTAGCATCCTGCCGCGGCCTGCGGACCTAGAGGGTGAAAGGCCGTGTCCTGGTCATGGGAGTCATGAGGAGGATGTCCCCTGGGGGACAGGGGGGCATCCTCCATCTCCACCTCAGCCTCATCTTCATGCAGTGATGGCCCAGCCGGCGTAGCCACAACCTTCTTAGACCCGGTGATTGACCATAGGAACTTGGGGTTAGAGACCGGAGACAATTGGTGGCGATTGAGATTCGTCATGGTAAATAGGACTGCTGCTTTCTTCAGGGCGGGGTCTGCTGCAATGAGTCTGTTTATCGCCTCCGCCTCCGACCCGATGACCGAGGGATCAGCAAATTGCCCTGCAAGAACCGCACCAATATCAGTACAAGCGAGAGTGCAAAATGGTGAGTTCTAATAAGAAAAAGAAAAAGACTGGATACTTACTAGGTTCAGCGCGAAAGCCTTCACGAACTGAAAGAGGCCCCTGTACCCAGAAAAAATCCTGTTTCCAGGACCCTGGGTTAGACACTGAGCCATCTATCAAGGGTAGCTCACTATTGGCCTTCTGCAAGTAATAGAAGCCCTTGGAATTGTGCACCCCAATAAGGTTGTACAAGGAATGCACCTCTTGCGCCGTCGGGGCGCGTTGCTCATTATTCTTGAACCAAAGAAAGAGGCAACTTAAAGTCAACCAACTGTTGGGTGACAGTTGGAGAGGGGCCAAATCGAAATAGTTGAGAACCGCCACAAAGAACGGGTGTAGAGGAACGGTGCCACCCGCCTTCATAATCTGCTCACTCAAAGCCACAAAGCCCTTCTCAGGGCGGTCGGCCCGGCAGGTCTCCTGAGGAACATGCAAGGCGTATTCTGGAGGAGTTCGGTAGCGCTTCACGATGGTCTTCAGTTTGTTCGAAGACATATTGGACACTAGGCTGGACGCCAGTAGGGGGGCGTCGTCTTCTTCCTGGACGGACACCTGTCTGCGTACCTTCGACATATCTGCA